>NC_044360.1:2704917-4182417 GCF_007364275.1 Archocentrus centrarchus | reverse complement strand
CAGACAGCATCTCTCTGTTTGTTTGCATGCATGCACGCTTGGGTTCTCCACAGCAGTTCATCTGGTCTGCTGGTGAGGTGGAGCAGAGATTTTCCCTGGTGACACAGAGCAGAAGAGACCTGGCTTTACTGGATGCAAACAGCTTCCAATGAATGCGAGAGCTTAGCAGACAGGCCGGCCGGGAGGATGAATGACTGCAGAGCTTTGCTCCAGGCTCCATCAACATACCTACACACACAACACATCACATACAGTACATCACAAATACCTGCCACCACTCCTGCAAGCAAAGCTTTCCATCTCGGGGAAGACAAAGTTCAGTTTTGCTCAGTCCTGCTCTCATGAATGCATACGGGTGCTCGCTGCAGTCTGAAGCTCATCGCTGGCAGGTACACTATTAAATCCATCAGCCCTCCCTCCTCCAGAAGAAAGTGTAGCAGCATTTCCCAACTCACACACTCAGACACAGGGTGACAAATCGGTTCACCTCTGAGGGAAACACAGCGCCCATGTGAATACCCACAGCCTTACATAAGCAGAGTGATGCAGTCAATCAACAGAATGTTCATCAATAAAAAGCTTAGAATAATCTCTTTTCCTTTTTACTTTTTTTGTTATAGTAGCATGCTACTATGTTATCACATATTATACACACAAAGTCAAAACAACAAGCCAATCACATGCATATGCTTGGTGTTCTACTATCCATCCTCCCCTCCTTCCCAAAGCATCTTCTTAATAACGTTCATAACTTGTGCCTGGCAAGAGCACTTCTGCCTGGCCTTGACAACTTCGATAGCTCTTTGGAAAAATCGATGCTCAGAAAGGAATCTGAATCTGAATCAGAGCCTGAGGCTGAAAGAGAGGGATATGGCATAAGTGTAGTTTTGAAAGAAAAGCTAGTATGGAGAGAAAGACGGGGTCAGAGTGAATGTACAAAGGAGACAAAGGAAGTATGGTCAACAGAAAATCTAATGTATTTCATTTAACATTTAACTCTATTTTAGACCTTGTCAGATAAAACCAACAACAATGATTAGTTGGCTGCTTATGACACCCCCCCAAAAAAAAAAAAAAAAAAAAAAAAAATCACATCATATTCATTAACAGGGAATCCCAGCTCGTTCCTATTCCCAGGGTGTCAAATACTGTACTGCTGTTTTTCCAAAGCTGTGGGGGTCTCTATGATGTGCCAGACTATGGAAAACTTGACATGGTTTCACTCTCAATTCGATGCTTTTAAAGGACCTCTGGGAATCACATTTACAGGCATCTGGGCAATCTGGGTTATCAGTGTGAAGAGGTAACCAGACTAAAGAGTGGTGCCTAAACCTGCCCAGTGACTACAAGTGAAAGTACAAGTGAGGACAGGCATTGATCACAAACCACCATCCCTCCAGCCTCCTGGTACAGGCTTTCCTGCTCTTTAAAAGGCGACTGTTATTTCTTAGTGTTCAATATTGCCTCAGCTGGTGCACCAACACTGAAGCATATTGTTGTAACATCAGTGGCATCTAACAGAGCGGCAGTATTTGAAGCCTTCTGATAAGAGCACTTTAATAATCCACTGCAGACATTTGTGTTCAGCAAGGTAAAGAAAACATTTATGATAATAGGGAAATATTTTCCTCCAGAAATCTGAAGTGTGCTTAGTGTTTACTCCAATCTGAGAAAGTTTGATGAGGCAATATAAGATAATGTTTTTTAAGATGTTCCTC
The DNA here is from genome assembly GCF_007364275.1 of Archocentrus centrarchus. Classification (NCBI taxonomy): domain Eukaryota; kingdom Metazoa; phylum Chordata; class Actinopteri; order Cichliformes; family Cichlidae; genus Archocentrus; species Archocentrus centrarchus. The sequence goes on along the minus strand of NC_044360.1, from coordinate 4,180,699 downwards.
CCTATAAGAAAAGTGTTAAGGCACCTGACCGATGAGTGTGAATGGATGCCAATATCTGTTATTTTACAGAGGAACTTATAAAAGTGAAGACAACAAGCCTACAAAAAAAAAAAGACTTGATGTAATACGGACTGAGTCTGTAACAAAGACTTTCCGGCTCATTTAGTTCTGCAAACATTTCCTGTTTCATATGTGTGCAATTCAATGAACAGCACATACAGAAGGCAGACTATTCTTATGTCATAGTTTAAAGGAAACGTTTTTTCAGAGTTTTCTAATAAGTGAGATGCAATGTTTGCTTTGTGAGTGTTGATGGTGAAGTAGAGAGAAGGTCAGACGGAGCTGCACTGTGCCTTTGTGGTTCTAGAGAAAGCAGATTATAGGGTTCCCAGAGAGGAACTGTGGTACTGCATGAGGAAGTCAACCGTGACAGAGAAGAGTGCGAGGCTGGTGCAGGACATGAATGATGATGGTGAAATGTGCAGCAGGAGTGACTGAGGGGTTCAAGGTGGGGGTGGGAGTACATCAGAGATCTGCTCTGAGCCCCTTCTTGTCTACAGTGGTGATGGACAGGTTGACAGATGAGGTGAGGGTAGGAGATTCTGTGGACAATGATGCTTGCAGACGACATTATGATATAGTGAGAGTAGGGAGCAGGTGGAGGAGAGCCTGGAGAGGTGGAGGTATGCTCTGGAGAGAAGAGGAATGAAAGTCAGAAGCAAGTGAGAGGGAGAGGCAGACGGAAAGGTCGGCACGCAAGGAGTAGAGATTATGCAGATAGATGAGTTTGAATATGTGGGTCAATCATCCAAACAGTGCACAAGAGAGGTGAAGAAGAGGGTGCAGGGTGGAGTGGGTGGAGACGAGTGTCAGGAGTGACAGAAGGATAGCAGCAAGAGTGAAGGGACGATTTACAAGAAGGTAGTGAGTGCTGCTATGATGTATGGTTTGGAGACAGCAGCACTAACAAGAAGCTTTCATTGGGAGTGAGCAGGGTGGGCAGGAATAGAACTGAGTATCACAGGGATAACTCAGAGACAAGGCTCAGATGGTTTGGACATGTGAAGAAGACAGAAAGTGGACAAAGGATGTTGAATATAGAGCTACCAGGCAGGAGGAAAAGAAGAAGACCACAGAGAAGCTTCATGGATGTTGTGAAGGAAGACATGCAGAGGGTTGGTGTGACAGAAGAGGCTCCTGGTGAGGATGAGGTGAAGGCGGATGATATCCTCTGTGGTGACCTGTAAACCGAGCAGCTGAAAGAAGAATTGGTTGCCTCATAAGTGTTTCTGCTGGGCTTCATTTTTTTTTTTTTTTTTTCTTATCGTGGCACTGTTTTCATCACCCTTCCGGTCCTTCACACAGATCCATCCATTTCTTATCTAACTAGGTTCACAGGCGGCTTGAGCCTAGACCAGCTGGCCTTTAATAGGTCTCCAGTCTAGGCGATGTATTTAGTTTGTCAAAAACCAGAGTGATGTCTTCGTTTGTGGCAAATTTTGCATTAAAATGTAGACTGCAACCCTGCAACTAAGGAGTCACAGTATGTGGTGTATTGACAGAACTAGGTAGTATATAGTGCTGGTGGAGCAGCAACCATTGCCTAGTTGACTTTCTCTGGATAAGCCCAGGTCACTGTAGCAATGACTCAAACTACGTACCTGACCAGAGGTTGGAGGGATTTTTTCTGTGCTTGACTTTAAAGATGGATATATGATGGTGACTGTAATTAGTTTAGAGTGTAGGTCCTTCTTCTATCGTCCAGTGTGCTCTGACAACAGATGCGACAAAAGCACTGCTCTGAGCCTCGAACGATCGTGTATGACAGACAAGTGCAAGAAGAGGAAATAAGAGCTGAGGAGATAGAAAGGATTTATTTCTACTTAAACGATAAGAGCCAAGTTCAGCAAAGTTGAGGGGGGAGATATGTGAGATGGGGATGTAATTCAGGGTGGAGCGAGCGACGTGAACTATTTCATGAGGAGATGCCAGCTCAGATAAGAGACAGAGAGAGAGATACGGAGTTGCTCAGCTGTCCGGACCAAACAGGAAAAGTTGTTCTGCAACTGTGACAACAGCGAGCAGGAGGTCAAACAATTTCTTCCAAAGTTCACTGTTTAAAGAGTTAACGGAGGCTCAAAACTAATTAAAAGTCACATAACCCAGAAGCTCAGTCTCAATATTCATTTGTAAATTCATAGCTAGGTTTAATAAAGAATGTGCAGCCTGATTTACATGGAAATGATTTTGAGTTTTCAGATCTATTGAAATTACTGATGAAGACTGAAGCTGAGAGCGGCACTGTTACCCCATCGTAAAGTGAAAGGAGAAGCGCGTGAGCACCTACAGCATTCGCATCAGGGTGTCATGTAAATAGATAAGATTATGACTCAAATAAAGATCTAATTATGCTGTATATATAGACAGCATAATCACACGGGGAGGTCAGCATTTCTTGATGTGGTGATGACAGCCTCAGAGTCTGTGGGAGGGTTAAAGCTCTGCTCGACAGGAAGAAGGACAAATGCTACTTCTGGCAGGATTTCACTACATCACCAAAGAGTGATTAATGACTTGGGATATGCTAGAAAACTCAGGAGACCCATTTACATGCACAGAAACTCTATCAATCATTAAGTTCAGTGAGAATTAGACTAAGTCAACAGAATGATAGCAACAAGGTGAATCCTGCCATAGAGCAGCTGATGCCAACTATTCACACTTACTGCACTCAACAAGAACTGCATCACTTTAAAATTTTAAATGACATCTCAGCAGCCTGCAAATGTAACCAGAAAGGGCAAATTAATTATGACGAGTGCGCATGCTGAAAGGCACAACTTAAAATTTTGACTAAATAATGAAAGGCAGCACGCGGGGGGGGTCAAGGTTGGCAGAAAAACTTTTGTAGTGTCTGTGCTGCATTTATCTTGTTTATTCAACAAGTAAATGCTGAAAATTTTCATGCTCGCTCCGCCGCACGTCCGAGTAACGGGGATCCGTCGTCTCTGAGACGTTCCTTAACGGGTCAAACAGACGGACTCTGCTCTGTAACACGACGAGCGGCTCTGAAGACCATCTCAGCCACTTGTCTATCTTGCTGACCTTGAAGTCGTTCTCTGGCGTCTGTCTGCATTATGTTTACTTGTGTGTGTAGTCACACTAAAGTCAGGAAGCTAGGTTGTCTGCAAAAGATTAGAAAGTACCTTATCTGACTGAAGGAATAAACAAAATATTTGTGAACGGATAGCCTCAGAATTGGAGTGATCACACGACCTGTAAAGACATGCGGATGTCCCGTTCTCCTTGGTACCAAGCAAGCTGCAAGAACTCATTTTAAAACTCACATCTTAATCTCCTGAAGTGAAGGAAACCTGATATAATCACATACCACCAAGGGCTTAATTACTTAAATGCAATGTGGGCTGAAAGAAAAGCCACTGCTCTGTAATTCTCTGTGACTCACGGTGACTCAAACGAGAGTCAAATACCTGCACGACATGAAACGATTTAACGTCCAGCGGTCTCCCTTTATGTTCTACAAGCTGCCATATTTATTATCCCAGTAAAATCCTTCACAGGACACTTTGTCCCAGCATGTTTCAGTGCGCCACATAGAACATGAAATCTGTAATCTGCTAATAAAATTTAGAGCTTATCTGGGTTACCATGGCAAACACATCTCAGAGGTGTTCTTTCTCTTTCTTTAAAAAAGAGTCACTCACATGGAAACGAGTGAAGTATAATTTCAGACAGGAGAAGACAAATAGTATGCAAACACTGCATTAGACAATCTCTTTACCTGTGAGCTGAAGATATAATGTACACAAATGATTCCTGCCACAGAGCCTGTGGGGAAATCCACAGCAATTCCAACCTCACTTGACATTTTAGTCGGAGGAGTGCGCGTGATTGTGAGCGCCCTGTGTGCAGATTTATGCGTCTAAGCATCCGCGTTAGTGTGTTTTATGTGTTTGAATCCATCTTTTAGATTGCGTGTTTTCTCCTGATTCACGCTGCTCTCCCCACACGGGCGTAGTGTAAATGTGCTCCTCTCCGTCCGTCAATCAGACAGCTGATTAGATCGAAGTGTCAGCACCTAAACAGATTATACCGGCAAGAGGAAGGCACGAAAGCAATAACACACTCGCAGCCTCAATCTGTTGCTTTTAACTTCATTTCACAGACAGACTCCTCTCACTTTCAATATCTCCACCGGCATCACAATTCAGCTAAAAGGCAACAAGAATTTTTTATTGGATCAATCGTTCTGCTACAGCACACAGAAAACATAATGTTTATGTTTTCCCTTTAAAGGAAGGAGAGAAATCCTGAACGCGTGCTGTGTAACTCAGGTGGGTCAAAACGAGCTCAAATTCATGTGCAATCAAGGAGTAAGCAAAAAGGATCCATTAAAGGGACCGTTCAAAGGAGTCAATGAACGGCCTTTAAAATATTTAATGTCAATGTTCAGCTGCCTCAGCTGTAGGGAAAAAAAATAATCCAACAAACAAAAAACAAAGTTCATACCTGGCTGTACGTTCATTTATCTCTGTTTAAGAATTGGCTCTCCTCAGTTCCAGCCACGAGTGACTATTACAGGAATGCAAAGTGCCAAACACCCAAAATATTTCAGCTGAGAAAATCTGAGAAAGCTAACAAAAGGCAAGAACTCATAGATGCTAGTCTTCTAATTATACAAAAAAACCAAACAAAGTAATTTCTTTGGCTTGTAAGTCAGGTCAGTTCTTCCTCGTGCCATTATGGATTCATACATTCAGTCCTAATCTACTCATCTGCTCCTCAATTCAAAGAACTTTGCACTTCAGCTGCATTTTAAACATTTCTGAACTTGCTTTTACAGCAATACCAGTTTTGTTTTTTACCTTTACAGGTTTTCTTCAAAACTGTGAATAAAGCTTGCGTGACTCACTTATGGTGTCAAAGCCTCCCTGCAGAGCTCCTCTAATTGGCCTCCCTCTCTCCGAGACCAATCAAAATAGCTGATAATTGGAACAGCAGGGGGTAGGCGGGAGGTCACGCAGGACACTGCCTCGCTTCTCATCGGGTTCTTCTCTGATACGCTCCTTCCTCCTGCCCCTCTCTCTCTGGCTCTCAGTATGCATTTACAACCTTAATTTGGCTACTACTACCTCAGCAGTAATGTCCACATGTTGTCTGCCAAGTCTGCCTCTTTTTCCTCTCCACCTGCTTCCTTTCATCCACTAAAACGCACTCTGTCTGATTCTCATGTTTGTGAGGTGTGATGCCGCAGCAGTGTTTCTGTGTGGGCTCAGGTCTTCATATTAAAAGAATCATCTGCAGACGCCGCCAAGCAGAGAATGACAGAGAGAGCGTGGAGTCAGAACAGCTGAACGTATAAATAAAACTCCACCCAGGAGCCAGGTTATGTCATCAATGTGCAAACAAAACTTGGCAAAGTACTTATACTTTAAAAAAAAAAAATACAAATGTATTCACCGAAGTAAAAGAGTTTAACTTCTGATAAGAGAATTTCGATGTGAGTGGAGCCCACAGCGGTGTCACAGGGGTGCAGTTACTTCTTGTTTTGGCAACAAAATTCCACCTCATAATCTATTTCACCACCTCCCACTCCACATTCCAGTCAACGTTAAATTCAATCTCTATAACTTGCAGCTGCTACTCGTTTTTCTGGATCTCACTTTTCATTAATCATGAGCAGCATTACATGTCTGCAGTGAGTGACTGCATTTTTTTTTTAAAGAGGATAACAGCAGTTGGGTAATGATGGGACTGCAGAGGCCTTTGGAGGAATAAAAGCTCGGAACAGCATCAGCCCTCTTGTGCTCTTCTTCATGTGTCCACAAAATCAGCGTCTGGACTCCACAGTTAATTGCTCCTCTGAGACTTTATGCTGGCTATCTGCAATTAACATCACCTACGTCTGCGCGCTACACGAGCCGCTATATGATCTTCAGTGTGGACAGGAAGATTAGCGGCAGTCGTAGCCAGGTCACGCTAAGTCAGGCCGAGTCACATCTGTTCTCCACATCCTGATTTATGGTTTAGAAATGAAGGCTTTCCATACTAAGCCCCTAAAGAGACACAGGGGAGGGTTTCAGAGTCAGTTTCCCTCAGTAGAACGGATTCAGCTTCATCAACTGGTTTCTTATTACAGTTGAGTCGGGCTTTGAGTAAAAGTCCACTTTAAAAAAAAAAGAAAAAGGTGTAGTACACTGAGAGATGCTGACTTCAAAACTCACAAGAAATTAAAACTCTGCATATGTGAGAAGAAAACCTAAAGAGTGTCCTCTTTACCCAGGAGTCAACATCTATTCAACAACCAGATCCCCCTTTTCTTCACATTCCTGGAGCCTAATTATAATAAGAAACAGTTTCAGACCTTCCACCACTATTTTCAATTCTTTGAGTAAATACAGCATAGTTCAGGGAGCAGAGTGCAGGCAAGTTGAGCATAACTGGCAGCTTGAGCACATAATCCCAACTACAACATGGCACAAAGCAGAGAGGAGGAGAGAGGGGGGCTGAGAGGAAGGAGAGAGCAGACCGGGATAAAAAAAGAAGGAAAGACAGGAGAGGTTAGAGGTGGAGGGAAGAAAGGAAAAGACAAAAAAAAAGAGAGGATGCGTAATTGATGTGCAAAGCCATTAACAAAGAGGGAAATTAGCTTGTTGTTAAGGTTGAAAATATATTAAATATCTCATCCAGGACTTTAAAATCCACATGGCCGTTCATCCAAACCAGCGCATCTGTGCTGCTCGCCTGCATGGAAGACATTTGTGATCATTCCGCAGTCACTTATAAAAATGAAATGCAGTCAATATAAACACATTATACTTCTCAGTGATGCCTTATGAGGAAGAAACAGCTGCAACAATAAACTCATGTGAATGACTGCAGCGTGAATGTGTTTACTGACAAATCTACACTGCAATTAGAGGAAATTCATGTGCTGAAAAATATCACATTGTGGTTTTTTTCTCATAGTTTTTTTTTTAATGATCTACTCATGATTAAAAAAATAGAAATACTGCAAATAAAAATAGATGTAGGGGAAAATAAAAAAGGTGAAATAATGAAATGTATTCGCAAACAGGTGTACTAAAAAACTTAATTTCAAGCACCCCCCCCCCAAAAAAAAAAAAAAAAAAAAAAGTAAAAAAAAGTAAAACAGTGATGATGACATCATCATGACCAGTGTAACCTATGGACTGGCTTCAGCCTGTTGTTGTCTGTGTCTCTGGCACACAGGGGACAGCAAGCAGGCATCACCACAGTGGAGCTTTCACCCAGGTGAAAATCAGGTAAGAGCAAACCTGCAATCCTCCGTGGGTTAAAAAAGCCACTAAGACTCCTTTATCACTCCGCCTGTTCAACAAGCATGATCATGTAGCAACGCCATGATCATGCAAACCAATCCACCAGTGTTTCACACACAACTAAAGCACTCGTTAGTCTAATATTTCTGCTTGTTAAGAATCAAAAATAAATACTTTTTTATTATCACTCCTCAACAGGACTTGAAGTCAGGCTGTAGCTGCAATGACTGACAGCTGTGCCAACACACGGAGCTGAGGTTTTAAAATGTGGAGTCCAAAAATCAACTAAGATCACGTTTTATCCAGATCTCTAGAAAGCTAGCAGTTACGCTAACTCACATATCTGCACGCAGTGCGACTCCTAGCTTAGCTTTTAGTATAAACTTAGCTCAGTGCCCCCAGCAGGACCACGTCTAACGAGGGGCTGAACGCCCTGTGACACCAACCCAGAAAGGACCCCGTCATGTCAGTTTTTGTGAAAGAAACCTGGGATGTGGAAAATCTGAAATGCAGTAGGACACATGGAGATTAAATTAAGATGAAGAAATATAAGTTAATATATAATACTGGATGTGATAATCACACTTTACACTATGAAGTCTGAACAAATGTCTAAATTCGGTGTTTCTGTTATTTGCAGCCTACGCTTGACTAAAGGTAACCTATTAAACATCATGTTTAAATCCTGACTGAAGGGCATGGATAACATACATTTAAGTTTCAAATCCATGGTTCTACCACTTTAAGTCAGTGCTCTCATACACATTTCACCTTAATCTGTGAAGTGTAGGGGCCTTGAAAGTTATTAAATTAAAGGCTTCTGTTCCCTTGTGAGTGTGAGGCAAAATTGCAAAAATGACCTCAGGCTCCATCGGGATCAAATTTGCTCTTGACCAACAAATGAACTGCTGCATTAATGCATACTTCCACATTCATTTACTCACTACACGAACTGTTACAACGCCCCCCCCTTCCTCTGATTTCCATAACTCCACTGCCAGCGAGGCTAAAGTGGTTTACCTCAATAGAAATATTAGCAAAAAAAACATTGCTTTACCAGCTGAGTGACTTTACTGTTTAATTCAGTGGTAAGTATGCGCACAGGCGGCTAATTCCGTCTGAAAGTGCATCAGCCCAACAGCTGCGGATGAATTAACTTATCATATCGTGGCCTGGTTATTCCGGGGTGTAAATCTCTAGTCAGGAAAACAAGTCAAACATCTTAAGATGGAGTGTGGTTGAGTGTGGGAATACATTACTTTGAATTCCCACTTGTAAATGAAATTGGTTTCCTTGCCAGTCGTAAGCGCATTTGCACTGAGCACATTTCAACCTTCACTTCCCCAAGTTAAGATGCAGGAGCACCGGCGCTTTGCATGTAAATCTCTCAAGTTTAAGCACACAGCCTACGCTCGCTGGCTTGCTCTTTCTGTCCCTTTCTTTAACAAAAATACACACACTGTCTCACACTCTCTTTCTCTCACTGTCTCTCTCACACACACACACACACAGCTGCACGGCAAATCCAACTCTTGACTTTAACTCTCTAAAACTCGATAACTTGAATTTCCCATGAAATACACTGCAGGGCAATTCCAAAACAAGTCGCTGGCAAATTCAAGTCTACACACACATACACACAAACACACACACAGCTTGTATATACACTCATTAGCACAACTGCATCAAGTCTCTGGCAAGTAGATGCAAACACCTACACACACAAATCTGCACTCACTCGTCATCCGAATAAGTAAATGTTACAAGAAATTTTTTCTTCCCGTCTGTTGTGCAAAATCAGGTAAAAACAGAGTTGGTGCTTATCTACTCATATAGATAATATATCATATTCATTGGAGAACAATAGCACTGTGGGTTTTTCATATTGATTGGTACAAAACACATAGATTCTAACAGTAAAGGATTAAACTAACACTGAGGAAGGAACAAAGTCCTCAGTTTAAGTTCTTTTCCTCCCACATCTCTGACTAATGAAATGAACATATTCTCCAACATGGTGTTTGTTGACACAATGCGGTCGTGATGGAATCTTAGCAGTAAAACCTCACCGCTTCATTAAAGCCACAAATAACAACCACGACTCTGACCGACACAAGTCAGCCAGTGCTCTGAAAACATCCTGCAACTCAAGTCTGACGCCATAAAAACCCTGTGTTTGATTTACATTATGAGACCACACAGACCGCAGTACAGCCAAGCAAAGCATATGCTGTTATGACATTCATATGTCAATATGCAGTCAGGTTTAGAAATCCAAACCAAACTAGAAAATTACTCCAAAGAACACAGCCAAAGTGCTCTGCTGCTGAATGACCACACTGTGGGTCCAAAGGGCCAATATTTACATCATTATCTCCTCCATTTTCTCCCCCTCTGCAAACTCAATCTGCCCTGCAGCGGACTGGCACAAGAATCCCACTCCCGTTGTCGGGTTCTCGATAAATAAATACACTTGATTTGCAATGTTATGGCTATATTTTTGGCAGTTGTTGAAAGTTGTGAGAGCCGTTAAGTCCTGGGACCTTGTAGGGTTTTGTGTGTGTGTGTTTGTATGTGTAACTGTATATCAACTCTTTAAGCTAATATACAAAAGTTTTAAATGCCATAAAAGGTAAAGTTTCAGTGACCAGCTACAGCTTTTAAAAACACTGGACATATTTTTCCACCCATTTGCACTTGAACCTTTCTCAGGTCTTAAAACCCCAAACCAACCTAAAGCCATTTATTTCAATTAAACATGAATTATTGCCTGTGCTCTAGTTATGATTGGGTAAAATGATAAGTTTGCAGACTTGTAGCTTCTTCCTGTATTTTGGGTTCTTTTTCCAAATGAGCCAAAACGTGTCACTACAAACCACATGACGACGTTAAGTCGGATACAATCTGTGGTGGGAAGGTGTGTTCTGGACTCCCGAGCCCTCGTTCATTTTATGACCAGCTGCTTGTTTCTATGCTCTGCATATTTATGGTACTTCTCCGTGCAAAGCATAAAGTATTTTGCTCAAACTTGCAGCATCTACCTGCTAGCTGAATGGGATCAAGGTCTGATCGTGTTCTCACATGAGCCACTCTGGTGTTCATTTGGAACAGGACCAAGGCCAGTTCCTCAAAAGGGTCTCAGTGTGGCTGTTTTGTCCGTACCTGAGCGCGATCACCGTCTGCACGAATGAAGCACGCCAAGAGGGAAAACGAACCAGAGTTCAATTTAAACAGACTCAGCAGCAAAGGTGAGAAAACGCCCTGAGCGCTTTTGTCAAATGGCTTTAATCTCAGCTGACTTCCAAATTTAAGTTCCAGGCAGAGTTGGGTTCAATACATATATCACAAATATATATATTTTTTAACTGCATTAATAAATACTTTACTTTCCTGAAGAAAGTAATCTGTTACACTATGTTTGCACTGCGCCAGAAATCCTGAGATGCACTGTTGGCGTTAACAATATGATGTAAACACCCAGACATCAGCACAAAGCTCAGAGCTAATAAGGAGGACATGCGTTCTCCACCTGTCTCCACAGAGCTTCTCCACCTTCCATACACACTAAGAACAGGTAATTGATGTGCAAGCACAGATTTTTTTTTCCCTCATGCAGGTAACATGTTATGGATTTTGGTTGTGTTTACTTCTCGGGTCATTTGCTGTTTTATGTTGTAACCACTGGTCCATTCCTGTCAGTTACTTCTGCACTCTGTCCTGTTTCAAACCTACTTTAAGTACATTTATCAACAGTTGTTAACCTCCATGTAGCCAGATTGTCCTGTCATTTTTCCTAATACTTCATGCTTCCTCATTTTGGTCATTTTCCTCTTGCTTATACATTCATTTGACTAATTCGTCCTGATTTCTGAATCGTATCTTTTTGCGTAGCCCTTGCCGTAATTGTCAGTTTTGTTAGCTGATCACCTGTTATTAACCTTTGGCTTACTGAATTAAAGATGTGGACTTTTTAACCCTGGTCTCTTATGTCTCAGAATGGATGGAGTTACATAAATTATAATAATCCACTTTGTAATGCGTACCTAGAAATGATAAATTGTTCTATGTAGCACCCCTGGTCCCTGGAGAAGTTGTTTCATTTCAGTGTGTACTTGCTTATATCTGAAATGACAATAAAACCTGTCAGCTCCACTAAATCATGCTCTTCTCACCACTGAAACACCACTTTTGGGCGTCTTATACCATAAAAGATCAACACCTAAAAATCTCCTCAGCTCAGTCGTAGCTACAATGCCATCAACTCCCACCAACATTTCTGGCTACTTACTTACCAAGTCCATCAGCTTGTTGTCAAGAACACAATGTAGAAAGCCAGAATAGCTCTGCGGAGCCACGTCAAAGTGCCCACCGGGGTCTGAACCACTGCAGGCTTTCCATTGTTACGGCATACTGATATCAGCGGGAAGGAAATGCCCCCACTCATTTTTCAGTCCACAAAATGAAGCAGAGGTAGGATTCTGGTGGGAATGTATGTACGTGTGTGCGGCGTGCCAACATCAGTGATTTAAACGGATATGCTCCGCAGGCCCAACAGCAGAGTATTGTGAATTACCCGTCAGGACGTCTTTCTCTCTGCAGTGCGCAAAACAAGGCCAACTCCGTGCTCACACACACAAACACCTGCACGCACGCGCACACACATGCCCACGATGCACATTACCATGTTTGGCTGTGCAGCTCTCACGCTGGTCCAATTGCACAGTATGTCCCTTTCACCTCTCCCTCCCTCTGGCTGGACAGTGATAAGTACCCTGCTCTCAGGCAACGTAAAGCTGTGAATAATGGATGAAGTACAAGTTGTGAGTGACCACAGCAGAGTGCCTACATGACAGACACAGACACAATGACAGACATGGCAGGGACAGCGGGCGTCTGTCTTTTTCACTGCCTCTTCTCCCCCCATGTCTGTCTCTGTCTGCCACTTTCTTTATCTCAAATCAGCAGGATAATACTTATCTTTTTATTTCAAAATAACATGATTCAGACTTCTGAAAAACAAATTTCACTCAGCGAGTTGTCCTGTCTGACAGCCTCCAGTAATTTGACCTGGGGTCAGCAAGCTTCTCTGTTTACTATCTTATTTGACCTTAAAACCACTCGCACCATGTCTGTCTCAATTTATGAATAACAGCAGCATCAACACACATGCACAAACATCACCCTCCGTTCCCTTAAGGTGGTACGGTCATGCCAGCTCTAATTCTCATAATACTTTGCATGTGTTATTTCAAGCTGTCCTGGAATGCTATTTACCATTATAGTGTCTTTGAGCATGCATGTGCACAAAGTACACATGTGTGCATCAGCGTTACTCCGAGTCTGGGTCAGAAGGAAGGGCAGTCCGTGTGACATTTTGCGAGGTCTTTGAGGCTCGGTGCCAGTAACCTGTGGGGGCGGTGGTGGGTATCTCCTTCCCGCCTGGTTAGCCGATTGCCACGGTTACCTTCGGGGCTCACGACACGCTCAGTGACCTGTGCTGCTCTGCTTGAGCAAATAATGCAAGAGGGGGCGGGTGTGCAGAAGAGCCGAAGACGGTCTTAAGTAAACACAGAACTATAATGTCATGTAACTGACCCTGCCCTGTTTTGCAATGTTGCTTAATAAAGTTTGTTGGTTTTCTGAAACCTCTTTAAATATGCATCTCCAGCAGTCTGGCATTTATCTTCCCATCACCCTGGATTCTGCCCGATGAACCGCTCGTCTTTGTTTTCGATCATTTTTGGATCAAATACACGTTGTAGGCAGAGAACTGAATAGCTTTTCAAAAATTTTGCTCAGGTTAGACATTTGGATACTATCCACTGTTAATTTTGACAGCAAATTTTGACTTAGTTTTAGTCATAGTCGTTTGATGAAAATGTGATTTAGTTTTAGTCATAATTTAGTCATCTGAACAGTTTTAGTTTTAGTCTAGTTTTAGTTGACTAGAATATAGTCGATTTAGTCGACTAAAATATAAAGGGTGTAAAATGTAAATGCTTTTTCTTCAGTTCCCTTGAATTAGTCATTATACACACTTACACAAAATTAAACATTTATTAAAAGTTATGGAATATTATTAATAATATTAACATTAGCGTTTCACCTGCTTCCACACACCTTATCATTAACACCACCTTACTGAGATAATCCGAGCGTTTTACAGCAGGACGCTCTGAAAGGTACAGAGCAGTGTTCAGGACTAAGATTATAAAGGCTAATCCACCGCGGTGTGGAGATTTTCTCTAAACACAAATGCTAAACTGGGAAAACACTTTACCCTGCATGACATTAAAATGCTGACCTTTGCATGGAGATCTGGGTGACTGGTTTGCAGATGTCGTTTAAGATTTGTCGTGTTTTTACCCGAGATAGTCGCCCCACATGGTTTTCACATCGTTTTGTTTGTCACAACGTCAAAGGACAAATGTGTCCATACATCGGCTCTTCTCTTTCTCCCTGCTGACATTGTTTACATAACTTAGTTCTACCGGAAAGAACGACCAATCACAGGCTAGTTTGGTCTTCCCGGGTTTAGAGCAAATTTGTGCAATTGTGCGTTTGATTGGACGTTTTCCTAACTTGTCCCGCCCTGTCACAAAATTAAATCAATTCTGATTGGATGTCATCCGGACAAGCATTTTCGTCTCGTTTTCATTCATTGACGAAAGTGTCAATTAATTTCATCATGGTTTTTAATCCTTTTAGGTAGTTTTTATTTAGTTATCGTCTCGTTTTAGTCATGGAAAAAAAAAAAAGGGTCGTTGAGGAAAACTATGACGAAAATTGTTCGTCAACGAAATTAACACTTTTGGATACAAATGGCGATTTCATCCAAATATAATCACATTATTTTGATTTGATGTAAACTTTCTAAATCCTTTGAGGCTCGGCTTGTGATTTTCCTCCATATGTCGGAAACTGGGTCTCTTTACCACAAAGGATTTTAGCATCATAAACACTGGGTTAGTTTACAGATTGTCAGGAGAGCATAAAGACTTTGTAGCCTGAAACCAAAATTGTGGCATGCCGAACACATTTTGGCATTTTGAGGAAATAAAAATGGCAGCCTCTGACAGCTCAGTCAGATTTTAAGGGGGTAAGTCTCTGCTTCTCAGGCAGGTTTGTTTATATTAATGTGGTTGGCTAATGTGGTCAATGTTTTTCGTTAGCATCACGTAACCACTGGCCAGAGCAATGCCAAAAGCTTTTTTGCTGAGGTCCAATAAAAAATTATGACAAATTTAAGACACATCGATACCAATAAACAAGGTTTGGGTGTGGTTTATAGTGTGTTCATTTATTTTTTGTCCTTCAATTCAAGCTAAACTTTAGCTAATTTATTCTGTGTTCATGTACAATACACTTAAATACATCCAAATTCCAAATACAGTCAGTAAATACATATTTTATCCCCATTTTTTGTATTGAACACTTTGAACTTTTCAGTAGAGACAGATGACATTAAAGCAGGTATTTTAGCAAACCTTGACACTTAATACAATTTAATGTCTTTCTTTCTGTTGCCTCTATCCCCCATTTGGTTTATGCAGATTGTTTTTTTCTTAAAGTTGGTCTAAAACTGCTAATCTAAAGCATTTAACACTATTACAGAGCAAAACAATAGATTTACCTCAGAGCTGTGTTTCTAATTAATCATCAGTATTTATATTAAGGCTGTAAAAAGTGTGCAAAGTCTCTAAGAATGGAATGGGAGAATAAACGCTCCGGGCGTGGCCCATCATGAGCTCCTCTCACTAAGAATGCTGATGTAAAATAAGCTCTCTCTTTCACACAGTCATGACTCATTCAGTTTGGGAGGACATTTTAGGCTTTCTCGTTTAATGATAATAGCTCATCCTAAAGACAGCGCACCGGTGGCTAAATCTCTAGAGATGACAATGCTATAAGAAGATGAGTGTGTGTTCTGGGGGGTAAAGAGGATTGTGAAGAATTCCCCTGGTATGCTCACATGAGTCAGTGTTTTTCTTCTCCAAACTTAGGGGAGAGGAGAGCATGTATTATGGAGAGTGGTGATCATTGCATCAGTCACATAATCAAGGTAAAGATTCTGCAGTCTTAAACATTTCAAGCTGTCTGAAATTCACTGAAAGTCGAGGTTAAATCTGACTAAACATACTCGAGCTTTAAATCATGTCCAAAACTGGACTTGTGTATGTATAAAAGAACTTCAAGAATTATTAAAAGCTGGGAAAATTGCTCTAGACTCATTGTTTGTGACAACACTGTAAAATAACACTCAACTTTTCCAACTTTCTAATTTCACCTTCTTTCTGGTTCTTATCTCAAACTGTCAGTTCCCCGGGAACTGCAAAACTCAGCTTCTGTTTATGATGTGCTTTTGTGCAAAAGAAACCTTTTCATATTGTTTTTGGGTGAAAAGCTGAACTATTCCTGGCTTAAGAAAGCGTTCTGACCTGCCTGAAAAGAACAAGAACAAAGAGCCCAAGGTGATGCCGCTAGCCGAGGGCTCTGTTTTGAATCTGACACACGGCTGCTCTTCACATGACAGATTTTGGGGGAAAGAAAGAAATCCTCATAGTGGTTGATGCAGTAAAACACTGATGTCATACATCCAGAGGGTTGCATCACTAAACCACCTTTTCAGTTACAGTTAAAAAGATCATGTGGTGTGGTTAGAAAGTCTTCACTGAGGTGACACTTTTGAGCTCTGATCTGATCTAATCCAGTGACAGGCCTCAACATGATGTTTAAGGTTGTCTAACATACACTATATAACCCATATGAACCTGAGTAACATCCCATTCTTAATCCATAGGCTTTAATATGATGTCCAGAGGACACGTCTCCACTGCTCTAGAGTCCAGTGGCGGCATGATTTGCACCACTGCATCCGACACTTTGCATTGTGCTTGGTGATGTAAGGCTTGGATGCAGCTGCTCGGCCCTGGAAACCCACTCCATGAAGCTCTCTACACACTGTTCTTGAGCTGATCTGAAGGCCACATGAAGGTTGGACGTCTGTAGTGTTGGGGATTTTTTTTTTAATCACTTTTATACTGATATTTACTGTCACTATTTTTATATCATGTATTAAAGTGTATTAGTCTCACACACACTGAATTAATGAACACTGAATACGTTCATGTTATTGGGGTAAAGGTAAGGACTGTTATATCTGATGCTCACATGTGCTTAAGGCCTTGGTGGGATGCAAGAACATCTTTGTTTCATCTCATGTTGTATTTTAGGAAGTCTTATGACAGGTACGCTCCAAAATGAAGTTCCACAGACCTGCCTGTGTTTTTGTAACATAGAATAGAAGAGGTTTTAATGGAAACAAGATCCTTCATTATGACGCCTGCCAGAGCTGCTGTAAATCATTGAGGTACCCTGGTGACGTTGTTTCTTTAGCCCACATGGGACAAGAGTTGGCAGAGCCTCAACAGGTGATTGGTTGGGGTTCAAGCTTCCTGGGTTGAGACTTTATGTAAATTAGGAGGGGTCAAAGGCAAGTGGGCAGTTATCATGTTTAAGATATAAATGTTGGCCGCTCTTTGTCTTTTTGCTTCTCTTTTTCCTCTCCTCTTTTTTCTTTTCCTGTTTTCTGCATCCTTTTCTGTCTCTGTGTTTCTCTCTTCTTCTGTGTGTGTGTGTGTGTGTGTGTGTGTGTGTGTGTGTGTGTGTGTATATCTCAGTCTTAACTTTGTTACTGTCTGTGTTTTGTGTAACTAAGATGTCTAATAAACAGCCTGCACCAGAACCTGCTCATCCCAGTGTTTTTTTTTTTAAACTTTGGATTTAATTGGGTTTGAATTTTCAGCCACAAGAAACATGAGGAGCCCTAAAAAAAAAAAAAAAAAAAAAAAAAAAAATTAGGATTGCAATTGAAGTTGGTGACCTCTGTGCACTATGGGTCTCAGCATCCTCTGACCCCACTCTGTGATTTTATGTAACCTACCACTTCGTGGCTGAGTTGCTGTCATTCCCAGTCGCTTCCACTTTGTTATAATCCCACTAACAGCTGACTGTGGAATATTTAATTTAATTTCACGACTGGACTTGTTGCACAGGTATCATCCTATCACGGTACCACGCTGGAATTCTCTGAGCTCCTGAGAGTGACCCATTCTTTCACTGATGTTTGTAGAAGCAGTCTGCATGCCGAGGTGCTTGGTTTATACACCTGTGGCCGTGGAAGTGACTGAAACACCTGAATTCAATTATCTGGATGGTGAGTGAATACCTTTGGAAAAATAGTGTATATCTTTAATGGTGATGTTTTGATGTGTGATAGCAGAGCAGCTGGTCATACCCAGCTGGCTTTCTGAGGGCAATATTTAAGTTTAATCTATCTGTTTTATTATGCTGCTATTTTGTGGTTGTTTTGAAAATGTATTTTTATCATTTCATTTTTTTAAGCCATTTGTTATATCTTCCTCTATTTTTCAAAGTCAAATGATGACATAGACGGTCATTTTACACAGTACGGCAGAGATTTTTTGCTTGTTTTGATAAATGCAGAAGGTTAGAAAACTAAAACTAAACTAAGTGAAATAACTTCATGTTTGTCTCATGGGAGAACGGAAAAGAGTTCACAAAGTCCATTTATTTCTTCTTTTTCAAATCCTCTCTGCAGCGTCATAAATGACAATTATCACCTGAGACGACGAATCTTTTTAAATGACAATTTTGCAGAAACGGTATTTACAGTTAAGCCCTCAGCCGCATCCATATTCCTGTCAGAGAACAGAGGGATTGAAGTTTTTAATTAATCTGAACACCAGCATCCCTGAGGATACACAGACATAAATATGCACTCTCTCTCTCTCTGACACACACACACACACACACACACACACACACACACACACACACACACACACACACACACACACACACACACACACACACACACACACACACAGAGCATAAGCCTTTGCATAATGTCTCTGAGACACTCTGTCAAAGTAAAAGTGTCTGAAGAAAGAGATAGAGCAGTTGTGCCCATTGGAAAGTACTACAAAGCTGTGAGCCAGTGAAGAACCGTATATACATTTACATCATCTTCAGCCAGGGAACACATCATCTATTGTTTGATGACTCTGGGCACAAAGCCCAATATTTTAGGGATTCTGGAGTTCTCACAAGATTTTGGGCCAGGACTTCCTGTTCCTGTCTTAGACAGGTAAAAGCTAAACTGCAGTCATACAATAGCCAGAGTGGCTCCGTGATTGAGTTTTGTTGAATGTGACGCAGCATGTAAAAAGCCGGCCAAAGACACAGACCAAGAATGCCAGCTGCATAAATTAACAGCCAAACAATGGTGCAATCAAGAACCAGGCTTTCCAATATTTCCAGTGTTTGTGTATATTAACATCGCTGTCTGCAATATCTATTAAATCTATGTCTGAAAAATGCAGTTTATTGAACAGTTTCTTATGCATAACATAAACAAACCACTATTGGCCCCAAGTCCACCTCCCGGTGCTGACCAATCAGCCGGTGAAATCTGTGTGCGATGCTGGGGACTTTTCTTTGTTGAGCCTGTGGCGATTACGCCGCGTGGATCGCGACTGATTGATGGTTTCTCGTAAACCCAGTGACATTTTTATCAGACGCTGGATCATTTACAAGCGTGCTACAAGTGACTATCTATCTGCATCATTGCTAAACCGCAACAATTCAAAGGTCGGACACAGTTTGGCTTCAAGTTAAAAGTTCATAGAAAATAAACAGATACATAAAATCTCGTTTTTTTTTCATGTTAATTTATTAGTTTTTACATTTCAGGAAAAAAAAAAAAAAAAAAAAGAAAGAATGAAAATTTTGGCCTGGTTTTCACGTGCTGCGTCACAAATGTACTCCTGCTTTTGCTCTTCAGATGATTGTTTACCAGCGTGCAACCAAAGCCCACGTCAGTCTGACCGGTCTGCACCATTTACTACTGACCAATAGGTTCAATACTAACTCAATGACAAACTAGAGCCATAAAGCTTTAAGAACCATTTACACATAGCTGCATTTTCATATGCCAGCGTGCTGATAAAAATAACAAGTGTTCATACAGAGCCACTTCCTTTTTGAGCATTTGTTAGTATATTAGTGCTACTACAGTCTACAGTGTCTCTTTTAGCCGAGCATGAATATTGCTATAGAAGTACGAGTTTCCTCTAGTGTACTCTGTACAGTCAGGCAGAACAGTCAGATGCTTACTTTACTATCTACAGATGCTTTGTTAACATCTTTCTGTGAGTTTGCTCCTATACTGAGAGCTCTTTACAAAAGTAAAGGCTCGTGTGTGTGTGTGTGTGTGTGTGTGTGTGTGTGTGTGTGTGTGTGTGTGTGTCAGCTTACTTGACCACTACAGCTCATTTTGATTCTCGCTCTCGGGCTGTTTTTTAAGGTCACTCACTGAAGCAGGGATAAAGAGTGAAAAACAGACAGAAACTCTACTTGAGGCTAAAGAACAAAATTCAAAATACTGAAAAAATTATAATATAAAAAAAGTGTGAATAATTACATAAAGCGGGATACTCAACATGGCTTAACGAGCTGCCACTCCAGTCATTTACTTTTTTGATAGATTCAGATAGATGTTGCAGTTCTGCACCAGGCTGATTTTTTTTTTTACTGTGTTTCTGTTTCTTACTGCACAAAAAGGAAACATGTTGGCATAAATGCATCGAGTCATAAAGTGTTCAGAAGCAGAAACCGCTCATTCAAATGTCCTCCTTCTCTTAATGAAAAACACACATTAAAGCAGGTGGACTGAAAACTCCTGGTGAAATCAGGAGAAGATGCACGCTGCTCCTGAGGTTTTAGTCAGAACACACAGTTCAGCATGATTCAGCCTCGTTCAGCTTGTTGCTGTTATCCCCCCTGCAGCAAGACTTGCAGCATTTGCCAGGGAGTGTGCGTCTCTGGTTAGTTGTGCAAGCAAGCAGATGTGCATCCACACGTGTGATGGTCTGTGATGGTGCGCATGCAGTGTCAGTAATAAATGACTGTGCTTTTGCAGTCCGGCCGTGCCTGTATCTGTGACTACATATACGCTCCGGATGCATATTTACCCCAGATTGCAATGAATCGCAAATTCGTTCACAAAGACATAGCGAGTTAACTTTTTGGAAGGCCCTGATGCAAAATGAAATATTTCCCTCACTGCAATAAGCTGTTTTTGGCCATAAAACTAATGTAGCAGTCACAGACATTGACTGCCCTCTAAAATGGAAATTCATAAGCCAAAATGGCACAGTGGGAATATCAAAATATGACACATCCTCTCCTTTTTTTTCACCCCTCCCACTTCTCACTGTCTCCTGCCACCTCCCCATCCCTTTCCACATCTTCTCCTGGGTTTTCCATCTGTTGTGGAAGTTCTCTTGAAGGACATGTCAGCTCCCTCTGACACAGCTGACTAAGCAGACAGACGGACAGACAGGCTGAAGGACTGACATCTCTCTCCCATGATCCCAAGGGAATGAAATTTCTATAACTGGCTTAATCAGTCACTAGTGTGGATAAAATCAGGATTAATATCTTAACAGATCCAAGGAAAATTGATTTTATGAGGAAAATTGATTCAAATTGATTATATTACATCTTTACACTAAATACAGATAAACTACAAGACACCTCATTGGATGACAGATAAATCCTAAACCAGCTATTTGAATATTTTCTGATTTTATCTGTAGAAAACAATCATGCATGTTCAAACGCACACGCACACACACACACACGCATGCACACACACACACACACACACGCATGCACACACACACACGCATGCACACACACACACAACTCTATTTCATTACCCAGAATGGCCCAATTGGGATGAGCTCTCCTGTTTCTACTGGGATCCTGAAGTTCCGTGGAGGAAGGGCTCCCTCTGCCCAGAGCGGGCTCTCTGCCCTGGGATACCCTGCCCTGGGTGCCCCCCCTGCCTGGAGCCGCAGTGGCAGAGGCGCTCCAAGGTTCCCCACCCTCTGTAAGAGATGTGCTTCATTCAGGACCGCCAATCAACATCCGCCAGGGTTCACAAAGGTCACAGGGAGGTCAAGATGATAAAAGGGAAACTTACAGATCAAAGGGGAAAGGAGAACAAGAACCGGAGGTGAGCATTCACGTCATTCTGGGTGTTTTCTAGGTGGGCAGAAGGAACACAAAGGTGCAAGGTGTCTTGTTACGCTAGGTTTTAGAAAAGGAAGAAGTCTAAGACAGCTCAGTATTCTACAGAAGAGAGTAAGGAAAGAGGAACTGTAGCCTGTAACATCACTGAGGGAGTATAGTTCTTATCTGCAGCAGACAGAAAGAAGAAGCTCTTTAATCAAGGGAATCACAATTGGTCCAGACGCTGCTCTGTACTGTACCTGCTCAGTGGCATCGCAATAAGCTAACAACCGGCTGGTGTTTACCTAAACTACCAACTGACAATCTGCAGTTGTTTTGGTGGGGATCTTTCCTCCCTTTTCTTTCGCCCACTCATGAGTGAAGAGGTGTACATGAAACCAAATCAAACAATCACACTCGCCTCACATGAAACAAGTCAAGAATAGAAGCGTCTGACACTGGCTGGCAAATTGGAGGAGCACAGTTATGGATTTTTTGTTAGAAGAACGGTTGTGGATGAAACAAATGCAAATTTATGTATCAATGCCCTCATTTAACATCATGGAGAGCAAAGACTCGCACAGAACAAGAGCTCAGCTGGATGCTGTCTGTGTGTATGGGCGCCAGCGGGTGCATGCATTCCCTAACATTTGTGTGTGTGTGTGTGTGTGTGTGTGTGTGTGTGTGTGTGTGTGTGTGTGTGTTTGGGGGTGGGGGTCTTGGCTATGTGTATCTGTTTAAGGCTGTGTTTGCTTTTCAGGGATGCTGCTGTTCTGTGATCAAAAGCAGAAGCACAAAGGGAGAAAGGAGAGAAAAAAGGGGCAAAGCTATTATTCTCCACAGCTTTAGTCAGACACACTGTGGCTGTTGACAAACATGATCACAGGGGGCTGAGTGTAAACTCCATTTCCAATTGACCAATGGGGAAATGAAAAAGCATACAGAGCACGAAAAATAAATCTGTACTGCCGTACTACTCGGAAGCAAAAAGTTTTGTAGAAAAAAAAAAAGAGTCTAGACGAACCAGAAAAGAGGTGCTTAAACTGCTGACTCAGCTATGTTTAGCTGAGAACTTGCACGATGATCACAACCAGCTTAATAATGACAAGTGTAACTACTGAATGATGAAAATAAAATAACACCACAGTAACATTTTTTTCTCTGTTTTTTTTTTTATTCTTGCAAAAAATACTACTTCACCTTGGCAGCTGTAGAGCAGAAGAAACACCGTTCAGAAATAACAGAACTGCTCTCGTACAGTTTCGCTCTCTCAAAGACAAAACGAAGAAAAGTTCCCACATAATTGCTACTAAAATTCCTGAAAGCCGTTCCTTGATTTAAACATTATCTCTAGTTTTAAACTTGGACATAAAGAGGTCAAAAATTCCAGAAATTGCAAGCAAGGGAAGCAGAATAACTTTACAAATCCACTTCTATAAAAGAATGAAATGCTATAGCTCATTGCGGTCCCATTTGCTTTGGGAGAGTATGAAATTCCATTAAGACACACCGGCACAAGTGAAAGCCCCGACGGCCGGAGCCGAGGCGAGTTAATCCTGCGAGTTGACTGTGTGCAGCTGAGGGCTTAGAGCAGCAGCTTAACACAAGGCCGTGGCGTTGGCGCACCTGCCAGTGGTCAGTCACGCCTCAGCCAGCTGAGCAAAACACAATGTGATTATAACACATCATTATTAACTACACCGCATTGACTCAATCTCCTCCTGAATGTTGATTTAGAACATAGTTTAAATGTGTGTGAATTTGGTGAGCGATGCAAGACTTAAAAATAGGAGCAGACAGCTTTGTGAGCATTACTTGGCGGCACATTTAGGTTAAAATTAGCTTAAATTTGGAAAGAGTAAATATGAGCTTAACTGTGAGAGGTATCCAACTCTATAAAAAATAAACTAAAATAATTCTAACATTGGATTGGGGTTCGTTTTTCATTTAAATTAGATTTAAAGGAAGTGCCCTGTTGAAAAAAAACATGTTTGATGAAGTTCAGTAAATAAATGTGTGCTAATGAATAATTGTATTCAATAAATGAGAATGCAACTCGTGCTTTTTTTGGACTTCTAGATCCTAAGATATGTAGTATTAGGTTCAAGGGAAATATGTGTAATTTACACTTTCAGCAAGCAACATCTGCTCAGGTTTATTTTCATATGTACTGTTACATGATGCTAAAAAGGGTTTTCACACTGCATCACAGATTCTTTAAAATCCCACCACGCAACTCTTTTTTGAGAACTGCTATTTCCTGAAACCTTGTGCAGTCATAACTATATTTTTTTGCTTGTGAGTCTTGCTTGACTGCATGTGCACTCATAGCCGTATATAACAATCAGCGTAGGTGTCTGCTGCTGTGTATGTGAAAAGTTAATTGTCCGTATTTGCATGCAGTATAAAGCAGCAATGGGAGGCAGACCTGGCACTCGCTCCCACCTGCTGATTTGAGCTGTCAACCACGTTTATTAACTATGATGAATCACCCCTCCACTTCACATCCAATCAAAGACCTCTCAGAGGGACTCAAATCTGGTCACCTTTAACTAAATGATTTTCTTGGCCCACGGTGCGACAGCCAACGATTGGACTGGCAACCCGATGATATGGCTGCTGTTAGAATTCTTCTGCCAGTAGCTCCACAGCTGGATCAGTCATTTTTGAAACAGTGTGTTGAATTAAGTGGCCAGCTGACATGTCGCTGTATGGGCAGGAAAATTTTTAAAAAGCCTGGTTGGAATGTTAAAGTCTAAAAATAAAGAACTCTGCAGACTTGGAATATAAAGGTGTTCTCTTGACCTTGCCTTGAGGATTAAATCTGTACTGGGTTTCATCTCTGCTGCATAATATAGTACATTTTACAATGTGAGCTGACAGCTAGCACTGAATCAGAATAATCTGTCTTCCACAATGTAGACGGATTTTCAGCGAATCTGCCTGTTCTCCCTCCCCAAATCCATCTATTTTTAACTAAATATGTATTCATACATGTTAGACTAAAAATGTCAGCTATACAGAGAAGAGACAAGGTCAGTGAAAACACAAACCCCCAACTGGCTGAGTCCTGAAGAGCGGAGCTCGGTGTGGAACTGTACACCTCCAAGCTCGGTGCAGGATAAAGCCTTTGATCCCAGCCTAAACGGAAGAGCCGGGGCAGTAAAGACAGAGGGAACCGCCGCGCAAAAGGAGAGCGATCAATAGATTCTTGTAGACACAGCCTCAAGTTTCCAATCTAACACAACGGCGTATTGATTAGCCTTCAAGGAACAGGGATCAGAATGTCAGCAGTGGATCTGGAAGTCTTTAACAAAAACGACTGTGCAGAGGGTGGGACAAGCATATCTAATGAGTTATTTTCTTATGTAAACTAATAATATATTAGACTTGCACAAGAATGTGAACTAGAAACACATCATGAACAAAACTGAGGGAATAAAACAAGGGAAGTTATTTCCTGCAGATATCAGGAGCACTGGATCCCCACCGTGCAGGAAACCAGCGGAAGCTCAACACAAACAATAAGTAGCAGGACTCAAACCCACGACCCTCGTGCTGTAGGGGAATAGTGCTAACTGTTGCAGTACCGTGCTGTTTAAAGATAAATGCTGTCTAAAACTTTAATATAATAAACATATGCTGGAATGTTAAGAGTTAGCAGGTCAATGTTACAGTAACATGCTGATGTTCTAAGACTTCCTATTAATCCCGCGCACACTTCCAAAGGAGTAAATTGAGCTAAATAGCTAAAATAATACCGTATGCTTGTAGACTATAAAAGCCCTGATTTTATTTTAGTTTTGCAGATGCAGTGTTGATAATATATCCAAACTGAAATAAAACAACACTTTAGTTTTTCTTACAGAATAAATTTACTGGGATTCTGCTGAGGCGTGCTGATTGGTTGGTTAAGCATTTACAGGATTTACTTTCTTCATGGAAACATTTAAAAAGAATAAGTAGACAGGAGAGGTATGGTTTAACTAAGACAGAAACGTAGATGTGTGTTTAAACCATAATTATTTTGACCTTTTCTATCAAAAAAAAAAAAATATTACTAAAGAAAAAAAGTTTATCCCATGAATTTTGGGGAGCTACAGTTCCATAGGGCCCCATTCACTCTGGACTACAACCATAGAGCAGACTATTGGGGTAAAATAATCACAAAATGATAACTGATTGATCACCAATTGATAGTAAAAATTATTATAGGATCAGAAACTCATTCTCCACAGCAGTGAAACAGTGCAGTCTTCACCTCCTCCAGCTGACAGACACACAGCCCTCACAGCTGAAACAGTTAACATTCATAACACTAAACAACATTTTCGGAGGTCAGTAAAGTTGTTTCAGTGATGCTGAAGCTAATGTACTCCTAGTGCCCATCTCAAGCCTGGGTAAAATTTGAAAATAATACCTTTGCCAAATCAAACATGCAGATCCACCCGCGCTCTGTGATAATTTAACAGGATAACACAATTATTTGTGTCTAAAAAGTGTTCCAGATTGTGACTTGGAGACGATGTCTTTACTTGTTTTTAATTAAAACCAGTTTCCTTTAGTTAACCTTGGCTTTTAGGCCTCAGTGTCGGTTTAAGATGCAATTTACTTTTTAGGCTCACTCAAACCATCTCCCCGTGACTCCAATACATCTCCTGGTGTATTTTCGACACAATGCCTATGACCATAATCCAGTCAGCAGTTACATACTCCTAAATGTAATTGCAAAAAACAATTTAGGCAAATAAATATGCTGATAAAGTAAAGCACTCCCTTTCTAAGAAGCCTGAATGATCACAGCTCCGGGGACGTGAGTCATTCAGGTAAAGTAATTTTCTGAGAAATGATGGAAAGGATTTTTAAGAATGCTGATGAGGTCAGACGTGCATGACTGCGACACTGAAACTGAAGCAGGAAACTCGTGACTTCATCAGCTGTTCGGTTTGTTCCCAGAAAAACACATGATCACCCGAAACGTGATCGGCAGATGTTTGTTTATGTCATGAACCATTACTCAGTCCCTCAGTGTGTCCTTTGTCCTGGTGTTTGTGAAATACATCCACTGGCTTCTTTTGAGGTTTTTAATAACTTGGGGGTGTCTTAAGGGATTTTGGACATTTTTATAGTTCTAATTGTTCGAGGTATTAACCCCTTTTATCTGTGTCTGCATTGTAGGGACTACGCAGTTGTTAGGTCTCTGTTCTTAGGATCCTATGGGATTGGTACTTTCTTAGAATAAGAGGAACTTTGAGAGACGCAGCTGTAGTCGGTCCAGGTAGTGTACACTGATTGGTCATAAATGCAGCACCAGCAACTGTGGTGAACCACTGATAATACATTAGCCATGTTAACAGCAGCTCTGGACATAGGCATTAAAAAAGAGACAAAAACCAAAGAAATATAACTTATCAGGGTGAAATTTAAAAAAATCCCTGCCTGCAGTTCCCATGAATTGCAACTAGTCTTCCACAACATAGCAAAGAAATGTAGAGAGAAAGTGAAGAGCAAGATTACAAGAACACAAAGTTGTATTATCAATTGCTGGCCAGAAAGCATGTAGTTCCCAGGGATGCTCTGTAGTGTAGGTGCTCACCCTCTGAAAGTGATCCTGGATAAGGTCTGGCCACCAGTACTCAGTCTGTTTATTAGCACCAGGACTGTTGGAACGGTGCATCACCAAAAAAAAAAAGTGATGCACTCCTTAAAATCTTTATGCAAACTTAAGCCCAGAGAAACTCCCAGCTGCAGATATATTTGAGTGAATAAGCATGAAGCAGGAGAAGAAAAAAAAAGAGGAGCAAATGTGCTCAGTCAACTAAGAAATTTAAAAAAAAAAAATCAAGTTAAGAGGCAGGATCCTCTCTCTCCAAAAGATACAGCACAATAAATTATGTTTCTACCTCCTTTAACTCCTCTGCATTTCCTCCCTGACTATCTCTCACTCTCAAACACACACACCCGCACACACACACACACACACACACAGATGCAGGCAAGCAGGCAAACACGCAAACACAAGCAGGGGAAGAGATAACGATAGGCACTCTTATCGCTAAACATTGGCAGTTCATAATGAGAGTGACTTCCTCTGCAGCCAGTGGTTGAGTGGTGCTGACAGCTTCTCAGCACTGTGTGTCAGCACAGGGGGATTTGAAGCGCTGCCTTAGCTTGACAGCCAGGCCACGCACTTACAGATGTTTTCACACTCACAACACACACATATACGCAGACGTCGCAGCAACTACGCTTCAAGGTTGACTTCGGCAAGGAGGAGGACAGGATGCGTTTGAAGTCTTGACACATGGAAGAGACACAATATTGAGCTTTGGTGTATTGGGGCTTATAAGTGGTGAGTGGGTGATATACAGAGAGCTGCTGTAGCAGCCAACTCAGGGGAGGACTGAGCTTAAGGAGAGAGTTTAAGCCAAGCAGACATCAATACATGGCGACAGGGAATAAATTCATTACAAGCCAGAGAACACACTTTCTGATTACTGCAGAGCCGCCTGTAGAAAATTTGGAACATGCACAGGTCGGAGATAAATACCTCCAACACTTCAGCTGAATTTAAGCAAGACTTCCCGACGCCCTTGACATTTAAGTGTGGGGAAACACACGGAGGAGAAAAGCTTTAAAGAATGTTTAAATTCTGTCATACTATGTTGAATTTATTAAAAAGTTTTGAAGCATAAACTCCGGTTTAAGATAAGTGCTGCCAACCTAAACACTATATTATCACTTTAGAATTATCATCTGTAAAGGGTCAGTCTGCAGGCCAGAGTGAAAACGACAGTTATGTAAACTCATCTTTATTCATAGGTCGCACCTCCTGGAATCTCTGATGCTCTTATCCATTTTCCACCTCGGCCACCGGATCATTTAACCAGTGCAAGTTGTTTTTGCATGAAGTCACCTTTGGCTGCTGGCCTGATGGTCGGTTAAGGTCCGTGTCAACTTCCTGCCCAGTGCAGTGTTTCTCTCCCCTCTCATCATGCCCACACTAAATAATATTTGTCTCACACAATAATAACACAGTCTCATCTGCAAACAGAGGGATCGTGCTTTGTAATCGTTGGGCCATCACATTTTTACATTTCTTTTTAAAAGGAATTAGAATTGTGGAGAAGCTGTCCAGCTTATGGAGAGACGTAGGCATTTAATAATCACAGATCAGCCACAACATTTATACATGTGACTAACATTTTGTGGTTCCTCCCTCGTACTGACGAGGCCTCTGAAGGAGTTCTGTAGTTTTAAAGCATAGAGACATTAGGCAGACCTTCTAGGTCCTCTCATTTGTGGGGTTAGGCTTTTTCCAGCACCCTCCACAAAACTTTTATGCATACAGACTTTGGCATCCAGTTATATTAATTAATATTATTGTAACACATTCAATTCAGTTCAATTTTATTTATATAGCACCAAATCACAACAAACAGTCGCCTTAAAGGTGCTTTATATTGTAAGGTAAAGACCCTACAATAATTATAGAGAAAAGCCAACAGTCAAAACGACCCCCTATGAGCAGCACTTGGTGACAGTGGGAAGGAAAAACTCCCTTTAACAGGAAGAAACCTCCAGCAGAACCAGGATCAGGGAGGGGGGGTCATCTGCTGGGACCGGTTGGGGGTGAGGGGAGAGAGACAGGACAAAAGACACACTGTGGAAGAGAGACAGAGACTAACACATCTCTACTGCCGTGGGTTCCCCAACACACACAATCAGACACAGCTTTCTTGTTATGCTTGCTTTCTTTACTCTTTATGTTACACACTGTCTTTAATGACTTTTTTTTTAGACAATAGCCAGTGTGGTCAGTTTGGTCAGCTGTTGCAGCCTCCCTGGTTGCCAGTCCAAGTGGACTCTACACACCTCAGTCCCGGCGCACTACTGTGTAAATAGAAGAGACATAATTAGACAATAGCTGACAGCTGTGCCAGCCAGCCTCTCCTGGCACTGCCCCCTGAACCCTCTGCCTCACCCCTGCCATGCAGCTGAGCCAAAACTACACTCTGCCACCACAATTATTTATATTTTGAAAGTTTTGAAAGTTCAGTTGCTGCTCATCAGGTCTTCTCATCTCATGTTTTACCAGCTGGCCATCTTGTTGTTGTGGCAACACAGTCCAACTCGATGATGTTGGACTGCTCACGGTAGTCGGTTTGCATCCATCGGCAGGACAAGACTTCACTGGAGAGGCAGCTGATTATGTTGCTCAGTTATTAAACTGCCACCATGTACTGGGTAAAATATTTGCAGAGGAGAAACTTATAAATGGAACTGAATAATTCATTTTAGACAGCAAGTTCATCTCCTTTCCCAGAGCACAAATTCTGCACTTATAAATGCATGCACAAATACAGGTGTGCATATCCTCCAGCAAACGTGTAAATCTGTGGGAAAACCTGTTGATCATATTTAGATCGAGGGAATTTGAATCTAGACATCAACACTGAAGTTTTTCTCAGGTTTTCAAACCATTTCTAAAGTCCTCCTCCTCAGTATTCTGCTGTTGTCTCTTCATTAAAAGTCACACATGCACAGTCGCATATTTTTTTCCTAATGCTCGTGTGTCCATTGCAGGACCTAAAACACAGCCAACATGGACACTCTGGCCAGCCTGTGGGTAGTAGGCTCATACTATACATACAACCCATGATGCACTGGGAGCTCTCAATCTTCAGTAGTACCTCTGCCGTTGGATCGAATCCCACAGATGAGCCACTGACCCTTTTACTGCTCCAACGATTCTCCATCCTTTTATAATCTTTTGCAAGTACTAATCAAACACTCCATAAGACCTGCCATCTTAGAGATGCTCTGATCCAGCTGTCTAGCCTGCACTACATGAACCCTGTCAAAAACACTCTGATTCTTCATAACACATAAACCTCAAGATCTGACTGTTCACTTCCTGCCTAATACTTTATAACCCCCCCCCTTGAAAGGTACCAATTTAACAAAATAATGAATATTATTTACCTGTCAGGCTTTATTGTTGTGACTGATCGGTGCATTTACGGACTGAAACTGTCAAATAACAAGATAATGTTAAAGGCACAAGAAACAAAAGGAGCCACTGAAGAGAAAATAAGAGAAGCTATCACAGGAACACGAAAAGCACCTGTAGCAGCAGTTGTTCGTGAAGATAATAATAAGAACACACCCGGGCTGTGTATTCATCCATTTCCTGGCCACTTTGATTTTCCAGCACCCTGGGCCAAATGGTGTGGCAGTAATTCCAGGTTCAGTTGAATCTCAGAATAATGCGCTCGGTTTCTGCGTCGCTCCCTCCTGCATGGATCACTGACTCATAAACATGGGCGAGTGGTGAAGAAAAAGGCAGCTATTTCATGTAAACTCTTCTCTCTGCTTCCTCTAGGCTTAAACGGACTCACGCCATGTGATAGAAAATTTTTTTTTTTTTTTTTGGTGACGTCCACCTTTTTGTTTACCAATTTCCAAAGCACCTCGAAGCAGTTTGAAGAAAGGTTACGCATCAAAATAAATCCAAATAAAAAGTAACACATGCGAGACAAACCTGTATCTAACACAGGCGACCTCTGTATAATGAAACCAACAAACTTTTTCCTACTAATGAGAAAGCAGCGGTCTCAGTGGTTCCACAGACAGCAGAAGAACATGTGAGGCCTTTAATAAAGTAAAACAGGAAGTGAATCAGACAGAGCTGCTAAAGACGGATGGGAAGAAAGAGATAAAGCACCTGAACTTAGAGATATCTGGAAGAGAAAGGAAACTGAGGAGTACAGGTTGCTCTATCCTCATGACAGGTTGGCGAACCTACAGGAAGACATGGCAACGTTGCTAGTCCAGCAGAGACGTCCAGTAACTTCCACACAGCAAAGATACGTTGTTCTGGACGAGAAGGCGTTTAGTCTCATTGCTTTTGAGGTCTAATGAGAACTTTCTGCAATTTCTAACCCTTAAAGATCCAGCGTAGATATTACATCCAGAGGTCGGCCTTCAGTGATCAAGTTGAGTGACCACGGCAGCAGTGGCTCATTTTTTTAAGTAGCTCACACTTGATTGTAACTCACTGGACTCCCTAGAAGTAAAGGGACTCTGCCCCAGGTAAAGATCTGAAAAAAACTGAGCTAAAACAACCCAGAGGCACTGCTGCATGCTGTGTGCATGGACAAACAACTATTATTTCATTATTTTGAACACACCGTTACATTAATATTTGATGTATTTTGTGTTACTTTCATTTTTTTTGCTATTTTTAAATATTTAATAGCAACTAATAGAGACTTATAGTTACTAAAACTCAATGATTACTGAAGGCATGAGGAGGAGAGAGCAATGGTGTGCTGATAAATAGGATCACGTGTGCAAAACTCTGAGAACCTTGTGTCTGCTTTCCTGAAACTGCTCTCCGCTTAAATCTGAGCTCCCATTCAGCATTCTTCACATATACTGTATATTCATGTTGTACATACTGCAGATCTGTGCGGTTAAGACGACGCTCTACATGTCAGTCTGATAAAATCAGACTGAGGTCTATAGGAGTGTCAGTGGGAACAGGTGTGCAGGGCGCCTGTGCATCTGTGCACTGTATGTATGGGTGTCACAACAGATCAGGGGCTTAAGTCAGAGACATGGGGTCGATTATGGAATTACAGGATCATTGGCGCTGCCTGTTGTTCCTATAGCCTGGGATCACCGCGTCCCGCTGCCTCACTAAGACAAATATAAAACACATTCAGAGAGCCTCTAAACTCCAGAGACTGACCACAGATCAGTAACCTGAATCATAACTGCATTCCAAACAGATGTCGCAGATCCTGAGCACATTATGCAAAGATACAATTCTTTTATTCAGTTATTTGTCACATGAATCAGTGGAAACATTGTCCTTAATATATCGGCATGAAATTGATCACGTGCAAGAGGAAGAAAATATGTTCAGTAAGAACCTGAACGTGATACAGGGCACCTAAGAAAATGTACAGAAACCTGTGGAAAGACAATGAAATATGCAATCAAGTTGGGTATTGTGCTGCACGATAATATGCTTCAATATAAAGTTCTGGCAGCACAAGACCTAAATTTGCATAATATAAAAACGACAGTGGCAGGAGAATACTTTTCATATTGCTCCCCTTTCAAAGTGCGTGTTTTTGTGGCTTTTTTGTATCCATTTCCAGTTCTTTGCTCAATTCAATGTGCCACACTGTACTGTAGAAGTGAAATACAAAAGGCTGTCTGAGTGATCAAAAACAAGCGCTAATCATTCCTTCCTCCATCCTTCTCCTGTCATCTTGCCCTTTAATTTCCACAGAAAGTGCACAAGAGGTAGAGCGAGCGCAGGCTTTCCGTTCCTGTGCTCCCTGTCCTCTCAGCCTTATCCTGCTATTCACTTATTAACCCTTACCCTGCAGCCTTCTTCTCTGTCCTTCTTCTACTCTTTGAATCTCCTCTAATGATAAGAGGCTATTCTCCTTCTAGTGATAACTTTTTGCATTATCCATTTTTTCCATGCTCATCACCATTACACATTCACTCGCCACAGAAAAAAAAGCCATGCTCACCATAACTGCAGTTTAATGACAGACTCAGGCTGATCGGATATTAGAGTAAGAGATATATGTGCACATAAAGCAGTATCTGGATGAGCATGCTTAAAAAGTGTCAATTAATCCGGTGGTTCCCAACCAACTGCTCGAGACCTCCCAGGAGGGTCCTGTGATAAACTGGAAGAGGGTCATGGGAACACTGAGAAAATTAAAAACCAAACATTTATTAACATTACTCAAACTTTTTATTCTTGGGCGTATGAAAATCTGCCAAGTCCAAACCATTTGTGATGATAAAAATAATTAAGCTCAAAACTTGATATGAGGGGTCACATTAAGATATTGCTTCATTTGAAGGAGTAACAAGCCAGAAAAGACAGGAACTATTAAATTACTCAACAGCATTTTTTAAAAAATAAATACAAACTTGTCAGCCAGTTTAAATGTGTGTTTACAGAGCCTGCCATCACCACAGGAATGAGACCATAAATCTGTCTGTACTCGTCCCAGGAACCCACAGCTTGGACGATCCAGAGGTGGCACCTGCCTCTGATACTGTGCCACGTGCGTTTAGGCACCGATGGCCTGCGAGCGGCTCGTCCTTGCTCGGACTGGCTGGCGCACTAAAAGCCAGAAACATATGGCATTTCCCCCTTTTGAACGTACTCCTCTTTTTTCTATTCAGAGCAGCAAGAAAAATGATGAGGCTTTACAGAAACGCTGGCTTCTCATTCAGCGTTTCTTTAGAAGCAAATTGGTCATGAAGCCGATAACCCAGGCCAAGATTTGGTTTTATCTGCATCTTGCCACCCACATTATGATCTCACCCGGTTGGAAGAGAAGCATTGGTTTAGGGCGAATTAGCCCTATTGTGAGATTTAAAAAAAAAAACATGACAGAGGAAACAGAAAAGACACCTCTCTTTCAAAAGAGGTCACAATATCAGCCTTGTTCTTTGAAAATGTGGAGGCAGAGCATGTCTGTTTGATTTGTCACGGCGCTGATCACCTGCAGTGTAATAATAACAATGTAAGCAGCAACACGATTGCGCCACATACATACGTCAGCCTCTCTAATATCCACAACAGCCTCAACTGTGGGACCACAGAGCGCTCGAGCGGCTGCGAAGCAGGGAATAACATCGCCATCTAGAGGCTTTCCCCCCCCACACACACACACACACAATTCTAAACTGAAGAAAATCGCTTGTCATGCTCTTCCAAGTTACTCACAGAACTGCTCACACACTTCTCAACAAGTGGATTCAAACAGCTACAACAGGAAGCTGCCCACAGAGACCGTAGCAAAATACACCTCAAACAGCAGAGAGCCCCTTCAGCATCGAAAGATTTACCCACTGCTCAGTGAGACTCAGAACTATACCTCCCCATGCAAGGTCACTTCCAGCCAGCATGCAATATTGCTGGGGTGAGAACGAGGGGAGAGAAAGACAGAGAGCAGAGATGATGAGGGAGGATAAATAGTTGACACACAGATAACCTTCGATGAGAGCATGCACAGCTCGGAGCTTATCTCAACTGAGGCAGGTGACAGTGAAACAATGAAAAAATAAATGGTCAGGAATGGAGGGAAAGCCTCCACGGAGCAGATTTTTAAAAAATATATATATTCTTACCTATGATGGGAGCCAGGCGGAAAATATCAGACAGACGGCTGTTCACGGGTTCATACGGAGAGTCCTCCAAGAAATCATTACCTGTAAGAAAGATGACAGCATGTTATAGATACACAGACAGCTAAATACATTTTCAGCCTCCTTCTTGTGTTGTTTATCATCCTTCACCCCATACACTGGCCTGCATGTGACACGGGTTATTTGGGTCAGTCGATATCCACGCTGGCACACAGCCACATGCTTGATTAGGCAGGTTGGTCAGCTGTGTTGCACAACTGGAAGTCAACTCGCTGGCGATGAGCTGGATGCAGTTTTGGGACTAAAAGGCCCCCCTGCTATGATCAACACTTTAAGATGGCACAGCCAGCGCTAAGGGGCTTCACACTCCATTACCCTCAGGGAAAGTGATTTGGGAGGTCAAAAAGTATCTCAGGCTCTGTAGGACCGTGTCTGTGAACCAAGGCAGGGGGACAAATTTGATTGAAAGCTGCACATGATCACATTGATTGTGTGCTACTTTTTTTTTTGTAGCTTTCTCTTAATGTTTGTGGAAGCAGAAATGGGGAGAATCACACTGTAGACCTAGAAAGAAAGGGAAGGAGGCTGAGAGCCCCCCCCCCCCCCCCCCCCTTTAGTTACAGGAGGAGCTGGAGACTAACACCACCCACTTACCAGACAGATCAGAAAGCTTAAAAGGATAGTTCATTTTATGTTATAGCTGCAAACCCTGAGGAGGTGGTGTGTGTGTGCATGTGAGTGAGGGGAGGGGGGGGGGGGGGGCACCCTTAGAAAACAATAGGTGATTTGCTTTGGTAGACCCTTATACCATAACAAGACGGGTCCATATTTTGATTAGAAGATGGTTACATAGTTCCAAATCAATATCTGTATCTTGGGGTCGTTTTTTTCACAAAAACAACAATATAAAACTTCCACTAAGAGTCTAAACCAACCTTGTAAACTCTGATAGATCCCCCAGTAAATGCGCAGGCAGTTCTTCTCCTTCTTCATACCCCTTTTACACCGGCAGTTGTACAGTGGGCTCTGTTTGAGCGCGTCCATGGCGCTCCGGCACTCGTCCTTGGCTTCCAGGCCGGCCACCATGCTGAAGTTGCTCTCTTTCCCGCCGGCCACGCACTGCCTCATTGTGCGATACTTGGTGCTGCACGCCTGCTCCTTCAGACACTGCTCACTGGCCCGCACGCAGTCCAGCCGGGTGGCCCCGGCGCGCAGGTTCTCCTCCGCGTAAGACAGTACATCTGGGAAAGAAAAGTGACAGAGGCTCGTTTCGCTTGCCGCTTGTTTTCTCACTTTAGCAGTAAACATTCAAAGCTTAAGCACTTTGCAAGCTGCTTTCAGGGATTAAAATATTACAAAGATGAGCTTTTATTGTGAATACGTCACATAGGTCGCTACTAAAGAGTCCACGGGCTAGTTTATGGAGCCACTGTTTGGAAGCAGTTATCCACAGTGTTGCCTGACTGGCACTTTCATTCAGCTGAAAGTCGAGTAAAAATTGCTTTCACATCCACTGCTGTTTGTTGAGGCAGCTGACAGCTCCTCGGAGTTTTTTTTCTTTTTCTTTTAGGAGCAGTTTGGCTTGCTGCACAGTAGCGACTACACTGTACTGCGAGCAGCCGATGCGTCCACCGGGCGCCCCCCTATTAATAGAGCTCAGAATCTCGCTATTAAATATTTTATGCAACTATATATATATATATATATATATATATATATATATATATATATATATATATATATATAGTTGCTTTGAAACGAGCAGCTGCTGCTGCGAATCAAGTTGAACTTACCTAAAAAAGGCAGAAGAACATACAACACGGCGAGGATCATCGTTTTCCTCTGCGTGTTAAAAACAAAAACCCTTGTTGGAACGGAATTGATTAAGTTAATACGAATTAAGAGTAGTTAAATTCCCAGGGTACTTCCACTGTATTGAAATCCATTGAAAAGGTGAAGCAGTGCGCGCCCCGCTGTATACAGGACAGATCCAGCTCGCCTCATGCGAGAGATTATTTCCCCTCCAAACAAAGTGTCCAGTCCCGATTTCTGCTGTTTCTGTGACTCTACAGAGAAAAAAGCGCTTCTTTTTTATGTCTTTCCCGTACGGGTTTGTCTTCTCACCGCGAGGAGACAAAGACAAGGGATGAGAGCAGCGGTGGAAAACGAAAAAACGGGCGAGTGTCCTCCAACTCCAGCCAGTGGGATGCTTGCGTCTGTGCGTCTGAGCGCACACAGCCAACTGGAGTCCCACTGCTGTCTAGCGCATTCAGCAAGGAGGCGAGTGCCAGCTTCCCCCTCGCGCTAAATTACAGTAATCTGATCATAAATTTACAATGATAGACCTTCCCATCAGAACAAACTCACCTCCTTTTTAAATTTTTTTATTACAATCTCAGCACAAAAAGTAAACCATTTTAGCCCCTCAACTCACTAACAAACCAAATATGATAGTTAGTATCCAATTATGTTTAATAAACTTTCCAGCTTACATACTCAGACAAGTAATATTAAAATGACCACTTTTTAAATGTTTTTTTAACCGCACTATGAGGTGCATGTGATTACATTTTAAATAAATGAAACCTGCTCTAACAACCCTTGGCGTGTGTGTGTGTGGTCTTGGTTCATATTTGAGTGTGCATAAACTGCTGATGGGGAGAGGGCAGAGGGCATGACTCCTGTGTATGTTTATGACGTGCTTAATATAGCACGTGTTAATATATAACACGTGGAGGCAGCGTTTTTTTTTTTTTAGATGTGAAGCACACTTTGAACCTGGAGTGAGAAGGTGGGATGGATATATTTCAGCTGTCTACTCACTTCACATATTTCAAGTACTTGTAAGGCCCCTCCTCCCAGCTTTGTATCATGTTCATACATTTGAAAATAGCTAAATTAAAAAAAAAAAAAAAGTATTATGCAACAGTAATTGCCAGCTGTCAGGACAGTGATTGTTTGGTCATGTCTGAGCTATGATATAATGTTTTTGATACTTGACAGCTGCCTGACAGCGGTGCGCTGCCCTCAGCCTGACACAGGGGAAAGTGGACACTGGGAGACTGTCGCCATCTGTTGGTGATAATAAAGAAAAGCCCTTGTGAAAAGTAATGATGTGATGCTTCCTATGATGGACAGGTCAATTTATTGTCACATGTCTAGAAAGCCAACAAACTGATGATTATAAAAAGCAGGGATGATGCATCGTGCCACTGAATTCTTCCTGTATCTCATTGATTGCCTATATGGTGTATTGAGGGGCTAATCCACTTGGATTAATACATATGTCAACAACCCTGTCTCTGCATTAACGACTGAGGCTGAATCAATCACGGATCCTGCGCCCACAGCAGTTAATCAACTGCACATATGTATATATATATATATATATATATATATATATATATATATATATATATATATACAGAGAGAGAGAGAGAGAGAGAGAGGCAGGGAGCAGGTTCACTCTGATGGACTGTGAAGTAGTTGATTTGAACGTCAGTGACTAATCCCTTTTTGAAAGGGAAGTCCTGGTTAGGTTGGTACGGATGAATCAGTCCTGTAGGGTACAGTGATATGACACAGGCCAGTGTCCGCAGCTATTTTATTAAAAAGAGAACATGATTGGAAAAGAGACAGAAAATGAGAACAGATGAGCGACAGGCTCAGGCCACACTGCGGGATAATTGTCTGCTTACAATTTGATGACTTTGCTGTTCTAACGACTCCAAAGGGAAGCTTGCCAGTCAGGGGGGAGGCTAAGTCTGGTGATTTATGAAAAAAGCCCTAATCAATATGCGATATTAATTTTGTAAATGAATGTCAGAATGATGTAGCCCTCTGGTCATCTGACTGTTTCACACAGTAATGTGCTTCATGGCACCGGATCAGAGGCTTCTTTTTTTTTTTTTTACTAGAAACCTGGTCAAAGTCCGGAATTGTGTGACAAATGTAGGAAGTGGGTCTCGATGGATTACTCCCTCCTGAGAAAGCTGACTGTGCCGATACAGCACTTCATAACGCTCAACACTCAAGCTGAGTGGGGACTGATAAATGTCAGTCTGCTGCCGGTCACTACAGTTAGGCAGCTTCTCTAATTTATATAACCAGCACATACAGGACGGGGGTGATGACTCCGAAAAGGGAAAAAAAAAATTAATTACTTACCAGAAGATTTAACACAGGTTGTGATTTATCCAACAACTCCATCAGGTGTGGGTGTTAGCTGAGGCCACACCCGAGACGTAAATAGCTAGTTAATTGATAGGGTTCTCTTTGTGTTTTTAATTTTCACTTTTATTCTCTGGCATAGTTTTTTTTTTTTTTTTAAATGTGTGTATAATATATATATATATATATATATATATATATATATATATATATATATATATATATATATATATATATATATATATATATATATAAAAAACAAAATCACAACTTATTAAAATACGATGTCACTACCACGTCACAATAATAAGCTAAAGCAGTCCTACAGGCTTTTTGTCCTCACATTAATTAGCTTCCATAGACCTTGGATGCTATGCTAGCTAACTTCCTTCAAGGTTACTCATTAAAACCAGCTGCTGAGCCCAAATGAGTTTGGACACACTCTTTCATCAAATTCTTTTAACTGAGCAACAGTTAGCAGAACAAACACAAAAAATCAAGGATGGTATGTTTTGTTTTTTTCCTTTTTTTTTTCCTTTATATGATTAGTGATACTTCAGCTAGCTTAATAAGCTAACAGCTAAAGGCAGTATCGTGTTGTTTATTATTGTTGTTTTCAGTCAAAGTAGCCATCATCAGGTGCAATGAGAAGATAAAGAGTGCTACTGAAAAGTATGAGGAGAGCAAAGAGGAACTTGATGTAAAGGTGAGAATGCTGCTAATTGCTGCTAATGAGAAGGCTAACGTGTAAATTACACATTCTGTGTGAACAGGAGATGCCAAATGTTGCTTAAATGTTTCACATCTTAGACATAAAGGATTTGGTTCTTGGACTAATCTTCTATGTGAATGGTGCCTGTAGTTTTAAGCTTATTCATGATGTTTTTGATGATGCCGAACAGTGTTGATCAAATATTAGAGCAGTTACAGTTGCACTGCCTTTCAGAGTGAGCCTGTATGTAAGCTGTTACCGTTGCCTGGTTCATGGTACAGGTGATCTGTTACATAACAGTTTGATGATTTCACAGCTCAGTGCGCATTTCAGTGGTGGCATATTATTTCATTTCATTCTGAACTATAACAATGAGATAAATGTTCTTCCTAAAACGTTTTACCAGGAACATCACAGATTAATATTTCACTTCTTGTGGTCTCTAAAGGGAAACGTGTCGTTTTACTCATTTGATACCTTTTATACACCACATTATACCTTTATAGAACTGAAAAAAAAAATGAATTTGCCCATATTTTAACTGCAGAAAAACAGGTCTTGAAATATTAGAGCGGTACAGTGCCATGTCGATGAGCTGAGCTACTTTATGATTTAAAACACTTAATCTCTACCATTCATTTGATCAACGATCAATTGCAAATGCCACTATAAAAATCAATGGCTAATTTCCCCTGAAAAACATTAGTGAAACCTTTTAGCATGTGTGAGATACAATGTCAGAAAAAAGGCTCCTTGACCTTTTAGAAATATTGCCAGGATCACACCATGCCTACACCGCCTGTGTATCATCTGATGATTTGAAAACACATGGCAGGGGTATCTTGAAAGTGTTTACATCATGAAAGTGTTTACATCATGCAGATATGCAGGCTGTGTTTACTGCACAGTGTGTTTACAGCTCTCATTATGTAACGTCTTATGGTTTATGAGAGCTGTCTTAAGATAATTACAGTGTTTATAGGACTTG
The DNA here is from genome assembly GCF_007364275.1 of Archocentrus centrarchus. Taxonomy (NCBI): domain Eukaryota; kingdom Metazoa; phylum Chordata; class Actinopteri; order Cichliformes; family Cichlidae; genus Archocentrus; species Archocentrus centrarchus. Next base: position 4,140,213 of record NC_044360.1, on the reverse strand, counting down.
GAAGCTGATTGTGCTCACTGAAACATGCCGCGTCTCTGCACTACCACAGAAGAAACAGCAAAGCCACTTCCTCCTCCTTAGCTCCAGAAACAGATTGAAAATTATACCAAAAGTTATTCCGGAGGCAAGAATCCACCTTCCTACATAATCTGACAGTTTTCTTTCTCTAGGAGGGTACTGCTGTGGTTGTAAGCTACAACCAGAACTAACATAGAAAAGACTGAAAGTTAATGATGCTGATTTAAAGAGAAAGTAGTTACAGAAACAGGCTATTTTTTAATTATAGTGTTCAATTACTAGCATGCCTGTCTGTATAGTAGGGTATATAAGGATTGTTCCAAACTAGAACTCTGATCTCATTTCTCCCCCTCTGGTATCATTTCATATCACTCACATATGAAGTATCATCAATCCATCTCCCTCTCTGTACATCTGTCTGTCAGATTGTGTGTCTTGACTTCCCAATCATCTCTTGTATTTGTGCTCCAGGCTCAGCGGGTGTCTGCAGTGAAGCTGCAGCATGACCTGGCGAAGAAATATGAGGACCAGATGTTAAAGCAAATTGAAGAGCTGCTCCGTCGGAAGAGCCACCTCAGGGAGCATCTAGTAGGCTGAAGCCTGAATCAATACTTACCTCTCAAATTAGACAGGCTATATCCAACATGGATACCTGTACAGCTTTTATAGTCTAAACCTCTAGGTTGACTTGCAGTGATCAATTAATCAGTGATTGCACAGACAAAAAGCATCACCCTCCAAAGATGCTTAAGCCAGAGCCAAAGGAAAATCATTAGAGTTCTGTCCAATAACGTGCAGCAGTGCAACATTTACAGGACCTTTAAAAATAGCATCAACCATGAGCAACCTATATGAAAATCTTTATGCCCTACAACAGGGCCTGCAGCTATTTTCATAACCAGTTAACGTGTTTGTTTCTGATGAATCAAGTAAACATTTTCTGCCTTGAACATTTTAAGGTCAGAACCCAGACTGACATTTTTAAATCATTTGTTTGAAGTAATTAAATGAAATCATGTAAAATAGTGTAAAATCAGAGTCTCATTTTAGAAGCAACTCCCCCTCGTAAAAGACTATGATTCAATCATATTTCTAAATCATATACTTGCCTCTTAGCCACTGAAGTAATGATAGATATTGCCTTGTCATAAGCCAATCTTCACCTGACAGGTACATGTGAATATGCAAATGTTCGATGCAGTCTGATTGGATATCGAACTGGCTTTTAAGCAGGCGTCCCCTTTGAACAGGTTAGGGATTAGTGCAGGTAGTAGTACAATAAATTGGCAGCAGATGAGAGGTCCACCTCTGTGAAACAACACTATGAGCTCTTAGAGCGAAGACTTTCTTTTTTCCAAATCAGTAAAATCACCAATAGTAACATTAAGTCTGTAACACCACGAGAAGCTCTCTCAGTATTGTTAGAAGTATTTCCCGTGTTCTTTCTTGTCATACCAGACCAAGATAAAGACGGTGGCTAAAGAAGAAGAGAAAACCTTTCTTCAAGAGATCTCAAGGTTCAACAGTGACTTCAGTCTTCAGGGGAACAGAGAGACCGTGTCCAAGAGCCAAACACACACTGTGCTCCTGGACCTGGAGAAGGAGGTGGAATCAATATACAAAGGTAATAAAACACTTTACTGTAGTGTTTTTAGAGTAGACAGAGGTTACATGATACAGATGTGGGCCTGAATGAAAAACTGCAAAAATTTCAACAGCTACATCTCAGACTTTACAGGCAGGCCTCAATTAGCATGTTAAATGTTAAAGTTCATGACAGCACAATAAGAAAAAGACTGAACAACTGGCTTATTTAGAGGGTTTGCCAGAAGAAAGCCTCAGTTGTCTAAAAAGCACACAGCAGCACGGTGTAGGTTTGCAAAGTTTGTATCTGAACAAACTACAAGACTTCAGGAAAAGTGTCCTTTGAACAGATGCAATCAAAGTGGAGATGATAACCCATAATGCACAGTGCCATGTTTGCCAAAAAACAAAAACAGCATATCAGCACAAACAGCTCATACCAGCCATCGTGCACGGTGGTGGAGGGGTGATAATTTGGGCTTATCAGCACTGGGGCACCTCGCAATGAGTCAACCATGAACTCCTTTAGCTTTAGCTTGGCCCAAACTGGTTCACGAAAGAGGACAACGATCCCAAGCACAGCAGCAACTCTGCAACAGAACAACAAATGCCTGAAAACCTCAATGAACTGAAGCAATGCTATAAAGAAAAGTGACTTTAGAGACTGATAAAATCATAAAGAAAGTGATTACTTCAAGTTATTCCTGTTAAAGGTGGTTTTATGAGCCACTGAATCATGGAGTGCACTTTTGTCCTGTGAAAGCTCCTTTTTACATGAGTAAAACAGGTTAACACAAGTCACAAGAACAGCAAACAAGTGTCTCATCTTAGTAAAGTTTTGTTAAATGGGTTGAAGGCAGCCTGAAAGCAGCCAAACAATAAATCATGTCTATGTTTTTAATTTAATGATTAAGGTTAAAACTTATACAGGCCTAACATTCAGTGATTTGAACTCAGGTTATGCCTCCTATTACAACCATCATCTTCACATTATGTAGAGTGATTCAGCTCAAGGGAACGGCGTTTTCTTTTTGTACAGTTAAATTACAAAAATGCTTACATTTGCACCTTTCGTCCAAAAAAAGCTCTCTCTTTTGGAGCAGTATACATTCACTTTACAGTTCCTCTGGTGATTATTGCTCAGTTATTCTTGAAAACTATCACAGATTTATCTTTTATGCGTCTACACTTTAGAGATGGAGTTGATGAGCTGCAGGAACAGTTACGTCTGCTCCACGGAGGAGGAGAAGAGAGTACTCCTGCTTGAACTACAGAGCCTGGATAATATAGAGAAAGGTGAAGAGCAAAAGTTCATTTTCCTTTTTTACACCACAAAGTCAGCGCTTGTTTATTTGTTTATTTATTTATGTTTTTGTAAAAGAAGCTCAATAAGCTTCTTTGATTTTTCCAGATGCAGTCACACGGCCTTTAATCCAGACCGTCAGTTATTAAACTTGCTTTTAGAGTTCAGCTGAATCTTGAGCCCAGATGTTAGACCTCTGACATCATATTTTTGGCTTGGTGAACAGGTTGAGAGCATGTTTGCTGAGTTTTTAAAATATGAGTTAAGGAGGCTCTCCACACACATGCTGTAACAACACCTTACTAAGAAGAGGATCCAAATATTCCATGTCAGAGCGAAATCCAAATATCCACAACTTTATGTAACCTGATGTAGAACAGGTGTGGAGTTAACTGGCACTATATGGATGAAATAGAACTGAATCCAGCTTTATACCTTTGGAGGATTTAGGGTATACGATCGATGTAGATGTTGGCATGCAGTCCTCCAAAAGAATCAGATGGTGATGGTAATGTGTAGGTAGACTGAGCTTGAACAGGAAAATAAACGACTGGAATTTGTCCATAAATTGGAAAGAAGTCCACAGACGATGGCTTCAGTGGACAGAGTCTGTTTCACTTCACTTCAAAGAGCTTCTGTCTCATGACTTTGGTCTTCTCTGTGGCTGGGAGCTTAACTAAAAGATCGACAGCAGCACAAACACATAGGTGTAGCACACACAGCTGTTTTTGACACTGCCCTCCTGGTGACAGTGCACAGCTACGACATGCAGATGAGTCTGAAAGCTCTGCGGGGGACCAGTGAACAACTATACTGGTCCCTTTAGAATAAGAAGATTTCACAATCAAACCTTATTTCCTTGTCTTAACAACGCACATGCAGCATGTGTCTGTCTTCTTTGAGTGACGTCGTCTCATGTTTGATTTATCACTCCTGACTGCAGACCTGGATCGGCAGCTGAGCGAGGCTGAAGCAATGACAGAATCTCTGAGATTGGAGAGCCAGTTTGTCAGTCAGAAACCTCACAGTGACAGCTCCTGTCTGAGGTGAGTGCTGGATAACTGTCTGGATGCTGAGGGGGGTTTATGCGTTTGGACACATAGACACAGTCTACAGTACCAGATTTACTTGCAGTTACATCATGTCACAGAATAATCTCTGGGAGGTCCAACACAGTCAATGCTGCAGAGAAGTAAGACACAAAAGAGCAAAATTAAATCTAACCACGGCAGCAGGCTATTCAGCATTTCATTAACAATGTTTCCACCGAGCTTCCTGGTGTTTTAAACATTCCTTGCTGTGTAGCTGTGATTTTTAATTAGTTGAGAATTTTGTTTTGCGAGGGTTGTCGGAGGGTTTGGTGTTCAAATGCACAACCACTGTCCCCGCTCCCCGGGACTCTGTGGTTTTCTTTAGCACGACTGCAAAAAAACTGCAATCCCAGTAGTGGTATTAACAGCTTCGGTCATTCTTCCGATGCTAAATGCACTTAGACCAACAAAAGGAACGCTGCAGAGTCCAGAAATCTGGGTGTCTTTACAAAGGGCAGATCTGAGTCATACTGAGAAGTGCTGAACAGACCAGTAAGTCCAGTTCATGTCTTGCCTTTTTCTCCCTCTCGCGCCTGCTGGCTGGAGTCCAACTCTAGAAGTGTAAATAACAGCACATTAAGGCCGTTTGGCTTAATTAAGGCTTTGATCTGAAGCATATTTCATTTTGTCAACAAGTGATGAAAAACAAGCAACAGAAACTAATGTATGAAGGGCCGTACAAGCCAAATTCACATGCATATATTGTCACTCTCGTAGTTTTAATTTTTATATTTACATTTATAAATTTTAACACACATTGTTATATTATGCTCTCACATGCATGTGTTTTCATTCATGCATTCCTACTTTTTGCTCTCATGCACAGGCATTCAACATGCATTTAATCTTACTAATAATATATGTATGTCTGAAGAAAATATATGTATGCAAGAGAAGGATGCATGTGTGTGAAACAGTGGAAACAGAAGGAGTATAATAATGGAAGGCAGGCTGTCTGTCCCGCAGTGATTGGCTGAGCAGCGCGGGCAGGGTCACGTTCAGGTGTCCAACAGCACGGAAGGGGAGAAGAAACTCGAGTACTTCAGCAAGCTATCGGGGTGTTAAGAACTATTTTATCATCTCCTGAAACAGTCACATCCTTGTCCTCGTCGCATGAGGGAGATAGGACGAGCTCATCTGCACCCACGGCGCGGTGGAAGGTGAAATGAGGGAACTTTTTAGACCTGGTAACACCCACATGTTACTTCAGTGGGCTGAGCAGCTTGGTGAAGACTGCTGCAGTCTCTGCGGCTCAGAAACACTTTGGCAAATGGAGCCGCCGCTCAAGGAGAAGGTGAAAACAACACTTAACTGTACATTTGCAAAATACAGTATATTAAGTGTGCTTTGCTAATTTAGCGACACACTTTGGCATTATGTAGTAATATTCCGAGTATAATATGATGTGAATACCTTGTAAGTATGCATTATGTCTGGCTTATTGTTATATAAACAGACATGTAGTAGACACCCTTTGTTCACCATGTGTCTTAGGATGTGGTTATCAAAAAGTATTAAAAAAATGTTAACGATAAAATATAAAGCTCTTACAGCATGCTTAAAATTGGTTTTGATTTAATTTGTTAATACTGAAAACAGATTTTTGCTTGATTATGTATTATATCTTTACTCACCCAGGGGTGACTAAAAGATTTATTTGGATAAAAGTTCAGGGCCTCCAAATTTGGGCAAAATAGTTTTGCAGATGTTAATAAAGTTTTTTTTTTAATGATATGGGGCTGTAATGTTATCCTGACTGATTTTCCTTAATCACGGGAGGATATCCCCTTCAGCGATGAGTCTTGTCACAGTTCAAATTCATTATATCTGAATTTTTTTTTCTTTCATTCTAAGGGTGATATTACGAGATATAGCAGTGAGGACAGCTGTGAAGAAAACCTTATTTTAGCAAAGCAGCTTCACTCCTACATTTCAGCCTCTTGCCTCATCAGTTGGGTGTGGAACATTGTTTACTCACACTCCAGCCTTGACCCACCCAAACACAGCAGCACTTCACCAAGCAGTTCCTTCAGCCAGCTGCCAGTATGGCCACTGGAAACCTACCCCTCCTGTAGTCAGCCTTCTACCTCCTCATCTGCATCTTCAGGTGATCCAGTTCAGTCCCCCCCCCAAATTTGAGTTTGTTGGCTCAGGCCAATAAGATGCTATGAGGCTACTAAAACGCCAAGGTCTTCTAAATTATATCATATGTGGAATGAGGAACAAACAAGCAATGAATATACTAGAAGTTTTATTTCAACAGCAGTTTGAACAAGTTTTATGTCAACAAACATCAGCCACAAATCGTTTATCAATCAGTGGGTTAGAGATTAGCTGCAGTGTGTAATGTGTGCTCCTGTGGGGCACTGATTGAATCTGTGTTTCTCTTTTTTTTTTTTTTATAAAGCACAGTCTGTATTATTCTCTATAGACCCTCAGGAAGCAGTTGCTGGTGGATGTAAAACAGAGGTGGATGTCACATTTTTTGCACTTGGCTTTAGGTGTACATTTACATCCTGGTACCGTGCATCTCCCTTTCTTTTCATCTGTGACCATCCAGTGGGCTGTGGCATCCAGACAGGTAGTGGGTCCTCTCCTCCTCTTCATACTTCCCAGCAATTGTGGAACTGGGACAGCCTCTCTTACGCTCCAGATTCTCCCCACTTTTGCTCAAGCTTTCTGTGATATCTGACTTAAACGTATAAAGCTTCATCTGTTCCTCTTTTCTCATCCCAGTGCTGCTGCAGTCTCTCTTGTAGAGCTTTCAGGCAGTCACGATGATCATGTCGATAAAGTGGAACATCAGCCGGCGGTACCACTTCTTTGACTTGATTTTGTAGCAGTACCGTGCAGTGAGAGTCCAGCACATTCACCCCACCCATATTTTTATTGTACTCTCTCACAACAGCAGGACTTGATTTTCTTTTGTTTACATCCCACCAGTCAACCTCAGTGACTGCATATGCTCCAATGTAATTACTGAGAAGACTCAACAGTTATGGTTTTTCAACCATGGCTGTCTTCTTTTCAAAAGATCCACATCCAGTTCTCTTCAACTCAGCCTCACACATCCAGTTGACATCCACCTGGCAGTTTATTGCTATGAACAGTACCAGCACAGTGACTTCCCTGCTGAGCAAGTGTGAGTCTGAACCAGTGGTCAAAGAACACCTTGTAGTTCTGCTGTGTGAGGACAACATTGTCACTTGCTCATACATCTGGCAGCTCAGAGGGTTGCACAACTCTCCCTGTGTAGATTTCAAATTACGTGGGACACCATCACAGCCGGCCAAGACAAGTATCTTGTAGTCCTGTTTCTTTGGTTTTGCTGGCAAGTATTGCTGGAGTCTATTTCTTCCCTTAAAGGGCCCATCTGCTTGTCTACAGCTAATTTCTCACCCATAGGGATCATCTGCAGCTTCAAGCTGACCAATGGCTGGAGTGAATCAACGTTTTCACCTTGTATCTCTTCATTGTTGTTGAAGTGCAGGGATTTTTTGATGAACTTCCATTCACCATGGGGTCAGCTGCCTGGGTCACCCTGATGGCTTTGTTCCAAAACACGCAGGTGCCTGATAATCCAAACAATGACATGTACACTGCTGTACCCATGAACTGCTCCAGTTCTTTAGTAGTGAGGTAGTGAGGGGCTTGTTGATGTCACATTGAATGGCATATCAATTTGACTGCTTTACAAATACTCCCAGAATGGCTTCAGGGAAAAAAACAAGTCTAATTTTGGGAGGGTGGCCTGCCATCCTGGGTAATCAGTGATGTTGACACTGTGAGGTGTTGTTACAGTCCCCTAAACAAAAGTCCAGGAGGTGTGGGAAAGTAAAGCTCTCTGGCCTGAACTACACTGGCTTAATTGCTGAGTTGAGTCAGCTGTACATAAGGGGTGGTACCTAAGGCTGGAGCAAGCAAGCCACACCCACTAGGTAACAAAAAAAAATCACAACAGGCTCTGCTAGGGCCGTAACAGGTGTTCTCCATCAGGGTGTGGAACATCTTCCTTTGATAGTAGAACACTTGAATAGGTCATATATGTCTCCATCCCCTGATGCGTGTGCACACACAGGTACACATCCACACATTCATAACACACAATATGTTAATCCACTGATCTCCTAATCCTTCCTCAAACCCGATTCTGGGTCCACTCGTCCTCACTGTCACTCTCTTCAAGGAATACGCTTCACTGCTCGATCATGTTCCTTACACCCATAAATACTCATGCATCAATTTCATGTGAGTAATAGTAGATAGTACATCAAAATAAATTATGTTGATAACTAGGCATCCCTAAAGTGGTCTAACGGTACAATGTTGCCTTGAGGCGATGAATAAACTACCATTTTCTTCTTTACTCAATCAAATATGCTTCTTCACATGTTTGTGCACTTCACAGATTATCTACGCAAAGTTATTTGATTTTAAAAATGTTAAAAAGTGACATTTATCTTCTGCTGTGTTCAGGCTGGCTATAGTCCCAAAAAAGACTGTTCTACCCTCCAGATGAAACCACGCCCACTCCAAATTAACTGGTCACAGACTTATCAGACTTTGTGAACTTCAGATTTACTTTAAAGGGACCATGTGAGGGCCAAAATAGTGGTGTGTTGCTTGAGGCAACTGTACTTGAAGTACAGTTCATATAAAAAAAACAAAAACAGAAAGCTGCTCTCAAATAAGCATAGAATGGGTGTGACTCCATGTTTAGCTCATAGATTGTATATAAAAGATGGCTGTAGCTGCCATGATGCAACCCTTGATTGGGTCATTCTCAGGCTAAACTAATCAGCAGTGGTTTAAGTCACTGATTGAGGGACATTGTTGCTTTATGCTGCTGCTGCTTCCCACCACACAGAAGACTTTAGGTATTTTATTTAGGTTTTCATGCCATAAAACAATCCTTCCTGTCCTGTGATCTGTGATGTCAGTAAACATTTTTCTGATGAGTTTATGGTCCCACTGGGAGTCAAAGCGGAGGATAAAGCCAGGTTAAAAAGTCAGGCTTACCTCGTGATTGTCAAGATGCTGCTGTGTGAGTGCAGTGTCCCTCGGTTTCTCAGTCATGCACTTGTCAGGTCTGGTTTCAATACATCAAGAGGGCAATGGGGATAAAGCTCAGCTCGACGCTATGCAAACAAGGGGTTGACATTGCATTGGCTACATCCATCTTTAATATACATTTAGTGGGTCCAGGGTCCATTGACTCAGGCTTTTCCAGATAAAAGTTCCTTCATTATATTCTCTTAGGGACTGTGCTGTGTTTAGCTATATAGTTAAATTCCTGTTTTCATTATTATTACAGTATTATTTGATTATTAATGAATAATTTTAATAATTGTTAATCAGCAATATGTGGAATGATATAATATGTGGTTTGGTGTTAAGATCAAGTTGGTCCAGCACAAAGCTCAAAAACAATTTTGAGCATTTCTTGCATGGATACAGAGTGCTGAGGAACTGTGAAAATGTAGCTTGTAAAAAGAATACATGTACATTTGGGACAGACGTGCGCTCCCATGACAGTAGAATATGAATTAGATGGACGACATAATTTGTCTCCTATTGAAACAGGTCGGCCCCGTTTCTACGTATAGAGACGTCCTTTACTTAATGAAAGACCGGAGATCAATAGTATTCCAGGAAGGAAGGGTCATTGTTGCTGCTGATGCCACCACTTTGGATAATGTCTTTTCTACAATACCATGAATATGAAGCGATTAACAAATCTCCAGATGTACTTAAAGAGTTATTTCTTTCGTATAACCATTTTTTTCTTTTTTTAGTTTTATTTTGGTATTAAATAAAGATGCTGAAGAGGGAAAGGAATGGGGTCATGCCAAAACCATTTCCTTCCCTTTGTTGTGCTCTATTTATATTTCTCTGTAAATCAATCTTTCTCCCTTCCTGTGCTGCTCTTGCCTTTTTTGCGAGTCCACCTTCTCTCTCTTGGCATCACCTTAAATCATGCATGTGCGTGGCGTGTCCTGTTCATCCATCAGCCTCATTAAACATACTAGGTCCTTCATTACCTCTGGGCTTATTAGCCTCGGGAAGTGCTGAGGATGTAGCTTTGGGAGAGACGCCCCCTCCTCTCTTAGCCGTCCTTATGATCATCCATTCTGAACTGAAACCATCAATCCTGTCTTCAGCCGCCGCAGCGTGGCTTTAAGACGCATATTTAACTCTCTGCTTATTGATTGTTGGAAACTGAATGCATGTCAATTTGAATGAGTGCTACAGTCATTTAAAAAGTGTTCAGTGTGCAAAACAGGGTGGCAGCTGGCGCAGACTGGACACTGTCACAATAGAAAGATACCTGAAACGTGCACCCACGTGCTTGGAATTGATTATGTAAGAGCTGTATGTATTTTATTAAGTGTAGGATTTTCTTCACTGCCAAATTATTTATGAGGATTCATTTACAGATGTCATTGCTCTGTAGAATTCCAGTAAAAGCCTGCAGAGACCACCAATATCCAAAACGCCAAATGAGAATTGCTTTGGGGACATTATTGTGTTGTTTGAGGCGCAGCCCGCTCGCCTTAAAAAAATCCGATTTGTGAGTTCCAGAGAGAAGTGTAAAGTTTAAAGCACGGCTGTTGGTTTTCAAACTGTGAAAATGCAATTTTAGGCCGGCTGTTTTATTGTTTCATTAACTTCCAATAAAAGAAGAAACGCGTCTTCAGTTCAGGTGTAGCTCAGTATGGATCCTCCACGCAGCTGCCATAACAGTTCAATCACAGCCAAGGCTTCACGCTGCGCGGATCAGAGGCCGACGGTTCCTCAAAGACAAGCTGAACGGAGTAACGCAATTGTATGTTTATGAAATTATAGTGTGAAATATTTACTTTGCTGCCATAAGAGCGGGCTGCTTTTAAAGGCACAAGAAGAAGTTTGTTTAAATCTGTAACAGAGGGACAGCAGGCTGTGAAGTTCACATATTCAGTTACATTCAGGTGTAATTTTCATCTGTCCCATCTTTATTTGATATACTGTATGTGATCTCTTTGTTTGAAATACATCATTCTTATTCAGTTTCTTTGAGTATGTCATTGCAGAAGTGATGATTGAGATTTAATATTTAACATGCTAACAGCTTCTCCCGTTTCTTTCCAGTCTAATGTTTCATTAAAGGGAGACACTGCAGCTGTCAAACTTTCCTATTACTCATATTAACACAAGTAAATCATCATCATAGCTACAACTGTGGTTCACTGTGTTTTCATTATGCATTTTTACACATAATTAGGACCGTATATTTTGTCTCCAACAGGGAAACACTAGTTCCATCCATCCATCCATCCACTTAATTACTTTTCCAGTTCCTGGTTGCAGGGAGCTGGAACCAGAGAAACAGACAACTCATATTCAGACCTGTGGCTGATTTAACAGAAATTGCCATGCATGTCTTTGCTGAAGTAGCCAGGGAGAACCCACAGAGGCACGTGGACAGCATGTAAACTGCACACTAGAAGGCCCCAGCCAGCCAGCAGGTTCAAACCCGGGACCTTGTCACTGTGAGGCAACAGTGATAACCACTGGACTCAAAGACACCCCACCCCCATAAAAAAATATTGTTGCATATATGAACACAGTTACTTTTTGTGTTAAAGGTTTTCTAAAGTTTTACGATTTGTGCTTTCACTCGTTTCCTGTGTATCCAGCATCAGAGCAGGTGTGAGGACAGGACCATTTTAAAGTATGCAGACGCCGCTGTTGTTGTTAGTCGGCTGCAGGACAAAGAGAGCAGCCACGGCCCGGTCCTTGATTATTCAGTACTTATCCATAAAGAACAGAAACTCACTCGATGGGACTGTTAAATAGTTTGTGAGCCACAGCTGGACCCAGCATCCCTGCATATCAGACAGTTACAGCACCCGGCCGCTCACAGCCTGTGCCTTATGAGTTTCAGTTTCTCCCTTCAGGGTGAAAGCTTCTAGTCGCAAACTGCAGAAAACAGTAAAAAAAAAAAAAATCAGCTTTGTTCCAGTGACCATCACCCAGACGTTTTATTTTATTCTATTTATTTCCTCATTATGATGTATGATGCATATCTGTTGTTTGTGCATATGAGGATGGGTGACTCACCTGCTGCAGATGAAATCTGCCTACGAGTACAAAAAAACATGAACGTCACTGAATATGTAAATGAGGCATTGTCTATTTAATTTATCTCTTTTTGTCACTCGTAAAATAGTGTCAACAACAATCTGTTCTTGCCATATTTTTAGGAACAACAAGTTCTTTAAAAACCCTCAGAACACCAATATGATTAAAACGGGAAAGCGCTACTGAAATTAAAATTCTGGCTGATTTCCTATAAACAAAAGGAGTCCGTGTGTGTGTATATTTGAGCTAAATACGATTTGCCATTACTAAATCTGCACAGCAGCGGTTCAGCTGTAACCAGATGCGTGTTAAACATTTGTGAAGCTGTCTGCTGAACTCAAAATGTTTTTTTATCGACGCATTCCTTCTGCATCTGTCTGTCCTCATCTTTTATTTCTCTTTCACCTGCAGCCATGGACTTTAAAGCACCCGAGCAGCCTTTAAAAATGTTCCATTCTGATGATTTTGGTGTGAGAGAAATTGTGACACTTGATTTATTGCTGTCGCTTCATTTTATGCTTAGGAATTTGTCCCTTGTGGCTCCTGTTCATCTTTATATTTGGAGAGCAGGCTCCAGGAGACATGAGCAAATATCCAAAAACAGGGAGAATGCCGTGTTAACTGCAGCTTGTTGGAGCAGCAGAAGAGTCCAGTGAACATTTTAGGTTATAAGTGTTTGTGCTGCTCTCTACACTCCCCCTCTTCAGCTGTGCCATTTGTCATACATGGTGTAGATTTTGCATTAACAGAGCAGGATTATGCCTCATGCAGTTTAGTCACTTTTATCAAGTACTACAGTCTGACTTCATTTTCTTAGTGTGCCACAAAGGTTACATAATGCAGGAAAGGAAAATGTTGAAAGTCAAGTGATCACTGACGTTCCTGTATCTATTACCAATATTGGCAACAAGGGGTTAGACTGCGGAGGCGCCTGCCTGATCCACAGAGCACTGCAGCTAGGGTTGTCCCATGTGACTCACTGAGGCTGAGCCAGCAGATGCTTGCTGACGAGAGCCTCCTCGAGGTCTGGTATCAGTGTGGGGCTCGGTAACCCTGTCCTGGGTGAGGTATCACAAACCATTTTTCTCCTCATCACAGTGGAGTTCTGAATCACACTTAGTCTGGCCCCAAATCAAGGAGCAATTTGCCTCCGAGACACTTAAAAGGAGCCAGGTGAGGTAGTTCAGGTGTCGGATCAGGATGTCTCCAGGGCACCCCGAGCAGACCCAGGACGCACTGGTGAGATTATGCCTCGGGAAGTCCTCAGTGGAGGCGGCTGGGAGCGTGAGTGCTGGGCACCTCTGCTCAGACTGCCCCCACTTTTCCCTGCTGACCCAGATTGTGGCACAGATGGTATCTGTAAGCTTACAATTAGAGTTTCCAGATAATTAAAGTTTCAGTTTGTACATTTATTGCGCGATGGACGCTGGGCTACAGCTGTAAATGTCGCAAATGTGTGAGTTGAATGATTTTCATAATCTAGCAGCGAAACGGTTTTTATGCATATAAAAACAGTCAAATTGAATTTAGTTACAAAACTGAACATTCATCGGAAAGTAAACTCAGACTTCAGGGGGAAATGGTTAACAGACACCAGCTATTGTGCTAATTTTGTTATTTTTTCAGAAAACATTTGGAATATATTGTAGATGTGGATTCTGTGTTCCCACCATCAGGAAGACTAGAGTGAAAAATTGCATTCTGTTGTTTATTTATTGTCGTTTGAACACAATAACAAGGCAAAGCTGAGTATAGTGATTAAAAACCACATAACAGACTTTGTATTGGTAAGAAAAAAGGTGAAGATTCTCGTGCCAAATTTGATGGGTTTTTTTCCCCCCACTAAATGTTACTGACGTGGCTTTTATTCTCTTGCCAGGCTGAGGAGGAGCCTGGAGGTGGAGATGCACAGAGAAGGAGAACTTGAGCATCTGCGAGAGGAGCTAAGCTCAGAGATACAGCTCCTGCAATCAGTACGTTTCTGGCTTTTATTTAGGTTAATAAAACTTTTTTTTAAGTTTATCTGCTTGGAAAGAAACATTTCTTGCTGCCGGGCAAACTTCCAGATGTAGTACATGAGCTAAGATTTATATCTTTATTCATTTGCAAATGATTGGAAACAGCTTCAAACCCACTCATATTTACCCTCTTTGTTCTGTTGAAGCTTCTTTGTAAACTTTTATTTAATTTTTCTCTTTTTTACTTGCAGAAGCTGGACAGCAGCCCAGGGCCTGAGCGGCATTAGGATCCGTGATGATTCACCTGGCTGTCTCTTATGTTCAAAGACAAATATGCTGATGAATAAGAAGGCAAGAATTATATTTGTTTTTCTATATGTGTATCAAATATTTACTTAATGTTAGTCCTTACACTTATGTACCTCATTGTTTTGGGATAGAGGGAAAAACAAACATTAAAATCTGTCTGTTTAAGCCCTGTTTATACCTCCCACAGGTTACATTAATGAGAATCATATTTTTTATTTAACCATACACAAACATGCAAAATAAATTAATACATTTAATAAAAACGTTGTTCCAAAATTGAGTTTATATCGCCCTCTAGTGTACAGAGAATGGTGTTGCTACAAGTGTGAGTCCACTCACAGATAATGCCCAGTGAAACAGCATGTGAACATACCACTTCATGATAAATTTAAATGTCAGAGTTTCTTTAAAAAGACTTCTGAATCCTGCTGTTAATTTGCTCCTAATTAGCTTCAAGATTGTTTGAGAGGTCAGCCGCTGATGCCAAACAATCAGGTTCACAGTTGAGGTCTGCTCATCACAAAGATACTGGATGGGGTTAGGCTCAGGGCTGTCATGCTCTTCCATTCACAGCTGGGAACTGTAATTATTGATCTTGTGCAGTGTTGCCAATCTCAAGTGATTAGAAACCCGACCAAAATACAAAAAATATGCAGCATATGGGTAAGTAAGTTTCACAGAGTGAGTTACCAGCAGGAAACATACTGTAGCAGGCTAAGAGGAGATATTTAGGCTGTTGCCACCCAATGGGAGCTCTGTGCAATTACAATTTACCACTCTTAATCATTCAGTCCACAGACAGTGATTTCCTTAATTGATAATTAGACAGTCTGTCAGCCTAAACCAAAGGGTCATTCTGGGGGTTATTTTCTCTCTGATTAAAGTGACTCCTCGTAGACTGATGTGGAATGTCAGTGGCTACTTAATGAGATCCTGCAATCTCATTTTGACTTTTTAACCTCGACCTGGTGAACTACATCTGCATGCATCTGCAGAAAACTGAGAGCACACAAAGCAGTCCATTCGGTGGGGTGCTTAACCTCATTTTAGCTGCTGCTCTCATCAATATCTGGCTATCAAGCACATGAATATTTAGTGTTTTCATTAGTCAAATGAAGTCAGATGGTGAGCAGTGAAGATGGCAGGAAGACATTTGCTTTTATTAGTGTAAATGGAGGGGTGCAGCCATTTATTTATTAGTATTTAAGCAACTGCTTTGATACAGATGCATTTGCATTATTTGGGTCACCTAATTTTCCACCAAAGATGAAGACCAAGATAAGCGAATAACCTTAACTTTTTGCAGTCCACCTGTAAAGGGATGTGACACACATACGGCAGCATGTGAACACTCAGATTGACTTCAGGTCACCTTCTGAACCGGGGGTGTGTGTGTCTGTGTGTGTACGTACTTTAATACTTACCCCTACCTAAACACTGCTGCAGACCACATACACCCCTTCATAGCAGCGGGAATCCCTGATGGCAGTAGTGTCTTTACACAGGAAACTACGACCCTTCCACACTGCAGGAAAGCATTCAGGAATAACAGATTTAGGAACATGACAACAATCAAGTGTCGACTTGGCAGCTGTGGGATTTGCTGGGAAAAATCATGCAATTCATGAGGGATCTACTTTACTTTGGGGGATCTCCATAATAATAGCATTAACCTGTATCATTGTCGTGGCTAAACAGAGTACATGATGGAGGTGTGAGATCCCTCCCGACTTATCTCCGTCCAAAAGTGGAATAAAGGACTTAAAGTCCGACCTTCTTATGGTTAGTGTAACACCGAGTGCTGTAACAAAGTATCTATATGATTTTACTAATCATGCACAGTTCTAATCAGATATAATCAAGTGTAAAGCCAATCAATATAATGGATAAAGTATAAAGTTAAGAGTTGTGCTGATCTGTGTGTGTCGAGATGAAAAGCAGTGAAGTAGGTCACTGTTTAGGCAGGTTGTGTGATACAGGAAAGTACTGGATGTGCCAGTAGGATGGGAAGTGTGTGTGTGTGTGTGTGTGTGTGTGTGTGTGTGTGTGTGTGTGTGTGTGTGTGTGTGGATGGATGTGTGGCTCAGAAAGTAGGAGTAAAAGAGAGAGTGAGAGAGAAGGGGGGGGGAGTGATGCATATGGATAAAAGGGAGTTGTTTAGGAAGGTTTGGGGTTCTTCCTCTAGTTTCCCGCTGAGCAACATCTGAAGAAGAGATTTTGGAGTTCACAGTTAAAGATTTCAGAGAAGCGCCAGAGGATTAACCGCTGACCGAGCACCGTCAACTTAAGAATTGGGATTTTTCTCTGCTCGTTTTTTTACTGTGTTGGATTAAACTTTAAAATTCTGCCCTGCTATAAGATGATACATATTCAGATATGACTTGTGATACAGTGTTGTTAAAATAACTGCTAGCATGTGAAACTGCTGGGCCTGTAAAGTGTGAAGCTATGCAAACATACATTTATGTCCATATCCACAAAAGAAAAACATTTCAGCTTCAGGTGTTTATTGAAACTTTATTACTGGAACAGGAGGTACCGTCATAACTCATCTTTCATGACATGGTTACCCCCCCACCCCATTCCACGATGCTCAGCCACATACAAGACAGTCATGCCCCGCCTCTCCTTGTATGCCTTGATTCTTCAGCTCGGCAGTAAAAGTTTCGAGGGTGTGATTCTGCAGCTGCAGGCTGCTCTTGGTTGTCAGACAGTCCCGATCTTTTGGAAAATACGCGGTTGTTGCTCCTGAAACTTGAACAGATGCTTCTAGAAAGCAAAATACACAAGTTCACCTTCATATCTTAAAATCTACATAAATTTCCAGCACTTGAAGTATAATCTTAGCTGCTCTAAACAGACCGTTTAACTTATTAAAATGCAATAAAAAAGAACTTTGCAGGGAAAATTACATTTGGATATGACTGAATTGTGAAGTACTCAGTGCCTGACCTGAGCTGCAGATTCATAGTAATAAGAGATGAATAAAGTGCAGCCTTACTGTTGCACACAGCCAGATTGTTTCCTCCTACGTACTGGCTCTGCCACTGATATCCTGTTTGCTCGCTGCATTCATCAAAAACACGACTTCTTCTCATGAATCCAAAATCATAACCCTGCAAAAGAAGACTCAAATTATATTACTCATCCCACTTTGCTTTGTATGAATCATATGAAAAACTGAAAAATATAAGACAGATATTGATATGTACCACTTACATAGTTGCACATGGGTTTGCAGTAACGCTTGTTGGCAACAGTAACACATGCCAGCCCCCCATTCTCTGGCACTTCAGCTTCTTTGCATTTTATTGGCTCAGATCCTTGGCAATCTATAAATCATAAAACCTTTGAAAATGTTTCCTGTTTCTGTTGTTTTCTGCAGTCCTGCATTACCCCAAATCCTGCTAAAAACGTTAAGGATGGCACGAAAAGCCACTTGGCAATTACGACCTTCAAGGGTCCTTCTGGAAATAGCAGACTTCAGTTCATCTTAATCAATAACGAGAGTGCTCAGCAGGTAATAAAGCCTCCGTTCCAAACCAACCACTCATTTGCCGGTGATTCCACTTCATTAAGTATTCTTCTAGAAATGTGATCATTTCAGTGAACCCTTGATCACCAGTTGGGTAAAAATGACCTGCAAGCCACTGAATCATAAACATACATAAACCAGCGTTTGACTTCTTGATCATGATTCTCTTAATTTCTATAATAACAGAGCACATTGGTTGACATATTCCCAACTGTGCACAGTTAGTATTAATTATGAATAATCATTAATTTTAAAGACTAGATAAGGAGTCTCACATATCTCTGTTCTGACTGATACAAACATATGCAGTTTGGACCCACAGGTGTCCCGTCATCCACGTCCCAAAGCAGCACGCTTTAAATGCTCTGTCTTCTTCTCAGTGTTTCATTTTATTCCAGGCTTCGTTCCTCAGTGGAAGGTAACGAGTTAAGACTGATGCACGACGTATTTAACAGGTTTTGGATGTATTATTTCTCAGCCTTTTATTAGATCACCACCTAAAATTTAGGATAGTGCACAATAAGATTTACATACTTACTAGAGAGCACAACAAATATAAAAAGATTCAGAGTTTCAGAGTGCATGAAGATATTTAAGTTATTGTGTAGCTTCACAGACAACAACCATCAAGCCAAAATATACTATTTTGCATATTTTGTGTTAGCATTGCCACAGACTGTTGATGGTGCGCCCCACCTCTTGGTTTGGGGCAGCTGGGTCGGGCTACAGCACCCCCCGTGACCCTGAACTGGACAGTCAGAAGGAAATGGATGGATGGATATTTATATATTTGCATGTGCATATACCACCACTGCAATGTTCTTAATAAATTATGTTAAATCTGAATTATTTCATAAAATTTGCTTTCTTTAAAATTATCTCTAGCCTGTTATGGTGATCAGTGACCTTGTGGTTCCCGTTCAGTAACATTGGGAAGTGTAAGCTATACACACTTCCATAAATCCACATTTGGACAAACAGTATTTTCTGTTTTGGGATCAGTTTAATATATGGAACTCAAGCAGGATCCAGACTGGGATCATTTTAATCTCAAGCATCAGTCATGTTGTTGTTAATGACCTCCTGCTTCTTGTTTCGAGGTCCTTTATTAGTTTCTCTGAACTTATTTTCTTGCTCTTGAGTTTTTGTTTTTCCATAAATGTATTCGGAAGGAGCCAGTTGAGGTGGCTCGGGCATCTGATTAGGATGCCTCCTGGCCGCCTCTTGGGTGAGGTGTTCCGGGCATGTCCCACCGGGAGGAGGCCCCGTGGTAGACCCAGGACACGCTGGAGGGATTATATCTCTCGGCTGGCCTGGGAACGCCTTGGGGTCCCTCCGGATGAGCTGGAGGAGGTGACTGGGGAGAGGGAAGCCTGGGCTTCTTTGCTTAGGCTCCTGCCCCCGCGACCCGGCCCCGGATAAGCGGGAGAGAATGGATGGATGTATTCAGGAATTTCCATGCCCCAAAGTGGGCCTTTGAGAAGCCACTCTTTGTTTCTTATAATGGCCTTTAAATTAAAAAAAAATACTTTTTTTGACACCCTTTAAAAATGGTTGCAAACTGACATCAGAGTCCCGGCAGTTCCTCTTTGAGCACCAGCAGTTATTTTATCCAGACAAAAGGTATTTATTCATTATTTCATTCATGCAGGTCATTCATCCCAACAGCAGTTAGACCGTATAACACATCATAATGACTTTACCTCCTCTGCCATCACTTTATCCATACAGTCCAGATACATTTTATTTATTACACTCACCCATATAATGCATACTGTGTATGCTATGTACCTTACTGGCTACAAATGTATATAATATTTTGATATCTGTATATAGTGTTTTGATGTGTGTGTACAGTATATGTAAATGTGTGTATTGACATTGATATATATGTATTTATGTATATAGTGCTTATGTATATGTGTATAGTTTTTTTGCTATTTTATTTTATTCTATTCTATTTTAGTTTTAGTTTAGTTATTTGTTCTTACTCATCCTTTTCATTTTTTCTCTGTACTGAGCTGCTGTAATGTGCAAATTTCCCCGTCGTGGGATCATTAAAGTTTTATCTTATCTTTATCTGCAATACTTCTTGTGAATTAATTGTTAAACTTTTTGCATTTACTTAGTGTTTCCTTTTTGTTGATAGTTGAGTAACAGTTATTTACATTTTTACTTTGGCTGAACTTTTACAGGTGTGCAATAAATGTTGTGTTTTTTGACACTGGTTCTCATCGTGGTACAGTTTAAAAACTGGCTTTATTGTAGGGTCTTTACCTTTCAATATAAAATGTCTTGAGATAACTGTTGTTGTGATTTGGCGCTATATAAATAAAACTGAAAATTGACCCAACACACAAAGCTGCTTAGAAATGACACCAAACACATAAATATTGACCAAAAACATCAGAAACAGCTTTTTACCTCTAACTTTCTCCGTTACCGTTTATCGTTACATGTTCATGTAGCAGTGGAAACCAAAGCCAGACACTTAAAGTGGTTCTAACAGAATTAAAGTGAAATGCAGAAACAGCACAAACAGTCGCACATGTCGCTGGCTCATCCTCCTACCTTTCAGCTGGTGTTTGTGCAGAGTATCCATCAGATTCCTCATGTAGCTCTCCAGTGCAGCTGTCCGCTGTGCGCTCCAAGAAGACGGTGGGTTTTCACCACACATTACTGCCGCCTGTTGGTTAATGTCGGGCTGAGCATTTATTTAGTATAATATAGTTAGTTTAATATTTATGCGCTTGTAAAGACAAACATCTATAACTTGCCTTGAGATCAGCTGACAAACGTTCCCAGCGTTCATTTTGTGAGCTGCAGTCTTGAGATAAAGTTTCTTGAGCTGCACAGGAGTAAAATACTGCAAACAAACACACACTGAGTCATATTCAATGTGTGTGCGTTTCTTTAATCTTTCCACTTCTTTTCTTCTTTTAGCTGCATATTTGTATTGCACATGCACACGCTCTGTCTGTGATCTCAGCTTAAGAAATGCATATATAAATGTGAGTTTACCTGCAAGTGAGCAGAGCCACGTCAGTGCTGCCGTTAAAGCCATGGCCACTAAATTAGGGTTTGTCTGCCCCAGGAATGAGAACACAAACAGCTCTGACAGGTACATTTACTGACTCGGTCTGCGGGGGCAAAGTTTACAGAATTGGGAAATCCTGTGGTTTTCAGCTGTGATTGGAGTCACCGCCTGCCGGCATTTCCTAGCCTATGATGTAACACAGAAATGGAAAAAATGAATTATTAAGCACACTTGTTTTTATCTGTGCCACTTTACAGTATACAGAAATTGTTCCTCTCATAATGTCTTCAGTGTGTATGTCCCTGCTTTGTGCTGATGGGGGAGCTGGAAGCACACACTTCCTGCTATCAAACAGGATGTCACTACTGCTCCTCGGTTGTGAGCCCATTATGGAGCCAAATGTCAGTATGCGATTCAGACACACGCCCTCTCACATACATGTGCGCACACCAGCCCATCAGACACACTGGGTGACTTAGTGACAGCCAGTAAGTTGTGCCACAAAGTATGACTGTGTAAATAATTCACCGTGGATGTTATTCATTATGAATGTCTGACGATCTGCAAGCAAATGAATTATTGAAGCTTTTAGGAAGAGTGATTGAGCTCATTAAGATGGAGAGCTGCCTTTTATGTTTGATTTGAGAAATAAAAAAAGATTAGTTGTTAAAATGGACCTGCAGAGCTGTTATTGTCTTCTTACCAACATGTCCTCTGCGTGCTTCTATTCTTTGTCCTTTTCTAAAAAAAAAAAAAATATTTTTTATGTATGCTGTCTGGCATTCTTTCTATAAAAAATGAAAACAATAACACATTTATTAAAGTCTGAATCTATGACTTTCTTCGTGTTGCACTGGTTTGCACAACAAAGGCAGTTACCGTTGGGGCAACCTGTGTAGAAGCTTGCTGTTTACTTGCATCAGCTTTTGTAAAATTTGGAAGAAAAAAAAAAAAAAACAATCTGTTGAATTGTGAAACTGCAAGGTCAGGCATACAGTTTTATCCATGTTATGAAGAAGTCTGACCTAAAATATAGAAGTATAAAAGTACTGTGATACAGCAGTGTGAGTAAAGTCCTTTGATCAGCTCGTTCTCTCGTGCAGTCATTCAATGCAATTCTTCAAATCCAGAAACTATTCTGAAATTAAATCAATTCATTAAGTCGGGATAAGTTGGACTTATCCTGACAGCAGGTATAAGAATTAGCACCTCCAAGTCTGAGGCCATGGTCCTCAGCCGAAAAGGGTGGAATGCCCACTCTGGGTCAGGGGTGAGTTGTTGCCCCAAGTGGAGGAGTTTAAGTGTCTTGAGGTCTGGTTCATGAGTGAGGGAAGCAGGAGATTGACAGACGGATCGGGGCCACGCCTGCAGTGATGACGACGCTGCACCGGTCTGTCATGATCAAGAGGGCTGGGTGGTCGATCTACGTCCCCACCCTCACCAGCTTTGGGTAGTGACCGGAAGAATGAGATCGCGGATACAAGTGGTTGATAAAAGCTTCCTCCAATGGGTGGCTGGTCTGTCCCTTAGAGACAGGGTGAAGAGTGCAGTCAGTCGAGAGGGGCTCAGAGTAGAGGAGTTGCGCCTGTTGAGGAGCCAGTTGAGGTGGTTCGGGCATCTGACGAGGATGCCTCCTGGGCACCTCTTGGGTGAGGTGTTCCGGGCATGTCCTACCAGGAGGGGGCCCCGGGGCAGACCCAGGATATGCTGGACAGATTATATGTCTCGGCTGGCCTGGGAACATCTCGGTATTCCCAGATAAGCTGGAGCAGGTGGGTAGGGAGAAGGAGGTCTGGATTTCTCTGCTTAGGCTGCCGGCCCTGCCACCCGGCCTGGATAAGCGGAAGAAGACGTATGGATGGATCTTTTCAAAGTAAAATCCATCTCAAGCATTACACATTGATTCATGACCATTTTTATTGTCTTTTTATTATAGAGGTCTAGACCTTGGTGACCTCATTATGACCATGTTTCCAGCATAAATTATTGGCTGATTATTGGACCTGTTTGGTATAATGGGAAAGGAAAAATAAACTTATTTGTATCTTATATGGACCATTTCTATTTGTGATACTGGAGATGATCTTAAGTTCAGGACCACTCCCCAAACTCTCCCCACAGCCTCTCTCTCAGCTTTTTGCTTTATAGCAGTAAACATTTGTTGTGGTCTTTCCCAGTTAAAAGAAAGATGGGCACTACTTCCTACATTTAGATACATCTGACTAGTTTTGCATTAATAATAAATATAAAAACATAAAAAACTAAAGATCCACAAGTAAAACTAATATTTGACATTTTTTCTTTATTGGAGGAACACAGATGGTTTTCTGATATTATTCCTAAAATCTAGAAGGAATCCTGAAAATATGTTTTGCTTGGGAATATTGAGGTCCACTTTTTTAGCCCTGGGGGGGGGGGTACACTGGTGTCCTTGAACTGCATATGTACTGCATATATGATGCTACAGCCAGCATCTGGTTTTCTCTGCACAGCATCACGATTCAGTGCAGGATTATCTGTGCAGCCCATGATAACACAATCAGTGTAACAGCAATCCGAAGATCAATACTAACATTTCATTTTTCAAATATTGTTGCACAGACTTGTGTTGTAGAGGGGGATAATTATGGTTATTCAAACACTGAACAAGGCTAGTGTTTGAAACAATGACCACCGGTGCTGTCATTGTTTATTCACACAAACAAAGTGTCACCTGTCAGGAAAATATGAGCATTTTAAACATTTGAACAAACCAGAGCTGCTGTTTTTCTAATGAGGACTTTGACTTTATGTACAAAAGCACACACACACACACACACACACACACACACACACACACACTGGTTAAACAAACAGTGTGCCAATCCAACTTTGATTCCCTGCACACACGCTTACATCAGTAAAGACCTATGCTCACACCTACAGACGCCCCGTGTGACTGTGTGCTATCAAAGCGATGACGAATGGCACGTATGATGGCGACATGCTCTCCTCTCTGTCTAACCTTTCTGAAATCCTCGTGACATTCTCCCCCCCGGTGCACCTTCCCTGCCTCCCTCACAGGCATTGTGCTGAATTAGCCAGCCATGGAAAACGGCTACTCTGTTGTCAAATGATTCACACGGATGAGCTGCAAAATAAAAAAAATTAAAAGGCTGCTCTAATTGGTATTCAAGGAGACACCGTGCTACCTGTTTCAAAGACTCTTCCTGTTTGAGAGGCTCACGGTGCCTCCAGGGAAAGTTTGAATGCAGTTGCAGCTGATGAATAGCTAATAACTTCTATTAGCTCATTTAATTACCTCTTTGCTTTTATCACAAGGCTGATTTATTTTCTCAACACACACAGACTGCAGCAATTGCGCATCATTTTAAAGGTGCAGCGCGCGGCCCTGTAAGAGATTTCTGAAGATTAATGCGTAAATGCCTTCGGAAGCAAGGGTTTAACACAGATGTTCAACCCTGAGCTCATAAAGAGACAACCAAACTGATCTTGTCAGTTGGAAAAAAAAAGGGGGGGGGGGGGGGGGGGGGGGGCTTTTCTTTCTAAACAAAAATCAAAGCTAAAAGGGGAGGGAGACGAGTGGGGAACAGGCCAGTTAAAAGTGGGCCTGATAACTCCAGCTGTGCCGTATCACACATTTGAAACACAGCAGGAGGCACCAAAAAAAGAGGCTTTCTTCTCCCTGTCTCGTCTAACCTTGCACACTAATTAACAAGCTATTATAGTGACAGAAATGTCTGCTGAGTGTATTCTATGAAAATGTATAAAACAGTTGACTGACAGCTCCAATCACCACTCATCTCCTACTGTTTTTTTCCCCCCGTCTCTATTGTTTGGCGTACACAAATTAATCGAAAATCACAGTGGTACCGTTTCTGGGGAAAAGTGCAGCAGGAAAGAACATTTTAAATGAAAGAGTCTCTCTGCCTGACACACGGATCCCACTGAGTGAGCCCGTTCACACAGTCACTTAGTCACCCAGTCAGTCAATCAGTCAAACGAACATGCAGATTGTTCAACACCTACAGGAATGAAGAGAACATCCACGTTCTGAAGCAACAGCCCAGAACACACACCAGATGGGGGAAACTATTAATTTATCAAATATTTATAAGATGCAAATGTGGGAAAAAGAAATGATGCCGTTGCTGTCCCTGAACACCTGTTTCCCTGCCGGCTTACTGAGCTCTTGTTTACCACCTGTCTTTGTACACGCTTCCTCCCTTCCTGAGCACCAGCAGGCCTGAGACTTTACCTCATGTCTCATTGCTTAAAGATTCTGCAGCTTGTTGGCTAGCAGGGCTGTGAGATACACTTATCAAGTAAACAGGTATGTTTACCCTTTCCTTTCCCATCTGTATTCTTTTAATCACCCACGTACTACAGCTGTGATCATTGCTTCCTGTCTCTTTGCATGCCTTGGGCCACTAATATCAAAAGGTTATGATCTAATTGGCTGTTTGTATTCTAATGACTATCGTAGACTGTATATAAAGACGTAGCTGCACCAATAGCATGTGGGCTGTCTCCTACTTATAATAAAGAAGTTGGAGTTTTCTCCTGGATCCATAAACTGTACATGTGACAGGCACAAAGTTACCTGAGTGCTAAGAAACAAGAAAATCAGAATTTCCCTCAGCAAGTCTGTACCACACAATATTGTTAGGCAATTAAATTAACTGCAAAAGGCATCCAGCAGCACAAACATGGTAAAAGGTCCAGTTCAGTTCAGTGACTCCATTTAGCAAAGTAGCAAACGCTGATTAGCTACAGCTGTCTGAGTGAGTGTCAATCAAACTGTCCACACCCCTACAGCATCCAACTATCCACAGAAGCTACAAATGTTTTTCATTGCCTGCCTGTAAGCATGCTTTTTAATACTGTAACACTGATAGTCTATAGGGCTTTACTCACATTTGAAGAAAGTCTCAAGTGGCCACTAGAGGAATTGCAGTTTATGGCACCTGTGCAGATGTGGCCGTGTCACTCTTTGTGCGTGCATTAATGGCAAAGTGTGTTTACATCCACCCCGTTATGAGGGTCCAGGTTGCAGGGGCAGCTGTCTGAGCAGAGATGCCCAGGAGGTCTCCAGGAGGCACCCCAGTCATTACCTGAAACTGCAGTTTCAGGTAATGACTGAGCTCCTTGCTATCTCCAAAGAAGAGTCCAGACGCCTAATTTCTGTCAGTTATATCTGTGATCTCATTCTTTCAGTTACTACACAGAGCTTGTGGCCGTCATCGAGGATAGGAACGTAAATGAACCAGTAAACTGACAGCTTCACTTTCACGCTCTACCACAACAAACCGATACGGCACGCACATCACTGCAGACGCTGCACTAATCCATCTGTCAATCTGTCATCTCCCACTCCACTCTCAGTGGGCACTCTACCTTTTCTGCCGGAGAGGCCGGTGTTTACATCATACCGGAGTGGGAACTACCACAAAGATGGCTTGAAGTGTTTTCACAGGTGTCTTTGACCAGAATGTGTCAATAACGTCACAGCTGGTGGACTCTGTACAGCCCGGCTTTGCACCAAAATGTGAAGCAGTCACAAAAAAAAGCAGCCTATTAAATCGTGTGCATGGACACAAATTGCCCACTTTTTTTTTTTGGGGTGCAACTTGCATGATTTTGAAAACTAATAATATTTCAACAGGAAGAACATTTTGTGCCTGAACCACTTATGTGGAGGAAGATGCTTAAACCTAACTGAATTTTGTGATTATTTCCCAACTGCCGTGAGACTGTGTTGTCTGATGTGAATACCTTTTATCCAGTATGTCACGATTTTTTTTCCTACTCTTTCAAATCAAAAAGCAAACCAGATGTATTCAACTGAGTTCTGGCGAATGCCTTGCTATCTGGATATCTAAGGATCCTGGATACACCTTAATGACCCATAACGTGTGGAAAATGCCGGAATAACCAAATGAAAAACAGTTTGTGAGCGCTTGAGATTGCAGAAAAATAATGAGCTCGGTTTGTTTTTCACTTGTTGGTAGAAACTGTCAATATACATGTTGCGTGTCAGGGAAGCCACGTGCTGAAGGTTTCCCTTGAAGCAGGAAGACATATAGCATAAATGAAAGCGTGCTGGATCATCCACGGGGGATTGGTGTCAGAGGTGGGGATATGCTTCACAGCTTCATGACAGAAGGGCACAAAGAAGGAGCAGGAGTTCGTTGTTCTTGTCTTTAAAGGGTTAGCACTGCTGAGAGAGGCTGACAGGAGTGCCAAAACTTGCCAGTGTCTCTTCTTGAAGAACAAAAGCATGACTGTGAAAGGTTTTTGAATTGTACAAGAGGAGGCTTTGTTAGCAATCAAGAGAGTTTTAACTGAAAGATTCCCAGCCCTTTCCTTTTAATAACTTTTTTTTGTTTTGAGGGGAAAAAAATAATAAAAATGCTCTTGACATGTTGGCGCCTGGTGGTTAATTTATTCTTTGTTGCAGACAGAGAATTAGAAACGTGATGCACTGAATCACTGCTTTGATACTTTGATGTCTTTTTTTTTTTTTTACAACATCATTAAATCCATTGTGATATTAGCACGTTATGTTATATATAAAAAAAAAACAAGTTACAAAGTTTCTTAGAAAAAAGATATAAGCTGAGGAAAATGTGAAGATACCAAATAGAAGCACGCAGCAGTAACGGAGTTAGAAACCGCAGCAGGACAAAAGCCTGGCTGGAAGCAGCAAAAGGAAAAAATCATGTCTTCGATCGCTGCTGCTGACAGTAAAGGTTAGGTGGCACAACTGTGAAAAATGTGTGCTTGGGCCATAAACCAAGTTTAGTGTCAAGATCAGACAGTTTGTGGCAAACAAATATCACTTCCTGACTGCTGCCGATTCCCAGCGGCTGTGACAGACAAACACCACAGAAAAAAAGAAAAATCCCTTCATTCGCCTTCAGGTTTGGTCTGAACATCAGCTCTGACAGTTTTGGTGAAGATTGGAAAAAGTGTGCGGCATGTGAACATTTAACACCTTTTAGTAAAACTGAATATGGCAGCCAGCTGACAGGACGAGGTGACGCGTCTCGACATTGGGACCTGCCGCAGAATTGCAGTTTTTGTTTAAGGCAGTTACGAGGCCAGCGTGCATGTTTGAGTAGTGGTGAAATGCCAATTTATTTATTTGTGCCTCCTCAAAATGAGGTCCAGAATCCACGGGCTTTTGTTATTTCTCCATTTCAGCCTCCTGTCCTCCGTTCACCTGCCTGTGACCCAGAAATCAATCACAGCATAGCATAGCACGCTATACCGAAGGATATCGTGATCCTCTCTCCTGAAGATCCACTTTAGGAATTAAAAGAGTGAGGCAGCTTGCTGAAGGAGCAAGAGGCTCAAATCCTCCAATCTCCCATAATTCCACCTGCATGAGTTTAAATCTGAAACACTGGGTTATCTTATTTTGTGTTCTGTGTTTAAATCAAATTTTACTTCACTGTTTTTCTGAAACATCTGGTATTGCAGTAATATGCAGTTAGTGAGGATTATTGTCCTGCTATCTGGAAACCTTTTTGCAACCATCAGTGCAGGTTTAATCTGAGCACTGGGGGGCAGGCCCTGTGCTCATTCCCCAGGAAATCTTGACCATTAATTACTTTGTTTCCTGCATCCTGGTGAATTTCTGTGTACCAATTTGCAACTTTTGTGCACCACTTAATTTTGTTACACAAATGAAATCTCCCAAATCAAATCCAAACCTCTTCTTCGGTCCTCGTCAGTGTTTGCCTGTGTTTAGAGTCAGTCTGTTTGATATCAGACTGCTTTGGTCTGCTCGGGATGGTGACTTGAACAAATGCAGCTGAGCTTCCTGTACACTTCTACGATCAGTTGATCTTAATTCATACGCTTGTGTTTTGACTATGCTTGTTTGTGTAGTAGTAATCCTTCTGATCACGTCCGAATCATTGCACTTATTCAAAACATGCGACAAAAATGTCTTTGAATGATTTTTAGGATTCGTGCATGTCCCAGTTACGTCACTCACTGAAAACAAGAAGTTAGTTAATTGCTCACTTTTTCGAAACTTGACAAAAACAAAGTGAGTCACAATTCAGTTTTTGAGGAAAAAAAACAAAAAAAAAAAAACAAACGCCGCCATATGAGACCTCCTCCTCCATCTTTTTGGCTCCTCCACATTTATTAAAACTGCCTGCAAGCGCAGTTCACCAGAGGAGGGTAGGACATGCTGTGCAGCTGCTGACTGAGATCACAACACTGTGCATGCCTGTGTGCCTCTGCAAGCTCACCACAAAAGACTCAGTGCTGGTATTAACTCATAATTCATATTTTGGGAGTTGAAAGTTTAAGAAAGAATTTGAAGTTTGATGCCAGAGGCATTCCTTGTTTAGTAGGCGAGTGACAAATGCTTGTGTTCAGATTAGCGGAGGACGGGCCCCTTATTAACCAGCTCTGCTGCAGCTTTAGCATCTAGAAGGTTTAAGATGCTTCTTGGTGCCAACTGTGAGACTCTCCGCTGTTGGGAAGTTTGGTCTCACACACACACACACACACACACACACACACACACACACAAACACACACACACACGTAAGTTCTTATTAACTTTGAAGGCCGGGTTTGATGTTGAGTGCACTGCACGATGCACGATATTTAGCAGGTACTGCTGCTTTTTGGGGTTTCCTCTTGTGTGTGTTGATTTCCATTTGAGACAGTGTGCATTTCTTTCTGCTTGAGAATTATTGGTTTAATTCTCCCATTTATGTGACTGTGAAAGAAAAAAAATAAAGAAAGCTCATAAAAAGTGTGCGTTTGGATTGTGAGTCTAAGTTGTGACTCACTTCTAAAGAGAAGCGAGCTAAAGCAGAGGGACACAGAAAATTATTCCACTCCTCGAGGTCAGTTATTATATCAGTCTGACTCAGAGTGAAAACTGACCAGAAAGATCAGACAAGTCAAAGTAAAACGTTGGAAGAGGCCGGTCACCCACACACGTCCAAACATCCACTTCAGTCAGCTTTGCAGACAATTTATTTGATTTCTTTTTCAGACTGCAGTTTAAAAAAAAAAAAAGACATTAAAGGGACTAATTTTAAAATGATACATCATTTCTAATAAATCAGTTTTAGAAAGATTTTGCTGTGTGGCATAGATAAGCCTTTTTTTTTTCTCCCCCAAATCCTGTGATTATAAAACCAGTAATGGGACTAAAATGTCTTTAAAAATCTTATTTGAGCAGTTTTTATGAAGGCATTATGTGGTGAATCATTCATAGAGCCTCATTCTGGGTTGTTACTGATCAAAATTTCATGGTTAACATCAAAAAGCAGGTTTAATAAAGATATAAACCTGTGTCATCCATCCGATGCGAGGCCATCCGCAGGGATCAGTAACGTAATTCCAGGACAATGATTACGTTTAAATTAATACATGAAGGGAAAATTTCCCAAATAGAAATAAAAAAACATGTTTATTTAGATAAATTGTTTTGGCCTAGAGCATGAATTAATAACATGCTTGTCTTTGTGCACATCACACATCATACTCCAATGAATGACTGTGGAGTTATTTTTCAAAATATTTTACTGCAACATATTTTTTTCATAGTAGAAATATTGCACTTATCTCCATCCATCTTTTTCCACTTATCTGGGGCCAGGTTGTGAGGGCAGCAGCCTAAGCAGAGAAGCCCAGGCCTCTCTCTCAACAGCCACCACCTCCAGATCATCCGGGGGGACCCCAAGGCGTTCCCAGGCCAGCCAAGAGATATAATTTTTCCAGCGTGTCCTGGGTCTGCCCTGGGGCCTCCTCCCAGTAGGACATGCCCCCAGAACACCTCACCCAAGAGGCGCCCAAGACGCATCCTAGTCAGATGCCTGAACCACCTCAACTGGCTCCTTTCGATGTGGGGATGCAGCGGCTCTACTCTGAGCCCCTCCCGAATGGCTGTGCACCTCATCCTATCTCTAAGGGAGAGGCCAGCCTTTGGAGGAAGATCATTTCTTCCGCTTCGTGATCTTATTCTTTCGGTCACTACCCAAAGCTCACGACACAGATTAACCAGTAAATCGACAACTTCACTACGACAGACCGGAACTCCTCCACCTGGGGCAGCAACTCGTCCCTGAGCCGGAGTGGGATCTGCACACTTTTCCAGCTGAGGACCATGGCCTCAGACTTAGAGGTGCTGATTCCCATGCCGGCCGCTTCACACTCAACTGCCAACTGTTCCACTGTGAGCTGAAGGCCACCACCTGATGAAGCCAACAGGACCGCATCATCCGCAAAGAGCAGAGACGAGATTCTGAGGCCACCAAGGTGGAAGCCTTCCACCACATGGCTATGCCTAGAAATTCTGTCCACAAAGATTATGAACAGAATCGTGATGAATTCTTTAAAAACTAAGCTGCCATCACTGTTGGCGCCTGCAGCTCAAACGAAAACTAGTGCACACATTCATCTTTATTCAAGCTCATATTATTCAAGGTTTTCTGAACAAATATTTCAGCTTTTATTTATTTACTGTTTATTTCTTGTTTACTGTCTGGAAACAGGACATTGAATATGTAGTTATTTGAATGAGAGTTGCTCAGTGGCAGACACTGAAAAAGTTCCAGGTTTTTCTTTTTCAAATGTTCTGCATGCTTTCGCTGATTTGGGTGAATTTTTTTTTTGTTTGTTTTTGCATCAGTGGCTTTCTTAGTGGCCTTCACAGCTAAGCACATAGTAAACATACACAGCAAAGATTCCTGAGCTGGCCGACCTTGTTGGGATAAAATAACATTTTAGCCCATTCAGTGGAGCAGAGCTCTAGGATTTACCCTGTAAATCATTTCCAAATGTTACCGTGCAAAAGGACCAAATTTCAATAATTTTAAAAAAGTAATTTTTTGTTGGGTTTTCTTATTAGAGATTCTCCAAGGCTGCAGCTGTCTGTCAAGACCAGTGCTCAGAATATACAAAAAAAAAAAGTTTTGACAGGAACAAATCCATCTGTGAAGAAACCCACGAGAAGTCCTGCAAGTCACCGTAACAAGATATCAATATGCTGGTAGCAAGACGGAGGGTGGATACGGAATACAAATTCATTAGGACACAGACTCATTTGCGAGCTCTTGTGTGCGATGAATCAATAGCAAGAGACCATCTTGTGATGTGTTGGGTGCAGCACGTCTGAGAGTAATGTATTACTGTAATCACATCACATTTGTGCACTCAGTACTGTGATGCATTAATGTATAAATTCAATAATCACATTGCAACTGATAATGAAATGATTATGTTGTTACTTGTACTACACCAGTTATTCAATTATCTGGGTGTATAGGAAAAAAAAAAAGATCCAATGGGCTCATTTAATTTGCACTTGAACAACATTCAATAAGATAAAAAGAGAGATTATTTGTAATTTATTGCACAAACGGGACAAAAATATGAAGGCAGAGAGCAAAGAGCAATCCTTCGATGCAAACACGACTTTAAAGCTCCCCAAACACCCACAACAACAACCTGTGACTCTTTTAGGCACAATCTATGATACTAACACAGAGCTAGCAGCACAGGTTATGTTGCAGAGTAACACAAATATAATAGATTACTGCTTTTAAGAGCCACCCTAACACTGCTTGCAATTGATTTATGTCACAGTGTACCAGCCTACCCTACCGAGGTAAAAGCTCAAACGTTCAGCTTGAGGCATCACAATGGTTTGTGTCACCGAGGCTGTGGTCACACCATCGCTGATAGCTAATATATTTATCAGCTGACAGTGTGAGGGCTGTGGCTTTCCTCTGTCCAGCCTCTCAGCAGCTGAAAGGTAAATCCACATGTTGAAATATCATCCCTAAAGTTTTTGTCCTGCTACATGACCATGAAAGAACTAAACCAAAAATGTCTTCATATTCCTACATTTTGCACTACACTGTGAAAAGGTTAATAAATATTTAATTAGATAAGCCCAGAGATGCAACCTCTCTTAGTCTCTGTGTCATGTTGGAGGTTGCCTGCTCTTTTTGCCCTCCAACATTTCTCTCTTGCATCATAGCCCAATGTACAAGTGGGGCAACACATGCACTAACATTTAGTCTCTATGCAATAAGAACAGTGCCGAGAACGACGGCTCACTGACATGTCAGGTATTGCTTACCTCCAAATCTGCTCAGTGTGCCGTTGTGGGTGGAGGGTGAAGCACTGTACGTGTATCTGTTTAACCCCAGGACCTAAGCAGATGCTTCACTTAACACGTCAGTGACAGCTGCTCCTTCCTCCATTATTTTTAAATGTCATGTTGTCTTTGTATTTTTTTTTCCCCCTATACACAACACTGTACACTGCAAATGTCACAGTCTCAGCCAAGTGTCTGTCTTCTCTTATTCCCATCAGTTTTTATTTTATTTTATTCCAGCACACAAATCAATAGAATGAAAAATCAGACAGGATGGTAAATGAGCTCGTTTGTCCCTAAGCAGGTACTGCTGCTGCGCCTCTAAACGAGGGATTCAAGCCCTTAATTTTTACCACTAAGCTGGCAGAAGCTGAACTGAGCGGTTCACTGCAGTGTGACCATGTGGAGGTGCTGTTACTAAAATTAGCATGCACCACATTTTTTATTCTTACTTTGGTTCTTTGGTTTTGGTTCCCATGCACATATTCTCACGTGTGCTACCAGTCAGTGAAGCATGTGTGTACAAAGTGCAGCAATCTTGTATACTAAAGGGCATGTTGTGCTGAAGTTAATAAAACCTCTGCAGGGACAAATGTCTTGAATGATTAAATTAGCAGCATGCGAGCTCAAGCACAGATAATTTCACCACCTGAAGCTTTAGTGACTAATTGATTGTTTTTGTGCAAAGTAACAGCAGCTGGTATTGAGTTCAAGGTACACACAACCTTATCCTGTGCGAGCATTACGTGACCTTGTTGATAAATATCAAAAAGAATAGTTTACACTGTGGTATCATTCAGGAAGTAATTAAATAGATATTCCTGTAGGTGTAGAAAATGATGACCACTGATTGATATTCAGCTTTCAGAACATGAGGGTTTCACACCTGAGTTCAAATCATAACAGTTGGAAAGTTTGTGTAGACAAAGAAATACATAGAAAAATAATCCAGCCACAAACAAATCCCTGTGATAGCACCATAAATACTATACACTGAATGTCCGCCATTATGATGAGACTACTGCTGCTTTCATCCTCTCTTCTGCTGATTGCTGCACAGTGTGTGTGTGCCCTCTGTTTGTTTGAGGCAGCACTAAAACACCTGAAGAGACTTGGACTGAGCTGAAATGAATGAGCGCAACTGGTTCAATACAATGAATGCACTTTTTAAATTATTTGGATTTATGGGAACTGACTGCACAGTGTCCTCTCTGTGCAGCCAGTTCCAGTGAGTCCAAGTAGGATGTGAACCGCAGTGCTCCTGGTTTTCAAACCCATGACCTGCTACCATCAGGGCCCCATGCAGCTTCCTAATGCAGATGCATTTTGTGGGTCTATAAAACAGTGTCATGCAGTTAGCATTGCAGCAGCTGCTGCATCAAGGCAGAGACACCAAAAGGCACCTTGAAATGGTGAGATGAACACACACACACACACACACACACACACACACACACACACACACTGCTGCTGCTATAATAATGTTCAAGAAAATGTACAATTAGGTCCATAATTTGTAGGACAAACGTACAATTTTTGTAGCTTTGTGCATCACCTCAATGGATTTTATACAATCAAGATGTGATTGAAATCCAGACTTTCAGCTGCAAGTGTGTTTACAGCCATTTTTATACACAGGCCCCCATTTTCAGAGGATCAACGTTAATTGGACAACTGACTAATATAATTTTAAATATATGAATAGTTTCTGATACTTGGATCCTGTGCAGTCAGTGGCTGCCTGAAGCCTTGTGTCCGGGGACACAATCTGAATGTTGTGTTTCCTCTGTTGAGATGCTCTGACAGGCCTTTACTGCAGCCACCTTTAGTTGCTGCTTGTTTGTGTATTTTTCTTATTTTTGTCTTCAGTAACTGAAAAGCACACTGTGCTGGATTGAAATCAAGTGACTAACTTGACCATTAAAGAACGTCCCATTTCTTTGGATGAATCTGAGCATTCTCTTCATATGATTCTGCTGAAACTTAATATTGGTTTTATCTGTCCAAAGATTTTTTCAGAACTGTTTTCAGGCTCTTTAAAATGTTTTCTGGGAAAGTCTAATGTGGCCTTCTTGTTCTTGACTATAACCAGTGGTTTGCACCTTCTTGTAAACCCTCTGGATTTAAATTCAAGAGGGCACCTCTTAATTGTAGACTCTGACCCTGCTTTATTTGTCATGAAACACCAAGGGAACAGAATTCACCTGGTCATGAAACTGCTCGTCAGTCAATTGTCCAATTATCTTTGATGCTCTGAAAATGAAGGACTGTGTGTAAAAATGACTCATGGAGATCTGTTGCCGTGCCACTGGATTGGCAGACTGGGGTGGTGGTCCCCATCTTTAAGAAGGGGCTGCTGCACCCATGACCCAGCCCCAGATAAGTGGAAGAGGATGGATGGATGGATGGATGGATGATGGGTCTAAAAATGGCTGCAGTTTCTGAACCGTTCTTTTCAAAAATTTTTGTATAACCGCTTTCATGAAAGTCTGCCATTTTACATGTCAATCATCTTCAGTCATCATCTTGATTGCTTTATTTAAAATCCAGTTTGGTGTGTACAGAGGTAAAGAAAAAAAGTGTCTTTTAACTTTGCTTCTTTTTTGAAAACACTACTTACATACACTACATCTTGAGTCATCCATCCTTTCTTTACCATCTTTGTGATGAGAGGGGACAGCTGACTTATTGCTGCAATTTTAAATTTTGCATTATTAAACAGTGACTTTGTTTTAGCTTGACTTTTAAATCAAGCAAACCAAAGGAGAAATTTGATGTAATGTTAATGAATTTTAAGCTTTTTATGTGCCATTTCAGTGTTTTATCCCCATTTCAAATTAAATTACCAACACAGATAAGCAAAAATATCTTCTATCAAACATTAGCCAGTGTTTAACCTGCCAGTTCCTTTACAAAGCCTAGGTAATAACAGACTGTGCTCTGAGGCATTGAGAGCTCCTGAGTGGGCGCTGTGTCCTGCCTCCTGCATGCTCTTTCCAGGCAGCTCCCTTGAATAAAGCACAAGGAGTAATCCTAGAAGTGCAGAAGTGTTTGCTGTGGAACTCATCCTGCTGTGTGCTACCTGTGAGAAAGTGGAAAACCTGACTGAAATTAATGTGTGAAAATAGCTTTAGTTTTACAACCTCCATTTTTAACTTAATAAAGTTGAGTTTTGACTTTACTTTTATAGTGTGGTCTGTTACAAAGTTACCACTTTTGATCTTGTACTGTTGCTATGCCTGTTTTGGTGTACTGAATAATCATTGATACCGCACCAGCTAATGGCTAGGTTTGTATAGTCGCTAAGGAGCTCAAGAGGATGAATCATGAAGATTGTGGTCACTGACATCTTGATGAATGCTCACTAATCCAGGCAAGGGAATCCCAGAAAGTTGATTCTGTTCATCTGGATGCAGCATTTTCAGTGGGAGAAACATTTCATCACTTATCCAAGTGGTTCTCTTCAGTCTCAGCTGACTGCAGGCTTCCCCCTTATAAACAGTACAGTTGCATAATGACTGAACGTAACAATATTACCTAACAATAAGCCACAAACTTGTCCAAATGAGCAGAATCAACTTTCTGGGGTGATCCACTAATATTTCATTTAAAGCCACTACAGAGTTCCAATTTTAGGTCAGAAATGAAAAATGTAGGATGGGCTTGTTCACACGTTCATTTTCCCCATTTCAGCTTTATTGTTAACATGCACAGATCTATAAATATCTTTAAAAACATGGTGACAACTATAAAATTTTGCTATTCAATACATCATTTTCTGTAATGCAGTTTTGGACCTTATACCTTTTTATATTGTATGCTATAAATGTGTCTCTGCTGGGAATAAAAGGCTCGAGAGTAAAAAGTAAAATAATTTGTGCAAAACACAAGTTTCTTGGACAGTTTTAGGATTATTTTATGGTTTTACTGGTTTATTGCACTTTGTAGAGAAACAATAAGTTTAGCATGAAAGGTTTTAAGACACAAGACATAAATTATGAGCTGCTGTCACAATCATTCAAAGTTTTATGCTACTACAGGTTTCTAAGGATGCTGTGCCTCATGGGACAGTTTTATATCCTCATGGGACAGATTTGTGAAAACACTTCTCCTGATGCATTCATTTAGCATGAAACTGATGGTTAGCTATTATTCAGATCTTCTTTTTCTTTTTCATTCTGAAGTGAAGTACATGACAAACGCTTGGATTTTATTCAGTGCATAATAAAATACATTTGGCCAATATTTTCATTTAGATTTATCACAAAAGCTCAAATGGTTTAAAATGTACATAATAATATTTAATTGTAGCAATTTTAGCAGCTCATTATGCAGACTGAACATGATGGAATGGAGAAAGGATGGCATTTGCATTTGATCTCAGGCCCAACGTGGTTCTGAGTGTGTGGCTTTCCATCCTCTTCCCTTTTTTTTCGTCACTGAAAATCTCCTCTGTAGCTGGTATCTATCTGCTCCTGTGCTGTCCTTCAGTACTTTTCCTGTTACCACAAGACAACTGGGCCAAGAGTGGGAACTGAGCATGACAGAAAAGTGTCTGTGCCTGATTCAATAAAATCAGTGTGGTTTTCACTTTGTCCAGTAAAAACAAACTGGTTAAAGAGCCAAAGGTGTTACAACCAAATGTGTCAAAGCTATATTTAATAAAGCAATGACCTTTTTTAAGTTAAAGTTTACACAGGAATCCATTTGCTTGTCAAGAAGATATTGACCACCCTGCCATGTGTTAATCTTTAGTCATTAAAGTTGCTCGCCTCAAAACTGAGAAAGGTTTAACTCAGCATCTGCCCACTTTGTGTTGCCAGTGATCGGTTTGCCTGTAGCCTTAAAGTTGCTGAAGGTCATTAACTTTCCGTGGTTGCCACGTTGGTGCAAATCGCCTCCTGTGTGCTGCGCACTACAGCCCAGAGGCTCAGTGTCCCGGACACCAAATATTTTAATGCTTCGACTACTATTTCAGTGTGAACATTAAGATTAGAATCACAACATTTTTATAGCAAGTAATCAAAGCCAAGCAGGAACACATTAATGACTAGTTCTGTGTTGTGGGCGGGGTCATCTTAGACATTCTCTTGGCTGAAGCTTTGGATGTTTTTTTCCTGTTATATGATGCAGTTTGTCTCTGCCTATCAGGGCCCAGCAGCATGGCACAGGTATTACTTGTGCTTTTATGGGTTTTTTTTAGCCTAACCGTAGCTGATGAGGAAGTAGATTGTTATATATCAGTTATATATCATCATCTATCAAGCCAACTTCACCTTTGCTCCACATGTCAGTGGTATTTATTTTCTCTCTAGAGTTATGCTAAATAAATGCTGGATCATGTTAAAATACTGATGAAAACAGAGTGTGATGAAAGTGACACTGCATTAATACTGATCTGTAACTGTCCTGGTTTTTCTTGATTCTTCCACACTAAACTGGCTCATCCATGTCTTTATGGGGCTGCTTTGTGCACTGGTGTGCAGACATGTTGGAACAGGAAGGGGCCATCCCAAACTGTTCCCACAAAGTTGGGAGCATCAAATTGTTCCAAATATCTCAGTGTGCTGAAGCATTAAGAGTTCCTTTCACTGGAACTAAGCGGCCAACTCCTGAAAACCCCCCCTCCACCAAACTTTACACTTGGCCTACCACTGAATACAACGATTTGGATGGTGAGTGAATAGTTTTGGCAATATAGTGTATAAGCAGACAGTGGGTATCTAAATTCTGCTCGTGACACTACAAATGAAAATGATATAGTAAATGCTAAAATAATCTTCACCTACCTACTTGTACCTTATACTAAAATATGAGACACAGGGAAAGTCATCAAACAGGCAAAAAGTAAAGACAACAATATTTATTTAGCCTTAGCCAATACTAGCCACCATAATATTCTGATTTCACTCAGCTGAGTGTCTGAGGAGGACAGCGCGTTGTGTCACTTATGTCACTTACACTTTAATAAATAAGAAGTAGAATATGTTTCTTATTTTAAAAAGTCACTCTTTAATATCTGAAAATAACATGTTTTGCAAGCTGCTCATAGGCGCATCGCTTTATGATGTAGGACACAGGCCTTTTCATCACAAGCATTTGGACTGACAGCTGAACTGCCATTTAATCTTATCCCAGCTTTCTAACTTGGGCAGGTGCATGATTGGTGTTCAGAAACGTGTTTACTGGTTTCCTCAGCTGACAACAAAGTTACACTTCCATGTGCATTATGTTGCTTTCCATAAGCGGGATAACATTTACGTAATCCTAGAATGCAAAGTATAAAATATCAAAGAAATTGTAAAATTGTTCAGATGCAAGGAGAATCTCCAACAGTCTCAGGAAAATGTGCATCTTTTGTCTTTTATTAGTTAAGGAAACTTTTATGACTTAATCATTAAACTGCTCGACAGAGAATAAATATAAGAAACATCCTATGAGGAGAATTCTTTGGAAACACGAGTAGTTTTTATTGATTATATCATGAGCTTAAAGAAAATGAAGGAATTTCCATTTACCTGGAAATAACTGCAATTGAGTGCTATCAGTGAATCCTGTTGCTGATCCAGTGGTTTGTCCGCAGTGGCCCTCAGGTGGACCATCTGTCCAAACAGACATACAGGTGGCCAGATGGTCTAACATATTTGCTGGGGCCTGGGACCCACAGACAGAGACTAGAGGAAAAATTGGAGGCTTTCCACGTCAGCCTTCTGCAAAATAAAACATATAAAGAGACTCTCTCCATCGCAGATGTGCGCACAGAAGCAGGAATGCAGAACTGAATGTGACTCTTTAACCACAAAGACATAACATCAAAAACAAATACACAAAAGAAGCATCTTCAGAAAAGGGGTTTTGTGTATGTGTTTAACAAATCTATGGGACTGTAGACTGAATTGTATTGTGAACTTAGTGTAAAATGAATTAAATGGAAATGTTATGTAAATTATTAGCAGGTGATGACTCACAGAAACTGCATTAAGTGCACAGTTTTCTGAAGACAAGTGTGCTGTAACCCAGTGTAAAGCACCTGAAAACAATCCAGAAGTTCAGGGTGCTGTGGTTTTACCATTTGGTCAGACTGTGGAAGAGAAAAGATACGCTGCCTTTTAGACTACATGTGGGCAAAATACATCTGCTGATGACAAAGGAAAGAAAAAAAACAACATTTAAATAAATAACAGGTGGCTTATGTTAATGAATCTTGAGGCAAATGACTGTAATGATTCTGTACTGCTGTTAACTCAGTTCCAACAGAGGGCCTTCACTTTTGCTGTGACTGCCTTATTATTTATTATTAATGCACCGATGTATAAGACAATGTGTTAAATATCAGATATGAGCCATCTTTTTTTTCCCCATTTGGTGATGCAGGTTTATACTGCAAAGGTATTAAAGTTTGGGCTTAGTAGGCAAAAGTAAAACCAGGTCAAACATTAAACATCTAATAACAGAAAAGAATATGTTTTGAGTGAATCAAGATCAGGACTCAGGATTTCATAAATTAACCCATTTTCTAGAAATAAAGTCTAGAACAAGCATCTCGGCTTGGCTTTAAAGTCATATTGAAAGACTGGCCCCAAAAATAGATTGTCTGAAGATTGCACTTGCACTAGAAAACCAATTTAACAGAACAGAACAATTTCACGTCCCATATTGTTTTGTGCTTCTGACAGAGACTCACTGCCTTACATGCCTCTGCTCACGCTGGCCTCCTCTCACTCCTCTGGCCTTTGCTTAGTCTGCTTCACTTTCTTTTTAAAGCTCCTGAACTCCACTCCTACTTATCTCCCAAGTCATTTTCTTTTCAGTGATTTTGTAATCAGCTCCTCATCATGACTGTCTGCAGCTTACTCTTAATAGGTTTCCCTGTGGCTAATATCAGCTCCTTGTCTCTGTGTGCTATTAGCCTCTTTAATGAAAGCATGACCTCTATCTGAGGCCCTGCCTCAGTCTCCCTCTTGGCCCATCCAGAGCTTTAGACGTTGCAACAGGGCAGTGATGGAAAATGTCACTTCTTGATCATATTCAAATTTGATATTAGCTATTATTGCTCAATGGGGCTCAAACACAGCTAAGCCTGTAGCTAGAGACTGAATGGGGAACCTTTTGGTGGTTGAAGTGCTTGTGCAACAAAGACAAAGACAAAATACGTATTGTAGAGGAAGCACTGATGTTTCACTGTGTTTTCTAATAAATCATTTTTTAAAAAAAGGATGATTTGGGGGTTTTCTATCTCTGTGTTGGCCCTGCGACAGGCTGGCAACCTGTCCAGGGAGTACCCCGCCTCTTGGATAAGTCAAAGAGAATAGATGGGAATAATTTGGGTTGGCTAGCTAACACTTATCAAACAGCACTTGGCTATGACTGCAGATAATTAGTAGCTAGCAAATGAAGCAATATAAATTAATTACTTGTTCGTATTTCCAGTGAATGTTGTACATCTAATTTATTAATTTAACCCATTTTTTCTCTTGAAGAAAATGTGGCTTAAAGGCACCTATGTGATTACAACTTAATTTCAGCCTTGGATGCAATAAACGTGGGTAGGACATGATGGAAAATACCTAATCAATCAGTGGCCAACATGGTATGATTCCTCTGCTACTAGCTTACCTGTTATGTCCTCCCTTTGCCATTCATGACAGATAGTGGACACATCATACAAACATTGTTTCTGTCACCACAACTCGAGTTTTTCATGTATTAGTAATAAAGTGATGAGCTGGGTTATACA
The DNA here is from genome assembly GCF_007364275.1 of Archocentrus centrarchus. Taxonomy (NCBI): domain Eukaryota; kingdom Metazoa; phylum Chordata; class Actinopteri; order Cichliformes; family Cichlidae; genus Archocentrus; species Archocentrus centrarchus. The sequence goes on along the minus strand of NC_044360.1, from coordinate 4,098,378 downwards.
TGCTGTTAAAACATGATTGGTGGATGAGTCTTAGCTGCACAGGTAGGCAGTAGGAGAAAAACAAGATGCCACAACTGGACAAACACAGCAGAGCGAGTGAAGGTGAAGCAGTGAGGTTCAGTCCCTGGCTCTGTCAGTTTGCATATAGCATTGTCCTGGGAGCAGGACACTGAACTCCAAATCTACCCACAATCTACCATCACCATGCAATTCAATTTTATTTATATAGCGCCAAATCACAGCAGACAGTTTCCTCAAGGTGCTTTATATTGTACGGTAACCTTACAATAATTACACAGAAAACCCAACAATCAAAACGACCCCCCCCCCATGAGCAAGCATGACATATTCACAGACTGCATCACACAAATGCTGCAGATTTGTAAACTGAACATCCATGATGAGAATCTCCATCACATCCCAACGGTGCCCTTCTGGATTGAGAGCTAGTAACTGTGGAGGCCATTTGAGAAAATTTGAGAATGAAATAAAAGTAAAAGTAGTAACTATATATCTATATCTGTACTCCTCAAAAGCTGTGGGCCATTCCGCCATTTTCCGCCTCCCGGCACAGGAACTGAAATCAGCTGGTTGCAGTGTGCAGGAAGAGGAAAGCATGTTTCTTGTTTGTTCTCCCCCCCCCTTTTCAATCCACCCGACATGCAGATAACTTAAGAATGTTTGTAATGCAAGTAATGACATAACTGTAAATATGATGTAATGACTGAATTTATTACAGTAACATGTTACATTACTGCATTCCTGAAAAATGTAATGTAGTTGCAGGAATGCGTTTCTTTGGAATGTGATACACTGGTAATGAGTTACTGTGGCCTTGGTCTGAACTTCAGCAGGTTGTCTCAGTCATGTCTACATACTTAAACACTTTGAGCTGTTGCCATGTTATCTGTTGATGAGATATTTGTATTAAAATGCTTGAAAAATTAATATAAACTCTGAATGAGGGCGCGGCACAGACAGGACAGTCTTATAAATTAAGTGATAGCGTACTGAGATGGTTTTCTTTCCACCTTACTCATAGTGATAACTATGATAAGTGTGATATATTAACAGTAAACAACAAGAAATGCCAATATACTGCCAGCCAAGAATGTTTAAGTATTTAATTTTATTCATAAAGCAAGGTTTCACAACATCAGTACCTATTTTTATAAGGCAACCATCCCCTGTGAGCAGCGCTTGGTGAAAGTGAGGAGGAAGAGACCTCCTGCAGAATGAGGCAAAACACAAACGATCATAGAGCAAAAACAAAGGTGAATGACAGGCACTCATAAAAACAGCAGTCCAGTTATTGATCAAATTACAGGTTTCAAAACAGAAAGATATAGTATCAACAACCTAACAGGCTAATATGCACTAACATAAGCCCTGACTCTGGTGAGTGAACAAATCTAACAAGAGGCAGCTTATCTATACGGGCAGGAACTTGGCATGCCTCAGCAAGTGTTAAGGGCAGCGTGATTTGTATGGGAGCTGGTAACAACAGCAGCTGAGCTGCGTTAGGTTGAGTCAAGGGGACAAGTCCGCAGTATGTTAAATGATCTCAGCAGAAAGCATGAAGGAAAACCTGTTAGTCAGCCACAGCATGCACTGCTTAAGAGCAAGCTAAACTTTGTGAGGTTGAGATGCTTCCTTTTCTATGGCTGGCAGTTAGCGTGGTGTTACATAAACGCTGTGTAGGCAGGAGAAGGTGAGAGAGCTTTTGTCAGTGTCAGATTCGAGAGTGCGAAGCTGCAATTGCTTCCTGGAATCTTTTGTAGACCCCAAATTAAAAAACATTTAAGTATTTCTTTTTTGCTGAAATTTCAATCTCCATAAGAGACCTATGGTCACATTACCATCCGAGCAGTTTGTATTGTAATTGCACTGCTGTTGAATCAAAGAAAGAAAAAGAAATATATGGCCTCTCTGAGAAGCTCTTTTGGGGAAAAATGTGTCGTCCAATTTGTCTTTTTTTGAGTAACGTTTTACCTCGGCACTTATACACTCTGTACAGTTTACCACTGTGAATGAGCCTCCCAGGATCCAATAAGGTTTTACTCCACTCCACTCCAATTTTGCACAAGTGATAAAGGGAAAAGGCAGACTTTCTGTATATACATGAGTGCTCTGATTTTATACCAGTATCCTATTGCTGCTGGGGAGTAAATTTGCCTCCCTTTAATATAAGTGGAGTAAAAGTTGAGCCAGCTATTGACATGAGTACATGTGTTTAGGGTTTTTTTCAGGGGGATGTTTGAATAATTGAACACACCTACTTCAATTTGGCTCCAGGCGTAACCAGAAGTGACGGATATGCAACTTGTTTCATTACTGGTAATAAAACTGACAAGCTAGCTGATGGTGTAAAAGCACAGCGCTGGCAACACAACCTCGACTTTTGGGATAATGTCATCTAAAAATGAGAGGGAGTGATATTAATGTTGACAGGAAATCAAATATCGGGATAAAGGTATCACTGTGAATATATTTTGAAGAATAACCACATTCCAAAAATAGATACAATGCAGTACGAGTTGCTTTTCCTTCCTGAAACAGTGCTCAGTTTAGGCTTGATGAAGTCTGTAAAAGCATTTATTTGCTTGAAACCTGTCCTCCCAGCTGCATCATTACTTCCTTGTTCCTTCGGAGCTGGAGTCGGGGGCACTTCAATAATTAATGACAAACCATTCCTCAAAGTGCTGCTCTGGAGCTTGGGTTCCACCCACATGACTTTATCACAAAATGAGGCCTACCCGCCACTTAAAGGAGCACTGCTAACAAATGTTTAGTCGAAACACGTTTCTGGGAATTACACCTCTTGGATGGGTCTGTGTGTGTTTGCGTTTGTGTGCGCACACTCAGGAACCCCCTAAAACCCCAGGTCCTGAGAGAGCTGAGACACTGTCCAATGGATCTTCTCTCCCTTTCCCTCATTAATGAATTTGTGTTTGCAGTTCGGTGCATCACCCAGCATCAACCCAGTTCTAGTCACTGACCTCCTGCCGACTTCACCAGTCCTTGCCACAGGTTTCAGGTCTTTAGATATGACAACGGCTGCCCAAAAACATCTCACTCCCCATTTGATGGACCTGATGCTTAATCAATCAATACAGCTGTCACAGGCTGGTGTTTCTGTACTTCTGTCGCTCTGTTTTGCTCCATTTTATTTTAGTAAGTGACAGTGTTTGTGAGCACTGCCAAACTGTGTGTGACATGCAGCTAAAGCTGCTGACATGCTTCTTTCAGAGCACTTCCCGGGCAGACAGTGATGGCATCTTTTTTCTCTTCACTCTTTGTGAACGCTGTCCTCAAGTTCTGCTTTTGGTTGGTTTGTTTCTGTCCTCTTTCCAGATCTTTATGTGATTGATGAGGTTTTTGGCTGGCTACCTATTATACAATATAGTAGCAGTAAACCATGAATTATTTGTATTTGTGCATGCCAGCAAGATTCAAGTAAACAAGATTGAAAGAAAAAAAAAAAATCAGGTCAAATCCAAAATATCAGAAAGCCCCTCTTGATTTCATGCCCACTGTAAAGAAAGGAAACATTAAATTTTAGGGTTTATATATATATATATATATGAATAAAATCCATTCAAATATATGCATCTGTGGTTTAAATATACATATATGTATATTTTTAACAATTTCTCATCTAAAAATATGCTTCATATGAACATTATTAGATGTCTACATGTCAACATAATAATGTTTTAAGAAATCATGACACTCCTCATTTTAAGGTGCACCGTTTCTGATTTGTATGTCTGATGTCACTGATTCTTCCATGACTAATGGAGAAAGCCTGGTGGCAGATGGTGCAGTTGGTCTTGTGCACACTCTCACTTGGACATCTTAGTCGCTGGTAATCATGTTCTCATTCCTCTCTCTCTCTCTCTCTTTTCCTGGTTGCAATGCTTTCTTTTTTTTTAATTAAACCCTCTCTTTTTCGAGGTGCTACTATTCGGGGATGCCCGAAGGGAGTTAAGTAAAGCTCCACTGAGACTAATCTGCCTTCTGATGGAGCTCTATGATGGGCAAAAATGAGAGCCCAGCTGACTGCAAGTCATCTTTTCTTATGTGGAGAGGTGACGTAGAAGTGAGTCTATGAAACTCTGGATGACTGTGCCTACTCTAACATGTATTCACCTGTTGTCCTTGATACAGTGTCATTTCCATAATTAATGTCTATTTTATGCTTTTCATATGCATCTCCTAAACAATTGTTTCTGCCTGAGAAAAAAACCTGGTCTCACTGCACTGGCTGAATATGCTTGCTGTCAGTATTTCTACAATATGTAAAAATGAGGGAATATTTTTGAAACACAAAATGTGTGAGAGTTTCAATTGTGCAGCTCTGTTGTGGCCCCAAAGACTAATTCTATTTCATATTGTTCCATAACGAGGAAATGCTTATTGTGCTCTCATTGTGCTCCCTCAAAAGAACTGCAAGCACTTAAAACACTCGCGCTGATGTTCATCATTCCAGAAATGTTATATTAAATGTATTTTACGGTTGGTTTATGGGTAACGCTGCACTAAAATGTTGAATTTGATGTTTCGGTTTGTATTGCATCAAAGCACAACAACAGTAAAAGCAAAGAAACAGGACAGAAACGATAAAGTGACACTGACACAGCATGTGGTCTTTCTGCTTGCGTCCCCTAGAAACAAAAGTGAATTTGCTCTAACTTGTCCCTTTATCTCACCACCCACGTCAGAATGCACACCTTCCTCCACTCCAGCCTTTCATCTTGTCCACTTTCTCTTCCGCCTTCCCCGCCCCCATACAGTGCACTAATAACCAGCTCAATAAATCAATGGCCAAACCAATCACCATTACTTCAAATTAGAGCTGCTTGCTGTAGTGAGAGAAAGCAGCTTTATAAAAGGCACCTATCATTAGCAGCCATCGACCTGGCTGAGCTAGCACAGAACCTGTGGGACAACTCGCACAGCAGGAGGCAAAAAAACAACAGGAAGGAGGAAAGACAAGAGAAGAGACACCGACTGCTAGAGAAAGGAAACCCAAAGTTGTTTCCAGTAAATAAATTTCAGCTACAGATAAATTCACTCTGCCAGAATTTATCCTCCTTTAACAGATGGGATTTGGTTCACTGCTTCTGAGGCAGAATTACTCTGTGTGCTCGTTTTGAGGCAGGAAAAGGATTGGAGGCTGCGTAAAATGGCAGCCTCCCCGTATCTCTCTTTCCATCTCTTTCACTCCCCCTCGATCTGTGGGAAGCATCGATGTGGGTCACATGTAAATCAGTGCAGTGGGTCGAGCCGGTGTTACGGGATCCCCCAACTGAGACATCATACATCATCTCAGCTTGCTTATTGTAAGGCAGACTCTCACACTGTTGGTTTATAGATCACTTATATAAGCGAGGTGTTGGGTTATATTTTATTGTTTTGGGTGGTGTTCACTCACTGACCCACAGATGGCAGTGTGGGATAAATGATTTGAGCTGACAGTGTTGGTCATCACTGCCCAGTCACCCGCTAGCTTGAGTCAGAAAGACATGTAGATTCAAGTCAACATGTCCCCCCCACCCCACACACACACACCTACACACTATGTCATTCTCATTGTGTGTGCTCTCTCCTAAGCCAGTTATGAATGATGAATCTTATAACCCACAGGAAAAAAATAAAAAAAATACTACAGGCATGAAAAATCTCACCACCAGCTTACACCACCAGTACTTGGTGACTTTCATACCAAGTGGTTTCTGCAGTCTGCTCAGCTTGAGCTGGTGGTGAATTGATGACAAGACAGGTTGCACCAGATGGGTTGCAGCAGAACAAAAGGTTCCTAATTCACATGCTAAAGAACCAGCAAAACGCTGCTAAATCTTGTATGTAGGAGTTATGGATAATCATAGTCTGGATGATCTTGGAGACCGCTGCTGTTAGCAGCGACTGTCAGACCATCGTCGCTCCCTAACCCTGTGCTTTAAATGGCATTTATATCCCTTTGCTTCCCATTTCACCTTTAAAGCATGTGCCCTTGTCACAGCTGCCTCTTCTGTAGGAGAGAATTATGACTCCAGAGGTTAAACAGGGCTGCAAACACCACTGAAAAGTAAAACAGTGGTCAGTACTGTTGCCTCACAATGAGGAGGCTCTCGATTCAAACAGCATGCTTGTTAGGTTAAATGGTGATTCTAAACTGTCCAACACATACAAAGGCATTATAACGGCCTATTGGGATTGACAAATAGGCTCAGAAAAATTGGAATACATGAAGAGTATACATTTTAGCACCCAAGTGGTGTCACTGTGATTATGGAGGTTGATTCTCTGGGAAGAGTAAATGGTAATGATCATTATTCAGTTTTGCCATTTGTTTTAACGTTTGTCTCTTACTGGCAACAAAAAGTTGAGCTGATCATCTGTAAAGATGGAATTTGTCCTCTGAGGAGTATGAACTATGACCTTTTTAAGATGACACCTCTTTGAACAAAGTGCTATTATGAGGTTTTTAACCTGAAAGTTGTCCCTCAGGTTAAGAGGAACAGCAAGATGATCCGGGATTGTCCTATAGGATGCCTGGATGACCACATTAAATTACATGAAGTCTGGGTAGTAGATATCCAGTATTGGTGGAACTGACCTGCTAACAGTAAAAATGGGCAGGCAGAAATTTTTTTAGTGGTCTTAGGCAATGGCAAGAACTGGCTACACTGCCATGCAACCCCATGGAATGACTGTCCCTCTGCACCTCCAAAACAGGCCTGTGGCGTCGTCTGACCGCTTAGTTCAAAAGTTCAGGATGTATGCAGTCAGTCTGAGTAAGATCTAGAATAGCTACGAAATCCATTCTGATTGTTGTACAGACACTGACACAGACACTTCTTCAACTCATCTCGGTGATTGCTGGCCATTTTCCTATAAGGGTATCCACTAGGCATGGTTGCCTTGTACCGTTCTCTTCCTCCCTACTCTTCCACTGGCCACACAATACTCTTAATGATCCAGGCATCAGTGTGTGCATCACTTTGTCTCAGGATCTCTCTCTTTCATGTGCTTTTGAAAAGCACTCTTCCAGAGCACAGGTTTAATGATTTTATGCATTTTCAGCCTTAATTGGGGGTGCAGAGACAAACATTCCTCTCACGAATTGGTTCATTTCTCAAAGCGACTTTTACGGAGACAGCTGTGGTTGAGGAAGCACTGGAGACCCACTGCTTTTAGCAGTGACTGTCAGACCATTTTCACTCCCTAACCCCATGTGCTTTAAATGGCATTTACAGTGCAATATGTCCCTTTGTGCCCTTGTCATAGCCACCGCTTCAGGGAGTGAGAATTCTGACTCCAAGGGTTAAAGATGTCCACGAAACACCACTGAACACTAACAATGGTTAGCCTCACAATAAGAAGGCTCTCGATTCAAACAGCATGGTTGTTAGGTTAAATGGTGAGTCTAAGGCCCCGTTTACACGATGCTGTTTCCACTGGAAACGGTGTCGTTTTAATGCGTTTCAGATTTCCATTTACACGATCTGCGTTTACACGATGACACGTGAAACGATGAAAACGATGTAGTTCCCATGCCAGGCCACAAGTTGGCGTTGGTTTTCTCTTTGCAAAGCTTGTTTACGCAAGATGCGCATGTGTGGAGGGACATAGTAGGAAGCGCGGCAAATTGTTCATTACTTACAAAACGGCCATTGTGAGAGGTTATATGTGGACTGACGATGAGGTTGGATCACTGCTGCACACAACGCTGAATTACAAAATGGTAAAAACACAAGAAAAGCACAAGCAGCACTCATAAATCCACGAGTACTGTTTATCAATTTGCGCATGCGCGGAAAACTGTGGCCGTCGCAACCATAGTGCGCATGTGCGAGTCACCCGTTTTCAAATCACCCTGGTTTCAAGCGTTTACACGAGAACGCATGCCGGTGCGTTTCTGAAACGCTCCACTCTGGACCCCGTTTCCAAAACACATCGTTTCCACTCTATTGTCGCGTAAACGGAAGGGTGAAACGCATCAAACCGACACAGTTTTCATTTTGAAATGGCATCGCATAAACGGCCTAAATTGGCCACAGCTGAGGAAACAGACGTGAATGGCTATCTGTCTCTCTGTGTTAGCCACCTGTCCAAAGTATAGCCTGCATCGCACCCATAGGCCACCTACTGCGACCCTGGACTAGATAAGTGGATACGAAAATAGATGGATGAACTGGTTAGATTGTGTTCATCAATTTACCTTGAAAGTAGGTGACGACTATGATGTGGTTCAGCTCATGGCTATGGCTATGACTGATTCAATTTTACATTTAAATGTATGTAAATTTATGGTCATCAGTAAAGGTGGAATCTATCCACTGAGGAGTATGAAATTTGCCCTTTCAAGACACCTTCTCATTGAACAAAATGCTGTTTTGAGGTTTTTAACCTGAAGGTTGTCCTCCATAAAAAGGTCAGAAGAACAGCAAGATGATCAGGGATTGGCCTTCATGATGTCTGGATGACCACATCAAATTACAGGAAATGACTCTGCACCTCCAAAATAGGGCTGCAGTGTCCTCTCATGGCTTAGATCAAACATTTAGAACGTATGCAGATCTAGAATAGCTAGGAAATCCATTCTGAAAATGGATGGAAGAACTGGTTAGACTGGGTTCATCAATTTACCGTGAAAGTAGGCGACAGCTATGACGTGGTTCAACTCATGGCTATAGCTGTGGCTGATTCAGCGGCACATTTAAATGTATGTAAATTTATGATCATCAGTAAAGATGGAATTCATCCTCTGAGGAGTATGAAATTTGACCTTTCAAGACACCTTCTCACTGAACAAAGAGCACATTTAAATTTATGCAGGTAGGCAGAAGCTTGACTCATTGCTTATGTTGTACGTGTATGAAGCACATGTAGATGCTTGCATTTTTCTGGTAGGAAGAGCTCAGGACAGAGAGGGCTGAGGGGAGATCGGCTCTACTGTCAGTTTTTCCTACTTTTCCAGATTTCTGCTACTCTAGTTTTAAAGCCTGCCACTAATGGAGCAGAAATGTGAAACAGTTAGTTACGCATTGTGTATTATAATTTCTGTAAAATATTTAATGAAAAATAAAATCAGACAAAATGCAAAACACTCACAACCCAATAATGCAAAGTGTAAATGTTACTTATGGTGAGAAAACTTTATTCCCCTATTTCAAGATTCATTTTTCCAGCCATCTTTATAACAGTGATTTAATACCAAATTTCACACTTGATTATTTCTAAGGCAGGAGAAAATGTAATTTGTTAAATAAGCCACTTTAGAAACAAAATACTGCAAATGAGCTAATTTTAAGGTGCATTAGCGACGTAAGAAGATATCCTTTATGATATCTCAGTTTTCCTCAGATTAGGCTGCAGGCTCAGATAAATGTGATTTCACTTCTCCAAGGTGAAATAAAATGGATTTGAAAACGATATATGATTAAAGTATTGGCACCAGATTGTTAGATCTTACTGTTGGTGTGCTAACATACCATGTAATTCTTTGGAACCAGTATCTGCAAGTTATGATGAAATCAACAACTGCAACAATGTGCACCAGCAGATAACGCTGAACCCCATCAACATCACAAAACCCATTAATTAACATTTTTCTGCAATTACTTGGAAACTGGCAAAGCAGACTTTACTTGGTCAGACATTGTGAATACAAGTGTTAACAAAGAAGACAGAGACAGACAGAGAAAGGCTTTGGGCTTTGGCAGGCAAGTTAAAACAAAAGTACACACACAGACTGATAGGGAGGACAGAAATAACAAGAGCTAAAGAAACTTGAATCTGGCAACGGAGTGATGGCTGGTTGGTAGGTATATATACACCAGGCAGATGACTAAACAGGAGCAGCTGTGTAAAGAGAAGCATTACCAGTATGAAAATGGTATGAATCATTTTGCTACAGCTTCAAGATTGAAAGATCTTCTTTGAAAAACTGTGCAGCAGGATTTGGGGTAATTTTCTCTCGTCTTTCAGGTGTGTCAAAAGTTTAACCCAACGAACACTGGAAAAAAAAAGGTTGAAAAGCTTGTATAATAAAAGTGGGTGTTTAACACGCCAGTGTTTTTGTTTAAATCAACACTTTCAGCACAACTCAGGTGACAGAGAACCAAAGTAAAAGTGGTAGGCAGGTGCAGAATGGCAAAATCTGAAGTGATTGAATCCCACTGGGCACAGCTGTGTTGCGTTCAAGATCTGACATGTCTGCCAGAGCTGACAGTCACCACTCAAGGCACTGCAGATTCGTGGCAGCAAATCTGGTAGAATCTGGTGGTTAAAATTCAACCGTTCCAGCATGCCTCACTGTGAGTCAGGTTTATTATTGACAAAAACTGCACAGAACGGATGAGAAAGGCGGGACATCAGACAGGAATGGCATAGAGCATCCAGCCAATTTTCAAAACAAAAGACCCCGTTTTGACTGAAGGCTCTGATTCTGAAACGTTCCTTGTGTGATCTGAAGCCATCAGAAGGATGACAAAAGATCATATCTCATATGAAATATCACTGAAGGCAAAATGGAATCAGAAGCTAATGAATTAGATGAAACTATAAAACATTATCGTTAACTGATCTTTGTAAAAAATACTTCAGTCTTAAAGAAATACTTGAAAAATGCACTCATCTGCTTTCTTTCTGCAAAAATGAGGATGTGACCAGCTTATTGTAGACTAAAAATATAGTCTCAGGCAGATATTACTAGCTTAGCTGTCCCAAAGTGTCCATTAACACATCTAAAAGCTGACTTTTAGAGAATGTAGAGCTCTTTTCTAATGAACTGTGGTGCAGCCACAGCAAGGGTTGTCAGATAATATAGTTAGAACTGGTAACCTCACATTGACCAAACTAAATATAAGCTACAAATGATTTCATTTAGGAAATAGGTTAAAACTGTGGTCCAAAGTAGAGTAGCAAAGTCAGGTCAAGCAACATGTGTTGGCCTGTTTGCACAGATAATAAATCTGCTTTTTCCTCACATTTTGTCAAGGGTATACAGCATAATTTATTCCCTTGTATCGCTTTTCCTTCCTTTCAACTTTTTTCCCTCTTCTCTTCAGTGTAGTGCCAACCATTCATATTCATTTAAGCTGCTAAATTATAATGTTAAACATAACTCAAGTCTCTGTAATGGAAAAGACGACCCAGTTCCCCACTGATTGGCAGGCTACCAGTAACTTCAGCTCATCACATCTTCCCACCAACTGGCTTTTCTGTCCCCTGCCTGTCTCACAGCTAATTTTATTGATGGTGCCATCTTACACAAGACAGGAAAGTGAGTCACTTCGATTTTCTGCAGCAATCTTGTGCAATTTTTCCACCTTTATCTCCTCTTAGGGCACTTAAAGTTAGCAGTTAGTATATCATAATTACAGGGAAATTGGCAATATTCGAGCAAAGGTTGAAAAAAGGTTATTAAAAATGCTGTCAGATGAGCTACACAAACCAGGCTCAATCAATGAAAATACCAGGAACAGAGAAGCTTCTCTTGTCTGAAGAGAAACTTTGGATGAATGGTGCTATCAAAAGAGGACAATCATTTCATAACGTTCTCTTTACTCAGTGCAGGTGGCTCCCCTGGATGAGTGATTTCTGAGAGGAAATGGAAAGCAAGGCACAAGTGGAGGTGAAGGTGGAAGCAGGAGAAAGAAGACAGTATCTGCAAAGCACTTAACCCCCCCTTAAGCTTTCCATCACATGTGCCTGAGGTTCCTCATACATTCAAACCAATAAACCCACACTTTGTCATTCACAGTATTTTCGATACATATTTTAGAGAGTGATCTAAAATGACTTTACTGTTGTACGCAAGTGCATATAACCTGTTAAAAAAATGGTGGTTCGTTTTAGGTCAGGTCCAAATTCTAAGTCTCTGACCTGGTCCGGTTTTTTGTCTGCATTTAACGGCTCGTTTGACTTGTATGATTGTGGTTGATACTGCAGGTGTGATCAGAAGGTTTAGCAACCTCAGCAACAACAAAAAAATATCCAATGATTTATTTTTTCTAATGGGTGAAGTCACATCTTGCATTGCTCAGTGGACCTATTCATGACACACACACACACACACACACACACACAAAAAAAACTTGTTTAACTGACCAGTGTGTGCCATCACATGTTTTTTATTAACTCATATCCTTATATTTTTTATCTTAATTAGAATTTTTATGAGTTTATATCTAATAAAATCAGCATTATGATGCTTTACAACAATAACATTCCACCCAAGCATCCATCCTCTGCTTTTTGTTTGGGTCACAGAGCCAAGCAGGTTCACTAATGCAACCTCCAGTATGTCCTGGCATTGTCCCAGAGTCTCCTCCCGGTAAGACATTCCCAAAACACTTCATCTAGGAGGCATTCAAGAGACACCAAGTCAAAAAATCTGAACCATTTCAAATGGCTGCTTTTGGTGTGGAGGAGGAGCACCTTTAGACTGACACCATCTGGAATTACCGAGTGCCGTACCTGATCTCTAAGGGGGAAGCCCAGACACCCTACAGCAGTGCCATTTGTATTTGGTGGTGGTCAGGAACAGAGGCCCAGGGGGACCAGTTTTCTTTTAGTAAAATGTTTCAAATGAAATGTTGGTGATGGCTATAAATATTCTGAGATGTCCATCCATCCATTTTCTTCCGCTTATCCGGGGCCGGGTCGCGGGGGCAGAAGCCTAAGCAGAGAAGCCCAAGCTTCCCTCTCCCCAGCCACCTCCTCCAGCCCATCCGGAGGGACCCCAAGGCGTTCCCAGGCCAGCCGAGATACACAATCTCTCCAGCACGAGACACGAGACACGAGAGATTCTGAGATGTATGACTAATTAATAAATTTTAAAAAATGAATGCATGAATAATAAAATTGGTTATTGCTCTGACAGTTCTATTTTAAAATCTAGAACTGGTTTTTTGCAACTGTGTAACTAGATATTTTTTTATACCAGTACACACACAACTCATACCTCTTTCTTGCTTGCTGCCCGTCTTTTGTCCAGCTAATCCCATCTGAGTTTTTCAAACACACCATGATTGTGAGCACACACCAGGTCTGGCAAATCATTAAACAACGAGGAACAAGTTTTTATGCAGCATTAATTCACTTCATAATGTGTAACATAAGAAATCACAGACGCACGGCAGATGGTTTCCTTTATAATACCTCGATTTAAAATGACATCACAAGGAAAACTAAATAACGGCTCAATTAAGATAAAAAAAACTTGTCAAATAAAGAGATCTCAGCTGACCTGTGACACTGTGTTATTGTGCAATAAATTAACAATGGCAGGTTCAACGCTCTTGGCATGCAACCCTTACTCCACACACATGCTGTAAACCTTTATTTATTATTAAGTTCAACTCTTGGGGTGCATTATCTGTGACCTGATCAGATCAGATTTTTCCCCTTTTCTTTTTTCAGTTTACACTAACAAGTTTGACTGCCTATAAGCTTTGAAATGTGCAATATGGTACACCAAGCAAATCATGGCTCAAACATTCACATGAAATATGAATGTAATTTTTATTTTATGTGCATATATTGCCATCCTGAAGCACATTAAGTAATATTATTCATTTATTCAAATGATATTCCTTCTTTTGGAATAATTTCTAGTTCAATGTACAGACGGTTTAACAGTCATTGTTTGCGTGTGTGTGTCTGATGTTCCCAGCTAGAACAGACACAAGTTGCCACTTAAGGTTGTGCTGGTGGGATGGCAACATGTCCATGTTGTACAACTGAAGAGACAGCATTAGAGTGCTGAAGTTAACTGTCAGGTCACAGTTGGTGATATTTAGGTGAGCATGTCCTTGAGTACACTGCTGAACTCTCTTGTTCCTGCTGACAGCCCCTCTGTGTCTGTCTTATAAAAAAAAGCAAATATGTTGCTGTTGATTTAGAAATAAAACTTAAAACAAAGCGCTCAGGACTCAAGCCACGTTTATTTTTTTGCCCATTATGTGTTAAAGCAGCAGGTTAAACCCATAAAAAAGAGGGGAGAAAAAAAAGCTAGCAATCCTAAGACTGGCAATTGCACTAAATGAGATATTTAGCAATTATATTTACCATGTTCACCATTTTAGGTTAGCATCCGGGTCGGGTCGGGTCGGGTCCGTCCGTCCATCCATCCATCCATCCCCTTTTGCTTATTCATTGTTGGGTTGTAGTGGCAGCAGCCTTAGCGGGGTATTCTCCACAGATTAACCACCTTACCGTAATGTAAGGTTTTATGTGCCTCTGTCAACATCTTGTGAAAGTCACTTGTGAAAGAATATTCTTTATTGAATCCAATGCTTGACACACTCAACATTTCTCCATTTACATTTTTTATTTAATATAGTGAAACCATCTCAGTATTTCCAGCTATTCACTAAAAGGAATTACAAAAACCTTTTCATAGGTTTTTTTGAAACAACGAGGGTTTTGGTGTTGGCTTTTCAAACTGGGTTAGTTTGCCCAGCGTTTTGTGGTCCCATGATTTATTCTTTTGGATTCGAGACGTGATTTATGTTCAAGTCCTATATTTAGCCCTTTGAGTATATTATTTCCTAGTGCTTCTGAGTCTGTCCTAGTCTCATCTCTGTGTTTTGTCTTTAGTGGCCCTGTGTCCTGTCCCCATAGTTGTCTGGTTTCCACATTTAGTTGTGTCAAGTATGTATGTCTTAGTCCTGGTCTCAGTGTTAGCTATTTCCTGTCTTATTTTGATAGTCTCTGTATTTAGTTCTGTTTACTTTGTTTCATCTTTAGTGATTAGTCCCAGCTGTGCTCCCACCTGTTTCCTCTCCCCTCATTACCTCTTGTGTATATACTGAGTGAGTCTTTCTCTGTTCTTTGTCATGTCCTCCCTCACAGGTGTGTGTTCTGTATTCCTTCCTTAATTCCTTGGTTCCTAGGTTGAAAGTTTTCTGGCTGCCGGATTTTTTTTTGTATTGTTATGTTTTGGAAAGTCTTCAGTATTAAATCTGCCTTTTTTTTGAGTTACTACCTGCCTTCTGAGTCCCGCATTTAGGTCCTGCCCTGCCTGTCACATAGTCGTTCCCTGACATGAACATGATAAAGTTGCTGTTCTTGTGTAATTGTGAAAATACACAAAAGGAAAGGCTCTTCTTCACATGCAGTGGTATCCAACAGATAAGTGCACATTCAACATTCTGATTCAAGAAAACACTATCGCAAACTGATGTTATGTATATATGGAATCAAACCCGACACTATATTACAGTTTATAATATATATATATAGTTTTGTCTTAAAAATCATGCCCTGCCAGAACAGCAAAACAGTCAAGTAGTGATTCAAGTACATTAACTTATGTATATAGATAAATACACAAGACTAGAGTTCTTTCCACCAAATATTATGCTCATGAAGAATACGGAAACTTTGCTGTTGCGGGGCTTTACTGCAGTTGCTCTCTACAGTTGCATACAGGATTAAATACGGACCTTGAGCTGACCAACACCAGGAGCTTTTCAGTCTGCAAGCACACTGCAAATTTATTAAGCATTTTAATCAAGTTTTCATTTACTCTTTCTTCAGCTACAATTCCTCCTAAAGGATTGCTTCTTCCCAAGCCATGCTGTCAGCCAAATGGTCTTGTGGTGAAATGGACAGAAGGGTGAAAAAAGCAGCAGGATATGAGGCTAAGTCCCTATTCTCTGCCTTTCTCTCCCTCTCTCATGCTTTATCCACAGTAATCCCCGGGAGCCCTGAATGATAATGGGTAATGGATCTCCAGACCAATCCCTCCCCCTTGTAGAAGCAGACACACACACACACACACACACACACACACACACACACACACACACACACACACACACACACTAATGTTTCTGTCATTTTAGAGGACATTACATTGACTTACATTCATTTCCTGGAGCCTTACATAGCCCTTAACCCTTACGTAACCCTAACCTTCGCCTAACTCTAATCCTTGTCTTGACCATTAGCCGTTAAATTTCCATGCTAAATGTTTATGATGATGTTTGTGCTGTCTTGGTCTGTGTCCCTAAAATGTTAAGTCCCTCAGATTGTCTTGGTCTACACAATATTATCTATAAAAGCAAGCACACACACACACATGCATGTTCTACTGCATTGGCAGTGTTGAGGATGCAGTCTGCTGTGTCTAACACACTGCATCCACAGACCTTGTGTCTATCTCTCCATTCATACATTCCATCATTTATCATTTACCCCTTTGGTGCTTAATCCTAGAACACTAACATGAGTTTTATAATACTATCACTCTGACTTTCGCATGCCTGTTCTAGGGTTAGCCTCCCTTGCCACAGGTATTTGGGAAAAAGAGGAATTTGCAAAGCAAAACGCAAGAACTATTATTGCAAATAAGTTAGCAGTAAATTAGTGAATCAAACATATTTGACTCATAGGCTGTGGCGTTACATATCAATCATGAATATGGATAAGATGGATATCGAAACAACTAGCAGTTCAGTGTTCCATTATCTGCAAGAAGCAACTGCTATCGCAACTAGACATTGATGAGGTAAGAAACAGCCAAAGGAGCAGTAACCTCCATGGACGACAAGAAGCTAAGTTCAAGGCAGCATGGAAGAAAGTCAGCCCGTTATCAGAGCTGCAGAAAGCTCTGATGGAGAAAGGGGTGCCTAAGAAGTACAACAAGCTGTCCATACCTGAGGCCTTAGGTGCCGTTTACACGAGACCGTTTTCATTTTGAAACGGTGTCGTTTTGATGCGTTTCGGCCTTGCGTTTACACGACAACGGTGTCGTTTTGATGCGTTTCGGCCTTCTGTTTACACGACAACAGAGTGAAAACGATGTGTTTCAGAAACGGGGTCCAGAGTGGAGCGTTTCAGAAACGCACCGGCTTGCGTTTTCGTGTAAACACTTGAAACCGGGATGATTTGAAAACGCTCGACTCGCACATGCGCACTATGGTTGCGACGGCCACAGTTTTTCGCGCATGCGCAAACTGATAAACAGTACTCGCGGATTCACGAGTGCTTCTTATGCTTTTCCTGTGTTTTTACCGTTTTGTAATTCAGCGTTGTGTGCAGCAGCGATCCAACCTCATCATCGGTCCACACAAAACCTCTCACATTGGCCGTTTTGTAAGTAATGAACAATTTGCCGCACTACCTACTGTGTCACTCCACGCATGCGCGTCTTGCATAAACAAACTTTGCAAAGAGAAAACCAACGCCAACCTGTGGCCTGGCATGAGAACTACATCGTTTTCATCGTTTCACATGTCCTCGTGTAAACGCGGATCGTTTCTGAAACGCCATCGTGTAAACGAAAGGCTGAAACGCATCAAAACGACACCGTTTCCAGTGAAAACGGCTTCGTGTAAACGGCACCTTAGAGACTGCCAAGCAAAGACTTAAAGCCTTAGTGCTTGGAGGAGGACAAAGAACACTCACAGGGCAAGTGGGGAGCTCGAGGATCCTGTGCAGCATCTTGGCTGATCCTAGGACTGTGCTCCGCTGGACACAGATCTTGGATTTCATTCCTGGAATTTGCTGGAGCCACTCTCTCAGTTTGGGGGTCACTGCCCCAAGGGCTCTAAATACCACGGGAACCACTGTTACCTTCACCTTCCCCATCCTCTCTAGCTCTTCTCTCGGCCCTTGGTACTTCTCGAGCTTCTCGTCTTACTTTTTCTTCTTCCTGATGTTATCATCACTTGGTATTGCTACATCTATCACTTCTTCTTACTCTGCCTGTACACCACTACTATGTCTGGTTGGTTAGCCATCACTAGTTTGTCTGTATCTGGAAGTCCCACAGGATCTTAGCTTCATTCTCAGCTACCCTTGGTGGTGTATCCCCTATACTATGTCAGCTACTTGGTTATGGTGTTCCATGTATGCCCTGCCTGTTAGTATCTTGCACCTCACTTGTATGTGCTGGATTGTCTCAGGGGCATCTTTGCACAGCCTCCACCTGGGTTCTTGCCTGGTGTGGTAGACCCTAGCTTCTAATTGAGCTTGTTTCTGTGTTGCCATGATCAGTGCTGTTGTACAAGAACAAAGTACGCCTTGTTTAAAAAATAAATAAATAAATAAATAGATATTATTTATTTATTATATATATATATATATATATATATATATATGCACTCTGTCCCCTTATTCTTATCTTTTCTCCTATTTTCTCCCCTTTTTCTTTTGTGTTTATGGCTCTTTTTACCTGCGTAAAAAAAAAGTAATGTTACAGTATCTGATAGACATCATGCATGCCGCATGCGCACCACATTATTCTTGATACAGTATAACATGACACTGTTGTACAACCAACTACAGGTGAACCAGTGTATTTTACTTTACTCTCTTTACTCTATTTCAAAAAGTGTGACTAAAAATAAATGCTATTTAAAAAAAAGAGATTACATCATTGAGTTCCTAAACAAGAAGCAGTCCATTCTAACTTTTTTGGAAAATACTGCTACTGAAGATTAAACTACTATCCAAAAACACTTTCATTTTTTTCTTCATTTTACATTTCTGGAGGAGTCTGGTGCCAGAGGAAGGTTGGTAAATGGATAAAAGGTAGCACTGCTGTGTTGCTGCACTGACCCAACCTGGTGGTCGATATCCTAACCCAGACAAATCAAACGCCTCCCGATGTCCGGTAGCCTGGGGCCATTTTACACATTTCAAAGTACTTGGATCTCAAACCTTTGCAGAGGCATGAGCCACTTCTTTTAACTGACGCCCAACAGCAACAACCCACAGAGCTGCAGATTAATTCTCCTCATCTGTAGCGCCGTTACTCCTTCTATTAGGTATCACGTTCTCAGGTTCATAACCTGTTGATGCATATTTCCCAGGTCTCCCATTGTCTTTTGCTAGCTGAAGAAGAAGAGAAGAACAAAGTATGCCTTGTGAAATTTACCCACTGCTGCACAAGAAGAAAATCACTTAACTTTGGATTCCTAAAACAGCCTCAACACATTCATGTGGCCCTTGGGCCAAAACAAATAGTGAGACCCCATCAATAAGTGGATCTATTTGCAAGGCTGTTGTGAGCTATTTAAAAGCCAAATGAATCAAAACCAGCCACATGGTGTCAGTAGCTACAGATAGGGCACCCAGTGAAAGGAACAAAGAGCCGTTTTTTGACTTTACTACAAAGCTTCATGGATTAAAAGCGGCTTACTTTTCATTGGATCTCAGATGAAGAAGCACTGTGAAGTGGGTGAGTGATGAACCTCACCATCGAGATAGCAAATGCAATAACTGCACATGGCTGAGGTTGACAGGGTGCATTTGGATCTGCTGCATAAAAAAATTCGGTGGCTGTCCATAAGGGAGATGTAGAAATGGTTTGCCGCTCGTGTGGAATGTGAAAGCTTCCTGCAAAGCAAAGACCTGACCTATCAAAACCTGGAAGATACTAATTGCCTGGAAAAGCTGGACTTTATGATGACGATGACAAGTTAACCAAATGCACTGTCCAGGAAAAGGGGACTAACCATACTGGAGCATACAGACAGGCACGGTCTCCCTTTCCTAAGAGTTTAAATAATGACACAATCACATCACCTGTGAATATCTACAAAGTGTGATTGTGGAAAGAATCAATGAGTCAGCGCTATCTTTCCCTGTCACACCATTATTCCAAAGCCATTCTTGCTAAAAACCACAAATGGGGGACTGTTGAAAAACTCCAAAAATCTGATAAACGTATGTTTGAAACATGGATGCAAATATAAAACCTGACAAATATATGAACAAGAAGAGATTTCCAGTCCTGTGCATCATTGGATCAACGTACTTATGCAAGTACATTTTTTTACTAAGGCATTAACTACAGAAAAACCAAATATCACTCTGCTGCCACAGATGAGAGCCTGCAGTCTTGTGTGAAGATCAATGTAGCGTCTCACAGCCCCGAAACTGGGAAAATCTCCAGTGCCATTCAGAAACTGAAATTGCATTAAACAGGTGAGAACACGATTCTTTAATTTTTATCAAACTATCTGTTTTAACAAGTTGTATCTTGCTAATGACTTGGATGACCTTTAGCAGATATTGTTTAAATGTCCAAGGGTAGACTGCTGTATCTGAAGAAAAAAAAGAAGAGGACTGACTCATACTGAACTCAACTTAAATGCCGTCTGTGTGTGTGCTCGTGTGTACATATAATTTTTTATTTTTTTACTTTTAAAGCTATTATGCTGCTATAAGTTTTATTTATGAGCAAAATTGGCTGCTCGGGTAGTGGGATCAGAGTGGCCTACATAGATTCTCACCTGATCCAGCCCTAACTATAAGTTTTAATGAAAAGGAAAGTATGAAGCCTACTGTTAGAAAGTAAGGAGGGTGTCTGTCTTCTGAACCCAAACTGGGAGCTGGCTCCACAGGGGACTGATGAAGGCTCTGCCTCCCTTCTACTTCTGGAAACTCTATAAGTAAGCACGCAGCCTGAGAGCAAAGTACTCTAATGGGATAATATGGTACTATGGGGTCTTTAGGGTATGAAAGGGGCTGATCCATTAGAATTTTGTATGTGAGGAGAAAGGTTTTACAGTTCTGGTAGATAATATGACCTCTCTTTCAAGTCCCTTTACTGTCAGTGTGACATTTTAGATCAAATGAAGGCTTTCCAGGAAGCTTTTAAAATTCAAATAGCCCAGTATGGAACCGTTTTTCAGCCTCAGCCACACAGTAGGCTTAAGGACATCCTGCTCAAAAATGACTCTAAAGATTCTTACAGTGATACTGAAAGCCAAGTTAATGCCATCCAGAACAAGTATCAGTTGAGACACTGTTTGACATTTTCTGAGATTACAGGTTGTTGCATAGACAGTGTAATTGTTAGTTGTAGCTTCGTGAAGCCAACACAAAAGTGCCTTACTGCATTCTCAATAATCACACAAACACTTTCCTAATAAGTTTATAGACTCAGTCACTCATTTTGAGTCACATTCATTAAGACAGGAAGTCTATTTTGTAAATTTCTGTCAGTAAGGAGATTATCTTGTGTATGCTAATCAGCTAAGGACCTGAGATTGACATCACGGGACTATACAAGCCAGTGGGTGACGTCACAGTGATGTCCAACTTTTATTGTCTGTGGGTCGTTTGACATCCTTTGCATTTAGCCTAAGCTGTCAGACCTGAAAGCCCTGAGGTTTAATCCATGGAAAAAAACAAAACAGTATTTAATTTTACAGTATTTACTACTGAGAGCTGAGCCTTGGCTGGTCCCAGTTGGAGTTTCCTGAGAGCACACAGACAAAAGCAAAAGAGTAAAGTTGTGAGATTTAACACTAAAGCAAATGATGCTGAAAGGTTCTTCAGAATCAGGTAATAATTTTCTATAGGCTCATTACCGCCAAAGAATCCTTTCACAAATACTTAGCCGTTTAATACATTTTATATAATATAAAATGCTCATTATAGCCATTTTATGGAACCTAATTTCTATTCTGGGCACAGTGACAACGCATCCACTGAACCATCCCTCTGTGCACAGACCCCTTTTAAAGCTGAGAGAACTAAGTGAGAAGTGATGGACGTAGCCAGGCGAGGCAAAAAAATAACTGAGCCTAAAGGTGTCATTCATAACTGCCCCATACCTCCCACATGACTGTGTAGGAGAGAACAGCTTAGATATCTATGGATCATAAGATGACAAATCCACTAACAACCCACACTGCTGTTGCAGTATCAACACTGCTGGCATCACGCATGATCTGAAATTGATGAGTTGAACTTAAACTGATCTATACATCTGACATAATGCACCAGCAGATTTTTTTTGGTACAAAATCCAGCTTGCTTATTATGAATCAGCAGCCGGCTTTCTTATCTGCTCTGGGAAAATCATGTAGAGAAAATCTTGGTTTCACAGAAACAGCATAATAAACAGGAGCACTTCCCTCGTGTAATTAACCCTGGCATTATTTTTCTAATGTCTACTATGACCAAATAAACTTTGACTTAAGGTAAGATTAATTTTTATTGTAAATGTCTGAATTTAATGTGTTCTGTTGAAGGTAAAGTTTATATATAATTTATATGTAATAACTGTTTTTTCCTGAGACCTGTTAACAAAGCAAAGAGGGCACAACTGATTTCTGCAAGGTTTTGCAGAAGATTTTAATCATAAAAATGTAACTCTTTTTAATTCTGTCTTGCATATTGGTCATATTCCAGCACAGCATTTCCATTTGAATATTAGCCCAGTATTTTTGTCATGTTTGATTTCCATCTTGAAAGAACAGTTGATAACTTGATTGGGAACTCATGCAATCACTTTTTTTTTTTTTTATTCCTTTCAAATTTTTACAAATACAGCAATTTAAGCCAGCAGGGTAATCAATGGTTCCATTGTGACACATCCCTCAGGTTTGCCTGTTTGTGTAAGAGCTGTATCTCTGAAAACATTGTTGATTTATGTTTGCCTAAGTGCCATAAAGTGTCTAGGATTTCTAGTCTTTTTTTTTTCTTCTGTCACTAAGGATGTATGTTTTAATCTATGGCTACCTTGAAATGACTGTGGTAAACTGGTGGTATATAAATAAAACTGAAATGAAAACTAGTGCTATTTTTAATGTTACATTAATATCCATTAATCCTTTTTTACATTTTATCCAGATCTGTGTGGGCAGCAGCCTAAGCAGAGATGCCCAGATTTCCCTCTCCCCAGCCACCTCGTCTAGCTCTTCTGTTGAGATACTGAGATGTTTCCAAGCCAATTGAGAGACATTATCTCTGCAGCACAGTTCTGTGCAAAATCTTGATCCAGTCCTAATTTCTTTATCTTTTGCATCCAAGGAGCCAGACTGTCTTGTATTTTCAAAGTGGTCTTGAGCAATAATTCTCCAGGTTTCTGAAGGTCTTTCAAAGTTTTTCTTTGGATGTTGGCTGTCACTCATTTCCCATTCCCATTCCCTGACCATTTTCAGAGGGTGTTTTTATTTTTTTTAAGTCACTTAACACTGACCTATGAATCATTCAAGCATAAAAAAGGCACACAACAAGGGATGAGTCAGTGTTGTCAACACATAAAAGACAACTTAGGAAAGAACCAATTTTAAATTGTATCTTTAGGCATTTTGTTAGTAGCAGCAAAAAAACACAACACAACACAACAAAAAAAATGCCAAAGATAACAAACTTTGACAGGCATAAATTAGTATTTTTTGAGTCTGTGGTATTCTGTCCAGTGGCCTGAATGTGCTGAATGCAACCCAGTCTTACTGCAGAACTTGCACAGCACAATACTTCACTTCACACCTTACTTTGTTAACAACGAATCATCAGCCAATCGTGGCTTTGTATATTTCTCCACTCCAAAGGGATACTTACAGTTACATTATTTTTAAACAGTGATAGGTTTAATTTTTTGGTAATATTAGTATGTTAACTTTATAATGTGTAGCCCAGTCAGCTTGTTCATTTTATTGATTCATTTATAGGTAGCTGATAATGAATTAAATAACATAAAAATATATAACTTGTGTTTTTTGCATTAGAAACAATGAGATAAAGGTTTCATTGGACTTCTCCATCCCCCAATTTCTCGTACAGGTTTTGTTTAAACACAGTTAAACACAGTTTAAACACACACTACACCTACACACTATGTAGTATGTAGCATGGAGCTGACTAAGCTTTCTAATGCTAGTTGATAAATTTACACTCCACCCTCTCATTCAAACACAGTCACTCCTGGCTACAAAAAAGAAAAAAAAAAATCTGGTAAAAATAATGACTTGGATTCAAAACGGCTACATCCAACTGTTTTCTTTTACTCTGGAAACATGTTTTTAACTCCAAATGGCTAGAGCCAACGGTCCAGCCCAGATGAAGAAGTACACACAAGTGAACCAGATAAATTTCTACTAGGTTACTTTGTCTTTTGCATATAGCTTCACTGTCTTTTCCCTTGCTGTTGAATATTGCTTTTATTTGCTGTTTGGTTATGTCCAAGCACCAAAGCTACTTGACTGACTTTAGGAAAAACATTTTCACCCTTTACACTAAAAGTTATGTTTAAGGGTACCCTGCACATCCATATCAATGGGTCCTGAATTGAGTGCCAATGGCTTGGACAGTAACGAGTTAAGTAAAAAAAAAAAATCAAAAGGTTTCTTGTCTTTAAATGCAATATGACATTGATACAATAAAACAAAACCTTTCAAAATGTTAAGATTTCAAGGTTGCTGTTTGATAACCTTGAAAGTTAACTGAAGCAGTGGTTACAGCATCCTTCTAGCAGGCACTGGTACAGCTGAAATCACTGATGATGCCAAAACTGTATGTTTCTATGTGATTAAAGAGAGTATTTAATGATTTGAGAAGCTGCAGAGCACAAGGTAGTCTTTGATGTGCTGAGAGTTGCTCTCAGAGTGCAATCGCAGGTGTTGCTACACCTCTGTCTTTCCATCAGGCAACTCAGAATGAAAACACAAATTCTGAGTAGTTATGCAAATATATGCACATGAAAACACACAATCACTGAAAACAGAGAATCCCAAACCATACAATGACACAGAAAATCCACCCACACACTTGTGCACAACCCCTTGTGACTTGTTGGAATGAGATGACCGTTTCTGACATATCAGTTTGACCCTGGTTTGACTAGGGTCAGAAGTGTGCGAGCTACAAATGCGTGTATATTTGTGTGTGTTGCTTGTGGTGTCAGGACTAATGTGGCGTACGGTGACATTCTGATAAATCTCCAGGCGGCCTGTGCTCTGCCCTTTCACAGCTGCTGACTATGTTAATACAGAGTGGAGATGCAGGGTCTGCTGGGTCTCTCTGTCATTCCACCCCCTCTGGAGACACTTACAGTAGAGATGGATTCAATATTAAGTCAATACAGCTTGCAGTCCTACCTGAGGGTGGAAGACTTGAATTTAGTTTAAATGCATCCTGATAGAAAACAAAATTGGGGAATTGATATTCTACCGCAAAGTATCAGCAGTGGTGCAGCAGGGTACTCACCACTGCTCAGAGGCTAAACTGCCTCAGGAAAGAAGCCCATTTGCCACCAGTAAAATATAGCTGCAATGTGTTCCATCTGTCCATTGCTACAGATACTAAATGAAGAGTGGAAATACATGGTCCAGAGAGCAGCAGTATGGTTTCATACTTAGAAAGAGCATTACAGATGCGGTGTGTGAGGGTGGTGCACGACATGTATGATGATAGAGAGATAGTAGTGAGGTGTGTGGTAGGCGTGACAGATGGGTTCAAGGTGGGGGTGGGATTACATCAAGGATTGGCTCTGAGCCCCTTCTTGTTTGCAGTGGTGATGGACAGGCTGACTGATGAGGTCAGGCAGGAGTTTCTGTGGACTATGATGTTTGCAGATGACATTGCACCCTGTTGGTGAGAGTAAGGAGCAGGTGCAAGAGAGCCTGGAGAGGTATGCTCTGGAGAGAAGAGGAATGAAAGCCAGTAGAAGCAAGACAAAATATCCATTCATCCATTTTCTTTTCCAATTCAGGGTTGCAGGGGGGCTGGAGCCTATCCCAGCTGTCATAGGGTGACAAGCATGGTACAATCTGGACAGCTTGCCAGTCTGTTGCAGGGCTAACACAGAGAGACAGACAACCATTCACACCTATGTACAATTCAGAATCACCACTTAAACTAACCACACTAACTGCATGTCTTTGGACTGTGGGAAGGAACCGGAGGACCTGGAGAGAACCCACACAGATACAGGGAGAACATGCAAACTCCACACAGAAACGCCGCAGCCAGATGGTAGATTCAAACTCAGAACCTTCTTGCTGTGAGGCAGCAGTACAAATCACCGTGCCACCCAAGATAGCATACGTGTGTGTGAATAAAAGGAAGAACAGTAAAGATGCAAGGAGGAGAGACAGTGAAGGTTAAAAATTAAATACTTGGCGTAAACGCGCCAAAGAAGCAAACGGTGCACAAGAGAGGTGAAAAAGATAATGGGGCGGATGGAGATGAGTGTCCAGGGTGATTTGTGACAGAAGGAAAGCAGCAAGAGTGAAAGGGAAGGTTTACAAGATGATAGTGAGATCTGCTATGATGGATGGTCTGGAAACAGTCCCACTAACAAAGACAGGAGGGCAAGCTGGAGGTGGCAGAACTGAAGATGCTAAGATTTTCATTGGGAGTGACCACAATTAGAAATAAGTACATCAGAGGAACAGCTCAGATTGAGCAGTTTGGAAACAAAGTTAAAGAGGCAAGGCTGAGGTGGTATGGACATGTGCAGGTGTAACCCATGTCACTTTAGGCACATCACGTAACACACAACAATTGACATGGTCACCTCTCCTAATTTGCTGCCATTGCTAAGCAGCACCTTTAAGATCTAGCAGCCAGACCTGCACTCGAGTGGTTTGGCTCCCGCTGTGGCTGGCACACTCGGATGTTTATCCAAAGCGGCAATCAAAACCATATTTGACTACGGGATTGTCATGAAATTACTCAGTCTGGGCATTCTGCGGCCAGGAAAACTCACAGAAAAGCGTATGGTAAAAACAGACTAAGAGAATTTCGTGCAGAGTAGTTCGTGGACTCAACAATCAGGTTTTATATAAAGGATTATCTGAATCATCAACCAGAAGTCCAAAACTCTTTTAGGTGATGTAAAACTCTCAGTAGTCTTTCCTCATGTTCTTCTAGCGTAGGCACAAAAACTATGAGGTCATCAGTGAAAACTAAGACTTCTCTTAAAACACAGGTTACACGGAGGAATACTGGACAGAGGATGTTGAATATGGAGCTACCAGGCATGAGGAAAAGAGGAAGACCACAGAGGAGGTTCATGAATATAGTGAAGGAGGGCATACAGTTGGTGTGACAGAGGAGGATGCTAGGTTATAGAGTGAGATGGAGGCAGATGATCTGCTGTGGTGACCTCTAAACAGAGCAGCTGAAAGAAGAAGAGCTAAAGATACTAAATATTATGAAGACCTCCTGTCGATGTCTCTAGCTCTACATGCATTGACGCCAACACTCCTTTCATCATCCTTTAAACCTTTTAAATGTCAAATGCCTTTTCTGTTCTCAAGTTCTCTTTCTTGTTAGTGCTCCGGGTCTTTCGTTGATTTTTCTTTTCAATTATTCATCTTTATAAGCTGCCTTTTGATTTCACAGTGCACACACACAGTACACTGTGAGCTTCATATAAATGGTTGATACAGGTTGTTATGGTCCCTGGGTTTAGAACACAAAGTTTTTTTTAATCTTTCAGCATTTCCTGAATGTTTATTTATATTTATAATCACAGGTTTTGTTTTCTTATCCAGTTCTCTACATGGTTTCAGTTTATATTGTATTCCCTGTGTATTCCTACCTCTGTTTGTGTGTCTGGTTTAGTCTTTGTCTCTGTGTTTGTTCTTCTATACTTTTGTGTCTAGTTAGTTGCAGTGTCTTAGTGTTTAGTCCTCTGTTTTTGGTAGGTTTTACTCTGTATTTAGTATTTATATTCTTTGGTCTTCTTAGTTTTGATTATCTGGGTTCTCTTCTTGGTTATAGTCATATTCTGTCCCTCATTTATTTATCGTGCTTCCCCTATGTTCCCCATGCCTTGTCAAGTTTTCATCTCTTATTGATTCCTTACTTCCCATTTTATTTTGTTAGTCTTTCGTCTCATGTGCACTGTTTAGTATTACTTCCCTTGTCTTATTTCCCCAGTGAGTTCAGCTGTGTTCCCCCGGTGTTTCCTCTCACCTTGTTATCTTGTGAGTGTTTATCTCTCAGGCCCCGTTTACACAAAAACATTTTCAGATGAAAACAGTAAAGTTTTGATGCGTTTCGGCCTCCTGTTTACACGAGAACGATGTGAAAATAATACTTTTTTGAAAACGGGTTCCAGAGTGGAGCGTTTTCCAAACGCTCCGGTCTCCATTTCTGTGTAAACGGGCAAAAACGCTACTTTTTGACAACAGGGGGCACTGGCACATGCGCACTATGGTTGCTACTCTATATCCGCACCGCCAACTTGTGGCTTGGCAACGTGAACTATGGCGTTTTCAACGTCTTGTGTTTCCCTGTAAACAGAGATCATTCTTGAGACGTTTCCACCTGAACCCATTACATTTTAAAAACAGAAACAGTCAAACTACACTGTTCCCACTGAAAACGCTCTGGTTTAAACAGGGTCTCAGTCTCCCTCTGTTAATTGTCACATCCTCCTCACCTTGCTGTGTGTTCCTTTGCTCCACGTTTCCAGAAATTCCCATTTTCCCTAGAAGTGTGTTTCCCCAGTTAGTTAATTTTCCTTCTATTCTTGAGTCCTGACTTCTGCATTTGGGTCTGCAACCTGCTCGCTACACAGCATAATGTGACACGGGTATTACTAGTTAAACAATCTGACTGCAAGATAAACCAAGAAACCCCACACCTCTAATTGAAGTAAAAATAACTTTTTTCTGATGTATCATTAAGTACATTCAAGTCACATATCTCACATAGCTCAGCATCTGTTTAGTGAAATATAAATAACCTCTTTACAACCTCAGTTCCAGTTTGTCCTCCTGATGTATTTAGCATACATTTGATCACAGAGTGAACCCAGCTTGTCTGCCAAGACTGTTAACAAGAATGATTTAAAGGGATGTTAGGAACCATTAAAGACTGATATGCTGTCATTTGCCACTGATTGATTTCCAGATTTCAAGAAAGCAGTTACTAGCATGGCCCCGTCAGAATGAACACACAGGAGAGAGGGGAAGAGGAAGAAGCCGAAGGTCCAACCATCCAGTCGAGTGATTTAGGATGCGGTGATAACTGAGCGAGTGAGAGGAGGGTTAAATTCAGCGAGTTTCGGGCCATGTGAGGAAAAAGAGCAAAAAAAAAAAAAAAATCAAATAAACTAATTATCCATTACACTTAACTTGCTAATGTTATGTTAGATATGACATTGTTTAAGGTTTTCATATATGACATGTTGAGGCATTATGTGTCACTTTCAGCCACTTTTGCCTTAGATTAGGAGAGGACAGAAATTAAAACACTTAAAAAGGTGCCGATCGTTTTGCTTAACGTGTCTGGGTTTATGAGGGATCACTGGTGTTTGTCTTTCAGAAACACAGACACTGAGCTCTTTGTCTCATCACAGCTACTGTGTATTAGGCAAAAAGCTAGCTAATATTAACAAAAATCCTTTTGTTAAACACCTGATCTACTTTGCTTCCTATTCATGCTGAAAAATCCCTCTGCTTTCATTCAACTTAACCCAAAATACATGAGAAAATAGATGGATGGACTTAATATTATTATTTATACAAATGACCCTTTCTAGCAAACAGTACTGTAGCAGGGAGCAACCAATATCAAATTTACACTACTGTGCCACTAATGAAAAGTTGTTGAAAAATTAATTAGTCACTGCAAGGAAAGGAAAGAAATTGTGAAGAGATGAGGAGGGAATCAAGATGAAGAAAAAGGAGATGATGAAGAGTTAAGGGGGGGCGGAGCGGGGGGCAAGGAGAATAAATGAAAAAGACAGGCAAAGATTCAGAGAAAAGATGTGGCATTATTAACATTCATTTTCATATCATTTCATATTGTAAATATATTCAGAATCCTTGAGGGTTATTCCAAGCATGCTCTTGATGTTCTTTTGACCCACAGTCAGTCTTGAAATAGACTTCTTTTCTTCAGGCGTTGTGGATTGTGACAATTATTCCTGTGTGCGAGCACGCATGTCTGTGACAATGCACAGCTTACATTTTGCTGTGCTGAGTAGATAGCAGGAAAAACTTCATAACTCTCTTGATCGTTAACTTTCTGCTACTTGTTATTTAAGGAAAGGCAGAAATAATGACAACTGCCTCTGTGTCAGGCACTGCAATACAGAAAAAACACAAAGAAAGCACCCAAGCCAAAGGTTGAGCAAGATGAAGCAAAAAAAAAAGAAAATTGCTTTATAATTGTATTGATTCAGGAATCTTTGTAAAGCATGAAAAATTGCACACAGAGCATGTTGGGCCAAATCTGACTTGTGCTAGAGTCACAGTATGCAAGTCAATTAGAACTTAGTAGATGTACCATTTAACACAAATTGCTTTGTAATTTTCTTTGTCTTGATGGCTTGTGCACTGTAAATTGGAAAATTTGGTAACAAGTGTAAAACAATTGCTTTGCAATGTTTTACACTCCTGGCCTGTTTGGAGGTTGGCTTGAGTCACACTGTAAAATATGATCAAATCTTTAAAATGGAGTTTGATAAAAATCTAAATTTTCAAAATGACAAACATGAGAACAAAAGTCTAAATTTAAATGCTTGTATGTTTGTCACACTTTGTAAGTGAAGCACATTACTCAGCTAATTATAGTTAAGATGGTTTTCTTAAGAATGTGAATGATGCTTTAAGATATAATTCAAACACACATCATTGTGGTCTCATTTTATCTCAAAAAGTACTATATTTTCACTGCTAACCTATTTCATTTGTTTTCCATAAAAGTCGATTTATAGATATATATATTTTTATACTATACTGCCAAAAGTATTCGGTTGTCTGTCTTCCCATGCACATAAACTTGAATGACATCCTATTCTTCCATTTATCCAGAGGGTTTAATATGATGTTGGCCCAGCCTTGGCAGCTATAACAGCTTCAGTTCTTCTGGGAAGGTTTTCCACAAGGTTTAGGAGTGTTTATGGGAATTTTTGACTATTCTATTTGTGTGGTCAGACACTGATGTTGGAGAGAAGGCCTGGCTCACAGTCTCTGCTCTAATTCATCCTAAAGGTGTTCTATCAGGCTGAGGTCAGGACTCTGTAAAAGGCCAGCCAAGCTCTTCCACACCAAACTGGCTCATCCATGTCTTTATGGAGCTGCTTTGTGCACTGGTGTGCAGTCATGTTGGAAGGGGCCATCCCCAAACTGTTCCCACAAAGTTGGGAGCATCAAATTGTCCAAAATGTCTCGGTATGCTGAAGCATTAAGAGCTCCTTTCACTGGAACTAATCATTGATCCACTATTAATTGTGTCATCACATGAACCAAGGTGTGAAACAAGGCATGGGTCATTACTGGCACAGGGGCCAAGGTGTGAATCCTCTGTGACACATTGCCCCTGCCCTACCATATGAGCTACTGAGGTCACATGAGTCAAGTTTTGAGTGGCGGTTGAACTGCATTGTAGGTGGCTGTTAGCTGGTATTATAACCTTAACCACAGTGCTTTTATAGCCCAAACTCTGAGCAGAAAACAGAGGTCATGAAACAAAAGTGAGTCATTTCATTACGCTTAAGTCCAAGTGGCAATTACCAAAGGCCAAAGGTAAACAGGAGCCCAGATTCTGAAGGGAATCCAAACAAATGTAAAAAGTCAAGATTTAAAAAAGGGACAACAGTGGGACAATAGGAGGCAACAGCAGGAACACAACTGACCAACACAACAAATGTAAGATAAAGCAGTTTATCCAGAAACACACTAAGGGCTAACTAGTGGAGTGGAAACAGCTGGATAATAACAGGTGAAGTGATGAAGTGAAATTGATTGCAAGTAAAAAAAAAAGGAACTAAACAGCAACCACAACTGAAAGACGAGAATTCAGGAACACGAATAAATTTACCAAAAGGAGAAAACACAGGAGGATGAAACAGAGGGAAACCCTGAAGCAACTAATAAAATTCCATTAATACAGTTACTATAACAAGAACTACATGCTCAAAATACTAAGGAGTATATGAAAATCAAAACCTAACAGTAAGCAAAACTAAGAACCAAAAACCCACGAAGCAACCAAACAGAGAGCACCTAAAAAAAAACAGTCTGTTACACCAAAAAAATAAAATAAATACCACACACTGATGGACCTGAGATCATGACATACACATATACAGAAATGATCCCCAAAGAAAATATATGTGCAGCATCCTGGGTGACCTAAAACTGTCTGAACAATTTAATTATTCTTTTGGGTTTTTTTCACTTTTTAATATATGAAAATATGGTAAATGTGCTTAAATCTGTAGAAAAACTCTTCATATGGATGAAATAAAAAGTTATGGACAAACAAGAAACCTTCATTTTAATGATGACACTTAATAAGAATTTTTTAATTTGGTTTCTATGAAAACATAATACGATTTAATCCTGTTCACATATCAAGTCACCAACTTGAGTGCCAGTCTCCATTTCACGCCCTGCTAATCAAATAGTGGCACTCTCAGACTTTATGAAATACTTTTACTGGCAGCTGAGGTACAAGAACACATCAAGTGCTGTGCCCATAATAGCTATATTACTTTTCTTTTATTTGATTATTCAAATTCTGCCTGCCCCATGAATGAAAACTTCTTCCTGCAAAAGCACACCATAGTGCCAGTAAAGTAACACTATGGGTGCCAGTATATCGGTTGTGTAATTACTAAGCTTCTCTGCAACAATAAATCAAGTTAAAATATTGTTTTACAGCTGATGTTTTACTTGTAATATGCTTATTGCGCGCATTCTAAACCCATGGTGATTATATATTTCCAAAAGACTAAATGTGAAGACTGCTGTAGGTGCAGATATTACAATAAAAATAAAGCATCAAACTCTTTAAAAAAAATAAATAAATGAAGTGAAGAAGAGGCGGGAAGAAACAAATACTTCATTACTGCACTTAGGTAGAATTTTCAGGTATCTGTACTTGAGTATTGTTCTGACAACGTTTTACTTTTACTCCCTACAATTTTACACAAATATATCTACTTTCTACATTTTCAAAACAGGCTCATTACTTTAGGTTCAAGACTGTGCGCCTTCAAATAAACTGATTTGAGCCTAAATGGAGGGAACAGTGACACCTATAAGAGAAAATCCCATTGGTGTATCCACCACCTGGCTTATAACACACAAAGAAATGAAAGAGGCAAAAACATATGCATCATTTTGTAGCACTGTATTCAGGGAGTAAAGGGACAGATGAGGAGTGGGCATAAAGGAGGTAATGTTTTTAAAGTGTCGGGTAATTTCAAATGCAACGTTTCTAACAGCACAACAAAAATCAGCAAACACACAAACTGCGTGCAGTTTGTCACTCAGTGTGTTTGCTGGCTAAAGGTCCAGCTGCTGTGCTTCCCACAATGAGAGAAGACTTCACTGATCTAAGAAAGGGAGGACAGGACAGGTTTTTTTTTTTTTACTGCTCAAAGACATTTGATAAACTGGAAATTTAAAGCTTACATGTTCTCATTTTTAAATATGCAAAAGAAACCGGGCTATACTAACTTTGTGTTATTCAAAGATTAAAGCGGATAAACAGGTTAGCTTGTCACACTGTGGTGAGTTTCCATTAAAGCTCTGTGGTGGACTGATGCACAGTGTTCATGGTCACAGTTAGGTTACATCAAGTGTAGCAGAGATAAATCTGAATTAAAGCTCATGATGCTGAAATTAATTCACTGAATTCCCCCTTTATACCAACTGTATACTGTCTAGTATAAAGACAGTATAAAGAGTATAGTGTCAGTGTAGGGAATGGAATCAGATAGCTTGTGAAGCATCCACTTACATCTTATTGAATTCAGTTTGTGTAAATCCACAAAGAGCAGCAGCAGCAGCACAGGTCAGCTGATCACAGCCTGTACACAAAGAAAATCTACTGGAGCTCTCAACAGACATTATTGTGAGTTGTGCTTCTTTTCCCCATGCTGAGCCACTACAACATATTTAAGGTTCCTCCACCTGCTGAATCCCACTTTAATGTATTCAGTTTTCTGTTTAGCTGTGGAGGAAAAGTTGAAAAAAGTTTGTATCCCCATGTATGAATTGTATTATTATATCAATATAGCATGAACTTCAGTTAGCTTTGCACAAAAATAGCTGGTAGAAATGTCTTCCAAAGAATATCTTCTTGCTTTATGTACTTTTCAGAACCTGTACTTTTTCACTTTTAAAGAAGTGAAATCAATACTTTTACCGGTGTATTTTTTTTTAACACAAGTATCTGTACTTCTACTTCAGCAAAGACTGTCTCTGTATTTGCCACCTCTGCCTGTAAGGCATACAAATATGTGTATTTGAATGGCAGCACTGTGTTGATTTGTGTTAGTGTGTTACAAACATACTTCTGGGTTCTGTTCTTATCACGTGCACCTTGTACGTTTGCTCAACTCAAATGTGTCAGCTTGCTTTGATAAAAAAAAAAAAAAGGTTGACTAATGCACCCCAAAAGGTTGTTCCTGCTATTACTAGATAATGGCCAGTCATCACTCTTTCCAGGAAAGTCGGGAATGGAAGGTTATTTTTACCACTTCTGAACAGTGCCACATCTTTGTATTCCATGTTTCATTTCCAGTCTTTAAAACCCTCTGATTTCTATTGTTATGCTTGATTAAACACATATTCATCACTGACAAAGCTATTCCGCTTGAATAAAACTCTCAAAACTCTGGGGTTGGTTAAAATTAGCATTTTATTTATTGTTCTGTGACTTATTTTTCAGCAGCAGAGTTCCAGAAAGCCAAAGACTCCAGACTCTGGTGTTCAGACACCTCAGAGTTTTTTTTGGTTGTGTAGAAACAACTGCTTCACACAGCTTAATGAAAAATTTATGGAGTGTGTTTTCACCTACGTATTTTTGTCTCTGTGAAAGCATCTTCCTTTCACCTTGATCTCACCTCACTTCCACTCAGTATGTAGCAGTGACTGTCAAAGCTCCTGCATTTGTGTACATACCCTTCTGATAATTTAAAAGCACGCACATACAAAAACATCTTTGTAAGAGTGGAACCACTGTGAGTAGGTGGCACTTGTTTCTGCAACAGCTTTTACATCTACTGAAAAAAACTGCAATGCAACAGCCTGCATTTCTTTGAGCTTAAGCTTTTTAAGCTTTGCCTGTAATCAGATTTAGTCTGAGAGGTAAAGCAGGTTAGGAAAGGAGCAGAAATGTAGTCATTTTCCTCATTCATATTCTTATCTCACTGACATTGTCTAGTTGTTCTTTTTTTTCTACACTGAGTTGCATTCGGTGAGGGCATTTCACCTTTGAGGACTTAAATTCAAATTCACACATGCCACAGCATTGTAAACGCTCCGCTATCTTCACCAGCTAGCTGCTGCTGCTGATGACTTCTGTCTGCTCTTAGCTGCTTACCGCAGATGAAGTTGATGTTGAAGGTGAGAAGTTGCTGAAATTGTTTGCAGAACAGAAGAGAACACAAGTGCAAGGTGTTAATTATCTGTGTTCACATCACTACAAGCAACAGGAGGTAGAAGATAACCAAGAAAATAATAAACAGGAAAAATAAAAACCCAAATATTTAAAAAAAAAAAAAAAAAAAACCCTAGGAAGCAAGAGGAAAGAAGCAGGATAGTAAGTTGATGGCTTGAGGAATGGCATGTGGACTAAAGGCACTTGAGAGATAAAAGTAATAAGGTACAGGTGATTAACAGGAGGGTAAATAACAAAGGCAGGAAGAGAAAGCTGTAAGAGAAAAATTCCAAATAAAATAGGAAGTAACTGCAGAGATAAAGGATGTGTCTAAAGCCGTTCAAGCACTCAGTACTCTCTACTCCCTGTTTGGGGAGTTCTATTTAGAGGACTACTGCAGTAGTTGGTAAAATTAAAAAATAACATACAATTACTCCATATGAAGATGAACTTTACAATGAAATGTAAAAATCTGGATTGCACGTTTAAGACTTATAAAAAATTTTTTAAAAATCAATTCATTGGATTTGATCTCTGATTAGTATTCAATGTGCTGTTTTCTGTTATTTAAGAAAAAAATAAATATATATTTTTATTTTTTTTTATTTTCCATGAGCAGGGTTTGCTGGCCCAAAGGGGAAAAAAAAAAAAAAAAAAAAAAAAAAAAAGAGTAAACGAGTGAAACACTTGGAGCCTTGCCTTCAGCTTGCTGTTTATTACGGAGCTAAATGAAACTAGGTGGCAGATGGGTGAGAGGCTTCACTGCTCTGAGATCCAGCACCATTCATCTGCATTAGGACCACTTATTATAAAGGCAGCAATTTATTTTCTTGGGCACTTTTAGCTATGAGGCTGAATACTGTAAGTGGGAGAAAAAAAGGAGGGAAAGGAAGGGAAAGAGAGAATTGATTTTGCAGAATGAATGGTGCAAATGCAGTGTAATATTTATCTCCACTAGATTAACTGGGGGGGGGGGGGAAAGGGAAGCTTAATTGAACATTTCCAGCATTCCTCTTTCTGGCTGTCATCGGCTCACTGTGTGCCCTTTTCTTGCTTTTTTTCTTTTCATTTGCCCTCCTGCCAGGACTCCAGAAGAACAGATGACAAGGACTGCAGTCATTCATCGATGGAGGAGAGAATAAAGGGAAGACAAATAGTGGCTGCTGAAAAATGTGGCGTTTTTATTAGGATTGGTGCCATTTCTGTGTTGATTTGCATGTGGATCATTTTCAGCAAAGTCCAATGAAGATGCACAAGAGCACACATGCTATGACAGATACTCAGGGATACAATCTGACACATGCAACACACTCACATTTGCACGATAAAGTTGTGATGTTGTAATGAGACAGGCAGCAGCCCTTCAGCAGTGTGTGAGGAGCTCCACTCCTGCTAATAAACTGCAGACCCTTTATACACACACACGCCTACACACTCCTACCATTACCATTCAACAAGATCCCCGAGTGCATTTTGCAGCAGCTATTTTAAGCAGCGACTGTGATCACACACAATTGATCAGAAACATGTTTAAGTATTATACAGTCCAAACAACTGACGTTTAAGTCACTGTGATTTTCTGACATGGTGTTAATTTTTTTTTTTTTTATCCATCAACCATAATAAGTAAACCACAGATCAGAGCAATGCTTCATGCAAAACATGCTACAAATACACAGCATGCTGGTCACTTAAAAGTAGAAAATGAAAAGCCAGCAGAAGCTGGAGAAAAACCCACTACTTTTTCTCAGAATGTGAATTATTGCCGTTTTGTCAGTGGCTTCATGAATATATATGAATCAAGTTGGTGCCTCGACAGACCAGCTGCTATGTCCCATTTAGGAATTTTAGAAGCTGTATTTTACATTATGTTTCCCTTTATTTTTACTCGTTCTTTTGTTTTGTTTACTCACAAGTAACAGTTGGTTAGGTTTAGGAGAAGATTGTGATTAAAACACACCCATTACAAACATTAGCCCCACATTAAACAATGTGTTATTACAGAATAGTTTGTTACTGCCTGCTGATGAATTTTATGATAAATTTTATGTGAAAACAAAACAAACAAAAAAATTGAACAGAGTATATGATGTTAATGCTAGCTCCTGCATGTAAACAATACCAGAAAATGTTCAACTAGCAGTGGAGTCACTAGTCAGTAATAACAACAACAACAGGCTCCAGATTAAGGAAAAAACAAAAATCACATAGGGCTTTATAGTGTTTTGCTAACAACTTCATCTACAAAGCTAATTTATCGGTTTTAGCAGATAATCCATTGTTAGTGAACATGGGGGGTTCCTATGATGCATTATTTCTTTTTCATTCACCTCTTTTCGCTCTGTTTAAACCCCACTCTGCATTTAATCATTAGTTATTATTAATCTCTGGCTCTCTTCCACAGCATGTCTTTTCTGTCCCTTCAGCCCCAGCCGGTCACAGCAGATGACCCCCCCTCCCTGAGCCTGGTTCTGCTGGAGGTTTCTTCCTGTTAAAGGGAGTTTTTCCTTCCCACTGTCACCAAGTGCTGCTCATAGGGGGTCGTTTTGACTGTTGGGTTTTCTTTGTAATTATTGTACAGTCTTTACCTTACAATATAAAGCACCTTGAGGTGACTGTTTGTTGTGATTTGGTGCTATATAAATAAAATTGAATTGAACTGAAAAGAGGGATCTAGCTTCCAGCTCCAAAAAGTGAAGTGAACAAGGAAGTGCCTTAAACTAGGGGGAGATACCCATAATTGCAAAAACAGCCAGTCCTACAGACGCCTACGGGAAAATGACCCTCAGCCTCGGCCAGCCATTTGAGGTCATAAAAATAAAATAAAAATAAATTAATAATTAAGTCTATTGTGTACATATTTGTTTTTCTAAGTGACAGAAACAAGGATTTTCCAAAGATATGCTCCCTGGCCAGCTACATGCTCAAGGGCCAACGACTTGTCAATCAAAATTCATTCAATGAGCATGTGGTTTCACACTCAGCTCTAACCCTTGCTCATCACATCCTGTTTAAAATCACTGAGTTTTTTCTTAGTGAGGAAACACCAACTCGTCACACTTGTGAAGATTTGGTAGACCAATAAAGAGGCAGTCGATTAGTAATGTAATAATCTGATTTGTATTCATTGTAGTCAGCAGAAGTGCTGTTGAATAAACATTTTAGGAAAGCTTTTGTTCAGTGTATAAGTTTACAGAGTGTGTTTGCATATTTAAATTTTTATATCTTAAATATTATCGTATCGTAAATATTTTTGGTTTCCATGTTATCACATATTTGAAAGTGTTTTTAGAGGACAGGGTTGGTAAATGCATAATTTTCAAACTCACTGCCTGAGCAAAACTGTTCTCTCTCTCCATCAGTCCTCATCACTTAGCATTAGTGTTCCCACAGCTACCTGCTCTCCAAACTGAAGATCAGCATGTCAGTCAGAAGGTGATTCACTTGCTTGTTCATTATAATCCTGTCTGATGGCGCCATTTAATCCCCGGGGAGCAGAGAACAACTTTCACCAATATTCTACTCAGACAATCACAGCAGCTCACCTGCAGCCTTGAGACACAGCACCATTAATATAGTGGAGTGTGGTAAAATGGCCTGCTAACAGAAGAAAGATGGTCTCAATTAGAGGGCAGCACCTGTCTGCTTTTACGTTACTTGGACTCTTACGTCTGTTTTTTTGTTATTAACACTATTGCTGCTGTAGTTTGACTGCACAGAGGTGCAGAGGGTGTTTGCAACTTTAATGAAATACTGAATTATCAAGCACAGCACACAGACAATTATATCTCCATGTTTTACAAGTCCTGTCATCTAGCTTAGTTTCCACAGTGCTTCATCAGAGCTTCCAGCAGTGGTGGGAAACCCTGCAGATACTGTGTCAGGGTGTATTTCTGTGTACCTGTGTGTGTGTGTGCGCCTCTGCTTTTATCATTAGAACATCTAGGAAGATTGCTGGAGGGAGCAGCTACATACCCTCTAGCATAAGGCTCTCACTCTCTATCTCTCACACACACACACACACACACACACACACACACACACACACACACACACACACACACACACACACACACACACACACACACACACTTGTAATTTGCGAGCACCAATAGGAGGGTTCACCCTGCAGAGTGGCACATTTTGGAGGCTAAGGACATTTTGCCTGGTGCACCAGTTTGACAGCTGGTTGCAGGTTAAGATTTTAGGCTTTAGCCTCACCCACTAACCTCTGGGTAACACACCTGCCCCCCAACGTCCTGTGTGTATAGTGATGTGCTGTGAGTCATAATGACTACCGTGTAATTAAAAAGGAGGGGTGAGTGGCTGCGTGGCACAGCAAACAAAACCACAAGAATGGCTCTACACACTGTGGCCTATGCAGCGCATAGACCCTACGTGTGTGAGTAGCGGGGAGGATAACAGCCAGTATACATAAGACCGGAACTTAGAGAACTACCCCTGGAAAGAGAGCCAGCTAACGAACTGGCTCAGAAAGCACCCCGATTCCCCACACAGGGCAGGGAAAAGCAGACCCGGGGCACCGCCACACCCAAGGTTAGCATCCACTGCAAAGTTACGTGGTATTAGTGATGACAGTCAGTACTTAATTTATCTCAGGTTCTAATTGTTTTTAAAACCTTTACTTTAAAATGTACAACGTTCAAAAGTTGACTTTAGTGTAGACGGGTAGTGGATGCTGACTGGTTTTCACTCAGCTGACTATAATTTTTAAAGTTCTGGTACAAATATCATTTCACTAATGCTAACGTTAGCTCAGTTATTTAGCTACCTGAGCTGGTTGTGTTTGTTTTAGGGTAAGCTAAAAGAAAGGTGGTTTATTCACAGGAGCCAAACATTTGGCCAGTGCATCAGATACTGCATTTAATTCAGCTCTCATCTTATTTAGAACCCCTAATAATAAGACAGACAGTAAATGTGGAAATATTCCTTCTCTTTTGCTATTTTTGTAGTGGTTTATACCACCTGAGGCTGTCACCTTTTGTCTGCCCTGCCCTTTTCCCCACTTTCTCTAATTTTTTTTTCTCTTTGATTGAAAAATATAAAGCATGCACATGTATTTGTAAGTTTAAGTTGTGCTTTAATCCTGAAACTTTACACACATTTGATTTCCTTTGTCTGACAACTGCAAGTGTCCAGCATTAGGACAGACTGATAAACCCACTGCTGCAGATCACCTGTGCTGTCTCTGAGGGAGAGGTGAGGGGACAGAGGGTCTCCACCCCTGATGATACACCAGGACAAATTCAGCAGTGTGCGAGAAAGAGGAGGAGGAGGAAGAAGAGTCAGCCAGCATGAGCTGAGAGCTGGAGAGGAGATCAGACTGGTTGTTCACCCTTTCTGAAGCTCTGCTAAAAAAGTTTAAAATAACTAGTTATCTACCCAAAATCCATCTTTTTAAGTAATGATTTATACTAGCTAATGTTAACACTATTGTTGGCTAAGGGGACATCCTAGCAATCTTGTTTTTACAGACCCGTGGTCTCAGCCTCAGATACATCACATACCAATGAAACATCTCAGTTAAAGCTCAGTAAAAGTAAGACAAATTAGATAAAATTATGATTGTCGGGTTCATTTCTGGCAAACAATGCTTTACAAAATGTTTCTAGCGGCGTCATAACTGCCAGGCAAGCTGAGCAGCGCTTTATAGACTGTCACATTTAACAGCCGCTCACTTCCTGCCTTTGTGTTCTTCACAAAGAACAGTAAACTGTACAACAGTAAACAGTAAAACTCAAATATTAACTAAGAATGCAAAACTCAAAGATGCCACAAAATATGGGACCGTGACACATAGCATCCTTGGTGTAAGTTGAAGGCAAACTTTTCCTCTTGTAGACTGATTTCTTTTTTGTCTCCCTCACACAATGATGATGGTGACGACACTAGGACAGAGCGGCGGGCTACAAGGTGCCCTTTTCTCTGCTGTTGTCCCTTAAGCAAATGAGAGGCGGTGCTTGCATCATCCTTTCGTCTTTTCTCCCACTCTCTCCCCCGCTGGATATACTTTGATCAGGCCTAATGAGTGTTGCACTTATGAGCAAAACGTATACACTTGGCTACATTCACTTTAAGAAGTCTTTGTTCTGACTCTGGTATAAATACAATTTTGTTGTTGTAATTACTTCATTTCATGCTGCTCAGGACCTTTTGAAATGCAGCTCCTTTACGATGTAGTCTCAATAGACCTCAGAGGGAGTGATCTTAAAACATAAAAGTTAATAGAAAGACTGTATTAGGGATCTTTTTAAGCTCTTAAACACACAGAACACTGCAGAATGAAGTGCTCTCGGAGTGTGATAATAGATTTCTGTCACATGGACTGTGGGATATGACATGTAGTGTCCTCCTCCTCCGATTTGCATTTCTACTGTCATTTGTCCAATAAAGAGAAAAATGTCAAAAGAAGCGAAAGAGTTGTGCTTTAGCAAAAACTGTTTGAAAGACTGTAATAAAAGTGCTTACCTAGAAAATGTGCCAAAAAAGTTTCTCCTCTTCTTCTTTGTCTATTTCTGGGTCTAAATTTTAGCTTCATACTGAAATGAGTTTTGAAGGCTCAGAAAAATTCTATTTGAGGTGTTATATTAACAGTTTTTCTGCACATTTCTGTTTATGAAAGAGGTCACCCCCGGTGTCCTGAAATGGAATATGAATAATGCAGCAAGTCTGTGTGTGGTAAATAATTTGATTACTATGTGTCATTGGGGGCCAATCATTTATTTTTATTAAGTAAACATTTGAAGTTAATACCCTATAATACTGTCAACATTTAGTGGAAACCAAACAGAGAAGTGGACATAAAGGAATACAATGTGAATATGAAATCTGTCATAATACTTCAGTATAGTGCCCATGATATAACTGACCCACTGCTATGCTGAGCATGTGATTTTAAGCTGAGTGTGAGCTGGTATTTTATACTTGTGATCATGTGTATGTGCCATATTTGGACTGGGAAAGGATGTTAAACCTATGCTTACATGTCAACATGTCAGCTGCTCCTTGGACCAGCTTGTTGTCAGACTCATTTAACTGTCTTTGATCATTTAACTCATGTAGATTATTTTTTGTAATATTCAAAGTATGCTAAGTAAGCATGAAGGAGTAACCTCACCCATGAGGCCCACGAAAGGATTTTTTTTGCCTACATGCTACAATTGTGAAGTAGACAGGAAGCGGTGTGAAGGTCACCATTAATGTCTCTTTTTCTGAGCTACATGGTGAGGTGTAGCATTATAAGTGTATGACACACTGAGTGTGAGAAAATACTTTCCCAAATAAAAGTCTAATGTAGCCTGTACAGGAAAGTAAAGGGCTAACTGGGTGGTTAGCAGGTTTTGTGGGGCCAATGACTAGGTTTGTAGGACTGTTAAAGGTGAGGTGTGACATTCAAAAGAATGAATGGAGCCACAGGCACCTGCCGGCTTTAGTCAGTTAAGTTAGTTAAGTCAAGTCTAATCCAAGTTGCTCCGTGTTCAGGAGACAGTGTTTACGTTGAGTGGGTGGGGGAATTGTCCTACCGCACAGATGACAGTTTGTAGTGGGGGGAGAACGGCCTGTTCTCTGTGGGGCCAAGAAGGATCAGTCTGGTTTGGTTCAACAGTTCTCGATGGCGGTGGCTCGCCATCTCCCTCGACAAATCCAAAGGATCCAGTTCCAAGTTTCCACGCTCTCAAAAAACCCTAGCCTGTGTAAATAACAGGAGACTTGACTTCAGTAAAATAAAACATTACCATAACATACAGTTGCACACAAGAACAAAACATTAGTAACATAAAATTATCATACAGTATACATCCCCCAGAGATAACAGGGTTGCAGTCCAATGCTCAAAACCGCCAACAAGAGGTCGGTCCTGTCTCTCCCACTTGTCTACAGGTCTTAGGTGGATCAGGGCGTCTTTTGTTCAACTTTCTTCAACTTATTTCCAACTTTCCTCAGCTCAGCTCAGATCAGG
This sequence comes from Archocentrus centrarchus, assembly GCF_007364275.1. Taxonomy (NCBI): domain Eukaryota; kingdom Metazoa; phylum Chordata; class Actinopteri; order Cichliformes; family Cichlidae; genus Archocentrus; species Archocentrus centrarchus. Next base: position 4,055,279 of record NC_044360.1, on the reverse strand, counting down.
TAGACATGACATCATCTGCTCTTGTTCTCTCTGCCTCAGCAGTGCAAACCTGCTCTAAGTTGGCCAGTGAGACTTAGCCTAGTGTAGACTGGCTAATAGAAGGCCTAAATAAGGGGAATAAGGTTGATTGGCACATACACAATGTATGAAAATAACTGAAAGTCATGAGAAGCAGGATTCTGAAACCCACTGGGTTACAGGAGGTCCCCAAAGGCCCTGCCAAAGCAAAAACTTTAAAACAATCCTTTTGCTTTGGGAGTGCATCATCATTTGTAAACTAGTAATGCAAAAGATTATAACTGAATTGAACTGATGTGGAGCTTTCTATGAATTATCTTGCTTTTACTCCCTACATTTTTACACAAATATCTGTACTTTCTGCTCCTTACATTTTCAGAATTTAACACATCTAAGGGAAGTCTATGGCTTCCATAATCTCTGATCTGCCCTTCCCTCAGCCTCACAACACCGAGATGCTTAACTCAAGGCATCAGTGCAGGACTTCACCAGTGTGGCTGCCAGGTCCATCTTTTATAAACGGTCTAAGAAAAACAACCAACTATTAAATTACCCTTGGTGGTACACTAATATTCCACTAATATTTTTTAATCTAAATAAAGCCCTGCAGCATCCCATGTTACTTAATTAGCTGAGTAACAGACCACAGTTTTTTCTGACATTTCCTTAGATGATGTCAAATTTAATATAATTTATTCACATGCCGCTAATGCCACCCTCTGGGCATGGATGACCAGGTGCCCACTCTCAACAAAATCCTCACTCTAAAGCAATTAGCACCAGTGCAAATCAATTGTGTCAACACTATACACTCACAGAAATAACAATTTTGGAACAGCAGGGGAAGCTGTACTGAAATAATAGATACATTTTGTTATTCTGCTTCAGTTTCAGTGTGTATGTGTTGATTCACTGTCACTGATTGACTTTCCATATGTCCCGCCACTTTTCTTAAAAAGAAATAAGGATTTATTGACTGATAATCTGGCTGTTATTTGATATCCTGTTGAAAGACTTTTATGGTCACCGCTGTTATTTCTGTGGGTTAATTGCTATGCAGTCCTTTTTATTGGGAAGGGGGGGGAGGGGGGGTACAGCTAGGGTTAACATTTTCAGCATTTTTTTCAGCAAGACTTCTCACCCAAACACATTACAGTCACATGTATATTCGATGGGAAACATCAGAATGCCCAGAGAGATTAATACCAATTTCAAACTGTGCCCTGTGGCTATAAAAGAAAGCATAATGTCGGTAGTACAAAGTATGGGGAGAAAATGACCTTACTCCTCCTTTATTTAGATAGTTCAGTGCTCCTCTGCTCAAAGAACGCTTTCAATTCTGCTGAATGTTTCTCTGGGAGCATCTATACAACTGCCTCCTCTCAAGATCCTTCTGTGCATGATCTATTTAGTAAGCGTGAATAAACAGATTTTAGTTTTCTTTTCAGGATTCCATCAAAAACAGCAAAACTGAGCGACAGCTGCACCTACAATAAACACGGTGATAGCCAGGCTAAACCTTTTGGAACTACATTTATTAAGCTGCTGTACATCTAAATGTGCATGAAAGTGCATTATTAAATCTTAGTTAATGAGCTGATCCTCTTACTTTGATTGTTGTAGACGCTCCTATCAGGATAGTTTGTAAATTTTCTTTCATAACAGCTGGTGCATAACTGCAGTTGACTAATCATTCTCATTATAAATAATTATTCAATAGCAAATATCATTTGCTACAGAGCAAGCCCTCGTAGGTATTGCACACTGGCTTCATGAGTTAGTGCCTAAATGTTATGTGTGCAGCCTACACTTTACGGTTATTTTTCTTAGATTATATTTTCATAGACACATGTTGTATTTTTGTCAAATATGAAAACATGCATAACCAGTGTACATTTAACAGCATATAAGATTTCTATAGGTCATTTTCAGTGTTAAGTGTGCAACTTCCACAGCACATTGTCCCAACAGCACCAGCAACATGAGACATGATAGCATGTCTATGGGATTCACTTCTTTCTTTCTTTCTTACAGCAAACCTAAAGATGCCTGAATGAAAGAAAGAAAAAAAAACATATGCTTGGATTGTTTTAAGCGCCTTGATGCAACTCTTTGCTGTGATTTGGCGCTATAGAAATAAAATTGAATTTTTAAATGCATTTAGTTTAGAGAATGGTTTGTTACAATGTAAAGTATACAGTAAGTGATATGTAGTAAATGTGCTAAGGCATTCAAGCCCAATGGATTATTCTTTCTGTTAATTTATACATCACCAAGAGCACATACCATGATAAGCAGTGCAGATTTTATTTGTCAGTTTCACCTACAACAGCTGATCAACAGTCTCTACATTTAAGATCAGATTTCAAACTTTCCTTTTTGATAAAGTTTATAGTTTGGGGTCACCTGATCCAGCCTTAACCATCTATTTTTTTTTGCTATAGGCCCAGGTGCTGGGGGACTTCCCACTATGCCCGTCTTTAGACACTACTCCTGCAAGTCATCAGTTTTTGTCTTCTTTTTTCTACAGTGCTTTGTGTTTTTGTCCTGGTTCACTATTCTGTCTTTTTTCCTGTCCTTGTTGCCTGTTGGCTGTTGACCTTGTCTCTTTCCATTTGTGTCTATCTACCCCCTCATCCAAACCTCCATCCCTCCATGGCTTTCTCCATCTCCATCTATATACCACAGAAGGTGACCAAAGGTATAAACATTTCATATGATGTGTATCTGCAGGGCTACACATCTTCCTTACTGGAGGCCCATCACTGCAGTGCTCTGGCCTTGAACCCTCCCCACCTCTCAGCCCCACAGCAGTCTATCTACACCACTATCACCACCAGACCGAGCCAAGGCTGCTTCCATTTGTTGGCCTTGGTATGGCAGCAAATAGCTGGAAGGGAGTTAGTGGACAGGGCTAGCTGGTCTGCAGTAACTTTGACAAAGCTACAGATCTGCAGTTGTGGTGTGACTCAGAGAAGAGCTATCGCTCGAAAGACTCCACTTTCTGCTCCAACAGCCCTCGTTCATGTATGTCACACCTGACGGTCAGTCAGCAACAGCAAAGTTATCAACAGACAAAAATGGGAGACATTAGTCCAAGATGTCCAACATTTATTATGTCCTATTTATTTAATGCTATTTATTATGTGTATGTGGGTATCACGGTACCGCGACATATCGCAGGTGTTTGTATTGCGTTTAGCTGTGTTGGTTTCAGAATTGTTGAACTCGTAGTTTTTAAGTCACTTATTTGGTGTTACATTTCTTGCTATATTTTCTGAAGAAATACATCAAACACAGAATAATAATGCACAGTGTAAGATTTTGTTATAAAACTTCTGAAAAAGTTATTTTTAGCATGATTGTTTTGACAACAGGTAACAGTGCAGGACTTCCTCATGACCCATAATGTGACTTAAACTCATCTACTGGAGGGTTAGAAATTAATATTATGTTAGTTAACATTACTTGCAAAAATTTAAGCAGACTGTCGCTTTGAGGTCAAAGACTGGAGTCCATGTTAAGAACATGGTCTCAATTTGTTTGTATTGTTTTTGTCAGCATATCTGGCCAAAGAACCAGATGAGCTTATGCCACAGCACAATGTCTGTCCCTCTGTCCATTCAGAGTGCACAAGAATCACTGCTCCTCTTACAGTATTGATCAAATTAAATCAAACTAACAAACAATGGTCCTCTAATGGGTCAAATTGCGCTCACAGGTTAACGTCAGATTCGGTTTCTTATGTGCAATAATCTGAACTGTGATGGATCGCGAGCTTTTTTCTTTTTTCTTTTTTTTAATAATACATCGTGGCTGCATAATTGTATTTATTAAGGGCAATTTTAGTTTTCTCTATAACTCAGACACAATAAACATATACATCAGTGTGTTTGCTTATTGTGTTGACAAATTGACAAAACTTACTGGCATTTCCTGTAGTTTCTGTTTCAGACAGTTTTGTAATTATTTCAGTCTACTACAATTCACTTAGTTTTCAGTTGATTTAAGTATAACAATTTTATCCTTTAATCCATGTATTATATTTTTATTTATTTTAGCATGCATGTTCTTATATTTCAAAGCATTTTTTGGTACAAACTCTTTTGTGGCTCTTCTTCAATATACAAACACTCCTGACTCAGGAGTGGTGCTACTTTAGGTCATTAGGTTACTGTCTCCCAACATCTATCACAAACCTATAATCAGCTGCCACATCTATCTCCACAATTTACACACTCACTTTTTCCAGAAGCAGTAGTAAGACCTTTTACTGGTGTTACTTAAATTGTCCTTCTGTCAGTCTAACTTCATCTGCAAATCGATCTGTAACAGCAAGTCCAAAAGCACTGCAGCCATGTAATACTAAACACACCTGAAAAGGTGCAATTATTCAAAAAGGTGAATGCAAAGGCTCAAGGACACAGGCAGAAGTACCTTTTCACCACTTTCACCACGACTTCTATTAAGCAAACTAGTTTGTGGACTCTCAACATCGTTATCCACACAAAAGAGAATTTCAGTTGCCATCCAGATCACGTCTCAGCAGTGACTGATGCAGAGACTGTCAAAATAAGGCAAACACAGTTAGGCTGCAGTGCACATAATCCAGCATCTTAAAGAACATACCACTTCAAAAACCCAACAAATCTGACCAGATCAGCTGGAGATTTCCTTCTGGATTAACCCATTTAGAATTAACTGTGACACTAAGCTGGTAACTTTCTGTCTAACTTGAAAATACAGTTAAAAACAAAACTACTCTTAATGGTTCCCGGTGGACCACAGTCAATTTCAGTTTATTTCCTTCCTTTAAATGAGCCTTGAGGCTGTGCTCCTCGGGCTTGGTGCTGCAATTGCTACCATTAATGGTGTGCAAAGCTTTTGTGTAGATTCCGGTTTTTATTATTATTTATTTTATTATTTTTTTATTATAAAGCTCATGTCTTTGTGTAGGGAGTAAGCCAATTTAAACCCTTTCATTTATCAACATCTCCTGTGAAGTGAGAACCTCTGACAGCTGGAAACTGCACAAATGATTAACTGCTGTAATAACAACTATAAAAATGATGCTGATGCTACTGTCTAAAGTAATGTTTCAAGTATTAAGGAAGAATATTAACTGCTGTCACCAGGTTCAAAAGTCAATGATTTATTATTTTTTAAAGATTTTTAGCTGTGCTGAAATAATAGTTAAATTTGGGGTTCAGAAAGCATTTCAAATGCCTGTCTTTGACTTGGAAACACTGTAATTAGCATTTGTCAGTACACAGAAAGCAATTCAACCAAACAATGATTTAAGCTTATGTTTAATTTTCGATGGCTTGAAGAATTAAAACATCATACAGCAGGTGAGGTTTATCAACCTTATTTGTCTCACAAGGTACAACCGTATAAAGACACCATTATGCAGCAAAATGACACTATACTGGAATATCTATGGTTCAGTAGGATCAAAAAATACAACAGTTTCCTTCCTATACATCCCCAGCATTATACCCACAAGCAGGATTGCACTTGAGAAAAAGAGTCATGTGAAGCATGAAATTAGTTCATGACAGCTGTAAAGAAAAAGTCAATATGGACTAAAGAGAATCCTGCTCAGTCTGTGGGACTCAGCCAGACAAATAGTCATGTATCATTGACTCTCTCTGTGCTGGGGTGTGGAGAAAATATGCAATTCTATGATGCAGGCAAGAAAATATAATCAGGCAGTGGAAATGAAGTAAATTCCTAAAAAGAAATTAGCACACAGAAGGGCAATATTTTAGCTGTTATCGTTTTATGACAACTATATACACTTTTCAGTTTTTTGGGAGCTAAAGTTATGTTATGTAATGCTAATATGCACCTACAGTATATACATATATATAGAAAGGACAATCTATTTGCTCAAGGGACAGAGGGACAGGGTAAGGTTAATAAAAATAATAAAAACTGCAGTTTTATCTGAGGGAAGAGTAACTTTTTATAGAATTTGGAAGAGTTGAACAGACTTTTTTTATGAGTCACTCAAAGTTTGTTTTGTTACTCTTGCTGTTACAGTTATGCTAATTGGCTGCACAATTATTGCTTCTGTTTTAATGGCTGCTAAATGCAATTTTTCATCATTTTAACATAATCCTTTTCATTTATTAGCGAATGTTGTACAGTGGCTCTTTCAGGGGTTTAACTCATCACACAGCAGGGAGTTCCACCTTATGGTTTTCTCCCTCACTTCAAAGACATGGAAGTCAGGTGGGGTGAATATTTTATAATTGCACTAGTTTATAAATGTGATGTGTTCACACGGCTGTTTTCATCACTGTTCTACGGGAAACCTAAACATGACAAACGATGCCACTCACACCTTTGCCAGCTGCACAGTATGAATAGAAGTTCAAAGTGATTATGATAAAACCTAAATAGAAACATAACAATAAGCACAAATTAACAGATACCAGCTAATAAACTTTCCTAACAAAAATAAAAACTTTGAAATGAATGGAAAAAACTACAAAAATGGTTCTCACATATGTCAAGCTTTCATGTTAAGTCAGAATTATTGCGCACATGCGCGCACGCACGCACGCACGCACGCACGCACGCACACACACACACACACACACACACACACAGCTAAATGCTGACTTCAATGGTAGGAAGTGGCAGAGGTTTAAGAGGGCAGGTTGCTTTCAACTGGGATTTAAATGGACTGATGTCATGACCTTGTCCAGTCTGCAGGCAGCAATCCTTTCAAATGGATCAATCACGAGGCACCACCTGATGCCCGTCATCCTAACACACACACACACGCTCTTTGAAATGAGGAAGCAAAAATAGCTGTAAATTCAATCTCCTTCAAATAAAGTTGGCATATTTCTAAAACAAGCAGTCATTGTGGACATGAGATGATTGATTGGCCAGTCAACTGTTCACCAGAAACTTAATATGCAGCAATTTAATCAGTTAATGATTATTTTAGCAGTTAAGAAAAAAATAAATAAAAGGCAAAACTGGAGCGTAAAAATAGATTTGCTGTCTCTTTACTCTAGATCAATTTCAAGATGTCACCTTTGGGTGTTGGAAAATGTCACGGAAGTTTCTTACTATTCTAGGACACATTGATTTATCATAAACTAAAAAGAAAAGGAAAAAAAAGATCATTAAAGCAGTGGCCACTTTGAGTGTTAAACAATAATGACATTAACACATTAACACTTAGAAAGCTTGCAAGTATTAGTTCTCTAAATTGGTCATGTTCCATTATATAACACCAGAATCCAATTAAACCTGTCAGAGGAGTCAGTAGCAGTCCAATTTCTTCTTCTGCCCTTTACTCATGGCCAATAATCATCTGGCTTGGACTGAAAATAGGAAAACATTTGCATATAACTCAATACTTTATTTCATTATGTGCAGTCCATAAGTGTAGCACTGGAGCCAGCCTCAAGGGGCCGCTAAAGGAACTGCACTTTGGGCACTTCCATGATGGCTTCATTTTTTTTTTCTCTCTGGAGCTTGCCACTTGGTTAAAATATTCCCCTTCACAACATAGAGAAATTGTGCTGTAGAAAAATTACATAATTTGTTTAAATGTGTTGCCAAGGGGTCCTTTGCATGTGTCCATATGAAAAGCCATCCTAAAACGGATGTAACCTGGTGAGTCACAGCATCAATACCGAAAGATGCCCTGTGCATATCTGCAAGGCACCAGGGTCTAATAGTATTTAATGCCTAATGAGAACAGATTGATTATTCTCACAGTGTTATGTCTCTCTTTTGTGCTTATTTTAAAATAAATACATTTGATTTGTTGAAGGCATGCTTCAGGGTCACTCATTGATCTCACACTTCATTCATATTCAAATTAGCAGTCTAATCTATGCCACTTCATCTTCCTCGTTCATGATCAGTGGCTCAATTTATGAAGCCTTTGTATGGTTGTTGAGAAAATAAGTGATGTAAAAGCCGCAGGGAAATGTTTCCAGGCAGCTTGCTGACAATGACCGCAAGCGCATGCAGGTGGCACAAAACAAAAGGCACAAGATGAGTAATTAGCCCATCATTTCTAATTGCTGTAATATAAATGTGTGCCGCATTTACCTATACAGCCCTTTCCAAGTGACATAAATATTTGATTTCCACTCGCACTAATGCGCTAATGATAGATCGTCTTCCTCTACAAGTGGTAATTCAAGTCACCACATATAAAAGCGGCTAAATGTGCTCGTCAGTGCTACACTGAAGTGTTCATCTGACTCCCAAGAATATTCAATTTCATACCAGCTATTGAATTTTAAGAGGATGCAATAATCCTCTGGTTTGGTAGAGTGTTTTCTGTTTGCTGAGAAAATTGCTGATAGGGGTTACAAATGGCTGCAGAATGATGGAGACAATTGTGCTCTTATCCCTGATCGCATTCGCTGTGCCATCTGTGTGAGGAAATTGGTTGAAGGGCTTTTAAATGTAGAGTAAATGACACACAGAACTCTACTATTGCGTTATATTCTGTTAAACTGCATGCCTAATGATGACAGGAATGAAGGAAGATACAAATATAATGTGTCTTCCAAAACAAGCTGTTTCTTCATTAATTTAGATGTTTAACAAGACAGCAGAAAAATGTCCATTCCTCTGGTGTCTGAGGCTACATCTACACCAATATGACAAAGCGTTTAAGCAAAGTTTCTGAAGTAATCTATGCCCGTAAAGTCAAACTTTTTCCATCATGCCCCACGGCTCTATGTAAACACAAGACGGTGACCGAGGAAAATTTTACCTGCTGCCGTATGCCAACAGAATTTCCCTGTTCCGCCGTGAAAATTAATCCAATGCTCAACTTTTGTTCTGCATTACTTTGGTCATTTGCACGCCCTGCAGTTTGAGAAACACTGCTGTAAATGCACATCACACTGACCACTCATGCATGATTGTAAAGCAGGTTGGTTGCTTTTACAAAGTACTAAGGTGGAAGAGCAACAACAAAAAGTACGAACAGAGATTTTCTCTGCTTGAACCAATGATGAGGTGGAACAACGTAGCACATAAGGCTGTCGTCTCGGCAGAAGACCTAGACTGGGAGTTATTGCAAGGCAAACATGTCAGTGATACAAGGAGCTACATGAGCACTCAAAGCACTTTATACAGCATGTCTCATTTACACACACATACACTCATAGAAGCACTTTCCCTCCAACATTCACACTCCAGAGAACACATCAGGAGCAACTCGGTGTTCAGCATCTTGCCCAAACACAAACCTTCCAGTTCGTAGATGACCTACTCTACCTCCTGAGCCGCCACCACCCAATGGCTGCTCTTGAATTGCAAATATCAAAAGGACCAAACTTCAATTTTAAAGTAAACTTTACCCCAATTTTTTCTGTTCTCCTCACCCATGGGGACACAAAAAGCAACTAACAAGTTTGGAAGTGGCCTGTTCATAGGGGGTGACTATTCATTACACTGGAGAGTCACTGGGAAATAACATGTACAACATCAAAATTTCCCCAAGCCCTCCGCTTCTCTGCTGTTGATTCATACTCAGTGTATTTCATGTATACTAATTTGGTGTCACACTACTACCTCCCATATTTCTTCTGAATAATGACCAAACATAGGCTGATTTATCTGGAGGTGAGAAGTTCTCAAATATGTGGAAGCTAAATTAGAAGGCATATCTGTGAGAGGTTTTGGGATGCCACAGTGCTTAAAGATCAGCCCTCTCTTTTTCCATTGTTAGCTCAGTAGGGAGCCTCGAGGGTTAAAGAAATGAAGCCAGCAGCACGGTCCCTCAAATATCCAGTTTAGCCTGGCTTAAAAGCCAGTCCCCACAGACTGCCATGTTAAAATGTCCACATTTACAGCAGAAATTTACCTTTATAATAAATAAAAGGTATGCAAAAAAGAAAGATTAATCCATGGCCCGCACCCAAAAAAGTCCAGTCCAATTAAATTGTAAGATGGGGAAATATTTGTTTTTTTACGCAAAATTACCATGAAATTGCACACTACTTAAAATGACAGGCAATACTTAAAATTACTTACAGAATAATTATTTCTGTTTCCTGTAAAAATCGAACATTTATGTGCTTATTTTAGCGCCCCTATCTTAAAGTATTTGTAGGTAAATATCATTACATTGTAATTTCACAATAAATAGGATAAAATTTCATTTAATTACAGGGGAATTTTGCCCTCAGTCACGGCCATATTATAAAGTGTTACCAAAATATGTGGCTGCTTTGACTGACAAGTGGATGCCTTTTTCCTCTTGTTCAATATCTTGTTCAACAAGATACTTAGGATACTTAGGATCTGGCATTTACTTTCTAGCAAGCACATTTTTTTAAAGCCTGCTACCAAAGGTGGCATCCCAGTTAATATCATGGTGAATTAAAGATACAGTACCAACCAATCTAGCTAACACTACTGTTATCTGTCTCTAAACATGGCCATGTTTGACTTGCTGTCTTGCTCATGATGGCTAAAAGGCAAAGCTCAGTGCTTTAAAAGGCCATGCCCTGAACCAGTAAGTGATGTCACATTGGCTGCGATCACTTCGGGGAAGCTCCACTAGCCTTTTAATAGCTTTTGAGCCCACAGAGCTTCATGTTTGAGTATTGACTATGACAACATTTTCTTGTAAACTTAAGAAGCCATGAAACATTTGTTACAAGTAATTTTGCCATACAATCTTAAATTCATAGAGATTAAACAAATTGCTAATACCTGAAGTATGGTACAGTGGTTCACAAGACTGGCTCTCAAGGTTGTCTGTGGAAACAAGGGGGGGGTCTCCCATGCTTTCTTTAATCCCTTCATAGCTCTTTCTTTGTATGCAGTCCCTTAGGTGATCAGGCTGATGGCCAGATGCCATTTCTCAACCATTCTTTACCTCCTATCTATTCATTAGCTTGCAGTGCTCACGGCACATATTGTAGGCTGGTATTAGATTAAGCCCCATCCATCTCCTCTCTTGGTTTTTGATTAAAAGACTTTTATGTAGGCAATATTACTTCTGGAATATGGAGTTCTAGCACAGTTGGAAATTTTCTTAATATTAAATATATTTTCACGCTTTCTCACAAAAAGCTTAAATGATAATTCCATGCAAATAAGGTGAACTTCATTGCATTATTTTGATTATGCAAAGACTAAGCAACAAAAGTTATACAGAGTAATATGCTTCTATTCCTGCAGAAACAGGCATTTCACTGAGCATATATACACTTACATCTAATTGTGACAAACTCGAGGTACAAAAAAACATTTTCATTTGTATTTGTTCAGATGTGCTGACACTGCCTTTGGGGGAAAAAAATGAGAAAGTTTAAGGATTGTCTTTTTCTTCTGTGTAAGAATATACTGTTGTAGATGTTTTGAAAAACAAAGAAAAAAGTCTCCAAATACACTGATATTTATTTTACGAGTGAGGGAAAAAAAAAAAATCAATGTCCTGTTTCATTGTCTAGGTGCATCTAATTTGGTGTGTGTGTGTGTGTGTGTCATAAAAACCTCTTCACACTGGGAAACCATCAACAGAAAATCAGTGCAATTGCTATGCTGAGCAGACTTTTCATGTGTCGCATTGAGCCTATTTGCATATTGGAACAGCTAGATTTCCCTCTGGCATGATTAGTTAGTAAGCTGTCACTGCGGTGCTGCCACAAAAGAAGAGAAGCATTAGTCCAATCCAGGTACTGGCATTTGCAACACGAGCTCGTCTCCTTCTCCTCCATATGATCTTAATCAAAGTATTACTTTGGGTTAAATATTAATTTAATTTAAATATCTGAATGCATCAGTAAAGTTTTAGTTAATCTTATGAACTATGGCAGTTTGTGTAGACAAGGAAACATTTGTTACCATGGCACTGATTAACAACAGTGTCAGCTCCCATCTTCATGTGTGTGATTTCAGGGAAATAAATCACTTCTTGACAGTGAGGCTGGAACAATACTACACTGGCTCATTAACAGAGAAATAACATTAGTCAGTCAATACAGGACAGACTTCAAGCAAACTGGAATGAAATCTGCCTTATAGATGGATAACTTAGTAATCAATCACTACATACCTTCAATAAACAGGATAACATTGCCTTTTACAAATGACAAATAAAACCACTCATCCATTTCCCTTGCTGTTGCTTAACAAAGATACCACCTTCAGTGAAGCTGTAGTCAATTTGTCTGATTTGCAGTACTGCAGAGCTCACACTGCATCCCAACCACACAAATATGTCCAAGCATGCGGCAGAACGTCTAATAGTTAGGCAAAAAGTAATGCAAGCTAAGTAAGAATTAGAGATATGCTAGGAAAGAACTGGTTTATATAAGGTGGGATGAAAAACCATCTATCATCGAAAGGGGTAATTTGTGACCATTTAAATGTGGGGATAATGGCATACACTTTCACACACAGTCACCTGAAAGGCTTTCATATTATTGTGAGATGTAAAAATGACAGAAGCTGTGTAAAGATTGAATAATGGGAGCTATACAAAACGTGCATTCGTTCTCACTTTCACAGAGCTGGCCAATTACACTGTGACGTGTGATTGTTCTTTGAATGAAGTTAAAGAAATTAGCATTTCAAAGCATTGCTGTTAGTTTTTTTTTCCTTTGAGCATAATCAAGACATTTAGCCACAGCATAGAAATGGAAGTTATAATACAATTCTTGAGCTCACCAGGTCGTTCTTGATGTAGTGATATTGATTCAAAGATTTATCCATATATAGCCATTTTCAAGGTTTTCTCTCAAACTGCTGCAAACAACTCAAAAAGTGCCATAATTCACAAGAGCCAGCTGAGTACATACTGTATGTGCCTCATTTTGAGACTGCTCCTCACACCGTTGTGATGTTCCCGTTCAATTAAGACAGACCCACTCAAGATCAAGATGTCATGATGCACCGAGTGTTTATTTTTATTCACCTCTTTTCACTCTGCATTCAGTCATTAGTTATTATTAATCTCTGGCTCTCTCCCCTCAGCCCCAGCCGGTCACAGCAGATGACTGCCCCTCCCTGAGCCTGGTTCTGATGGAGGTTTCTTCCTGTTAAAAGGGAGCTTTTCCTTCCCACTGTCGCCAGGTGCTTGCTCATAAGGGGTTCACTTGACTGTTGGATTTTCTCTGTAATCATTGTAGGGTCTTTACCTCACAATATAAAGCACCATGAGGTGACCGTTTGTTGTGATTTGGTGCTATAGTAATAAAATTGAACCGAATTCAATGTTTGTTTCAGGTTTCTGGGTCCCAGTAAAATACCACTTCACTCCTTAAATATTCATTTTTAGCGTAAACACTCATCTTACATGCTAATAAAAAAATAGAAATAATGAAAAAATATACTTAAGCAGCTGGATCCTGTGGTAGTGTCAAAAAAAACTGAGGAGACAGCAAAGTTTGACAGCTACTTGGCTCTCAAACCAGAGCTGTAAAAACTGTTAAAAAAAAAAAAAAACACACACACAAAAGTTCTCTTTCAAAGAAATTAAATATAAAGTAAGCCTTTTTTCCCTATTAGAAATTTGTAATAATCAAAATCACCACAGGATGATTAGGGTGTACTGGCAAGTTTCACAGTAGAGACCAGGGTTCACAGCCTGTCTGTCATTAAGTGTAGGCAGCAATATAACTTTGGTTAAAGTCAGACAGGAATCAGTGTTCTGGTTAAATTTTAACACCACACTGTCTCTCATCTTTGTCACTGTACTCCCATGTCCCAAAAGTCACTCTGACTTTCTGAAGGACCCACAGTGTGTTGGCTGCACAGTTTTAAGCCTCGGTTTTTTCTATACACATTTTAGATCCTAGCCATTACAGGAGTCAACGCTAATCATGTCTGACATCTGGCCTGATGTTTTTTATTTTGCAGTTTTAAAGCAGTGTTTTCCTACAGGATTTTACTCTAGCATTCTGCCACCTACCTCTCCATAAGTCTTGGCTGAGAATGGTCAAAATACAAAGTCCTCAGCTTTTATTTATTTTTTTTGGACTAACTGAAAAGCACCGTGGTAAATCCAGCTCTGTCCCAGGCCGGAGCTCCCTGGAATAACTTGGATGCTAGTCCAAAGACTTGGGTTAGCGCTATTCCTACATTGGTTCAGCATCCAAAAAGGATTTCTGTGCCCTGACATTAATTTATTTTGCTTTAATAGCCAATGAGTCTTACCATGAAGACATGGGACAGAGTTTTTGAAGGTAGGTTAAGAAGACAGCTGACAATCAGTGAGCAGCATGGTTTCATGCTGAGAAAAAGAGCTACAGACACAATGTTTGCTGTGGAGGGGTATACAGAAAGTCAGAAGGAGTTGGACTGTGTCTTTGTGGATCTAGAGAAAGTATATGATAGGGTGCCAAGAAAGGAACTGTGGCACTGCATGAAGAAATCAGGAGTGCTAGAGAACTATGTGAGGGTGGTGTAGGACATGTATGAGGACAGGGAGACAGTGGTGAGGTGTACAGCAGGAGTGACAGATGGGTTCAAGGTGGGGGTGGGTTTACATCAGGGATTGGCTCTGAGCCATTTCTTGTTTGCAGTGGTGATGGACAGACTGACAGATGAGGTCAGGCAGCAGTCTTAGTGGAGTATGATGTTTGCAGATGATATTGCAAAAGTAGGGAGCAGGTGGAAGAGAGCCTGGAGAGGTGAAGATATTCACTGGAAAGTCAGTGGAAGTAAAACACGATACGTGTGTGTGAATGAGAGAGAGCAGGTGTAACGGTAAAGAAGCAGAGATAGTGAAGACAGATGAGTTTAAAAACCTGAGGTCAACCATCCAAAGCAACGGACAGTGCAAAAGAGAGGTGAAGAAGGGAGTGCAGGCAGGGTGGAGTGGGTGGAGACAAGTGTCAGGGGAGATTTGCGACAGAAGGATAGCAGCGAGAGTGAAAGGGAAGATTTAAGATGGTAGTGAAACCTGCTATGCTGTATGGTTTGGAGATGGTGGCACTAACAAAAAGACAGGAGGCTGAGCTGGAGGTGGCAGAGTCGAAGATGTTAAGGTTTTGACAGGGAGAGACCAGACACTTTATTCACTAGCTGTTCCTGCATGGCTGTTATGAGCTTGCAGCTAATACTATACGGCTTTCATTAAAAACTAACTGGTTTTGGGAGCTTTCATAATTTTACTCGTTGGATGGGTTCATCCTTCATTACTGCCAATATGCACCCTCTGCTCTAGGCTGACCATTTCTACATTATCTTCACAGGAGACTCTGTCAGAGCAGCCCCAAAAAATAATTTAGATATTGTTTTCATCAAAACACTATCTTGAGAAATTGCTGCTAGAAATTTAACCAATAGGTTTGTCCAAACAAACAAACAAAACAAAATTACATTTTGATACAACCAATCTACGTTTTCAGTTATGTTTTGAGGGAAACATATTTGCTCAGATTGCTTAATAATGTTTCATGAATATGTTTCTTAATATATCTTTGCGATTAATTGTCTCCATTTCTTGTTGTAGCTCCTTTTCAGGCCATTAATCATAAATTAGATATAATGTGCCTCGGGTAATTGAGAATATGAAAAAGAAGCTTCCAATTTTTTCTTTTTTGACCCAAACCATGAGCTTTTTCTAAACCTAAGCAACGGGTTTTGGTGCCCGAACCACATAACAAATAAAAATTAAACTAAAAAACAGCAACAATGATAATCATAATAATGTCGCTCTCAAAAGAGCAGGAACCTAGTCTCCCGTATGAAAGTCTTTTGGATTATATTTGTGTAGTGTCTCTCTAGCGTGTGTGGCTCTATGGTGCGAGGTGGTGAACCTGAGTTCTTTTAAATCACAGATGTCAAACTCCCGGCCCACGGGCCGAATTGATGTAAAAAATAACATACAATTTGGCCCTTTAAGTTACTTTTTGACATTTCGCTTGACCCTCTCAATTGGAGGGGGAGGCGACATGTCAAAAAAGTAACTTAAAGGGCCAAATTGTATGTTATTTTTGACATCAATTCGCGGACCGGAAGTAGGGACGGGCCGGAAGCTTGGGCACCCCTGAAGTCTAAAACAAATGTCTGCTTCACCCCGAGGGCAAAAAATAAAAAGCGGCACCTTTGGTGATGGTGCTCCACACACACAGTCAAGGACAGCAGAAGAAGATGATGAGAAGAAGAGATTCGCGTGGCTGGAGAAAGGATTCACGCAGCAGCGCTACCCGGCTCCCTCGGCTCTCTGTTGTCCGGCTCGCAGATTGACGCAGGCTTTGTTGAGTTCGCGGGTTGCTAGCTTCTTAGCAAGGCACAGCACCGGCCACTGTATTAGCAGCTAACTCGGCTAAACTTAGTCTTCTGTTGAGTTGTCCACTCAAAGTCAGAAACGCCATCACCATTTAGGTTTGTAAAAGAGTCCTTGTCAAGCACTTTTCACCGAAATGATGGTAGAAGCTGACTTAAAATCTGTGTGTCCTCCGTTTTCTCACGTCTTTAATTACCACTCCCTTCCTACCCTTTGACCTGGGATGTGATTGGTTCTTTCACAGAGGTTATAAAAATAAAATAAATGCAAAAAACTTCTCTTTTTTTCATATTAAACAATATCAAACTTCACTGATGTTCAATTATTTTTTTAAATTTTCAACTTAAATACTATTTATTCTAACATCTATCCCCATGAACAGATTTTAACAGGGCTACATTTGGATACCAAAGAAAGATGTAATGTCACCAAGGTCCTCCAGCTGGACCCTTGACCCAATCAAACCCTTCTTGCAGGGCAAACACACAGACAACCATTCACACTCACATCTACGGTCAATTAAGAATCAGCAATTAATCGAATCCCATGTATGTTTTTGGACTTTAGGAAGAAGCCAGAGTACCCAGAAAAAAACACGCAGACATGAGGACAGCATGCAGACTCCACACAGGTGGATTTGAATTCAGGACCTTCTTGCTGTGGGGTGACAACCACATACCATGTTACCCATTTTACCTTCAATTTTCTTCCATTTTTTAAAATGAAATTTCAGAACTGAGAGCTGATTGCCTGTGAGTTTTCGCATTGTTTTTGCAAGTATTTTACTTCCTTTTAAAGCATTTTCTTGTCATACACAGCCATATACAGTATTGTGCAAAAGTCTTGAGCCACCCCTCAATTCTTTACATTTTGCTTCCAAGGCAGCAATCTTGAGCAATAGTTCTTGAGGCTATTTCAAGGTCTTTCAAAATTTGTCTTTGGACATTGGCTGCTTTTCCCACCCATTTTCAGTCCAGTTGTTGTAACTGTCCATTTTCAGAGGAATGTTTTTTTTTTGTTTGTTAAGTCACTTAACACTGACCTATCAAGCACTCAACACTGACCTATGCATCTTTCAAGCATAAAAAAAGGCGCTTAAATCAAGGGTTGAACCAGTGTTGTGTCTATACACAACAGACAACTTAGCAAATAACTAATTTTCAGTTGTATCTTTTGGCACTTTGGTACCAGCAGCCTCACAAACATACCAAAACTAGACAAGTGGAGGACAAACAGAATCTGAAAGTCATATCTTTAAGAAATAGGAAAAAATCTAGGAAAGAGCTGACATAGCACCTGAGCGATGCACCGGGGCCTTCAGCTGCTCCATCTTCTGTTTGCAGAAGGTCATCAGAAATGTGTCAGTGGAAGGGTGTCTGACAAGAAGCCATTGTTAATGAAAGGAAACCGGGAGAAAAGGCTGATGTATGCCAAGTTACACAAGAACTGGACTGAAAATCAGTGGCAACAGGTCTTATGAAGTAATGAATCCAAATTTCAAATTTTAGGTTCAAATCATTGCACAGATGTGGTCGGGAAAGAGATACACCAGTGAGTGTCTATAGCCATCTGTAAAACACGGACGTAGGCTCAGAAGTTGATCCACTATGCAGTGCAATCTGGAAAACATATGATTGGCAATGGCTTCGTTTTTTCAGCATGACAATGATCCTAAACACAGACTTTTGCTGATATGTAGTATTTATTTAGCAATAGTTTTACAGTTCGTTTTTTTTTTTTTTTCCATTTTAGTCACATGATTGATTCTGGTTCTTTTACTGTTTCTTGCAACTTAAACTATAATTAGTAATTATCAATTTGATATGTTGAGACAAATAAATAGTTACTGCAATCATGCAGTGTCTTTGAAGATATTTTAATCCTGCCATCTTCTTTTGTGACAGACACAAAGGGCTCAGTTAACCAGTTGAGATTCCGTAAAAAAGTCTTTTGAAATGTAAACATGTAACTGCATGTAAATGAAGCTGGGAATTGGATTGTATTTTGCGCTGGGATGCCATGTACACAAAGCTTGTCATAACCCATAATTTGATCAAAGTAGCTACATAATTATGCTAATATGCATGAATTTGTAAATGCCAACATAATTTGTCCCTCTTTATCGTGTTATGTTTCTAACAGTGTACACTAAATGTGAGACTGGCCACAGCTGCATAGAGCTCTGAGCTGCAAAGCATGTGAGACCACATTTTAAGTACAGATTTGCACCGTGTCACTTCTTTCTCTGCCATACTTTCATTTGTGTATCTCATCTTAGTTATAGCTCTAATTTACTATACGTTGATGAGATTTGTTCCACCCAGATGTGAAGCTAGTTCATGCATTTATTAATACCAACTTTGACCATTGTAATTCATTACTATCAGGTTGTCCTACAAGCTCCCTGAAAAGCCTTCAATTGACCCAAAAGCACATTTCTCCTATATTGGCTTCTCTTCATTGGCTCCAAATCCAGAATTAAATTTAAAATTCTTCTCCTCACATACAAGGTCTTGAATAATCAGGTCCCATCTTATCTCAAAGACCTCATAGTACCATATCACCCCAACAGAGCACTTCTCTCTCAGACTGCTGGCTTACTTGTGGTTCCTGGGATACTTAAGAGTAGAATGGGAGGCAGAGCCTTCAGCTTTAAGCCCCTCTTCTGTGGAACCAGCTCCCAGTTTGGATTCAGGAGACAGACACCCTCTCTATTTTTAAGGCTTATTCACCTCTTTTCACTCTCTGTGTTTATACTCCACTCTACATTTAATCACTGTTTATTAGTAATCTCTGGCTCTCTTCCACAGTGTGTCTTTTGTCCTGCCTCCCTCCCCTCACCCCCAACCGGTTGCAGCACTTCTTCCCACTGTCATCAAGTGCTTGCTCATAGGGGGTCATCTGATTGTTGGATTTTCTCTGTATTATTGTAGGTTCTTTACCTTACCGTATAAAGTGCGCTGAGGTGACTGTTGTTATGATTTGGCGCTGTATAAATAAAATTGAATTGAACTGAATTGAATTGAATAGATGTGCTCTTGAAGCTTGGTGTGTGTATGTGCACTTCTGGCTGCCTGCTCATTAAGGGCAGGGTGTCCATTGATTACAGTCATGTAGTGAAACCGCCCCTCTATTCTTCCCCTTTGATTAAAGACACTGCATAGAGAAAAGGAATCATTGTAATATTGATTTTTTCTGTGCCTGTAGAAAAAAAAAGAAGAGAGGATTCTCATAGGGGGAACCTCCTCCTTATCTACATCACCCACAGGACCAGCCTCTCTCCTTCACACACTATGCATAAGAGCTAAACACTGAGGTCAAACTTGGCACCTGATCATTTTATACAACAAAGGAAAAAAAAAAACCTCGCCCTCGTGTGCTGTGCATTGCACTGACATCATGCAATGCTTTGCAAGGCAGCTTTACATTTTCCATTAAAACCTGCATGTATTAAAACTTAATTAAAAAAGAGAGTAAAAACCAAGCATCACACTTCACACTTCAACCTACCATCCAAGAGTTCACATTTTTATGTAACTAAATGACATCAGCAAATACATTTAGAAGAAAATCATAAACCTGGGAAATGCTGTAAAGTGAGTTATATGTTGCCAAACAGACACACAAAATAATATTTATGTTGCGCTTACAGTAGCTTTTTAAAAATTTTGGTAGCTATTTTTAGGTACTGGTAGCACTTGTTTGCCTTTTTTTATAGGACAGTTTCAAGTAGGAAACAGGAAAGCAGTGGGAATGCCAGGCAGGAACTGGCCTGGGAAAGACTCAAACCCCGGTCTCTGTAGCACCTTTGCTACACGGTGACCTCCTCAGCCAGGTGAGCTGTAGCCATCACGATTCACAGCAAAGGGCTCAGAAGCAGACTCAGACACAAAGGCACAGTTCAGAGATTTATTTTCGGGAACCTGTTGACACAGGAGTTAAAGCTAGCGATAAACTTTGGATAAGTCCCTAGTAAGGATATAATCAGTGTCTCAGAGTGAAGTCCAAGGGAATGTGGGTAGGCAGGTGAATGATGTGTGCAGCTCACCAGAGCCTGAGGTGCTGCAGGCGAGGACAGCGGACAATCTGGAATCTGAATGGGGAGAAGAAACGCAATGAGCACGGGCAAGGTTACTCAGAAATAATCAAAAGCCTGCTTGACTAGTTACCACTGCGATAGCTGTAACAATCAGGCAAAGAGTGGAAGTCGAGCCAGTGGGTTTATAGGCAGGATGATGAGGAGAGTGGAAACAGGTGAGTCTGCCAAGTCCACCATGTCTTAAGAAACAACACTTTTTTAAAAAATATTGACCCATCTCTGTTTTGAGCATAAATGAAACTGTATGGCCACCATCTATCTGAACTACTTCTGGTTGACTACATACCACAAACAAAAACGGTTAATGATGGGCATAAAAATCATAATTCATGACAGCAATTGTGTTAAAAATATCATTTGGAGGGGACAGGGTTGCACATTTGCAGTATCTACATTTTCTTTTACTCCTTGCTCGGCTTTACTCTGCTTCCTGCTCTGTACGAATCAGCTGGAATATTCAATGGAAAATCAGCAACAAAGCATGTCTACAGCCAGCCTGACTGCGAGATAATCGAATTCAATAATAGCCTTGACTCTGCACTCTTTGGTGCTCCCTCGGTCTATTTCTATAGTCTCTTTCCATAATGCCTCTCTCTCCCCCCTCACTGTCTCTCTTTCTTCCTCATGTTGTTGCCAGCTTGGCGACAGCTAAGTGAACTGATGGATCCCATACAGTTTGCTTCAAAGCCTGTGTTGAATAATTCAAATGTTTGTGCGACCTGTAAAGACCAACTGATCCATAAATCTACACCCTTTCTTGGATTTCAGGCTCATGCACTATGTTCTTTTGAAATGATTAAAAGAAATTTCCTTTTATTTTCCACAAGGTAGTTTGTTTTAATAGAATCAAAGCAATTTTCTCAGTGTGAGACACGTCCTTAAGAGTCGGCTGTATGTATCAGCATTTACTTTCTGTTACACCTCAGGTTTATGAAATTAAAATAATAGCTTCAAAACAAGAGGCTGTAGTCTTCAAGGCGCTCTGTGAGGCCATGTGTGCATGAGCTTTGAGCTAACTTGATGCTTACATAGCAATAATGGTCATGTCAGCATGCAGAATGTGGTGCTGATCAATAGGAACATTGTTTCTATTAAGAGAAACCACAATTAAATGTACTTGAACAGTACAGATGCTACTATTAACTTTGTTTTATTGAACCTGACATTTCAGTGACTTGACCCTTTAACAGCATGTGAACATGAATTATGTTGTTTCATCAGACTTTAATCCTTGAGTTCTTCTATTTACCCCACAGAACTCATCTGTAAATTATACTTCTGTACATGCCCTTGTTATCTGTCGTATCACTAGAATCTACAGCAACGAGTCAGGTTGACATATGTCACCTAATTTAAATGAATCACCATAGTCAATGACGATGCACTCCGAAAAATTGCCACCGGCACCTTGCAAGCATCTGAATGCTGCTTCACTTACATTAACATGCTTATATGTCTCATGCTGCACTAGAGCTGAAATGATGTGTCAAAGCTGCTGCGGCATCTCATCAGCCAAGACAGCGTAAGGCTCACGCCGGCTCGCCTGCCAGCATCTACAATCATCCTGTTGAATAATGCAGAGCCGAGTCTGCTCCTCCGCTTTGACTCTGTCATGTCTGTGCATGCGCAACATCGAGCACGCTGCGATGCCATCAACATGCTAATTGCATGCAGATAGGTCTTACCATGGCAAACTGCATAAAGGGCACAACAGCGACTGACTCATTCATCATAAGCGGATTACAGAGCTTAGGGGGTCAATATTAATTCTATGTGAGCATTCCATATATGTCGCCGTTAGCACATCACTGGCACCGAACATTTACACAGGTCCCCTGACACACACACACACACACACACACACACACACACACACACACACACACACACCTGAACCGTAGTCGTGACTTAAAGC
Organism: Archocentrus centrarchus; assembly: GCF_007364275.1. NCBI lineage: Eukaryota > Metazoa > Chordata > Actinopteri > Cichliformes > Cichlidae > Archocentrus > Archocentrus centrarchus. Next base: position 4,033,007 of record NC_044360.1, on the reverse strand, counting down.
TTAGGAGATGGTGATGGCTGATTTTTTTTTTTTTTTTCTTGTCGAATGCAGTAAAACACACTAAGTGATTATTGATCAATCAGCTCTGACATGGATTAAACAAAGCACAGTAACACATAAAGCTGGTGTTTTTATGGCCATATGTTAAACTGATACAGCAAGTAAAACCCAGTGATCCCCACATAGGAGGGTGCTCTTACACATTTAAAATATTCTTCTCAGGTTCAGTTTGCTTGTTTTGTAGCCATAGACAGATTTTGAGTCTAACAGGTGAATCATCCATCCACAAACACAGAGAACACACAACAGGAAAGCCTAATACAACATAATGAGAAAAAAAATTAAGCAATGGCAACTGGAACAACACTATTTTTATATACCTGAGGTACACACACACACACACACACACACACACACACACACACACACACACACACACACACACACACACACACACACACACACACACACACACAAATGGTACTGTGCAAAAGTCTTTAGTCACCCCTCATTTCTTTATTTTTTGCTAGGAAAATGGGAAATTGATGCAGCAATTTACTGAAACAGGTGGAAACATAAATGGAAATACAATAAATAAAGCAAGACCTCATTCAGTTCTAAAAAGCTTGAAAGTCAATATCTGGTTTGACCACACAACACAGCCTGAACTCTCTCAGGCAAGCTTTCCTCTAATTGCTTTAAGCACTCTTCAGTGTTAACCACTGCACTATGGATTCACTGTGTAGAGGCAGCAATGCTGGTAGCAAACAGTAACGAATGAAAGAATGTCTTTATTGTCATTGCATGGTCACAACGAAATTTACTGTTTCTGATAAAAGAAACACTGTTACCAATCATACACGCACACGTAAAATGACAAACAATAAACCTTAAAAAGCAAACTACTTTTCAGAGTTGTTGTTTAGCGTTTGTGCCATGAAAACCTTCCATATTTGAAACTCATTTGTTCACCTACATGATGTCATCAGGCTTCCACTCCATTTTCTGTCTCCAATTTTCATGCATTACAAAGAGGCAGTTACAGAAACAGATCCCTGTTGTTCCTGCGCTACAGCGGCATTTTCTAAATGAAGGAGGCTGAGTTTTATTTGTGATTATGTGTTGGTGGACAACCTCATAATTGGGATGTCAGCTTTCTGACATTAAAGTGTTCTCCAATGCCGATGCCTCCAATAAAGATAAACTATTCAGACATTACTGGGATTTCAATCAGCAGCTATTTGACCATTGAGGTGATCATCAGGGCCAGAATTGTGGGTCATTAACCATTTCATGCTGTGCAAACATCAATGAGAAGGCGCCTGCTGAGAGGGTGCCGTCGAGCCCGGATTATGATTTTCTGTTATGCCCAGTCTGTTCCCAAATAAACCACCTTTGATATTGCACAGTTTGAGGTTGTAGCCAAGTAGCTTTTAAGCAAAGATCACAGGCAGAGTTTTATTAAAATAAATTAATACTGATTCTTGCCTCTTCAAGAACTACAGTGAGACCCTGGACTCCCAGATATGGCCACAGTCAACAGTTTTTCTGGAAAGCATGGTGATGGATAAGCCATCTAATTATGTAGGCCTGTGAGCGCTCACTAATGCTTTCATTATTTGGGGTTGGTCATATTCCCAGGAGGAAAAAAAAAAAAAAGGAATAAGCTAAAACTAAGTTTTCACTAGGATTTTGAAAGACACATGCACAAACACAAGTGAAACGCATGTTTACGCCAATGGTGTTCAGGCAGTCAGAAGCTCCTGCTGTGGGTGTCGGTAAAAAAATAACCCCTGCAACTGTCATCCTTCCACTTTATGGTCATTCTGCCCAGTGGGGACTAGTTCAACCCCATTCCTTTGCAGTTTATGTCTCACTTTCAGCCCCGGGGCTGTAAGCATCGCTGCTGTGTCACCTGGCAGGCAGGAGGATGTTTTCTAAAGCAAGCTTTTATGTAGCACTCCAGGGCTTGAATCTGAAGAAAAAAAAAAAATTCACCTTTTCATAAAAGTGGAAATTTTACAGAGGGAATAACCATGACAAGTAAACAGAAAGCCAAAGATTGTATAGGCTTTTTGGTGGATTACCTCACTCAAAGAGCTGCAGATAGCCAGCAGCATGAACACATTCAATTGTGATACACAAGCGGTAAACGCAGCCTTTGCAAAGATAATAATGTTCAGTTTTCATAACATTCTGTCAGAGATTCATTTGAAGTTAATTCCTACACAGCTTTTCTTGTTTCTAGAGGCTATTATTATATTGTAAGTCACAATGACCTTTTTTTTTAAAACTTAAAACATTTGAAGCTCAAATCAATATTCCCTACCCAGCAAATGTAACAATATGAAAATGATGGTGCTCTGTAGAAGTTTTAGATATTACATTTAATGGCTAAACAACCGCTATACTCTCCATCAACTTTATTTCCAGCAGCTGTCACCAAATAAGCTCTGATAAAGTAAATGTATGTTACCTGCAGAACCAAACAGCAGACAAACCTGGCAGAAGGAAATGTAACCAAACTGTCGGAGGATTTAATGTATTATGTAAACATCCTCCTAACGGCCTTAACCTAACGTGGTGTGTGGGTGCTTTATATAAACTGCAGTTTTATTCAGCGTTTGTGATACTTCCTGTCATGATCCCTTGGTCCTGACCCCAGTAAGTTTTTTTTTTTTTTTACAGGTTATCTTTTGGATTGGTTCTTGGTTTATTTTTTGTAGAATTTGTTATTCCAGTTTAGTTCTTTGGTTCTTTCTAAGCTTAAAGTTCTTGTCTTTTTAGGTTCTCAAACAAGCTGAGCTACCTGCGGTGGAGACCCCTTGTTACTAACGGAGCAGCTGAAAGCAGCTTCTTATAGTAACTTCGTTTTAAGTGCAACAAACGGCCATCTTCACCAAATCAAAGCGCTCATTGATCATTCAGGTTAAACTGCAGGATCTCCACCCGACAGCTGGTGGTCATGAGGCTGTAAATAAGGGTGTTAGCTGATGTTTGCTCTCCTGGAGCTGCTGCTGTCTGAGAGTCCTGAGCTGGGATACAAAAGTTGTTTATCTCTGTGTGCCTTTTCAAGCACAGATATTCATGTGTTCTTGACATCAAAGGCGAATGCAGTTTGCTTCAGATCTTGAATTAATTTATTTGTTAAAGGGTAAGTTAAGCTACTGGCAACCATGAAAGTGTTTTAATCGAACTATTAATTCAGTCTAACCACTCAGGTCCTGTGATTCTGCTACACATTTAGAAATACAATATCTCCACAAATGCTTCCATTTAATAGAATATTGGGCTTTTTTTTCCTGCACTCGATTTGCTTTAGTTTTCATTTTCCTATCTTTTATTACCTTTGGGATTTGTGGAAAAATGAACCAATATTCATGCCAGCTGTGTAATCATAGCTGATGGATGACAGGAAGGAAAGTGTCATCAACACTGTGAGGCAGAGACTTGTGTGTCTTCAAACACGTCCTCATTTCCCCGCTTATACGCACAAATAAATAGCTTGATAGAAAGAACTTTATCAGGTTTTGGGGATGTTTGGATGCATACTGTCAGTCAGCATGAGGATCACGGTTTCAGATATCAGTGTCTGTCCACATATTATGGCTTTATGTTTTCCTCTCTGCAGCCTGGATTAGTTTACATTGCTTACCCTAGAGGATTTAAAAAAAAAAGACGTGATCATAAAGTTCCCAGACTCCAACCATAAAAAATAACAAACCTTACCCTCAGTGTCATCTTCTTGTGCACCCCTGTGCAGCTCCCAGTGTGGCTCAGCTGATTTCTCTTTGTGAGTCATGTTCTGTGACTTTGCGCTTGTGCATCTGTGATATGTTCTGAATCTATTCCAGTGTTGCAAAAATATTGACAGTTCAACTTAAATCTGATTGGCCACAAAACTATGTTTTTGATGTGCTCTGCACTGGCACACAACAGCAACTACCACAGTTCTGATTATTTCCATGTATTTTCTCCACCTCGCCTCGGGATGTTACCATAGAATTTTGCCTTGACAAATCTGATCCTCGGGGACACACTGACGCTGCCATGAATGTCCAACTCCATGAATATTAAGAAAACAAAAACAACTTTTTGTTGCCAGAGTGGCAAAAGCTCTTTCCTTGTATGATGCGCAGCCACCAGGCCCTGATCACAAGACCTTATGCTGGGTTTCCATTATTACCTAATCAGTGCGGGTCCACACGACTCGGCACGGTCATGTTGTGTTTCCATTGCAATTGAGTACCACCTCGATATGGGTGGAGTCGATATAGCAGGGCGGGCAATAGTCTCTTGGCGTAATTTGTATGCGGCTCAAAACACAACACAACAATGGATGAGATAGAGGCAAGCTAACATAGCTAATGCCAGTTTAATATTATCATTATGCATATGCATAAGCCCCCCGTAAAATGTTTTAACGGATGAAGGTTATCATCGTTAATTATGCACGTTTCAGATGGCTCTCATGTTGCAAAACTACCTCTGCAAACTGTCGGTCTGGGCATTCAAGCGGGGCTTTGCGTGCCTTCATTTTCTTGCTGTTGGGTTTTAAAAATGGAGCGGTTGATTCTGGTGAAGGAGTCGCTCTTATGACTCAACTAGTGACGACATTCCCTGGCCAATCAGTGGCATGCTGTTCTTCTGCGTCACATTTTCAGATTGCCTTGGATGCTTGGAACCCCGGCTGTGTGAGTACTAAAAAAGTACCTGGTACCTGGTAGCTGGTACCAGGTACTAATGGAAACACCTTCAAACCACGCCGCGTAGAGTTGAGCCAGTTCAGTGAGGTATGCCGGGTCAAGCTGACGCAGCCCGAGGTGAAATCACAGACAAATTGAGCTTCCACAACTTCTGATTTAAAAATAGCATCAGCACTGGAAGTGGTCCAGAGGTGAACAAAGGCAGCAACCTCAAAGGAGAAATCAACCACATTTAAATCCCGTATTGACACAATGGAATTGTCAAGGCCACTCAGGCAGGCTCGACTCAAACGCTGGACTCTGGAAAAAAGTTTAACAAGTTTATTTGTAAACACAGAAAAGTAAGAACGTTCAGGCAAAGGTTTCTGATAGGAACACCAAGGTGAGTAACTCACAGCAGGTCAGCAGAGCAAAAACAACGAGCAAGGGTACCAGCTTCACTAACGGTAATCAGTTCAATGATCCACCTACAGTAAGACTGAAGGCATCCCACCACCTCAAGTAGTAATGTAGCAGAAGGACATGATTGCAAACAGGTGAGCTTGTTACCCCTGGGTGCATGGAACTGAAGGGTGGGAATAGCAGGACAAATCCTGCCCCTGAAACAAAAGGATGAGGTTAACTCACTCACAAAACATTCACAGAGAGAAGAGAGCAAGAGAGAGACGGAAAGTGGTGAGTCAGCACAGGAGTGCAGAGGGATCGTTACGGTTAACATGAAGGAAAGGTTGCTTTAATGGCAAGTGAAGGCCTACCACCTTCTGCAATCACACCAGTAGTTGGAAACAGTTGTAACCAGTATTGATGCAAATCCTGTGGATAAATCCCACAAATATTCTAATTAGAATGGATGCTGTTAAAATATTCTAAAGACAATATCATGTAATATTAATGTTGATAATAATAATGGCCTTGGAATTTTTGGTTTTACATGTTACAATTATTTAGTGAACTTGTGGCTCATTTAGATGTTTTTTTTTTTTCAATATCCTTCCTTCTTTGAAAAAGCTCATGTTAATACAGATTTTTCCAGAAGAGATTAATAAAAATCTAATTATGAAAGTTGTAGCTCTTTGCTGTAAGCCAGTTTGTTTACCTGTCCTGCGACATCTTGCTAATTTGGCTGATCGCTCCTTCATACTGCTCAGTCAGTCATTTAGTTAAGGAGCTTCCGTCACCATAGTGTACAGCCTGAGGCTGAGGTACCCACCACGGGACTGAGAAAGCAGATGGCAATCAAGGACTGTGTGCAATAAACTCAAAGCAGTGCTTGTGTTTGTGTGTGTGTTCCTGAAAGGGCCTTGTCTGCTGCATCTTTAGCATCACTGTGTTTCTTTTTCTTAAAGCCAGCTCATGCATGCAGCAGTTGCCTGCAGCAAAATATTACGAACATCGCTTAATAACCAATTTCAGACAACTGGAAAAAAAGATGAATAACATAATGATGTACAGTACAAGTTTTTCTTAGTTGTATATTATTAAGATAAGAAATACATTTAGTATGCCTGTACATACACACAACCTAGTTTTGTGACATCTATGTACAGTATGATACACATGTAGATGGCTATTTTGTCTCCATGTATTACTTCTGTTGTGAAGTTACCGGTTCCTGGTTTGCCCCACCACCTTCCATATAGCTGGTTTGAGGGGAGGCGTCCATTCTGGACCAATCCTCATCCAGCGGGATGCTCCCTACATCTGAACTCAGCACTAAGAAATTAACTTTGTCTGAATGTGTAATGAGTCTTGCAGTGTTGGCACTCACAGGTCTGCATACTGGAATCCTTCCAGTCCTCACAGAGGCCTGTGCCTGTGCAGCTTTACCTGTTGCAGCACTTTTTTCAGTACTTTTCCTTCACCAAATGAGCGCTGTGTGGTTTCAGGGCTGCACAATTAATCCTGCGTTAATTGTGATCCTGATTTTGCCTTTCACTACTAATTAAGTTTGATCAAGTGAGATACTGACATTTTCCAATTTGTTACAACTGCTCCAGTACATCAAATCAAGCACTCCCTATACACAACTAAACTGTCTCACCAATCATAGGTGATTAACTGGTCTCATGCCTTTCCAAAAAAAAAAAAAAAAAAGGTTATGGCTTCAGGCAAATCCAGTTTCACTGCAGAAGAATAAGGAACAACATTTTTTGTACTGTGTCACATAGTTTTTGCAGTCTGGAACGCCTCTCTGCACGGAAAGCGCTGAAACATGAAGTTATCATTGCTACCTCACCCTAACTGAGCAGTACTTTTTGTCTAATCCAAACAAAAATACATGTTGGCAGCCCAAAAGACTGGCGTTGAACTGCTGTATGAAGTTTGAGTGTTGAGCAGACTAGTTCAGGATTATACTCACACGTGAAAGCTCAAATGGTAGCTGTGGACACCAGAGCTTTAGTTAATATATTAGTTTGAAGTCCACTTGGAGGACACATGCACAGCACCCCTTTACACTGGTGTCTGTGTGTTAAGGTGTGTTACAATAAATCGGGGGTCCATGGTCATCTGCGTGGGGTGTGGCATTAACTCCCTGATGACCACCCTCAACTACTCACAGCTGCAGAAGGTAGAACGCTGCTACCTCCAGCCTCTAAATGTGTGCGTTTTGACTTAAATGGGTTGATAAGTTTTTCCTAGTAGGCACAGGGGGCCATTTACTGGGGTAACATATGGGACTGATAACAGCCTGAACAGGAGCCTAGATATGATCACAGGCTGCCCCTGCATACCTTCTCTGCTCAACATTTTCTCTCCAAAGCAGTGGATAGAAAAACCATTTACTTCTCTCATTTCTGCCTGTATTAAAAAAAAAAAAAGGGATTAGAAATGCACAGAAGTGAGAGCACGTACACCGGGAGAGCCGTTTTAACATGACCTCTGTGTTAAACTACTGTAGCTGTACAGATGCGCTCTGGAGAAACCCATTACACAGCTAATCACTCGCAAAGTCCTGATACTCACGATGAGCCTCAGTTTTTAACCTGCTCAATTTTATTTACGTCATACATGAGAAAATGTCTGCAAGATGTCACCTCACTACAGTACGCGCCACAGTGACGGGTTGAGTCGTGCATAACAAAGACAGGGTGCGGGGGATTTATGAGGCAGCTTGCCTGGCTGTGCCTGCAGGTCTGCTGCAGATGACTTTCCGGTGCTCCTGGGAGGAATTACTCTGACAGGACAGCAGAGGGATGCTGACTGCTTCACAAACAAACGGCTGAAAGAAGAGAAACAGAGAGGGAGAGCGGTGAAGACTTTGCAGTGGCGGTATTAGCTACCTAATTTATGAGCGTTAACTTCGTTAGAGTCCAAAACTACTCGAGCAGCTCTTCAGTCATTTTCTCTTTCTTTTATAGGAAAGTGTTTTCACTTTGGGAAATCTGCAGTCTTTTTTGTCAGTTACACATTCCTCTGTGTATTCCAGCCAGTTTTGGTCTTGGCCAACATTTTCCAGGCATTAAACAATTTTCTCTCTCATACTGTGTAAGTACATTTGCAGCCAGCAAGATTTTACATCAATCAGCCGCAATACTTGAAGATTTTTAGGCTGATCATCTTAGTATCAATAAATTGTAGCTAAAGTGCCACTGAATACAATGTATCTTATCAGTTGTAAGACAATCAAATACATTAACGAAAATATATTATTTTCACACTGTACTGATTAGAATGGAAATACACACACACACACACACACACACACACACACACACACACACACACACACACACACACACACACACCTAAACACCACATTATGCTCTAAATATTCAAAGTAATAAAAGTTAAGTTTGCATAATTGGCACACCTATGTAGCATATGCAGGCACAGCCCAGGAGACGCTGTGATAAACACAAAGACAGCTTAATTGGGAGTATTCTCCACAGGCCAGTGCCTCTCTCAACCTTTCTGATCTAAATTAAATTCTGAAGCAGACTAACAAACAAAAAAAGGTATGCATTTTAGGGCCTCAGAGACAGGAGGGGTTGGGGTGATGTTAAAAAAAAAAAAAGGTCCATCTTCTTTACTTCTATAGGCTGGACTATTCTAGTACCTTATTATGTGGATATTTTCTTGTAAAGCCCCCAGCTTATCCAAAATGTTGCACCTGGTATTGATGAGAGTTGGTAAAAGAGATCATTTCTCCCAACTCAGCTTCTTTATTGGTTCTCTGTAAAGAAAATTATTGCACTTGCAGCCTAAGCTTTTTATTACCAACCACGATCATGTCTAATAATCTCATAGTACCATATCATCCCATCAGAGGAGCTGTCAGTCCCCTCTGCTGTGCAGTGAGCTTCCAGTGAGTTTGGGTTTGGGATGCAGACATCTTATCTGATAAAGCTTATGGTCTGGGCTGGATGGGGTGATTCTGAGCCATCCCTTAGTGATCACTGAATCAATGATGCTCCGGGCAGTTTTTCTCTGCTCTCCTCCCTTTTATTTTTAATGCCACTATTGCATTCGCTCAACTTTGTATATCCTCCCTCCCATAGTTTGTACTTTCTCCTGCATGTCCTCTCTTTGCCAGCCAGCATTAGCTGCTGAGAGATAACAACCCTATTTTAGAGACCCACTAAATCCTCATAAGAGGCTGACAGGATGTTTTAACAATTCCACAGGATAGAAGACCCAAATTCAGGAACACATTAGAAGCCTTTAATCTAAGCAGGGTAGACACACAGTTGAACAGCTAGCAATTCAGCATGAGCAGACACAAGGAAAAAGTCCCAAAAAATAAGCAAAAGGTTACAAAGAAGAAGGCAGAGAGTGGCCTGAGGAAATAAAAACACACAGAGAGGAAGACGCTACAAACAAGGAAAACACAAGGAGCACAAATCTGAGAACAGGAGACCACAACATGAACAAGAAAGAAAAACAAATGGAAAACGTGGGACCAAATATACACAAGTGAGTGACAGGGATGGAAGAAAGCACAGGTGAGACAAATGAGGGTGTGGCAGTTACAAAAGAGGGGCGAAAGTACAAAACCTGAGCATCATAGAAGGACTAATTGAACCAAATCCAAGGACTATTTTACACTGTGTGCTAAAATTTAGCCCTTCACAACAATAACGCTGTTCAATGAAAAGTTATAACTTGAGAGATGCACACTTGTCCAACTAAAGCCATAATCCACTCTGTCAGGACACAGATGCTGAAACTAGTAAGGGCAGATGGCCTGCCCTCCCATCAGGCTCAGCTCTGCTCTGAGTTGACTTGTGTTGTGAATTGCTACATCGCTACTTTTAGAAAAGCTACTTTTCTAATTCAGCAATTTCAACAGCAGTTCCTTCCATTACAGTGTCTGCACTTCAAAATAGGAAATGTAAAACTATGTAACAGGAAATATAAAAGAACGCTGGTGTCATATCACTGCATATTTTGTGGGCATCAACCTTTCCATGACCTGCCAAAATGCTGCATTACAGGATATATATATATATATATTTATATATATATATTTATTTTACCACCAGCTAGAAAGGAGTGACAGGTGAGTCAGAAAAAGAGCACGAGCTGACAGGAGAGAGAGAGCGAGTGGCACAGGCTCTGCACTGGCTTATTTCCCTCTGACCGACTCTAACCCTGACTGAACTCTGGATTTCTTCAGCCAAAATAGTATTTGTGTGGATTTGTGTAACTAAATTGTTTCTCCACATCATGAGTAATACATGTCTGGATGACAAATGTCAACTGGCAGACTTGACAGTAATTACAAACGTATTTGTCTAGCCTTCTAGGTTTTGGTGAATGAGACAGGGTTAATGCCACTGCTTAATGTGTAGTGATGATGAATTGTTTCTTTTAATTTAGCTGCCCCATGTTACTATTATCTCATTACCATTGGATTATCAGTGTTTAATGCATAATTAAACATTTCAGTCTCCAAATGTTTAGCAAGTGTAGATGTTAGAAGACCTTCATGATATTCTAATTTCTGATAGTCGTGATGCTCAGTGTTACTTCTTAGAGAGTTTAATGAGCAAAGGTTTTTGGCTGAAGGCTTGCAAGCCATCCTGCTATAGTTCATAGCAGGATATTATTATAACAGATACTTTTGCTTGTGTTCTCATTTGTAATAAACCTTCTTTGTTTGCCATGTTTGCTACCAGTTAATGACTCCTGGTTTTAGCAATCTACTTAATGTTACAGAAAATTCATTTCAGTTTTATTTATATAGCACCAAATCACAACAAACAGTCGCCTCAAGGTGCTTTATATTGTAGGTAAAGACCCTACAATGATTACAGAGAAAACCCAACAATCAAAACGACCCCCTATGAGCAGCACTTGGTGACAGTGGGAAGGAAAAACTCCCTTTTAACAGGAAGAAACGTCCAGCAGAACCAGGCTCAGGGAGGAGGGGTCATCTGCCACGACCGACTGGGGCTGAGGGGAGAGAGAGACAGGACAAAAGACATTCTGTGGAAGAGAGACAGAGATTAATAATAACTAATTTATCAAAAAGTAAAGTTTTAAGCCTAATCTTAAAAATAGACAGGGTGTCTGTCTCCTGAATCCAAACTGGGAGCTGGTTCCACAGAAGAGGGGCCTGAAAGCTGAAGGCTCTGCCTCCCATTCTACTCTTAAGTATCCTAGGAACCACAAGTAAGCCAGCAGTCTGAGAGCAAAGTGCCCTACTGGGGTGATATGGGACTATGAGGTCTTTGAGATAAGATGGTGCCTGATTATTCAAGACCTTGTATGTGAGGAGATGCCAATATGGGAGAAATCTGCTCTCTCTTTCTAGTCCCTGTCAGTACTCTAGCTGCAGCATTTTGGATCAGCTGACGGTTTTTCAGTCCAACCTAGAAGTAATAAATGTGTGAACTAGCTTTCCAGCATCACTGAGAATTCAAACTGTAACGCAAACTGTTGCAATAAGTTCAAAGTGAGTTCAACTTCATGCTTAAGCCTTCTTACTGACAGAAATAAAAATCTAAAAATACTGATACAACCCTATTACCCAACCGTGTAGCACGAAGATTTTTCATGTGTCCCATTAGATTTTGTATTCAAGTTTCAAAAGCCATCAGAATTGTTTACACTCTAATTTTCCTGCTGGGAATCAGCATGCTTTTAGAAGCCAAAATAAATTGGATTTCAGACAGAAAAACTTAATTCAACAAGGATTTTCTGTGAAGCCATAAAAATGTCTGCTACTTTATTTTCTAACCATCCATCTGTTTTTCTTTTTGCAGGTTTAGGTTCACAGTCACAGATGGGCAAGCAGAACACCCCAGGTGTCCATTCCCCCTGCTGCTTCCTCCAGATGCAGGATGTAGGAAAGTGCTCCCAGATGAACTGGAAAATGGAGTGACTCCATCTCACCCAGGCATTGGGTCTGTTTGAGGTTTTCTCCCATTTGTTTATGCCTGGTAAACATAAGGGAGGCTCCCCGCTGACATCCACACTGGTGCCTCGCTCAGTATTAAACTGTTTAACATGCAGAGAAACATTTATACATTGAATGGTTATGAGACACTTATTGCTTCTCCTAAAGATGCACTCACACAAAATTAGACTCAAGAGGATTTTTTCTCTTTTAAATTATTTTAATGTATATTATTTGAAAGCACAGAACCTCCCGGGTGTATGATACACACTACAAAGCACAATGAAATAGAAAAAGCAGAAGATTGAAAAAAGAAAGTTATAGGATTTAAGCAGTTTTCAAGAGTTTTTGAACATAATATCAGCATAGATGTTGTTTTCTGATATGTAACCATATTGTATCTACTATATCTATTGTATTTACTCACTATAAGACTGGGTTTATGGGATGAGGTTGGACTATTTTCATTCAAACATGTTCTATATTCTTTGTCCTTGCTGTTTTCATTATTTGACACCATCATCTGTCTTTTCACTATTTTCTTAGCAGTTCAACACTTAAATAATAAAAAAGGAAAACATTTAACGTGTGCTTACAAATACAGAGTTATGACTGCTCTGCTCTTCCTCAGGGTTTTAACTCGGTGTAATCTGCAGGACTGTCTTTAACAAGGATGTGGTGGATGTTCTTATAAAGACTGACCCTTGCTGGGGCTTTAATCCATTCTGCGAGCTTGTGTGTGTTTGTGCGTGTATGTGGTCCAAGCATCGGTCATGTTGTGAGGCCTTAAACTGTTTACACAGTCACGCTACGGGAATGTTTCTTCCTTATAATGACAAAAGGCAAATCCCCATGAAGAACATCCCTCCGCTTTAAGGTAAACACCAGAAAATGTAAAGTAAGTTTATGTTGATGTCCTCTGAACTCGTTGATACGTAGCTGTGTGTCTTTTTGTGTGTGTATGTGTGGAAACACATCAGCACCCAGGTGTGTTTCTTGGCAATCCCTTCCACTGACTGTGTGCCAATGTTGCTGCTTGGCTGAACATTAAATCTACTGAAGGGCTGAGTTTATTTTCCTTGCTTTGAAGGCCATATTTATCGTTTTCAATTATCTCAGATCCATAAAAGCTGACCCCTGCTCTCTGCTGCGCTGTCTGGGCTGCAGGAAAGAGAAAAAGACCAAATGTAAAACTGTATGTTCATGCTTTAGAACGTCTGTGTTTTCATACAGCATGAACTCATATAAATGCACTTATTCTTGCGTGCAGCAACGGTGGCTGGTGACTCAAAAATGGAAGATAGGAAGCATAGGAAGAAAAAACAACATGGTGTGCAGTTATTTTACACCAGTTGCTTACTCATCTCTTTTTCTTTTATTTCTGCCTTTATTTAACCATAAAGTGAAACTGTTAAGATTAAGAGTCTCCTTTTGTTCTGAGTGCCCTGTGTTTATACCCAAGAATCTCTCACTGCGATAAATAAAATGAATTTAAAAAATAGCTGAAACACTGTAACCTTGTCTCAGCTGTGACCTTTGAGTTACTTTACCGTCCATCCGCCATGCTGTGGAGCCCGTGCAACCGTCTTCTGCCTGCGTAGGCGCCACTCCCGAGTGAACACAGTGCAGCACAACAACATGCTGCTGCACAGTACTAATGCGTGCATGGCCTGGACAGCTAAGGCAGTGAGGTCTGAGGGTCCACCAGCAAAGTGGAGCTCATGCGTTCACTGTTGGTGATCTGCACTGCTATGACAGTGCTGTATTTTGGTTATTGATTGATCACTGATTGCTTAGAGCAACAATAAAAAGATCTGCAAAATAATGAAACTGATCAATTATTTTAATCAGAATCTCTAAAATAGATTTATTTTAAAACATTGTATTTTATTTTTGTATTAAAAAAAAAACTTTTATATTTTCTCTCCTTGTTGCCTCTCAGTGGACCAGACCAAGCATTCATTTACACCCTTGAATGAACTCAGCTTCATCTGTTGCCTCTTAAAACCTTGAAATCCAAACAAGCATCTTGATATCTACAGACCTATCCACTCCCTCCCTGTGAGTGATAGTAGCATCTCCACACTTTTGATGTTAATAGTAAATTAATAAGAGTTTGGATTTTAAAGTCTCATTATTTTGCAATGAGATATGCTGCTGGCCTTGGGGCACGCAGCCGACAACAGATCCCTTTGAACGGGGAGTGTATCAGCCTAACCCCCCCCTGTTAGCCATTTCAAAGCAACTGCAGCAATGGACAGAAAATGATGCCATCTGCATGTGAGTGTGACTCCCACCCACTCTCAGCACTGAACATAATCTCCTTTTTATGTTGATTGCCTACTCTTGTGATTTTTATATTTTGAACAGTATGTGCGTGTGTGCGTGTGTGTGTGTGTGTGTGTGTGTGTGTGTGTGTGTGTGTGTGTGTGTGTGTATACCTTTGACTGTGTGTGTTTTATTCTTTATAGTTTGAAGCAGCAAAACAAAAAGATTATCTGGCAAAAGAGGACAAAGTACACATTTGAAGAAACGCATCATTGGGAAATGCTGGTCCATTTAACAGGTTGGAAGGATGGCCATTACATGCACAGTACTTATTGTTAAGCTGTTAGCAAATGTATCTGCAGTTCTTTGGACGATGACAATGAGTTCTTGGATAATATTTTCACTACTAATGGCTATGTAGACTTTTTTTTTTTCCTGGAAATATAAAAATGTCCGGGTCAGCTTCCAAATAATCCACGCTTGGTCATTGCAGTATTCAAGAATGAAACCTCTGCTGCCAGTTTAAGCCATTATGCGGATAGGGAACATCAGTGTGTAATCTGTGTCCAGTTGAATCAGAGGTGCTGTGATACGGCCATTTATTCGCCACTGTTTCTTAGGCTCATTACATCAAACTTGGCTCCATATGAATAAGGGAGCTTTTAAAGTCATTTGGTGTGTGTTGTGTGGGTGTGTGTATCCATCTCGGATCATTTTACAAGCATTTCCATGTATTTTATCTCCATGAAAGATCCAGGTGTTACGATGGCCTTTTTACCTTTGTGTTGCAGTAGTCGTGATCACACCTTCAAAACAGCAGAGCTTTCCCTCAAAGGGGAAATGGTCTGTTGGTTTAAGATTAAAAAAAAATAGTCCAGTGAATTTGATGCATTTTTTTGCATCCACTCAGGAAAACTCAAAAATTATTGTTTCCCAATGGGATCAATAACATGTTATGTTATCATCAGCAGCCAAAAAAAGACTTGCTAATCAGTTTGTCATTAAAAAGCAAAAGTTGCTATTGATAAAATGTGTTTCTTCTTCATATCTATCAACATATCTTTTTCTTACTCAAAAAAAAATTTGCAAACTATTTATTTATATCATAAAACCTACATTGTTCACATCGAGGCCTGCTGGAATCCTCTTCTTTCCCTCCTGCACTTGTGTGTTAACAGCATAAGAAACATTGATACCTAGACTAATCAGCTGCAACATTAGAAAACGTGTGCAGGTGAAGTGAATAACAGGTAACCTCAGCTTCAGGCGTTTATATGAATGTTAGTTAGAGCAAGCACACTCCCTACGGTCACAGCTCTCCATGATGGCAGTGGCCTCTCAAACCCCACCAAACCACAAAAAAAAACCCCACTCAGAATGACTTGAAGATCCAGACCAGGCCCAGTCTCTAAACCCCCTCAGATCCTATTTTGAATAGAACCTCCACAGGCTGCAGTGGAACAAGTGTGATCCGCATCCAGCTATCAAACCAGGCTGGGAGGTCTTACCTCCATGCAGCGATGATCCAGAACAAGGTGAAACATTAGGAGCGTGGTTTTAATTTTTTTTTTTTTTGTGTAGAGCTATGAGTAGAGAAAATTACATATCTACCTTTAAACAAACAAACAAAATCTAAAACTGACTAAAACAGCAACAGATGGGTGTCCATATTTGTTTTTGACTCTGACCTTCCATAGCGCTCGTCCTGCTTCCAAAAAGTAGCTTTGGAAAACAGACTTCTTCCCTCAGTCTGTCAGAGCACAGCTTTCTGAGGGCTCTGTCTTCCTCACACTGTCACTGTCCCTGCTGGCTGTCGGGATCTGTCCCCTGAGCAATCTGCCACCCCCTTCCAGTCAGGCTATTACGGGAGAATGGGCGAGAGGCTGTCGCCAGCTATTTTCTCCTCACACTATTTAGTGCTTGGTTTTGTGGCTATTTTTCCATTTGTGGTCCTCCAACCCACCCGCTCCTCTGGATAGGGGATAGCAATTTGAGGGTGTGCTGTTTGTGAAGTTGGAGCTGTGAACCTTCTCCAGGGCTACAGTAACCTCTGTCTTCTGATAATCTGCCAATTACCAAGTCCTGCTCAGTGTTTGGACCCCCCCCAACACACACATATATACACACAGACACTTTCTACTGTCTCCATGGTAACCTCTTCAGGGGCTGACAGAAGAACTGTGGAGAATGAACTCAGAGATCATAATTTGACAACAACTGCAGGTCCTTGATCCCATCCAAAACCACACCGGGCCAACTGTAGTGTGCTGTTCTCAGATCTGCATTTTTAAGGCAGAAATTCTGCTTTGTTCAAAGATACTGACAGAATACAGAAGAGGAAAGAAACAGTGTGCACAGTTCCACTCTGTAAGGGTTTCAGTGTTCCCGTTGCATTTGGATCGCTTGATGAAAGCATGCTATTGACCGTGTGGGAATCTTCAGCATCTATCAGAATCAGAATCAGAAGGTTTTATTGCCATGAACAGGTTCACAACATTAGGAAGTTGCTGCGGTACTTTGTGCTTACATAAAAACAATAGTATAAAAACTATAAAACAATATTACAAAATATACAGTACAGTAATCATTCAGTGCAAAGCAGAAACCAGGTGAATGCTAAAGTGACATAATAAAGTGACTGTAAATATAATAGAATATAAACTGTAGTCTGGTAATATGTACATGACAGTGCAGTGATCAGTGCAAACAGACAGGTGCATAAACACAGGGTCATCAGCGTTTGTGGAGGGTGGTGGTTAACAGTCTTTGGGTTATTGTTCATGAGTCCAACAGCAGAGGGGAAGAAACTGTTCTTATGGCGGGAGGTTCTGGTCCGTATGGACCGTAGCCTCCTGCCTGAGGGGAGAGGGGCAAAAACTCTGTGCCCAGGGTGAGAGTGGAGATCCGACCTGCACGGCCCAGTGTCCTGGAGGTGTACAGGTCCTGGAGAGATGGGAGGTTGCAGCCAATCACCTTCTCAGCAGAGTGCACAATGCGCTGTAGTCTCTGTTAGTCCCTAGTGGTGGCTCCAGCGTACCACACAGTGATGGAGGAGGTAAGGACGGACTCGATGATGGCAGCATAGAACTGCACCGTGATCCTTGCTGGCAAGTTGAATTTCTTCAGCTGCCGCAGGAAGTACAGGTACAAGTACAAGTATCTACCTCAGACGAAAGATAAACTTCTATATCAAAATGACTCAACCTTTATGCTGAGGACCTGTGGCCATGAAAGTGGTTGGAACACCTGAATGCAGTGATTTGGATGGATGAGTCAAAATAGTGTATCTTTGTAGACTTCTAGCCCTGCATTATAAAAGTAATATTTTTAATATCAAGTGATGGGAAAACTTGATTGTGAGTTTTCACATCATCATCATGTCTCCAGCTCCCATTACGGGAGGCCTGACACATTACCACAACATCCCCAGAGAGACTGTCTGGGGTGTAACAAATGTTGCCACTACTGGAAGGTCACATGTTACCTGGAGTAATATCAGGGGGAACTGTCAGGGTCGAGCTTTTTCTGCCCACAGCTCCACGTTCAAGGTCCCTTTATTATGTTTAAATTATTCCACTGGTCACTTTCTGTTCATCCTCGCAGCACCGTCTCTTTTACGCAGCGCTTAAAGTGTAAAATACATAAATAACAGGGCATAACTTGATAGCTGAAGCATACAGAGGCATAAAATTGCCTTCGATTTGAAACTTCTGACATTTTTAAAACCTTCTAACTTGTACCAGTGTTTGCGTTTAGGTGACTGTGGGAGAAAACGACTTTGCATTGGCTTTTAAGCTCCTTTCAAATTACACAACAAGTTTATGTGGTTACTCCTTCATTTACATACTGATCAAATCCTGTGTAACTCTCACAGAAAGCCACTTAGTCGCAAACACTGCAAATAAAGCAGGACTTTAATGCTGAAACTTGAACCTGCACCATAAATACTTCATCTCAGCATCATTGGATGCTCAAAAACAACAAAAACTCGGTCACAGATATTGGCAGCAGTGAAAGAGATGTTGGACATGTGGTTTGATGAGACCGAGGCATGCTCACTGGAAATAAATGTTACCTGGGATATTATATATTTACGGAGTTTTCCATCTGTGCTTTGTTTAACTAATTTGCTAAGAGTACCCACAGTCTGTCACACTGAAATTTACCAAACAACCCACATGGATTTTCTAATATACACAAAATAAGGCCCATGTACCAGAAATTTCAACCAGTAACAAACAAACAGTGTTGTTCAGCAAATGTTGCACATCATAATCCTTAAGCTCTTGCTGTTTTCATGCCAAGTACCTCTGAAAATGTAGTCAGAGCAAATTCTGTTTCTGTAACGCAGTTAGTTTCCAAGAAATCTGGGTGAATCACTCAGGAAAATGTTGGAGCACAAATAGGTGAACATGGCGTAGCGTGCAAGAGTCCCTGCAGATCCACTCTGATCCACAGCTTTAGAAGACTACATCTCTTTTCATCCCTGGGTCCCCCAAAATTATTAAATTAGTATTAAATGTAGTTATTAGTGGACCACTTTTTTCCCCTAACAGTATTATAACTTTGCTTAATAATAGTCACACATTTCACCAATCCGTGATGCTACATTGCCTGTTATGATGAACTATAAGCTAATGATCAACTTTAGCAACTTTATGTGATTGTTGACAGGGGTTAGGGTAAGTGGTAAGTACTGAAACATGTGGCTGGGCTGCACATGTATTAGAATTAGAAATATTTTCTTGTCATATTTTAAGACAAGGGGTCTCCTCCAACTAAAGCGAGAGAAGTCTGAATTGTGACTGCTCCCTCCCTTTCTGTTATTGTTGAGTTTAGGCACCGAAGGGCAGGTTCTGGGAAAAATTAAATACATTAATCACACTTTGGAAGGCAAACTTCTTTCATCTGTAAGAACTTTCTCCACCATTTCCTTTGTTAAAAAAAAAACCCAAAAACATAAAATAAAATTTGAGTGTCCCTTGTGCATTACACCATGGTGCCTCCATATTTGATGACTGGGAGTGACAAGGGTCAGTCTGTTCACGTTGTCTGACACACTTATTTCCATTTTTGACTCAGTGAAATGTCTTGGAAACCATTAGAAAGCTTACAGCGACATGTAGCAGCACCATCAGATTTACATGGACGATACATAATAACTGCAAATGATCTTCAGATCAAATGAGCTTACCAGATAACACTGGGCAAGTCAAACAGACATTTATAAGCAGAGTAAAGAAGCGTCAGTCCTCAGAATTTCTTGTCATTGTCTGTTTTGATCCTCCTTATGTTTGATAAAACTAAATCATAACTCTACGAGCTCACCAATATTTTGCTGATGAGTGGGTGTGAGGGTTTGCATAGTTGTGTGTGCATTTGCTGCTGGGCCGGCAACAGCAGCAGTCAAGCATGAGCAGTGAATAATACACACAGTCACAAACAAGTAGTGCATTAGCAAGGGCCATTACCCCCATCTCTCCCTCTCCTACGAGCACACACATCCATGCAGACACTCAGACACAGAACAGGATGTAATGGACTGTATTCTGCTGAGCTTTGATGGTAATGAATGTGAGTGGAAATGTGAAAACAGTGAGAACTTCATAAATCATCTCAGCAGAGGGTGAGGAAAATAAATTCATTTGTTTAATTCTGAAGCTTTGCTTTATGCTGATTGAAGTATGACAGCTAACAGCTGTCATTTGATTCATGATTTAGTTTTCACTGCAGCTCCTTTCAGAGCAAAACGTGGGGCCTAATTTTAGGTTTCACTGCTCAAAGTTGGATTTTAATTTCTACAAAACTGTTTTAAATAAAAACATTTTTCTAATTTGTGCAAGAAATTACCTTCCTCTGTGCAGTAATTGTTCCTGTCCAGTTGCACATGAATGATTTATTTGCATATTCTTTTTATTAAGCAAGTTTTTTTTTTTCCCCTCTTTGGAGTGCATTCACTCTGTAAACTCTCTGGGCTCCTGCAGTAAAATGTAAATATTCCAGACCCAACAATGCTTTCTGCTCTACCATGACTGTAAAACGTGTCTGTAATCAGGAGTGGGCAAACCTTTTTGGCCACGTTGACTTTTTGAAATTTGACAGATGGGCTGGGCCAGCACCAGATGCATACATATCAAACATGAACACAAAAAAGACATTGCAGTGTTAATACATACATGTATTTTTAGTGGGAACTAGGGATGTTGCTGTTGAATAATTCCTTAGTTGACTAAACAAGAAAAAAAAAATTAGACTAACCGACTAGTCTAAAACTAAGAAACATTCAGATATCAAATTAAATTTTATGCCATTTCATCAAAAGCTGTTTAAACAAAAGCATTTGAAACCATTAATCGCGTTCTTCTATGATGAAGACCGCACTTTAAATGCTACTTAACTGTGCGGCAACGCACATTATGAACACTGCGTCAGTGGCGGCTCCAGAAATATTGTAACGTTCCGTTATGTCACCCAAGCACCAGGCAGAGGTTTCGTTACTAACACCATTTAATCAGGCCGGACACACACAGAACAGCTCTCGCCGGATACAGCCAACTCTAACTCACACAAGAAAAAAAGAGACCTCCCTCCCAAGAGCGACCCCCCACATCTCCTTCCGGTTCAACCCCAAAACAACCTAACTTAAAGAGAACAATAACTGTGACACACATTTAGCAATAACGTCCATCATGGATCATTACACTGCTCCCCCAACAAAAAGTTCCTCGTCCTCGAGGGAAAAACACAGTCTCTGAGGCGGGGAGGCAGTTGACGTCGCCTCTTTGGCTTCCGAGGGGTGGCATGAACTACAGGAAACTGAGGGGGAGAACAAGGGGATGGGGAGGGAGCCATGTCCAGCTGGGAGTCCAGCTGAGCTGGAGTGTGGGGGATTTGCACGCATCCCTCAGAGAAAGGGGAAGGAGAACGACCCTTATAAGGGGCCATCCTGTCTCTGTGCAGGACCACTTTCCTGCCTCTAGGTGGTAACTGTACCCTATAAACCACTTCCCCAACTCGTTCCAGGACACTGCAGGGTCCAACCCAGTTGCTGTCCAGTTTAGGACACCGTCCTTTTTTTCTCTTCGGGCTGTAGACCCACACCAGCTCTCCAGCACGGAAGTGCCTCCCTTTAGTAGTCAGGTCGTAGTTTCTCTTTTGCCGCAGTCCCGCCTTTGCCAGCTGGTCCCGAGCATAGGAATGCGCCGACTCCAGTCGGTCCTGCAGCTTCCTGGCATAGCTTGGACCCGGTGGCGCATCCGGAGCATCAGGAGGTTTCCCAAAAGCCAGTTCAGCAGGGGTCCTTAGTTCTCTCCCTAACATGAGCAGGGCGGGTGTGCACTGGGTGGAGTCCTGGACGGCCGACCTGTAGGCCATTAGGATGAGTGGGAGGTGAGTGTCCCAGTCACGCTGGTGTTCTGACGTGATGATGGCTAACTGCTGGGCCAGTGTCCTATTAAACCTTTCCACCAGGCCATCACTCTGGGGGTGGAGTGGCGTGGTGCGGGTCTTCTGAATTCCAAGGCGTTCGCACATGGCAGCAAACACCCTGGACTCAAAGTTACGGCCTTGGTCACTGTGAAGAACCCCTGCCGTTCCAAATCTGCTGAGCATTCCCTCCACTAATGTGTCAGCCACTGTCTCCGCCTCCTGGTCCGGGATGGCGTATGCTTCCGGCCATTTGGTAAAATAGTCCATAGCAGCAACCACATAGCGGTTTCCCCTATCAGTCCGGGGAAATGGCCCCATGATGTCCACAGCCACTCGCTCCATCGGTGCACCTGCCGGTTGCTGTTGAAGTTGAGCACGGGACTGGTCCAGCGGACCTTTGTGGGAGGCACAGGAGTCACAGCTTCGGCAGAAGCCCTCCACATCTCTACGCTGCTGGCCCCAATAGTAACCCTGGCGCAGGCGGCGAAGGGTCTTTGACACGCCAAAGTGGCCAGCGCCTCTACTCCCATGGCAGGCTTCCAGCACCGCTGGCCTTAGCGACTTGGGTACCACAACTTGCCACCTTTCCTCACCTGTAGCAGGATCTTTCCAGCCGCGCTGCAGCACTCCCTTGTCCAACCTTAGAGCATTGAACTTGGCCCACAGCCCTTTGGTGGCGATAGAGAGCCCGGTAACCTCATCCCAGTTAGGTCGCTGCTCGTTCTCAAGCCATCGTAGTACTGGTAGCAGGTCGGTGTCTTGCTCCTGCTGGGCCCTCCATTCTGCCATGTCCACCACTAGGAGTGCCCTGCAGGAGAGCTGTGCAGGATTATCTGTTGCTGTGAGTTCCCTCTCCTTCTCCTCCCGCTTCCCACAATAGCGGCAGCCTGTCGCGGCACATGGGCGGCGGGATAGTGCATCCGCATTGGAGTGGTGTGCCCCTGCTCTGTGCTCCACAGTGAAATTAAAGGCCTGGAGCTCCTCCAGCCAACGAGCCACCTGCCCCTCTGGTTCTCTGAAAGACATAAGCCACTGGAGGGCGGCATGATCAGTCCTGATGATAAAAGGCGTGCCACATAGGTAGTACTTGAAGTGTCTCACTGCCATCACCACAGCCAGGAGCTCTCGCCGTGTGACACAATAGCGTCGCTCACTCTTATTCAGGACCCGGCTGAAGTATGCCACCACCTTCTCACCTTCAGGTCCGACCTGCGACAGCACGGCTCCCAGTCCCACACTACTTGCATCTGTGTCCAGGACAAATGGTCGTGCGGGGTCAGGTGGGGCAAGGATCGGAGACTCCGTCAGGGATCTGCGCAGGGTGTCGAATGCCTGCTGACAGTCTTGGGTCCAGCTGAAGTCGTGATCCTTCTGCAGCAGGCGAAAGAGTGGTGCAGCTATGGAGGAGAAGCCTTTTACAAACCTCCTGTAATATGACGCCAGTCCCAGGAAGCTTTTTAGTTGCACCTGGTCTGCGGGAGTGGGCCAGTCCCTAATGGTCTGCACTTTTTCCTCCAAAGTGCTGATGCCCTCCCGACCCAACTTGTGACCAAGGAACTCCACCTCCCTCCTCATGAAGTGACACTTGTCCGGGTGCAGCTTAAGGCCTGCGGCCCTTACTCTCTCCATTACCTGTCTCAGGGTATCCATGGTGGTTTCAAAAGAGGTCCCATGCACCAGGAGGTCGTCCAGGTAGACCAGACACTGCTGTCGTGGGACACCAGCCAGCACACCGTCCATAAGTCTCTCAAAGGTGGCTGGGGCGTTGCACAGGCCAAAGCTCAGGACTCTGAACTGCCACAGTCCCCTGTTCGTGCAAAAGGCCGTCTTTGGTCTAGAATCTGGGGACAGAGGCACCTGCCAGTAACCACTTCGCAGGTCCAGGGTGGAGAACCAGGAAGACCCTGCCACCAGGTCGAGAGACTCATCGATTCTGGGAAGGGGATAAGAGTCCTTTTTAGTAACTTTATTAAGTGGCCTGTAGTCCACGCAGAAGCGCATTCGTGGACTGTTCTTCTTGGGCACCATCACCACAGCAGATGCCCAGGGACTTTCAGATGGCTCTATGATGCCCATCTTTAGCATCTCACGCAGTTCTTGGTCAGCCGCCTCCTGATGAGCCAGAGGAAGGCGACGAGGACGCATTTTAACAGGACGAGCATCCCCAGTGTCAATAACGTGTTCCACCAAGTGTGTCAGGCCTACATCACACTCTGTGAGGGCAAAAATGTCTTTAAAGTCCAAGAGCACCTGCCATAGACTTCCTTGCTGCTGCTGAGTCAGGCCCTCACAGTTCCTGGACCAGACGTTTCTCACTGCTGACAGCCTCTCCTCTTCATCAGTTCGCTGTTCAACTAGTGGTAATACAGGGGACTCCGAGGTGCAAGCCGCTATTACAGCAGGGGATGGGTTTAAAGGTGGGGGTTTAAGCTGCACCCTCTCTCCTCCCGGGAGTAACAGACAGCCTTCCCCGAGGTCCAGCACACCATCAATGGCTCGTAAAAAGTCCAGCCCCAGGATGCAGGCATCCTGGACGTCAGCCACCCAGGCAGCAAAAGGCATGGTTAGGTCTCCAACCTTAAACTGAAACATCCCCCTCCCTTTTATGGGGGCCAGGTCACCAGTCACTGTCTTAAGCTGCACATTGGTTGTTTGCATGGCAGTCCCAGCTGGAATGATGTCAGGTCGGACCAGTGTTGTGTTGGACCCTGTGTCGAGGAGTGCTGTGCAGGATACCCCATCAACCACCACCGGAATGTGGCAAAAGTCACCAACTTGGGTCCAGCCTACAGTAATGACCATGCCAGGTGACAATGTGGGTGGTGTGGGGGTGTTGGTCACGACGGCCCGTGTACTCCCACCTACACGGGCCCCTGACCGTTTCCCTGCGCCGCTGCAAACCTGGGGCACTGCCTGATGAGATGTCCAGCTTGTCCACATCCCCAGCAGCTTTGTGGTCGGCGGCGTGTGCCAGCACGGGGAGAAGGTGACTGAAGAGCAGCCGCCTGGGTCATGCTGTGTGGTCCCCCCTGCCTCTCCGTCCGCTCAGCAGGTGCAGATGTTGCTCTGACCACTGGTGAATCCTCAGCCCCTCCAGGAGGTCCTGTCAGCATCTCCCTTTCCAACGCCAACTCCAGAGCTGCACTGAGTGTGGTTGGACGAGCAAGCTGTGTCTGAATACGGAGCTCTTTGGGACTGAGGGCCTGTAGGAACTGATCACGGGCGAGCTCTGTCTGCACTGCAAGGGGCATGTTGTCATAGGCCCGCCTGCAGAGGCACTCAATGTCATGGGCCAGGATACGCAGCGGTTCTCCAGGCAGTCTCCGTCTGTTGTGAAACTCTGACCTCAGTAGCACAGGCTGGTTATACTGCCCAAACCGTCTCTGGAGTGCCCCAACTAGAGCAGTATAGTCTCCCCTTTCTCTTTCACTCAGCAGCAGCAGGCATGCTGCTGCATCCTCACACAGGCACAGAGCTAATTGCAATGCTTTATGTTCGACAGACCAGCCAGCTGCAGCAGCTAATAGTTCAAACTGAGCAATAAACACTTCCCACGGCGTCTTACCGCTGAACTTGGGTGTCTTTATGTTTACCGTAGCCGGCTGTGCATGGGCGCTGCCATCATTGTTTACATCACATGACCTCCGCTCCGTCCCGCCGAAATGGCGATCATGGCGCGAACGGCCCTCCAGCCGAGACAAACCTGGGGAGAACCCAGCCTCAGCAGCCAGCTGGAGCGCCGCTTCCCTCACGCTGCGAGCGGGTCGGATATCCATCTCCTGCTCCTCCTTCTTAACAGTGTTCCTCCGCATAATCGGGAGTTGTGTCCCTGAGCCGTGAGCAGAGCCGCTGGTAATAGATCCAGGCGTGGTAGTTCGTAGTTTAAGCTTCTGACACCAGTGTAACGTTCCGTTATGTCACCCAAGCACCAGGCAGAGGTTTCGTTACTAACACCATTTAATCAGGCCGGACACACACAGAACAGCTCTCGCCGGATACAGCCAACTCTAACTCACACAAGAAAAAAAGAGACCTCCCTCCCAAGAGCGACCCCCCACATCTCCTTCCGGTTCAACCCCAAAACAACCTAACTTAAAGAGAACAATAACTGTGACACACATTTAGCAATAACGTCCATCATGGATCATTACAATATGTTTCTGCAGGTGCTAGTTCTCAACACACAAACACAAGCTATTTTCTTGGGGGTGCTACGAGGGTGCTATTACTTTTCCAGGGGGAGCTATAGCACCCCCTAGCACCCCCCCCCCCCCCCCCCCTATAGCACCCCCCCCCCCCCCCCCCCCCGGGCGCGGCCACTGCTGCACGTTATACTTCGAACAACAAAGAATAAAAACATAAAATCAATTGATATAAATATATGAAAACACGTTATTGCAAAACAATGTTCACGCATCACTGAATATGAGAAAATAACATCCATCTTCTTCCGCTTATCCGGGGCAGCATCCTGAGCAGTGGAGCCCAGACCTCCCTCTCACCCAGCCTCCTCCTCCAGCTTTCCCCTGATTCACACTTCAGCTGCGCCGACGTAACCTATACGTAAGTGGCCGATGTTGTTGCCGGTGTTCATACCTGTGCAGGTGCATTGTGTGTGTTAATTACTTAATTATCGTGTTTAATTACCTAATTACCGTGTCCTGGTGTTTTACATGCGGTGGCGGCCGACAGAAACATAAAATGCTGGCACTTGTTTAAGGCCCAAACACATTTGTCGCTCTAGTTTTTTTCACTTCTTTGTACAAACTTGGAGGAACTAGCCGGGAAGGAAGGGTGTTTCTCAGGAGGTGCGCTTCAGGTTACATTATGACATTTTTCTATAACAATGTAAGGGCTGCAGCTCCATCTGGTGGCAGATGGCTGCATAACATTTAGGACAAACATTTACCGGATCAATTAAAACCTTAATAATTAGGTTTATTGGCTAGTATGTCTGGTACCGACTAGTAACAGTAGTGATGATTAAACATCTAGTCGAGTGGGAACAGTGTTGTTTTTTCCAGTGCATCGAAGTCTGGTTTTAGTTTTGTTGTAGCAATTCTCAGAATCCTCGACATCAGTCGTAATGTGATTTGGGCAATTTTGTATCAATCTTCAGCTGGCCGGATTAAAAAGTCCAACGGGCTGGGTGTGGCCCACGAGCCATAGTTTGCCCACTCCTGTCTGTAATCCTGACAACCCAACCTTACCTCCTTCATCTCCATTTCTCTTTTTTCATAATTTATAGTCATTTTTATGATCCATTTAGATCTGTCCTTCCATATGCATCCATATAAAGCCAGAGGCAGTGAGAGCAAGCAGCACAGAACACAGCAGGTATTAATGACAGATATGGCTCTCATTAAGTCAAGCATAGAATGACAGATGGATGTAGGTCACAACTGCAGACAGGTGAAAGCAGCTTAAATAGTACGCCGTATTTATTAGCTGAGAGATCAGCTGATAAAAGCTCATAGTGAGATCAGCTGATCTGCTGGGATTGAATAAACAATATACTCAAATGACTTTTAGTTTACCTTATATAACTCATTATAATAACACGGATACACATTTTGCTCTATAAATTGACTCAAAAGATGGTAATGGATTTTTAATGTTTAACAGTTTTATTTTTCTTTTCTGCTAAAAGTAGGCTAAGTGCAAAAAGTACTCCCTAGAGTCATTCTAAATATATTCAGTGCCTGTGTAAATTCACATTTTCTATGAATTTTAATTAAAAAAAAAAAAGACAGTCAAACATTTTACAAGACACAGTTTTGAAGGGATGTGTGAGAGGGGAAGCTTCACCCTGCACCCCAGCAACTACCACGAGAACATTTGTCAGCTGTGCTGCTCTTACGCAGGAGTATTTGCAGCACTGCACAACAGTTTAATCACGGCCAGAAACGAGTCATTAAAGATTAAAACTCTTGTAGTAAAACTAGTAATTAAGCTGTGGAGGCTTGGATACCTTTCACAAAAGCCAGAAAAACCACATTCATTGCTTCATTTTGTACAGTATCTCCATAAAGACAGAATTAATGAATGAAAATGATTAATTTGGAGTGCAATCTCCAGTACTTTTACCATATTTGTTGCAAAAAATAAATAAATAAATATAAAAATGATAAAGGAAGGCTGCATGTAGCTAAGCTAAAAGCTTTAATGAAACTGTAAATACATATTTGTTTAGTAAATTGTAGCTAACGCATGTTCACACTATTTGCCCAAATACCCTTACAGAGATATTTTTGTTAATTAGGGCAGAAGTTCAGGCTATAGAGTAAAATCCTTTTTTTTGTGTTTTTCCTACAAAACTGGAAAAAGTACAGAATAATTTTGACAAAGAAAACAAGGCAAAAGAAGCTTTCTTACATGTAATTTCAGGCCCTCGTACTTACAATAATAACAATAATAATAATTAATTCATAAATAATCATGGATGTGTAAACAAGCTGCAATTAAAGCCTCAATCTGAATGGTAAATATTAAATATACATGCTAATCATGATAATATAACTTGAACATGCCTATCACAAAGTGTTGTAGCTTTGTGATTTTAGTATAATGCACAAATTGAAAGTAAACTATAATTAAACTTCCCAAACAGAGAGCAGGACACACATGTAGCTAAGGTAAAGGGAAGTTTAATGATGCATATTTGAGTGCAATTTATCTTAGAACCTAATATTGACCTTAAGCAAAATTATTCAACCCCCAGCGTCAGTGTCTAACATTAATATCCTTTGACCATGAAGTCCTCCAGTAACAGTTTCCTTTTTAGATTTTTGGTCCATTCCTTATTTGCAAATGCTTCCAGATCACTAATGATCTTTGGTTTCCGTACAGCCATCGGGTTCTTTAAATGCCACAAAAGATTTTCCATGGGATTACAGCCTGAGACTGAGATTGCATTGGAGGACAATCCAGGAACAATTGCTGAACCAAGCTTGAGTCCACTTGGATGTGTGATTGTCTTTCTTCAGTGATTACCTATCTTCGGTCAGCAGAGCCTATAGCTTCGGTGGGTGTGGAAATTTTCACTTTGCACCTGCCCTTCACATGTTGTAACTGAACAGTTCTGCTGCAGCAGTTAATGTTAACAATAGTGGCAATAGTTTCTAAAAGGAGAGGAGATCATTACTCACTCTTGCTCCTAGTTTTCCTGCAGTGGCTGGGGATTACAAGTGGTGACCTTTTTCGTTACAAGCCCATTGGACCCTTAAATGAAAACGAAAGCTGCCCTCAGCCAGTTGGTTACAGCATCAATTGTGGTGTCACATATTTCACCGGTCCTACCTTGCCTACCACTTCAGCAGAGTGGAAACACTAATTGGACTTCATGATGAAATATCTGGAGAAGAGACTTGCACAGTTGTCCGACGTACTTGCCCCAGAGCGGTCGACATCTCAGTCGCATCCAATCTCTGGGCCTCACCATTTGGATGCGTCATCCTTCGCACCGATTTCCACCTCAGTTCTCTCAGCTATTCTCTCATCAATATCTCACTCGTCTCTGTATTGTTAGATCAAACACTGCCCAGTGGGCATTTTTCACTGCAACCTTGAAGTGTAATCAAGGGCTTACTTTGGTCTGCTGCATCACAGCTAAAGACGTTACATAAGCTACCCAACATCATGTTTTATTCAGTCTCGTTTCAGCGTTTGAATAATAATGTGGAACTGGAAGAAAAATAGTTTGTGTGTGAACCTTTCAAAGGAAGGTACGTAAACCATACCGATACAAATGAGCTGTGTACCAACAAGGGTCATTAACCTCATCTTGCTTTCAGTCCACATACTGTATGAACAAATTTGTACACACACACACACACACGCGCGCACACACACACACGGGCTTGGTGTAATGGGCTCTGCGGTGAGCAGTTCTGATAGTGATGAATGAGAGTATTAACAGTGTCTAATTAGCAGCTAGCCACAATAATATGCTGTGTTCATGGGAGTGAAACAAAGATGGTGTGCTCATGAGGGCCAAAAGCTCCAGCCGCCATTAATGTTCTCCTCTTTTTATTTATGTTGTTTATGTTTTACAATCTGGTAATGGGAGCAACATATCTCATTAGGTTCCTAATAAGGTTACTACAAATGGGTTTATGTTACTTTTTAACATTAGATATTTCATAGATGTATAAAATACACTTTGGTGCTCTTGTATTTACCTTTCCAGTGTAGTTATTTATGAAGTTTCATTGAAGGCAGTGATGCTACACTTTCATTTATTTTCTGCTTTCCTTTGAAGGCTAAAAATACACCATACTGTGCCACAGGTATAAATGGACTGGTTCTTACATAGCGCCTTTCTACTCTAGCTGAGCGCTCAAAGTGCGTTACACAACATGTTTGCATTGACCCATTCACACAAAGACTGTTTTCTATCTAACATTCACACACATTCATACTCCGATGGTTGCATCGGAGAGCAACTTGGGGTTCAGTATCTTGCCCAAAGATTTTTTGGCATGCAGACTGGAGCAGCCAGGAATTGAACCACCAACCTTCTGATGAGTAGATAACCTGCTCTACGTCCTGAGCCACAGCCATTTCTTCATAAATCCCTGGAGAAAGTAATTTGCTGCACTACTTGTTACATTACTTTTGTGTTACTCTGTAACATGCCCTTAAATGTATTATGACACAATTACCAGTTAACAATATAAACTTTAGGCTGCAGTCCCACAAAGTGACATAGATCCACAGTATAATGAGGGCACGAGCAATCGTTCTCTTAGTGTCTAAACACAAAGCGAAGTTGAAAACCAGCCCAAAGAGGTTTCAAAGTGTCCGTGACTGCGATTCTACAGTACAAACATGTACAAAGGGTACGGGCCTGACTGTTCATCAGCGCGTCTGTTACCTGTTGAAGATCAGGCTCTCACTGCTTTGCTGTAGTCTGCACACACTCAGCTTTGACACCACTTTGTGTTAGCATGCTGTCTGTGCAGATGCTTGCAAAGAGCTGATGTTGTGTTAGCAGTATAATGTAGTTTGTACTTTACCACTGCCCTCGTCCTTTCGTGCAATAAAATCTTCTGTAAACTAAACTAAATAAATAAAAAATCTTTTGTAACTTAGGCACATTTATACTTTACGCTTAAATGGTTATTAAATGGTTATTATGGCAGGGTGTGTGTATATATATATATATATATATATATATATATATATATATATATATATATATATATATATATATATATATATACACACACACACACACACACACACACACACTTATAGGAGCCTTCAGAAGGAAACCATATGGCGAGAATACAGACTTTAAAATTACTTCACATTATCAAACTGTCGATAGTCCACAAGATAATTGTTAAATGGTGATGATGCTGATAATATTTATGGCTTGCTGTAAGATTATACCTGGATGGACCCCATGAATGTTATGCTGTCACTTGATGTACATAAAATTACATCAGCTTACATGGTTGGTTTTATGTTTCATATATTTTGAGACAAATTAACACTTTTTACAGTCTTTTTTTAAAAAATATTTGTAGCTTTTTAAAGGATCCAACAAATTGAATGTGTAAAAACATTCATAGCGTTCCCAGCAAATATTTGCTGGGAACTGTGTGTGTGTGCGTGTGTGTGTGTGTGTGTGTGTGTGTGTGTGTTTAATAATGGAGTGAAGCAGTGATAGCAATGGTACTGGTGTTGGTGGACATATTGTCTGAGGCAATATTGTATGGAAAGCACTAATATTCCTGTTGGGTACTTCAGTCTTCTGCTCCTGTCACCTTTTGTAGTCTTTATCACTCTCAGACATTTGGGGGCTTTGACCTCTGCACTTTACTTTTTTCATGCACGTTTTATACTTGCTGTAAGGTTGGATTTAGGCACCTATTCTATGAGATTTAGGAAACAATCACAGTTTTGTACAACTGCATCAGCCACGCACATGGAAATGGACCCTTATCTGCTGCATTTAAAAGTTATTTGACAGTTTTACATAACAAAAGTTGTTCAGTTTAAACCTAAAATAAGCTACTTCCCAAACTCAACCCTGCACATAGAAAAATAAATGTGATGTCAAGGGGCTCTTTGCACTTGTCTTCATGGAGAAGTGGGGAGTGACAGCTACTTCACTATTGCCCCACATGTCACAACACTGATGCCAAAAGCAACTTGTGCAGGTCTCTGAGATGTGACTTTAACAAAGCAGTATTATTGAATCCCCTGGGCTTGAGAATGGATAGCTGTGCAATCATTTTGACCGCTTTTGTTGAATTGTTTTGCCCACTTGACTGCCCATTTGTTTAAGCTCTGTATGAAATAACATAAAAATAGCAACAATCAGTGGGAATAGTGTGATTTGGTCCCAGATTTTATCGCTACATGTAGCAAATGAACTCTTTTCCTTCAGAAAGCATCCGTGCCATTAGTTTGTCAGCGTTCTCCGACATCCGGATACAATATCCCTAAATATATACCAGAAGGAACTGTCATAAGTTGGGTGTTAAATGTTTTAAAGGATTTTCAGTTTCACTTCATTTTGATTTGTGTTCACATTTTTACTTAGAAGGAAACAATCTTGCAAAATACAAGGCAATGCTGGGTCCAGTGAAGTGCTGCTTGTAAAATTTTAGCTGCAGAACAGAATGTAGAAAGCTGTGAAAGCCAATCTATGGGATCAAGACTTTTAAAGGACTGTTTGAGTTTTAAATGGAAGACCGCAGGTACTCAGATAGATATTCCTCCACCTAGTTTATGTCGAGGCGTAACAGTTTGTGTTGAAATATTCCATTTATCTCTGAAGCTACAATATAGTCATAAACACAGGTAGCCTCAACATGTTTGCCTTGTCACAGTTGTTGACACTGTAGTCATCTGCTGACTGCAGAGAGACATCAAAACATCCGAATTCAAAAAGAACAGAAAGGAAGAGATAAGACAACTTATGAGAAGAGAAAAAAAAAGGGCAGAAAGAGAGAGGGAGAGGGAAGCCACAGGATGTCAACCACAAGGATTTTGGTCATGCGATAAGACCTTGCCTTAATAGTGTCCGACAGCAAGTGTTTCGGTGATCACACTTTGCTGTCTTATCTACAGCTCCAGAAGAGAGGAGACATTTATGAGTGTCTGCAGGTGTGTGTGTGCGTGTGTGCATGAGTGTGTGTGTGAGAGAGAGAGAGAGAGAGGGAGAAAGAGAATTAAAAAGGTAAAGAGAGGGCGAGCAAGTGATTGACAGATTTTAAGTCCTAATGTTTTGGCGTGCTTGTCTGCAGAGCATTCTACCAATAAACTCCTATCATATTCATTTGTTTCACAATAAACAAAACACAAAGTTTTGTGAACAATGTAAAACTACGGGCTGTATTTAACAGTTGGACGTCACCCATTTGTGGCATTCTGTTAATCAGTGAGAGGAGATTTGGAGCTGAGCCGTGACCGAGTCAGCAGAGTGTTTTTACATCCTCGTGCTATGGCACCTCGGCACTTAGCCCGGCTCTATAACTTTGTGTGGCCCTGCTAGTCCATTGTAGTGAGCAGCTGTGGTTGCTAAACTGAAACTGATTTTTGATCATTTCCTCTTAGATTCCCTTTATCCAGAAGGGAAGAAATTTCATTATAGTGAGCTCTTTAGAACACAAAGAGGCTCGTTGGCTGGTGGATTTGAACCCAAGACCTTCGTGCTGTGAGGTGACGGTGCACCACCGGACAGTACCATTCATTTACAAATGCATGCAAAGGGAGAGTGCATTGATTAGGTGCTTGATTTTACATATAAAATTTTATATAATTACTCAAATTCGAGCAGGCCAGGCTGTAAACATGTTCATTTCCACTCAAGTTGGGTATTTTAATGTGGGACTCTTTAGGAACTGGACAGCTTTTGGAGCTAAAAACAGCTGAACCCAGGAAACAAACTATTTAAACAGCTGGATCACAAACAGCTGTAACACAGTACGGTAACATCTCCATCAAAGATGCACTGAAATAAAGGAAAAAGGAGAGAACTAACAATATGTTGACTGATTTACAAAAAGCTCATCCTTTTCTTTTTTTTTTTTTTTAGAAGTTGGAAAATAATAGTTTTTATTTTTGGCCACATGTTTTGAAAAACTAGCTAAAATTTGTTCAGAAGTAAAACATATTTGACTGAGAGATTAGAAGATGGGAGACAGAAATACTGTAAATGTCCTTGTGTGTGTGGGCGTATGTATGTACACACTTAAGTACACGCTGTAGTCCTGAGTGTCAGTCGTCAGAGTGCTGTTCAGCTTCACAAGAGGTCCCTATCACACAAAAGGTGATCCTTCTTAAGAGCTTAGTACTCCATATTTAAAAGAACACGTTATGCTTTTCACTGCAAACTGCTTCAGAGGAAGTGTCAGGGTTTAGGTCAGGATCATGAGTTGATGAATAGACAGTGTCTGCATTGAATATCTCCGATCATAAACAAGTATATGAAAGCAGCGTCGATTTAGTCAGCACAATATGGCACCGGCCAGGCTGAGTTGGTCCCCATAACACCATTTGTTTGTTTGCTGTGACATTTAAGGCCCCTGACAATACATACATTGTTTATCCCCGCCAACTGCTCGCTCTGTGATAGATAGAAAAAAAAAAAACAGACAGCTCAAGGTTACTTTTGCCAAAAAGATTATGACAATAGCTGTTACCTTGGGATAAAATGTTACTTCATAAAAATCTAAATTTGAGTTCAGCAAAGCTACAGACCATCCCATTTTGCAAGTCATTTAATGAGGACATTTATCTATGTCTATGAATAATGAGAGATGAATTAACAACACTTGGCAATGTCACCGGCAGTCTGGGCAGATATACCAGTCCAAGGAAGAGAGTCCAAGAATTGTGTGCTATGCACACCGTGCAGTAATGCTGTTTTTTTTTTTTTTGTTTTTTTTTTTAAGGACAGTGCCATGGGGTTAAAAACAGTGTTATTGTATTGCCACTTTGCATAACATGGTAATAATAAATGAGCACCGGTTCACAAGTTCTTGCCAATCTTTCATACCTCAGTTGATTCTGCGAGCAGGCTCTCTAAGCAGGCAGAGCCGGTCCAAGCTCAATTTAGATCTTCTGTTCTAACTCCTTTGTTCTAGAGAGCTGGCAAGTTAAAGATCGTTTATCGCCGATCTGACTGAACTGAACATCTACATTCTTCTATGCAGTAATCTCTAGAAGAGTTCTGGGCAGCCGTGTGAGATGTGAGAATGATAATATATGCCTAATTATTATTTAAGTAGGTGACAAGAAAAATTTAAATGAAACACAGGCGCACGCCTTGGCAGGCACAATGAAATGACTTAGTGGACCAGACTACAGTTGGTCTCTCATTTTCCCTTTTTTTTGTTTGTTTTTTTGTCATGTAACTTCAACTAAAGGATAATCTTGTTCTAAATTCGGTTGTCCTCAGGCAATAGTCAGGCTTTCAAACCCCAACAGACAGACACAAAAAATACATGTTGTTCAGCTAAAAACAAGTCTGTTTGCGGTGTTCATGGCAGGCGAGTTTTAGCCCAACAGCAATGATAAACAGAATCACCCTCAGTAGGCAAGTGCAGACCGCTGGGTTGTTGCTGAATGTTGAAATATGACCCACAAGCGCATGAAGCGGGCATGACAGCTGAGGTCAAAAAACTCTGACGTCATTTAAGGCTGCAGAATTAACACAGAGGCAAGTAACAGAGCCCTCAACAGTGCATATTCATAGAAGAACACTGATGAGCTGATAAAAATGTGGCCTGTGGCCCTCATGGACACACCAGGAATTCGTGCCACCGTATGCGTGGACACTGGAACCAGGCCACTGAGCAACAGGGAAAGATTAATGGAGTGGGATGAAAGAAACACGGAGATGTCACACTGTGAAGCGGCTGGTGGTCGACTTCTGCAAGCTGCTGATTGTGAAGCTGTAGGTTTTGTGGGTTTAAGTTTTTTTTGTAAAAAACACACCAATGTAAACGCACAATGGAGGGATAAGAAGAAAAAGAGGGTCCTGGAAGAAAGAACTTTAACATGTTTTGGTCATTACTAAGGTGACCACTTGTCTTTCTTATCAGCAACACCTGATGGATGAACTAAGGAGTCAGTTTACTTGTGTGTAATATCATCCTGAAGAGAAACCTCATAAAGAAGGCTTGGATTTTTCTTTTAAAGCAACAAATTTTGTGTTACATTTATTGTTTCCCAGTGAGCCACAGTGTATGAATCCTTAAGATCTAACACACATGATGAATGTATTTCCTTTCACGCACATGTAAAATTTTCTTAAACATTTAACATCTTCTCTTTTTTTAGCAGCCTTTCTCCTTCCTGCCAGTGCATTGTTGCATCTCTTGGCTCAGACGATGTGACACCTGTGACGGGATTGTGAATGATTTCACCCACCTGTGCACACAAGTCAAACTTACCTCTAGCATAGGTGAAAACTTCATGGAGAAACTTTCATTTTAGGTTGAAATCTTCTGGTGTTTTTTTGACTGTTATCTCTCATCAGCTCTCAGCTCACTGAGCTTATGCTGACTGGATACCAATAAGTAGCGTGTTGTGGTTGTTGTGCCATTGCACTGAGTCCACTGCTGCCATGTCTAAGCCACTTGTTGAAGGTATGACACCAGCCAGCAGTCAATCAGCAATCAATGGGCCAGCAGGGCCATAGGCAGTGTATTTATAGAAGCTTGTCTGTCA
The DNA here is from genome assembly GCF_007364275.1 of Archocentrus centrarchus. Classification (NCBI taxonomy): domain Eukaryota; kingdom Metazoa; phylum Chordata; class Actinopteri; order Cichliformes; family Cichlidae; genus Archocentrus; species Archocentrus centrarchus. Next base: position 3,996,572 of record NC_044360.1, on the reverse strand, counting down.
CATCTTAGCTTTGAAAGTGGTCTGTTCTGTGGTTTCAAAGTTCAAACAAACTGACAGTCATTTGAAGTGCTCTGATGTTTAAACAAATGCATGCTGCCTGTTAATTCACATTCACAGAACACCTTTTTTTTTTCCTGTCTCACATTTCACTTAATTGGATTTCCATCTTCTTTTCCTCTTTGCTCCTTAAGCAATTTGTCAGCGTAAAAGCTTTCAACAGTATAATTGCGCAGACAAAAGTAGCTCGGGCTCTGTGCTCATAGAGGAGGATTGATATCCATGTGAGTCATTTTCTATTTACTGTCAGGTTGTGGGCTGAGAAGTCTGGGGAGTTATTGTGAATGTCTTGCATGTGCATGGTGACAGGCAGGGGTGGAAAGAAGGGGGAAAAAAGTCACTTGTGATGTTAGTGGGGTGAGAAAGGGGACTGAGGGTAGAGAGGAGAAAATCTGGAGTAAAACTGAGGAAGTCAAAAGAAAGGACAGTTGGGGGAAAAAATGGTCCAATTCAGGGGAAGGATCTTTGAAAGTTTGCATTTTTTTGATTACCCTATTTTAAGGCCTCTGAAAATTGTCACAACTTTGGCTTCTGCTTGCTGTATGGCTTTTTTATTGCTGCACAGGAGAATGGTCCTGCAAGCAACCTCTGAGATTGTTGACTATTGCAAGCAAGTGCTAGACTGGTCCTGACTAATGTGTTCTGAAACAGGCATGACTTGACCCCATCCCTGTTTGTGATGTACATGTTGGGGCACAGTGTGCTGAACGTCAGCTGTCAAGGCCTCTTCCAGGGTGCAGTAATTGTAGTATGGATGATTCTTAATTTGGCTTTGTTGCTTTACAACCCCTCATGAAGCACTGATATGGCTATCAATGCTTTGTGGTCTATGAAACATTGATAGCCATAGGCCTGATGTCCTATCTCTTCTCTTCCTGCTCTTGTCGGAGACGGTCGCACTATCTCTCTCTCCCTGCCCTCCCCATCTCTCCGCTTGCTGCTTGCTGTGAGAGCGTCTTTTACACACTGTCCGAATAAGAACAAGATTGAAACATGGATCTGGCAAACTGGGCATTCTCCATCATTGATCGAATTTTTTCCACTATGAGATCCGGGACAGGGGAGCCTGCGTGTCCGAGTGGAACAGACCCGGTTGGATACGTCATCGACTCTTGGAGCTCGTGGAGACCTGTGTGCTTCTCAGCCCTTGGAGTGGAAGACGTGGAAGACGCATATATATTCGGCTTTTTGGTAGCGGTATCTTCTCTGTTTGGGCTCGGTGGATACCTGCTTTACTGGCAAATTAAGAAAATCTGGACGGCGGTTCGACATCTGCAGAGGCTGCCGACCCAGGTGGAAGGGCTGAGCAGAGCCGTACAAACTCAGACTCAAAGCCTGGTGGACCTGAGCCGCAAGATTAGCGGGCTCGCAGGCGAGAGGGGTTAGATCAGGAGATATAGTTCGGTTCTGCACAGTGAGGACGGCAATCAACGAATTTGGAATATTGGATTTTTGAATGGTTTCCCAGTAAGACTGAAGGCTGTTGGAAAAACAAGCAGCCTGTTCCAAAACAACATTTGTTATCAGGAATTCGGCTCCCCTGCCGGCCTTGGGTTGGCAACCATATCTCTCTCCAGGGCTCTGTGTGCGGCTGCTCTTCCCCCCACTCCGCGTTGTGATTTGTGAAGCTGGGTCTGGTGTACCACGGCCGCTGATGAAATTCCACCACTATCAGCGAACTGTTTTGGCTGGAACCTGGCATCTGGCTCCACAATGCCCCCACCTCTCGTCTCCGTCTGCATTCCCTCCTGACCTGACCTCACCTACCGCCGCTGTCCTAGCTTTACATGTGCAAATGCTTTGCTAAGGTGGTTTTTTTGGACCCTGGTATAGTGCTCTTTTGAGCACTGTACCAGATGACATTTTTTTTTAACATAACTTCCCCATGATGTGTTGTTTTCTCCTCCTGCCAAAGGTAGCGCTGCAAGTCGGCTGCATGACCCGAGGACACATATCCCCCTATGTGTGTTGTGTTTTGTGTATTCTTGGATGGTGTTCTGTAACTGCAATTTCCAATGTGTGAACTTGTTCACCCACATGGCAATAAACTTCATTCATTCATTCATATCTGCTCACTCTTGCCTTGGGATTGTAAGGAAGAGGAAGAGAGCACTGGCTGTGCAAGATCAGAGCTATAACTCTCAGGGGTTTGGGTTGGGCTATGTTGCCAGTTCTGCTATGTTTCCAGAAGATAGGCCCAATTGTCCTGGAGGGGGAGTTGATCACTTATGATGCATTCTTTCCCAGAAAGGAGTCTACCATGAGCTATATGACATTGGTCTGTGGTGTCAGGAGTGTTATGAAAACCACTTTGTTGCCCATTCAACGCAAGGGATTTTATGCCATAAAGATACTTTGTCTCTGCCTATGTGTGCGTCTGCCAACATGTATTGAATTAATGTCCACTACCAAGCAGGTGTGGAACTCAGCTTTATCTGGATATCATTCTATGCCAAGACAACCGTTTGCCAAAATAAACCAAAAATCAGCAAAAAAATATTTAAGCATAAAAATTCAAAAAGAAAAAAATAATGTAGCATCATCAACTGCACCAAAGAATAAAACAGTTAAATGTGGATTATTAAACATTAGGTCTCTCTCTTCCAAGTCCCTGTTAGTAAATTATTTAATAATTGATCAACATATTGATTTATTCTGCCTTACAGAAATCTGGTTACAGCAGGATGAATATGTTAGTTTAAATGAATCAACACCCCCGAGTCACAGTAACTGTCAGAATGCTTGAAGCACAGGTCGAGGAGGAGGATTAGCAGCAATCTTCCATTCCAGCTTATTTATTAATCAAAGACCCAGACAGAGTTTGAATTATTTCGAAAGCCCGACTCTTAGTCTTGTCCATCCTAATTGGAAAATTCAAAAACCTGTTTTATTTTTTATTGTCTATGGTCCACCTGGTCCTTACTCAGAGTTTCTGTCTGATTTCTCAGACCTTTTATCTGATTTAGTGCACAGTTCAGATAAATAATTATAGTGGGTGATTTTAACATCCATGTAGATGCTGAAAATGACAGCCTCAATACTACATTCAATCTATTATTAGATTCAATTCTCTCAAAATGTAAAGGAGCCCACCCACCACTTTAATCATACTCTGGATCTTGTCCTGACATATGGCATAGAAACTGAAGACAGAGCAGTGCAGAGCAGCTACCTAAACTCTGCTCCCAGTGAGGTAGATTATCTCGTCAATAGTTTTACATCCTCACTGCGTACGACTTTGGATACTGTGGCTCCTCTGAAAAGGAAAGCTTCAAATCAGAAGTGCCTGACTCCGTGGTGTAATTCACAAACGCACAGCTTAAAGCAGATAACCCGTAAGCTAGAGAGGGAATGGCGTCTCACTAACTTAGAAGATGCTCATTTATCCTGGAAAAAGGGTTTTTTGCTCTATAAAAAAGCCCTCCATAAAGCTAGGACATCTTACTATAAAACATTAATAAGAACAACCCCAGGTTTGTTTTCAGCACTGTAGCCAGGCTGACAAGGCTGACCCTGTGATCCAATTTTTAAATTGTAAAATGGGTCATGAACTGCATTTGCCAAATTTTAGCTAATACATTTCCATTTCTATGGCAGCTAACTACAGAGTTTGTAAAAAATACCATGAGTTCAGTGCTGAAAGTTCTCAACTTGGCTTCTGTCTAACGCTCAGCTTGAGACAGGGTTATGCATATTGGACCAGCGTGGGTCTCTGCCGCAAGTAAAAATGCATTAATTAACTTTAATTTTGAGACCAAGCTTCTTTAGCAATTGTCTATGTTCTCTGTAGGTTTTCTGAAGATATCTGTTGCTCTGCATCTCTGCCTTTGTCCTACCCTCATGCACTAAACCACACACATACACACAAAGACAGAACAAATAAGGTGTAGAGAAACAGAAGCAGAGGAAAAGGAGGGGAGAGAGAAAGAGCAACTGAAGGGAGATCTTAATTAAGATTAGGCCAGAGCCACAACTGTGTTTCACCAGCTGGCTCTGTGTGTCCACGACATGACTCCATTTCTTTCCTCTCCTCTTCCTCCTTCTTTCTTCAATCTGACATTTCCTTTTTAACCATCAATTGACTTTTTGGTCAGGTGTTCTCACTGATGTTGAGATTTCATCTTCTTTGTGGATATCTGGCATCCAAACATTCATAAAGACGCAGAAGATAGACAAAACATCTAATAGGTAATGTATAATGCTAGTTATAACACTAAAGTAGCAAAGAGCACGAGAATATTTTACATTGGAAATTTCTTTTATTATAATGATGTTCTGAGGGAATCTGATCCTCCAGAACACACACACACACACACACACACACACACACACACACACACACACAGAGTCAAACTTGGCACAGTCACATAGTTGCATCTGACACCAACTCTGACTTGAAGCTGCTAAAAACAAAAGCAATGCAAACCCCACCACCAAGCTCCACCTCACTATTCTTCAAGGAATATTGTGGGGGAGGAAAGCGCGCGCGCGCGCGCACACACACACACACACACACACACACACACACACACACACACACACACACACACACACACACACACACACACACACACACACAAACACACACACACACACACACACAGTGCTGTCATTGCTTTCTTCAAGGCAACTAAGAGAGAATAAGCAACCGGGTGTGTGACAGATGCAGTGAAAGAAAAGATGGATTGGGGCAGTTGTTTTTCTTTCTTCTCTTTAAAAAAAGAAAAAGGAAAAAAACAAAAACGCTGCTTATACAGTAAAGTGAAAGTAGGCTGCTGTTCACTGGTAGTGTGGCTGTTTGTTTGGTTTTATTCAAGCAAAAACTTGGTGTTAGACTTCCTCTGTTTTGCTTTTTTAAAAAAAAATCATGTCTTTGACTAAAACCCTGATATATCAGCATGACTAAAAGCCTAGTAAAAGCACAAAATTGTGCTTGAATACTACTGTCACAGAAGGTAGTTTTATGAAAAGCCTGGATGACATGGACAATGAGAAATTTCATATAGCTGCACACAAATACTTTAATTTTATGAAGATCTCAAAGGAGATTGATGGCGAGGTGAAATAAAACCTTTTTTCCTCTGTATTTCCTAATTTCAGTCTATGAAAGAAAAACAAACACTTCACTGATGGTGAAATTTGTGCAGTTATTTTCTTAATGAACTCCCACTGGTGCATTTCATCTTTCTATAATATACACCGCATGTGGTCTGACAGGAAAAAGAAATGAAACACTCCCATTAGAGAAGTTTGTCTCTTGAATCTGAGTTGCTAAACACAAACGGTGGATCCAGGTTTAATGTTACAAGCTAATCAGTTTCAATCGTCCCACCCACCTTCTCTGTTTTCCCTTTCTTATGTATCTCCCAGGTAACAGGTTTCCACCTGGGAGATTGAATGCGCTCATCTCTCATGGGCTGATTTAAATTGAAGGTGCTGCAAATGAGAGGCCCCTCAAAAAGAACCAGACTTGGAGCATGGAACAGTTTTTTCGTTTTTTGGGGGGTCTCGTTACACACTGGTCAGTGGCCCACGTAGACAACTCTGTAGTTAATAAGAGCCTTGATTCATTTCATTGTATTCACTTCTTTCACTCTCCCTGATCCACCTTGGGGAGTCAAAGGTGGACATATTAAACAATTCTCTTTAAAATGTTTTAACTATTATATTTAAACTAGGTTGCCCACATGCAGAAGACCAGAAACCATCAAAGGTTGAACAAAGAAATGATGTGTTGGCTATGCCAGTTTTTCAGAGATTCCAGGTGTTAGTAGATGAGCTTCTGCTGGCAGAGTGGAGCTTGCAGCAAAGGCCTGGTAGACTATCGATAATTCATGTGTTGACTGGCACACGGTGGGAATTGGAAGCAGAGAGAAAACTGGTTTAACCCAAATAAAAATAAACACCAGGGAGGTACTCAGGGAGTTGGCTTGGTTGTGGGTACCATACAGCTGATGCAATAATGTGGTTGAATACTGGTGGAAGAGCCGGGGTAGATTTACTCCCTGCTGATTATTTGATGTGTTCCAGGGAAAGGAACGAGGAAAAATCAGGTTTCCAGCTATTATTGAGGATGCACAAGTGCATCTTCTTTGAGTGACTAAGTGATGAGTTCTTCTTTTATGTTTGTGTGATTAAAAAAAAAAAGTACATCTTTTTCACTTTGTGCCACATTGTAACTGTAAATGAAAGTATGCAATGCAGCTATTCGATATATGTTAAACAACTTTAAAATGATGCCTCTAAGGACAGATGTTTCATTTTGTTAATATCAGTTGCTTTCATTTCTATCTCCTCATGCTTTTTCCTCTCAGACTAAGATGTGAGAAATGGAATCAAGGATGGACAAAACTGGGAGAGAGGCATAAGTGGTTGTAGCCCTTTCCCTTTCTGTTGTACCTGGAATATTTATTCCTGCAGGGGTCTGCAGGAAGCAACGGCCATTAGGCCGATTTAGGCAAATCAGGCCTCTGCACAGAGGTTTAAGTAAGATGGGTCTAGTACAGTGCCCCCCCCCCCCCCCCCCCCTTTCTGTTTTTGAGTTTTTAAATGATGATTTAATGTGAAAAAGCATTACCCCTTAAACCTCATAACTGTTTTAACTTATTTGTTTTGAGCCATTCAAAGATGGATTTGCTGGTGTGTTCTGTATCATTGTCTTGCTCCATAAGCCCAGTGCACTTGTGGTTCAGGTCACGAACTGATGGTCGGACATCCTCCTTCAGGATTTTCTGGCAGAGAGCAGAATTCATGGTTCCATCAATCACGGCAAGTCATCCAGGTCCCGAAACAGCAAAGCAGCCCCAGACCATCACACTACCACCACTGTAAGATGTTCTTTTTCTGAAATGTTGTGTTAGTTTTACACCAGATGCAGCTGCATGCAAACCTTCAAAAAAAGCCAACCTTTGTCTCGTCAGTCCACGAAATATTTTCCAAGAAGTCTCTGGGATCATCATGATGGTTTTTTGGCAATTGTGAGACGAGCCTTTGTGTTCTTGTTTGTCGGCTGTGCTTTTCACACCGGAGCTCTCCCATGGGTGCCATTTTTGTCCCATCTCTTTCTCATTGTTGAATCATGAACGCTGACCTTAACTGAGGCAACTGAGGCCTGCAGTCCTTTAGATGTTGTTCTGGGTTCTTTTGTGAACTCCTTAATGGTAATGTTCACTCCTGTTCCAAGTCCTCTCCATTTGTGGTTAATGGCTCTCACCGTGGTTCTCTGGAGTCCCAAAGCAGTAAAAATGGCTCTGTAACTCTTTCCAGACTGACAGACGTCACTGACTTTGTTTCTCATCTGTTCCTGAGTTTGCTTAGATTGTGATTGTGTTGCTTTCTGAGGTCTTTTAGCCTGCTTCACTTTGTCAGACAGGGTCTGTTTAAGAGATTTCATGATTCAACAGGTCTGGCGGTTCTGAGTGTGGCAGTGAGACTGAATTCAGCTTTGCAAAAAATGTGGTTAATCACAGTTAATCGTGATTTAACGAGGGGTTTTCACAAAGGGCCATAATAACAAATTATTCTGTCCTTTTTTTTCTTTTTTTTTTTTTTAAATCAGTCCGCTCTCATATGTACTGATTAAAAGGCAAGAAAACATCTGGATTTGGAGAACATCAGCTTGACCTTCAAGCCAGAGACCCAAGTTTGACTCACACACATTTTTTTCACATATCATTTTTAAATACATTATTAATTACAAATATGCCACTTGGTTAGGCCTAGTTATTAAAAACTACTTTTTTAGCTTCATAAAAATATCACACTTTGTTTGAAATAAAACAGCTGTCATGTCATAAAACTTTAAACTCCCCACTTTCTCTGCAAAAATATACATCCTCCTAACATGAAATATATTTCCTACTGAAATGCATTACTTAAGAAAAATTCAGTGACATGGAAAAACATTTTTTGGGGACTTTCACGAACTGCCTTGAGACCAGGCTGCTGATCAGGTAGTCACTTTCGTACTCTCACTGCAGCATTTTGGATGACCTGAAGGAAGAGATGCAGCTAACTGTGATTCATGGGTGTCTGTTTCATTTTCAGTTATTTATTTTATTATTTGATAAGCGTTCATTGGTGTCAGATATAACTTTGGATTTGAATTTGCCTACGATTTGAAACATTTAAGGACTATTCAGAGAAAACGACCCACGTTGCCACTTAAAAAGTTTAACTCAATGTTTTCTCTGCAGCTGCATTTTCCTTATTAACAGCCTTTGTACTGGCTTTTAAAAGCAGTAAATGAACAGAACATTGTCCCTATATGTTCCATATAAGTATGTGACACTGACAGAAGTGACAATTATTTACAAGAAAATGTCTAATTATTATTTAAATAGAACATGATGTATGAAGCCATTTTGAATACATCAGTCCTGTATGCTGGATTATTCTAATTTATTATTATCAGGCAGTCCTAAAAGCTCCCTGAAAAGCCTTCAGCTGATCCAAAATGCTGCAGCTAGAGTACTGACAGGGACTAGAAAGAGAGAGCAGGTTTCTCCCATATTGGCTTCTCTTCATTGGCTCCCTGTTAAATCTAGAATAGAATTTAAAATTCTTCTCCTCACATACAAGGTCTTGAATAATCAGGTCCCATCTTATCTCAAAGACCTCATAGTACCATATCACCCCCAACAGAGCACTTCTCTCTCAGACTGCTGGCTTACTTGTGGTTCCTAGGATACTTAAGAGTAGAATGGGAGGCAGAGCCTTCAGCTTTCAGACCCTCTTCTGTGGAACCAGCTCCCAGCTTGGATTCGGGAGACAGACACCCTCTCTATTTTTAAGATTAGGCTTAAAACTTTCCTTTATGATAAATCTTATAGTTAGGGCTGGATCAGGTGACCCTGAACCACCCCTAGTTATGCTGATAGAGGCCTAGGCTGCTGGGGGGTTACCATGATACACAGTGTTTTTTCTTATGCACCTCTTTTCACTCTGTTTTTACTCCACTCTGCATGTAATCATTAGTTATTATTAATCTCTGCCTTTCTTCCACAGCATGTCTGTCTCTCTCTCCCCTCAGCCCCAGCAGATGACCCCCCCTCCCTGAGCCTGGTTCTGCTGGAGGTTTCTTCCTGTTAAAAGGGAGTTTTTCCTTTCCGCTGTCACCAAGTGCTGCTCATAGGGGGTCGTTCTGACTGTTGGGTTTTCTCTGTATTATTGTAGGGTCTTTACCTTACAATATAAAGCAGCTTGAGGCAACAGTTTGTTGTGATTTGGTGCTATATAAATAAAATTGAATTGAATTATTGTCCTTGAATTAATTTCCCTCACTGTGATCAAACAGTGACTGTCCTCCATGAAAAACAGAAACAGTGCAGGCTACTCTTAATTTGTATTACTGTATTACTTATTGTTCTCGCTACCATTAGCACATGCTATGTGCCAGTCTGCTTACTGGTGATTTTATCTACTATATTTTACAACGATGTATGGAAGGCATTGTAGTTAAAATAAATAATAAATTTTGAAAAGATGAATTGGGTATTGAAGGTGGAATTTTTCAGATTAACATCAGCAAACATGTTGACTCTTTCACATGTGAAATCATGTTAATTCTTACAGCTTATAGGACCCTCCCAACATGTTAATAGTGATGCATGCAGGACCCCTCAATGTCACACAGCCTTTGATTGTTATTGTAGAGAATAACAACCAACAAAAGTCTCCCCAAATTGCAGGTAACTAGAAAACTGGTCTTTGTGTCTTAACCGCTGTTTTTAAACTTTCATTTTTTCCACCATTATCTGGATTACTAATGTTTTCCATATCTTCACATGAACAACTGTGATCAATGGCGTCAGCAGGCGACTAAATTAGATTAAATCAAACATAAGTCTTTGCACTCCTGGATCTCTAGAAAACCCTCAGCAGATCCTTCTCATTTCTGCAGCTTGTTGGTTAGATTTTTATTTTCTTTTGCAAGTGTCAGTACAAAGTAAAACCTGCCATCTCGTCTGCAGGGTTTTGAAATGATGCTGTCATGGTCAGTATAAGTAAAGGATGGATCCAGGTACATCTTTCAAACCAACGAATACAACCTCCAGTCTGTACCCTTATACAACCTCTGTGTGTGCATGTGTGTGTGTGTGTGTGTGTGTGTGTGTGTGTGTGTGGGGGGGGGGGGGGGGGGGGGGGGGGGGGGGTAAAGGACATAGCACTGACACTACATTCAGACTCAGACAGTATGATGGGGAGCTAGGTGCTTTGATAAATGAGTGTCATAGTCAATTTTCCATTTTATTCATCTAAATAGACAAAAACACCTCTTACTAACTTTCAGTCATTCTTTCATATCATTCAAAGCCTCTGAAGATGTCGGCGCCTCTGTGTATGTATTCATTGAAAGTCAGAGAAAAACCTGAACCGTGATGCAATCGGCCTTCTTATGCAGAGACCTTGTGCTGTTTAAAAGCTGTTTAAAGTAAATTCAGATATTTGTTTCTGAACAGGTTATACACGCTATAAAGTAAATGCTGAAAACTTGAAAATCTATGAAGTACCAAATTATGCCCAAGGCTGCTGAAGTGTTTTTCTACATTTGTGTTTAACAGTGTTTTTTTTTTTTTCTATGTGATATCAGAGTCATATTAATAGCATGTTGCTAAATGCACAGTGGTAAGACACAAAATCAGTTGCTGTGTAATTCATATTCTGCTTTCATGATAATCAGGAGTACTGATGCATGTAAGTGTCCAATATTTGTTCTGTCATGTTGATAGCAATTCTGAACTCAGCCATTATGATCTGTCACCCTTGTATGGCCCCTATGTAATACATAATATAATAATAATAAATAATAAGCAGAAATGCTGAACAATTTGCCAGCATTTTAACTACCACAGTGCCTGGGTATCTCAACTTAACTGGGCAGGATCTGCTTATCTTTCTCAACTGAGCAGATCCTGGCTCAGGGAAGGGCAGATATCAGCTTTACCTTATAATAAAAAGCACCTTAAGACTGTTGAATTGGCTCTGTATAAAAAATGTAACTGACAAAGTGCGTCTGAAGGCAGAGATGCTGGTTGAAAGAAAGAATTCATGCACTGGTATTTATACAGTCCCCTAAAAGTGAAAGTCACTTGCAGTCTTAATAAGCCTTTTTCCCAGCTTAACATTTGACCAGCGTAGCTACAACAACCAATCGTCACAGGAAGCTGGTGGAAGGATGTAACGGCCTTTCATCTGGCAGGTGAAAAAGTAGCTTGCATGCTTAAAAGTTTGCCTTTGATATCACCTCAAACTCCTCTGTTTCCAACTAGGCCAGAAGTCTGAAGTGTAAATTACCCACTGAAAGAGTGAGAACTACACGGCTGGTGTGAGAACTGTATCCATGGTGACTCTACCATACACTATGCACGCAGCAACCCCTTGGGGGGGTGATGATTGCTTCTTAGTCTGTCGGTGCCTTTAGGGAGCCTGGTGAGCACCTCTGACAGCTCATTTTGGTTCAAATGAGCACATTTCCCAGCTCATGCAATTTTATTTTCTTAGGGAAATCCACCTGTTTCTGTTGTCAGCCACTCACCTGCCTTTTGTTTTATTACTTCTCTCATTTGGTCACTGGAATATCTGCAATTATCTGCTCCTTATCCACACGTATAAGTTTTAATTTCTGCATATGATTACACAAACTCTGAACTGCACACGGGCTCTGCTGCTCAGCTCTGTGTTGTAAGAGTTCACTTGAGTTACATCAGGCACAGAATATCAACTTTTCAAGTGGTAACCCTCTTGAGGTTCCTCAAGGACACATTATGAAACCTTTGTGTAACTCTAATGAAGTCTTAATTAAACAAAACAAAAAAAATTGTGAGATAGACCTGTTTTACTGACACCACATATGAGCCATTTTCATGGATTGGGTAACTATGATAATCAATTTAAGGGATTGAAACAATGAAAATCTCAAAACAGAATGCAATTGAAATGGTCCTGCCGAATTTATTTTTTAAACAATTTTGTACTAATATTTATATTAAACATGACTTTGCAAAAGTCTTGAGCCATCCCAACAAGGTGATTGCCAAAGAGCTGTGTGTCCATAAAAATCTGAGGAAACTGGACAAGTGGAAGACAAAAGAAAAAGTTATTTAAGTCATGTCCTTAAGAAATAAGAAAATATCCAGCAAAAACCTGACACAGGACCTGAAAGATGCATCTGGCCCTTCAGTTAATCCACCTATTGTTTGCTGTAGCCTCATCAGAAATGGTCTCAGTGGAAGGGTGGCAGTCAAGAATCCATCCTTAAGGAAGGGATACAGAGAGAGAAAAGGCTGAGGTACAGTATGCCAAAACTGGGCTGGAAATCAGTGGCAGCAGGTCTTATCTGGATTTTATTGCACTGTACTTGTGACGTACACAATGACAATAAATTAAATCGAATCCACTAAAAAACACACACACAGACTGCCATTTCCAGAGTCTTATGCATGTGTTGTTGTTGAATATTAGGAGCGTAGAAAGCAGGTGAGTGGATTAGTAGAGTAGATTAGGATTGAGTTGGTTAATAACCTTTGAAGTGTACATTAAACACCACAAAATGTAATAATCCAAGATTGCCTGTTTTAAACTATATAACTGATAAAGTTACCATCCATCCATCCTCTTCTGCTTATCCTGTTCAGGGTTGTGGGGCGGCTGGAGTCTATCCCAACTGACATAGGGTGAGAGGCAGGGTACACCCTGTACAGGTCGCCAGCCTGTCGCAGGGCCAACACAGAGAGACAGACAACCATCCACACTCACATTCACACTCTCAGGCAATTTAGAGTGACCAATTAACCTAACCCCAGTAACTGCATGTCTTTGGACTGTGGGAGGAAATCCATTCAGACATGGGGAGAACATGCAAACTCCACACAGAAAGGCCCGGGCCAAGGGGGAATCAAACCCAGACCTTCTAGATGTCATTGTAACTGTGAGGCAGCAGCATAAATAAACATTTTTCTCAAATCACGTAGTTCATTACTTTTGAACAATTTTAACTTAGATTACACGTTTAAATATTTATAGCATTTTAATCAAATGTTCAAGTTGAATTTTATCTGTTATCCATGAATTAATGTCCAATGTCAATCAATTAATAAACTGGTTTTAAATAGAATGCTATCATTTTAAGCCAATTTTAAACTTATATTGAATGCAAGCAGAGAACACATCACCAAATATTTCTCAAAAAATATTAGTTTCTAAACAATAAACTTTAACATTAACTTTGTCCTACTTTCATCCACAGAATATTGTCTATTTAAATAAACATTTAACCATACCGGTGGTGTCTTTGGTGGGAGCTGTGAGAGCAGTGAGGTGCACAGGTGAATGGGATTACCTGTAGAGAGCTGCTGAGAGTGAGACAGGGAATGGAACAGCAGGAGCGCTTGCTTCAGTGTGAGGCGCACTGCAGCTGGGTGGGCAGTGGGAATGCTTACCTTAACTGAAAATATTGCCTTAATAATAATAATAATATCTTTACTTAATGACCTTAACTGAGGCAAGTGAAGCCTGCAGCTCTTTGTTTTTTCTGGGTTCTTTTGGCGACCTCCTGGATGAGTGATTGAAGCACTCTTGTTGCATTTTTGGTAAGCCGGCCACTCTTGGGAAGCTTCCCCCACTGTTCCAAGTTTTCTCCATTTGTGGATAACGGCTCTGACCGTGGTTCGCTGGAGTCCTGAAACCTTAGAAATGGCTTTGTAACTGTTTCCAGACTGATAGATGTCAACAGCTTTGTTTTGTATCTGTTATTTAGATTGTGGCATGATTTGGTGAGTTTCTTTGAGTCTATTTTACTTTGTCAGACAGTTAATATTTACGTGATTTCTTGATTCAACAGGTCTGGTTTCTAGTGAGATTGAATCAGCTTTCAAAAAAATGTGGTTAATCACAGTTAATTCCTAATTTGACACACACACACAAAATTGTACTACAAAGTGCTACAAAAAGGTTACACAATAAAATAAGAAATACACCATACAAACACATATTGATAAATATATCCCCCCCCCCAAAAAAATCACAAAGAGATAACACCTCATAGGGGGTTGTTTTGACTGTTGGGTTTTCTCTGTATTATTGTAGGGTCTTTACCCACAATACAAAGCGCCTTGAGGCGACTGTTGTGATTTGGCGCTATATAAATAAAATTGAATTGAATTGAAAGACTGAACAACTATGGCTTGTTTGAAAGGGAAGCCAGGAGAAAGTCTCTTCTCTCAACATGGCAGCATGACTTAGATTTCCAAAGTTGCATGTGAACAAACCACAAGACTTCTGGAACAATGTTCTTTGGACAGATGAGACCAAAGTGGAGATGTTTCTCCATAATTCACAGCAGCAGGTTTGTAAAAAACCAAACACAAGATATCAGCGCAAACGTCTTAAGTCAACTGTCAAATATGATAGTAGAGGTATGATGATGGAAATGATCTGAAGTACAGCAGCAAATCTACAAAGGAGTGGCTGACCAGACCTCAGCTAGACTGAAAAACTGTGGTGAGACCTCAAGACAGCCGTACATGAACAAATGCCTGCAAAATGGACTGCATGGAGTCATATAAAAACTTTTTTTTTCTCAGTATATGAGCCTCATCCAAAGTGTTCCCAACTCTCACCAAATGACAGCCGGGACAAGATCCATTTCCCCCATTCTGGCCAGGAATCCCTTCCCACAAAGCAATGTGTCACATGCAAAACTTGAAACAGCAGCCCATTCGAAATCTGGCCCTGGCACAATCTCCCTACACATTTCTCTGCATTTGCACATTTGTGCGGAGGGTTTGCAGCATTAAGTGATGTTTCAAAGCAACCAGCCAGGCATCCACACAGAAAGCGATTCGCTCATTGCGCATCTGTGTCTCTGTCACTAGCTGACATTTCAGACTCCGGTTGCCTACAGTAGGTAGACTTCTAAAGCATGCACCACTGTCATACATCGATCGATGGTATCCCTTGCTCTCAGTTGTAGTTGCTTCAGTCAATCACCTTGAAGCTGGGAAAAGTGTAACTCAGGACCCACTGACTTCACATTACCAGCAGTTATTTCACCCATTGTAGCTGTGATCTTGGGTTGCCACGCTCATGCAAATAGCTTCTTGTGTGGACACCCCTTTACTGACCACACCACATGAAAGCACAACACCTGTTTTGTGTCCAGTGTGGAGGAGATTGTACTCACCTCTGTGTAACCCACGACTGCGTCAGTAAACTAATTAACAAAGTAGCAACGTTAAACAATTTTGTACATGTTTGTAAATGACTTTGTGTATTTTTGGGAAGTGCTACATCATTTTCTTTTCTTTTCTTTTTTTTTGCTGTCGTACATAGTGCGTCCATAATGTAGCGGTTTACACATTCATCTAACAAGCAAAAGATCCCCGGTTCATTCCCCTTGAGGAGACAAAATTCCCTTTGCGGATGTGTCAGGAAGAGTGTTTTTCTGATGTGACAAAACAAACAACCAAAAAAGGAAGAAAAAAAAAAAACCATGCAGAGTTACCCACTGCTGTGACCCATCGTGAACAAGGGGGATGAAAATGGCTTACACATAATAACGAAAACTCAACTTTTGAGAGTCCCATCTTTAAACATTCAGATTCTCACTTGTATACTTGTATATTGTCTTATAGTTTTTATACTTATTTGTTTTTTTTCTGTACGCACGAAGTACCGCAGCAATTTCCTAAGGCTGTGAACCTGTTCACCCATATGGCAATAAAAACCTTCTGATTCTGATTCTGATTCTGAAAGTGCAATTATAGCTTTGAATTAATCTAGAACCATCTCTCCAAGAATATTAAACAATAATAGAGGAGTGAAAGTGCACATTTTTTTCTTGTCATTTGGAACCAAAAATCTCAAATTTGGACTCATCAGGCCACAGGACAGATTTCCACTGGTCTGATGTCCGCGCCTTGTGTTCCTTGGCCCCAGCCATTCTCTTCCTCTTGTTGTTTTCCCTTAGAAGTGGCTTCTTTGCAGCAACTCAACCATAAAGTCCAGATTCACGCCATCTTCTCTGAACAGTTGATGTTGAGATGTGTGTGCTACTTGAACTCTGTGAAGCATTTAGGTGGGCTCTTATCTGGGGTGCTGTTAGCTTGTGGTTTCTGAGGCTGGTAGCTCTGAACTGATCCTGTCACAGAGGAAACTCTTGGTCTTCCTTTTTCTGGACGGTCCTGATGAGAGCCAGTTTCATCATAACGTTTGATGGTCTTTGTGACTGCACTTGAGGAAACGTTCAAAGTTCTTGAAATGTTTCGGATTGACTGACCTTCATTTCTTTATTTAGGTGAGTAGTTCCTGCCATAATGTGGATTAGAACATCACTCTAACATAGATGAGCTGCACTCATCTGACTGAAGACTAAATTAGAAGCAGTGACTCTGGAATGAGCAGGAGATAAAGGCAGCTTACTAGGAACGAATCAAAGTATCTGATGATGTGTATGGGTTTCTACAAAATCTAAAATCAAATTTTATTTGAGTTGATGTGTCAATAATTCCAGAACCTTTAGAGTAATTGATTGTAGAGTTCTTTCTACAGTAAATCCATTTCATTTGTGCTGGCTGAACGCTACAAATGTCAGTATTTGTTTATCTGGATGGACTGTTGTAACAAGCAATAAGAGAGACAGAATAAAGACATAAGAAGAAAGGGTGAAGTCTAATAATGTTTTCTATTTTATATCAGTTGACTGCTTCACCATGTTGATTTATAATGTGCTCAGTCAAATGGTATTTAGTTTGGTGGGGGTGTTAAGAAACTGCAGAGAATGATTATCACTGTGAGTAGCTTCTTAAATAATTGTTTATTCATTTACAGAGAGTGAATAATGAGAGAAAGAGACAGAAAAAAAACACACACCAGAAGACAGATGAGCATCTCTCCTGCGCACACAGACTCTCACACAAAGATTGGAAACCAAAGCCAACAAAAGCACAGCAGATGCAGTAAACAATCACAGACAAAGAGGAGGCTGCAGTCAAACAAACATTTTGTTATTAATGATATTATGCCAATCCAATCAAGTACTCCAGCAGAGGTAGTATTTTATATATATATATATATATATATATATATATATATATATATATATATATATATATATATATATATATATATACACACATATAAAAATCCCAGCTCGCCTGCCCTATGGCCAGTTTATTTCGCCCTCCAAGCTCGGGTCCTCTACCAGAGGCCTGGGAGCTTAAGGGTCCTGCGCAGTATCTTAGCTGTTCCCAGTATTGCGCTCTTCTGGACAGAGATCTGTTGTTCCAGGAATCTGCTGGAGCCACTATTCAAGACTTGCCTTACTCTCTGCAGGTACTTGGAGGCTGCAGCTTTCCTAGTGACCTCTCCATGATTGCCATTTGCCTGTGGGATTCCAAGGTACTTGTAGCTGTCCTCAATATTTGCAATGTCGCCTTCTGGTAGTGTAATCCCCTCAGTTCTGACTACTTTCCCTCTCTTAGTTACCATCCGACTACACTTCTCCAGTCCAGATGACATTAAGATATCATTGCTGTAGATCCTGGTGGTCTGGATCAGTGAATCGATATCTCGTTCAATGACACCTTGATGTCATTCATGTACAGGAGGTGGCTGATGTTCACTTCATTCTGTAGTCAGTATCTGTAGCCAGTCTTGTTGATACATATGTTGATACATATTGTTGATATATACATATTGTTGATATATATATATATATATATATATACACTCACTCTGTTAAAAAATTAAAGGAACACTTAAAACACTGAGATGTAAGTGGGAAAAATTGTGCTGGATATCTGTACTGATATGGACTGCATGATGTGTTAGGAATTAAAGGAGTTTGGACACACTGTGTCTAAACTTTGACTGGTACTGTAGACCAGTGGTTCCCAAAGTGGTCCATGAAGGTACTGCAGGTGGGCTGCAGTAATAACACAAAATCAATTTGACATTACTCACAAATACGCATAGTTACATATTTATATAAATGTATTTATTTATATAAAAAGTGAATGAAAAATGGTGATAGGAGGTATTCAGTTTCTGATATTACTCATTACTCTGACCTCAATTTACTGTGCTTGTATTGAAGTTTGTGTCCCAGTGGTAGGTGGGTCTCATATTGGCATTAGCACTTTACATATGACTGGTTAGCTTTAGCAATTTATAGCCAACAACCTGTGTTGTTTATATCATTTTAATCTAAATTTCAAGGAAATACATCACTTTCTCTTGTATTTTGATGAGTGAGGACAGGCTTGTAGGGTGGTTTTAGAGGGGGGGCCCCATGGCATTTTCTGTTTTTTAAGGGGGCCGCAACTCTTGATTTTGGGAACTACTTCTGTAGACACACGCACACAAGCCAGTTTCATGGTGTCATGAACATGATTAATTTTTTTTTATAATACTAGCTTAGGATGTTGTATGCTGCACATAAACTGAGAAAGGGCTCAAAGAATTCAATTCTTTGAACTCAGCTTAAAAGGTCAACACTCATTACATTTCTGTCTTCATAGTTTATCTGCACAAAGTCCAGTTTAGTCACTTGTGGAAGAGTTAGGCAGTTGAAGCAGAAGCCGACCACTTCTGAGCATAGCTGCAACAGCAATTAAAGCTGCAAATGTCTGCTATTAGAACAGAAGTGGCAGACTTTGTCTCAAATCTACAAAAGTTTTTAATCCAGCATTATTTACATCCACCTTTTCTAGCTTTCACTCTTCTTTTTCTGCCTTGATTGCTGTATTGCTGCATGTCTTGAGACAATTCTGCTAGCTATTAATAGTGAATACACTGACAGCATCTGTGTTTTTCAGCTGCTAAAGAGTAATACCAAGTCCCATAGGGTCCTGACTTGCTGGCGTCTTTTAACCGGCGTGGAAGATATGATCCACACATCAAATGTAACTATATCACACAGACTACCACTGATGATGTAGGAGTCGGTGGTGGAACATGTAAATAGGAGCTAAATATAGAGGTGTTCTGCTAAAACATCTGATAAAAACCACCAGTGAGGCCTCGTGTCAGCCTTTAATCTGAGACAGCTTCACAGTTTAGAAGGCAATGAGGGGTGTACGTGACATGAGATGGAGAGACGAGACAAATAAGCGGCAATTTTGCTTCGATTTCCAAAGCAAACTCTAACTGAATTCCTCAGAGAAGTTAGCGCTGCATTTTATTCTTTTAATTTTTGTCTGAAGTCATTGAAAATAGGCAACATCTCCACTTTTGTCTATGTGCCAAAGGGAAGCCAAATGATCTCAATCAGACTTATTTTTGCAGAAGAATCACTCCCTGCTGGTCATTAGAAAATGTGCAGTCTTAAGGCACTTAAGCATTTGTGTGGCTTTTCAGACAAACTACATCCATCCCATAGTGCTATGCAAACCATAACATATATGGTTGGAGAATATATGGTGTATATATGTGTATTATTGTAGGGTCTTTACCTGCAATACAAAGCGCCTTGAGGCAACTGTTTGTTGTGATTTGGCGCTATAAATAAAATTGAATTGAATTGAATCAGAATCAGAATCAGAAGGTTTTTATTGCCATATGGGTGAACAGGTTCACAGCATTAGGAAATTGCTGCGGTACTTCGTGCTTACAGAAAAAAAAACAAAAAAAACAAAAAAAACAAAAAAAAAACAAAAAACAAATAAGTATAAAAACTATAAGACAATATACAAGTATACAAATTGCAAATATACAGAGATATTAGAGCTATAACTATAACACAATATTACAAAATTACAAAATATACAGTGCAGAGACTAATTAAAAGATAAAAGAATGTAGACTATATTCCACTAATATGTACATCAGTGCAATCAGACAGGTGCATAGACATAGGGTCATCAGCGTTTGTGGAGGGTGGTGGTAACAGTCTTAGGGTAATTGTTCATGAGTCCAACAGCAGAGGGGAAGAAACTGTTCTTATGGCGGGAGGTTCTGGTCCGTATGGACCGTAGCCTCCTGCCTGAGGGGAGAGGGTCAAAAAGTCTGTGCCCAGGGTGAGAGTGGTCGGCTGTGATCCGACCTGCACGCCCCAGTGTCCTGGAGGTGTACAGGTCCTGGAGAGATGGGAGGTTACAGCCAATCACCTTCTCAGCAGAGTGCACAACGCGCTGTAGTCTCTGTTTGTCCCTAGTGGTGGCTCCAGCGTACCACACAGTGATGGAGGAGGTGAGGATGGACTCAATGATGGCAGTATAGAACTGCACCATGGTCCTTGCTGGCAAGTTGAATTTCTTCAACTGCCGCAGGAAGTACATCCTCTGCTGGGCCTTTTTGATGACAGAGGTGATGGTGGGCTCCCACTTGAGGTCCTGGGTGATGGTAGTTCCCAGGAAGCGAAAAGAGTCCACTGTGGTGATGGGGGTGTCAGTCAGGATGATGGAGGGTAGAGGGGCTGTGTGCTTCCTAAAGTCCACTATAATCTCCAATCTGTCTTCTGGGCGTTCAGTACCAGGTTATTGTGGCTGCACCAGGACACCAGACGTTTGACCTCCATCCTGTAGGCCGACTCGTCCCCGTCTGAGATGAGTCCGATGAGAGTCATGTCGTCTGCAAACTTTTTTTTTTTTTTTTTTTTTTTTTTACATTATATTTATTGAATTTTTATGACATAGAAGAAAAACAAGTGATAGTGATACACTTAATACAGATTCACATTAAATAACTCAGTCCCCGAAGCGCAAAAAAAACCCAAAAAAAAAAAAAAAAAAAAAAAAAAAAAAAAAAATTAAACTCAGCAATCTCTGCACAGTTCTCTTAATGTCCTTTGTAATGTTTCAGAAACTTGATCAATGGTGACCATGTTTCTTCAAATTCCGCCCCCTTTCCTCTGACAATATAAGTGAGTCGCTCCAGAGTCATACATGATGCTATATCCTTCACCCACATGTGGTTTGATGGTATATCCATTTTTTTCCAGTGTAAAGATATTAGTCTCCTGGCCTGCAGGAGTCCAAAGTCAATCAATTTTAACTGTCTGGAATTAAAAACACAGTTCTCTGGATAAATACCTAAAATACACATTTTGGCCTCAGCAGATACATTGACTCCAACGATCTTTGACAAAGTTTGCGTAACCAAGTTCCAATATTGTTGTAATTTTGGACACTCCCATACACAGTGAAAAAGAGTACCCTTTCCAACCAAACATTTACAGCAGATATCTGGGATGTTAGGTGCCCAGCGGTTCAGTTTGACAGGAGTTATATAAGTTCTCATCAACCACTTGTACTGAAGGAGTTTCATCCTTGTATTAATTGACTGCTTTTGGGCTTTTACGCATGCAGATTCCCAGTCCGCTACCTGTATCTCTTCTCGGATGTCAGATCTCCATGCATCCAATCTATCTGCAGTGGATTCCTTATCATGCACTAGTAAAGCTGCATAAAATAAGGAAATGTGACCTCTCCTCTCTAAATTTTCTAGTATAATGTTCTCTAGGTATGACAGTGGTGGTTTAGATTCAATCTGTTTGTGTTTTGACATAATAAAATGTTTAATTTGTAAGTACTTATAAAAGTGTTTCTTTGAAATGTTATATATTTGACATAACTGCTCAAATGTAAGAAGCCTGTCATCCTTATAAAGATCTGCCAGTTTCTGTACACCTTTATTTGACCAGATTTTGAAACCTCCATCAGCTCTTCCTGCCTTAAAATATCTGTTCCCCCAGATAGGTGAGAAAGAAGAAATGGAAGGGATATCTCCAATATATTGATGGGTTTTATACCAAACATCAATTGTGTTTTTTAAAAAGGGATTTTTTGTCATTTTTATCAATTGTTTTGGCCTTGTGGAATATAAATACAAATTTAATCTAAGGTTTGTTACTAATTGTTCAATTCTTATCCATGCTGGGGGCGTTTCGGTTGAAAAGTAGAACATGGCTGAACGCAGCTGGGCGGACCAATAATACAATTTAAGATTAGGAAGTTGTAACCCCCCTCTCTCATATGGCAGGTATAACAAGCGAAGTCTTAATCTAGGTTTTTTATTATTCCAAATAAATCTACTAAAAATACTGTTTAATCCATTAAAAAATTGTTTTGGAAGAGGCAAAGGTATTGACTGAAAAAGATACAAAAATTTTGGTAATATATTCATTTTGATCATGTTTATTCTGCCAATCAATGATATGGGCATTATCATCCATTTATTTAGTGACTCGTTTACTTCACTGACCAGAGGATCATAGTTTGTTGATACAATTGTTTTAATGTCTGGGGTTATTTTAACACCAAGGTACACAAATCCTTCTCCTGCATTGATAAATGGGGTTTGTATAACCGGGTTTAATCTTTCATCCCTGTTCAAAAATAGAATAAAGGACTTTGAATCATTTATTTTGTAGCCAGAAAACTGACCAAACAACTCCACCTGTTGCATTAAATTTGGGATGCTAATGGACAAACTTGTCAAAAAAACTATCAGATCGTCAGCATATAATGCCAATCTATGCTCTTGGTCTCCCAACTGAATGCCAAATAGATCAGTTCGCATTCTTATCATCATTGCCAAGGGTTCTATGGCTAAGACAAATAACATTGGGGATAACGGGCAACCCTGGCGAGTGGAACGTTCTAATGTGAAGGGTTTGGAGGCTAAGTTGCTTGTCCAAACACTAGCTTCGGGAATTGTATACCAAAGCTTAACCCATCTAAGGAAATTGCAGCCAAATCCATATCTCGGAAGAACGTTAAATAAATATGACCATTCAATTCTGTCAAAGGCCTGACGGGCATCAAGTGATAATAAAGCCGTATCTTTAGCGTCAAATTTCTCATGAATTATATTTAGGACTCTTCTTATGTTGTGAAACCCTTGACATTTTGGTACAAAGCCATTTTGATCGTTATGAATTAAATGTGGGATAAAGGGGTCTAGTCTTTTTGCTAAGGCTTTGCAAAGTATTTTAGTGTCCACCCCCATCAGACTGATTGGTCTAAATGAAGAGCACTCCTCGGAAGGCTTACCAGGCTTTAACATCAGTACGATCATTGCTTGTCTTAGAGTAGGTGGGAGAACTTCATTTCTAAATGCTTCTTCATACATATTGAAGAGCGGGACTATAAGTTTTTCTTTGAAAGTTTTGTAGAATTCGATGGGGAAGCCGTCTGGCCCAGGAGCTTTACCACTATTGATACTTTGTATGGCCTGTGAAATTTCTTCAATCGTTAAATTTGTATCCAATTCCTTTTTTGTTTCTTCTGTGAGTGTCTGAAACTGAAGTTGGTCTAAGAATATATCTTGTTCTTCCAAGGTGTGGTAGCACTCTGATTTATATAGTTTCACATAGAATTGCCTAAAGCTATCGTTAATCTCAGATGGATCTACTGTTACACTGCCAGAGGGGGTCTTTATACTATTAATTGCTCTTTCACTTTGTATTTTCTTAATTCTCCATGCCAATAGTTTCCCAGCTTTCTCTCCTTGGTCATAGTAAGATTGTTTTAACCACATTAAACTTTTTGCTGCTGCCTCATAAGATAATTTATTATATTCAGTTCTCAAACGTAACAATTCACTCTGCTTTACTTGGTCGTCGTCGGCATTTAAGTCTAATTCCAAAAATTTGATTTGTTTATCCAAAATTTCCATTTGTTTCTTATGTTGTTTGTTTTTTGTACTTGTATAGCTAAGAATTTCACCTCGGATATATGCTTTAAATCCTTCCCATCTCACTGAGGCGCAAGTCTGATCCGTATTTAATGCAAAATAAGTATCTATCTTCTCCCCTATCAATTTGACAAAGTTTTGATCCTGTAGCCATTTTGCTTGAAACCGCCAACGGGGTGAATTATGCACAAAATTTTCCATGTAAATATTCAGTGAGATAGCTGCATGATCACTGATCACTATGCTGTCATACTGACATTGTTTGACCCTTGATAAAAGTTCTCTTGAAACAAGAAAATAATCTATACGTGAGCGGGATTTATGCATACTCGAGTGACAAGAGAATTCTATTTTATCAGGATTTTGTTCTCTCCACACTTCCACCAAGTTGATATCCAATATATATTGATTTATTAATTTTCTAGTTTGAGTTTTATAAACATCTGAGCCAATTGATCGGTCAATATTTGGTTTTAGAGTGCAATTAAAATCTCCTCCAATTACGTAAAATCCTTGAAGAGTAGATATAGTAAGAAACAGATCTTCAAAAAATTTTGGCTTATTTTCATTTGGGCCATATAAACTCACTAAATTTAAAGTAAATGAGAAAATATTACCCTGCACAATTACGTACCTACCAGCTGGATCTTTTATTGTTTTTACTATTTGGAATGGTATGCTTTTGTGGATCAAAATAATTACGCCTCTTGCATAATTATTATATGATGCATGTATCACATGGCCTGGCCATCTATTTTTTACAAACTTTATCTCACAATCTGTTAAATGCGTTTCTTGAAGAAAAATTATCTTTGATTTAAGTTGCTTAATCCTGTTTATAACCTGTTTCAGTTTAGTTCGTTTCCTGAGTCCCCTCACATTCCAGCTTGTAATTTTTATGTAAGAGATATTATGAGTATTAACTTGTTCCATACTTTGTTTTTTCCTGGAATATTAATGACAATAGATGATGCTGAGTTAACGTAAAATGCACAAAGATTTGAGTAAAATAAAATAAGTAATTAAATAAGAAAAGAAAACCCTGAAAATGACACATAACCCTTAAATTCCCCCCTCCCTTACTCAGATTAATAAATTGGGGCTTATGCTAATCCACAAATAAGAGGAGTAGCTGAACTATGAAACCCACTTCAAAAGCAACAGCGGTGTCCGTGAACCATACACCATAATAAAACATTAATACAGCAAACCCATAAGTAGCCATAGATTCCCTCTTCTGAGAGGCGCTCAACCAAAAATATTTCGTATTAATATGACCTACATAGCCAGCAAGTACAAACTGTTAGAAGCGTTATATGAACATGTTAAACTATCCTGCATAAGAAAACAGTATACATAAAAGTCACTCCGTAGCTGCTTATGACTTATACATACATCAAAGATTAACTTGATATTATGTCAGCTGAGGTAGAGAAAAACAGCTATCAGTTATAAGCAGCTAATTCGGTGGTTCAGGAATTGAACCGCTCACCAGTACAGTCAGTCCTGTCCAGAGTGTGTGCGGAGGAAATCCCCAGCTTCCTTAGGAGATGAAAACAACTGTATCTTCCCTTTGTGGAGGATCCTCATTTTGCATGGGTTATATTGAAACCCGCGGAACAGTCCTTTTTCAGCAAAAGCTTTCCTGATGTTATCGAACTCAGCTCGCTGTCGGATGGTTTCTGCTGAAAGATCCTGAACGAAAAAAATTTTATTCCCATCGCATTCAATGTTGCGTTGTTTTGTAGAGCGGAAAACAAATTCCCGATCTTGGAAATTCAGGAAACGGATGAGGACGGCTCTGTGCTGGTTCGGTTTTGGAGGTGCTAGGGTGCGGTGGGCCCTCTCAATGATGAAGGATCTATCGGTCTCCAGCCAGCGCGGCAGCATCTCCCGTATAAACTCCAGCAAAGGCCGCTGACCCTCAGCGTTCTCCCGGAGCCCAAAAGACGCAGGTTCTTCCTTCGGCCTCGGTTCTCCAGGTCGTCGGTCTTAGCTTCCAAGTAGGATATTCGCTTCAGAGCTTTGGCAAGATTAGCCGTACTAGTTTCTAAGAGTTCCTCCGCCGTAACAATTCTGTTTTCAGCTTCCTCCAGTCTAGTAGCATTAGCAGCCACATTTTGCTTCACCTCTGCTATGTTTTTCTCCAAAGAGGCGATGGACTTCGTCATTTCACCCATACGGTTATCTATGCTGTCCAATTTGTTTCCAAATCCACCGAACTCTGAATGCAACGACCGAAGTTCAGCTAGCACCGTGCTAAGGTCACACATGCTATCAATGCTAGCGGCTCCCTCTTTGTCTTGATCTGCTACCGAAGTATCAGTTTTAGCTGGTTTTTGGGAACCGCGTTTTCGTGTGAAAATATCACAGTCCTTAAGAGTGGTCGATTTTGACATTTTCGGGTCCAGATTACGTTTCTAATCCTGGGTTTTTCAAAGTTTTGGTGCAGGTCTCACGGAGCATCCACTTTAAGCTGCCATCTTAGTTCGCGGCTCCACAGCGCCCCTCATGTCGTCTGCAAACTTAATAAGCTTGACAGACTGGTGGTCAGAGGTGCAGCAGTTGGTATACAGGGAGAAGAGCAGAGGAGAGAGGACACAGCCCTGAGGAGTGCCAGTGCTGATGGTCCGGGAGTCCGAGACATTCTTCCCCAGCCTCACGTGCTGCTTCCTGTTCATCAGGAAGTCAATGATCCACCTGCAGATGGGATCTGGCACGTTCATCTGGGACAGCTTTTCTTGGAGGAGATCAGGGATGATGGTGTTGAAGGCAGAGCTGAAGTCCACAAACAGGATCCTGGCGTAGGTTCCCTGGGAGTCCAGATGCTGTAGGATGAATTGAACATAGTCACTAGACCAGTTAAAAATGCTCCTTATTTAGTAGGCTTCATTAACAAGCAGTCAACAACCAGTGCAGTATAAGAAGTAAGAAAGGCAAAGCTCAGATGCAGGTGAGAATCGGGGGGGTCAACAAATGACGAGGTGGGTGTCAGATGGAAGAAACACAGTTAACTGCAGGGCAGGTGGGAGTGGCTGGCTCTGAAACTACAGGAGATAGAAAAGTAACAGGAAGTGGATGAATGAATGAATGAATGAATGAATGAATGAATGAATGAATGGAAAAAGCTAAGCAGAATAAATCTACCATCAGTTAGTACTGCATCTACTCTTTTTAATATCTCATTCAGAATTAATTATGTGCCAGTTTTATATTCAAATTATTTCTCAATCAGTCATTGCTATATAATTACACAGTAAATACTGTCACTGCAGTGAGGGATTTTTGTAACCAACAACTGGACAAGAACAAATGGCCATTTTCTCAACAGTCATTAAAAAGTGTTTAGTTTCAGGGTTTTCAAGAGACTCTGTCCAACAATATGCTTTAATCTCACAAACAGATCATTTTCCTCTTACAAGTAATTACATCTGAGTGAGTTTTTATTTTAAAGCCTTGCATAATTTCTGCTGTCTAAAACCAGTTACCCAATTACCAGAAACTGCAAAGTACTACTGTAAGAAACACAATCAAGAAAAAAATAAGATGTATTTGCAGCCTAAAGAAATAGCTGGAGGAAGAATTTGCAACAAATTAGGTTATTTGGCAACAGGTCAGAACATGGTAGGTATAAAAAAAAAAAAGCATCGTAGAGAGACAGAAGTAAAAATGGGCAGAGGCTCACCAATCTGCAAAAAGCTGCATCTACAAGTTGTGGAACAATTTAAAAGTAATGTTCCTCAACATAAAATTATGAAGATTTGGAATAGCTCATGATCTGCAGCCCTCCACCCCACCCCCACCCCCCCAAAAAAGCCACTTTTGGCTGGCCTGGGAATGCCTCTGTGTACCCCCAGATGAGTTGGTGGAGGTAGCTGAGGCGAGAATGGTTTGGGCTTCTCTGTTTAGGGTGGTGCCCCCGCACCGGGCCATAGATAAATGGAAGATAATAAGAAATTTTTTCCCCTCGATTTATCTGGTGAAAACTTCCATGATGACACAACATATCTGTTATTTAATGAACAAATCCATGTGAAATTACAGACATTTTTTGTGTCATTATGCACTCAGATTTGTGACTGTATTTTTATAGTCCTTTTGTGTAGAAAAATAATGGATTTCCTGTGTAAACATGAAAAAAAATCACGTTTATTCACAGGTCATTTAAACATGTTAATTCATGGTCTGTATGATTTTATTGTTATATTGTAAAATTTATAGAATAAATCTTAAAGACGCCCAAGAATCAGACTGAAAACATTGCAGGTTTGCAGACCACACAGAGGACTTAAATTTCCAAATTTTAGATACTATTTTTGGGCAGCACAAATGAAACCTGTGATAGTGTAGTTGAAGGGTGTTTCAAGTACATGCTGCTATGATGTGGAAAAGAGCCTATGTACAAAACATCTCCATATTTCACCATTTATCAAGACTTCCTTGAGTGAGTGAACAAGGACTACATTCGACTCTGGAGGAAAATAAAACTTGGATTGCCCAAAGCAATTTCTGCTCTTTCAGACTCTGGATTTTGCAGGACTTCTTCCCCTCATATGTTGATGCTGGGTTAAAAAAAACCAAAAAACCAAAAAACAATTAGCTGCACATGTTCTTGTCTAATTATACCAAATTCATAACAAGGAAAGAATCAAATCATTTGAACAGTTAAGAACAGAAGAGTAAACACTACATTACGTATAAAAAGGAAGTGGGATGCTGAATTCAATTAAATTTTTAATTCAACTTTATTTATCTAACGCCAAATCACAACAAACAGTTGCTTCAAGATACTTTATATTGAAAACCACAGCAATCAAAACCCCCTATGAGAAGCACTTGGTGACAGTGGGAAGGGAAAACTCCCTTTCAACAGGAAGAAACCTCCTCAACTAGCTTTTCAGCTACACTCTGAGATGTTTTTCATTTTAAAGATATTGTGCAAATGCAAGAAAGTGGTCCTACATATTTGTTTAATATGTTCACTGAAGGACACATGCTGGTCAAAAATGACTCTGAGATTGCTCACAGTGTTACTGGAGGCAAAGGTAATGCAATCCAGCGTATCTGGTTAGACACCATGTTTCTAAGATTTGTAGGGCCGAGTACAATAATTCAGATTTATCTGAATTTATAAGCAGGAAATCAGAGGTCATCCAGGCCTTTATGTCTTTAAGACATTCCTCCAGTTTTACTAATTGATGTGTGTCATCTGAATTCATAAATAAAGCTGAGTATCATCTGCATAGCAATGAATATGTATGGAATGCCTTCCATAGTACTGCCTAAGAAAAGTGTGCATAATGTGAATAGCATTGGTCCCCAATGACATGAACAAACTGGAGTCTGTTAGATAGATATGATTGAAACCACTGCAGCACAGTACCTTTAATACCTAGCTCTAATCTCTGTAATAAAAATTTCTGAATCAATGTCTCGTTCACTCCTGGCACACAGCTCGATGTCGTCCATGTAGAGAAGGTGGCTGATGGTTGCTCCATTCCATAGCAGGCATCCGTAGCCAGGCTTGCTAATGATTTGGCTGAGGGGGTTCAGGCCTATGTAGAACAGTAGTGGGGACAAGCATCTCCTTGGTGAATCCCACACTTTGTGGTGACCTGCGCCATTTGCTTGAAGTTAGCCTCTACTGTTTTCCACATTGAGTTCTTGATGAAGGTTCTTAGGTTCCTGTTGATCCTGTACAGTTCTAGGCATTCCAGGATCCACGTGTGAGGCACTAGTGAGACTGGTGAGTGTCTGCTCTCTCCCATTTATATATCTCTATTTCCCAAACTCTCCAAATAACAACTTGGGTTGTAATCCATCCAAAGTTTATTTGGCCAAGTTTTCAAATAAGAAATGATTATTAACGTTGGATTCTTCTGCCCTTTTCAAAATTAAAACTCTCTCATCACTAGCTTGATGAATGAAGATGTTCACTTTTTCAGCCCAGAATGTATGACGATGAATAGCTTTTTTTCCTGCCATCTACTACAGCAGAGCTACTGTGGACTGTTAATTATTCATTTATAGATGCATGAGGTGTAATTATAGTGTTATATAGCTACTTTAACTTAAGAACCCTCTGTTTTACTGTTAATTGTGTGGATCACAAATTGCATCCCTTAAAATTTCAGATTTTCTGTTCATATGAAATTAATATTATAATTTTACTTGTGAGTTCAACACATGCAATTTCAGTCAGGATTGTAGGGTTTAGCTCTTTGCTTACATCAGCTTACTATCATACTGCATGTAGCCAGACATTGTCTCTTTAAGAAGAGTCTTTGTACCAGTTTCCCCCACACATGCGATCATAGTGATTTTTCATCTGTTCCAGTTCAAGGTGGCTGTTAGTCATCTTAAAGATCAAATCAAAATCCACTATTAAAGCAACAGATCAAATTTTGTAAGGCATATTACAACACGGTTGTAACACAACACAGCAGCGGCACAACAGTTTCTGTAAATGTTTTGAATTTGACAATTTACCATCATTTACAGTTACCAGCTATTTAAAACGCAGCGTTTCCAAGAGATCATATCACTGTGTTAAGTAACAGCTCAGCTTAAGTACCAAAGCTGTGCCAAGACGTTCCAACAGAGCCTTATATAGTTGTCTGCTTAGTCAATACTTTTCCACAAAATTTCAGTGGTTTGCAGAATCTAATTTCAGTTAAGGAATATTGCTCACTTAGGGAGCTGGAAGTTGCATCTTTGACAGTATCCATTAAAACAGCACATGGTTCTTATACATCTCCTATTAACGGCCTCTCTGCACCAGGTTTCCATTAAACACAGGCTGACCTTAGGATTCCTCACATTATGCTGTATGCTAAGATTACTGCACTGTGAGATCACCAAGAGACACCTTAAATCTTCTGATCGGTGGTTTCTTGCTGTCTCAGATTTTCTGTTATCTGTGAATTAGTCTCTCAGCACCCCCAAAATGTTGAAACTTTATGGAGATGCAACACTTTTGGAGTGTATATTTATTTTAGATTTCCAGCCATCTATTATCCAATTCAGGGCTATGTGGAGGGGCTGGATCCTATCCCAACCACCGTAGGGCGAGAGGCAGGGTACACCCTGGGCAGGTTGCCAATCTCTTTCAGGGCTAACACAAAGAACCATTCACACTCACATTTACACCTGTGGTCAGTTTAGACTCACCAATTAACCTAACCCCATGCATGTCTTTGGACTGCGGGAGGAAGCCTCCCAGAGAGAACCCATGCAGACACAAGATATTCTTATTATTGGATACGAGTGATGTCAATGTATTCATTCATCTGCCTGAAATGATTGTTTTCAGTTCTTTTAAATGATCAACCTTCATTAAATTTGCTGCGGTAAGTCTAAAGGCTATAAAGAAACCTTCATATTATTTAAGTACCAAAGTAATTCTTATTTCACTTAAAGTTTTCAATTTTTTTAGCATTCAATCAGGCTTATGCATCATTGCGGGTGTATTTTAGAGTCTTGCCATGGCTGCTCTGTTAGGTGCAAATAAAATAATAATAATAAAGTTTTGTTTTCTCTCTGATCAGCAGTCTGCACACTTCTACACTTTGCTTGAAAATGACACAAATACAGCCCCCTGCAGTGTTTTTACAGGTTCAGCGCTGTTATTTCAATGTGTCTTTTCCAAAAAAAAAAAAGTTGCTGGAAACATTCCCCAGAGATTTTGGTCCATACTGACTTAATAGCATCATACAGATGCTGCAAATTTATCAAATGCAGATCCATGATGAATCTCCCATTCCATGACATTCCTTGGCTGCTCCAGTGACTGTTGAGGCCATTTGAGTACATTCATCATCATGTTCAAGAAGCCACTTTGAGATGAAGCAGCTATCACAAGATTACCCCCCCCCCCCCACCAGTCTGAATCATTGATACAAAGCAGGACAGACTCATGCTTTCATGTTGTTTGCACCAAATTCTGACCCTACTCAGTAACTGAGACTTATTAGATCAGGCAATGTTTTTCAAGTCTTCACTTTAATCTTCAGCTAGTTTTCTTGACCATATCTATATATATAGACAGACACACTGTGATGATGGAAAGGACTGATACAAAATATGTTTACATTTAACATGGCTGGCTGCAGTCAGGCCTACCTGGGTTATTGTAACATGTTATTTAAAAAAAAAAGAAGTTTAGGGCATTTTTTTTTTTTACAGCCCTTTTCTTTTTCTTCTTCCGTTTCTAGACATCAACCCGTATGGTACTTGGTTTTTGTGATTTGTGATCAATTTAGACCAGTGATTCCAAAAGTGTGGGCCGCGGCCCCCTGGTGGGCTCCGAATGTACTGCAGGTGGGCCGCAGTAATAACAGAAATTCAGTTTGACATTACAAGCATTCATAGTTACATTATTATATAAATGTATTTATTTATATAAAAGGGGAATTAAAACTTGTTATAGGAGGTGGTTAGTTTCTGATATTACTGAATACTCTGACCTAAATTTACTGCTTCTTCTTCTACTACTTCTATTGAAGTTTGTATCTCAGTGGCAGGTGGGTCACATGTTGGCATTAGCACTTCACATATGCCTGGGTAGTGTTAGCAATTTATGGCCAACAGCCTGTGTTGGCTATGTTTATGACTCCCCGTTGGATTTTCTGGCTTTTAAGTGGCCGCAGCACTCTTGACTTTGGGAATGACTGATTTAGACAATTTATGTGATAAATAAATGATCCTCCCAAGATGGATAAAGCTTAAAAAAAAAAACAGTCAGAATAACCAAACTACTTCAACAAGTCGTTATCTCTCTAAGTGTTTCAGCTCATTATCCATATTTGTCACTTGGTTGCACACAAACACACTCCAAGGCAAGCTTGCTCCCTGTCAGCTGTTTGACACGTTCTCCACCAGTGGGAATGTTGGTACTGTTCATTTCCATGGTGACACTGAACGAAACAACATGTTCGCTGCCTTCCTGTGTGTATGATCAAGAGGGAGCGAAATAACTGAAATCATGTGTGCAACATGCACACATTTGGGTCGTTGTGCAATGTTTCTACGCATGACTTTCTCTTTTCCTTCCCACCCACTTGCATGCACAAAGGTTAAAAACACACAAATTCACAGAAAACAACACACAGACATGTTTTTAATTGCCTCTAATAGCCAGCATGTACACGCTTCCCTTGTTAGCTGAAGCACGCGTGGTGTGTGGGGAGCTGCTTAATGATTACACATGGAGGAGGAACACTGAGGTGAACAGGGAGCCAAGCAGAGGACCCAGAGACTTTCTCCGTGAGCATGTAGCAGGGGAGAGGTGTGAGACAAAGAATAAAAATAATATAACATTATATTTTTGAATGATATTCATGTGTGAGTGGAACTGGCAGAAAGCGCGTGTCTATGTGAACCTAAATGTGTGACCTTTGTTAGCCCACTAACGATGCGCAAATGAACAGCACTGTTTGAGTATTGATGAAATATTTCTGATAAACATGAACATGACTGGAGTGTCACACAGAGACACGCACCACCAAGTGTGTTGGTTCTTCTCTGTGACTCACAAAGGCTTGTTGTCTAAGCAGAAAACAAGAGTCTAAGTAAGTAAGGTTTATTTATACAGTGCTTTACAATACAGAATAAAAAGCAACAATTAAAAAGGTATAAGTAGATAAAACTAAATAAAAGCAAGCCTGCACACATGGATCTTCAGTCTCTTTTTAAATGGATCAACAGTGTTCACAGACGTTAAATCCAGTGGAAGTGAGTTCCACAACTTGGGGGCCACAACCTCAAAACCACAGTCACCTTTTGTCAGATCTATTTACAGCCAACAAGCACTGATCAGCAGCCCTCAGAGATCTAGATGCTAGATGGTTGTAGTAGCTCGCTGATATATGGAGGCATCTGACCGTGGAGGTCTCTGAAAGTGATCACCAAAATTTTAAAATGAATCCTAAACTTTATGGGGACCCAGTGTAAGGAAGCCGGAACTGGTGTCACATGGAACCTTTAAGGGCACCTGGTGAGAAGCCTTGCAGTAGCATTCTGGACCATTTGTGAGCGATCCCGGGAAGAATTGCTCAGGCAGAGGAATAATGAAATGCTCCGCAGACGATAAAGACAAGTTTGTACAAGACAGCCAACGTGCTTTTCTGAGCTGAGCGCCTGATCAAAAGTAACACCCAGATTTCTCACAGTGGGGAAAACTAAAGATGAAAGAGTCCAAGATTTTTATTAAGTGTAGGAACAAAGTTGTCAGGAGCACAGATCCGAACTTCAGTTTTTTTGTTTATTCAGAGACATAATTCGCTGCCATCCAGTTCTTTATAACATGAATACAGTCTTGAAGAACAGATAATTTGGCTACATTCTGGGGCTTGAAAGACACGTGCAACTGAAAATCATCTGCATAACAATGGTATGAGATGCCTTCAAAGTTATTCAGGATGTGTCCAAGTGGGAGCACACATAGAGCAAACAGGATAGGTCCCAGAACTGAACCTTGAGGCACACCACAGGATAGGGTAGCAGAGGAGGACACAAAATTTGCAGAAGCAACTGAAAAGCTCCTGTGAGATAGGAAGAAAACCAGAGATGCCCACCCAAGTTCTAAGTCTCTCAATCAGGATACCGTGATCAGTATTGTCAAAGGCAGCTGAGAGATCTAAAAGTACAAGAACTGAATATTCACCTACATCTCCACGCATTAAAATATCATTTGAAACTTTAAGAAGAGCTTTTTCAGTAGCGTTCATCTGACGAAACCCAGACTGAAATTTATCTAAAATCTTGTGAGCAGTTAAAACTTCTGTTAGCTGGTTGGCTGCAACTTTTCTAAAAGTTTGGAGATAAAAGGCAGTTTTAAAATTGGCCTAAAATTCTGGAGGGAAGGGTCAGCGTTGGGATTTTTAAAAAGTGGCTGAAAAACATCCTATTTAAAATATGAAGGGACACAGCCAGAAGTTAAAGAATCTTAATGACCTTGAGAATACATGGTTCAGTGGTATGAAACACCTCCTTGAACACTGAGGCTAGTAAAATATCAAGTGGCCAGGAAGATAGTTTCATTTTTGAATGTGTGTGACATGTTTATTCTTTGTGATCTGTCATAAATGCACGGTGAAAATACACAGGATGAGGCAGAAAGTACCGTGCCGCACTGATAGGGGGCAGTGCTGTCCCAGCAGCAGGATAGGCACATCTTCAAATAAAGGTAAGATAAAAAAAGGTAAGATTAAAAAAATAAAAATAAAAAAAATAAAAAAAATAGTTTGACCTTACATTAAATATTCTGGTTTTCTTGGCATCATTGTTGAACTAAATTAAAGCATAATTAATCATTAGAATAATTAAAATTGAAATACAAGCTTCTATTATGGGTTCATATATGTGAACATCCGACTCCAGGCGAGTCAGTGCCTCACCCGTCACAAACCTCACCGCACGCCACTGGTGTGAGGTCCGATGACACCAGACAGAACCACTGGTGTCGGCCAGTGGGACTTACTGAGGCTGCGATTCATCAAAGCGTGGAAAGGCAACATTGTGATTTTCCACAGCAGCTCGCATGTGTAATAGAGCTTGACGATCATACACCCAGCGAGCAGAAAGACCATCACACACCAGCAGGAAAGCCAGCAACAAAACAAATATGACAGGTAAACGGGTAACAGCAGAGGCAAAGCCAAACACAGGCGCCATCCTGCCCTATCAAGGGACTCCGCTCGATAAATAAGTTAGTTACTCTGTAAATAAAACTAAAACCAGTATAGCTGCTGTTTACTTACTCATGGTAAGCCATTACTAAAGAGTTAATTGACAGAGTAGGTAATTTATTATGACCAGCTGTACTTTTGATGGGTTCACACTGTGAGTGGTTACTGCTTCCTTTTGTTTTCAATATAAACAGAGTACCAATCCACACTAAAGGAGAGAGAAAATTACTGTTGCTACCATATATGCAAACAGTAATTATCATACAACAGTTTGGTCTTTTATTTCCTGTCTCAGTCAGGTTCACTCTAACCAAAGAATAGGCAGATTAACATCTTGTCTCCACACAATGTATTTTATTAGTTGTTTGTCTTACACTTCCAGTACAGCTGCAGAGTGCAACCAGTGTCACGACTGAGGAACCCATGCTGCTTTTTTTTCTGGATACTGTCAGGTAGCTCCATCCCATATACTGTAAATGCACACCCTCCTCCTTTTTTGAGTGTTGATTATTTTTGCATAGTCCATGTTCCATCACAATTATCTTTTAACCTTTTAGTTATTTTTTTCTCCCAAAAACACGCAGATTTAGATTTTCTGTAAACCAAATCACCTGGAGGGTTCAATATTAATATACTGTAAATGTGTTAAAGATGTGTTGTACTTGCAATGTGTCCATATTGCTTATATCAAAGAACCCACTAGTCTTGAATAATTATCACTAAATAATTTAAAATCCAAAGTAAGCCTAACAGTGATTCAGTTTATAGTACAAAAATAACCCTTTCAGGTATGGATTATCATGTTTCTTTGTTGTTTCCCTAATGCATTCTGGGAAAGGCTCCAGTCCACAATGTAGTCCACTGACCCTTGCTCATCTGCAGTGTCCAACCTCTGCCCTAACCTCACAAACATTAATTGGCAACACCTGCAAGTTTGATATGGATGCATGAGGGAGCTCCTGGTTGCAGTCAGTCTCGTTTACTTGGACAGGTTTCCATCTGAGTGAAATTCTGAAAGATGAAAGCACAGAAGACCAGCTTTTATGATACTGTATGTTTTGAACTTTCAACAGCATGTTAAAACCAAAAACTACGAATGGTAATATGAAGTTGATGTTGTTGTCATGTTGTTGCCTATTACAATTTTAAGTGATATTTGGAATGTAACAGCTGCATTTGTGATGTCCTTACTTTGAATGTTGCTGTATTAATAACTTTTAGGATTAGTATTAATTACTTATGCTTCATTCACAGCTGCTGGAAGCCTAAAAGGCAAAGGTTAAACCATGAGTCAGCTTGAGTGTGTACAACCAAAGGTATGTAAGCATGCATGTTTCAAAATGAACTTTTGGAGTTTTCACTGTCATCAGGGGACTCCTTGTTCCAAATCTACCTTGTTCTCAGAAATATTATTAGTAAGAATTAGTGTCAAACACATACTTGATCATCTAAATTTGAATTTCCAATGAAGGTGAGAGCTGCAGTGCCTTCTTTCAACTTTTGTATTACAGTCATGGACTGGGGTTACTATCTGTGACATCCTGCTAAAGCAGTGATATCCAGGGCACAGCTGAAGAAATGTTAATCTTGTGGCTTGTTTGCTTTGCAGCTGATGGCGCAGCTGCTATGATGGGCTGAAAGAGAGGAGCAGACACACTCCTCCATGGAAAGATCAGAACACATTACAGTGTCAACAAGTCATTTTCAGTTACTTATTGACTCTCTGGACTCATTTTTTTTTTCTGTTGAAGTCCAAAACCCTGTTCTTGATCTCACTTAACAGACCAAGAGTTCCCTCCTTTCCTGTAAGCACAGATATCCAGAGATGTGGGAAAAGGAGGAGCAACATGCCACTGTTGACCCACCTTAACAGCATGCTACGTCTGTCCGTTTGTTGGTCCATCCTGTTTTTGCTTATCCAGGGCCAGGTCATGGGGCAGCAGCTTAACCAGATAAATTCAGATCTCCCTTTCCCTAGCCACCTCCTCCAGTTTATCCAGGGGAACACCGAGGTCTGTCTAGCATGTTCTGGACGTGGACATGCCTGGAACACCCCACCCGGGAGGCATCCTAGTGAGATACCTGAAACACCTTTCAGCGCGGGGCATCGAGGCTCTACTTTGAGCCCCTCTTGAATGAATGTACTCTTCACCCTACATTTCTCTGCATTCTCTAAGGGAGAGGTCAGCCGCCCTTCAGAGGAAATTCATTTCTGCTGCTTGTGTCCGTGATCTTGTTCTTTCAGTCACTACCCAAAGCTTGTGACCATAGGTGAGGGTAAGAACATAGATTGACTGGTAAATCAACAGCTTCACTTTTACGCTCAGCTCTCGGACCAGTGCAGTGTCAACATTACTACAGCCCCAATCCATTTGTCAATCTTGGGACTTCCGTCTTGCTTTTTCTTAAACTTTGAGTCAGGAATGTCTTCAAGCTCCTTGGCTGTAGCAAAGTTGCCCCATGTCAAGGCGATCTGTTACACTGCCTATCACAAGCAAGACGATGAGAGTGGGCACTCCACCTTTTTCCAGCTGAGGACCATGGCCTCACACTTGGCCAATTCTCATAACCACTGTTTCACACTTGGCTGCGAACCATTCCTTCTTCAGCTTAATGACTTCCTTCACCTCCAGTGTCCACCATCTGGTTCAGGCATTACCACCACGACAGGCACCAACCATCTTGCAGCTGCAGCTCTGTGCAGCAGCTTCAACAGTGGAGGTGCAGCACATGGTTCATTCGAACTCAATATCCTCAACCTCCCTTGGAATGCTGTTGAAGTTCTGCCAGAGGTGGGAATTGAATATCTAGTGGACTGGGGCCTCTGCCAGGTGTTCCCAGCACACCTTCACGATATGTTTAGGTTCACCAGGTCTGTCCAGCATCCTCTACAGCCATCTGATCCAACTCACCACCAGGTGGTGATCAGTTGACAGCTCAGCTCCTCTCTTCACCCAAGTGTCCAGAACATGTGGCCGCAGATCTGATGATACGATCACAAAATCGATCATCAACCTGTAACTTAGGGTGTCCTGGTGCCACATGCTTTTATGGGCATCCTTATGTTCAAACATTGTGTTTGTTATGGACAAACTGTGGTTTACACAGAAGTCCAATAACAGAACTCCACTTGGGTTCAGATCAGGTAGGCCGTTCCTCCCAGTCACGCCCCTCCAGACCTCACGGTCGTTGCCCACATGAGCGCTGAAGTCTTCCAGTAGGCCAATGAAATCACCAGATGGAACACCCTCGAGCACCCAGTGATTTCAACAAGACTGGGTGCTCTGAACTGTCATTTGGTGCATAAATGGAAAGGTGCCAAACTCCAACATATAAACAGCAACCAAGGATACAAAGATACACACCCCAGCCTGCCTCTTCTAGAGGGCAACGCCAGACTGCAATACAGTCTAGCCCCACTCCAGGAGACTGGTTCCAGAGCCCAGGCCATGCATTGAGGTGACCCTGACTATATGTAGCCGGTACCTCTCAATCTCACACACCAACTCAGGCTCCTTCCCTACTGGAAAGGTGACATTCCATGTCCCAGTAGCCAGCCTTGATAGCCAGGGATTGGTCTGCCAGGGCCTCCGCCCTTGGCCGCTGCCCGACACACACTGACCCGACCCCTAATGTGCTTCCTACGGGTGATGGGCCTACAGGAGGGCAGGCCCATGTCCTCTCTTCAGGCTGCTCATGGCTGGACCCCTCGGGCTAAGGCCCAGCCACATGTTATTTTCCCTGGAACACACTCCCCAGACCTGGCTCCAGAGTGTTGCCTCAATAATGCTATCCTGGGAAGAGTAAACTGTTGCCTTGATCTTTCACTCATAAGGA
Organism: Archocentrus centrarchus; assembly: GCF_007364275.1. NCBI lineage: Eukaryota > Metazoa > Chordata > Actinopteri > Cichliformes > Cichlidae > Archocentrus > Archocentrus centrarchus. The sequence continues at coordinate 3,957,357 of NC_044360.1, read as the reverse complement.
TCAAAACTGTATCTATGCATTTTCATACTATTTCATGTAAATTATTGAAATTGGCATGCCTTGCATTATGGCACTATGACAGAAAGGGGGATTTATTTCTGGCATGTTACATTTCTATGGCTATGTTTGATTTCATCACTTGTGTCTTTAAGAGGAAAACACGAGACTAAGAATATTGCAAAAAATAAATTGCTTTAATTTAAAATAATGAGGGGAGAATATTTTTGCAAATGCAATGATTATGTTTAGGTCCCAGACCTGTTTTAAAAATAAACAAACAAATAAAAATCTGATTATTCAACGGCTGTTGAAAAGTCGCAGAGAATGCTGTAAAAATGCTTCAGTCCCAGTTTATAGTCCCAGGATAGCTGGTCAACATACCCGGTCATGCCAGACAGGTTGTGTTTTTTTTCTGTGGCATCCATCTTTTAATACATCACGCTAATGCACACGTGGGCCTTATTTCATGGCTGCTGGACTGCAAAATTTCAGAAAGTGAACATTAAGGATTCAAATGTTTCTCAGGAGAATCCTCAAGTTCTTGCACATTTTGGACTTGGACAGCCTTAATTCTTCACAGACTTAATGGACATTGGCTAAAAAGCCTGTGAGCTAGGGTGGTCAGGGACATACATTTAAATAAAGAACAATCATGCCATTTAGGCTCATGTGCCTACAAATTAAACACCAAATTACAAAGCTTCTTTTGGTGAGACATGCTTTTATGTCTATAGATTATATGCTCGTCCTTAGTCTCTGCATTTCAGTAATGCAATTCTTATGCATGCTGATCACAGTTTAATATCAGTGTTTTGATTTTATTTGAATGACAAAGATTCAGCAGATTCTATTTAAATAAATGACTCGAAGGCCTTACAACCACATTTTTATACAGTATGAAAATCAATTACCAGACTTAAAGAAATTTAAATTCAAATTGGGTCAGTGATAAAATATTGTTATGTGGCAGTGCAGTTTAACTGTGGATTGACTTGAATTCAAAACCACAGATTTCAGTCACTCGCTGCTTTCTAAACTGGCTTAATCTTAAAAAAAATAGTGCAGAGTTAAGAGGTATTTTTCACTTTGTAATTTATCTCTAACTTTGTCTAACTCATTCAGCCTTATAAATTGCAGGATTCCTCCTCACTGCATTAGTAATGAAAATTTAAACACAAAACTCAAGGAATCAATTTTTATAGCTTTTCCAAGTGATAGATACAGAAGTCCGGCTCAGTAAGGTGTATTATATTTATTATATTCTTTGTAGATTAGGCTCCACAGCTCCATCATGCCAAAGTGATGTATAACAGCAGCACTTGGGAAAGCCAGAATACAATCCATTATCATGACCAGTGACATCTCATTATCAGATGTTCAGCTCATTGGATGTAGCGTTACGCTAACACCTTCAGCTGCCACGGCGCTCAAATTCATTTCCGCCGGGCCAACCCCAGCTCTGAATCTATTGCTTTCCTTGTGCAGTGAGTCATTCTGGCTAATAGCATATGCCAGATAGCTTTAGGTTAATGTCAACAAACAGCTTTAAATAAGAGAACAAAAACAGGTTTATTGTTTCTCTAAATGGCCACGACTCTCACCTTTCTTAGAGCATAAAAGGAAATCATGCCGAGGCAATCGACTGTCAGACATTGATTCAATAATTGTCTTTAGGAGAAGACGAGGAGTCAGACAGAAATGTACTCTTGGCACAAAAGCTCAAATCTCTGTCCGGGAGCTCTCGGCTCAACGCTTCTTTCCAGCCTGGAATCCCATAAACCCAGAAAAGTCCAAAAGAGGCTCCCTTGGCTCAAACTAGCAAGCCAAACAAGAAGCTTGTGTGTCTTTGTGTGTGTATGCATGGGGACCTCTACAATAACACTTTCTTTTATATGTATGCCCAAAAGGTCTGAAGAGGATAAATGGAACCAATTACTGGTACTCATCGTGGCTCTTGCTGTAGCCACATGGCTCTATGACAACAGTTACACGCTGACACTTCACACTTACACAGATCTCGAATTAGTGCCCCAAAAACCATCTTCCTGCGAGAATTGTCTTCATACATTGGCTGACGCTTGTGGCTATTCTCTTTTGTGTAGCTAATTGAAAAGTCATATTTTTGTTCCACATTTAATGAGGAATAATGTTATCAGATTCTGTACTCCACACTTGTGGACAGATTATGAGACAATGGGCCCCTGAGCCTAGACTCACAGCATTAAAGGCCACCGACCCCCCGTTTTTTTTTGGACACAACATAAAGTCACCATTCTGGAGCTGCTTTTGATACTCTTCAGCAGGTAATGCAGTACATTAGGTGCTGCTGCAGGCTGAAAAACTGCAGCTGCACTCTTCATTTAGTTTACACTGGAAATGAAGAGATGCTGTCTCATAGCTGTCCAAAGGTTTCTCCCACTGTCCTTTATCTCTTTCAACTCCACAGATTTTGTCTCTTTTCAGTCTATTTTTTTTTTTCAGAAGAGAAAAATCAGAAGAAGAGAGAAGAGCATAAACAACCAATACATATAATATGCAGCAGTGCACATTCATACCAGTTCCATTTAACTGGGTGGAGATTAGAATAAATGCATCGCTGCAGAACATGCAAGGTATTGTTTTAGTGAGTGAAAGCAGAGATATCCTCTCAGTCAGCAGAGTAATATATAGTGTGATGGGGAGAATGAAAAAAGAAAAAAGATATTACTGCAGTCAGTTGCAGCCCTGTCCTGCCCTTCAGCCACCTCTAAATGATTCCACAGGCTGAGTAAATGTAGACATCTCTTACCAGTTGGATGTTCTGGCTCTGCAGTGATAGCTGCGGCCACTGGAGGTCGCTGTTTCAATAAGAGATTAAATGGATCTACAGGCCAAGTATGAGTAAATCTGAGTAAAATGTAGGCACATATTCCTTCTTTGGGTGTAACATCAGTATATTATTTTCTTGCTTTAATGTTACTATATAATGTTTAATGTTATCTGAATGTGTCACGTATTAGACAATAATGCAGACTAGTGTGGCCCCTGAGTCATTGTAGTTTTTCATAGTTAGTGTTATATGACATTATCTGTTGCAGAAATTAAATGAACCTTGAACCTTTTACAGTAACATCAGCAGTATCTGACAGTGAAGAAATAAAAGTGATTTTTATTGCTTATACACTATATAGATGGGTTGAAATATTAATTCTTTAAATTCTCAGTATAGTGTGACAGTGTGGGGTGTAAGTAACAGATGTCCTGTGATATGAAAGATCCAAGAAATATAAAAATTCACAAACAAAAATAACTTTTGCTGATGATATGTGATGTTTGTCTATTACAAAGGTCTTCATTCATGCTTCTTTTTTATACACCCACACAGGAGATTGAAATCGACGGATGGACAATGTAACCAAGTATTTAATATTGTAATGAAGTCTTCTACTCACAACCTGGATTAGCCAGAAGTTGCTTGTGTCAGCACTCTGACAGGTATGTTCACCGAGTGAATGTACCTGTCAGAGTGCTCCATGTTTTTATTTATTTATTTTTTACACGTGCACCTCCCACTGACCACCTAAATTAAAGTTACTGCCCCAGGCTGCCATGTGGTGAGACGCATTGCAGTTTTAATGTTATAGCTGCTCACTGTATTTTTCACAATGCTGCATTGATATTTACCTATTCTGGCCACAAGAAATATGCAATTAATATCCATAAAAGTCAAAATAAAAAGAGCTTTATGTCTGCATCATGTATATAGTGCTGTGAAAAAAAAAAAGTCTTCCATCGCTGATCTAAGAGCTTTACTGTACCTCAAAAGGAAAACAAATTATTATTGTAGTTCATTTTTTTTTTATCCCATAACAGGAAGAAAATAAATACAGCTGCAGAAGCAAATTGGGATGAAAACAACGTAATGGAACCGTGAATAGGAGAGAGAATGACTGACAACAAAGCGTTGGTAAGCTAGAGAAAATTGAAATGCAGATGAGTAGGTATTCTGTTAAGCTCTTATACTTCTCTCTACTCTTGAAGCACCATCTGCAGTTTCACTCTCTCTCTCTCTTTACAGTTCTCTATAACATTTCCTCTCTGGTTCCTTTCTCCCATTTCCCCCCTCTTATCTTTCCCTTCAGTTCCTTTTTGTATTCTATCTAGTGCTCCAGTCTGTGTGCCCCCATTTTTTTTTTTTATCAGCGCCACTCTTTCCTCCTTGTTCTTGTCTATCTCTCCAATCCAAATGCAAGTGACAATGAATTCTCATCCTTGCAATGAGCTAACCTCAGGAGCAGCAGCAATCCTCAGGCGTGAAGAAGGGAAGATATTGCTCTTCTTAGATCTTATTATACCTCCTGCCTCTGTTTGTGATACTCAAAGCATGACGTTCTCTCTACTGTACACTTATGTAAAAAGCTTGTAACATGCAGCTCCATGTAACGCATGCAAGTCCTTATGAATAAAAAATGTATATGAATAGAGTAGAACTGTGTGTTTTCCAGTCAGCCTGCTCTCTCAAAAAACTGAGATCCTAAACATGTCTGATGACATGCATTTATATGGAAGCTGTATATGACTCCATCCTACAGCAGTCTGTGTATTCATATCACAGTCATGGCACAACGAGGGTGATATATAAAGCAGATATCTTTGTTTTTGGTGGCTGGTGGCTCTATATCCTAATTACAAAATTTAAAAATGATTATCATAGATTGTTTCTGAACCACTAATCAATTTCTATTGAATGGACTTATATGGAAAAACCTCCTTTCAGTGTGGAAGCATAAATCCAGCTAAAGTCAGCCAATGAAATGAAAAAAAAAAAAAGTTAAAGACTTGACTGCTTCTCTGCCACATAATCAATAATAAATGTTACCATTTCATAACCAAAAGTAAATACATAAAAAGTAAAACATATAATGACCCAATGTAAACACTTTTTGGTTACACTTTGTGATACATCCCAACAGGTACAATGCACTTGTACTATATGTACCTGTAACTGATTCTAAATGATACTCAAATTAATATAAACTGAAGCGATTGGACTGATGGAGTGTCTGAATGTGTGGTTTTAAAATCAAAGTGCAACGTTTAATCTGTTAATTGGTCACTCTAAATTCGCCCTATGTCAGCTGGACCCTGAACCAACCCTGAACAGGATAATTGGAAGCGAATGGATGGACATTATATACAATCTGACTCTGTGATGTACAGTTACTGTTTTACCATCATAACCTCCAATGTAAAAAAAAGTGTACCCACTATTCTTATTGATGCCTAATAATGACACTTATAATATCAGCCCCCAAAACACTAACACTCTACCCTGACGTGGTGATTTTTTTCTTTTATTCACTACAACCTGTTCCAGTATTCATCATTTTATGAACAAAGCAGCCATTTTTAGCGTAGGTGAAGGAACCATCTGATTAGCTTGTTGTTTGAGGACTTGACCGAGCTCTGTGCAAAGCGATGCTGATAATTCGGAACAAAAGGATGCTGGTTTTCTCTCATTACAAAAAGGCTCCAGGGGTTGTAATAACACACAGTACGTTTTTTTTTTTTTCAGCTGTGTGATTTGCTTTATAATGGAATCTGTTAAAATTCAGCTTGTGACATATTTATATTTCATTGTTTACAAGGAGTTCCTCTGATTGATGCTAGACATTCAGTGATTTATTGTAATCATTAAAGGTGCAACACAATCCTATTAAGGCTCAGCTGAACTCACGTAGAGTTGGAGAGTAAGCTCAAAGGAGTAAGAGTACATCTAAGTATTTTTCTTTGTGTTTTTTTTCTGTTAAGGACTCCACTTTGGCATCCTCACTGGTCTTTCAGAGTACTGCTGTCCTGCAGTTTTTCTTCTTGTCTCCTGTCCAGTATGCATATACTTTTTCTTTTTCTCTCTGTTTACTTCTTTGTCTTTACCAGGATGGAAACAAAGATCCCTTATTCCCTATTCATGCATGAAGGCCAGCTCTTTATCAGTCACCCCTGTGGAGACAGAGGAAGATCGAGGGGAGGAGGGAAAGTTTTATTGTGTTTGCGTGTCCACACTGGGTAAACAGATGGAAGAAACACAGAGTGAAAAGCTGTAAGTTATACATAATTGCAATATCTGAAAAGATAATGGAATGGAAAGCATGCACGGCAGCATTTGTTAGGCAACAATTTATCTTTCATCAGGCCGCTAACAGACTTCATGAGGACATTTTATGTTGCATTACATTTCAGTCAAACCTGCAGATACCCGCCGGGATTTGGTCAGTAGCTTTAAGCTAAAGACTGTTTTTAAAGGTTGAATTCTTAAACCAACAGAGATCCCCAGGTAATACCTGCCTCCTGAGAACAAGGCTTTAGAGGATTCTTTAGATAAGTAGGCGTGACATTTCAAATAATACACAAGAAGTCACAAACTGCAACACGTACGGTTCTAGAAGTGGTCTTTCATTACTTCCCCTGTGCACTACTTTCGGTCCACCTACTTGACAGCTTGATATGAATGTATTAATCCTGGTACCTGTGTGAAGAGCTTCTGTGGGAGCAGTGACCTCATATGCTGAGCTCTACACACTGCTGCTGTCACAATCTTTTGACAGTGATGGGTGTTTCAGCTCTTCTTGCCTTGTGATCGCCATGTCAGCACAGCTCGACTCTTACGACTTCCAGTTCCTTCAGTGGGCTGCAGAATTTTTCCGCTAATAATAAAAATAAATAAATAAAGTAAGATTGTAATGGTAAGATTGTAATTTTCAGTATATGACCTTGGTGTTGTAAATGGCCCAGAGTGAGTCTGTCCTCACTTAGTTCTCAGTGAATCATGTACATCCTCCACTTACTGTCATACTTTCTGCATCACTGCTTTGGTCTCTTGATGGTTTCCCTTTGTGCTGCTTTCTGACATGATCTTTCTGGGCTGTTGAGACACTGCAGCTGTGGCTCTTGATATCTCTATCGCTGATCATTTATTAAGCTGCTAGGCACAAAATGCATTTAATTTTATACTATGGTTATGCAATCTGGGCAGAGGGCTGTGACAGCTGCATCTTCGCAGGAATTTTAAGACCAGTGTTTTTAGTCCATGTTGGTTGCAGGTGAAATTTAGAAAACTTGGGGAATCTTAAATCTGTATTAGACTTTACAAATAAGATTTTCTTGACAGATAAGAAGTGACTGACATTGCTGATTGGCTTGCACTGCTGCCTGTGTGGGAGGTGGCACATGTTCCCAGCCAAGACTGCATAGGAACAGAATTATTAAAAGAACCCTACTGCGTTTAGTAATTTTAATAAAATTATTTTCATGATCAAGAAAGGGCAATAATTTGATTACTTCGAACACTCACTATCTGTAAAGACTGAGCAGCTTTGGATGCTTTATTTTAGTTTGAAATAATGAAATACATTATTTTTTTGTTTTTGCAAGTAGAAGCAGTTTGTCCTTCACACGTTCCCCCATTCGTTGTCTCAGAGGAGCTTTTAGTGCGCTTTTGGAGTTTGTGAATAATCAAAAACATTGCTCCTGGTTGGTTTGCTGAGTGCGTGTGATTTTTGTTGGAGAGCATGCACTGGGAACACTTGAGAGAGACAGACAGTGTAAGTGAGAAAAAGAGGTTGATTGAGGGAAAGAGAATGTAAGGCCAAGCTGCTGTTTGGCTGAGCAGCGAAGAGATATTTTCTGCAGTGTGTTTCCTTTCCATCCACAGGGGCCAGCTCTTTATCTGCTGCCTCTGTGGGCAGGCATAAACACATGGTGGTGTTGATGGTGGTATGAGGAGAAAGGAGATGGGCACCTGAAAAAGACTGGAAATGGTGGCGAAAGAAGAGCAAGGCACATCCAGGAGATATGAACCCTCTCTTGACTTGATATATTTTTTATTGCACAGATATTGAGGCAAGCATAAATCATCCTTTAGCCAGATACAGTCTTTTTGCCTAGCTTGGTGTGGACAAGTATCCCAGCATCTGGCAATGTGGTAATATAGTGTAGTGATAATGGCTTTGGATAAGTGAAAGTGATTATATGTGAATATATAAACACGACTGTTTAAATATGGGAGCCAACCTTTTAAGGGATATTTCAAAAGCAATCCTGTGAAGTCCACGGCTGCCCTGAGAACTGTAGTCTTAAACTGGCCAATTCTTCTGCAATCAGGTGCTTACACTGATGTCTCCATTCGTTTTCTTCTGGAAGAAACTCCATTGAGGCAAAGTTACTGAACGTTTTAAAGTTGAAACTCCCAAACATTTCCAGGTGTCAAATACTGCAATCCGTTGGTTTTGTGGTGACAGTGAGACAAGGCTCTCATTTCTGCACTAAAAAGGTCATTTCTTCTTTTCAACAGTTAGTCCTGCTCTGAGGTAACTGCAGCTTTTCTTGTAATGTACTGTACGCATCAATAAACCTATAATTTTGTTCTCAGAGGGGGAAAAAAGTGAGAGAGTAAATTGCTCCCACTTGTTCTTGTTTATTTTGTCTATAAGCCACAAGATACACGACATCTTCAAAAAAAAAGAAAAAGAAAAAGAAAAGAAAAAGTAAAATTTTCTCTTGTGACCCACCAACATGTAACTGACACTTCTGGTCCATGAGGCTACATTTTAGCAAAAGCTGGACTGATATTTTCTTGCTCCCATGATGCCCCAGAGATAAATGTAAGGTAGACAATGAGAAATGAGTTTGTTATATTTTGGTCATATTTGGCTTCTTCTGTCATCCCTGAATACACAGAATGTGCTGGCCTGAGCAGCATGCATTACAGAAAGCCTGTCACACATATGTTTGATAACACAATAACGGTTTAACAAAAATGTTACCAAGCTTGAAAATCAGACGACAAACCTGCACGTCCTCAGTCTGTGTCAGATTATCATCATGCTCGGCCTTTTTTGTCAGCATATTCTCTCTCTGACTCACGATGGAGTGAAGAAAACAGATTTGTTCTTGGCACTTTGTTTGGGAGATAATTACCTAGACCTCTGTAGTCTGCTCACTGAGGCTGTCTAAAGAAGATATATACACACACACACACACACACACACACACACACACACACACACACACACACACACACACACACACACACACACACACACACACACAGAAGATCAATCCTCAGAATTTGTGATGTCGTAACTATGGCAGATCTGTTGGCATGCATGCTGTTGTGTGTTTGTGAGCTTCTGTGTGTGTTCAAGCAGTTTTACACACACACACACACACACACACACACACACACACACACACACACACACACACACACACACACACTGCCAGTGTCCTCGTGTCTTGTAGACTGTGACAGAAAATATTCGCCCACCTGCTCCTCTTCATTATCCAAAATGCAGAGCTATAGATGTAGAGCGGGATATCTGGCCGGTTACATTCCTCTCCTGTCTCTCTCCTCTCTCACTTCCTTTCATTCCCTTCTCTTTGTTCCTCCTCTCCCTTTTGTTACATCTCCATCTGTTTCCCTTCCTATGCCCTTTCCTTCCCATTTGTAACTACCATTTTTTTTACTTTATTCAGTGCATATTCACTCGGTTGTTTTGTTGTTCTCTTCTTTTTCTGCCCCCCCTTCCTTTCCTCTGTTTTTCTGTCAATCACAGTGTTTTCACTCTCTGTTCTCATTCAGCATTTCCTCTCTCTACTTTCCCCCCTGTTCTGTTTGCTTCCTCTTCTTTCCACTCCTCTGGGCTTCCCGTCTCTCTCCTCTTGCCTTCTTTTTGCCTCCTCTCTTCCTTTTATGTCTTATTTCATTTTCTCTCTGGTTATATTTTTTAAATACATTTTCTTTCATCTCCTCATGCTTTTCCTCTTTCCTTCCACTCTTTAGTTTCCTCTCTTCTTTCTTGTCTTGATCTACTTTTCCACTTTTCTTCTTGCCATCTCCTCGTTTCTTTTGATGTTCCGTCTTTGTGCTTCCACTCCTTTCCGTTTCATCCTTTCTGTTTCTTCTCTTCTCTCTCCATGTCCTCCCTTCAAGTTCTTTCCTTCTCTCCTACTTTTCATCTCTTCCGACTTTTCTTTTGGTGTTTCCGCTCCTTCCCGTTTCTTTCACCTGTTCCTTCTCCTCTCCTCACACCTTGGTATGCCTGCCACGTATTCAATTACTCTGGAGTTGATTACATGCTTAAAATGTGACACCGAAGGGCGAATGGCTACTTACTTTCAGAAGAAAATCTAGGGGTGTCCTGCTTATGATGCTGCAAGGTTTCTCCCCAGTTTTTGTTTTGTTTACATGCTTTAAGAGGCAGCTGTTCTGCTTTGTGCTGTGAGCTGTGTGGTGCAGCAAGTGGAGGGAGGGGGGGAGGATTAATGGTAATAAGGATACGGTAGTCTCTCTGACCTTGCACCTTCCATTACAGATAACACTTTGGTGCTCAGTTGGTTACATTGTGCTATTTAAATTGGATAGTTTTACTCAACATGTTATCAGTTGACTGATGCATACTTTCCCAACGAACCTCTCCTGATGTTTCATTTGCCCTTTAGCACACACACACACACACACACACACACAAACACACACACACACCACTGTGTTATAGACAAGCACAAAATATTCACACAAGGACCAAACAAGTTTTGGTTTGGTGTGTTCAGTGCGTCACAAATAAAGAAGAGCAGAAACTAGAGTCGAATTACAGCTGAAATTCTTAAATCTACAGGTATCTGCTATGATAAAAATATCCATCATAAGAGTCACAGGATTGTCAGTCAAGCACAATCTAACCCTCACCTCAACTCACGTTTGCATGACGGCTACCTCACAGCTCAGCTCAGCTCACAGGCCTGTGCCAGTCCTCTTGGGTGTAATTCTGTACCCCAAGTCCAAATTTTTAAAAATAATATTACTGGAGTAAATGCTATCGAGCAATCCTTTTAGGAGTTTGTTCCTTGGTCCTTACTGGTCCTTTTTTTATGCATTGCCCTCATCAATCAATAGCCACTTATTAACTTTTTCATTTCAATTGCGAAAGTTACAGTTTTATGGACCTGGGGTAATTCTGTACCCCAGGGTTTCCATCATTGCCAAAAGGTGTCTCTTTTTGATGCAGCACTGCTACCTTGTGGTATCTCTCTATATATATATATATATATATATATATATCTATATATATATATATATAGATATATATACATAGATAGGACTAGAATACTTGAATCAAATCCTATATACATCCAGCTGCAACTGTAAAAGATCTGGGAGAATAAGTAGGGGTAAGACATACAAAACGTGTCAGCACATCTGGCATGGCTAGAAATACAGAACATTGACCTTGGAATTGAGGAGGTTATTGTACAGTGAACACAGAAAAAAGTGATTTGTCGTAATAAAAAATATTTTGAAAAGGTTTCATATCAGACAAATTTAGATGAAATTAGCTAGTCTTTCTATACATATATCTGGATATTTTTGCTCTCAAGTCTTATCAGCTACCTGGTATTGTGTAACTTCATTTTAGGTATGTTCATCCAGAATGAGGTTGCTAATGATAAATGTTTTGCAGAATATTCCAATTCAGTTTAAGTGCATTCAGTGTTTCTTTGGTGGTTAGATGTATGCAGTGTTCATTTATTGGTTGAAATAAAGTTCATTTTATGGTTATATCTATGCTTTCTTTGATTAAATCCATGGGGTACAGATTAACCCCAGGTCACTAAAAACGTAAGCAAAAAAGTGCACGCATATAAGGGTTAAGTTTCTACATCATGCAGGACAACAAAAGCGGAATGTTTGATTTCACCGTATCACACTTGAACTGAATGCATATGTGTCAGTTATTGAACATGCATGTTATATGAATGTGATTAGCAACATCTCAGAAAAATCGATTTGCTGAGAATGTTTCTCACGTAAAAAGATCAGCAGGGTCCGTGTCAAAGAAGCTACTGTATGAGGCTATTTTAACCTGTTAACAAGGTAAAACAGGAGGCTCTGCACAGGTGGGTGTGTGGTGTGGCCCTTTTATGACCACGCACAGCTAATGAATAACAGCTTTGTAAGTGGACTGTGGGTCGGATAAACACAACTTAACTGCACGAATGCGGCCTTTATATATCAGATTACCTTTTTTGATTCGATGATCACTTTCATATGACAAGGAATACAGGGGGGGGCATCAGAGACTTTGTCGGCTGGTGTGAGACCAACGCCTTTCAAATCAACACCAGCAAGAAGAAGGAGATGGTCATAAACTTCAGGACGAAGTCACCTCCCGCAGCACCGGTGAACATCCAGGGAAAGGACATGGAGACAGTGGTCTCTTACAAGTACCTGGGTGTTCACCTCAACAACAAGCTGGACTGGACTACAAACACAGACGTCCTGTATAAGAAGGGCACGAGACTGAGGAGACTGAGGTCCTTCAGTGTCTGCAGGACTCTGTTAAAGGCTTTTTATGACTTGGTGGTAGCATCTGCCCTTTTCTATGCAGTGGTCTGCTGGGGGGTGGGGGGGTGGATGCACCGAAAGGGATGGGAGCAGGATTGACAAACTGGTGTGGAGGTCGAGCTCTGTGCTGGGATGCCCTCTGGACATCCATCATGGACAACCCCCATCACCCTCTGCATGAGAGCGTGGGTGAGCTGAGCAGCTCCTTCAGTCAGAGACTGAAACATCCTCGCTGCAGGAAGGAGCGCTTTCACAGGTCATTCATCCCAACAGCAGTTAGACTGTACAACACTTCATAATGTCATGAATCACTTGGACACTTTTCCTCCACTGCCATCACTTATACATATGTAAAGGTGCATACAGTGCACCTTTACATATAGTACATATACATTTTATTTATTTACACTCCCACCCATAATGCATACTGTGTATGCTGTATACAACTTTACCTGCTACAAATGTATATAGTGTTTTCTATTGTATTTCAGTTTATTTTATTTAATCCTTCTTCTCTGTACTTGAGCTGCTGTAATATGCAAATTTCCCCATCGTGGGGTCATTAAAGTTTTATCTTATCTTCTTTAAAAAAAACATCTGTGTAGACAGAGACCCGGTTTCATTCTGGTGACTTGGTCACCTTGAATGAATGGTCGCCCTGATTTTTCCTCCTTTAGTTGTCATAGATAATCTTGTAGGGAAAGCTTTATAGTATAAACTATAATTGCTCACTCATCTCCTTGGCCAAATGTTTTATCTTTTGAGTTATCAAGCTTTTCTATTAGAGGGTACCTAAAAATAAATCTGTGCATTTTAATCTGCAGACTTTCTAAATCTGTATCAGGCTACTTGGGACGGTTCTCTGAGCTCCAATGCCAAACTTATGTCAGAGTTTTAATTGCAATTTTAAAATACATGGTTGTTATTCTGATAATTTTTTTTGCGACAGTCTTCAAGCATTGTTGAATCTTTTAATTTAGGTAGGACTGTCACAGGGTGTACTCACAACAAACCTAACTAAGTTCAATTTCATTTGGCTTTGCCTCAGATAATATCTCATGCAAAGCCATCAGCATCTCTGTGACCACAAATGTTTTCATCTGTGATCCCAAACAACCTGCCTAGGAATAAGCCAAACACTACATGCACACAAACCTTTAATATCAGCGCTAAAAAAAGTCTTTTCCTCTTCTTCACTGAAAGGTCTCTAGTTATTATGCTGACACAATCTTGAATCATTTTATCAATACTTGGACCAAGATTTAAGATCAAATTTCAAATAGAAAATGTCCCCTAAACCTTCTCTGCCTTGGTTTACTGACAGCTTACGTGCACTGAAATAGAAATGTTGTAACAGTGCACATTGACATTTTAAGAGCTTCAGTGAGGAATTTTAGCTTTGAAGTAAAATTCCTCACAGAGATTTTTTTTTTTTTTGGGCCAACAATGTTTATAATCTACAGCTGGTCCAAAATGCAGCAACCAGATTCCTGGTTAAAACCAAAAAAATGAGACACGTCACTCTTATTTTAGCTTCTCTTCATTGGTTAACTGTTAATTTTTGTATTGATTTTGGTCATAACCTGTGATCCTCAGCCTAAGCTCTGCTGGCCATCCCACAGTCTCAGCTGAGAACCAGGGCTGTTCTGATCAGGCCTTTTCTGTAAGGGTGCCCATTCTTTGGAAAATTCACCATCATCTCTTAAATATCTCTTAAAGGCATGTTTTTATAAGCATGTCAGATTTTCACTTGTGAACTTATTTATTGGTGCCACTCTGAAAACTACAAAATGTAACAAATATGAAATGTTTGCATTTTGAGATTGTTTAAAAACAACGCACCTACAAAAATGACCCCAAACTTTAAAGGATCAGCTGAACATTATTGTAGCTATTCACACAGTATCTGTAATCCCTGATCTTATGATTTGGGAAGCAAGTTCGACAATCCAAAAAGTTTAAATGTGTTATCTGGTGGTGACGATGGACTCAGATGTGACGGTTACACTCACAGAAGGATAAAACATAGAGAGCAATATGATGGAGGAAAGATTATTGTTGAAGTTTTTAGCTCTGATCCTGATACAGCTGTGGTGTGATAACTTTAGTACCTCCAAGAGTTTGAGGACTTGTCCTTGATTGTAGGTGAGTTAGGCTTAGTGTGCTGGTTTATTCATCCGTCCCACTGGTGAGCTGAAGAGCCTTGGCATGAATTATTCTCATTTTCATTTCTTGACATTGAGACCATCCCTGGTGAACCTTCATCTGGGACTTTTATTGAAACTGCTGCAGCAATGGGAATGACACTTTATCATCAGTAATGTTGAGAATTACTCAAAGTCAAAGTCAAGTACATCCTGAATGAAACTGACAATTTTTTTTTAAATATACTCAGTTGCTACTCTGGGATTTGGTTTCTGAAGTAGAGCTGGCTGTTGCTGCTGAAATAAACACTCAGGATAATGAGTTTTGTTGCTTGCTTTTCTTTTTTTAATAAAATAAAATGTGTGATTTTTTTTTCTCCTAATCACTTGTTGTAAGTAAGCTATAGTTATTCTTGGCAAAATAAAAATGCCCAAGTAATTATCCATCTTGTTTACAAAGTGCGTGCCCCAGCGCGTTGTGCACTCTGCTGAGAAGGTGATTGGCTGTAACCTCCCATCTCTCCAGGACCTGTACACCTCCAGGACACTGGGGCGTGCAGGTCGGATCACAGCCGACCACTCTCACCCCGGGCACAGACTTTTTGACCCTCTCCCCTCAGGCAGGAGGCTACGGTCCATTCGGACCTGAACCTCCCGCTATTAGAACAGTTTCTTCTCCTCTGCTGTTGGACTCATGAACAATAACCCTAAGACTGTTACCACCACCCTCCACAAACGCTGATAACCCTATGTCTATGCACCTGTCTGTTTGCACTGATGTACATATTACTGGACTATAGTTTACATTCTTTTATCTTTTAATTATTCTCTGCACTGTATATTTTGTAATATTGTGTTATAGTTATAGTTCTAATATCTCTGTATATTTGTAATTTGTATATTTGTAACATTGTCTTATAGTTTTTATACTTATTTGTTTTTTTATGTAAGCATGAAGTACCGCAGCAATTTCCTAATGCTGTGAACCTGTTCACCCATATGGCAATAAAACCTTCTGATTCTGATTCTGATCTGAAAAGCTATTTCCTATTTCTACCATAATAAAAATATACTTTTGGAAGAGTAAATGCACTTCTGGGAATGTACAGTATGTGAAATATGTCTTCTTCTTCTTTCGGCTTCTCCCTTTAGGGGTCGCCACAGCAGAAGAGCTTCTGCCATCTCACCCCATCCCTGGCATCCTTCTCTGTCACACCAACCTTCTTTCTCTTCCTATCTACACCATGGTAGAATCCACCTCCAATGCTCCCGGCCTTGTTTCCCTTCCTTTTGGTCTCCTTCACATATAATCTATCTACTTTCCTTCTCTCCATCACATCAGCCAGTACTCCCTTTACCAGTCACAGCCCCTACACATAGGGTCTCTACTCTTACAGTACCTCCTCACTCCTACCTTTCCTTCTCTCTCGTGGCCTCCTAACACACCTTTGTCCTTTCCTCCTTCTTTGTCTTTGGCCATCAGAAGCACAGTTTCCTGTGGCACCCTGTTTAACAACAGCACCTGACATGGTTGTTAAACCCATGCGCATGAATGAAGCTAGTCCAGGAGTGTCAAAAACTGCAGTTCCTCTAATGGCCACTTGAGGCTGATTCTAAAAGCAAGTACATCCCCAGAGATCGAGCATTGCCTAACCTTACAGCAGAAGTAAATGAAGCCCTCCAGATAATTGTGATCTTTTATGTATTTTTTTTTTTGAGCTTTCAGCCATGTTTGCTTTTGTGTTGCTTTTGGAGCATTTAAAAAAAAAAATCTTTTTTTTTTTTTTGTAATTATCCTAAAAATAAAGCTAACATGGAGTCTTCAGACTTCACAAAGCAATCAGTGATGTCACTGTGGTGTTACATACACTGTTTGCATACAGTGTATGTATTTAAGCAGTCAAAGCTCTGCTTGGACTCTGACAATCACATTGCTTTTTCAGAAATGTTTTAACTACAGTTCCCATGTAGACTACTCAAATTTCATTTGCTGTTTCATACATAAAAGAAATTGATCCAAATCCCATGATGTGAACAGCACAACTGCTTTTACTGTTTAGCAGAAAGAAAACTGATGACGACAAGGTGAACCACCAGGATGAATCGTCCTTTAGTTAGAAGAGGTGGTGGCAGAAAGGTGTGTGTGTCTCTCTCTCTCACACACACACACACACTTTTTAACTCCTGACAGACTCACGTGTCTGAGAAGCACACTGTTAACAGGATGCAAAGTCTGAGTCACACTGTGCAATGAGCCCCAGGCCCACTCAAACATACAACTCATCATCACACCTCAGTGAACACACACACACATGCACACACACACACACACACACACACACATTTCTCAGGAGTGTTACGGCAGCTCAGTAGGTTAAAGTAAATAGCAGGTACTCATCAAAAGATGATGGGATGAATCTGGCTCAGGACCCCTCTTGCGTGTCATCCTTGAACTCTCTCTCATGCACTGTTACGCCTCACTGTATGCTATCTATTAAATCTGAACTGGCATAAAAAGAAAAATAAAAAAAAGAAAAGAAAATACTTAAAATCCACGAGAAAGTTTCGATTAGGAGATGTTTAGAACTCGCAGGAGAACATTTTCTGTCAGCAGTCATTTCGTTTGTGGAAGAGTATAACTCAGCTCTTAGTACCACTTTGTGTTTGCGCTCATATTATATGCA
Source organism: Archocentrus centrarchus (assembly GCF_007364275.1). NCBI lineage: Eukaryota > Metazoa > Chordata > Actinopteri > Cichliformes > Cichlidae > Archocentrus > Archocentrus centrarchus. The sequence goes on along the minus strand of NC_044360.1, from coordinate 3,940,147 downwards.
TCTAATCTTGTATTTTCCCTTTTTTTTTTTTTTTTTTTTTTACATTTGCTGCTTGTAGAGCAGTGGAAACTATTCCAGTACACAAAGGAACGGCTATTGGAGCTATGTTCTGCTTTTCTTGAGGCATGCGTGGATAAAGAGACTTAGTCAAAGATTATAACGGCCTTTCACCCTTATGCTTCCTCTTCAAGAGCCTTTTTTTTTATCATCGGCTTCCAGTGTGTGTAGCTATTTTGTGCGTGTATGTGGCTGCGTGTGTGCCTGTATACTTAATGGGGCAATAACTGCCTGCTGACTGCTTTAACCAAGGCTTCCTTGCAGTACAGTGAACATCTGCAGACCCCAAGACACGCACACTTCCAGCAGAGTGATTGATTATGTGTCAGAGGTGTGAGCAAATTCACTTCTTTAGATTTTTGGTATTGTGTGTATCTGAGTGAGAGAGACTGAGACACGTGTAAGGGTTTAGAGCTTTTGTGACATTTTAAAAAAAGAAAAAAGTAAGGCAGAGATTTAAAAAAAAAAAAAAAAATCACACAAAATGCAACAGGACACTGCTTACCTGTGTTGAAAAACAAATCAATATGCAGAGCAACTGACTCCATATTTTTACTGTCATCTGAAAGAACCCACACAGAATTGAACCATTCCAATATCACATCACATCCACAATGGGGCGAAGGGATGCAACAAAAGGCAACGCTACTTCTCTGGGTACATTTATCACATATTACAAACTTTACGTAAGCAAAATAACAGAGTTATACAAATTGACTATCCAGTACCCTAAACATGAAACAAGAAATAATCCTCAGATTTCTTCCTCCTTCTTCCTTCCTGAGGAAATGTTACATATATCATGGTACTGTATTAAAAATAATTCAGGAGCTTTTGCTGGCGTGCAGACTCTATTTTTCTTTTTACTTGTGTGTTAGCCCGGCACCCAGTTTTTTACATATTTGGACTGTGTGTGTCCTCATCTCCATTTAGGAAATAATCAAGCCATCATGTCATGTGTGAAGCTTTTCCCACCATTTCTTAATTTCTTAGTCAATATTGATTCAGTAGAGTTAAATTTCTAAAATTCTGCTGTCTACTGACCAGAAATCTAAGTATTGTCAAACTAGACTCACAATGTTAATCGCTCTCTCTTTAGCTAAGCTCATTTGTGAACTCTCCATCTCCATCACACTCTCCAATCTCATTGTACATCCTGTACTGTATAATGACAATAAAGGCATTCTATTCTATTCTATTTTATATATACCTTATGTAATAAAATTTAGAATATTAGTTACACACACACACACACACCTCAAACTGAAACAGGATTGAGTGCTAACTGCTGGACCAAGTGTGTTTAGAGTCAGTGTAATTGCTGGTGAAGAAAATATTATCTGAATAATAAACTGGTCAATTATTTCTTAAGTCTTATCAGGCCCATAAATGGCCCATAAACTCTTAAGCTTTTCATGGGCTCAACCCACATACTCAACTCTGCTGTTCAACCCACAAATGAATTTTTTTTTACAAAAGTGGCTCCATTTAAAGAGTAATAAACAGGCTTTTCAAAGGTATAAGATTCATTGCCAAGAAGCATTTTTACAACAAAGAAATAATCGACCAAAGTGAAAAAGTATGCAGGCTCTGAAAAGTACTCAGAGTAAGAAAGTAAAAAGCAGCTTTTTAACAGACATGCTACCGGCTAATTTTGTGCAAAGCTAACTGAGTCAGATGGGGTCCAGCCACAGAAGACTACACACAGCGCCAATCCCATCAGCTAGGAAGAGGAAACTGAGGCTACGAGCTGCACAGATTCACCAAAATTGGACAACAGAAGATTGGAAAAAGTGCTGTGGTCCAGTGTTTTCCACAGTCACCAGATCTCAGTCCACTAGAGCAGTGGTCCCCAACCTTTTTTGAGCCACGGACCGGTTTAGTGTTAGACAATATTTCCACAGACCGGCCTTTAAGGTGTGGAGAATAAATACACCACAATGCTCTCTGGTCGCCATGGCAATGTTTAGTGCCTTCAAAATAAGATACACCACAAAAATAAATACAGTAGAAATCTCCTACTGTAAGTTGGATTCAAATGGCCCATGGAATTTCATCCGATTTGTAAAAAAATCCATCATAAGTGTAAGTCGGATAAAATCCGGTTCTTCAAAATATCAGACAGTTTGGGGTCTAATATCAAATTTTGCTGCAATTGTTTCTGCTTCATCTCTGGATTCAGCAAATTTTAGAATCTCGTCTTTTTGCTCGTAAGTGTGAGTTTGTAGCTTATGCTTGACTCCTGCGCTTGCCATGATCGTCTCAGGTGAAATGAACTGATGTAGTTGAGAATGGATGAGCCGATGCATGGAAGTGAGCTGAGGAGGGCTTTAGCACTAAACTCATCCAGTTTATGTGATCACATTAACTGGAAATGTGTTACAATGGGATGAGATTTTATTGGAATTAACATTAGGAAAAATCAGGACCCGCAGAAGCCATCCGACTAGAACGAAAATCTGATTTGTGCCTCTTCGACTTAGATGATTTTTACTGTATAAAGTGGATGGAAAATACAACTCACCATAACGCTGAATCAGTCCTGAGCTTGTGTAACCCAGGTGACAGTGTGCATGAGGTAAAAACCTGATTAAAATTTATTTTTGTTTATTATTTCATTTGGAAAAAACTGGTTTAAAAATATTAAAACCAAGCATTCAATCCATGGATGATTATTGGTTGGTTAAAAATATGTATATTTGAAATTTTAAATAGGCAAGCTTTTATTCTGAAAGTGTCCCAGCGTGGCCCATGTGACTGGTAGTAGCCAACCGGATTCTTTTCGGTTCTGACCAAGATCGCTGCAGACACACAGACGTCGAGCTGCCGTTATTAAACAAAGGAAACTTATCTAAAAGAATATCTTTAATTTTTTTGAGAAATTGTTTTGTTTTTCCACTTTATCCTGCCCTTCAGACGTGTGTACATTGCTGAATGGGACTTGGCCATTTAAGTTGGAGTGGAGAAAAGTTGAGCTAGTACTGAAGTGGGACTTCATACGCGGTGAAACGAGATGGCGAGCCACCGGACCTGATGAACTGTGAAATTGCTGATCTGTGCATGTGGAGCAACATGCTGTCTGCGGAGTGTTGACCGTTTTCATCCGAACTGGTAGGATTTATCCTTGACTGCTAACAGCAGTGGATTCAAGACTAGCGCAGAACACAGACAATAGAGGGATCAACAGCAGGACAAAAGAAAAGAGACTCTCATGTGCATCACACCTTGTTCAGCCTTTTGCTGGATTATTTTGAGTTGTGTCTTTTGGTTCAATATTTTTATTTTAATATTGAATGACCCTGTGTGGTACTGCTGTGATATTATTGAGATTGCAAACTATTTTGTTGGTTAAACCTAACATAACATTGAGTCTGCCGAATCTGAATACAGAGCCTAATTTTTGTATTAATCTTGGGAAAAAATAATAATAAAATAGATAAATAGATTTTGAAGCTAGAGAACTAAACTAGGTTTAGTGACTACTGAGTTAACTCAAACAGACAAACCAAAGGGAACTGAACAAATAACCCTAAATTTAAGTTATTTCTTTTGGTTAAGATAACAAAAAGAGGGATTATACACCAGGAAGGTGTATGCTGTTGTGTTTTCTGTTGTCAAAGTCTTTTATGGTTTTTGTTGTGTGTAAATAAATCTTGCCGGCTAATTTAAATTTATTCTCTTGGTCTGTGGTCCTTAATTGTGGTGACACTAACTCTACTCTCCATAGCCGAACCTGTCATCTGGTCCAAACCCTGTAACGACTAAGGTGTTACAGTACAAAAGTGGCGAGCCAGCCAGGAGAGTAGTAATAAAACCTTAACCACACTGTAAATAGAACCATAAAACCTTATTTTTGACCCAGACCTCAAAATAGGCCAAGACCGGCAAAAATGGACATTGTTGATAAAGAAAACATTAAAATCCCAAACTCAGTTATCATTGGGGGCTTCACTGATGCAGACTTTGATGAAGAGTTATCTGACTTCCTGAACAAGTATGGGCGCATCTCGAGAACCATTAAAGTTGATGATCTCCACTCTCCCTACCCCAAAAATGCCATTGTGGAGTATGAGAGTGGAACTGCCTTGATAGCGCTTGAACCCTTGCTGCCCTACAAATTTGAGAGACCTACTGGAGTCCCTTACATCAGAGCCCTGTCAACGGAATATGTGTCAGCTGTTACAACCAGCGCCACCCACAGCTTGATTAGTGAACTACAGAAAATCGCCAAATTAAGTGGCAAGCCTTTTGAGGATGTTTTGCATGAGCATCTGTCTGAATGCAGTCAGTCAGTTGCTGGTGATCCAGAACCAGCTGAAACTGCATTTCCTATGCAAGAAACACAAAGTAGACCTACAGCCACAGTCACCCAACAATCACAAGCTCTTCCAAGTGACCCAGTTAAGGTGAATGAAACCAACTTAAATGTAACTGAATCTGATTCAGGCAAGCCAACACAACCTGATCTGCCATGCAATGTTCCAAAAACCCTTATAACCCACCCAGAGGTTCAAAAGGTTATTGTGGAGCACATAGTTCGGAGTGAATCTCCAGTCTCACAGGCGAGTGCATCCTTTCGCCTGAGACCCTTTTCAGGCAGGTTACCTTGCCCTAGTCACGAGGTTGACTTTGACACATGGCGCCACAGTGTTGAGCTTATGCAGCAAGATCCTGATCTGTCTGACTTGCAGTGCTCACGGAAAATTTCAGACAGTCTTGTACCTCCTGCAGCCAATATAGTTAAACATTTAGGCCCTCAAGCTTTGCCTTCAGCTTACCTTGAGCTGCTCAATTCAGCATTTGGCACAGTGGAAGATGGCGATGAGCTTTTTGCTAAATTTCTTAACACACTGCAGGATGCAGGTGAAAAGCCATCACATTACCTCCATCGATTACATACAGCTCTCTCCAAAGCTTTGAACAGAGGTGGTGTTTCAGCTAGCGAGGCAGACCGACACCTACTACGGCAGTTTTGTCGTGGGTGTTGGGATAACGCATTGTTGGCAGACCTTCAGCTCGAGCGACAAAAAGATAACCCTCCTCCATTTGCAGAGTTGTTGCTACAGTTGAGAGTGGAGGAAGATAAACATGTTGCAAAAGAAAGCCGAATGAAAAAACACTTTGCTGCTACAAGACCAAAAGTGTCTTCCCACGCCCTTGCAGCAGCCACTGATACATCGGAGCCCATTTTGCAACATCAAATCACTGAAATGCGAACACAAATAACTGAGCTGCAAACTCAATTGACAAGATTAAGAGCACAGAAAGCGGACCAACCCACAGCTCCTCCAAGCAATGTGGTCGCAGATTTGAAGGCACAGATCACTGAGCTTCAGAGCCATCTTGCTAGACTTAAGCCACCAGGTTCTCCCAAAAAGAAGCCTAGCACACCACAAGCTAATGCTAAGACAAAGCCTAGACCCAAAATGCCTGAGCAAATCTCCACTACACTTCAAGCCACAAGGAACAGACCAAAGCCGTGGTATTGTTTCCACTGTGGTGAAGATGGGCATATTGCCTCTGCATGCTCAAATGACCCAAACCCATCCTTGGTTGCTGATAAAAGGAAACAATTAAAAGACAAACAGTTACTTTGGGATAAACAGAACAATCAAAACTCATCCCATTCTTTAAACTAAAAACAGCCCTCATTGCGGGACAGATGGGTGCTGTTAATGAGACCAGTCCCTCTCTGAAACAGTCATTCAGAAAAAAGAGACTGCACAACAAATCAACCACTGTTAAACTACCTAAAGGCTTAGTTGGAGCTAAGTATACTGCTCAAGTCCAAATTGATGGTCAGGTTAGCAGTTGTCTTCTTGATACAGGATCTCAGGTGACTACCGTGTCACACTCATTCTATGAAAACAATCTCTCTCACCTGGAAATTCATCCAATAAATGAGCTGCTGGAAGTTGAAGCTGCAAACGGTCAAAATGTTCCTTACTCAGGTTTCATTGAGGTCGAGATTACCTTCCCACAGAGCTGTTTTGGTTCTGAAATGACCGTGTCCACCTTTGCATTAGTTGTCCCAGACACACGTTCTAATGCCCAGTCCTCTCTTTTGATTGGTACCAACACTCTTGACCTTCTCTATGAGCATTTCTTCTTGACCGGTGCAGATCTCCATGCACTACCTTACGGCTACAGAGTGGTGTTAAGCGTGTTGCAACAGAGACACAAGCAGAAGGAAAACAGTAGTCTCGGACTTGTTAGACTATCTGGAAAAGAGCCAGAAGTTATACCTGCAGGCCAGAGCCGAGTGTTGGAGGGGTCAGTCCATGTTAACACTAAAACCCCAGACAAGTGGGTTGTTGTTGAGCCACCCTCCACATCCTCTTTGCCTGGTGGCATTCTAGTCACCAATTGTTTACTCACCTTTCCTGAAAGGCCCTCACAAAAGCTTCCAGTTGTTGTGCGAAATGAGAGCAAACATGACATTATTATTCCTGCAAAGAGTGTCATTGCTGAAATCCATGCTATGCAGGAGATAGTGACAACCAGCCAAATACTAAAATCCACGCAGCCACCCAAATCAAAAGAATCCACAGTGCTAAATCTCAACTTCGCTGATTCTCCAGTTCCAGCTGAATGGAAAGAGCGGATTGTACAAAAACTCAGTACTATGCCTGAAGTTTTTGCACAACATGATACAGACTTTGGTTGTACAAACAAGGTAAAACATCAAATAAAACTGAGTGATGAAACGCCTTTCAAACACAGGCCCCGTCCAGTACGACCTCAGGACCTTGATGCTGTTCGAAAACATTTGCAAGAACTGAGTGAGGCAGGAATAATCCGCGAGTCTGATTCACCATTTTCTTCGCCAATAGTGGTGGTGAGGAAGAAGAATGGAGATGTAAGACTCTGCGTCGATTATCGAAAGCTAAATCTGCACACCATCAAAGATGCCTATGCCATTCCCAACTTGGAAGAGGCATTCTCAGCCCTCACTGGATCGAAGTGGTTCTCGGTCCTTGACCTCAAAAGTGGGTACTACCAAATTGAGGTGGACGAGGCAGACAAGCACAAGACAGCCTTTGTATGCCCCATGGGGTTTTGGGAGTTCAATAGGATGCCCCAAGGCATAACGAACGCTCCCAGCACTTTTCAAAGGCTGATGGAGAAATGTATGGGGGACATAAACCTTAAGGAAGTCCTAGTATTTCTGGACGACCTTATAGTTTTCTCTGAAACCCTTGAGGAGCATGAAACACGCCTTCTTCATGTCCTCAATCGCCTTAAAGAATATGGGCTGAAACTGTCTCTGGAAAAGTGCAAGTTCTTCCAGACATCAGTACGGTACTTGGGACACATTGTCTCCCAACAGGGTGTTGAAACAGACCCTGAAAAAGTCGCAGCCCTGAAAACATGGCCAAGTCCCAGAAACCTCAAAGAGCTCCGTTCCTTCTTAGGTTTCGCTGGGTATTACAGACGATTTATCAAAGACTATTCCAAAATTGTGAAACCCCTGACCAATCTCACTGCCGGATACCCACCACTGAGGAAGGGTAATAGTCCTAAAACACCAGATGTCCAGTACTTTCAGCCAAAGGCCCCTTTTGGAGAAAGATGGACAGAAAGTTGCCAACAGGCATTTGAGACCATAATTGACAAACTCACTACAGCTCCTGTGTTAGGGTTTGCCAACCCCAAGTTGCCTTATCTGCTACACACAGATGCAAGCACAACAGGGTTAGGGGCTGCTCTTTATCAAGAGCAGGGAGGAGAGGTGCGTGTAATCGCATATGCAAGCCGGGGACTGTCAAAGAGTGAAAGCCATTATCCAGCTCACAAGCTCGAGTTTTTAGCCCTAAAGTGGGCTGTAACTGAAAAGTTTTGTGACTACCTGTATGGAAATGCTTTCACTGTGGTTACTGACAGCAACCCTTTAACTTATATCTTGACCACAGCTAAGCTGGATGCAACCAGTTATCGTTGGTTGTCTGCTCTGTCCTCTTTTGATTTCCAGCTCAAGTACAGAGCAGGGAAACAAAACATAGATGCGGACGGGCTATCCCGCCGTCCCCACCCAGAACCAGTAAATGACATTGTTTACCAGAAAGAACAAGAGCGAATCAGTCAGTTCCTTCAGCACCACTTACCTGGTACTGATCTGTTCACTCATGTTTCTCAAAATGCTGTCAATGCAATTTGTGAAAAACACCTAATTCTCCATTCCTCGGACACAAATGACCATGCATTTACGTGTCCACTTGTAACTTCCCTGTCCATGTCAGCTAATGCCATTCCTGATGGTTTTGATCAGTGTGACAGTAATCCAGTCATTCCATGCATTTCAGTAGAAGAGTTAAAAAAACATCAAATGGATGACCCTGCGATCAATCAAATCATTCGCCAGCTTGAAACAGGTGAAACATCACCCCCTGCTGTGCGAAAGGAGATCCCACAACTTTCCATCCTTCTGCGAGAGCTAAAAAAGCTTAAGTTGCAGAATGGGATTCTCTACAGAAAGAGGCAAGTTGGTGAAGAGTCTCAGTGTCAACTGGTCTTACCTGAGAGCCTCAGACTCATGGTTTTAAAAAGTCTCCATGATGACATGGGTCATCTTGGTATAGACCGCACTCTCGACCTAGTGCGATCCAGATTTTTCTGGCCAAGAATGGCCGCAGATGTTGAGCAAAAGATCAAAACCTGTAGTCGATGTGTTTTCAGAAAGGCACTGCCAGAGAAGGCAGCGCCTCTGGTAAACATTCAAGTCACCAGACCTCTTGAACTAGTCTGTATTGACTTTCTGACTATTGAACCAGACCGGAGCAACACCAAAGATGTTCTCGTCATTACTGATTTCTTCACTAAATACGCTGTAGCAACTCCTACTCCCAACCAGAAGGCTAAAACTGTAGCCAAAGCTTTGTGGGAAAACTTCATTGTTCACTATGGATTTCCCGAAAAGTTGCACAGTGATCAAGGAGCAGACTTTCAGTCAAAGCTTATTCAAGACCTTTGTGACCTTGCTGGTATCCAAAAGGTCAGAACGACACCTTATCATCCTAGAGGAAACCCGGTTGAACGGTTTAATAGAACATTACTCAACATGCTTGGAACACTCAAAGACGAAGACAAGAGACACTGGCGTGACTTTGTTAAGCCACTTGTGCACGCCTATAACTGCACCAAACATGAAAGCACTGGGTTTACACCCTATGAGTTAATGTTTGGAAGACAACCTAGGCTGCCAATTGACCTTGTCTTCAATGTTCCTTTAAATCGTCGTCAGCAACAATCCCACTCGCAGTATGTCAAAGCACTCAGATCCCATCTTCAGGAGAGCTACCAAATAGCTACCAAAAATGCTGCGAAAGTTGCTGAAAGGAACAAGGCCCGTTATGACAAATATGTCACTGAATCTGTCCTTGATATTGGTGATCGTGTACTTGTGAGGAATGTCCGGCTTAGAGGCAAACACAAGTTGGCTGATAAGTGGGAACCTGTGGTACATGTTGTCTTGAGTCAAAAGGGCAACTTACCTGTATACACTGTCAAGCCTGAGCATCAGGCTGGTCCCACAAGAACTCTTCACAGAGACCTTTTGTTGCCATGTGGGTTTTTACCCACCGTTCCTGTGAATGTCTCCTCAGAGCAAGAAAAGCCAAGCCGGCCAAGTACACGTCAGCACCCTATAACTGATCCTGACGAACAAGACCTGGATTACAACCTGGACGATGAGGATAACTACCTATTGTATTATCCTCCAGTTGCTCCTCTGGAAGTTTCAAAGTCCATAAAGGAATACGAAGTGGTCCTTTCTCCCAGTAATCATTCAGATTCTACTGTTGAGCAACCAACCTTTGATAATGCAACAGTCTCAGAACCTGTGACAGTTCCTGAAATTGCTCCAGATGGATGTAATGAGCAGATTATTGGACCTGATTCCGAACCGGATATGCCACTGAACCTCAAAAACTTACCTGTACCTGGAATGGAAAAAGAAATGGAAACAGACACTGGTGAAGTGGAAACTGCACCTGAAGCAGAGGAAGCAACTCATAACCAAATGAAGGAGAACGAACCCGTGGATAATAACACAGAAGAGCATGACCCTGATACACAACCAACTGTCAGAAGGTCTTCTCGAGAAAGAACAAAGCCAAAACTCTTAACTTACCCTGAGTTGGGAAACCCTCTTATTAGCATAGTTGAGTCTTTATTTCAAAGCTTAAGTGAAGCGATAACTAATTCCATTGAAGCACCTTAAATAGTCTGAACATATGCACTATGCAAAGGGACTTGCATAGATTTTAGAGGGGAGGGTGTAACCCAGGTGACAGTGTGCATGAGGTAAAAACCTGATTAAAATTTATTTTTGTTTATTATTTCATTTGGAAAAAACTGGTTTAAAAATATTAAAACCAAGCATTCAATCCATGGATGATTATTGGTTGGTTAAAAATATGTATATTTGAAATTTTAAATAGGCAAGCTTTTATTCTGAAAGTGTCCCAGCGTGGCCCATGTGACTGGTAGTAGCCAACCGGATTCTTTTCGGTTCTGACCAAGATCGCTGCAGACACACAGACGTCGAGCTGCCGTTATTAAACAAAGGAAACTTATCTAAAAGAATATCTTTAATTTTTTTGAGAAATTGTTTTGTTTTTCCACTTTATCCTGCCCTTCAGACGTGTGTACATTGCTGAATGGGACTTGGCCATTTAAGTTGGAGTGGAGAAAAGTTGAGCTAGTACTGAAGTGGGACTTCATACGCGGTGAAACGAGATGGCGAGCCACCGGACCTGATGAACTGTGAAATTGCTGATCTGTGCATGTGGAGCAACATGCTGTCTGCGGAGTGTTGACCGTTTTCATCCGAACTGGTAGGATTTATCCTTGACTGCTAACAGCAGTGGATTCAAGACTAGCGCAGAACACAGACAATAGAGGGATCAACAGCAGGACAAAAGAAAAGAGACTCTCATGTGCATCACACCTTGTTCAGCCTTTTGCTGGATTATTTTGAGTTGTGTCTTTTGGTTCAATATTTTTATTTTAATATTGAATGACCCTGTGTGGTACTGCTGTGATATTATTGAGATTGCAAACTATTTTGTTGGTTAAACCTAACATAACATTGAGTCTGCCGAATCTGAATACAGAGCCTAATTTTTGTATTAATCTTGGGAAAAAATAATAATAAAATAGATAAATAGATTTTGAAGCTAGAGAACTAAACTAGGTTTAGTGACTACTGAGTTAACTCAAACAGACAAACCAAAGGGAACTGAACAAATAACCCTAAATTTAAGTTATTTCTTTTGGTTAAGATAACAAAAAGAGGGATTATACACCAGGAAGGTGTATGCTGTTGTGTTTTCTGTTGTCAAAGTCTTTTATGGTTTTTGTTGTGTGTAAATAAATCTTGCCGGCTAATTTAAATTTATTCTCTTGGTCTGTGGTCCTTAATTGTGGTGACACTAACTCTACTCTCCATAGCCGAACCTGTCATCTGGTCCAAACCCTGTAACGACTAAGGTGTTACACTTGTTTCTCTGCAACTAATTTTTGCTAGCTTGTGGGTTGGCTGAGTTTGGCCTCACAAAGTATAGGCTGGCACACACCAATACAAGCTTTGAGTTCACATGGAGAGTGGCTGCAGAGCTGCGGTGTCCAGCGCTGGAGTGTCAGCTTGACTTGGCTGGGTCCGCCTCACTGCTATCCCCGGTGTTGCTAAATATAAATGGTAAATGGATTAGTTCTTATATGGTGCTTTTCTATTCTTGTTGAGCGCTCAAATATTTATTTGAGCATTATGTAGGTCTACCTATTTTGATAGACAGGCATGGGAACCAGTGAAGATTGTGGGTTTAATTTTAGTGGTGATGTTATCACGTGAGCAGCTGACCAATCTGCAGCACCCGTGTGATGGTATCATGTCAATATGGATCCAAATCTCTGAGGAATGTTTTCAGAACCTGGTTGAGTTTATATCACAAAGAATTAAGGCAAAATGGGGTCCAACCCAGTACTAGCAAGGTGTACCTAATCAAGTTGTTGATGAGTACATATACATAGTATATGCTTGTGTGTAATTAACAGTGCCATGATGTGCACAATAGTATGTATTTCTTTTTGTTGCAATTAAACCTCTTCTGGGAACGTGCTTTCAGCTGAAGGACAGTTTCACTGCTGCCACTGACTGTGTGTTACTGGCCTTGCTCTTTCATACATACTCGAAAAAAAGTTTGAAGTAATTTGACTGAAAACACAAATGCGATGCTGGACAATATTCAGGAAAGTGAGAGCTCTAGAGTTTTCACTAACAACAGTGTAAACTGTTTTGGTAAGTTGTGAAGGTTTACTGCTCTCTGTGGATTTACAGAACTGAATTCAACAAGATGCAACCCGATGTTTCACACGCTATCGTGGTTGATTTTCATCCTCTGCACTGACAGTATGCTGGAGTTGGTATAAAATTGAACTCAGTGAATGAACTGAAGCATCATCAGCTCAAAACCATATTCATCTCTGCTACACTTGATGTAACCAAACACTGACACTGTAAATTCACCACAGTACAGCAGGTTAACCTGTTTATCCTGCATTAAACAACCAAATATTTTCATGCAACCTTTGAATGGTGTAAAGTTAGTGTACCTCAGTTTGTTTTGCAGGATGTTTCACAATATGAAGAAAATAACTTAAAAATCATATATAGATCTAATATCTGATTTTTTAAAAAATTAGTACATTACATGGAAGCTTTAAAATTCCAGTTTATCAAATGTCACTGAGCAGTCCTCACCTTAAAATACTCTCCTGAACTCTAATGTCTGTAATGGTCACAAAAAAGGTTTAATTGAAAGATTTTTTCCCCTCTGTTTTCAGGAGTTAAATGTCACTTAAAAAAAAAAAAGTTCCCCCTTTTATGCTCACTCCTCTTCTGTAGTGCTAGCTAGATGCGGAAGCAAATGGACTGGTTCTCATTTAGTGCTCTTCTACTCTGAACACTTTACACTGCCTCATTCACCCATTCACACACACACACACACACACATTCATTTCTTTCTACTTAACATTCACACTCCAATGGATGCATTGGAGAGCAACTTGGGCTTTGGTATCTTGCCCAAGGATATGCTGGCATTGAACTACCAACCTTCTGATTAGTAGATAACCTGCTCTACCTCCTGAGTTACAGCAACCACTGAAGTACTATGGCCACAACTTATGGATGTCTGTACTTGTTCCAATCCACTTTAACCCCGTGTGCATAGTGCTGTAAATGATGCATAAATTTTATGGTTTTGCCTCTTTCATCTCTTTATGTGTAATTGGGGAGACTTGGGACAGGAGAGATTTGTTACGGGGTTGTTTCTGAGCAACCAATGAGATTAAAGGTTACATCCTATGTTTGGTTTTAAGTAGGTCAAAAAGGAACTTCCTCTGGAGGCCTTTTTAATGCCCCCATAAACAAGGTAGGTGGAATTTTTATTTTTACATCTTCTGAACTTGATTTTTTAAGCTGTCAATTCAATGCCATCGCTATGTACATAGTACCTATTGCTGTGATGGCAACTGCATAGACCGATGGGAATTTTTAATAATGTCAGAGCTGGTGCAGGCAAAGCAGGGAGGACCCCAGTGCAGGACATGGCGAGAGCAGATTTTGTGCGTAGATTTAATTGTTAAGGCTTTAACACAAAGAACTCAAAATATCAAACCCGAAACTAGAAAACTCAAAAACAAAACACACAGCAGCCGTCCACATAGACAAAGAAAAGACAAGGACCCGAACACAGAGCTAAACAACACTGAGACTTTAATACACAGAGGGAACGAGGGGTGAGTGGAAACAACTGGGCACAACAGGTGAAATGAATGAGACTAATAACACAGGAAGTAAAACACAACACAAAACACAAGGCACACGAGACTAACAAAATAAAACAGGAAGTGAACAAGACACACGCAGACCTAGCACAAAACTTGACAAAGGGGATCAGACATTCACAAAGAAACAACAGGAATGGAAACTACACAGAATATCCAAACAGCACTTTTACAAAGAAAAAAAAAACATTCAAGAAGATTTGGGACATCCCCATCTATCTGTCCCATGTATCCCCACACCTCTCATCTCTCCCCATATGGATTTTTATTCTCATTTCTATTTCACCTTCTTAAAATGATCCTTCAGTGTTTATTTCAGATGATGACAAAGTACACAAGAACAGCAGAGTGTGGCTTCATCAGCCATGATGGCTGCAGTGAAAGAAGTGAATGAATGAAACAAATCAAGCAAAATAAAACAGAAAACAAAAGTTGAGCGTTATAAATCAAATGAAAATATGGGATTATGCTCCAATTTCACCAAAAGTCAGGTATTCAACAAAGAAAAAGAGGAAACCCTCATGCAATATTATCAACATCCTCAAAAATATTTCATGTGCTAACGCCCAAGCAATGAAGAACGTTGGCATATGAGTTGGCCACCAAATGCAGTTCCCCAATCAGGGGATCAAAATCAGATCACTGGTCCTGATTGGATGTCCACTTTTCTCAAAAGGCACCCACAGCTAGCCATCAGAAGCCCTGAAGCAACATCCCTGGGAAGAGCAACAGCCTTCAATAAATATAATATGGCAGGAAAAAAATTTTTATATTTCATAAGGAAAATTATTAGGTGTCCAGTGTCTCCCCTACGTGTCCCATATACAAAGTAAATTTTAGTTCCCTCTATCTCATCAAAATGTGCCGTCTTTTTAAACAGATGTTCTGCTGTATGTCTTGTCATTCCCCCTTAACCCTCAGTGATGGAGGATATACCAATAAGATCAGCTTTTATGTGTTAGTGTTCCCTCCATTTAGGCTCAGATTGGTTTGTTTTTTGAAGGCATGCAATAATGTGAAATAATAAGTCCCCTCAAATGTCTTAAACCTAAAGTAATGAGCCTGTTTTTAAATCTAAGGAGTAGGAAGTACAGATATCTGTGTACAAATGTGGGCAGCAAAAGTAAAAAATTGTCATAGAAATAAACACTCAAGTAAAGTACAGATACCTGAAAACTCTAAAGTACAGTAACAAAATATTTGTATTTAGTTCCAACCTCTGGATATCAGCCCAAGATTGTGTGATTTTCTATATGATGATGATATAGGGCCGTATTCAAGTATTCTTTCATATTCATATTCAGTGAAGCAAAATGCAATGTAATGAGTGTGTGCTATAGGTGCATGAGTGAAAATACATAAAAAATGCTGAAGGCTGCTCACACAGCCTTTTTGACATGATAGCAGAAGAAAGCCACCCAGAGGGATTAGATACAGTGATAAATAACATACTCAGGGTATGTGTGAATGTATGATAGCATCAAATATGCCTCTAAGGTAGCAGAACATTTATGTTGATATGTTTACTGAAGGGAACCATAAGATGATACCTTTCAGCTGCAAGGATGCTTATCATAATGGTTTGTGTTGTGTGTGTTAGAACCATTGTAATGACACTATTGTACCTTCAGTAACAGATACCAGCCATTGCAATGAAACAGCTTCCTGTTTATCATAAATATGTGAAATTGCACAAAAAAAAAAAAATCATTTTATACAAAATGTGTTCTGTCATTACAAACACAGAAACATGAAAAGGAAGTGAAGGGAACCAACGCTCCAGGAGGAAACCCACAGGGAATGTGCAATCTCCAGTTAAAAAACAACTTTATTTAAATACTCTGACTTCTGCAACACACACACACACACACACACACACACACACACACACACACACACACACACACACACATGGCCTTTAGTGTGGAAACTGCTTTGTTACTGTTAATCCAAACAGATTTGGGCCAAATTTCAAACACCTACTGTTCCAACCTACGAGCAGTAAGCCTATTTTTACGTACACTCACAAGACGCCGTTTAACAGCTGCCTTGTAGTCCCAGTGCTCTACTTTTGGTGGCTAACCGGCCCTTTTTTATTTCGGCTTGCTGTTGTTTTGCCAGATGGTCTGGGGGATGGGGGGGGTTTCATGACATGAACATACTTTTTTAGAGCCTTCATGTTTTCCTGTCTTTGAATGGCTGTTTGACATTACATCTACATTCAGTACCTTTTTCTTTTCACACGTGTTGGATCAAAAGCCACTATTACAGGTCTGGTGGGGAGACATGACAGATGCACTTAGAGTGAATGTTTGTGCCTGTTCGCTGTGTGTGTGTGTGTGTGTGTGTCCCTGCATGTGAGTGTATCTATCAGAGGGTGAGTGTGATGGTGTGAGAAGACAATACAGAACAGAGATGAATGTTCTGTCAGTCTTATATAACTCAAACAGAAAGCCACAAAGCAGCAGTAATTTTGCTACAAATTTTACGTGTGTGCGTGTGAGTGAAATTGTGTGCGTGTTTGTCAGCAGGACAGCCGGGACAGTACGTGTCCTTCAGCGCTGGAACAAACCTTTCATCGGAAGCAGGCAAAATCTGTGCATCAGTACCTCCAACACTCACATGTTTAATTATACCTCATTTATTTAATTGTTTAAAACAAAATTAGTCAAAAATGAGGCCAGCAAACTGTCACACATTCAAGCTGTGGGTATTTTAAACTTTGTTCAAATAAAACAACAAGGATCTCTGCTAGAAAACGGCTGATTACTCCCTCTGGGCCGGGAAAGTTTCTGCACCAAGGGAAGGAGTTCAGGTATCTTGGGATCTTGTTAACAAGTGACAGGAAGAGAGTCCTGTGCATTTGTGCAGTGTCAGCAGTTATGCAGGTGCTGAAACTAATAGAAAATTTTAGATAATGTTTTGGTTTTTCTATTGAAAAGGTCCCAAAGGCTCAGGCCTAAGGACTTCATGAGTGGATTCTGCCGGTGGCCTTAAAGCATTCCTCTGGCATCTGTCTGTCTTACACTTACTTGCGTCTGCAACTGTGTGAAAAGGTGGAAGCTCAGCTGTAGGCCAAGGATTAGAAAGTGCCTTATCTGAATGAAGCGATGAACAGAATATTTGCCTGATGAATAAAAAGGTCCCGATGTGAGGACATCCTCAGAACTGGGTTGTTAGTAAACCCTATAAAGATGTGTAAGGGGAACTATGTGAGAGTGCTGTTTGTAGATTACAGCTCAGCATTCAACACCATAGTTCCCTCCAGGCTGGTCTCTAAGCTGCTGGACCTGGGCCTGGGCCCATCCCTGTGCAGGTGGGTTCACAGCTTCCTGACCAGCAGACCACAGGTGGTACGAGTGGGTCACCTCACCTCATCCTCCCTCACCCTCAACACTGGATCCCCCCAAGGCTGTGTGCTCAGCCCTCTGCTGTACTCACTGTACACCCATGACTGCGAGGCCACGTCAGAGTCCAACGTCATCATCAAGTTTGCTGACGACACTGCTGTTGTGGGACTAATCTCTCACAATGAGGAGACAGCCTACAGGAGAGAGGTCTCCCGCCTGGAGAACTGGTGCCAGGAGAACCACCTCCTGCTCAACGTCAGCAAAACAAAGGAACTGATCGTGGACTTCAGCAGGAAGCAGCAGAGGGACTACCATCCACTTGTCATCAGTGGTGCTGAGGTGGAAAGAGTGGACACTTTCAAATACCTGGGAGTGACCATCTCACAGGACCTGTCCTGGACTCATCACATAAACATCACTGTGAAGAAGGCCAGACAGCGTCTCTACCTCCTCAGGCGGCTGAGAGACTTCAAGCTCCCACTCAAGGTGCTCAGGAACTTTTACACCTGCACCATCGAGAGCATCATGCGTGGGAGCATCACCACCTGGATGGGAAACTGCACCAAGCAGGACTTCATGGCCCTAAAAAGGGTGGTTCGTTCAGCTGAACGGACCATCAGAACCACCCTCCCCAACCTGCAGGACATTTAGACCAAGCAGTGCAGGCTGAGGGCCATGAAGATCCTAAAACAGCCCAGCCACCCCGGACACTCTCTCTTCTCCCTGCTCCCATCAGGCCGGCGTTACCGCTGCCTGAGGGCTAAGACTGAAAGGTTGAAGAAGAGTTTTTACCCACAAGCCATCCGTCTGCTCAACTCTGAGCCCTAACTGGACCATTATTGCACAATGTAAATATTATAATTTATAAAAGTGTGTATAGTGTATAGTATATAGAGTATAGTGTATAGTGTGAATTACTTTTTTTTATTTTTATTCTTCTTATTTATATGTGTGTGTATATATGGTTGCAGGTACAAAATACATTTCACTGTGCATTGTACTGTGTATAACTGTGCATGTGACAAATAAACACTATCTTATCTTATCTTATCTTATCTGTTACCTCGTCTGTTGTACCAGCTAAACACAGTAAACTAATCCACAACTTACACCTGACTCTAGTGAAGCATTCGCTGTCAGAACAGAGCCATTGTGATTCAGGAGCTGAGCCAGAAGGGAAAGTTTCAGATTTACCAGTCAATCTACGTTCCAGCCCTCACCTGTGGTCATGAGCTCTGGGAAGTGACTGAAAGAATGAGGTCGCGGGTACAAGCTGTTGAAATGAGTTCCTCCATACAGTGGCTGTGCTCAGCCTTAGAAATAGGGTGAAGGGGGGAAAAAAAGAAGAAAGAAATAGGGTGATGAGCTCAAACATCGAGAGGAAAAAGGAGTGGAGTGGTTCAGGCTTCTAATCAGGATGCTTCATGTCTCCTCTTGGAAATTTTACAGGCATGCCCAGCTGGGAGAAGACACAATGATAGACCCAGAACTGTGGATGTCATCTGGCCTGAGGAGAACTGACAAATTATGCTGGGGAAAAAAAAAAAATCTGGAGCACTTAAGAAAAATTTTGTATAATTAGAGTAAGAATGAAAGATAAATCATGTTAATTGCCATTAGGTGGCATTTAACCTTCATTCTCATCTTCATCTCAAGAAGAAACTGAAAAAGGATGTTTACCAACATAAAAAGTAAACAGTAAATTGGTAACCAAAAAAACTCATATATATATATGATATATATGATATATATGATATATGATATATATATATATACTGTAACATTTCAAGCTCAGCTCTTGTCCATCAGATTTTCCTGATAAAAGTGTTTTGTTTTCTTCTTTTTAGACTTACATAAATGACATTTTGGGTGGCAATGAATCAGATTTTTTTATGTTCCCAAATCTGTCTCTGTCCTTCATGGCTTCTATCTGGTTCAGACAATCTTATCATCATTGTTCCATTATTTACTCCTCACGGCTTTCTCCACAGACTGGCCCTGTGTCACATGTTCTGTAACCTCAAAGAACACTTTTTTCTTCAGCCTTTACATCATGGCACATCACTTAAATAGAGTTTAGCAGGACCACAAACATCTAATGACACGTGGAAACTCCTTTTGAGGTCAACAGTAAAGTTCAGAATGATTTCACCAAATGGCATAATTTCAGCTCTTAGATGACACTTATCCCATCTGTTAGGTAAGAAGGTGAAGATGTCCTGTATACTTCTGGGACATGTTTTGGCGCCTTTGTCACAGAG
The DNA here is from genome assembly GCF_007364275.1 of Archocentrus centrarchus. Classification (NCBI taxonomy): domain Eukaryota; kingdom Metazoa; phylum Chordata; class Actinopteri; order Cichliformes; family Cichlidae; genus Archocentrus; species Archocentrus centrarchus. The sequence continues at coordinate 3,920,631 of NC_044360.1, read as the reverse complement.
AAAGACTCTTAAAATACTCAGAGTAATTGAAGAGCTGCCAAAGGTCCCATTTCCTCTGAGTCGTTATAGATGGCAATCATTTATAGAGGATGAGAGTGACAGTAAATATACTGTAGGCACACTGGCACTATTATCAGGCATGGAGCCAGACAGTTGAGCTTTTCTGTGGTCTCTACCAGCAGACTTTACTGACTGAATCTGTCATGTGTGGCGTGAACATGGGGCCGTGCTGAAACTTCTGGATTTCCACAATTACACTGCAGTTACTCGATCACTTGTAATCGCTGTTCAGGTTCAATTTGAATGAAGCAAAAGGGACATGAGTGAGCTTAATGTGCAATAGATACCACACACAGTTGTGTGCAAAGAGCAAACACTGAAAACATTTTTTTGGTTTTGAAGTTACATAAGAGCTTTACATAAGCTTATGGGTGCAATCAGAATATTTTTGACATTCAGGTGGTTGTGAACTATGAATTTCACCCTCCGGGTTGCACTGTTCATGCAGAGTTCTACTGTAAAGTGCTGAGGGGATTCAAGGATAATATAAATGACCTGAACTGTACTATATGCCAGGGAGCCATCAAGCACCAGTGTGCAGAGTGTTTTGGCCCACCGCTAGCCCTACTAACCTGATTTGTCACCCTGCAACTTCATCCACTTCCCCAAGAGGTCAAATATGCAATACGAGGATACAAGTGGTAAGAGGACAGAACGGGACTTCCACAGAGTGAGCCCTCTCGCTAATACTTTCCATCCTGAGAAGATGACTGTAAAATGGAGTTTAGCCAGATTTACATCAGAAAATGTGTGTGGGTTTTTTTTAAAATGGGTCTAGACCATATTGGTCATTGTTGCCCACAAAATATCAGAAAAACCTGCAGATCTTCAGGAAATTTCCATTAGTGAAAATATTTTAAAGGTTGACAAATGTTCATGCTAAGAAAATAAAGGGGAAACAATATTTTCAATGCACTGGGGGTGGGGGGGGTGGGGGGTGGACTACACCGAGTGCTTAGAATGCTGTTGCATGCACACCAGATATAGTTTGTCCCATTGTTATGGGCACAATATACAATTTTCTCCCATGCTTTGGTCAGGTGGTTCTCATGAGCACAACAAGCACAAAGACATCAGTGAAGTTAGAAAGTTATTCACAGATTTGAACCTCCTCAATCAGTAAGTTGTAAGATAAACATTTTCAAAAGAAAAGAATGGCCCTTCCAAGCACAGAGAGGTAAACAATGAGCCACAGCCTAATTTCAACTCTAACAGTTCCATCTCTGTGCCTCACTGTGGTGTTCTTGGCCAGGTTCATGCCAAACATGCAACTCAAAAAACCAATGCAGCCAACTGTGCTTTATTCCTGTTCATCTTCTTTATTGTCTTAAAGTTATCCCAAGTAGGGACTGAAAGAAACATAAGGTGTTCTCTCTGTTTATCTCCAGCACTGTGGCCTTGTGAGGTTCGCTGGTCCATTCCATCAAGCTAATGTGATTAGTTTACTAGGCTTGGGACCTGCACAGGTTTCCTCTAGCTTCGAGCACTGTAAGTGTTTGTGCGTATGTGTGTGCGTATGTGTGTGTTTGAGGCTTGCGTGGACACTTTGATGGATGATGAAGATAAGCAAATCAATACAAAGGGCCTGTCATTGTGGATACATCGCAATTTACCTCGGCATGTCTGCACTGTCAGTCAGCGAGCTAAGACAGAAGGAGGAAGAAAGAAAGAGTGGAAATAATCATGATATGATGGGGAGGTTGAAAGGACTGAATGGAGGATGGGGAAGTGTGAGACAAATGAAGGGAAGAAGAGGAAGAGAGGGACTGATTTGCAAAAGGAGATCAATAGGGAGAGGATATGCAGCATGGGGTTAAGGAAACAGAATAAAATGGATGACAACATAGATGCAGTGTCTGACACTGCGGTGTTTCTCATATTTGGTGCATTGCTTGATACCTTAAGAAATTCAGTCACACACATGCAAGTAGAAACTAGGCCTGTAAAAACTTGTGCACGCACTGTGGCACAAGCACATTCATACAGTCATCCAATCCCAAAAGGGTTGCTCTAGTCTACATAGGAGATAAGGATGCTAACCCTTGACGGTTCAAAATGGATTAGACGCGTCTTGATTGTGAGTCAATTTTCTCTGCGCTGTAAGCCTTAATGTGTGTTTTCAGCACCAGTGCTTTGCTTTTAATGGTTCCTGGCTGCTTTCTGAATTTAAGGATGGAATTAAGTTATCTAAAGGGAAATAGCTCAATGAACATCACTTCGCAGTTGGTCGCTGCAGAACCGTCTGCGTGCATGTGTATACACGTGCCTATATGCGTGCCAATGTGCGCACTAAGCCTTTGAAGAGAGTGAACAAAATAATGCAGTAGCATTTAAGCATCAGTAATGTGGTTATTTTCAAAATCCCAGCACTTCACAGCTCTCGGTTCTGTCTACTCAACTGTCACAGCTGACAAGCCAACAAATGACTTTTTGTATTTCTCGGAGTTCAAACTTTACGTAAATGTCTCAAGGCTGTGGTTATAAAAGATTATGACTGTCACAGCAACACTTTGTCAGATTTTCTCAGTTAAAGGCTTGCATTAAGATAATTTTAATGTCTTCATTCTGACTTATACTTAGCACAACAGTCATCGGATGGATACAATTGCAGACAGAGGCCAGACAGAAGTGCCCGCAGAGCTTCAAATTTCCACTATGTGTGAAACAATAATCTAGGAGCACCTGAAAGGAAGGCCATGATGAAATACTGCAGATGCTGTTGAGATAGCAGTGAGCCAATGTTTGAACTGAAGCTCTCGAGCAAGCACAATAGATGGATACAGCCACAATGATGTTACCAATATGTTTGCAAGGTGCTGTTTTCAAGCCTCTTCCTCAGTTTTTCCCCCATCGCCATCTTAGCTTTTGGAAACCAGACATCAAGAGCACGAAGCTGATCTGACTGACATTTTGTTACCAGATGTATGAGTTTCATTCACAACGTATTCCCACCTTAAAGCACTTATGGGGACCATCGTTTAGAAAATACACACTGTATTATATTCAATATCAAATGAAACCAGTGACTGAAACCACACACACACCTTTAGTGTTTACATGAAGAGCTGAGGACACACAACAGGACTTTGTGTAATCAGAGTAGTTGCATGCTGCCGGCCGTTAGAAAGAATGCAGGATTAAAGGTGCTTCCACACTGGGTTCACTTTTCACACCTAGAAGCTACCTCCATCATTTAGATACGGTCTGCAACACAAACACACAACTACATGATGACAGACAAGAAACAACACAAGAGATAATGGGAAAAAAATAACAGAAACAGAGGAAAAAGATGATGATGATGATGATGATGATGATGATGATGATGATGATGATGATGATGATGAAATGAATGGAGTAAATTTTAAACCCCATAATACGTTCATGGCAGTGGGACGAGGAAGCTTGTATTTAGTTTTTATATACTGAAGCAATATCATGATTTCTTTATCATTTTCTCGGTAAAGGTTTGGAAAACACTAATTTTAGTGAACAAAATAAAAATGTTAACACAAGCTGGAACATGTTTGCTTTCTCAGAAGAAGCCAAATGCAGCTTTTGTTGCATAAACTCAACACCACCACAAGTCTTGTACAAACTGTTTTTTTTTTTTTTTTTTTTAATCATTTTATTGATTGAAATTAGGGAAATGAAATATTTATATTTATTTATTTACCTATGATGAAATGTGGATGAAATTTTGTTTGCTTTGTTTTTTGGTATGTAATGATGTTGAAATATGTCCTTTTTAATGATGATGATGTAGTGATGTCATTTTTTTTAAGCATGTACGTATATTTTAAATGAGGTGATATTAGTTTTGTTAGGAGGACTACGGATGGAAATTAGCCTTAAGGCTATAATCTGGCATATTTTACATTGTTACAGATGTTTGTCAATATGTGTTGTCCTTCTTAAACAAATAAAGAAATACTAAACTGCAGGAAAAAGATTGCCAGTGAACACAATGCGGGCGTCAGTGATAATTGCTTACTTGCCAAAACAAATTTTGTTAGTTGCGTTTAAATAGTTTCCTTCTGCCTGTTTCCCCCCAAAAGCTACTGAGTAGTATATAAATCAATTTAACTTAGAAGTGGTGTTAGTGTTACTAAAAGACAAATGAATATGTATTTTTAATGATCTTTTCTCCTCATTTAACTATGGCTGTAGTTATTTAATCAATCAGTCTATTCAAGCAAATTTAATAAACACATAAAAACTATGAAATATGAACCTCTAGACAAGCTGGGCTTTTCAGTCACCAAATGAGGCTGGAGGAGCCAGAAGTCATCTCATCTAATGAACTAATACAAAGTCACTCAGGCATATGACAGTGCATCCAAATGTTCACAGGACCTGTATACACCAAAATATTTGCTTGATATTCAGTCATATTTAGCAGCTGACATGCCTGCAATGAAAAGAAAAAGAAAAGTAAAAACAGCACTACTGGCTCATTTTGCTCACAAAGAGAGAGCTGAGCTGCAGTCAGGCAAGCTGTTCACAGCATGCCATTATTGTGGATCACTCATGTAAAACACCTCTTTAATTACAGATTACATACTACCTACATAAAGCAACATTGCTGGTGTTCAACACATTCCACCTGGCAGCTTCTGTCTCAAATTTGTGTTAAACTGGAGTACATAATGGCATGTTACACCCCATACCAAATTAGTTACACAAGTTGCAAGGCTTTATAGATGTCACATGCTTAGAGGACACGTGACGGCTATGCTTTATAACTCTGCTGCCTTTGCTTTGCACCATGCGCCAGGTGTTTGCTCTAATTAAGAGGCTGTTTCAAACCTTACTCAAACTCAACTTATAGAGCCACAAATTTCAAACAACATTCATGTCCTTGTCCGTCCTGCCATGTATCGCGGCTCCGCATTTTTGTTTTTATTCAAGGACAAACTCATATTTTTTCTTTATGCTGCTCCACTCCTCCTGCAGCCCCCCACACACACACACTCTCTCTCTCTCTCTCTCATTAATTGCAGAACATCCACCTTTAATTGGTGTTATAGCTTCCCCTCTAAGTTAAAACAGTAATGAGGCCATTTCTCATTCCCCCATTTGCATGTGATGTCACTTCCCCACTTATAGAACAGAAGAGAGGTGGGGGCAGGGGGGGAATCTGGGTAATCTAGGACAAAATCTGTCAGGGTGTCATTCGAGCTGATCATTCTAGAAAATGTTAAACCTCCACAGATGGATGATGAGTGGGCTTGTATACATTCGCACAAGATTTGTGTGTGTGTGTGTATTTATGGAAATGTGTCAATGAATGTGTGCATGTGTGACAGAAATTGGTCACATCCCCTCATGACTTTGCGTTTGTGACGATGAGCAGGACACACTGGGGAGCCAGCTAGCCAGCTGCTGTGAGAGACTTATAACTTGCGTTTCTCGGGCCAGTCAAAACCAGCTCTGACAACTGACCCAGCCAAAGGTATTTTAAGACACTGAGCAGTACATCCATTATTGTAAAAACAGATGGTGCAGAAATCTTCATCTTAGAGTCTTTAGCAGTTCCCAGGTTTTGTCAAAGCCTACGGTGTATCACACAAGGTTATTTGGCATCAGTGCTGTGATGCACTGGGTTATGGGAAAAGTCAGATGGGTCTGTCACTCTAAACTTACCACAAACCGATGCTTGTGAAGGACTCCATGGCATGACATTTAAGTACACTGATTAATAACTATTTTTCAATGCATAGTTAATGCTGTGACTCTTTTCCTAAACCTAACCAAGTCGCTTTCACTAGCTGTTGGTTAGGTTTGGATACCAATAAACAAAGTTAAATATCAAGTGAAAAGGAAACAAATCTGCAAATTGGAAAAAAAAACAAAAAGTATCATCTATGTCCCTACCCTCACCTATGGTCATGAGCTTTGGGTAGTGACCAAAAGAACAAATACAAGCAGCAGAAATGAGCTTTCTCTAAAGGGTGGCCTCTCCTTTAGAGATAGGGTGAGGAGTGCTGCCATTCGGGAGGGGCTCAGAGTAGAGCCACTGCTCCTACACATCGAAAGGAGCCAGTTGAGGTGGCTCGGTCATCTGACTAGGATGCCTCCTGGGCGCCTCTTGGGTGAGATGTTCCGGGCATGTCCACCAGGAGGAGACCCCAGGGTAGACCCAGGACACGCTGGAGAGATTATATCTCTCAGCTGGCTTGGGAACACCTTGGGGTCCCCCTGGATGAGCTGGTAGAGGTGGCTGGGGAGAAGGAGGTCTGGGCTTCTCTGCTTAGGCTGCTGCCCCCACGACCCGGCCCCAGATAAGCGGAAGAAAATGGATGGAAAAACAAGTAGAGCAACGTTGCAAAACACAAAGCTCTCAACACACAAACCACTGTTTCCTTGCTGCAAGACTTGTGATCACTTAATATAGAGATCACTCTTCAAATGAGGATGGTTATCTCTGTGCATCCAGTATTCCCATCAAGGCATTATTTGACATCCTCTGATGGGAATACCATACAGAAAAGTCTCCTTTGAGTTACTGTTAAATGTAGTTTTCCTTTTTCCTTTTGTAGTGTACATTAATTTAACTGTCTGTTTCTCCACAAGTAAAAAAAAAATAAATCCATTTTGCAAAGATATTGACTGGCAGGCAATACTTGACAGTTTAATTGTTGATTATAGGGTTTGCTGATAAATAAAAATAAAATGAAAATAGTATAAGTATTATTCTTTAACTTGATATATGACACTTTTCATATCAAGTTGTTTTATCATCATCTAGATTTTAAAACTCTTTATTTCTTTTCTTCTACTGATGCTCTGCATTACTCTTTTACATATACACATTCATAGCACATCAAATGATGAGCTTTCAGTGAGTTAATATATTTAATTTCACTTGTAGTCTTACTTTCTCTGGCAGTCTTGAGCCAGGCGATAGTGCTCGGGCTTTCAGAGCACTGAAGTTGCACTGACAATAGCTGATTGACATCAACCACTTTCTGAATTATACTTTATAATTACTGGCTCAGTCATCAGCCGTACAGCTACCAAATCACTTATTCCCATCTATCACTTTCATATAGTGCTACAGCTATATGATGCTGTGTTATTACTCTCCTACTTAGTAGTCTCAGTCTGCTACGGTAGCTCCCTCCCTCTGGTTACAGCTAACTACCCCCCCCCCCCCCCCCCCCACTGCCTTTTCAGACAGATCTAACTTTACACTGATTTTCTGCTAATGGTGAATTTTTTGTTCAGTTTTTTGGAATGAACTTACCATCCCATGTACAACTCGGGAAACAATAAGAAACTACCAGCCATGTTTTATGGGGAACATTTCCAAACACAGTAGTGTGATTTCTTTCTTTTTTTTTTTTTTTGGATATGCTAGTAAAAGATGAAAATAAAATAAAATAAAAATGGTAGTATATTATCCATTGTATTTCATTTTTGAAGCATTTACCAGCTACATAGCTACACCCGAGGCAGGACATCATTCTTTAGGGCTGATACACACAGAGAAAAACAGATAATGTAGTCTTCACTTCACCTAACCTACGTCTTTAAACTGCAGGAGGAAACCAGAGCAGCTGACTGCTGCCGAAGATCCTCTCACTTTAAAAAAAAAAAAGAAAAAGCTTTAGCTGCCTTAGATTCTGTTCCAGGATCTTCTTGCTGTCACACTGTATCCGGATAAAAGATTCATGTGAGCATTTATTGAAATTTATGTGTGAACTTGCAGCATAGATGTTTATACCCTGTCTGTTAGTCCCACTTATGCATGAGCTGGATATGACCCTATAATCTGTGTATTTACACACCAACAGTTCTAGTAACTTTAACTTTCCAAAATGGAAAATGATCCTCAACTATATTTGGATTTGAATTTTCACGTCAGGACTAAAGTCAAAGACGATTAAACAAATAAGTACATAGACATACTAAAACCCTAAGCTTGAATATGCCAAAAGGCAGCCTGTAAGATCAGGACAATCAAACACAGTCTCACATCAATATTTCTGGTCTGGTTGGAAGAAACGGACATCATGTGCTGTGGACGAAAATCAAAAAGGCCATCTAATGTCACGGTTTGCTGCGGCAGGCAAGGCAGGAAGGACCTCAATGCAGGATGCAAGTCCAGAGCGGTTGATGTCAATCAGCTACTTCACCTTCATAGAACAACTCAGAGAGTCAAGGCTGGTCAGGGGCCAGCTACACAAAAACTAAACACTGGAACTTGAAACTCAAAAACTCGAAACACACAGCAGGAACGTCAACCTAGACGTAAACAATAACTTGGGACCTGACAAAGGACAAAGACAAAAGTAGACAATAAATACACAAGGGCTAAAGCGGAGAGTGACAACAGGTGGGATGACAGCTGACAAGGGGAAGCAAAACTAAACACAAAACACAAGGAACACGAGACTATCAAAATAAAACAGGAAGTGACCAATCATAACACACATGCAGACCTAACACAAGAAAACCTGACAGAGGGAATCTAAACATCACATAAGGAAACAATGGGAAGGGAAACTAAACACAGAAGGGCCAAGACACGGGAACAAAAGAGACAGGAAAATAAATGAAGAGAAACCTGAATAACATACAAATAACTAAATAAACTGAACACCCAAACAACAAACTGAGAACCTAAACTATAAGAAACACAACCTGAAAAATACAACAGAACAGAACTACACAAAAAAGAACTCAACACACTGGGCCACCGGGCCACAACCATGACATCTAAAGTCCAAAAGTCACGTTTGCTGTTGTATCAGTAAATGTGTGAAGGCACCATTAATGCTCAAAAGCCAACTCAGGACATTCTGTTGCCCTCAAGATGCAATCACTCTCAGGGACAGCCATGCATATTTCAACAAGACAATGCAAAAACACATTCTGCTTTCTGCATACATTAGGAAGGCACGGATGTGAAAGAGGAGGATGAGTGTGCTGAAGGAAACCGTATGCATCCCTGAACCGAGAACGTATTTTGAAATGCAAAATATTCCACGCCTTAACATCTGAATTATTTTTTGCAGCAAAAATGGGACAAAATTCCAGGCAAAATGCTTCATTGAAAAATATAAATAAAATCTATAAAATGAATTTGATGAAACATCAAGCAGTGAGCTGCTGCATTATTTTTACACAATACTGAGGTCAATTTATTGTGATTTTAAATTACAGTCATATAGAAACAGTGAACAGTCAAGGTCATGCAGACAGGTAAAAAGCTGGTGTAGTTATTCTCACCAAGAGCTGACATTCCACATTTAAAACATATTTGCAGAGTCTTGTATCTATGTGCAGGGTGAAAATGACAGCATGAAATAAAAACAGCCTTTTCAGGTTTTAATTCAGTGCATGTCAGGGGTTTTCTGAGGGTAATTACGTGCACCTTATACAAAGTGGGAACCTTGATAAAATTTGTGAAACAGTACCAAGCTCTTGTAAGATGAATATATAAACTGCTTTTGGGGCACAGCAAACTAATTGGTCATCTCATGGCTTCTAAATATACCCATGGTAATTCATCAGGAGTACAACAGCGCAGAGACTGACATTATGGAGGTGTTTTGGACTCAGTTTCCACAGCTTAAATCCAAAGTTCTCCTCTGCTCACGCTGGTTAGGTATTCATAGCAGTCCCAAGTTTTAAAAAGTTGCTTCTAAAGCCTCAAATTTCATCTATCTATCTATAAAGATATGCCTTATGTTATGGTAAAATCATCAAGCTTACCCTGATTTTAGAGAATCACACCTTAAACTACTATAAGAGACTCTTTGTCTTGATCTATTCATTCTTTTTCTTCCACTTATCAAATTCAGGATCCCAGCAGGGCTGCAGTCCATTCTGGCTGTGAAAGGTACATCCTAGACAACCATTCACACTCACATCTGTGGTCAATTTAGCCAATTTATTATTCACAATTAGCCCAAACCTTGTATGTCTCTGGACTGTGAGAGGAAGCCTGAGTACCCAGAGAGAAATCCCACAAGCATGGGAAGGAGGTGCACAAAGGTTCCGGTCAGTTGGCGGATTTGAACCAGGATCTTTTTGCTAGGAGGGAACAGTGCTAACCACGGTGCCACAGCACTGTCCCCTATGCTGCTTCCTTAACAGATATCTGAACCTGTTCTGGTTAAAAAAAAGAAAAAAAAGTGGAAGCAGGCATTATAATTGCTTTCATAAATGATAATGGTCATTGTGATAAATTCCAGTCAGGTTTTATAGAGGGTCATAGTACAGAGAGCGCACTTCTCAGGTTGGTGATTATGTTGTAGCGATGCAGTGATCTGATTTATTTCTTTTAGATCTGTGATATATTGTTTATCACTTGATTTTAAATGAATGCTGTAAATATAATGTGAGCATATCTGCAAAGTAATTCTTTTATTATTGTAACTACTATAGTTTTTAGCATGCATTAATCTCTAAATCAGTTTTTCTTACATCAATAACTTGTAAAGTGACCACTCGTCATTTTGCACAATGATGTAATCCCTACAATCAAAATATTAACCGGCTGCATTAATGCATGTTCATTAGAAGCTACACTTTCAAAGGCACATGTTCACAACTCAGGAAAGACAATTATGTAAAACATCAACACATGCAGATCATCACACTCACCTGTGTGGACACACAGACATATGTATAATCTATGGTTGAAATAAATATGTTGCTTGATAAAATGATCACAATCTCAGCTGCAGGGAGAAGATAACAGATGAACTGAGCACTAATTAATTTCTTGTTTTTTCTCGCTCTGTCTCTATTCCCCTCCCTCTCTATCACCTCATCTTTCCTCCGGTGGCTCTCCTCACTCATTTGATTACTTTCAGCTGGTCATATTCTCTCTGCCACCTTTCCAGCCCAAAGGCCCTTCCTACACTACTCAACTCGGAGCTCATAACTCCCCTAATTGAAACCGTCATTGCCTTAATTGCTTTAATTAATCACCTTTCCTGTGGTAAAGCCTTTGTGGGAATTTGTAATAGGTGCTAACATTGCCTCTTTGCTGAGAGTGACAGAAGAGTCAGACAATAAATATCTTTACTTTTATCAAGAGCAGAGAAGGCCGGACAGAGTGGCTAAAGGACTCGGAGCAAATGTTCCCCATCTGAAATTCTAATATTCCTCATCAAAAACAGTTTTAGTTGGGAATATTTATGCACAACGATCTGTTTGACTCCACTGATTTAGATTCCTGAAACACAGCTGTGACTTGTCCTTGCAGAGTGTGTTGTAAACACATTTCGTTGCTCACAAAAATCTCTCTGTTTGGAGAGCTGGATGCTGTAATTTAATTTTGCAATGTCAAGTTTTCTTTTGTCAGCCTCTGAGTTTCATGGTCCTGGATTTTGGACCCAAGATTTTCAGTTATAGACTTTGAATTCTTGTTATTATTTAACATTCTTTTTGGTTCCTAGTTTGATCAATATAAATTATTTTTGACCATCACATTTCTAAGTTTCAGTTTCTGATTATTCTCCTCAGTATTCTGCTTTAGTTTATTTTTTGTTATTTTCTTAGCTCTCCCCTTCTTCTGTTAGTCTGTCATCTCTGTTTAATTACTTCCTGTTTTACTTTGGTAGTCTTTTGTCACTTGTGCTTTGTGCTTAGTTCTACTTCCCTTGTCTCGTCATCTCTAATTTGTTCCCGTTGCTCCCCACTTGTTTCGCTTGCCTCATTACCTTTTGTATTTATTGTCTCAGTCTCTCCGTGTCATTTTTCGAGTCATCCCACTTAGCTGTGTGTTTCCTAGCTCTGATTTCTCTGCGCTTCCTATTGTTTCCTGGATATTTGCATTCCCTGGCTTTGGACCATGTTTGTCTTTCGATTATTCGGCATTAAATGCTCCCCTTATGTTTACTTCTGCCTCCTGCATTCTGGGTCCACATTAAAACTTTCCTCATTCCACACAGCAGATTGTGACACTGGGAGTCTTTTTTCTGAACTTTAACAACAGCTCAGAGTAACGATTAAATAAAATTTTATTCTAACTTAGAAATTCATAGGAAAATTTAAACAAATGTTAAAGTGGAGCCTAAGAGTTGCTCTTTGACAGTTATTGAGTTGTTTTTGAGATATTAACTTATTTTAACATAAAACTGAAGGAAAAGGAAATCCAGTCAATCAATGGGGAATACAGAACAGAAATGAAGAGAGGAGTGCAGGTAAGGGGGAGTGGACACAGAAATACTGGGCATAGTGGAAGAATGATGATGAAGAGGGTGCTACCATTGAAGAGGGAATGGAGGCCAAAGAAGAGATTTATGGATGTGGTGAGAGATGACATGCTGATGTTTGGCATAACCAAGGAAGAGGCAGATGACAAGAACAGATGAAAAGAGAGATGATTTATAAATCATAACATACTTGACAAACAGTGAGAAATTACATTTTAGGGTTGTCATGGTGTGTAGACCAGAGGGCCCAAATGCACAACATGGCAGACTGATTAATAAAAGGTGAGGTTTAATTGTGGCTTGAAAAAATTCCTAAAATTGAAAGATAATCCAACCAAAACCATAATCCAGAGAACATGAGATAGGAAGAAAAAAGCACAGGGAGACATAACAGACACTTTTCACTGAGTAGGAGGGACCAGAACACTGGATGCCCACTAATCACCCATAATCAATATGGCTGAGAACACTCAGAAAATCAGGGGAAGACAAAGACAGGAAGTAAAAACTAACAAATGAATTATAAAATACTAACCTTCAAAATAAAACAGGAAGCAAGTACTAAAAGAAACAAGGTTTGAGACCAACAACAAGAGGGAAACCCAGAGGGTGTTACAAACACAAGCAGGAATAACAATGATGTCAAAACAGGAAATAAACTCAAAAAAGACTAAAATTCATACATCATTATCTATCCATATGATACATTAATTAGTTTTTTTTCTTTTTTAAACTGCAGGAATGTCTTAAAGACATAAAGGCCTGGTTCGAAAGTCAGATAAAACTGAAGTTATTATACTCAGTCCTACAAACATGGTTAAGATATGTACTGTGGATGGCATTACTTTGGTCTCCAGTAACACCGTGAGAAATCTTGTAGTCATTTTTGACCAGGATATGTCCTTCAACGCACCTATTAAACAAATATGTAGGATCGCTTTTTTGCATTTTCGCAATATTTCTAAAATTTAGAACCTTTTGTCTCAGAGTGATGCTGAAAAGCTAATTCATGCATTTATTATTTTTAGGCTGAATTATTGTAATTCGTTATTATCAGGCTGTCCTAAAAGCTCCCTGAAAAGCCTTCAGCTGATCCAAAATGCTGCAGCTAGAGTACTGACAGGGACTAGAAAGAGAGAGCGAGAAAAGTGAGAAATGACTTTACATTTTCATTAAGGTACTTAATTAAATTTTAGCATGAACTGAAAGTGCTGAAAGAAGAGTGCTTTCAAGAATGAGAGGAAAGAAATTGTTAGTCGAAGTGTGTGAATTTAACTCCCCGAAGTGTAACAAACATTTTCAAATTGGATAAAGGTTTCAGGATATTTAGATTTTGGTATGAGTTTCCCAGGTAAGGAGTCTTCAAACACAGCTCCAGAGGTACCCAAACAGATAAGGTAAGAAAGAAAGGACACAGCAAAGACAAAGTCATCATCAATGATCAGTGCCAGTTTGAATTTGAAACTATTCAACAGACAATATGTAAGACTTTGCCTTCATAGAAGGGTTATCATATATTACTGCACCTCTTTACAGTTTGGTTATTTCAAAGTTGTTTTCCTTTATTAATTCCCTGCCTTTTTGTCTGCTCTCTGTAGCGGATTTAGCTCATGCATGTGATCCCTTACAGACAGCCTGACACCCATTGAGTATTGATCTGTCTAAGAAACATCACATTGAGCTGTTTTTATTCAAGCTACTTTCCCCTAAAACAAAACAAAACAAAAACATCTGTTTTCAAAAGTATTGACAGTAAGCTCTGTGGATTATAATGCATAATAACAAGGGCGATGTCTCCCCATGAAGAAAAGGGCAACTTGAAATCATTTTTTTTTTTTGTTCTCTGGTAGCTCAGGGAGAATATATGAATGCATACATATCGAATATGATTAGTGTTAGATTGACCTCGACAGCCCGTGTAGCCTTGCAGTTAATAGCAGTGCCCTCTTTTCTCTTTTGTAGGAACACCTTTGAATCTCTGAATTGATTCCTCTGGTTTGATGTCTCTTACTATTTTTTTTTTGCTGCTGTCCTTCCTTGTCGAGGATGCTCAGATCTCCATGAAGCAGAAAAAAAGTCTGTTTTAAGGAAAGTCTCAAGGCTCAGCTGAGAAAAAAGGAAATAACTAACATGGCGAATAGCTTTAAATTAGCTTCTACCATGATCAGATGATGATCTGGAAAACCTGAATATATTACAACCCTTATTCCAAAAATGTTGGGATACTGTCTAAATTGCAAACACGTGTTACATAATGGGCCAAATATTTTTAGTTGGTGAAAGGTCTGGATTGCAGGCTGGCTGGTTCGGTCTTCTGTTATGAAGCCTTGCTGTTGTAATAGAAGCAGCATGCAGATTAGCTCAGTCTTGCTGAAATATGCAAAGCCTTCCCTGAAAAAGACATCATCTGGATTGGAGCATATACATATATCTTTCAGCACTGATGGAGCCTTTCCAGATGTGCATGGTGGCAGTTCCATGGGCACTTATGCACCTCCATACCATCAGAGATGCAGGCTTTTGAACTGAGCACTGATAACAACCCAGACGGTCCTTCTCCTCTTTAGCCCAGAGGATGCAGCAACTATGTTTCCCAAAAAGAATTTCAAATTTCATTTCGTCTAACCACAGAACATTTTCCCACTTTGCTTAAATTCATTTTAAATGGCCCAGAGAAGATTTCTGGACCATGTTCAGATGGTTTCTTCTGTGCAGGATGGAACTTTAACTATGGATCAACTGTGCTCACAGACGATGAGTTCTGGAAATTCAGTTTCTTTTTTAGTATCTCAGCGTTTTGTTACCCCTTTTCCAACTTTTTAAGACCTGTCGCTAACATCAAATTCAAAATGAACTAAAGAATACAGTTTATTAAATGCAAACTGGCTCGCTATGTGGACTGTTTGCCTGCATGCAACACAAGCCTGACTAAAAGTGGACCACATGCAAATATAAATGGAAGGCATGAGTCAGCACCATACATTTATAGGTGTGTTTACATCATTATGCGTGAAAAACAGATAAACAACAATCTGAGACATTAGCAACAGCAGCTTAGACTTGCTGAGCTGAAGTTGGTACTGCAGGAGGCTAAACAAGCATGGGATGGGCTACTCTCATGTGGAAGTGAGTGCATCAATGTTGTGAAGTGAGAGCACAATGATTATTTTATTTATTTATTTATTTTTGGATTAAAATATAAGAAGCTGTTATTATTTCGCTTAGCCAAGCGTGTAAATGAATAAAAGGATTGCCTTCAAGTTATCCATTTGGAGTTTCTTTTTTCTTCCTGCCTTGGCTTCCCACTTTCTCTCTCTCTCATCCTCCACGAGTCAGACTGTCCATTAAATCACTGTCATTTTCAGTGTCACCTGGCCTTTTGTGCAGGCTCTGTGGTTCCAGCAGTTCTAAAGACAGAAAGACTGAAGAACGAGGAGACCAGTCTCTTCTTGTTTGGTGAGAGAAATCAGATCATCACATTGGTTAACTATTGAATATTTCTTCAAGGCCAGTGAGATTTAGAATGAGAGCTGTCCTAAACTTGGGCTCTATGAGCATCTTAACCACATCTTAGTTACTGTGTTGTTTCTGCAGACTTTAAACTGTCCAGCTGCCTTTGAATTAAGGCCAAATGTGAGTGGCAGTGATAAGACGGACCATTAGACTGAAATCAAAGATGATGTAATGGAAATGTACATTTGCCCGAAAGCACTCAAAACATCATAGACGGTATCAAACTGACTTTAAGCGACAATGAGACTGATAAATGCTGCACACAGTCAGCCAAACGATTGGTGTAATTTAGTCCTGTAATAAAACTTTTGAAATAAAATCACAAGCAATTTGCTCATGATTAAGAAGATTTCTGTGACTCTTTACACTGAATAATTCTTTTGACACTTGGAAAATACTGCATTAAGGATTAGGGTGGAGGAGACAGACTTTGCAGTTTTAAAGGTTTTATACTCTGGAAAAATCCCTTTAAAAAGAAACATATTCATCCCCATTAGGGTCTAATTAATTGATCTTCTTGTCTTATTTATGCCCATTGTGATTATGATAAACATCAAATTGTTTTTAATAATGACTAAAACACTATCTACTGTAGTACTGCGTTTGTACAATTCTAATGAGCTTTGAAGTCAATATTTGTTATGACCACCTTTATTCTTCGGCACAGCCTCGACCCTCTTCAGCAAGCTTTCTTGTAATTTCTTTCTGTAGTATTCAGGAATAATTCTCCAGGCTTCCGAAGCTTCCAAAGGACTTTCCAAAGCTCTTCTTCAGTTCCATTTTGTTCCATTCTGTCAACATGATCTCAAACTTTAATAAAGTTGAGGTCTGTGCTCTATGACTGATAGTGTTTGCTTTTACCGCATTGGCAGTATGTTTGGAATCACTGTCATCCTGAAAAATGAAACCACTGTCAGATTCTTTCCGGATGGCGTAGCATGGTGGATCAAAATCCCATCTCCCCAACACCACTGGCTGAAATGCAGCCCCACACCATAATTCTCCACAACGGGTTGACACTATTTTACATCTCTACTCTACTGACCTCCTCCATACATATTGATGAGGATTTGAAGCAGAAATTTCACATTTGGATTTATCACTCCATAAGACCTGTTGCCACTGATTTTCAGCCCAGTTCTCCAATTTAACATACCTGTCTTTTCTCCTCATTTCCCTTCTTAAGAATCCTTCCATTAAGACCATTTCTGATGAGGCTTCAGCGAACACTGGGTCAACTGAAGAGCCAGATGCACATCTCATGTCCTGTGTCAGGTCTTTGCTTGGATTATTTTGCATTTCTTAAGGACATGACTTTCAGATGACTTTTGCACAGCACTGTATCTCAGGTGTAGAAGGTCACTTGGGTCCCAGTTGATTATGCTGTTGTGCCACAGTTAACAGCCATGAAATGAGTTTTATTTACTGGACCATTTCCAGCTGCATCCATGGCATAAACATACAGCGATATTATTCTGCATCTCTTTGTCTTTAACTTTACTGTCAAAGACAAAAATCTATCTATCTACACTTTTGGACTTCATCCACAACTGAACACACATAACATTTTGAGACAAATTAACCACAAGAAAAACCTTCCTAAATTCAATTACACTTCAACAGTAAATATTTCAAGCAAACAGTTCTGCCAAATATGTGGAGCTTTTCTAAACGGTGTCTCTTTAACACACATTATCCTCACTTTTCTCAGGGGAAGTTTCCTGCTCCATAAAGGGCAGATCTGGACACAGCGGGAAGGTGAGATAAATGACATGTGTATTTCACTGTTTTCACCCACCATTTCAAGTTGGGTGCCATACATCACTCCACCACAATGACATTTTAAATTGGTTACGTCAAATTAATCTGATGTATCATGGCGCCATGCTGAAGGTTCAAATTGGTTTTGTGGCCTGTTATGAGCAATGGGTAGGCATTCATCAAGAGTAGCTTTTACTTGTCCCCAGGCAAGTTCTGGCATACTTTCTTCCTTTCCTTGTACAGAATAAAAGCTACACATATGTTAGGCTGGCATACTCTGTCCTGCTAAGTCCACAAAATGTGGAAATGAGGTGAGCTGGAGGCGGTCTTTCTGGCTGAATTTGGATGACTCTACACTTTATTTTGAACTATAACATCTCAACAACAATTGCACTGGATACCAGGAGATTTTCAGTTCAGCTGCCCACAGGATTAAATCCTTTTTAATACCAAATTTGGCCTGGACCCGCAATAGGAAAGAACTAGTTAAGGGCTTATTAATAATCATTCAAAGTGTGCGATAAGCCACGATACGCAATGCATCCACAAATATATTATGAATTCCTTACTGCATTCATTCATAAAGCAATAGGAGATGAATGGCTGACTTTCTCACAACATCCTCAAATCCGCTGTCACACTGAGGCAACACCTGTCACCAGGAGAGAGAGGACACACACTGCTGATTATTCTACTACTGCAAGCATGTATATTCAGGCAGCATGAATGCTGATCAGAAATGACACAGTTCAGTGATCCCTATCAACACCTCTAGCCATGTGGAAACTGCAGCCACAAGCTGCACGGCAGTTTAACACTTTTAAATATTCCTTGGCATTTGGTGTTAGCAGTTTCTTTGAAAATCCCAGAAAATGCGATTGCAGAACGTGTTGTGACAAGACTGCCAGTCCAGTCATTCAGAACAATTAACACCATGTCCACCCCAAGAGTCTCGGCCACACACACACACACACACACACACACTGTGTCTAGAAGAATGAGTTAAATGTCAAAAATTAAACGTCTTTAAAAACTTCTAGCCTACACATTGGTCACTGCTGTCATTCAAATGAAGACAAAAACTGTAAAATGTTTTTCGGAGCTCACTGAAAAATTGATAAAAACATGTCTTAAGAAACTGGAGATATTTGTGGTTCAAAATATTTTTGCAGTTTGCAACTATTCAATTTGGCTTAGCAGGCTACTCTCTGACCGTGAGCTCTGTCTCTACATATCAGCACAACTAACTGGGACTTTTACCCCACACTGCAGTGTTTTTAATTTATATTTATTGTTTGACATGAAGCCTTCCACAGTTAACCATGAGAAAGCACATGCAGATAAAAAACTCGCTGAATTTTGGTCGAATCCAAGAACCTGGACTGATGCTTTCAGACTCTGGCCCAGCTACTAGCAACAATGACAGCATAAACCAGGGATCCTCAAATCCAGGCCTCAAGGTCCGGTGTCCTGCAGGTTTTAGATGTATCCCTGATCCAACACACCTGAGTCAAATATAGAAGTCATTAGCAGGACTCTGGAGAACTTGACTGCATACTGAGGAGGTAATTCAGCCATTTGAATCGGGCGTGTTGGATCAGGGACACATCTAAAACCTACAGGACACCGGACCTCGAGGCCTGGATTTGAGGATCCCTGGCATAAACTATCATTTCAGTTGGAATTCTGCTTGTTCGCCCCAGACAAACCTTATGAAGTATAAAACAAAAGAGGATTTCAACATAATGTCTCTGAAAACCTCTTTAGGCAAAGTCTGATTAACACAAAGAGGAAAACAGAAACTTTGTCAGTTTCAGCTATCAAGCTGTTTAGAAGTAGAAAAGAAAGGAAGACAGAGACAGAATGAGGCTACGACTACAACACCCAATCCATCACATACATACACAAACTAGGTGATGCAAAGGGTCTAGCCTTGAGTTATCAAAAATGCTAATGGACCATATTGGACAATACTGGCTAATGTTTTTTTTTTATTATACATGCTTCCTCACTTAGGGTGTATCTCTCTGTCCAAGACCAGCAGTGTGGAGGTTGAGAAAGAGGAGAGGACAGTGAAATTGAGTGATAATACTCTCCAGGTTAGCTGACCTTTCTTCTCCTCACCGGCTGACAAACAGCAGGAACCGTCTGTCAGGAGAAACTGGAGTTCGTTTGAGTCAAAAAGCTCAGCAGTATGAAGACATTATTCTCACTCAAAAATCTAGTACAGACTCAGAGTGCATACTGTGGGATGTGTGCATTAAAAGATCTCATCATCACATCTCCACCTTAAATCAGTCTTATTTCATGATGTGAAGTACCTGAGCCCTTTAAGGTGGCACACGGCATATGTCACACTTTGTATCCTGGCCAGAAGAAAGTGGCTTGAATCTATTCCTGCATCCTCACACCAGCTCACTGCATCCACGAATAAGTTATTTAATATTATTGGCAATACTTAAAGGGCTCAATTATGAGTCCTAGCAAAACGAGCTACTGTAATATTTACATCGTATGTGTACATTTGTGGTGTCTTACAGAAAAAAAAATATGCTCAGGGTTAGTGAAGAAACTGGCTCTCCTGCTTCTGACACTTTTTGTTCTAAAAGGGAGGAGAAAGTTAAAAGAGAGAAAGAGGGGTGGAAGAATTAATAATGTAGATTTCAGTGAGGGAGACTGCCTCTGGCCTGTGGTTTTTAATGCCTCTCATTTTGTCCTGATGTTTCCTGTCTTGTTTTTCTCGTCAGTGTTGTGATCAGTATTTAAAATGAGCACTTTTCAATTTCTATGACAAACCAAAAAAAAAAGGACAAAGTATTGGACTTCAACATTTTAAAAATTCACCTCTTCTTTGCTTTTTGAGAGGTTTAGGAAAACTCATTTTTAGTGGGCTTTCTCATTTAGTTAATTCATAATAACAGAAACCGTTTTGTTTTACCTAGGATAGACTTGAGAATCTAAATGCACATCAAAATCTTGTAAGATATTGACAGATTTGCTTGTCTCATTTGATAAATATGATTTGAAATATAAGCGCAAACATCACATTCATGTCTTTAAATAAAATATTTCTCTTTCTTAGGCTTTCAGAAGTTGCTATGGTACCCATGTATAGTGGTTCATGGATCTGAGCTACGCGGTAATAATGAGACCCCAAAAATAGTGACATAAACAACATCCACCTACACATCCACAGAAGCATGCAGACACTCAGTGGGTACTGTGTTTAGTTCACTGTCACAACAAGCAGTGTTAATTGTCCATCTGCTGTTGATGTGCAATGAAAAAAAAATCTTGACAGATATATTAAATAGAAAAGAAATGTGCCCACTTCCAGCAATGTAACCATGATAATTTGATCTTAATCAAATCAATTAACCAGTTAATTGTAAACAGGTATTGTGAAATCAGTTCCTCAACAGGCTCAAAGTCAAACCAGAAATTTTGAGTTCTTAAATAATATGTGAACAAATCTAATGTCCAAATAGCAAATAGAAGGAAGCAAGAGGCATCAGAGACAGACTAATCTAATCTGAGCTCCATATCCTATGTTGAAAATTTGAATCAGTTTCTCCTTCTCACACGTTGCACCTAATTTTTCATGTCAAGTGCAACTGTATGAGTAGGCAGTGTGTGGAAGCAGCACTTATATGGTTGTGCCCCTGAGATAACAGCAGATGGCCATGGACTGTCACTGGAACTGAATTCATTTTTCACTGAATTCCCCCCCACCCTCCCTCCCCCGGAAATTGACAATTACAAAGCTGCTGCATCAGTTACTAAACATGAATTCATACAGATAAAGTGATGCAAATCTAGCTAATGTGGACACCATGCTTTATGCTGTGCATCAACTAAAAACGCAGGTAGTACTGGACTTTCAGGTGGGTCGCTCCACCTCAAATCATCCAATTTTTAGAACATTTTGTGCTCAACCACCAGCTATCTATCTATCTATCTATCTATCTATCTATCTATCTATCTATCTATCTATCTATCTATCTATCTATCTATCTATCTATCTATCTATCTATCTATCTATCTATCTACTTTGTTTGAATGTTTGAACATGAATATCTCAAAAACTTTTAAACATAAAAGCCTGAATTTTTTACTTATCTTTCACTATAAAATTGAATCAAACTGCATCTGCAGTTTGGAACAAATATCCTGAAAAATCTCTTACTATGATGTAGCTGAAACACAAAAGAATCAAACAAAAGAAAACCCTGCAAATATGACAAGTTGTATGACAACAAAAATATCTGACAACAAAATTCTATTTCTCAGCTTCCAGATGGCACTCTAATTAGAACAGTGCATGTGGATTTCACTGAAAGAGTGTTATAATTGAGATTAAGTAAAAGCTCACCAACTACCAATGCAACATTTTTGTGCATATCAAAACTAGAGCAAAAATAATTAAGAGTAATGAAAAATGGATTAGTAGCTCACTTCACATGAGTAGCCTTGCAATGTCAATATGCCATGTCCACATGGCACAGTTGGTAGTCCGACACAAGACCGCGATCAGGCGATCAGCATGCTGAGTACCCAAATAAATTCTGCAGGAATTGGAATATTTATTATAATAAATATTCCAATTCTTGGAAAAAAAAAAGAATTGGAATATTTATGAAGATGCTACACTGTTGTGTTTTTAATGTTTCTTAGAATATTTTAAACTTAACCTGAACTGTGAGACTCCTCAAGGCAATGTGCATGCCTACAACATGAGTCTTGATAATTAAAAGTATGCATATAATATTAAACAATTATTTAAATTATTAAACAACTATTATCAGTTATAATTAAAGTACTGTCTTGAAACTCCACATCTTTGTTCTATTTGAGATAGGCTATCTACTAATATTTGTGATTTTTTTGTGATACAAATCATCATTTATGGAATCATGCATGGAAATTTAATGAATTTAAAAGTATTAGAACTGGTGAATTTGATATTCAGAAGTAGTTTGCATGTCTGGCTGTGTATTAATGTAATATGTAGTAAAAAAAAAGACTAGCTGATTTATAGCATGGCTTTATATATTTGTTTAAAATTTTAACTAGCTAATCCTCAGACAATAAATTTTTTAGGCAAATTGGAGATGGTCAAGCAGAAGGTCCATGTTGATTTGAGATGGTAACCAGCTGGGTTAGTCTTCCATCAGTTTTGCCAACAGCATTCATAGAGCACCTCAGTACTGCAGAAGGGCAAGTCACGGTTCATGTTTCAGCTGACTGAATTTCCCAAGTGAGTACTCCTAAATATCAAAACAAGGCATGTTACACAGTCCAACCAAGTAAGACTACATTTCATAAATAATCACACATTCCTGAAGAAAAAAAAGGAGGAACAACAAATAGATTTGAACATTTTAAGATATTTAGGAAATTTTAACTGGACAAAATAAAACAGTGGTCTTATTTGTGAGTATCTAATAATAATAATAATAATACATTTTTTTGTGGGTGCCTTTCAGGACACTCAGTGCAGCATTAGATCCTGTTGACAAAAATATTTTATTACAGAGATTAGAGCATGCTGTAGGCATTAAAGGTACTGCGCTGCAGTGGTTTGAATCATATTTATTCAATAGACTCCAGTTTGTTGATGTAAATGGGGAGTCTTCTTCACACACTAAGGTTAATTATGGAGTTCAACAGGGTTCTGTTCTAGGACCAATTCTATTTACATTATAAATGCTTCTCCTAGGCAGTATTATTAGAAAGCGTTGCATACATTTTCAGTGTTATGCAGAGAACGCCCAGAAGCCAGATGACACACATCAGTTAGTTAAACTGCAGGAATGTCTTAAAGACATAAAGGCCTGGATGACCTCTAATTTCCTGCTTCTAAATTCAGATATAATTGAAGTTCTTGTACTCGGCCCCACAAACCTTAGAAACATGGTGTCTAACCAGATACTTACTCTGGATGGCATTACCTTGGCCTCCAGTAACACTGAGAAATCTTGGAATCATTATTGAGCAGGATATGTCCTTCAATGCACATATTAAACAAATATATAGGACTGCTTTTTTTTTCCCTTTGTGCACTATCTTAAAAATTAGACACATCCTGTCTCAGAGTGATGCTGAAAAGCTGATGCTGACTGTTTCTTTTCATTCACCTCTTTTTACTCTGTTCATACCCCACTCTGCATTTATGTTATTATTAATCTCTGTCTCTCTCCCCTCTGCCCCAACCGGTCACAGCAGATCACCCCCCCTCCCTGAGCCTGGTTCTGCTGGAGGTTTCTTCCTGTTTAAAGGGAGTTTTTCCTTCTCACAGTCACCAAGTGCTGCTCATAGGGGGTCGTATTGTTGGGTTTTCTCTGTAATCCCTGTAGGGTCTTTACCTACACTATAAAGCACCTTGAGGCGACTGTTTGTTGTGATTTGGCGCCATATAAATAAAATTGAAATGACATATATTAATACAAAGGGATTCTTTACACGGTTAATGTCATAGGTTTACTTCTCTTTTTAATCCAAGTAAAAGCATAGTGTATAATTGCTAGCTTCCGCTGCTGTAATGATGCAATCATTCTGCTAGTTGCCATCCACCTACCAGTGACGCAAAATAGCTGCCAGAAAATATCCATCCATCAATTTTTTTTCACTCATTTAACTCAAGGTCATGGGGAGACTGGAAATTGAAATGTAATGTCATTAATGTATTGCATGTTAGTCTGCTGTTAGCTTACACTTTCTAATAATGGCAGCTTGACTTACATCTTGTAAAAAAAAAAAGTGCATTTCTACATTATGCACATGTAGAAATCCACAAAGTTTATGTACCTACAAAATAGCTTCAAGGATTTTTTTCCATGACTGACGGTTTCTCAGATAATCAACACACCAGTATAAGATGTGTAAAAACTTATTTTAGATCACTGAACCTAAATATCCCCTAATTTATTTGAGCTATATCATCTGAGTTTTGTGCTGCTCATTCTGTATCATCTTAATAGAAAATAAAAATTCTCTCAAAAGCCCTTGGTGTAGATCAGGATCAAATACCGATTAAATTACTTTCTTCCTCAATCATTTAACGATTTTTATTATTTTTAAATTAAATGGAAATGGACTGGCATTTATGCAGTCTTCCATTCACACAGCCCCTTATTCACTATACTTTAAGCACTTTCATCTGTTGCACAAACATGCAAGCCAGTGGGTGCCTTAGGGCAATTTCAGGTTCACTGGAGGTGTTGCCCAAGGACACACAAACATGTGGACAACAGGGAACAACCCGCTCTACCTCCTGAACCACTCACTAAACTGAAGTGATCTTAATGAAAAATCATCTTTTCTTTACCCCACAAGAATACAAAGAAAAGGTCATCTTGTGGCATTGTTGTATTAAACTAGAGACAAACATGGATTTGTTTCATGTAAATAAGCACCACACTGTTGGGTCATACTCATAAAAAACAGTCTATAAAATAATCTTCACCTTTGTGTAAGATTTTTTTTTTCTTTTTTAGAGCTTTCCATTTTTTTCTGTTAGCATTAGGTCATGTGAATGAATAGGGTTAGCTGACTGTTATTTAAATTAGGATCAGTAAAAGTTACATGCTGTTAAATTCCTCTGAATCCTAAACCACAGCAGTCAAGTGATCGTTTGGTGTGGAACAGTGGACCCTGTGGTAATCGGAACACTCATATTCCAGGAATGACATCCAAGATCTCTGTCCAGAAGAGTTCAGTCTATCTATCTATCTATCTATCTATATGAAGAGTTCAGATGCAAAACCCTCTAAATCTGCCTGGACACTTTTCTTTTAAAAGAGCATTTTTTATCTGGCTCTTATGGTAAAGTTCAGTAATCATTTTACAGGTAATGGTGAGGTTTTACTGAGAGAACAAACTGCTTTTTTTTCAAAAATGTAAATATTGTACTTTTTAACAAATCTTTTGTTTTCTGGCAAAACCAGCATGCTGGTTGTGAAAGGGACCCCAGCAGCAAAGGAGACGGAGTGGCCAGTATGCTTAGCAGCCAGTAACGATTCTTCTGCAGGTTCTCCTTACGACTTTTATTTCCTTTAAATAGTCAAGTTTGATCGCTGAACAGTTTGTCTACATAATAACAACGCTGATCTCACCAGCAGCTGTGTTTCCAATGTGATCACCAGCAGCAAAATCCGGCTCCTCAGTGCAGCGAAGTGCTGAAAGTCACATGATCCAATCTTGCATTCTGATTGGTTCTATGGATGTTCAGGCTTTTGCGGCAATGGGAAATGGCGTTTAGAGGCTTTTGACAACACAGGGGCCGTTTCTCAGTATCTATTTGAGCATTACGAAACGGCCAGGGATAATTCAGACTCATCAGAGACGGGTATTTAACGGGTTATGACGTGATATGATTTGATTGGCGTATGGTACGTGTGGAATGGATTTTGTAAATATTGTTATCTCGTTTTTGAGGGGGAGGCATTTAGCGGCATTTGCATCTGAACTCTCCATACATACGTGTACGTGTGTGTCTGTGTGTGTTGGATTGTTGATGACAAAGAGCAGAGATGCCCTGTTGGCCCCACAGGGTTGATTCACACCCTCCCATGCTCAAATGTGCTCAAAATTTAAAACACTGAGGATGCAGGCTTGTAACATATAAGCAGGTATCAGATGAACCCTTGAGAGGTTTCCCATTGATTGAACCAATTTCATGGTTCAAAGGAGGGGCAATCACTTAAGTTGCTTACTATTACTTTTGCTGTCCTGGCAACTGAACATAAAGAGCCTCCATGTGGAGCTTTCCATGTAATGTGCAATTACAGCCTACAAATGAGTCAGTTTGGATCCTTATGGCTTTGACATTTAGGATTTTTTTTTTTTACTTAATTAATGACAAGTTACAAGTTAAAAGTTACTATATAGGCCACCCTGCCAGAGCAGATGGTTCACCCAAAAACTACTTCAGCTCCAACAGAAGTAAAAAAAATCAACAGAAAAAAAAAGCAATAAATAATCATGTAAAACAGCCAAGCCAACAGATGGTTCAACAGAAATCCAAAAACTTTAAATCTATACCAAATTTGTGGAATTCCTGTTGGCACAGCTTGTATTTACTGAAATGTATTAAACCAAGAGCAAAAAAAAAAAAGCACTATTTGAAGACTTGTAATGTAACTTGAAATGATATTATGTAATGTGAAGGCTTTAGGAAGTTGTCATTTTTCACAGAGAGGAGAAACTGCAATATATATGCTGATATAGTCACAATAGAAAACTGTACCAACCTGAAACAGCAAATTCACCATTGTTTTGTAGAAACAGTTTGTTAAGCTCTATCTTGAATGTGATTGTGACACCCCCCCCCCCCCCCTTCTTTAAACAGCAGTGGGAGGACTGACCCTCCTGGGGGGGGCACAGAAGTTCTGTGGGGTTGGGACCCGAGGGAACAATATACAGTGAATTAAGATGAATATGATTTATGTGTTGTGTAGGGAAAATAAACATCACTGCTGCTGCTGCACCCATTTATCTTCTGCTTTATTCTTCCGTTGCCCCACTGTCGAACAAATCCCCAAGGTGGTTCAACTCCTGCACTTGAGGCAACTACTAAGGCCACCTGAGGGAATCTACAATTTCCCAGCTGAGAACCACACCCATAGACTTACTAATTCTCATCACAGCTGCTTCATACTTCATACCACTGCAGCGCATGCTTGAGGTCATCGATTGACAATTTCATGATGTTATAGTGAGCTTTATTTCTAAAGTTCAACTTGGGTCCCTTTTTTTTTTTTTTTAATCAATTATAGGGGTTAGAACAAGTATGTCATCTTAGTAGACAACTGAGACAAACAATTTACAACTATAAAATGTTAGTTTCTTAATTAATCTTTTCTCACTGCTTGTTCTTTTGCACAGTCCAGTAACTAATGATTTAAGATGTATTTTGAGGAAAACGGAAACCACCACTTTCTTGGACTGTAGACTCAACAAGACTTTGCTTTGGTGAGATGACATAATGAAACAAAGCAGAATAGACAGCCTGAATAGAGAGGCAATGCTTCATGCACAGCACGAACACAGCACCCTACAGGAAAATGTTGAAATAAGAGAATCACCTTGCTTCTGAATAGGGGGAATCTTATTAAGAAGGGTAAGATAGAGGTGAAGCAACTGTAGGAGGGAAAGCAGATGACAGTGAGGATAAGAGAACAGGTTAGAAGAGATGGATGGAGAAAGTGTCAAAACCTAATACCCCAACGCTCTTTGAACATCTGTCTGCTTGCTCCTAAAATCAGGGAAGCAGCTGCAGCTCATCTGCTGATTAGAGCTGTAATCAATCACTCATCACAGTGTGTGCGTATGTAACCCATGGATACATATGTGCATCTGGAGCAATAATTAATAAGAAAATTCAGTCAATTCAAGTTTAGGCTAAATTTAGAAGCCTTCTGGAGCTGTGATCTTTACTGGGCTGGCTGGTAAAGCAACTGTGAGATAATTGCAATCAATCTAAAATCAAAGTGATGACAACATAATCTTAACAGAGGCCTAATAGCGTCATGATTTTTAAGTAAAATATAGACATGCAGTGCTTACAGTTTTCTGTACAACCAAGAGATCAAACTGACCATTTGCTCATGTCAAAAGAAACAAACACATACATTTAATAATGATGATTAATGGTAACAAGATTGCATATAGGGAAGGTTCTGGATTGGGTCATATGCTAGCTTATACTAATAGTTAACGGAACTGATACACAATTAATTGTTTTAATTGGCATGCTATTTAAATGATCTCATAATGATGTATGAGGATACATTTAAATGTTGAATGAAATGCAAGTTCTTTTAAGTAATTTTTATCACAAATTGGAAGTTATGTGTTAATTGACTTACTGCAACTTAACAAGCATGAATTACATTAAATGATCACGTTTACATTATATTACGAATGTAGCCACGTAACTAGCTAGCTTTGCAATAAAGCTCATCAGACTCTCGTTTTGAAAATAAAATCAGATCTATTTGAATTAGTGCAATAATTTCAAACTACTGCAACTACTCCCAGGATGGAGAGTACCCACTGCAAGTCATATCTATAGAAATCCTAATGTAGATATATGATTGGTACAAGGATCTTCACAGCATCTCTCCCATCTGCTCTCACAGCAGTGCATACATCTCAACATGCAAAACCTACTTATCAAACCCAGACTTCAGTTGATCAAAAAATGCCACAATTAGTATTTTATTTATTTATTTTTATGGCAGCTCACGTTTTATTTTGTGTGTGTGTGTGATGTGTGTGTGTTATCAAACACAAAAGGAGGTGGTGCTCAAGTCCAACCTGACAGCCACAAACTCAAAAGTTTTTCTTATTACATAGACGCTGTCCTGCCGTGATTATAAGCATATTGAAAAGATTTTCATTCTATCCGGAGGTACAAAACATGCTTCATCATGCATTAAAAATTGTTTTAACGGTCGTTCAGTCACATCCTCGAAAATCACAAAGCGTTGTTTTTATTTCAAATAACTGAAATGGACAAAAGGTTTAGGTTGCTCTGATCTGCAACGCACACACTTTCAAAACAAACATGTGTTAATGTGTTTGTGTAGTATTGGTAATGCTTGTGTATACCTGACAGGCTGATGAGTTGTTTTGTTGAGAGTATTTTTTTTTTTAGTTTGACAGGTTGAATTTGTCCAAAAAAACAATAAAGATAAATCATGTCAGCTCCTTCAACCTCAACATATCTTTGGTTGGACACACAAACCTACACAGCTGACACACTCAGGGCAGTGATGTAAGATTAACAATATACTTTGTATCTTCATCAAACATCCCAAACATGTTTTAATAGTTTTGTGCTTGTTGCCTTTTGCAGTTTCAAAAGACCAAGATCAAAAAAAGCTCCAAAATATAAAACTTAATATCCATCCATCCATCCATTTTCTTCCGCTTATCCGGGGCCGGGTCGCGGGGGCAGAAGCCTAAGCAGAGAAGCCCAAGCTTCCCTCTCCCCAGCCACCTCCTCCAGCTCATCCGGAGGGACCCCAAGGCGTTCCCAGGCCAGCCGAGATACATAATCTCTCCAGCGTGTCCTGGGTCTACCACGGGGCCTCTTGAGTAAAATGAGTAAAACTTAATATAAATTTACTATATATAGCATTTAAAAAAAAAAATAATAATTTCAAATATTACAATAATTTTGGTTTAATTCTAATTCTAGGGTTGGGTAAACTGTTTTTAATGAACTTCACCCTATACTGTATACTTTTCAACAGCTTCTCTTTACTCAATATATTTAATATTTATTATAAGTAAGTAAACTTTATTTATATAGCACCTTTCACAGATAAAATCACAAAGTGTTTTACAGAGTGTTAGTAAAATAGATACAAACAGATGATAAAAACAGTAAGCAGAACATTTAACTAAAAGCTTGTCTGAATAAAAGTTTCTTAAGCTGCTTTTTAATGGAATCAGCAGAGTCGGCCACAGGGGGATGGGTGTAGGGCATTCCACAGCCTGGGGGCTACTACCTGAAAGGACAGGTCACCCCGGGTTTTAAACCGGGTCTCAGGGACCTTCAGGAGGTTCTGGGCTGAGGACGGAAGAGTGCGACCTGAAGAAAAAACATTTCAGTGCTGTTTTGGGAGGCCTGCCCATTAAAAGCCCCTAAAAGTCAAGATTAAAATTTTAAAATCAATTCTAAATTTAACAGGTAGCAAATGTGAGGAGGATAAAACCGATGTGATGTGTGCCCTTCTGTTAGTTCCTGTGAAAAGACTTGCTGCAGCGTTCTGGACCAACTGGAGACGAGTGACAGCAAATTTACTAAAACAAGTAAAAAGAGAGCTACAATAATCTAAATGAGAGGAAATAAAAGCATGAATAATAATCTCAAGGTCAGATTTGGATAACATTGCACTCAATTTGGAAATATTCCTGAAATGGTAAAAGCAACTTCTTGGGTGCCTGAGACACTGACAGATCACACAGGTCTCTGAGGCTGGGCTGGGAGGAGGAGCCCGGAGAACCGAGGCGTTGTTTAATCCAAGAAACTTTCTGGAATAATGATCAGGGTTTCAGTCTTACTAGAATTTAACTGAAGGCAGTTCATATTTATATCATATAAATTATAACAATCATCAGGTCTCTATTTTGTAACAGTGGTGTCATTCCACCTTTTATCAAAATATAAATGGAATAAAATGTGTCCTTAACAGAAAGCTAACTGTGTGTGCATACAACATGAAAGGATGTCACCATTTGCTCTTTTACAGCTCACTTTTTAATCCTCTTTCAAACCTGAGATTTTCATATCAGTCTCCTCTCAGAATCGCTGGCCGTCTTTAACACCAGCACAACCTCACGAGTGCGTGAGTGTGTTTATGAAAAAAAAAAAAAAAGATTGTTGATGTGTGCATAAATGTGGTTTGCATGCTACTTCAGTTTTCTTCTTTGTCTGGGAAACATATTGCCAAAGGGGACAAACAAACTCATCTCACACTGTGCCCACATGGTAACCAGGGAACAGAACGAAAATGAAAAGAAAAAAAAAAAAAATATATATATATATATATATATATATATATATTTATATATATATACACACACAAGCAGAGCCAGGAAGCTTGGGAGAGGGGATGCAAACAGATGCTCAGGGATGAAGAGAATAAGGGATTGAGGTGAGGAAACAAGACTACATACGCTTGTCTAGCTGGATTTCAGCACATTCAGTGAATGGCTCCAAGCTCTCCTGTTCAAGCAAGTTATATCTTTGGATGCGTTTGCAGAAAAGGACAATTCTGCAAAATTACACTTTGTAAAATATATATTATTTTTAGTCATTTTTAAGATTCACGTCAGCATTTAACATGAGCTTCTTTGGTTGATGCTGTCAAATGAAAAATCCAAAGAAAATTACTACCTATTGAAGTACTGTACTGCAGCTTAATGGAGTTGTAGTCAGCTGTGGTATATTTGAATAACCTACTGATGTAATATTCACATTCTTAGGTAACAAAAACTTGTATTAAATGATTAAATATGAAATTGTTCAGGTGAGTATAAACATGAATACAGATAAATGCTAAATGTCATTGCTGGAGCCACTCCCTCATTTTGGGGAGGTCACCGCCCTGAGTGTTCCATGGGGACCACTGTTACCTTCACCTTCCAAATCCTCTCTTCTCTCAGCCCTTGGTATTTCTTGGGCTTCTTCTGTCCCTCTTTCCTCATGTTACTGTCACTTGGTATTACTACATCTATCACTACGGCCTTCCTCTGCTTGTCCACCACTACTATATCCAGGTGGTTAGCCATCAGAAGTTTGTCTGTCTGTATCTGGAAGTCCCACAGGATCTTAGCTCTGTCATTCTCAGCCACCTTTGGGGGCGTATCCTATTTTGACCTCGAGACTCACAAGGAGTCACCACAGCTGGTAGTACCACATATCTGATATGTCAGGTGAATATATAAACCACTACACTATGGAGCCACACGTTTGCCACATTTCCATTAGTACCTACACAGTGCGACTAGACTCGACAGGGTTTGTAGGCTTTTCCATTAGGTCCTGGTACCAGGTACTTTTTTTAGTACCCACTCAGCCGGGGTTCCAAGTGATCTGTGGCAATCCGAAAATGTGACGTTGGAGAACAACATGCCACTGATTGGCCAGGGAGTGTCGTCACTAGCTGAGTCATGAGAGCGACTCCTTCACCAGAATCACCGCGCCATTTTTAAAACCCGACTGCAAGAAAATGGAGGCACACAAACCACTGGGAGGCTCGGCTGAATGACTAGACCGACGCTTTGCAGCAGTAGTTTTGCAACAGAATAGCCATCTGAAACGTGTACACAGCATACATATTTTAATACTTAACGATGATAACCTTCATCCATTAAAACACTGTACGAGGGGACTTATGCATGACGCCAATAGTAAACTGGCATTAGTTATGTTAGCCTGCCTCTTTCTCATCGATTGTTGTGTTGTGTTTTGAGTTGCATACAAATTATGTCAAGAGACTACTGCCTGCATTGCTATAATTGAGGTGGTACTCAATTGTAATGGAAACAAAATAAGACCGTGAGTTGTGCCGAGTCGAGTTGACCTGCGTTGAGTAGGTACTAATGGAAATGCAGCATTTGAGGAGTTACCTGTGAATAAACTAAAATACAGTACTGCATCCTGAGGACTGGGTTATAGTAGAGAGATTAATTTAAGAAAAAAAAAAATCAGGGCAACGCTCGACACAGTATAAGAGTGTGTGCTTGTCAGCCATCTGTCCTTGAAAACAAAACTAGTCTGTTTCAGACTCTGTACTGGAGCTATATAGTTCACTCCTGAGGCTTTTCACATTTGTGTATGTGTGTGTGTTAGTGCATTTGCATGAACATGAAGAACTGTGTTCCAACATTCATGCATGTTTATTTGTTGTCACAAAAGGACTTTAATCCCTTTCATACTATAATCCTTTTGATTCTGGTGTCTAAGTGGCACAATTTAGAAGAAAAATCGGCTTTGTCTCCCACAAACACTATTAAATTAGCCACTGGTTCATGTCCACTTGTCTCTGAAAGCCACCATTACAAACTAACACACACACACACACACACACACACACACACACACACACACACACACACACACACACACACACACACACACACCAGTGTATTTCTATCGTTATGACGACATCCAATTGCGATAAGTCACTGCAGTAACCATAAATTTGTAATCCTGTGATCTGCGATCAAGCCCATGCTATGTAAAGCATCTAGCACATTCCTCTTAATGACCTCAAATCATTGTTACTGTGGTAGCAGTTTTGAAATATCTGTACAATAAGAAACACTGCAAGTGTGTGTGTGTGTGTGAATGGGTGAAAGTGGCACTGTAAAAATGAGTAACTGTTGGATGTGGCACTTCCTTTTTTCTGTGTGTGTACTGGAGGAACTGTGGACCACCACAGTTCACAGAAACTGAATAGACCATAAAATTATTATGACACAGTTGCTTTTTTAACAAAATAACTGACTTGGGTGTAGTGTGATTGTGCACTGAGTGGACAAATGTGAAAAATCAGCAACTTTTCATGTTTGACTGTAAACAAAAGAAAATGAAGAAGCTGACACAGGATTACAACAAAATAAAAGACCACAACAAGACGTGATGTTGAATTACTGCCTCATTAGTTACTTAGCCAAAATGGGGCCTTAAAAAATATTTTACACAAGCTTTATAGATCAGTGATTACTCAAGAAACTGTGTCAAGGTTTATAGTGTCACCTGATGCTGGCAGGAACTTAAGCGGGTGCACTGCTTAAGTCCAGACAGAAAATCTCTTAACTTAATAACTTAATAAATTACCTGTTAATACAACATGCTTTTGTAATCTTACCACAAGGAATCTTTGCCTTTGCTCAGTGCAGTCAAACCAAACGCACACGTGCACAAGCTGACCAAGATCATCTTTTTAATCTTACTGAACTAAGTTCACAACCACACGGTGTCTCACACACGCACGCACACACACACATACACACACGCACCTTTCACTCTCGCCACTCACGCTTTCCTCCCTCATTTCTGATCCCTGTCTTATCAGAGTGCAAGAAATCCCTGAATCCCAAATCTAACAGTTTTATTCCATACAGCCATCTCATAACTCATACATCTCCAGCTGAGCTGAAAGCTGGCATATCGAAACTACGGAAATTGCTGTACGTATGTGCATTTGGGAAAAGTACAGGAATTGTAACTGATTAGGATTCCTCTTATCGCCGTTCTTGGAGTTGTGCAAAGTGTTTACAGTGTTTAGAAATGGTGGAGAAATGCACGCAGCTAATCAGTCACTAAAGCACAAAAGGCTCTCTCTATTTTGATGCCGTTTGATGATAAGAATGGAACTGTTGTTTTCCTTCTCCATTTGGGTGAAAAATGTGTCCGATGTAATGAAATTCTCCTTTCATTACCTTCTGCTATCTTGCCACTTATCTAGTCACTCAGAAATTTTTATGTTTGCCCTGCTGACAGCCGTGGCCGATACTTCCACTCACAGATAGAATTGCACACAAATCTGGGGCAGAGGCGTGGGGCTTTAAGCGCATTAAAGATCCGGCATACAAAAAGACCATTTCTTTGTGCTGTCACTGGACATCTCAAGCAACAGTCAGGAACAATCCACAGCCAGCTGTTCAGAAAAAAAAAAAATAGATTATAGAAGCTGAGGACCTTTTTGGTTCATTCTGAGGTGGATGCCACAGTTGCTTTTATTCATAATATGATTCTGTTGTATGAAAGCAAGGATAAAAAAAAAATAATGTCTTGCTGGTATTTTTAGTGTTGTGTTTTGTGCGAGGCACAGTTTGTTTTGTACCAAGCCTCAGATTGAAAGTTGTGTGATTTTAATATCACAGTGTTGAGGATAGATTTAGCTTTGAACTCGTGATTTAGATATGCAGTTACAAACAATTACTATAAAGTTCTGTGATGGTACAATGTTAGCTTCCCACAAGGAAGGTGAATAATTTATTTTGGACCATTTTTAGTCTTATAGACAGAACATTGTGTCTGTCCACTCACTTTGAGAGCTGTCAGCTCATTGAAAGGCCATTACCAACTGTGATCACTCTAATAAATGTGTAGGTGCCAACGTATGCATGCTAGTTATCATGTATTAACTGTCCTGATCACTGATAAAGTGAAAGTAAGCAAAATTATGCAGGAGCGCTCGTTACCCTGGTTCTAGCACATAAAATATATATTAAAGAAGATGTGATTCTCAATGGGTCTATGTAAATATGAATATAAAATGTATAATAACACACACTGAAAGCCCTTGGGTTAATTACAGATGCATTATAGATGTTTTAAAAGTAGTTTGGCCCTATTCATCACTAAACCACCCATATTAATGTGTCTGACTTTGTGTCAGTGCCTTCCAGCATGTAGTTCTGCAGGGTTAACTAAAAAACACAGTGACTGTGTCATGCATTGGTCTTTACTTCTACCACTCGATCGACTACAGCACATATTTACAGTCGTAATTAGACTGCCATCATTTTACAGTTAAATTCTGAACCGAGCAGTCATGTCATCTTTAGTATGATATGGAGGCCAAGCGTATAATCTAATTAAAATAGCATATTTCCATACTTGAAAGTAATTTTTAAAAATAATTCTTAATTCCAGTTACTGATTTCCCCATTTGTCATAAAGGCCGTTCCACATTTCTAACTGCAGAAGTAGAAAGCACTCAGATTTTGACGCCTCCTTTAGAACGCCGTCTCCATCACTTTATCTCGAGTCCTGGGGTTACTATGGTTTTCTCAGAGTTTGGCTTGAGTTGGAAACTCAAGCCGCTCCTGTGGGAAACTGTCACACTGTATGTGATACCAAGCTGTTTAACATTTATTTGACAAAATAAATGTCTGAGGTCAAGTCTCAGATTTGAGTGGTTATTCTTTACATTATGCTCCATATAGTTTTAGTTATCTTTGTTTCCAGATAGTAAAAGCCACTGTTTCATTTCTACAGTGATTTTAAATCGTCATAAAGCAATTTATACCAGCGAGCAACAGCATGTTTGGGCCCAGCTGATAATTAAACAAAAGACAGCGGGTAGGGAGAGGGTGTGTCTGCCATCGCAGAGACTCGTCTTTAACGTCTTCTTTTGTCCCCTCCTGGAGAGTAAATGCTTTGTTCCTGGACTTGAATAGCTCAATTTTTCACTTTGATTTGTTTTCAATGCTCCAATAAGTGCTCTCCTGAACGTGATTAGTTTTCATACCGCAAAACACATTGAGTAATCTTTTTAGCTGCCTCTTGCAATTCTGCTGTGGTTGTGTTGCCACCCAAAATGGCTGTGTCAGGTGTAGAATATGAATGAGCTGTACACATCCAGACACGCACAGAACAGACTCTTACAAAAACCGGTGTCCTGGCACAGACGCATGCTTATGCATTATGGGTTGGTTTATTCGCTTGTCAGTCCAATTAACAGCATATTTGGACACCATGACAACTCGGGAGTCGCCTGGTCTCATTCTCAATCTAGACAGATGGCCAGCACAGATCTTTCAGGTAATGTTAAATGTTTCTGTGTCGTCTCATCACAGTGATGGACTCCCTGATAAATAAAAGTCACTGATCATATCAAATGTTGGAGTTTACTACTCAGATTCTGGCTGCTTCCTGTGCTGTGACTTCACAGATGAAGCAAAAGAGTAAAGACCACTGACGGGCAGAGAAGCAGAATCAATTAGGAGTACTCGCTTAATAAGACAGAAAGGGACTAATGAATTAGGAACTCTTATCTACAACTCCTAATCTTTTCCCTGAAGTTACTCAGCTTCAGTTTATCATTATAGTGCATGGGTTTGACTGAGTGCCTCAGCTTTTCCCAAGCTTGAAGCAAAAGTGCTCTCTCTGTTATTTTCTATTCCCATTTTGTAGTGCACAGAGAGCCACAAAATATAAATGGAATATTTTGTTGGATTTGGCAACTTTACACTTTAGTATGAAACTCAGTTTCGGTAATGTTCAGGGTTTAGGAGGCTAACCAAAGTTTCAGCAGTAAGAACGATTTTCCAACCTTTATTTTGGTCATTTACAGTCATAGCTTATAAACCGATTAGTTGCAACATTAAAACTACTTTTAGATTTAGCTCGTGCTGCAAGCTCTGAAATATTGGAGCATATACAAAGAACCATTATTGATGTTCATCCATGTTGATCCATGGGTCCGGTTGGATTATGGAACGTAACCATTAAATCTCGCTTTTCTTGAGCATCATGGTTGGTCAAATCAGGATCCAGGGATTTGTACGAGGCTCTGTTTCATGATTTCTATTCTTTTTGTAAGCTTTTTCTTTTTTTTAGGGGGGGGGGTTACATTGTGTTGCTGGGTGAGGCTGTAGGTCCTAAAATTTCCCACTTAAAACAACTGCTATACTATTACAGCTTGAGCAAGAATGGCAGACTCAGAAAGGCATTTACAAGAGACAAACACCATCCAAATGGAGAATGCAGAATGAAGTCAAAGACTATTTAGCAAAGGTATAGGGGTGTGAGATTATTATATACAGTGGGGGAGTGATGATGAGGAGACTGTACAGATGGGAATGGAGGAGTCTGAAAGAGTTTGTGAATGTGCAAATTCAACCCAGCAAAATGAAAAGATCTTAAAAAAAAAAAAAAAAAAAAAAACAACTGCCCCCCCATTTTTTTCAATTTTGGATTTTATTTTAACAAATATGCTTATGATACAAATCATGATATGTAAGTTAATGCTGGGAGTTTTTGGTATTTGGTATAGACACAAATAGAGGACTCCCAATACAGGCAGGGATGAAGAAAAGTAACTTTTAATTAAGGTTGAAAGCAAGTCCAAGATATAATTCACCAGGGCATAAAGTAGTGTTTTTTTTCCCCCCTTTAAAAAAAAAAAAATAAAAAAAAAAAAAAAAAAGGGGAACACACACACACACACACACACACACAAACAAAGGATGATGAGCAGACACACTGGCAGAGACTGAAGGGGGGAACAGACTTTTCAAATATACACACAGTAATCAAGGGAATTGGGCACAAGAGGAATACAAGTCACAGCTGAAACTAATAAGGACAATAAGACAAAGGAAGTAAAACTAAACGCAAGACAAAAGAAGCAGTGAATGCTAAGAAATACTGGAGAAGGACATGAAAATGACTCAAGATACAAGAAATTAGATATAAACAATCAGTCTACTACCAACATGTAGCCACAACTAAAGAATGAGAATCCTAAAGGTTAAAGTGAAAATCCAAGAATCCAACCAGAAAATGCAAAATGAGGATAGAATAGTTATAAGGAATTCTAAAACCTCAAATGATCTTAAACAGTGAATCAAAACCCAACTAGTAAAAATAAATAATGAAACCCATCCCAGAATCCAAATATTAAACAAGAATACAAAACTCGAGCACAAAACCCACAGCCCACGACAGCTTCTCCCATCAAACTTAAACAAAAACGGAAAACTTAAGCAAACAAAAGATAAATGGTAAATCCTGAAAACTTTAAAAAGGCTTTATGTCACAGTTGATGAAATCAGACCACGTGGCGGGTGAAAAAGGTGAAGACCCAAAGGCAGGCAGACAGGAACTAACAAAAGACGAGCCTTAATTCAGGCTGAAAACATGAGCTAACAAAACGAACCAAGGCAGGAAAGTAAACTAAAGGAAACCTACACTGGGGAAAGAAAAGTAGGGAGCACTGGAGACACAGAGAACATCGACTGAAAGACAACAAGACTGTGACAATGTGAAGACTGAGACAGTAAATACACAGGAGGGTGATTAGGGAAGTGGAGACAGCTGGGGCGGAACAGGTGAGCAGAATGACACTAACGAGACTAAAGGAAGTAAAACATCACATGGGATGGCAAAATAAAACAGGAAGTGAGAAGACACAGACAAGAGACAGACTCGCAGAGGAAAACAGACACAAAAGACTCGACACAATAGGGAGAAACACTAAACTAAGAATACATAAGGGGAACACATAAAACAATATAACAAAATGAAGCAGTGCTCATGAAGGCAAATAAACTAACTAAAAAAGTCAGGTCTATTTTATATGCAATTACACAGAATTATGACAGCTCCAAACTAAAGTTGTCTTTGATAACTTAAAAAAACAAAAAACAAGATTACCCTCTTTATGTTTAAAATCTGCAGTAAATCACAAAA
The DNA here is from genome assembly GCF_007364275.1 of Archocentrus centrarchus. Taxonomy (NCBI): domain Eukaryota; kingdom Metazoa; phylum Chordata; class Actinopteri; order Cichliformes; family Cichlidae; genus Archocentrus; species Archocentrus centrarchus. The sequence goes on along the minus strand of NC_044360.1, from coordinate 3,881,397 downwards.
TGCCTCTATACACATATACAAAAAACACACAACCTCACAAACAGGTTTGAAGCTTTTGTCCTGTAATCCACAAAATCAGTTTTATGTCCCATTTTATCTTCCAGCACTTTCTGATAACCACTCATCTGTCGACTTTATGTGATTGTGTCTTAACAATAACTCACTCTCACTCCATCCCAGTGGCTCAGGGCTCACTTCTCTCTTTTGAGATTCGAAGGTATCTGTAAGCGACATCTGAAAGACTTCTAGAATGACTCAACAACGTTAACGACTCTTCAGTGTGAATGGGGGACATCTCTGTAAAAGAATGACCCTTATTCTGATGGAAAATGTCGCTCAAGAAATAGTGGCAGGTGCTGGCAGGATCCTTGATTCTGGACACATTTTGCTTTATAGGAGGTGTGAAGATGAGGGAGAGGGACTCTGAGCGTAGAGATAGTATCATTACTAGCTAGTTCACCTTGAGGTTATGCGTATTCCACTATAAATCCAGAGCCTGCTCTCACCTTGTCCAGGTGCTACAAAGTGCTCCACCACAGTGGTGCGCAGGAATCATTCATCTAATGAAATGTTTGGGTGAGCTGAATTTAAAGGCTGGACAGGCCATTCAGTGGTTTGCCTTGAGTTATTCTGTAGCCCAACAGCTGTATTTGTCAGCTGTATTTGTACAAGTGTTACTTAGACATCAGGCGTCTGGATGGCTGTTTAAAAAGGTTACAGTGAGGACACCCTCCACAGACACACACACACACACACACACACACACACACACACACACACACACACACACACACACACACACACACACACACACACACAATGCAACAGTCTATTATTCCTCTGAACAATATACTAAATAATTAAGAAATAACAGAGGTTTTCAGATTGCATAAAGCTTTAATTACTGAATGGGATGTTTTAATCCCTTATGGTAACTTTTTCAAATAGGAGTGAAATGTTAACTTTTTTATTTATTTATTAATTTTTTTCACCAGAATGTGATTAAGGTTTTGCTCCATCTGACATCTCTGTATTGCGTATTCTAATCCACTGGGTGCAACACGCCACAGTCCAATCAGGAAAAACTTATACTATAATTAATTTTCTGGTGGGCACAATAAAAAAAAAAGTTATGTTCAGAAGCAGAGATGCGTGAAGTCATGAACTTTTAGAGACATTATCTGGCAGGAAGAAGACAACCCAAATTTTGCAAGTGGCTGAAATGGACTCCAAATGGACTTTCCCAGCTCCAGAGCACCAAGTCTGTGCAAATTCCAATTTCATTACATACAAGGAAAGGCAGCAGGTAATTTACTGGAAAATTCAAGGTGAGTCAGTGGGTGTCATTTATCCTTCCTCGTGCACACTTCACTCACCCAGGCCCCAAGGATTGTTTCCAGTAGAGAGCATGCGTCACAGTGCTACAGTAATTTACTGTAAGACTGTAAGAGCACAGATATATAGATTCTTTGTGAAATTTAAAAAAAAGACTCATCTAACTCATTTGTCATGTAACCTCCATGATGACATTTTGATCAGTTTCGACAAATAAAGGTAATTAAGGTTCATAGCAAGCAGATATTCAGACAGCTCCTGTCCACAAACAGTAGGTTAGACTGAGGAAAGCCAATACTTCTCTTCCCCCCAGCTGCAGTCTGTAGCTTGGTGATTATCCCACTGCCAGAAATTGATTTTTTTTGACTAGTAGGCAAAGCACTGCTACACTGGGCAGAGAGGTCCTGTCAATACAAATCTTATTGCTACATTGATAAAGTGATATAATTTCATTAAACCCACTGCAAAAAGTAGAGGACTGGAAGAATGATGTAGTTTCTCCCCACTCTGTTTGTACTCAGAACATTGTGTATCTGATAAAATAACAGGAAACAAAAGATACAACAAAATTAGACACCATAACATTGCTTTGAAATATTATTAGCAGTTTAATTAGCAAGTATTTTTAGTCTCGGTTTGGTTGGTACTTGACAGTGTGTGCAAATGTAAGATGATAATGCTAACAAGCTCACATAATTACCTTTAGTTTATTACTAATAATACTGCAAACTGATAACAAAACTGAAGCCTTTCACAATTCACAGAAACATAACATTTAGAGTCACATTTGTGGCTTTCAGCTTGTTCTTAGCATATTATAAAACAACTGTTAACCATTTGGGTATTGGTTAGTTCAAATAATGTCTCTTCAGCCACGGAGAGTATGATTTTGCCACAAGTAGCACTGTGATAGTGGAAAACTAGAGTAACACAACTAAGTGCACGTATCAGAAGTATCAGCCCTCAGATTATTATTCCAAGCAAAAAGCAGCTTTCTCAGCATCAAATCGTGACTAGACTGAAGGTTTATAAGGAGCAGTGCATAGCACTACCGTAAATTGAAACATTTGTATCTGAGGCATACCTGGACAGACCAAAAGTGACTGCACCATCACAAGATCAATATATCAAGCTTTATTTTTTTTTTTAACAGAAAGTAAGTCACAGATAAATATGAAATAAGCCAAAAAAATTAAACCCAACAGAGTTTGAGATTTCAGGCAGAAATAGAAAGGTATTTGTACAAAGACATACACGCAAGATTATAATACCAGAGTGTAAAACATAAAGTGAACCCTGATGGTGGTGGGAATATTCAAGACTGCAGGTGTTTTCCCCTCTCTGGAGCTGTAATAAATGAATCATACCCACAGACTCAAACCACTATTATGTCACCAAATAGTTACCTTTTCGAAGTGAGTGACACACGAGACTTGACTTGATAAACATGCATCTTTATAAGGCCCAATATCTACCCAGTGATGTCACATACAAGGTCTTGAATAATCAGGCCCCATCTTATCTCAAAGACCTCATAGTACCATATCACCCCAGTACAGCACTTCACTCTCAGACTGCTGGCTTACTTGTGGTTCCTCGGATACTTAAGAGTAGAATGGGAGGCAGAGCCTTCAGCTTTCAGGCCCCTCTTCTGTGGAACCAGCTCCCAGCTTGGATTCAGGAGACAGACACCCTCTCTATTTTTAAGGGCTGGATCAGGTGACCCTATAACCTCATTTAGTTATGCATCAATAGGCCTAGGCTGCTGGGGGCTTCCCATGGTGCACCAAGCACTTGTTCTTTACACATCACTTTTCATTCTTTATGTGTTTATTCACCACATTGCATTTAAACATTAGTTAATATTAATCTCTTGCTCTCTTCCACAGTGTGTCATTTGTTCTGACTCCCTCCCCTCACCCCCCCAACCTATCACGGCAGATGGTTGCCACTCGCTGAGCCTGGTTCTGCTCGAGGTTTCTATAGAAGCTTGTTTCCACCACTAAAAAAAAAATGCCACCTATAACTTGAAGAGTTAAGCATCTTGAATTTTTAAGTTAATATATCAAAATTTCAAATTATTTTCTTAAATTTGAAGAAAATAAGTAAAAAAAAAAAAAAAAAGAATTAGATATCTTATTAACTTGAAATTTTGAGTTAGGGTCTTAAGCTTACAATATAAAGTGCCTTGAGGCGACAGTTGTTGTAATTTCGCGCTATAGACACTCCCCTCCAAAAGGTATTGGAACAGTGAGGCCTAACCCTTTATTTTTGTTTTATTCATACCTACTGGCCAGTCATGGGAAGCTGCTTTTGTTATTTTTATTTGAATGTAATTAGCAGAATCAGGAGATTATATATATATATATATATATATATATATATATATATATATATATATATATATATATATATATATATATAAAAAGACATTCCCTGTGATGCTGATGAGGTGCTGTGGCAGAACCCAGTTAGGTGGTGAAAGGCAGCCCAAGTGTACTTATTGTTTTTGTTTTGTTTTTATAAAACGACATTCTGTGTATTTTTTTTTTCAAAGTTTGTTTTTCTGTTTCCCATATTGAACAGAGCATGTATTTTTTCCATGCGCTGTGCATATGCTGTACTGTTTTTTTTGTGGAGAAAAATAAATCTTTGTTTCCACAGAATACAAAATTTCTAGTTTTGGACAACTTTCTGTTGACTTAAATATTATCTTTATACATAGAATTTACAGTTTTGTCCAGCTGCTAAGGCACACTTTCTGAAACCACTTTCTTAAAACTGCACCTATATTTTTAAAAATTATTCTGCTTTGTACAACCACAAAACTTTCTAAAGAGCACTAAACAGTGGTCTTAAACAATGCGCATTTCTGTGCACGAAGAGGAAAATCCTTGATGTTTGAGTAGTGCAGAAACTCAGGAGTCGATGCACTCACGTATAAGCACCTTGAGGCGACTGTTTGTTGTGATTTGGCGCTATATAAATAACTATGACTAGTCTAACAATCCAAAGACAACTGAACGTCCAACTTCTGCTTAAGAAGCCGCAGCACAAATGGGATGATGACCCACAGGTGTGACTACCACCTCAAGGTGTGTAATCAGGGATCATGGGAAACCCCACCTACTGAAACACCAGGGTGGGGTTACTGCACACAGCAACACACTTACACACAAAACAACGGAGAGGAGAGAGAGCAAAAGAAGGAGAAAAGAAAGGACACAAACTCAGGTACAGAGAACTGGCAGTCCATGACAACTACTCTGCATTAAATGATCTTTTCTGGTCTGGACACAGCCACAAAATTTGATAAACATCCCACAAATGTAATCCTTGTCCAGGCATATATGCCAGATATGTCTAATATGTCTAATCCAGCCTTGGATAGCTTCTGTGGGAACATCTGAAAAAAAAAAGAATAAAACCATACTTTGATGGATCTCAGTGGTCTCGTTTCTCTTCATAAGGAAAAACATTTACCTTGAGGTGCTCATGGAGAAAACAGTGAGGATGAAGAAAAATCCAGCTGAAGAAAATGAAACCATAGGAAGGTGGATCTATCCAAAATGTTTTTGCAGAGCTCGGGCTAAACGCTTACTGTAGCTCAGGATGTCGGAAGAAAACTTCTGACATCAAAAGTTAATTTGAAAGAAAAAAGGCCACCAGACCATAGAAAACAAGCAAGCAAACAAACAAATAAACAAACAAAAAACAGGTGGAGAACAAGGAGATAAGAAAACTCCTGACACTCACTGAAAAACATCCATATTCTTCAGAATGCCAACAAATTAGACTGAATATATATATATCTAAAAAAATAAAGCCTTCATCCTTTCAGTGAGTATTTTGTTCTGAAAGTTAAATATCTTATGTATTAAATTTGAGTTCTGAACATTTTTGGCTTATGGTGTTTGGGGAAAAACTGTAAATAAAGACCAGAAAGAAATAATAGTCCATTTAATAGCAAATAAGGTAAATAATCATTCCTATTGTGCTTAGCTGGTGCAAATAGGTATAATTAAATCTGCTGTTCCAAAGCTGTCTCTCTGTATTATACTGAATGCCTAACAGCATGGGTGTCAGTAAAAAGCCAATACAGCCAGTCTTTCAGTGAATTATGTGCAGGTTGGACCATTTTGCAGCACATTATTTAAATTCACTTTCATCATTCAGTGGTGCTGTTAAAAGTATTCCTCTTTGTAAGGTGAAAACTACAAGGTGCTGTGGTATATTGATGCCTGATGTTTTTGACATTTATTTGAGATATTAGATTCTGAATGTGGATTCAGAAAGTGTAGCGAGGACCCAAACACACAAAGCCAGAGGCAGTTTGATAACAAACAACAAAAGGTGAGCCTTTATTTGGACACACACACACACACACACACACACACACACACACACACACACACACACACACACACACACACACACACACACACACACACGAAGAAACAAACACAAGAGGCATGAAAAAATAACGAATGCCAGGCTGAAAGTTGGAGAAGCAACAATCATGCAAAGACAAAGACGCCGTGGGCTGCAAAAACTGTGGGCTAACTGCATAATAAAACACGGCAGGAACACGGCAAGAGTGGAAACAGTCCAGTGCAGGTGAAACTGATGATTACAGGGCAGACATCGTCAAAGAGAAGAATGAAACAAAAGCTGGAATTTAAACAAACACAAAACAGGAAGTAATCAAAAGACAAATAACAATAATAAATATTATAATTATAAATAATGACTGAGCATGATGACAAGGAAAAGGGAAGAGGGCAGCAAAAACTAGAAACACAACAAAACCAATATAACAGGGACCAAAACACAATAAACACATTTAAATTTTTAAAAAAAAACTCATGACAATCACAAAGTTCCTTTGCAAGAAAAAAAAAGGAAAATGAAGAAGTCAGAGGTCCAAAGAAATGTGATATTTACAATCCCCAGATATCATTACCCTATGTGCCTACATGTTGTTAATACAAACAATGAAAGTAATAAATGCAGTATTAAATAGTTCTATGCACCATTATCACTTTGACCTTCAGCTCAATCTATTGACCTTGTAAGAAAGGTCAGAGGTCAAATGTGACAAGATATTTAAAATCTTTATACGGTAATTTCGATATATTAGCAAATCATAGTTTCTAAAGGCTTTTGTCAATTTTTGACCAATAAATCATTAAGCTGACCCTGAAGACCTTGGTGGATACAAGGCAAATGTTAATGGACTGTTAACATGACCCCCTCTACGCCCCTGAACTATGTTATCAAGCTATCGTGTTCCCAGACAGAAGTTATGCACACACACAAACATTACCAACTGACCTGACTTTCATTCCTGCCATGTCTTTTCTATTGTATTGTTAAAACTAGTAGAGAACCAGGAAAGGAACGTGGGGCTGCTGCTACCGTTTGAAGTTAATTTCATTAACTTTGAAGCTGACATTATTGGAATAAATTACTTTTAGGGTGAATTTGTCAGAAAGTATTTCATTGCAGGAAGAGTGGGGTGATGGCAATCCACGTCGTCTCATATCTCATAAATTTACAAACTCCCATCAGGAAAGTCACTGGCTGCTGCCTGCAAAACGGACATGAAAGATACATCTGGAGGAAAGCGCATCTGGGGACGGTCGGGGTCTTTTGAGGGCACATGCACACAAACAATTCTTGCATGAACCCAGCTGAGCACAACACAAGCAGAAAGACAGGGAGACAGCATTTGAATTGTAATTAGGACAGGCCACCCAAACAGTTAGGAAAGCCTCAGAGGCATGAAAGTGGAAGTGGGATTTCCACAGAATCCCTTGGACTTAGGGCTACAAAACAACGCCAGAGACAAACAAACATTGGGTCTCACTGGTAACTTTGTCACATGTTAACAAGGATGGAAATGGAACCATAGACAGCTCCCCCTGCAGCTTAGATCCATGCAAAAGTGACCAAAATGTCTTTGTTTCCTTTCCCCTCTCACATTGCACTAAGCATTACAGTATTGGCATGTTAACTTTTTCAAGCCACATTATTGAATTGTACAGTATATGTAATGACAGTAGAGTCATGTCATGTAATGGCTGAATTTGTACAACAATTAGACACAATTAAAAAGACAAATCCAGGCTTGATTTAGTCATGTTCAGTTTCTACCTATAAGTTAGTGGACATCACAGTCATACTAATTTCAAACTCATATGTAAGGGCCATAATGGACCTTCATTTGTTCATTAGGAAGCAGTACTGAATAATGGATGTGCATTTCTAAGTAAAGTTAAAAATTGTTGTTTAAAGAGAAGCTGTCAGTGTTTGCATGTAATCCTCACCACTGCATGGCATCAGATACGACCAAATTTAATTTAGCTTAATTAGTCTTAACTAATTGAATGCATTTTTGAAAGCCACCTAACACTGAAGGTAAAGACTCTGAAAGCTGACTTGAATTAATTTTGAGAGTGGATTAATGATTTCTGTCAAAGGGAAAATACTCCTGGGTGCTGAAAATGTTTTCTTAGAGGTCATCGGTGATCAGGAGGAAAGATAGATGGCAGGGGTGGGGGTGGGGGTTATAAGACTGAGATAACTAGACAACTGCTGAGGCAGGTAAAACTAATCTTTGACATGAATGTCCTATTTACTGTAGCAGACGTGATTGACTTGCCCCCATGTGTTGGCCTCTTCTGCCCAGTGACAATGAGCTGAAGCCATGGGACTCACCACACTTTTCTGTTCTTCAAATCATGTCATCTTAGACACCTCTATTGTTTTACTTGTTTATTCTATCCCCTCCATTGCTACCTCCAATCACTCCCTTCAACTTCCCATACCCAGCATGTTGGCAATACTCTTGTTCTTTGTCCAGAGCTCTGTGGGTATGTCCATTAAAGTTAGCTGTGGCAGGAAGGACCATTAGTGTTGCGGTTCATTTGCTGCAGCCAAGCCTCTAAATCAGCTGTCAGACACCTCCAGAGGTTTATACAGAGTCACAGTCCCAGCCATTAGATAGATGTGCAGCCTCTACACTGCAAGTCACTTCACAACTGCCTTTACCGAGTTTCCTCCATTCTTTCCTTATTTTTATCTTTTCATTATTTCCCACTTATCTCCCGCTACACAGTTCTACTTTCAGCTAATTTGTTAGTTCACTAAATGTTTGTGTTAAAATGTATACTAATTTAACTGAAGCTCAGCAATAGACATTATTATGTTGATGTGTTATTTGTTGAATCTAGCACCCCAAATGCATTAAGTCTTATTTATTTTTCCTGTATTCTTTTTTAAATTCAGACATTCACTCGATGTTTATGAGATAATAATATGTATAATTACCAGATGGATTTGTGAAAGATTTTACAATTGAATCACCACCTCATCATAGTGAAGCGGATTGTGTGTGCCAGTGATCCCAGGGGCTATGTTGTCCAGGGGCTTCTGCCCCCTGGTAGGGTCCCTGGAGCCAAGGCCTGGGGAGGGGACTTGAGGGAGAATGCCTGGTGGCCAAGCCTTAGCCTGTGGGCCCGGCCAGGTACAGTCCAATGAGGAGACATGGGCCCATACATACTCCATGTCGGCCCAGCACTTGCAGTAGGCATTGTAGGGGTCGGGTGCAGTGTGTGCTGGGTGGCAGCCAAGGGCGGAAGCCCTGGTAGACCAATCACTGACTATCAAGGCTTGCTACTGGGACATGGAATGTCACCTCTCTGGTGGGAAAGAAGCCTGAGCTGGGGCGGGAGGTTGAGAGATATTGGCTGGATATGGTCAGGCTCACCTCAATGCATGGGCTCTGGAACCAGTCTCCTGGAGAGGGGATAGACTCTCCTCAGTGAGAAGCGACAGGCTGGGGTGGGTATTCTTGTATCCCCTCAGCTTGCTGCCTGTACATTGGAGTTTTTAGCTGTGGATGAGGAGGTTGCTTCCCTGCAGCTTCAGGCCAGGAAATGGGTCCTGACTGTTATTTGACAGTTCAGAGTACCCAGTCTTCTTGGAGTCATTAGCTGAGGTGCTCAAGGGGCTCCATCTGGTAATTCCCTCATCCTACTGAGAGACTACAATGCTCATGTGGGTGACAACAACAGGAGGGGCGTGATTGGGAGGAGCCTGCCTGATATGAACCCGAGTGGAGTTCTGTTATTGGAATTCTGTGCAAGCGACAGTTTGTCCATAAATACATGCGGCACCAGGGCACTCGAGTTCACAGGTTAATGATCTGCAGGAGTATGGGTTGTCTGGCCAGTTCATTCACATTTGAGTGTGAAGTAGCAGGTATGGGAATTAGCACCTCCAAGTCTGAGGCCATGGTCCTCAGCTGAAAAAGGGTGGACCTCCCCTTTGGGTCAGGGATGACCCCAGGTGAAGGAGTTTAAGTATCTTGGGGTCTTGCTCACGAGTGAGGGGGGGGGGGGATGACAGATGAATTGGGGGCACAGCTGCAGTGATGTGGATGCTACACCACTCCATCATAGTGAAGATGTCGATTTACTGGTTCCTACCCTCACCTCTGGTCTTTAGGAAGTGCTCAAGTAGAGTAGAAAAGTACTATATAACAACCAGTCCATTTACCATTTATTCCTTCACTTTGAAAGGAGCTACAGATGCAGCCACCGAAAATTTCCGGCCGATCCGTGACGCGACCTTGGCCGGTCCTTGGCCGATTCGTGGCCGAACCTTGGCCTAAACGTGATCCCCCGCTAATGACGTAGGAATTCCGGCCACTGGTGGGAACGCCCCTAAGCAGCATTTGGGGAAAATGGTGGTAATGTCTTGTTTATCCACCAGGAGGAGCAGTAATAGTGGAAGCGCATTCATTTACAGTCCGCTGTATACTGTACCAAGGATCCTCACATCATTGAACTGTAATTGTAAGCGGAACTGTCCATTAAAAACAATAGAAAGATGAGATTAAAGCGGTCATTATAGTGGAGCAGTGAGTATTGTCTGGAGGGACGGGCTGTGCTTGAAGTTCAGCCCGGGATCTCGGACAGGCTGTGAGCGCTGCACCGCCAGCGAAACTGGGTAAAAAAATAAATAAAATAATTCTGATCACCAGCTGGTTTGGCCTGGGAATGACCTGGGAAGCCTAATCCTCTCATCAGTGTCACATTGTTCTTCCAAGTCTTCACAATGTTAAGCTTTTTGTTTGTTTATATTTTCGCTTTTATTTTATAATCAAAACTGCGACCAAAATGACTCCTTCTCAAACTAATAATACTGGCAGTCGTCATTGTATGCTGAGCTAGGGTTAGGGTTAGTAATTCAGACTAAATGTCATCCATATTACCTTTGCTGAATCTAACAAAGCATTCTTTGACTCTCCTCCACCTGCTTCATCAAACCTCAGCAGTAAACATATATGAAGGCAGCAGCTGACACAGTAACAGTGAGCGCAGCGCACTGTGCAGTCTAAACTCTGCTCTGATTAATTATATGAATGTACAGTGAGTCAATCAGGATTGTGAAACGTCAGCTGCAGAGCCCCAGTCTCCATCATCAGATCAATGCCCGGTTCATTTTCCATTTTACAAACAATACTTTAGAGGTTTTAGTGAAGTCACACTGTGACAGTGACGTGCATTAGTGTGTGTGTGTCACCAGTGGCTATAAAAGGCCTTTTCTTAAAGGATAAAGTGGTGTTTGAACCACAGTTACGGCGGAGCGGCGGCTCTTTGAAATGGGACGCAGCCTTCCTGCGGCAGACAGCTAGCAGCAGGAACCGGACGCGCCAGGTTAGCCTAAGAAGCTACTGAGGCGTCCATGACAACCACCATAGAAACAGCCTTTTAAGACCGTTTTAAAAACATCCTCAGAGTTCAAACGAGCAAAAATATATGATTTGAAACAATTACAGCTGCAGAGCTGTGGCGGCATCTTTAAACGTTGTTTACGTAGATGATCGTGAGTGATACGATGTAGCTAGCAGTGTAGCTAGCAGTGAATGAGGTGACGTCATTGTGTGCGCATTTCACAGCTGTCTGTCTCAGTCTGTTGTTGATATTACTCCAATTAACATGTGTTTACTTTCTCTGGACCATCTCAGGTCCACCGTTACAATTTCAGCCTACAAAATGATTTAAATATGAACACACACTCTAACATCAGTGCGCTTTATGAAGTCCAATCCTTAAAATAAATATTATGTTTGTAAACATTCGTGTCTCTGAAATAAGTACAGCTGTTCATGTTTGTCATTACCATTTTATTTGTTTAGAGAATTGTGAACTTCACATTGTGTATCTAATCAGAGTCTCAGCAACCTTCAGTCAGAGACTGAGACTGGATCACAGCTTTAACCTCTGCAGAGTCACAGACAGACACAAACCTTCCAAATCACACACAAGCAGCCCAGTCTCATCATTTTTGGATGCCTCTACGGTACACTACACTGTGATCAATATATTAAAAATTATAAATGAAAAGATAACATTCACATAAAGCTGTTTGAAAGTAAAATTTATAGGTACTTTCCAATAATATTTTTAAGGATCTCTGTCAGAGACCAGACAGAGCCATGACTCTCAAGAACCAGAGACTGAAATATGGAAAGAAAAAAAAAATCCCTATGAGAAATAAATGTGTAACAGTAATTATTTTGTCCACTGGAAAATAATCGTTTTGAAACAAAAGCTTGGGATATCATCAAACCAGAAAAATAGAAATCAATTTTTTTCTTTAATAACACACCTTAGCATGTAGTAATGTGACAGTAGCTGAGGTGGTTCAGGCATCTGACTAGGATGCCTCCTGGGCGACCATTCTGAAATGTACAGACTGTATGGTCATGTTTCACCCTAATTCTTTTTTAGAGGAGTCTGACTTATCCTCATAAGGTCAGACACAAATATGTGACTATCATCCCTCTCTCACAATGGTAAAGAATCCTTTTAAAATATTCCTGGATCCAGATTGTGATCCCAATCACCACCAAAATTAAATCAGTTGCTCCTTGTACCGCCCCCAACAACTTCAGAAGTTGTGTTGAAGTCCATTAATAACTTTCCAAATTATCCTGCTAACAGACAAACAGAACACACAGACATACAGATGATTACCTCCATCTAGGTAATCATCACCCTCCACTACTGTGCTTGACAGTTGGCATGAGGTGATTGTGCTGACAAGCTGTGTTTGGTTGTTGTCATATATGGTACTGTGCATTATGGCCAAACGTCTCCACTTTCTCCACATATGTCCAAAGGAAATCGTCCCAGAAGTTTTGTGATTTGTTCAGATGCAACTTTGCAAACTTTAGATCTGCTGCCACTCAGAGGCTTTCTTCTCGCATTCCTTCCAAACAAGCCATACTTGTTTAACTAATTTAACATTTTTAGAGGTCACTGAGAGATGTAACTCTTGGATTTTTTGCAGCTTCTCTGAGAACTGCATGGATTGAACTTGGGATGAATTTGCAGGAATGTTTATTTCTGGGAAGATTATGGTATTGTATTAGCACACACCTGAATGTTCCTGACCAGCAAACTGCCAAAGTTTATGCTTTTACAGAGGTGTTCATTCATAAGTTATTCAAGTGCCTCTGATTAACAACACCAGGCTGCTACTTACTCTTTTCCCATGGAACTACTGTCTGTAAAACTTGAGTAGTTGACAAATGTATGCCTTGACAAGAAGGGATAACCATCTAATAGCATCCATCTACAAAGACCTACTTAAATGTCACTAGTTCTGCAGAGGCACGTTCTATCTAGACTTTAACAGGAAAGTGAGTCAGACACTATTTTAATAGGAGAGCAACATCTTACACTGTCAGCACAAATTGTGTATGAACAGTGCATACAACCTATTTTTCTACAGTGAATTTACATTAAAAGCAAAAGCACAATGGCATTTATATATTCGATTGAGCAAGAGACAAAGTGTGAAAAATAAGAGATTCTGTTTAGAGATTGTGAAACATAATTGTAGGTATGGGTTGCCATGGTTGCCTTTCAGTATACTGGTGTATTTGTCAGCTTGTCAGCTGCTTGAGTCATTTGACCTTGAAAAATCAGGTGAGTGGGCTACACATCAGCAGCACTGTGTGTTCCTTAGTAAGCCTCTATTAAAAAGCCTACTTGAATAGCCAGTGAGAAGCAAATATGAAGAGGAGAAGGACAAAAGAAAAGTAAAGGATGCTGGTGCAGATGAAAATACTCTGTGTGTGTGTGTGTGTGTGTGTGTGCGTGTGTGTGTGTGTGTGTGTCAGAAGCATTCAAGGTGACAATTTTCTTGTCAGCAACCAGCAGAATGATTTGATTTCTGGGGAGCAATAAGCAATTCATGTATACAGATTGAGTCAGTGTTTTTGAGCATCCGAAGGTTATAGCTGGAGTGTTATGACAGATTTACTGAGAAAAGTTGTGTAAGCGTGTGTGTCTGTTACTCTGCATGTGGGGAGGTTACTGAGTTTTGGATTTCTTTTTCCTGTTTCTTTCATTATTTTGAAAATATCACTTCTGTTATGTGTCTTTGGTTGGTTTGTTTCCTTTGTGTTTCTGCCCCTGTGATTATCTGCTCCGCTCTAATTGTTTCCACATGCATCTCGTCACCCCATCTGTGTGTGTGTGTGTGTGTGTTGTCTCTCTGTTCTTCATTAGTACATCAGTGTTTCCTGGCTGCTCTCCTGTTTATCTTCCTGCCTCTTATCCTTGGTCCTTGGTTCCATATTCTTCCATTCAGTTACCTTTATTTAGTCATTTGGTGGATTAACTTTCTGAGCCATATTTTTATTACCTCGCCCCTGCAGGGGGCACAGGATTTTGTCTGTGGTATGTTTGTTCACTTGTTAACAAAACTACCTATCCGCTTCATACCGAATTTTCACGCAAGATGGCCAATGAGCCCCCAGATCACCTGGCAAAATTTCTGCCATAATTGGGTTGAGGTGAGCATGATGGGGCGAAATCGGATCCCCGGATATATGACACAACTTTTGACTCTATCTATCCGATCACTCAATCCCCCTATTGTCCCCCACCTGACAAATAGTATATTCTCTCATTATAAGAGATGACCCTTTTAGAAAAAATGAAAATGACCATAAAATGAAAGTTATTTTACTTCAACTTTTTAAACCTTGGAAAATTATGGGCATGGACAAAAGGACTTATATGTTATCTCTGTGATTCAGTGTTGGGAGAGTGACGTGTTTGTGAGATGGACAATGTTCAAATCAGCTAAATATCTGCTGGGGGAGGGGTTTGTTGTGCCCGGCACCATTTTCTTGTGGGTTTTTTTTCATAAATCATATTCAATAATTTCAGTATGTTAAATCGACTTTTCTCATTTCACTAATGTATCGCTCCTCGTCTCCTCTGTCCTCCATTCTCCTGCCTTTGACATGGAAATCAGTCTCTGCACGCCATGCTGAAGCATGTCTTAATTTCTAAAATGAGTCTGAAGGGCAGGAGAGGACTGAAGAGCCTTGCAAGAGGAACTATAATCAGTGATGCACAGGTATACCCTTTGTGGAAATGTTTTTACTTTCAAATGTGAAGAAGCAAGGCATGCAGGTGGAAGATACAAGCCGTTGTGGGAGGACTCATTGCACGACTGATCCTCCTTATTAATTGAGATAATTATCTGTCCTCCACTATTTCTGAGTGTGTAATCTTGTCATATGAGATCCTAATATACAGCTGTAGTTGGGCAATAACAAATGTTATAATTATGATGCAGTTATGTAAAAATGTCATTGTCAATTGACATCACTTGAAAATAAAGGTACAAGGTAAGAATATCTAATTTTTTTAAATGCCTGTTGCATCAACCTCTCTCTCCTCATCTCCTCTTTTGCTCAGAGGAGAGGTGTTAACACGGGAAACTGAGGACGTGCAGTTCAGGAATGACAGAAAGGGAATGATGACATTTATTTGCTTGCCAACCTGTTTGCCATCACGTAGAATTATTACTATACCTAATAACTCCTACCAAGTCCTACCATTAATTAATGCTTCAGTCTTAAATATGATCTGTTTATTTTTATTAATGTGCTACGCACCACAGGCCTTTAAGGTGGCAGTAATTAAACCATTACTTAAAAAGCCATCACTGACCCAGCTGTCTTAGCTAATTATAGGCCAATGTCCAACCTTCCTTTTCTCTCAAAGATCCTTGAAAGAGTAGTTGTAAAACAGCTAACTGATCATCTGCAGAGGAACGGTTTATTTGAAGAGTTTCAGTCAGGTTTCAGAATTCATCACAGTACAGAAACAGCATTAGTGAAGGTTACCAATGATCTCCTTACAGCCTCTGACAGTGGACTCATCTCTGTGCTTGTCCTGCTAGACCTCAGTGCAAGGTTCAATACTTCAATACCATAACATTTTATTACAGAAATTAGAGCATGCTATAGATATTAAAGTTATTGTGCTGCAGTGGTTTGTATCATCGCTATCCAATAGACTCCAGTTTGTTGATGTAAATGGAAAGATGTCTTCACACACTAAAGTTAATTATGGAGTTCCACAAGGTTCCGTGCTTGGACCAGTTCTATTTATATTATGTATGCTTCCCTTAAGCAGTATTATTAGAAGGTATAGCAAACATTTTCATTGCTATGCAGATTATACCCAGCTTTATGTATTCATGAAATCAGATGATGCACACCAGTTATTTAAAGTCCTGGGAAATCTCAATTTAAATTCTTAACCTAAAGTCACATAAAACTGAAGTTATTGTACACTGACCTATCAGGTTGTCCTTAAAGCTCCTGAAAAGCCTTCAGCTGATCCAAAATGCTGCAGATTGAGTACTGACAGGGACTAGAAAGAGAGAGCAGATTTCTCCCATATTGGTTTCTCTTTGTTGGCTCTCTGTTAAATCCAGAATCCAATTTAAAATCCTTCTTCGTACATACATGGTCTTGAATAATCCGGCTCCATATTATCTTATAGACCTCATAGTACCGTATCACCCCAATAGAGCACTTTGCTCTTAGACTGCTGGCTTACTTGTGGTTCCTAGGATACTTAAGAGTAGAATGGGAGGCCTCAAACCTCCATCAGGTAGGGTATTTCATTGGATGAGCTTACTGTTGTGAACTCAGCCGCTACAACTCCATAGAGTTACAGACATAAAGACTGCCAGCGTGAACAAGTACACTGCAACTAAGGCCAGGCTTACGGTACTTTCAACCATGCCTGAAGTTTTTATCTATCCTTGCTGGTGTTAGGAGGAACTGTGATCCCACAAAGGCTCCCATGATGGGCTGGGCATGGAGTCTGCTAGTTTTTGGCCTCTTGGTTTCCAGGCTGGTCAGGTCTCTGAGCCAACCACCCCCCAAGCCAGCATCCCAGGTGGTTAGAGTGGGCCTGCTTAGGCATAAGCCCCCTCAGTGGTCTGTTCTATTATCTGAGTCAGCTAGCCACCAGACTGCTATTAACTCTGCCAGCCCACTGTCAGCATCAGCACTCAAGTTGGCTGGCCTGCTAGTCTCCAGCATGTTTATGCTCCTGAGTCAAAGTGCTCTTGATTGCCACTCCTGTGTGTTAGCTGTCCTCTGGTCTGCTAGCACTAAACATGGCAATCTTCACTTGTATTGCCTTCAGACAGCCAGGCCCTAGCCAGTTTCTTTCACTCAATCAATTAGCCTCATGTCTGTTCCTGGTTTGTTCCAGAGCTGCTCCTGCTCATGGGTCATCTGATGCCACTCCTTTCCCCGAGTTAATCGATGCAAAGACTGTATTTTGTATCACAAAGGGAAGAAAGGGGGTGAGTTGGGGTGGACTCTTTGCCAGTGTCAAATACTATTTCACTCAGCAACTGGTACAGTTCTCAGGCAGGCTGATTAATGTGTGAGCAATATCTGAACAGGACTGTTGCGACAGGATGGGGCAGTGTCTCTAAGCGGATTGGTTGTTAAAACAAAGGACAGTTTTGACCTAACATCTGATGCATGCTCATCAGAAGTTGGGCCGTGTGTGAGATTATAGTGTGAAATTTAAGCTGATCTTGATTTCAGACTACTTGCTTTGCTATTTTCAGCTCCGTGACATTTCAAAGGTAAACTGGAAAGCAAAGTAATGTGGGTCATGTCTCATGAGATACCTTATATCAAATACATGGTGGATGCCAACCTTTGCTATCAAAACCCTGCATTTGTTGGATTCCTGCTCATTCCTGAATATAAATATGGAATAGATAATTTGATTTTTGAATTAGACACAAGGATGCATACTTTTTTTCTATTAGTCACTAAATGAACCACAAGCAGTGTTGTTTTGCTGGGACATCAAAAATTAGTGGCAAATATTACTATTCTGTGGATGCTTGTTTTGTTTGAAATGTGAAAAGGTCTTTGTGAACTATGCACGGTCCTATTATTAGCAAACAAACCATTATATAGTCTAATAATTCTTACAAAATTGAAGTTTGTAAATTTAAAAAAATGAGCATTTGATGATGTCAGAGTTATAGTAAACTGAACAGGGTTCCATGTCCTCTTCATGCATTATTCACCAAATCTACAAATGTTGATCTCACAGTAGCTGAGATACTTGCCAAAAATATTTGTTAGAGGATTTATTACCACATGATGGCGCTGTGGCAAACATTTGTGTGCGAGGCATTGAATTGTGGAGGGAGCTGTTCCATCAAGTGTCTGTTGTGAGCTCACAATTCATTATGATTCATCACACTTCACCTTTTCCCCATTGAAAACAATTTTTAAAAAGTTATTATAGATTAACACATATCAGATGCTAGCACAGATTAATCAGCTCAACATATCAGCATTAAAATCACATTTCTAGAATGATAGTATGGCAAAAAAAACCCCCAAAAACCCAGAAAAAAAAATAGAAAGCTAAAGAGTGAGGGTAATAAATAGACACAGACAAAACCAAAGGGTCAACAGAGACAACAGGTACCCCTCCAAAAGCTTCCTGTTCTGACTCTGGGGGGATATCCACCATACATGTATGCTGACTCATTATTTTTGGGACCAATAAATGCGCTTCTGGAGAAAACACATCACAAATCTGTGTAGTTCTGTGAATGTATGCAGAGGGAGCATATGTATAAATACACCTCTTATTAACATGATAAATAAGAGGTGTGTTTCTGTTCTGTTAATCAGCAATAATACACTGATCTGTCCACTCATGCAAACCGATGTCCATAAAACACATGTCCACATGTGACCACACAGCAGATTTTCACTTTGTTTACTGTCCTCTTCCTGTCAGGAGTCAGGCTCTTAACTGTTCGTGTGTTTGAAGTCTTAACTGTCATTCAGGATATATACATATATTTTTCTTGTCACAAGTCTTGAACAACTTTACCTTTCATTCAGCTGTGTGTGGGCACAATAATAATAGTACACTACTTCATTTTCATACCTGGATTTGTTTGTACTTTGTGAACAAATTTTGAAGTGCATCTGACCATGTGTACAAACAAATGAAGGCCTGCTATCTTAGGAAATTTAAAATGAATACTACTACTACTACTACTACTAATAATAATAATAATTATTATAATAATATGTATTATTATCATGTTATCTTTTGATAATTATTTATAGTTTTAGATACAAGACATAAAATGTTTATGTACAAAGTATTTTTTAATTGTAATTCTAAAGAATACAAAATACTAAATTCAAACATATCCCAGTATTCCTTATCTCATTCTGCCTCATCATAATTAATATTAATATCTAATTAAAATGATTTCAATCATTGCTACATGCCATCATGTACAAGCTGATTTTTTTTGGCACTATCACATGGATGCTGGAGAATCTGTATCTCTTTTTTTTTTCCATTGCAGCGTGTTTCTCATCTCAGGCTGACAGATCATCTGCTCCTCGTCCTTCACCTGTTTTCTTCTTTTTCTTGCAGTCTGTCTCTTTTTTCATAACTTTGATGCCCAAAGACTTGAGCCACAGTGAGCGTCTCGGTAGAAACAACTTTCGTTATTTTAGCCTGAGCTTTTTCTAAACTTTGGCAAAGTGGTGACACATCTGAATGACTTGTACAATTGTTTGAAATGATGATCTTTAAATTTGCTGTTGTTTAGAAACATCACCAAGACATCTTCTGAACTTTTGTATGATTCTCTTTCTTATATCTTCACTGAGTTCCTTGAACTTTCCCATTGTTCTGAGTATTGGTCAATCCAATGAATAGTATGCTGTAAAAGAGAAGCAGTCAGTTGTAGTCAATCGTGACCACTAACGAGAAATTAATAGGCATGGCCTGGTCAAATTAAAAGACACAGTAGAACCTTCAGCACCACAAAGTATGTGTATCAATATATTTGAGCCTGTGTGGATTAGAGAGAATCCAAAATAAATAAATAAATTCAAACTTGTGCACCCAGTTCTTGTTTGTAAAGTCATTAAAGATGTGCACTGTACAATCATTTCATCCTGCATAAAGAGCATTTAAAAGAAATCATTAAAAGCCTCAAATTACCATGACATTCATGCCCATGATGAGTGTAAGCAAACTTCTGACTACAGCTGTAATTAAATAAATCAAACGTGAGTTGATTTCAGGTATTCAATTTGCTGTTGGTTGGATATGTAATCCAAAGAGTTGTTGATAGGTGACGACTAGACTGAAAACAAAAAAATAAAGCAGCATGCAACCAGAAAGAAGACAGCAATAGTTTATTTGATCATATGCCAAAAAGAACCTCCAGTGTTTTCCTGACAATGCTGTGACAACGCTCTAGCAGGGGCAGATGTGCTGTCATAGTGCCGAAAAGCCTCAGAGCGCCAGCAAAAAAAGGGTTTTGACATCTGATTAACCTTCAGAGTTGTGGCATGCTGTGATACACTTTCAATGCCATCAGTCTGAAAGCCACATAACATTTTTTTTTTCTCAGATTCAGATTCAGCTTCAGATTTCAGTATCAGAATAACATAGAGCTATGGAGTCTGTGTATTATGTGGGTGTACATGTGCATGACTGAGGGTGTTAACTGACCCCCTGCATAATTAAGATCAATCACTTTCAATTAGATTTTCTCATTTCAAGCTGGTAGGTGTTACAGATGTATTGATCTATGGGTGCGGAGAACGTGTTAAGCCAAATAATGCTAAAATTTAATACAAATCAAGCAGATGATTTTTTTTCTAAGATGATGTTTGAAAAGTATGGAGAAATGGGTGTCCAAACATTCACTTTCACAAGCTCCCCCAGAGTAGCTCTGGTTACATCCCATGGCACAGGATCTTGTGTAGTAGTATTAAGCCAAGAGGTGCAAAGCATTTGGAATGGGATTCAAATCTGGGTCTTTATTTTACCATTCCGTAACCTTCCACCTTCCACTCACATCCCACTCCCCCTTTTTTATTCATATGTTGTTTGGCAGATTTGATTGTGTGCTGACGATCTTTTGGCAATTCCACTTATGGTTAATTTTCAACTTCCAGACTTCCCTACATTATGTTTAAGTACCTTTGGATATGATGCATAATTTTAAAAAACCCAACCAATATCTTTTCTGCTGTCATACCTTAAGTCTGTGCTAAACATGTCGACACTTATTGTGGCCAAACTCTCTAAATAATCAGTCTAGAATTCGCTATTCCAAACGCACCGTTTTTTTAGTCCCATATGATTATTGACATTCTGTAGTTTAGCTCTAATGTTCAGTTCACACAGGAAAGGCATTTTCTTGTCACTCCTCTGATGTGAGGAAAATTTGTGCAGTTTGACTGTAGACACCAACACCCACAATAGTCACCTGCAGATTTCATCATAACATTATGGAGTTCATGAAAACCTACAGTCCAGGGAAGAATGTCAGTGATTTGAAATTGCCGTTTCCTGTGGAGTGATTAATTTCAGATAATTTGGAAATCTTTATAAATCTCAGTCATTGAATGGACTGAAATTTTGGCCTAACGTCACTCATGAAGCTTCTGCAGCATACATACACCAACTCTGCAGTAAACTCTCCGGGAGAGCGTTCAGTATAATTGCTGCGACTATTCATAATTCTTTCTCTTTGTCATTCAGGTCCACAACCTCTCTTGTACTAGCACCATTAGCACGCTTTACCCCCAGTTTAGCATACCTGGAACCTGCTTCTACCAACCTCAGTGTGCCTCTTCTCAACACTGCCATTGTTCAGCTGTGAGTGTCTCAGTCCTAGTAACTGCAATAAAACTGTAATATCATAAAAACTGAAAAGTATAATGAAGCGGTAGTTCATGTCATATTGTGCTTGCACTTCATCACTATATGCAACATATTTTAAATACTTTGAAAATTGAAATAATTATATATTTGTTGTTCAGCCCTTTATGTTTCCATAAAGTTTGCACTGATATAATTCAATTAAAATGGTTAACATTACAGGTGTGAGCAGGAGAAATGGGATTAATACTTTAGAATCTAAATTATTCATATTTTATTGTAAAAATAAATATCTCATATGCTCACTTTTAAACTTTTCAAACTTCCTGCTGAGTTTATATTTTACCAAAGTTTTCTCTGGTCAACATTTCAGCTTAATTTAAAACTTAAGTCATTTTTGTCTTCGAGTGAAAATTGTTTGTTGTTGGTCGATTTCTCCTTTGGTTTAGTTACGGGAGAATCTATATTCTGACAGGGTTTGAACTCCATGCCGGTAACATGCTTACCATTGTTAGACCTCGAGTACAAAGTATTTAATTTGCTGCAGCTTGTTTTAACATTGTTATTGGATGTCGTAACAGGGAAAAGATGGAACTCATCGGGGAGATTTACGTTGAAGGAGAGAGAGAGAGAGAGACGTTCGCACGTTTGACAGGAGCACAATTTACAATGCAACACACACAGATTAAGCACACTTCAGGGCACAGACAATCCCTTAACACCCCTATCTGACCACAGCAGGATTTGTCTGCATTCAGAATAAACACAAATACTGGATGGAAGCCAAATAAACTACACAGACCTCACGATAAAACCAAAACAGGCAGCAGGGGGAGAACGGAGAAATGGGTTTCTGATCAGTGAAAAAATGTCTCTAAAGTTGTGGTGAACTATACATTTAGTTTGAATTTGGCTCTTCGAATATACTTTAGTCTCCTAAGTGTAAAGCGGTGCATACAACTTCATATACTGAAGGCATGAAAATTAGTGTAAACACAATGTCTGCATTAGAGGATTTTCAACGGTCACCCTGTACTGGTGACCACAAAGAAAAGACACAACACCAGCAGCGAAGCAATGAAAGCTTTACACTTTCTGTTCTGGTGCAGTTGTCATTTAATGCACACAATAAAAATATGCACTCAGTCACTTTTTAAGTACACCTCTGAAATGTAGTCCAATCCAATCCAGCAGCTCTGCCACAAATTGTACTTAAACAAAATGAAAGAATGATACTTACATACTCAGATTATTTTATTTCATTCTAATGAAACAGGTTTCTTAGTGGAATGTTTATTACTGACTTAACATTAGAGGTGCCAACTGCCTACACAACAGCTCTGGCTAACAGTATGTGGTGACTGATTGTGGAGTAGCCCAGCACTGTTACCACCATGCTGAACGGTGTTTTAATGATCGAATAGATTAGCCTGGTGCGTGGAATGAGTAATGAAGATATGACACTACTCATAAAACAAAACAGACAATTACACTGAATAAAATGACAGCTTTCTCAATTTAGAACTTTGTTTGAAATTTCTGCAATAACTTAAATAAAATATGTGTTACGTATAACAATAAGCAAAGTGGAATAGGAAGTGGTAGACTGACGGCATACCCTGGGGGGGGGGTGCCCCATAGGTGTCATATATTCATTACTCATACACTTTCATGCTTTGACTCTTGAGTTAGGAGGTAGGATAGCTAATAGTGGTAGCTAATAAATGAGAGAGAGTATTCTTTGCATTTTAATGCAAAATAACTGTAGTTTTTAGGGATACCAATTTTAGAAATAAGCCTAAAATTAAAAAGATAAATAAATTAAAAATGGAAGGCAAGAGAGGGGGAAAAAAGACCTGTGATTAGCAAAACAATTAAGAAAATTCTCTGGGCATCTTCTTGTAATAACAGGTAACCTAATGAAGATATGATGCCACAGCTATAAAAATATGCTCCCCTCACAGGCTATCAAACACAGCAATAAGCCCTTCAAAGACCATGATTCCTCCAGCCCCTTTCCTTGAGTTGATTCACAGTCATTATGGGGAGAAATGATTTTGGGAAAGAGTGTGTGTATGAAGACACACTTAAAAAAATGTGTTTGTGCTTGCGCAAGTACTCCTCTGTGCATGTTATTTACTGCTTGTAATTGCAGAGATATTTTTAATGCCTTCTCTCTCTGGGCCAGCTGGATGTTTCAGAGTCAGCGGGATAGAAGAAGGTGGAAATATGGCAGAAGGTGGAAACGTGTGGCAAGAGGACTGAGCAGACCTTTGCTGTGTGCTTTCTGCACAATCCTTATCTGCTCAGTGCAGGGTCTGCTCTATGGAACCAAGCCCTCGTAACTATGCTAATGTAAATGTCACCGAGCTGGGTGGGGACACTAATACTCTCATCCCAGACAGGATATGCTTAATGTATTTTATTACTGCCTGTATGTTCAGGGACAGAGACTCAGTGTAGACTTAATTGGTGATATGGCAGTTCGGCTAAGTTTGTCCCTGAACAAGTCAACTCACGGTAGGTCTCTATGTAAGTAATTGACCATGGATACACACACACACACACACACACACCTACCTAACACAGGTGGGACTAAAAGATCTTTATAGCTCTCGTCCCTCAGTCAAATTCAAAGCTACTTTATTTGCATGAATACAGTATAATGTAAAAGAATTACATAAGTACCAAATGAGATATTCAAAAATGAAAACAGTGGTTTTGTATACAAAAATAAAAACTGTTACTTATTAGGAGATCTGAATAAAACCATGCTGAAAAAAAAGTCTTTGAACCATCCACACGAAACTTCATAGAAACAAATTCTCTGTGCTGAACGGCCCTCATTTAAATCACGTGTACAAATGTTTCACACACAAATCAGTAACTTCTCAAAGTTTTCATAGCTGAATTTGTTTGTACAAATGAATTTAAAAAAAGAAATTATTGGAATTGTTATATATTGCAGTATTCCATACATCATTTTATCTTAAATTATCTCAGCTTTCATTAGCAGTACAACTTCTGCCATTGCTGGTTGTCATCACTTACAGACACTCCCTCGCCAATCAGCGGCATGCTGTTCTTCAACGTCACGTTTTTAGATCATTTCGGATTGCTTGCAACCCCGGGTGAGTGGGTACTGAAAAGTACCTGGTGTCTGGTACCAGGTCCTAATGGAAAACCCTACAAACCGTGCCAAGTCAAGTCACGCCAAGTAGGTACTAGTGGAAATGCGGCAATATACAGTGGCACAGGAGAAAAGAGAGCGCAAGGGGGAGAAAAAGAGAAAAGGAAAGTCAGCTACAGAGGACCCAGGGACCATGATACTGTTTCATCATTCCTGTCAAGACATTTAGATAATTAGCTAAGACAGTCTGCCATGTTTATTGCATTTAACAAGTTGACCTTTTTAAAAAAAAAAAATTCCTGAGGAAGCTCTTTGGAAAGCTACGCCTTTTCTGGCTTCCTCTTTGTACACAATTGTTTCAGTTTCCTAATTTGGACTTCCTCCTGTTTTCTTGCCTTAGAGATGCAGGATTATCTCTTGCAATGTCACCAGTCTCTAAACCTTGCTGATGTCATGCAGAATGCACAAAATTGTTGTTTCAGAATGATTCTGATTTATGAACATGTGCACAAAATAATGTGGTGCACACTTTTTATAAATCCAAAGGTAATTTGTGTACACACATGTATATATACAGGGTAAGAATGTTTCCAGTATTAGTAAATGTCATGTAGCGCTGTGGCAGGCAGGGTAGAGGACCCCAATGCAAGACAGCCAAAGCAGAAAGCTTAATTTAAAATTTAAGCTTTATTAGTAGATGCTGAACACAGAAAGAGCTGCTTAGGAGCCAGCAGTACAATCCTCTAAGTTACTAATTTAACTAGACTAGACTTGGCATGACTCGCTAGACATGAACAAAAGGAAACCATAAATCCAGAACAGGAAGCACCCAGCAGGGAACTGATGACAAGGACACGACAAGTAGAGGAAACTCAGGTTTTAAATACAGGAGAGCTGATGAGGGCAGTGGGCACAGCTGAAAACACAGGTGAACACAATAATACTAATGACCAAAAGGAAGCAAAGTAGAACACAACACACGGGGAACTGAAGATCGTCAATATAAAACAGGAAGTAAGACAAAGAAACAAATACATGGACACTAAACACCGGGAAACATTGGGGAACTAGACATCAAAAGATAACCTATAACACAACAAAAGAAGCACTGAAAAGGGACACACAACTAAGTCCAACCAAAAACGCCAGGTCAAAGGACCCAGGACCATGACAGTAATTGCTGGCCATTTTTTTTGCCCTGTGCTAAAAACAAAGAAAATAATAATAAAAAAAAAAATCAAGTGGCTACACAAACGTACCTTTGGATTTATGAACACTGGTCTACCCTGCTCTAACATTAGCATCAACAGTCGACATCTTATCACCATGTATGTGTTAGTAAATCAGAGTCTTTCTGAACCAACAGGTTGTGTAATCTGCATACTGCCACACCCCCTATATATAAGGAAACATGGAGAAACTGGTGACAATGTTGCAAGCGTGAAGTCTGCCAAGAAATTAGACTCTAAGTGATGACTTCCAGCAATGATGTAAATCATTTTTAATAAAAAGATAATTTAAAATTAAATGAGATAAAGAATGCTGGAATATGTTTAAATTAAAATGGTTAAAAATGTTTAGTATTGTTATATTTACGTGCAATTAATTATTATTATTTAATTATAATTCTGAACACTTTGTGGCTTACAGTGTTTTGCAAAATTTTATATAATTAGCAAAATGCAATAATAATGAAAACAATAAGTGGTATTAGCAGCAGCAGTAGTATTCATCTTAAAGATTTGTGCTTAAAGACAGCCAGGCCTTCATTTGTTCATACATGTGTTCAGAGGAACTTCTAAATTTGAGTATGAACAAATTCAGGTACAGAAGTATTGATAAATCAGTGATTTATGTATGAAATATTCATATTCATGATTTACGCACAGATGTGTGTATGCACTGTTTGTAAATGAGAGCCAGTATTTCCAACAAAAATGTCCAAGTCTGTCACAGTTATCTCTCAACAAGCTTGTAAGACAAATATTTTGTATCTTTGTTAAACAGAACGTCTGAACAAGAAAATGACAAATGAGTCGGAAACTTTCACCAGAGTTTTCAACAGAGCTGGTTTGACAGAGCTGACATCCATCAAAAGACAAAAGAAAAGTTAATTTTATCAGGGGTGAAAAGCTGCACTTCTGTAAAAGATTCTACCTGAGTAACTCTAGACGTAAAAAAGTGAAATTCAATAAATAAAAAGACAGCCGGGATATGACAGCCGGGATCTCCAGGGTCCCCGGGACCCTGAACTGGGTAAGCGCTTAAGAAAATGGATGAATGCGTGGAGGAATGGATGAATGGCATGTCATATTCAAACCTACATGGCTTAAAGGATGGCTTCTGAGAGTGTTAAAGGTGTAACACGTGCCAAATATGGAGCAAATCAACTTCCACATCTTCATATCAACATATCTCTATTTCAACCATACATTCATTTATATATGCGAACCGTACCACTGATGTGCATCCTGTGCCATCCACTAGTGTCACTGCATACTAAGTTATGCCAGTATCATATCCTGCATATCAAACTGTTAGAGAGGTGAGGGTACATTGGATCTGGCAGACTCACAGAAAAATAGGACTTGTAAAGCCAAATTAAGATGTTGAATGAAAATACCCACTGATCAAGAGGCAATTAGTAATTTCCAAGCCGTTTCCCTGATTTGCCATGAAGTATTTTGCTGTGGGAGAGCCTAGCTCACAGAAAGCTTTGTGTGTCTGCCATGTTTCAACAAACCAAATCAGTCACCAGATACGTCTGTGGCTGCAGCTGGCTTGTTTTTGGCTTTTAGACCAATGTCGTCAAAGAGTGATTTTGTAAACCTTAATGAGATGTTGCTTTGATCAGTATTCCTGATTTCATGCTTGATTTGTATCGTCCACTGTGGAACTTTCTGCCTCAAGACAGTGTTCAAATTCAAATCATCACTCAGTGCACACAGAATCACAGTATAGAGGTACCTTTGGAACTTAGTCAAGAGAATTCACTTAGTCCTTCATGCAAAAGCATGAAGATCAGCCAGGCCACATACTTCAAACTGTAGAGATCAAGAAATCTTAACGTTTTAAGCACATATTTTACACCTCAAACATTCATTTCAAAACTTTGCGTGCCATGAAACCAGGTAGAATGTGGACCCACTTGCTGTACAGGAGGAAATAAGTTTGAACAGGTTTATTCACAGTACTGAAGAGACAAAAGACCGGCAGAGAACGACTGGGACAAGGGATGACCGAGAGATCACAGGTAGGTCCTCGGGCACACGTACACTTTCAATAGCTTGAGAGGAGTTTGGAGTTACTTATGCAGTAAGTACAGAAAACACAGGTCGGAGCCTGGAACAGACAAAAAGTCACTAAGAACAGAACTTAGAGCCAGAACACAATACTGACACAACAACCTGCGACGACTGAGGCATCTCGTCAGCCTAAAATAGCCACCACTGACAATATGAAAAACAGGTAAGTTAATCAGCAAACCTCTTACAGGTGAGAACTTGACGGGAGGGCGGGGAGACCGGGAGGGAATGACACGCCTACAGACACATACACACAGGCAGGGGTGAGAAACAGAAAAGGCAGGACAGCGAGGGAGGACCCGGGGACCATGATACTGTCAAGACATTTAGATAATTATCTAA
This sequence comes from Archocentrus centrarchus, assembly GCF_007364275.1. Classification (NCBI taxonomy): domain Eukaryota; kingdom Metazoa; phylum Chordata; class Actinopteri; order Cichliformes; family Cichlidae; genus Archocentrus; species Archocentrus centrarchus. The sequence continues at coordinate 3,853,198 of NC_044360.1, read as the reverse complement.
GAAGGACTGTCATGTCTGCTGCATATAACAAGTTGACTAGTCAGTTTCAAAGCTATTAAAAATCACTAACACAAGGATACAAGGAGAAAGGAAAATGGCTACATTTGCATTAGTTCCTTTGTTAAATCAGCTTTATCAAAAAGAACCATGTCTGTCTTTTTTTTTAACCTCAGTTGTAAATCCAGTATGTGATCCCACTAACTCTTCCAGTGGGACATTGGGTATTGAAGCAATGCTGGACACGAAGAGAAAGACACGGACGTGTGAAGTGACTCAGGAAGCAATGACAGCAGGTGAGAAGAGGAGAACACAAAGGATGTAATTCTTTGCCTCTTCAACCTGCATGACAGAAGCTTTCATACTGTTTGTTTTTGGCTAATGGCAGCAGTGCATGTGAGATGCAAGTGGAGTTCTGCTGTTCAGTGGATATACAGACACTGCAGGTGCACAGCAGCAATTCAGAACATTAGAAAAAGCAATTTTATGTCAATAGAAGCTGCCAAGTGTTATATTTCTATCACTTTGGTTTAGACATTTGTTGTTTTATGTCAAATTGATCTGTCTTTCACCCAGCGTAGTTTGGTCCCAAATGTCAGGACAAGTTAAATCAGCATCAGATTGTCATGTTTGCACTAAAAAAAGAGCAATTCTCCACCAGACCAATTATGTAAACTGCTGTAATATTGCAGATGTGTCAGTGGTCATGAGGCTTTTTATTGTTCAGACTTAAACATTACACTATATTCTATTTTAGAGAGCTCTGAATAAAAAAAAAGAACAAATGCAGAGATCCTGTCAATGAAAGAAATCTAAGAAAAACATTTTCCACATTGAACATTATAAATATCTCTGTGGGGCTAGATTAGTAATTAGCACTGCACAGGGTGGGCAATGAATCGGACGCTGCTGTTTAAGACCAACATGTATGAGAATATATTTCCTCTGTGTGCCTGTTCCAAGTTCATCTGCACTGACTTTGCAAAGCACTGAGTTATTCCTCACAAAATTTAAAAATCTCACACACACACACACACACACACACACACACACACACACACACACACACACACACACACACACACACACACACACACACACACACACAGAGTTATTTGAGCTTTAGCTGTCTATAGGTGGGAATTAGCAATTTCTGAAACCCAAAATAAATGCACTTATCTGTTAGCATCTTAATAATAAAATTGGGGAGAATGCTGTAGGGTACACAAACCAAACAATCATAGGGAGAAAACCACTTTACTCTCCTAGTTTGCCCACATAAAACTGAGCAAAATTTCAGGTTTCTGAACATGAATAACGCATGTTTGGAAACCTGAAACCGACTGTGCATTAGTGCCCTCGAAAATGAAGGGCAATCCTTGTAAAGTTAATCAATAAAAACGACTTGACGATAAAATAAGACAATAGTTGGACTGCTGAGACAACAAGACACTGGAATTGATCCAGCAATTAGGATGGGAATGGTGGATGATGACTAAAGAGAAAAACCAATACATACAAATAAAACTTATTTCATTAGAAGTTGGTAGTTAAGTGGGGCAGATTTGTACTGATAGAAAAGGTAGTACGTAAAATAGGGAAAGCAGAAATGGAGCATTGTATGGTATACTGTATATTGCAAGAAATCAGTCAAATCTTGTAAAAAATACACGTAATGGTATGAGTTATGAGATTAGACTGATTTCAGCTATTTGGATGGGGAATTGTGAGAAGGAGAAAACTGAAGTTTCCAAACAGACTTCAAAAAAATCTCATTGCTTAAAAAAGTTTCACTGTCAGCCAGACTGTCCCTAGTACATAACAAAGAGGGAATAAATAAAAACAGTATTAACACTGAATATTAACACTATTCATTATCGAAACTTCAGCCATTGTGTAATCCCCCAGCACTTCCCAAACCCATCTACTCTGAAAGAGAGAATATTTACATACTGCATTTCTTCAAATATCCACATACAGAAAAAAAAATCTGTCTGCAGGCAAAAAGAAATAGAGAAGGGGTGAGATAAAGAGAGTGGGAAAGTGTCAGACAGAAAAAAGTGTGTCAAAAAGAATTTGTCTGAGTATATTAACGCAGAGTTTCTCCAACTCAGGAGAGAGAGAAAGCACCAAAGCTTCTATTTCACAAAAGCTCTGGTTATATATTCTACTACACAAAAATAATCAAATGCTTAAGCCACCTGTGACAAAGCACTGTTACAGTATATTCAAGAAGAAGTTTAAAAAAAGTCCTTGAAACAAAAGACCAGCCTGTACACATGCTGTTGCAAAATCATGACACATTTCCTTAAAGACTTTATTAAAAAGTAGTAGTATGCAGTAATCGCTGTAGAAAGGACTACACAACAGACCTCATCTAACAATCTACAACAAATTTCTTCGAAATCTAAGCAGACCAATTGGAGGAATTTGACTCTCTTTGGTTCCCACTCATCAGCTCCATTATTTAGTGGGGGCTGGTTTGGCCCGGCCCACGTCGGGATGTCCGGTTTGTGCTTAGGGGGGATCTGGGATGCCTGTGGTGTGGGGGCTGGGGTGGCTGTTGTGGGGTAGTTAGGGTGGATGGAGCACCGTGTTTCTAGCTCAGGCCAGTTTGTCTTGTCTCTTGTTTGTATCTATTGTCAAATGAATGGGTGTCTGTTGATGAGGAGGCTACCCTCTGCAGTGGGGCGGTAGCATCGATCTCGGGTGCTATCTCTGTGGGGCCCGGGTCCGCCTCACCCTGTCATCCTTTTTCTTCCAGGTCCTACTTCACCTGGTCTGCTCCCCTGGGGGTTGTGGTTCAGGGCGGCATTGGCCTCTTCGATGTGTGTGTGTGTGTGTGGGGGGGGGGGGGGGTCCTTGCCCCTTGGCTGGAGGGGCTTCATCTGGGACTGCACTCTCCGTCTGCTGGGTTGGGCATGCGGTTGTCATTGGAATGTGTGGCCGTGGGTCTTCAGTGCTCTTGATGGGTTGCAGACAGCCTGGGTGTCCTGCATCTTTCCCTTTACGTCTCGGGCTTCTGGTGGGTGGAGCTGCAGCTTTCCACCCTCATTAGTAAGTACATTTCATGACATGGACACAGACACTCACGCGTACTCATGCAGGCACGGCATAGCAGGATTGTTGGTTTGTGTAGCCATGCTTTGTTTCTGTTTTGTTTTTTCCTTATAAATTTATTTTTCCAGGTATTTGTTTTTTTGTATGTTGTTTTATCTTCTTTTACAGGTGCAGCAGTTGATGAACCATTGTGGTTTATTTGCTTGTGCTCTGTTCTCTCTATCCCCCTTTCCTATTTTCTCCCCTCTCGCTTTTTTTTTTCTCTTCTCTCTCAGCCTGTCAACTCTGGCATTACAAGGATACATATATATGTATGGGACAAATAATACAAATAAATAAATAAAATAAAAGGACAAACATTAACAAGAGGAGCCTATAGAGAATCTATAGAGCTCATCTTGGAAGAGTAAATATGTCTGGCACAACAGTGCATTCAGATCACAATTCTAGTTGCAAAATCTGCCAGACATGACAGGCTTAAAAAAATAAAATAAAATAAATAAATTTAAGCAGCGAGTAAGGTCTGTAAATGTTAGAACCCTGAAGAAACATTGATATGTAGTACAACTTGTGGTATATATGGTAAATAGTAAGAATAGTATACAAAAAAGCAAGAAATTGTTATTAATCTGTTAATTGTGCCAACAGTGTGTTGTTCCAATTCTGTCAATCAAATCCCTGGATTACATTTTTCCTTGAGTCAAAGAATGACTTTCAGATTTATAGACGGTTTTACTCACTCATGCAGAGATAAAAGATAAAAACAGAAAAGAAAAAAAAAATCTTCCCAAGCTTCTTCTAAGCAGCTGTTTTTAATTCTCAGTTTGACAGGCTTGCTGAGGTCATCGTTGAATCATGGGTTAAAAACTGAGGGCATATCTATCATAGGGATTCTGCACTCTGTGGGTGCTGATGTTGCTGCCAGTCTTTGACTGTCATGGCTCATGTGCATTTGCTGGAGTGAATTGATGCAAGTGTACACACCTGTCCTGAAAGGTCCTGCAGGGAGACTTGATTTTTTGTAGGAGTCGCCATGCCTTTTTTGTGATTGTCTCCCTTTAATGATAATTACTGTATATATATATATATATATATATATATATATATATATATATATATATATATAGTGTGTGTGTGTGTGTGTGTGTGTGGGTGTGAATGTGCTGCTGGCACTCCTGCTGCTGCTGCCGTGTATGTGAACGAGTGTGTAGCACAGTGTGTGCCACCGGTGTGCTTGATCAGCAGTCCTGCTGCTATCCCATTAACTCTGCTGCTGCAGGCCATGCTGGTGCAACCCAGAGGACCCTGGGTAGCAGCAGGGCCTTCTGAAGTCATTTCCATTCAACCACCTCACTCCTGCTAGTACACTGCTGCACCATTGTGTTTGTGTGTGAGCGTACTATAGATAGAGAGATTGGATGGATATTGAAGTGAGAGGCACAGAATAGATATTGCAAGATTAAAACAACAAATTGCAGCATTACTGAAATTTAAATGCAGATGTAGAATTAACCATATAAGCCAGTGATTGAATGATTAAGGAAAAGAGAAGGACAAGCAGATACAGTAAACATCAATGATATCTGTCTCAAGAAAACGTTGACTACTAAACAGTGAGTGTGCAAACATTGTTTGGTCACATGGAGGAGGAGGACGAGGAGGAGAAGTAGTAGGAGGAACATTATCTCAGAAAGATTTCTTTCTAAAGCAACAGGATATATATATAACTGTTAACAGTGGGTGGAAATGAAATGTGTATTTGCAGCATGTATTTTAATCTATATTGGTCAAAAAAAATTTCAAGAAACATTTTTTTAACCATGGAGACACAACACTTGGTCAGTGAGAAGCTGAGAAGTCTCCAATAATGAAAGGGAGTTTAGGGAGAGCTGCAAAATGCACAGCCTTGGAAAATGGTCCACAATGGTGAGTATGGTAGTGCAGATGGAGGAAGGCCAGTGATGAAGTCCTCAGTGATATGGAACCACCTGGAATAGGCAAAGAACGTAAGAGCCTCGCAGGTGGTGAGATTGCAGACTTCCTCCAAGCACAGACCAGGCAGGGGGTGGCCACCAAAATGTCCTCTGAAGGTAGATGATGGTTCAGTTCTGAACCAGGATGAAAGGTTAAACTTAACAGTGTGGACCCAGTGAATTACCTGAGAATGAACAGCGGAGGGAACATAGAATCTGTTTGGTGGTGCACCCTGGGGTTGGGCTCCATCTGTTGTGATTTGGTTTCCCAGGTTACCACTCCAGCAATGCAGCCAGAAGCTCCTGATTGCCCACGTTATAATTCTGATCAGCTAGGGAGAGATAAGAAGAAGGAGAAGATAAAAAGGCACAGGGATGCATTTTACTATCGGACTGTTGATATAGAATGAATCCTACATCTGTCTCAGAAGCAACAACCTTCATGATGAATTCCTTGGCGGTGTCGGGCTGGATGAGCATGGGTGCTGATGCGAATGACTGTTTGAGAGACTTGAAGGCATGTTGAGATTCAGGGTTCCCATGGAAAGGGACCTTGGGAGAGGTGAGACTTGTGAGAGGCAAGGTAATTTTACTGAAGTTTCTGATAAACTGCAATAGAAGTTAGCAAATCCTAAGAAGCTCTGCAGCTGCTTGCAAGTGCTTGGCTCCAGCCACTCCAGAACTGCTTGACCCTTAACAGAATCAGCCTGTCCCTTCTCTATGATGCATCCCAAGAAGTAGAGAGTTTCCACATGAAATTCACATTTATCACCTTTCAGAAACAGTTGATTTTCCAGCAGCCTCTGCAGTACCTGACAAACATGGACCCGTTCAGTATGGGATCTGGAGAAGATGAGGATGTCGTCCAGGTAGACAAAGATGAAGTGGTTGAGAAAATCACAGAGCACATCCTTCAAAGCTTGGAAAACTGCCTGGTCATTGGTGAGGCCAGAAGGCATCAGAAAATATTCAAAATGATGGAGGTGGGTGTTAAAGGCAGTCTTCCATTCATCTCCCTCCTTAATGTGCATTTTGGAGATCTAGTTTGGTGAACATGACGGCTCCCTGTAACAGTTTGAAGGCAGACGAGAGTAACAGCAGAACTGGAATTTCATTCAAACCTCTGTAAACGATGTTGGGGTGAAATGACTTGTCTTTCTTCTCCACAAAGGAATATCCTGCCAGAAGTGATGAGGATGGGCCAATGAGCCCTGCTCCCAATGAGTCTCAGATGTACCTCTCCATTGCCTCCCTCTCAGGTTTGGAGAGGCTATATAGATGACTGTTGGCGAAATAGGTCCCAGGCAGGAGGTCCACAGGACAGTTGTATGCCCGATGAGGGGGTCAAGGAGAGAGCAAGATCTGTGCAGAAAACTTCTCCCAAGTCATGATACTCAGGAAAGACTGAAGAGAGATCAGGGGGTTCAGTCTTGGCCTGTGGAGAGGACTCACCAGGGAGAGAAGCAGACCATAGGCACACCTCATGACAGTGAGGGCTCCAATCAGTTATCATCTGGTGGGCCCAGTCGGTAGAGTGATTATGGACCGTTAACTGAGGGAACCCCAAGACCAATGGCATATAAGGAGCATCATGAATGAAAAAACTCATGAACCCACAGTGTTTAACTGCTTGCTGGCCAGATCATTCTGTAAAGCTCTGTAAAACCTGGACACAAACGCAGAGCACAGTAGTAAGGTTAAAAGGATTTCACTGTGAAAGCAGCAGTCTTTAAGGGCATGGAGAAGTGCTCTCTCTCCTTTCCTGTGATCTCCCAATTGAGCCCCAGTCTCCCACAAAGTGTCTGCTGCTGGCATGCTGAAGAGGGAAGAGAATAGGCGAGTAACCAAAAAACACAATAATCCTTGCATGTGAATGTTTTGAAGAGTCGAGCGTGCATTACCGCTTGTGGCGCAACAATCTCTTATAGTCAGGATCCAATCAGCTCAAGAGCAAATAGATCAGGTAATTAGGTGCAGGAACTCAGGTGCTTGATTAACGGGGAGGAGACCTTCCATGTACTGAAACACAAAGCAGAGTCTCCCTTGCACACATCCAACTCTCATGAGAAAGCAGCAGCAGGGAGAATTTCATGGTTTGATCCTGGAGCTGAAGCTGCATCATGGCCGCTTTTGTACACATTTCAGGATGTCAGTGGGCAGTTTGAGCTCTTGTTGGCAGAGTTGGGATCACATCTGAGGAGGCAGAGAAATAATTTCAGTGGCTTCAGTGTGTCTGAGGGAAAATAGTATTATTTTACTGTTCCCACATTACTGTATATTCAATTCAATTCAATTCAGTTCAATTCAATTCAATTCAATTCAATTCAATTCAGTTCAATTCAATTTTATTTATATAGCACCAAATCACAACAAACAGTTGCCTCAAAGCGCTTTGCATTGTGGGTAAAGACTCTACAATAATACAGAGAAAACCCAACAGTCAAAACGACCCCCTATATTCAGTACATCGGCGCATGTTTTGAGATATGACCTCCAAACGCAGCGGTCTGATTGGTCAGATCTGTTTGTTTACAGGAAAAACGTCGGAAAAATCGAACTTGATCCAAAAAAATAAATGCAGCAAATTCGTCCTGTGAAATGAGGCGGTTAGTGTGAATGGTATTAAGAACAGGCGAGTCTGAAAAACATTTTTAACGCACGAAACATTCGCACGAAATTTTTGGGTCCTATATGTAAAGGCTTTTAGTAGTTACAGATGGATTTTCAAAAGCAAACTTTGTCAGTAACTGCATTTAAACACAGCCAGTTATTATGTCAACATTTGCATTACTATTAAATGTTTGTTAGTGTTGCTGTGATACAATGTGTGAAAATTTGTCCTTGAATTTCCTGTGCTTCTGAGTTTGATAACCTGAGAACGAATGCAGGTTAATAAAAAAAGGAAAAAAAATGCTTTTCATGTCATAATTTATGATTTAATCTTTTGTGAATATCAATTTTATAGTCATTGTCCAGACAAATTCTTACCACTCCCCTAAACGCCTACGGTTCATATTTCTATCAAAGAAGTTAAACACAGCCGGGCTTTTGACAAAATCTCAAACCCCACTCAGCGATAACAGGTAAACCAATCGGAGTTATGGATTTCCTCTGTTAATTCAGGTTTTCTGCTTCAGGCTCTAAACGTGCTGACATGAAATGGGATGTTTCTGCATAAAATGATCCCTGTGGGTGTCGCCTACTCCAATCAAAGACATTATCAGATGGTGATGATGATGATGAAGTCTATAAAGAACACAAAAATATAATACTGAAATTAAACACTGTTAAAAATAAGATTAATGCTGCAGAAAACTGTTAACCTTTGGATTTAGAGCAGGGAGCAATATAATTAACATCTTAATTCCAGTTCATTATTTTAACTCTGTGTGCTAAAATAATTACTAAAATAAGTTTCAGAGCTGCACATTACAGCTCTGAAACTTTAAACTGGATACATTTAAAAATTAAAGGATACGATCTCATAGCCTAATAAAGGAGACATCGAAGTCAGTTTAGTGTGTCACCAGATCAAAGTGAATTTCATTTTATTGATCAAGTAATTCTTGGTGTCTGTTCTGTGTTCTAGTAGCTGCACTCTAGTAGCAGTGTAAGAGACTTTTCAGCAGATTAGAATCGAGTATAAAAGAATTTATATATTTTCTGTATCAACTAAATACGTGCACATTCTACTGACAATGCAACACAGTTTCTGCTGCTGTAACCTTACAGCCGGGCTTCTTTCATGATGTTAATAAGGTAAGGTTTAACAACCTGTGTATATAAAACATATTCGCCCATCAGACAATCTATATTGCCCTTAAAATGTACTGTGCATAAAAGCTCCTCACCATGCATGGAGGGCTTCACCCTAAATCCAGCAGCCTGAGACTGCACGCTAAGTGAAAGGAAGGTGGTCGAGGACTAGTGAGTGTCAGAACCACTATCCTAGAAGAAACAACAAAGATCCATGAATACATCAGGAAGATGGTCACAAATGATCATGTGCTCAGTGAGTACCTCAGGAAACAGAAACCTGAGGAAGAAGAGGAGCAAGAACAGGAACCATCATGGAAGGACAGGCCTCTGCATGGCATGTACCACCGGCAGATAGAAGAACCGGCTGATATTGAAAAATCCTACCAATGGCTGGACAAAGCTGGACTGACAGGCAGTCACTTTTAAACAGTCTTTAATTTTTCCTTGTTTGTGTGTCATTGCATGCCGTGGATTTCATTTAAAGTTTCTCGCAGACTTGACTGTGTATCTTTAAGAAATATTCCCGATTTTGAAATTAGCATCCTTTTTTCTTTTAGCACACACTGCTGCTAACCAGAATGACTAAATCACAATGACTAAAGGTGTGCATCATAGTATTTTTGGCAAATCTATTTCTCAGTACAGCTTAATTTTTTGGAATGCTCTTTAACAGTAGCATGAGGTTCTAAAGAAAGTCTCTCTTTTCTTCTTCATTTGATCTTCCTCCTCCTACAAAAGTATTTTAAATCTGCTTTCTTTGCAGGTGTACTTGTACTTGGATATGTGAAGCCATATTCTCTGCTGGCAGGCAAACAAACAAGCTGACAAAGGAATCCAGAGGGACTGTTATAGTACTTTTATCACATATGTTTTCCTTATTGTCATTTCTACATCTTTATTACCCCACACATCTAACTACTTTTGTACCATCTTGTCTCCTGCTGTGTTTGCTCACATCACAACAAGCTGCATATTTTTGCTCTTCTGTTTAAAATGGTTGTGGTAAGGTTACAGATAGATGAGGATGTTCACTTTAGTAATTCCATTATTTTTACACAATTCAATTCAATTTATATAGCATCAATTCACAACAACTGTCAACTCAGTGTGCTTTATACTGTAGGCTACATACCCTGCTTTATTAAGCCCCCCCCCCCCCCCCCCCCAAAAAAAAAAAAAACCCACAACGACCAAAAAAACAAACAAACAAACAAAATAATCTCCCAACAATCAGACAACTCCCTATGAGCAAGCAATTGGCGATGGTGGGAAGGAAGAAAATCCCTTTGAACAGGAAGAAACCTCCAGCAGATCCAGGATCAGGGAGGAGCAGCGATCTGCCGCAACCAGGTGGAGGTGAGGAGAAGAAAAGAGAGTAAAATGATGAGACTATGATACTTAAGAGTAGAATGGGAGGCAGAGCCTTCAGCTTTCAGGCCCCTCTTCTGTGGAACCAGCTTCCAGCTTGGATTCAGGAGACAGAAACCCTCTCTATTTTTAAGATTAGGCTTAAAACTTTCCTTTATGATCAAGCTTATAGTTAGGGCTGGATCTCTGGCTCTCTTCCATAGTGTGTCTTTTGTCCTGTCTTTCTCCCCTCACCCAACGATTCGTTGCAGATGACTGCCCCTCCCGGAGCCTGGTTCTGCTGGAGGTTTCTTCCTGTTAAAAGGGAGTTTATCCTTCTCACCGTCACCAAGTGCTGCTCATCGGGGGTCGTTTAGACTATTGGATTTTTTCTCTAATTATTGTACTGTAGGGTCTCTACCTTACAATATAAAGCGCCTTGAGGCAACTGTTTGTTGTGATTTGGCACTATACTGTATAAATAAAATTGAACTGAACTGAAAAAACACACTGTGGGAGAGACACGCAGTTTAGTTATTACTAAAGATTAAATAGAAATGGCTTTCAAGAGGAAAATTGGCTTGTGAATGATAAAAGATGTAGTCACTTTTTCTAAAATACATTCTCTGTGAGCGGAAACTGCACTCACTGTTGGCTGCTGAACTCTTTGTGAGTGAGTTGCATGTGGTAAGTGTACCTAAGATTTGACCAAACTACAGCTGTAGTGCGTTTGAAATGTAGTGCAATCAGGATGAACCCAATTTTATCCTGTAACATTTTACATCAGGTACTAACCATAGTTACTTATGAGCAAGCTCATATAAGGAAATACTGTTTAAGGTTTTCAAGATTACTAATAAGAAGTTGTGCAATTCATTAGTTATTGATTTCACTGTCAGAAAGATGGTTAATTTCTTGGCTCTTGGATTTGAATGGCTTTTTGACATTGTTTAAATAAAGTCTTGTGAGCTGCTACAGCTTACCATAGCTCCATTTTCTCATACATTTACAATACTCATGAGGGGACACATTCTTTTTCTGAATCCTAATGCAGTCAGCTGTCTTTCCACATGACAACCTTGTCTGATTTTTGTCAGTCTAGGTATGCTTTCTAGTATTTAGATGCCTTTTGATAGTGTAACCCAGAGAACTCAACGGGTTAAGTTTTCTCAGTTTTTCATGCCTCAGAGTAATAACAGCTTGCCTTTTGTCTGTCAAAAGCTGGCTCTTACCTGTCTCTGTGATTGCTCAGAAGCTTCAAACGTTGATCTTGAGGACTAAACAATTGGTAAGTTCTCATGTGAAAGTGAATTAAGTGCACAAGCTTTCTAATTTATGTTCAAACTCATTAAGGTATTAAAATCTACCCCTAAGATACTTGACATGGGAAAGACTTTAGAAATATATATACATGTGATTGTGCTAATGGTGATTTTGTTTAAATGCAGTATTTAGAATTGACTGTTGTAATTAAAAGAGTAAAAGTAATGATTCTGCGATCATGCTGACTGAGAGAAATGCAATGATATTATGAAGAGAAAATCATCATGGGTCACCATCTATAGACAAGTAAAAACTACTTGTCTGTACAAAGAAACTACTCTACTCTCAACTAGGTTTCACTATTCTCTCCAAAATTAAGGGTAGTTATTCTGTTTCAGCTCTAATGATTAGTTTTAGTGATTCACTAAGTGATTTATACAAATTAACTTTTATTATTTGTGCTGTTATCTGATTGGGCTCCATGCTTTTCCCCTGTCCACATACCTGAATAAATATTCAATATGCAGATCAATAATATGGAGAGGTCATTGGGAAGAATTGAACATGATTTATTGATATACAGAATTCAGTTAACCTATCTGGTGATTAGACTCCAATAGCCCATCATGGCAGAATGGAAGCCCAGCAGTGATAAGAATTAGGGCAGAACCCCCCAGAGTCTAGATGCTGGCAGTGGTGAATATAAAGATGGAGGTTTGGATCGAGCATTGAGTGACTTGGGTAAGGTGGAGATGGGGAGGAGGTGGGTTGCACGAATGAGTCTACAAGGGAGAATAACAGGTAAATGGTGAGATTACAGTGGGATCAAACAGCAGGCATCAATTGCCCACATGTATTTCTCTTATTGTACAACAAGTGTAACGGTTTATTTGAAGAGTTTCAGTCAGGTTTCAGAATTCATCACAGTACAGAAACAGCATTAGTGAAGGTTACCAATGATCTTCTTAGAGCCTCTGACAGTGGACTCATCTCTGTTGTTGTCCTGTTGGACCTCAGTGCAGCTTTTGATACTGTTGACCATAACATTTTATTACAGAGATTAGAGCATACTACAGGTATTAAAGGTACTGCACTGCAGTGGTTTGAATCATATTTATCTAACAGACTCCAATTTGCTCATGTAGATGGAGAGTCGTCTTCACACACTAAGCTTGATAACACAGGGTTCTGTGCAAGAACCAGTTCAATTTACATCATACATGTTTCCCTTAGGCAGTATTATTAGAAGACATATTATATATTTTCATTGCTATGCAGATGATACTGCAGGAATGTCTTAAAGACATAAAGGCCTGGATGACCTCTAATTTCCTGCTTCTTAATTCAGATAAAACTTAAGTTGTTGTACTTTGCCCTGCAAATCTTAGAAACATGGTGTCTAACCATATACCTACTCTGGATGGCATTACTTTGGCCTCCAGTAACACTGTGAGGAGTCTTGGAGTCATTTTTGACCAGGATATGTCCTTCAGTTCACATATTAAACAAATATTTAGGACTGCTTTTTTTGCATTTGCGCAGTATTTCTAAAATTACAAACATCCTTTCTCTGAGTTCATGCATTTATTACTTCTAGGGTGGACTATTGTAATTCATTATTATCAGGCTGTCCTAAAAGCTCCCTGAAAAGCCTTCAGCTGATCCAAAATGCTGCAGCTAGAGTACTGACAGGGACTAGAAAGAGAGAGCAGATTTCTCCCATATTGGCTTCTCTTAATTGGCTCCCTGTTAAATCTAATATTGAATTTAAAATACTTCTTCTCACATACAAGGTCTTGAATAATCAGGCCCCGTCTTATCTCAAAGACCTCATAGTACCATATCACCCAAATAGAGCACTTCGCTCTCAGACTGCTGGCTTACTTGTGGTTCCTAGGATACTTAAGAGTAGAATGGGAGGCAGAGCCTTCAGCTTTCAGGCCCCTCTTCTGTGGAACCAGCTTCCAGCTTGGACTCAGGAGACAGACACCCTCTCTATTTTTAAGATTAGGCTTAAAACTTTCCTTTTTGATAAAGCTTATAGTTAGGGCTGGATCAGGTGTCCCTGAACCCTCCCTTAGTTACGCTGTAATAGGCCTAGGCTGCTGGGGGGTTCCCATGATGCACTGAACATTTCTTCTTCACGCATCTCTTTTCACTCTCTGTTTATACACCACTCTGCATTTAATTATTAGTGATTGTTGGGGTTTTGTCTGTATTATTGTAGGATCTTTACCTTACAATTTAAAGCACCCTGAGGCGACTGTTGTTGACATTTGGTGCTATAAAAATACAACTGAATTGAATTGAACTAAATTTCTATATCCAGCATTTAGCACCCATGGGCCAAGTGCTCAGTAATTATTTTGATAAGTTTCACTCAAAGAATATAATTCATGGTGACTCTATTAAAACACTCACTGAGGCACAAATTTAAGATATATAAATATGAATTTAAAATGAAACAGACAGGGTGAAAAGAGGGTTTGAAGATGAGATTTTTTTTACATGTTAATATAATTACAAAGAAAAAGAAGAAAAGGGGGAAACTCAAACAACGCCTTTTTATTATTATTTTCTTTTTTTCATTCTTTTTTCTTTTCTTTTTTAATGTAAACCTTATTTTACCTGAAATGAGAAAATCACATTTATGAGTATTTTATTATCAGAGTACCCCCCCACCCCCGCCCCCCAGGTCAGTGTGAAAATGAATTATAAACATTGTTGAAAAACTGTTGAATTGTACTTTGCTTCATTTGACAGCCACTTGTTGTCTATGTACAGACACTGATACAACTGTCAGGATGCTTCAAAATATATTACACTGACTTATACCTCATGTGGAACTTTATGATGGACCTTTGAGGGAATTTTCTCTAACTGCACCTCCTCAAACTTGAATTGAATACTCCTGGTTTAGACTGTTTCACTCAAAAATGTAACAAGCTTGTGTCCTGGACTCTGCATTCCATGCAGAGCGGGAAGCGAGTCTCTTCCAGTGTGTGAGAGAAGTAGATGCAGGACTAGAAAAGTGAATGTTGCAAAGCTAGTCACCTTACCTTTGTCAGCCATAAGGCATGTTATAGAAGCTGAGGAAGTTTTTAAAAGAAGAGAGCTGCAGTAAAGAGATATACCAATTGCAATCATTTTGGCTGATTCCAATTTCAGATTTTTTTTTTTCTAAATGTGACCTGCCGATATCAATAACTGACAGCATATAAAAGCAAAACTCAACTTTTCTTCAGTGCAAAATATTATGTTATGTGTAAGTGACACTGTTTTCTTTCAACCTTAGATACTGACTTAACTGGGTCATACTTTCCCCCAAACAGGTGATTTCTGTCACAGAGTCATACAGTGTATGAAGTATAGCATTTTAACTATACTTCAGCTAGGGTTTTACAGTATATCCATGTAAAATGCCAGAGGAGCATTTCAAAAGGCTTGCTCTCTCTTTGTCTCTCTCATGCTCACACTGACGTCAACACTGAGACCTAGTCTTTTGGGTCAGGGGCAGGCTTTGAATCACATAAGCTGTGATTGAAATGAAATGAAACGTCTGAGGAGTGAGAGTAGCTTCTGGCCAGATAAAGCAAGTCCCTATTTCTCCAACAGTGATATAAGTGCATTTAGAAGTATTGAGGATAAAGGTTATCAACAAATCCTCCCTCAGCACAGAAAGATGGGAGTCTATCTGTCCTTTAAAAATTGCTAATACCTGATGATATCCCATATTCCTTTTAAAAGAGAGTTTAGCAGTGGGTGTATATGAAGATATATTATTTTCACTGAAAAACAAAGGAGCATTGGAATAATGATCAGCAGCTAATTTGTCTATATACTGTATTTGGCAATTTGTAAAATTTCTAATGTGAACAACAGCAAGGGGGGGGGGTGTCATATTGGACTTGTGATATGTTTCTAAATGTAAGACGTATTTTCTAAGCCATCAGGTTGTGTGTACTTCCAGATGATGGAGGAACTACTTGACACCAAGTGTGTCATTCTGTGACCTAAAATTGTCTGCTACTCAAAATAATTGCACTTTTTTATATGGCAGAAAGAAAGGAAGGTCAGGGAAAGAAAAAAAAAATCAATCGAGTTCAGAGAGAACCAAAATGTTTAATGAAAGCCAGGAAAACACTGCATCTCTATTAAAGGATGCCAAACAATTCTTCCATCTTTATTTATGAGGTTATTACAGCTCTAATTTATTCCTCCCAAAATAATATTATCAAACAAACAGAAGTGTATATTACCTTTCCTAGTTTTTTACATTTCACATCTAAACCTTGTATCTTAAGACATTTATAACTTATAGCTGGTTGAGTGCAAACACAGAAATAATGTAAAATTTACACAGCAAAGCAGTCAGTGAGGGGCCTGACCTTGGAGTGATTGGCATGTATATTGTGCATACATGACCTCATTTAGCATCCACACCTACCAACCTATTAGTATAGATGAGGGGAGCAAAATGCTTATTAATAAAATACAATCCACTACATCAACAGTCACTCACTAAAAGCTGCTTTCGGCCAGTCCCTTATTCACACAGGGTTGCCACCATGGGTAGCTCTGCATGTTTGATTTGGCAGATTTTTACGCCGGATGCTCTTGCTGACACAACCCCCAAGGTATTTGTGTCTCCAACAGTCACCCACTATGACTGCACAAATAAACAAAGTATATCCAACTTAACCTTCACTTTCTTATGTATCAACAAAAGATACGCTTAAAAAGAGAGGAGCTAAAACAGCATTGCAGAGACAGAAGATAAACTGAAGGGCTGAACAAAGGCCAAGTAAGATGTCATTAGCTTTTCTGAATTTGGAATCATGCAAAAGCACAGTCCAAAAATTGCCACTATGGAGCTGGAAGTATGAATAATAGATCCCATTTGACCTAAGAGGAAGTCACTACTCACGCTGGTTTGCTAAGCAAGCTGGGACATGATGACAGGCAACTACTTGCACTACACACACACACACACACACACACACACACACACACACACACACACACACACACACACACACACACACACACACAGAAGCCTTCATTACTTATAGAGCTTCTTGACATGTCAGCCCCAAAGACCTGAGGCCAATCTCCTCCCTGTAGAATCCTGTCATGGTGGATGGCAGAGCAGTCAAAGGTCATAAATCTACAGGCGTCTAGTGACACGTGACATTATGACTGACTATAAAAGGCCAAGTCCTTGTTGCTATCTCTAACACTCTTTTGCTCTGTCAACCCTTCGATTTCTACTTCTTCTCTTTAATAAATCCAGGAACTACACCCTGAGACACGAAAATTTCAGTTTTCAGTATATTCATTAAATAGCATTGAAATCCAAACATGAAAGCAGGAATGCAAGGACACGATCCAATACCACTAAATGGGAGCTGTGACACCCTATCGACCTGTGAAAATACAGCCCAGTGATGATCTGATTATGAAATCACCCCTTGTCTCAGTGATCTCTTTAAACTCCACCTTAAACCTGGCAGACTTTCAAAGGTTTGTTTGTTTACTGAGATGATTCACAGCCATAGATAAATACTCAGAAAAGGTTTTATTATATTTGCCCTTATGTACCCTCACCACTACAATAATGGGTGTGGGTATTCACACACACACACACACACACACACACACACACACACACACACACACACACACACACACACACACACACACACACATTTGCACGCAAGCCAACATCATTTGATTTATTTGTATGTCTACTTTCATCTGCATACTTTGTATACAAATCTGATATGAGGATTTACAATAACAGTGCTGTCATTACATCAGGATATGACTGTGCACCAATGTGTGAGTGTGTGTTTGTGTGTGTATGCTTTTGTGAATTAGGTTTGATATTTTTGCATCTCAGTGTTACAAAATTCCGCTAAATTGGTAACTCCCGGGAAAAGGGGTTGTCGACTGTCAGTCAGCTGTCAGCCTAAGGTAGAACATGAGGTGAATGTGAAAGTCTGTGAGCAACATTCAATACAAGACAGGTGCTGGATATATAGGAGACATAGAGGGTGTTAGCGAGAACTGGTATTAAAAAAGGGAGCTGTTAATTGGTTGGAACTCAGTACCTTGCTCTCGTGTTTAGTTCTGTACCTGGATGTTTAACCTATAACGATGTCACCTCTTATCTTTTCCTATTAGATACCCACATCTTGTATGAAAGATCTGCATGTGCACAGTCACATACATGATTTTTGCTCTCATTATACTGGTAAAAAACATTCTTGTTCTAACATCAGTTTGAGTTCAAATTTGTTTATTTTTTGGTATGCTTGTTAGTCTGCAAAAGGAGAATGAGTGGGCAGAAGAAGGCTTGTATATCTGTGTGCTTTTGTAAAAGTGTGATGCACTGTATGGGAAGGATGCTGTTTGTGATTTTCAGACTGTGACTAGGTGCCTCTCTACTGCTTTCCCGTCTCCTCATCAAATTGATCTGCCTGAATGTTTGCTGTACTGAATGTCCTCTTTCCCCTCAGGAGAGCAGGCACTGACCCCCCCCCCCCCCTTCCATTCTCCTTCCCCATCTTTCTTACTCATGCCATCAGGTGTCCCACAGGAGAAAAACAAAGAGAGAAAAAATTGGGATATACATGACTCAATATTGGCATTGTGATGTTTTTGTTCCATTGCACATATCGTATCAACTGAATAGTGACAAGCAGCACTGTGAACGATCACATCTTCACCAATTTCAGGAAACCATCCCCCCACACCGTGGAGAACCATCATGTGACTCAACAAGGATGGTAACGAGTCTGCATACAGATGTGTGGATGTACAGCTGGCCCTGTGGTGCAGTCAGAACAACTTTGAGTGGAATGTACTTGAAAACTATGGCGATGACAGTGGACTTCGGAAGGAGCCCCTCTTCACTGTCACCTTACTCAGCAGCACCGTGTCTGCCGTGGAAACCTTTAAGTTTCTGGGTTCCACAATCTCCTGAAGATCTGAGGTGGTCATCCAATATGGACACAATCATCAAAAAGGCCTAGCAGAGGATGCACTTCCTGCACCAGCTCAGGAAGTTCGACCTGCCTCAGGGGCTGTTGATCCATTTGTACACTGCAATAATCCAGTCTGTTCTCTGCACATCATTGTATGGTTTAGATCGGCCACCAAGCAGGACAAGAACGGACTACAACAGTGAGGTTTGCAGAAAAAAATCATTGGCACCAATTTGCTGAAGATTCAGGAAACAGGCAGTCAACATCGCACACTGTGGACACACCCACAACCAACTCCTCCCCTCTGGTAGGCGCTACAGAGCACTGTACGCCAAAATACTGTTAATATTGTTTTATATATCGATCCATCCATCCATCCTCTTCCGCTTATCCTGTTCAGGGTGGCTGGACCATATCCCAGCTGTCAGAGGGCACGAGGCAGGGTACAACCTGTACAGGTCACCAGCCTGTTGCAGGGCTATATATATATATATATTGTTTTAATCTATCTATCTATCTATCTATCTATCTATCTATCTATCTATCTATCTATCTATCTATCTATCTATCTATCTATCTATCTATCTATCTATCTATCTATCTATCTATCCACCTTAACAAGTTATCCATCCCTTATTTATTCCATAATTGATTCCAACATCTTCACAGTCTGCACCACTATACCGTTGCACATATAAATATAAAAATGCTATATGTGTTGTTACTATTGTCAGTTTTGTTGGTTTCTTCTGTTATGTACATTGAGAGCAAAGAAATAACCACAGCTCAGCTCCTTGTATGTGTATATGTACTTCAATAAAGCTAAAATTCTAATTCTAATTTTAATCCAATAAAAAAATAAATCTACATTCCCAACACTGCATCAAATCCGTCTCATCTGCGTTAACCTTGTATTCAGCTCTCCCTAAAGTCACTCTTTTTTATGTGCTCTGTTGCTGTTGTAGGAATGAAACTGTTTTTTTAACCTTAATTCGCTGCAGTGAGGTGCAGATGTAATCCGTGTAACGGTGACAACACTGCAAGTGGTGTCCATGTAATTCTTAGGTTTTACATGCTCAGAATCAACAATTTTTATGTCTGAGGTAACAAAAAATAGGAAAGCTGGCAGCCGCAAATCTATTTTGGCTTTCCATTGCAGCGCCCTCCCACTCCCTCTGCCAATCTACTGCATTAGATTCATTAGAACAGGTCCCCAGATCCTCCTTATCTTTTGTACTGAAGGATGCAAAAGGATTTTTTTTTCCTCTGATAACTGGCACTATTTAAATTTAATGATGGCACCATTAAATCACGTAACTGTAGCATGGTTAAAACAAGGCTGCATGACAGCGCCTGACACAGTGATGACATTTCCCTGTAAGGTGCTGTTTTATCCACCTTACTTGAAATGAAAAGCAGAACTGAAATCAAATGGAGATGGCAATTAATATGTAAAAATTGCAACACAGTCTGACAGCATTTTTTTTTTCTTATTCATTCATATTAATGGACACTAAATAATGCTTAATTGATGCTTCTGCTTTAAAAGTGTGCCTCGGGAGGCTGGATGTAGTGGCAGAAGTCACAGAGCCTTCAGAAATGAAACTTTTATTTTGTATAGTTTTTCTCTTGCTTTGCTCTAATTCACTGTTTTTAATTTTCATTCACTTGCCCATGTCCCCATGTGGGTGTAAGCCTGTGCATTTAATTTGAGTGACATCCTCACCTTATTTGAAATGCTGTATATAAAATTAATCAGCAGCTGGAGGGAACTGTAATTGTAGTATAACGGTTTTAACCTATATATGTTGTATGTTTATACCTCAATACCCTGAACCAGTATTACCATTATGTTACAGATGAGACAGGCTGGCTTTTAATCCTTTCTTTAAATATGTCTGGAAGAATGGACTGAAGAATACCTGCTGTAAGCTTACCTTTGTAAACACTCAAGAAGTAGAAGCAAGAGAAACAGTAATAGTGAGCTAAAGTGTACAATCATATCAGTTTTTACAGCCTTTAATGATATATCAATACAAAAGCTCAGAGAGTTACAGATTATGTAGAGCAGCAGTTTGAAAACATGTCATTGTCCTGAGTCTTTGGGCTAGAATTTGTGTTTGGAGTCTGACTTATTAGTTCGAGTTTTTGGTTCCAGTTTGAGTTTCATTGTTTATTTTTTTTTATAGTTTCTGCTTTCTCCTTACAGCTGTAATGTTTGAGTGTTCAGTATTTTCTTCTTGATATCTCTGTTGTTTGCTTTTCTGTGTGAGTTTAGTGTTTATATTCCTTATTTATTCCTGCCTTCCCTTTGTTCCTCGTCCCTTCTTGGTAAGTTTTCGTCTCTGTTAATGATTCCCTGTTCAGTTACATCCTCTTTTGCTTTGTCATTTGTCTCTTGTGCATTATACTTAGTTTTACTCCCTTGTCTTGTTTGATTAGTTCAGCTGTATCTCATTGCCCTCCTGTGTCCACTTACCTTGATTTTCTCTTGTGTGTATTCAAGGCCCCATTTTGTCTCAGCAACATACAGTTTGTTTCCTGTTTGCCTTCTCATGTGTTCTCCCATCTGGATCAGTGAACTTTGTGTTTCTTCTGTTTGTTAGATTTTCTGCCTCGCCTGAATAAAGGTTTGTTTTTTGTTTATTAAGTTTGTCTTCGAGTCTGCGTTTTGGGTCCACATTATCCACACATCATGAGACTTTGTGGAAGCAATTTCTTTGCGTCTGGTTTTGACTTCTTCTCTTCCTATATCAGCACTGATGTGGAGGTATTGTCTGAGCGCTGACGCTATCATTCAGGTGAATACTGCAGCCGCTCCCTGCGCCATAACGGTGAACACAAATGGATGTGACTGTGTGATGGTGTCACCGGGCCGAGTGACAACTGTGGCGGGTGTACTGGGTGACCAGATGACATTGGGTGATAGGCAGACTAGAACCTGGACGCTAGTGAAAGAAATTCAAATTATGCATGAAATACTGTTTTGTTCCAAAAACACAGTACACTGCCTTTGAAGAAAGATCATTAAGGTTGAGCATTTTTGCCTTCTGTGTGGAGTTTTAACACAGTGAGCCAAATACCACAACAATTGTGTCAGAAACAGGTAAACAAATATAAAATACAAACAAAACACATCACTCTGTTTCTCTGTTATGCCTTACAGTGGTTATTTCTTGACTTTCACTATCACTGTGCACTCAGAGTTTAACGAGGCACAGTGCAGCTTGCCTCAGTTGTCCTCACTTCCCACAGTGAAGATATAATTTTCCCTTTAATCCCATCATGTACAATCATCAATGCTGGAAGTTCTGATCCACATTCAGTGGCTTTCTTCCCGTCATAGCACGAGACAGGAGGGTCCCTTCCTTTATCACTGAAAATCATTTTGTGTCACAGCCAGTTGTGGTGTGGCAATTCATAAACCTCGTCTGTTTTAGAACCAGTACAAATGACAAGGTTACCAGTGGGACTACTGAAGAACAGCACCGGTGTCTCCATGCCAACCTAAACTAGTTTATTACTCAGACTGGTTCAGTAAAAGAACAGCTGCAACTGAAACCACTTTGATGCTTTCATGACCTGTGACACTACCATCAAGCTAAGCCACACACCCCTCCCCCCCAGTTACCAGTCTTAAGCTTCTTTAATCCCATGATACTGTGTGAACTGTTCAAAATACCACGTTCCCTCCCCATGCCATTTGTACCAGCTGGTGACTGCCAAGATTAAAGAATGACAAGTGGAAGAAATCACAACCAGAATTGAAACTGTGACCATGATAAAAAATTACCAAGGCTTACTAAAGCTGATGTACTATATTTGAAAAAAGTTGAATATAGGAATCAATAAAAAGCACTTTGTGAATGTGTGAGGGGAACAATTGTCATTTATTTTGAACTTGTTACTCAAAAAAAAAAAAAATGAAGCAGTAACTATTAATAAGTAGTGATGGGAATTCCAGCTCTTTGAGAGAGCTGGCTCTTTCAGCTCCCAAGTGGCTCCTCAGATTTTACTTAAAAAATGTGTAAAACAAATTACTAATGTAAAAACATACATTATATCAAATGTTTCTTTATATACTCAACACAGAATGTTGTTTCTCCAACCTGCCCTGTTTTGCTCTTCTACTGTAATTGCACTGATGGATGAACAGTTCGTATGTCTGTGCAGGTTGTTTGTGGAGCCTGCTCGATATGAAATTTTAACTTTGCAGTCTACACTCTGCCTGTCTTTCACATTAAAATGTGTCCAAACTTTACTATGTTTTCTGTCACTCATTTTCCTCACCGTTCCCACGTGTAGCAAGCGCAACTTCCTCTAGCTCTTTCCTATCTCTGAGCAAACTTTGCAGGAACCGCTCCCTCTCTGGTGTTTCTGTACTCACCGTGGAGTGTGTCCATGGCCCCTCCCCTCCTGCTCAGTGTAGATGCACAGATGCTGCCACTCATCTTAATCAATCACATGCAAAAAAAAAAAAAAAAAAAAAAAGTGGCTCACAATCAGCCCGATCGTTCACGACTGAACCATCACTATTAATAAGCCCTCCTTGTGGGTCATTGTGGTCATGAGCTGTGAGCATTTTGACCACAGAACACTGAATTGTTTGATGGCAGAAATTTTTTCTCATTCAGTGAATCTAAATTAGTGGTCATGAGCTGTGAACACTTAAACCAAAGAAACATAGAGGTTATCATCCAGGAAAAAAAGCAACATTTAGAGATTTTTTTTCTTTTTTATATCCGTCCCATTCCATTAGAGCAAACTATTTCAAGGAGGCCCAGATTTGACAACATGAAAGTGCCCGAGGGCCAACAGTCCAACCTGATGACATTATTTTAAAGAATAAAAGATGCATATAAACATTGCTATTTAATGCTTTAATTTCCATGCAGCAAACAAACATGAAATAATGAAATGTAGAGCATAAACCTCTAAATTTCCAACTGAAATTTATAACAAACAGAAACTGTAAAAAATACTGCTGTGTAATTCTGATAACAGAGCAACAGGCGAGCTACTGACACTAATGTAAAGGGCACACAGGTGCACAGGGCAGGTGTGGCTCCAGAGCAGGGGTAGACATGTGTAAAATGTCATGTAGGTGGAGTCACTTAGGCTACGTTCACACTGCAGCCTGAAGCGACCCAAATCTGATTTTTTCGCCCTCATGAGACCTGTATCTGATCTTTTCATGACAGTCTGAACAACACAGATCCGATTTTTTTCAAATGCGACCCAGGCCACTTGGATATGTGGTCTTAAATCCGATATGTATCCGATCTTTTCAAATGCAACCTGTGTCTGTACGGCCAGGTCACATTTATCCGACCTGCATGTCATTGATACTCGACAAACGTCACTATTCTGCGTCCCGTTATGCGGACGTGGGAAGGAAAATAAACTTCTGCAAACATGGAGCACGCTCGGTATGAGTGACGTTATCACGTCCTCTACTCGCGGAACACTTTTAGGTTCATCGGCAGTTCACACAGAGATCACATACAAGTCACATGTATTTGGAAATGTGAACGACCACGCAAAAAAAAAAATCGGATTTCACAAAAAATCAGAATTGGGTCACTTCAGGCTGCAGTGTGAACGTAGCCTTAGTCTGGATCTCAAACGGTTCTTGTTTAAGTTGAGAACAGAGAAAATCTGCACACACAAACATGTGGAGCTAAACAAGCTTAACATTTTCTTTGCAAATGTTCGGATCTGGAAACTTGTCCTTATCCAGCTGCCAGTGTCGTGCCAAAAACGATCATTTGCCAAAAAGAGATTGCAGAAAAAAAGAAAGATTTCTGAAGTTTTTATGTGTTTTTGATGTATGTCTCTGCTATTGGTAAGTAGACTGTAGTCAACAGGATTTATGAAGGCCTTATAAATAAAATGAAGAAATGACCTGTTTTCCAAGTATCTTTATGACTGATGTTATATTTGTTGCAATTTCTGCGGCCCCCTTGGCAGATCTCCCTGAAATTTTTTTTTTTCCTGATAAAGAGTATACAAAAGTAACTTTGCCAAAATGTGATTGTAGCTTCTACTTGTGACAGGAGAGTTCTTTCTCACTCAAAACAAATTAATATTCATAAGAGATATGTTTGACAGATTATAGGACAAAAAGTTGAATCTTTTTTTTTTTTTTTTTTTTTATGGCAAATACCAAAAATCACTCTTTGGCACAGCAGGCAAGCCAGAGATGCTGCTGTCAGCTGTCACACTGAAGCTCAGTCAGGTGTAGCTGCAGGTGAGGTGGAGCGTCAAACAGCAACATGTACTTTTCAATAGCGACAACATCACAAAAAAGGTCATTGAACTCACCAGCGCTAACTGCTGCACACCGCCTCATTTGCACACCCGTACAGAGCTGAAAATTGTGTGGTGCAGGGCTCCGTCTGTGAAAAGTGTCTCTGGAAAAGTTGCAGCTTTGTTTGCAGCGAGGTCCGGGGAGGGGGGGGGTCCCCTTAGTGCCGAAGTGAAATGCGAAGGGAGCTTGTATGTACACAGAACAGGGCGTCGGTGGAGGATTTCAGCTTTCCGGGCTATCTCAAAAAGTCTCCAAAAGTTGCCGAGGTCACCGGAAAAGGTCGCAAAATTTCTCATTAGTCGCTTTTTGTGACCTATGACCCTCGCCCAAGGCGCGCGGAATCACACAGGATTGGCTGTGATTGGTTAAGCAGTCAATCTTCTTCATTTTGAGGTTTTAAAGCAGTTGGCAGACATCTGTTACACAACACTGCCTCCATGAGTTAAAAAGAGGAATTGCATTGAGTTGTATTCATTGCTTGGCAAAAATAACACATGTATGGACGAGACACACGGGCCATATAAAAGCCAAGCTCGGGCCATGTTTGGCCCGCAGGCCAGAGTTTGGACACCCCTCCTCTGGACAGTCACGTTTGATTACTGAACATTTTTTCTACACACAAAACAACACAAGACAGCACCACAAATTAAAGCCAGTTCCTCAGTGGGATCCAATGTTGAAAATGCTTGAAGTCACATGATCCGATCTGGCATTCTGATTAGAGGCTTTTGCTGGCAATGGGAAGTAG
The DNA here is from genome assembly GCF_007364275.1 of Archocentrus centrarchus. Lineage (NCBI taxonomy): Eukaryota > Metazoa > Chordata > Actinopteri > Cichliformes > Cichlidae > Archocentrus > Archocentrus centrarchus. Next base: position 3,827,752 of record NC_044360.1, on the reverse strand, counting down.
CGGGTTAAAGGCTTTTGACAGCACATCAACTCAGCTTGTTGAAGAAAGCCTGCCAGCAAACAGGTTAGGTTCACAGACTCAGTTTAGCTCTCTTTCTGGAACAGAAAACCCAGAATTTTCCCCATGTCAGGGTTACCAAACTCAACCTAAACCTGCATTCTGGATCAAAACCCTGAGCTCCAGATGAGTTCTTCCTTTCTTTTTACTAAACATCACTTCATTCACTATGCTAACACTCATACAGTACATACAACACTCCTGATTTAGTGACTGATACACAGAGAATTTTCTTTTTGATAAATTTAGTGGTTTTTGTCAGTTTCAAATAAAGTTTTGGTTCTGTCTCTCAACTCATGATGTCAGCTTCTGAATCAGCCACGACGACACAGACACACATACAACAGAGTCCCTGAAAACAAGGAAAAAACATACACACAACGAAAGATGAAAACTAAACAAGAAAAAAAAAAAACAAGAATGACTTGCCATGACTTACATGGCAATAGCAGGGCTGTTAGTTATGCATTTAGTAGACCATTGAGTGGTAGAAGTGTGTCATAATGTGTCCCCCTAATTAGGTGGACACATAACACGATTAAAATTTGCCACAGCTTTGGAAAAATCTACTTGGAAGAATGAGTTTGAAAGGCCTTCCTCCCACTGCGTGACAGTGAAGTGATTCATCTTCCTACAAAGAAAATCCTCGACTGATCTTCGCATCACATAGACTCAACTTTCTACCATAAATGCATTAACCTTATCAAATTTATGGTAGGTGGAGGTGAAAAAATGCCATGTTTTTTTTTTAATTGAAACTCTCAGTCTGTTTTTTTCTTCCTTTTTTTGCGAAACAGTTGGCTAAGCAAACTGTGTTGCACTGCTCTGGCCTATCTACTCCACACTATGGATCATGGCATTGTGTATGCATCCACGCTCATGTTCAAACACAATATGTACATACAATAATGCAACAAAGAGTTTGGCTTGAGGCCTGGCAACGTTAGTTTTGCATTAGAGCCTTCATCGCCTCCAGAGAAGGAATTGTACTGACTTTATCAACCCCCGATGTTTCCTCGTGTATGGCTGTGAAGCTGACATTGGTAGTTTTGAAAGAATTTTTGCTTTTATGACTAAACATGTTGTTGAAGTCATGTAGAACCACCTTCAGTTGTGTAGGAAGGATATTCAGGAGACTCAGATGTCTTACTAAAGAACATGTATCAGTCAAAATGTGCACTCAGTTCTAAAGACTTTTTCCTAACACAGCATATAAGTTGTCATTCTTTACTTCTACAACTGAACTGTCTCCATATCATCCCACTGGGGCTAACAGAGACTGCTTCCCTTCACTCTAAAGATGCAGAAGGAATGTTATGCATGCAATGTTTTGTCTTTCCTCCTAAAATTAGAAGGCAGAGGTTACTCTGCCTTTGGGGTCTCTGCAGGCACTTTATTGTTGCAAGACTCCAGTTTGGATGGCAGACACCTTACAAATACAGACATATTTAAGAGAGAAAAACCTTTTAATAATACAGTAGTTGTATACATCAGTGGTGTACTGCACATGTTTTATTTGCAGTATATTCTCTTAAACACAACCTGAAGCATACATTTATTCCTTTTTTTTGTATAGAGTGGCTCGTGAGCGGTAGGTGACAAACATTGTTCCTCACCACATCCTGTGTTGACATAGACAGCCAACACACTATTAAAGCTATGCCAGACATGTTGACAAGATTACAAACATGACTAAGATAATTTTATGGAACTCAAGCATGCAAGTATTGCAGAGATCACTGCAAGCACAGCTGTGCACTACATAGTCATGCTGCAAAATTGCTGGTTACTTATTACTTGCAGGACATCCATCAGTTAGTCTCCTGACCCCTCATGCCCTATGGATGGACTAGTATCCTATTTTTCATGATAAAATAAAAGATAATCACACAGAAGAATTCTGAATAGTAATGGCTGTTTCCTGTAAGGGGAAAATGGACTCATTCCATGCCATTTTTCACAGAAAAACTGTAATCAGAATTAAATAAGGATTCATGGACTATTGGCGCAAATTCAAAGGCACCCCTAACATGTGACCCGACTTGTTCAATTAACTACAAATTTGGCTCATTAGTTTCTTCTGAGTCATGTAAACAATATCGGGAAATGGGATTGCTCCAAACCGAGCTTGTACATTGAACTGACATTCAAAAGATTGCCCCGGTGAAGTTATTTCCATTCATCACTTAATATGAATGCTTCTACTAAATAGATTGTTGATTAGATCACTTCACTTTAGGTGTCCAAAACGACTGCCATTGTCCTGTTATCACAAAGTACAAACATGATGCAGTGATGCTGTCAACCGATTTCTGGGGAATGGATCCATCTGTCTGCCATCTGCCACTGATCAGGTATTTTGTTCACTCACACTGGTCGGTAATGCTAATAAAAACGTGTTCTAGTCAGAATTCATGACAAATAATTACTCAAAAACACAGAGGAAGAGTGGGGATGAAGTCAGAATGATAATGGGAAAAGTCTCTGTAGACAGTCATAACTGATGTAACAACACACCAGTGAATATTCTCATAGACTTTAAACTATGGCTAATAAATATATATAGTCAATATGGTAATGAAGTTTTTGCAATAGCTCAGAATGACTTTATATAGCTACAATGGTCTAAAATGGTACGGGGGAGCTAATTTCTTTGGTGAATTCAGTATGCTTCTGTGATTGTTTACCTGATAAAATTCTGTAAATCTAATATTGTAGTCCCAAGTATAGGTGTGGTTTGCTTTCCTGGTTTAACACTGGCCCCTGACCTGGTGAATAAATATGAATGGCAAAGAGAAGAAAGGCCTGCCTTTCTGTTATCAAACTGTCCCTGAGCAAGCATCCACAACTGTTTCCACCAAATGCTACAGTGACGCTCAACCCAGTCTCTACCAGTTGATACATTTCTCCCATCTATGTGTATTGCATGATGGCTTTAATATTCATATGCCCCTACATTTTGTTTTGGGTATGTTCATTGCAGTATGTACTTGCACATGCATAGTCTTTAGTGCAGTATGCAGTGTATATTATTTCATGTGTTGCTTTTATTAAGTAAATACACAAATAAACAGTTTCTTGGGTTTCCTTTCCAATATTGAAGGTAAAAGAACAGCTTATAAAACATTTGGAATGCAGGCTAAAGGTGCAAGCATTTAACCAGGCAGTAATATATGAAAGCAAACTCGTAACGAAACGCAGAAAGAGCAGACGGGCTTTACTTGACATTCAGCACAGATAGTACTGAGCTACAATTGCATGTGCTCATAATTCACTGTTAATTTGAACAGTAAGTATGTCAAACAAAGTCGTTAGCAAAGCACATTCTCAGTCCTGTTCTGTTCACGCTGACTTTACCGGAGCTGGAAATAAGCTAAATAGCAGACCAATGACCTCGGTCTGGTTTATTTATGACATAGAGTGTATAAAGCTAATCAATATTAACCTATTTAAGATAAAGGTTTTTAATCATGACAACACAAAATGTGTAACATGGTGTATTTTTTCAGGTTGTGATTATTTAGTTGGCACTGGCCCTGCCAGTGTGTATACAAGTAGCATTAGCACTTTTGCTAATATGGTTCTTCTCCTCTACGAACTGCAGAATACTTAAAGGTATACTCAGTTGTTTTTGAGGCAATAGAAAAAAGAATATTATACTCATAAATATAATTACATAAATATAATTATTATGTAATTACGTCTTTAAAGAAATTGATGTATTCTCATAAACCTGGAATTAACCCATTAAGAATACACAGGAGTGGGCACCACTCCAGTGTATTCTCCTACACAGGAGTATACTCCTGTGTGATTAGGCAGATGGACATCGCCGTTCTGCCTAATCATGTTTTTTTATACTCTACATTGCCAAAATGTGTTCACTCATCTGCCTTCGCACACATATGAACTTGAGTGACATCCCATTCCATAAGCACATTGAGACGACTGTTTTTTTGTGATTTGGCGCTATATAAATGAAATTGAGTTGAATTAAATTAATCCATAAGGTTTGATAAGATGTCGGCCCACCTTTTGCAGCTGTAACAGCTTCAACTATCCTGAGAAGTCTTTCCACAAGGTTTATGGGAACTTTGGACCATTGTTCCAGAAGCTCATTTGTGAGGTCAGACACTGATGTTGGACAGAAGGCCTGGCTCACAGTCTCCACTCTAATTCATCCCTAAAGTGTTCTATCAGGTTGAGATTAGGACTCAAGTTCTTCCACACCAAACTGGCTCATCCATGTCTTTATGGAGCTGCTTTGTGCACTGGTGTGCGGCCATGTTGGAACAGGAAGGGGCCATCCCCAAACTGTTCCCACAAAGTTGGGAGCATAAAATTGTCCCAAATGTCTTGGTATGCTGAAGCATTAAGAGTTCCTTTCAGTGGAACTAAGGGGCCGAGCCCAACTCTTGAAAAACAACCTCACACCACCTAACTTTACACTTGGCGCAATGCAGTCAGACAAGTACTGTTCTCCTGGCAACTCCTGACAATTCCCTGAGGATTCGGCCCACTGGGATTGAAATACTTTGGCTGAAACCCTGGAACTGAATGTGAATTGACAGTTTTTATAAAGAACACGTTCGCTGCAATTGTGTGCCAGTGTTCACATCTTCATTTTTTCATACTGTCATGACTATTCTCAGACTGACAAATCCTTATGGTAGAGCATCATGAACACATTAAGAAAACATTCAAAATTCAGAAGTGAGGAGGAGAGCGAGGCAGTTAAATGTCTGAAAGCGGAGCTCAGCTGCTTACGGACTGTGTTTATATGGGCCATGTATTATAAGAGATAGGTTGTACGCATACATGGCTGGGGGGTATGAGTTTAATATTACTTTTGTGCCTTCTTAAACTACCGCAAGGCTCAATTTTTGCAGGACATCTACTCTACAATGTGGAGCACAAAGGGACTGAGTTCTGGCTAAAAGTGCAATGAGTGGAGGCTTTCAAACTTCACACCTGAGGAGCGACAAGCCATTGGCTTTATTCCACAATACCACAGACTGCACTGGTGAATGTGGCTTCTCAGTTTTGTGGCTGCCTGTACATTATGTTCTGTGTATCCCTTGACAGGCCCGAGGTGACAGCAGGCTATTTTCAGCACCCATATTGCAGTGCTGCCCTGTTCCAATTTGACTGACAACTCAGTTTGAGGCTAGAAGAAAGACTTTATGTTGCCTCTGGATGATGTGCCAATCACAGCCGGACTGACTGCTGTTGTTAAGCATCATGTAAGGATGTGTGAGAGAGAGTTACTATGTGACATGTGTACAGATTTCTATCGCTGCATTTGGTGTGAGTAAGAAAAGCAATGGGTAAAACTGGGGAGATGGTTTGGAGGCCTCTCTCTGTTGAAAGGTTTTTAAAAACCAGCAGCAGATAGCGTTATCCATAATGCATAACTGGGTTGTTTCAACTGGTATTTGAACCTGTTTCCAAACTCAAATGCAGTATTGTGAAATTCTGCTGGTTTGTCAAAGTCATTGGTATGTCACACAAAATATCCTGAAGATGTTGGTGTAATGATGCACTGAGTTTGGCAATAATGAGGTAGTCCTCTTAATCCCAGCTCTTCACATGTGGATGGTGGTAAAGGGCCCTACAGGCATCACATTTAAATGCAGGTGCAGTGGGTAAGCATAATTTTTACAAGTGTTTATGTTGTGAGGGTGGCATATTTTAACCAAGCCACCTCTTTTCCTTCCTTCCGACCAAGTCTTCTAGCCCCCTAAACTAAAATTATTAAAGGAAGTGGAAAATAAACTTTTTTTTTTTTTTATGTAACAAAGGCCAACCACAAAAGTGTGACTTGCTTAAAGTTGCACCCTCACTGTAGGACAAATTTAGCTTGATTTAGGTTAAATATTTCCCTAGTTTAAAACTTATTCAGAGTTTAAACAAATTCTGTGGCTGCTGAGATCAGTGACAGACGTACGCTGCTAACTGAGGATGCTTTTTTGATAGGAAGATAAACTGGACAAACGAAAAGAACATGCAAACTCCTGACCCTGGAGTTATTTTACTGAGATATGAATGGTACAAAATACCTGAATTTTTTAAGTTAAGCCTTTTTAAAAAAATGATTAAATAAATGCCATCATACCATAACTGTCTTTTATATTTGGATTTAGATCATTCCAGCATTAGTCATTTTGTAATATCGATGGAATTCTAGGATTTTATCTGGGCACAAAAGCATTTATCTCTAAAAAAATGAATCCTGATTTATTTGTGAATACATTATTTCCTGCCTCTCTTGCTGTCTGCAGGTGTTGGAGTTCATCTGCTCCTTTGCAGAGACTAATGAGACTTCCAGCAGACCTGAGGCATGTGATATTAATGGCACCATGTGGTTATTGCTTTCATCGACAACACAGATGACCAGCAAAGTTTACAAGTCCAATTTGCAAAACACATTTACTGTATTTATCTTAAACACCTGAACTCACAAATTCAGATGTTTTTACCTGGATCAGCAATGAAGCTGTTATTTCATTCATTTTTGTGAGTCTGGGTATGTTTGTTTTGTTGTCACGGCCAAATGTGGTACAGTAGTACTACCTACTGTAGCAGGAATTAGCATACAGTTTTGAACACATCTGTCTCTTTTGACAGTCTGTGGGTACAGTTGTTGGTGCTGTATATGCTGCTGTGCTATGAGCATATTCTCTTAAGTGACAGATTTCCTTAGTTGGACATAATAAAGGAATTTGAAACAGCTGGCCTGTAATTCTGGAATATACAGTACAATCCTTTCTTGCTCATATTCTGGTGACTTCCTTTTACCTGGCTCCACTCTTCCTGAATGTTTGAGTTTTGACTGTTTTTTTAAAATCATTTGATCTGTTTTAGCTTTAGTTACGTTTTCCTCTTCAACTTTTTTGTTAGATTTATCTTTTGTTTTTATTTAGAATATGTTTAAATTATGAGAAGCTAGCACTGTGGCCGATGCTGGGTGAAGTCTGACTTATGACAGTAATATTTCATGTATTAAGCGTGTAATAAATGCAGAATACTTATGTGTCCAAATGAAAGGAATGCCTGATATGAGTCTGTTACAAGACGGATTCTAGTGCAGCTTGGTGTGGCTACATTTTTTCAGTGTGACAGAGTTGGGACACTGCAAGTTACAGATGACAAAAACTAAACAGTTGTATAACTGTGCAGGTTTTTAATGACTTATATTTTTAGAGTGTAACATACATCATCTGAATTGTGGGTCATCATAAAAATGGCTAATGACTTGCTAAACAGACTTCTATAGCTCCAGATAAAGTCTCATTATTCCTTCAGCTGGTCTCAGAGTGTCTTTGGCTGTCACTTTCTCCTTCAGAAGAAAGCCCGACTTTTACTGCTGTTGGCTATTTCATTAAAGCCCAGAATCAAGATAAGAAGTGTTGTGTTGACTGGCAGCCTGGCTGTTTATTTGCATCTTTCAGTGCCACAGTTTTATTTATTTTTTGGTTCTTTTTTTTAGAAGGAAAAATATGTAAAGACAGTGTAGCTTAAATGCTGTACAGATCTCACATAGATACAGTATGTTTTCAGAAATCCAGAAATACATGCTGTAAACCTTTTTCAAGTGCAGGGTGATTGATTACTGTGACTACCAAAAAGTGCATGAAGAAATAGGGAAATAAGTTCACACCTGTGAGGACTCCTTTTATAACAGGTGTCAGTACAATTCTCTAAAAAGCATACAAAACTTTCCAGCCTATCTAAACTGTTCCTTCATGCTGCAGCCAACACTTTTTTAGACAAAGTGGCACATTAAAGATTCACAAAGCTCACCACTCTGTGAACTAAAGGGAGATGGTGAAAAGAAGATGAAGATGAACAGTTATGGATGAAAGAAGAGGAAGAAGGAAGGCCAGTGGGAGGTGCGAACATGAACTATGAAAGACACGGAAAAGGCTTTTCTGAGTTTCAAGGTATCAACAGGAAAAAAGCAACAAAAGAAGAATCCTTTGCAGGAATACACAGAAATGTTTTTCAATTTGTCCATTATGTTCAGATGTTCACAAAAAATATTTAAATGCATCTGCTAGTACAAGGAAATGTTGAGCTGGGAATTGGTCTGCTGTTGATTTTCTCTGAATACTCCCCACCATCTTTTAAATTTTTTTTTTTTATTAACAGATAGACACACACACACACACACACACACACACACACACACACACACACACACACACACACACACACACACAGTCCCCCTCTCTGCTGCCAAAAGCTGTCAGGAAGATCAAAGTGGGTAAATGTGTTTGATGGAATACTCCACTTTCTTCATTTACCACATAGACTGGCTTTGACTTGAAAGAGTTTTCATTGAAATGAACTTGATACTGGAGTGCATTTGAAACAAGAGGGGATATTTGGAGGGGTATAGCAGATAGCTGTGTGAGTGTGATTTGTGTGTATGCCAGGGCTGCTCCTCGCTCCCTTCTATTATAATTTTGGGGCTCAGCTTTCAGTACACAGAAGGGCACAGAATCACATCGTAATATGAATGAGGGTTCATGTAAAATGTCAGCATTCGTTCGCTTTTGCATTTTCACTCTGTTCGGCTCACCCTCTTCGTGATACGTAGTCTGTCTCTCATTATGTCTCCATTACATTTGCTCCTCTCCAAGTCTTGCTTTTGTCTTCATTTCCATTTCTGGGTGGTCCCAAATGCTCAATCACATCTTCTTCCTGTCCCTTGTTATCCTCGTGCTGCTGATGCAACTCCACTTCCACTCCGTCCACTAACCAAGATCTCCTTGAATAACCTGGTAAGAAAGCCTGTTGGGCCTTCTCTAAGGGTAATTAAGTGGGTAGGCGACCCATGTCAATGAACAGACCTCAACTGTTTCTTCCCTTCATTAGTAAAACCATGACATGAGAAGGAACCATGGCAACCACCACAGAACACTCACATGAGAAAGATAAGGATCCCCATTGTAACATTGTGTCTATGTTTATGCAACCGAATGTGTTATATGTGGGGCAGCTATCACTTGTTAATTAGCCTACACTTCTTCTCTAGTCTTACTGATCAATAGCTTTGATGCCTGTTTGCAGTGAGTGAAGAGTAACAGAAGTTTATTTTTCCAAGTTAATTGACAAGGAAGGACAGATGTGTTGGCAAATATTTACTGATATTAATTTGAGTAAAAGTTTAGAAAAAAAGCAATATCATGAACTTCAACTGACTGAAATGTAATAAGCGACGGTCCTCTTCTTTTGAATGCCTCGCCAGTGTCCCAGTGCATCAGTTTATTATAGCCTACACTAAATGGGAAGGTTTGCGTTTTTATTAAAATAATGCAATACTGAGACAGAGAATTCACTTGAACTCCTTTCTCCAATTTAAAGTATATACACATCTGCCTGCATTCTTTCATCATTTTAACTTTTATTGCCTATTACTGCAGAAAAAACTAATGCACCTGGGTAACAACATTATGTTTTCATTTTATAAACGATTGCCATCAATTTTTTTTTTTCTAAAATTGTCTCATAAAATTGTGTTCATGCCCGTTGGAATTTATGCAGATGAAATTGTATGGTATTTAAGAGTCCATGCTGAGTAATAAAATAGGAATAGGAATAGAAAGTAAAAAATAGTAATAGAATAATATTAATGATGTTCTTTTCTTTTAAAGAAATAGTTATCAGTCTAAAACATTTCATTAGCCACACTGTGTGTTGCAAGTGCGATTCCATTGCAAAGGCGTGATGTAACATCCTTAGTACAACTCTATGACAATTTCAGGTCTTGTCATTTCCTTCTAAGTGCTACATCTGTCACAAACGCTACATGTCCTGTTTCATTTCAGCTTAGGCCCTGCACCACTCTATACTGCAGCTCTTTTGTTATTGTCTTCATGCAGCCACGCTCTTTTAATGGATTTTTTTTTCCTATGTTGCTTTCAAGCTAGTGAATAACATAGGTGTTATTGTCTCAAAAAATATTCACTTTCCAATTTTGTATCGTAACCGTGGATATAGCTGCTCAATGGATGTCAAAGAGCTGTGAAAATGAGTCTGAAATTGTTTGATTCCATCAGTATTTGCAGTGAATCACAAGTCCAGTCCGCAGATGAAAAACAATGTGAATAGCTTTTAGTTGGTGACATTTTCATTCAAATGAGTCTTTCTAAATCGATGTACAGTTTCCAAGCCTAAACATGTGGCTACAACAAATTTTGTTTAGGGGGGGAGATGGTGAAAACGAGGACCCTACAGACCTCATTTACTTTTTTAATAGAATCCCTAATCAGAGATAAAAAGAATAATGGGGGCTTCAGGCTGCTTGAGTGTTTGGAGGGCTTAATGAGATAACAGAGGATCTATGCACAAACAACACCAATTTTCAGTGCTGAGGAGAGGGCTGAGATGGGGGGGGGCGAAGACAAACAAATAAAATGAGGGCAACGGAAATTCATTCTGGGGTTGATTTGTGTGCATAATCAACAATAAGCCAGGGTTCAGGATATGTGTTGCCACTGACTGATTTGGAATCCAGAAACATTTTATGAGTCACATTCACTCCAGGCAGAAGAGATGCCAAACTAAACCCAGTCACTTATAAAGTCTTTAAAGAACATTTCATGGAACACTGTGTGGAGGACAAGGTTTTTTATGGACCCAGATGCAGGACTTTTGAGACACGAGTAAAAATCTAAGTGATTTCTTTTTAACATTCACACACATTCACAATGTACTGTATGCAGTAACTTGCTTGTATGAAAAAGATAATAACAGGAGAGGTAACAGGTGGGGTAACAAAGCACCAAAGACAAGACTATTAAAAAAAAACAGGAAGGGAAAACTGTAACTAAATGGGGAATGCAGATTCATGCATGAAATAAACATAGGGAACACTGAGGGAACAGAATTAACAAACTAAGAGTCATACAGAAAATGTACAATAATACAGAACTTGAAAGTTGATACTCATTCGCTGAACACCCAGGACCATGTTACATAGACAGAAGATATAAGACTTCAAAAAATACTCAACTACATCAGAGGAGCAAAGCAGCTGTGCTTGTTTTCTCAACATTTGCCATACATAAAATTTTTTTTAAATGCCTACACTGGTACATTTCATGCAAATTACCACAATGAAAATGAGAAAACCAGCCTAATCTTAAAAATAGAGAGGGTGTCTGTCTCCTGAATCCAAACTGGGAGCTGGTTCCACAGAAGAGGGGCCTGAAAGCTGAAGGCTCTGCCTCCCATTCTACTTTGAAATATCCTAGGAACCACAAGTAAGCCAGCAGTCTGAGAGTGAAGTGCTCTATTAAGGTGGTACTATGAAGTCTTTAAGATATGATTATTCAAGACCTTGTATATTAGGAGAAGGATTTTAAATTTGATTAAATTCAATTCTATTCTGGATTTAACAGGGAGCCAGTATGAGAGTAGTCCCTGCCAGTACTCCTGCTGCAGCACTGTGGATCAGCTGAAGGCTTTTCAGGGTCTTTTAGGACAACCTGATAACAATGGTAAATGGTCTGGTTCTTATATAGCACTTTTCTACTCTACTTGAGCATTCAAAACACTTTATACAGCATGCCTCATTCACCTATTCACACGAGCGCTTTCTTCTATGTCTAAGTGCTTTCTATTCACACTCCGATGAACGCATCAGACAGCATCTTGTATTTCTTGGCTAAGGATACTTTAGCATTTAGACTGGAGGAGCCAAGGATCTGCTCTTCATCCTGAGCCATGGCCACTACAAATGAATTACAACAGTCCAGCCTAGAAGTAATAAATGCATGTTTTTCAGTATCACGCTGGGACAGAATGTTTCTAATTTTAGAGATATTGCACAAATGCAAGAAATTAGCCCTACATTTCTGTTTAATGTGTGTATTGAAGGACATATTCTGGTCAAAAATGACTCAGATATTTCTCACAGTGTTACTGGAGGCCAAAGTAATGCTATCCAGATTAAGTATCTGTTAGACCCCATGTTTCTAAGATTTGTGGGGCTGAGTACAATAACTTCAGTTTTACCTGAATTTAGAAGCAGGAAATTAGAGGTCATCCAGACCTTTAAAACATCTGGATTCATTTTTAGATAAAGCTGGGTGTCATCTGCATAGCAATGAAAATGTAAGCGATGCCTTCTAATAATACTGCCTAAGGGAAGCATGTATAATGTAAATAGAATTTGTCCCAGCACAGAACCCTATGGAATGCCATAATTAATGTTAATGTGTGAAGAAGACTCCATGTTGACATGAACAAATTTGAGCCTATGAGATAGGTATGGTTCAAATCACTGCAGTACCTTTAATACCGAATTCTAATCTCTGTAATAAAATATTATAGAATAGAATAGAATGCCTTTATTGTCATTATACAGGATGTACAATGAGATTGGAGGTCAACAGTATCAAACTCTGCACTGAGGTCTAGCAGGATGAGTCCACTGTCAGAGGCCATAAGACGATCATTTGTAACCTTCACTAATGGTGCTTCTGTATCCATCCATCCATCCATCCATGCATCCTCTTCTGCTTATCCGGGGCCAGGTCGCAGCAGCAGCAGCCTGAAGAGAGAAGCCCAGGCTTCCCTCTCCCCAGCCACCATCACCAGCTCATCTGGGGGGACCCCAAGGCGTTCCCAGGCCAGCCGAAAGATATAATCTCTCCAGCGTATCCTGGGTCTGCCTCAGGGCCTCCTCCTGGTAGGACATGCCCGGAACACCTCACTCAAGGGGTGCCCAGGAGGCATCCTAGTCAGATGCCCGAACCACCTCAACTGTCTCCTTTTGATATAGAAAAGCAGCGGCTCTACTTTGAGCCCATCCTGAATGGCTGTGCTTCTCACCCTATCTCATTTTGTTTTTTTTTTTAAAGCCTCTCATGTCTGGCAGATTTTGCAACCAGAATTGTGATCTGAATGCACTGTTGTGCCAGACATATTTATTCTTCCAAGATGAGCTCTATAGATTCGCTATAGGCTCCTCTTGTTAATGTTTGTCCTTTTATTTTATTTATTTATTTGTGTTATTTTCCCCATACATATACATGTGTCCTTGTAATGCCAGAGTTAACAGGCTAAGAAAGAAGAGAAAAAAAAGAGAAAGGGGAGAAATAGGAAAAGGGGATAGCAAATAAAACCACAATGGTTCATCAACTGCTGCAGAAGATAAAACAACACACAAAAAAAACCCCAAAACAAACAATACCTGAAAAAAATAAATTTTTAAGGAAAAGAGAAAAGAAAAAAACAAGCATGGCTACACAAACCAACAACCCTACTATGCCGTGCCTGCATGAGTGAACATGAGTGTCTGTGTCCCTGTCATGAAATGTACTTACTAACGAGGGTGTAAAGCCGCAGCCCTGCCCACCAGAAGCCCGAGGCGTAAAGGGAAAGATGCAGGACACCCGAAACCCATCAAAAGCACTGAAGACCCCCCCCCCCCCCCCCCCCCCCCCAAGAGGCCAGTCCCCTGTGCAGACCTGTGGCAGGACCCCAGAGACCAACGCCACCCCGAACAACAACCCCCAGGGAAGCAGGCCACCACCCACGCCAGAACATCCGTCCCCACTCCGGAACCCCAAGGCACCCACAACCTAGTGGGGCGAAGGGGCAGGGGTCACAGGAGTGACCAACGAGGAGCAGCAGAGGCAAGGCACAACAAAGTCCAGACCCAGGTCCAGCCATATCTCACCCTCTGAGGGAGAGGCCAGCCACCTTTCGGAGAAAGCTAATTTCTGCAGCTTGTATTTGCGATCTGTGTCTTCTGCAAATCGCCACCTTATCATGGTGGAGGGGTTTGTGTGTCCCAGTGATCCCAGGTGCTATGTTGTTCGGGGATTTGCCCCCATGTGGTAGGGTCTCCCATGGCCAATTGGTCCTGGGTGAGGGTTCAGAAGACCCCTATGAAAAAGTCATCAAGGGAACTGTTTACCCTGCCCGGGACAGGGTTACCAGGGCCCCACCCTGGGGAGGGAGCTCAAGGGAGAGCGTCTGGTGGCCTAGCATTAGCCCGTAATGCCTGGCTGGGCACAGCCCAAAGAGATGACATAGGCCCGCCCTCCTGTAGGCCCACCACCCCCAGGAGGCGTTGTATGGGTCGGGCGCAGTGTGTGTCGGGCGGTGGCCAGGGGTGGAGGTCCTGGCGGACTGATCCCCGGCTATCAAGACTGGCTGTTTCTATTCTGCGGTGACTTCTGAAGCCTGACTGAAACTCTTCAAATAAACCGTTCCTCTGCAGATGATCAGTTAGCTGTTTTACAACTACTCTTTCAAGAATTTTTGAGCGAAAAGGAAGGTTGGAGATTGGCCTATAATTAGGTAAGACTGCTGGGCTAAGTGACATCTTTTTAAGTAATGGTTTAATTATTGCCACCTTAAAGGCCTGTGATACGTAGCCCATTAATAAAGATAGACTGATCATATTTAAGATTTAAGCATCAATTAATGGTAGGATTTCGTTCAGCAGTCTTGAAGGAATGGGGTCTAATAGACACGTTGATGGCTTGGAGGAAGTGACCATTGAAGTTATCTCAGAAAGATCAGTCAGAGAGAAAAAGCCTGTAGCAATAAAGCCTACAGTCAGTCCCAAAACACACAAACAACAGCAACACTGGGTTGTATGTTGCAATACTCTTTTATTGTGTTTTTTTTTTTATAACTTTTACATGCGTGGCAGGTATCCACCTCAGCTCAGCTCTGTCCTCTCTCCTCCTGCCAGCTACTCCGTAAAAAGACAAAAACACACACAATCATCTCATACCAGGCAGTGCGCGCTGCCCGTCCCCCCTGGTGCCCCTCTCAGAACCCACTGCCCCACCTCTCCCCTGCAGCTGTGCCCCGAACCACACCCCGCCACCACAGAGTCTAAATAAATATCGGTAGTATTTAAAGTAGCTGTACAAAGAGGTAAATCTGTGAGATGGCTATGAATAAGGTTTTTTTGTAACGGTTAAACTTTATTTGTGAAGAAATTCATGAAGTCATCATTAGTTAAGTTAAGGCAATAGTGCTTCACCTTCCTCGAAAACAGGAACTGAACATGATTGAAATACAGAGTTTGACTTAATAAACTGTTGATAATTGGACACTCAGCCCTACAACTGTTAGAAACATAGCAGAATGGAGTCCAGCAATGGTAGGAAGTAGGACAGCACCCCCTGGACTCAAGACACTGGTGGTGGTAGAGGTGAAGCAGGTGGAACCTTGGATGAGGATCTTTCTCAGGCCAGGATGAGGTAGAGATGGGGAGGAGGTGGGTCTCGCAAATGAGCATCAGAAGAGCATGCCAGATGATAACTGATAATGACAAAATGACATTTGACAGCCTCAGAAAGCTGAAGTGAGCAGCCCACCCAGAAATACACACAGATGAGTGAATACAGATCTTACCCACAGGGAAGAGGATGTTAGCTACTTGAAGCTTACCCAATACTCTTTGAAAAATAAAAGGTCTTAGTACTTCCAAAATAGTTGGGATGCTGTTTAAAATGTAAATAACACAATGCAATGATCTGAAAAATTTCTAAAGTCATTTTATTTATAATAGAACACAGAAAACATCAAAAGCTTAAACTGATACATTTTACTATTTCATGAAAAACATTAGCTCATTTTGAACTTCATGGCAGCAACACGTCTTTAAAAGTTGGGATGGGGCAACAAAAGCCTGGAAAAATAATTGGTACTAAAATGAAACAGCTGGGGGAACATTTTTCAAGTAATTAGGTTAACTGGCAACAGGCCAGTAACATGATTGGGCATTACAAGAACATTTTAGAGGTGGAGTTTCTTAGAATTAAAGCTGGCAAAGCTTCACCCATCTGCAAAAAAAAAAAAAGTCTACTAATTGTGAAAGTATTTCAGAATAATAATTATAAGACTTAAAAACAGGGACGATTCTGTCATGGAAATCACCGTATGGGCTCAGGAACCCTTCCAGAAATCATTGTTCGACAACAGTTTGCCATGTCATCCACAGATGCAGCTTAAAACTCTATCATGCAAAAAAAGAAGCCATATGTGAACATGATCCAGAAATGCCACCATCTCCTCTGGGCCAAAGCTCGTTTAAAAGAGAATGAGGCAAATTGGAAAATTGTACTGTGGTCAGACAAATTGAAATTTCTTATGGAAAACACAGATACTGTGTCTTTCGCACTAAAGAGGGGAGGGACCATCTGGCTTGTTATCAGCACTCAGTTCAAAAGCCTGCTGATGGAATGGGGATGTGTTAGTGTCTATGGAACTGGCAGCTTGCACATCTGGAGAGGCTCCATCAATGCTGAAGTATATCAACATATGCTCTTGATCAAGCAATACTGAAAATACATAAAATGCAAAGAAAAAACAAATGATGCACTCCTAAATCTGACCGTGTATCTGCATGAGCCAATCACACCTGTTCCCTGCATTTTGCAGGTCGAAGTTTTCTGTACAAGTAACCCTATGTTAAAAGACAGATATGCAACAAAAATAAAATGTCTGGCACAGCAGAAGGTGGAGATCTTGTTCCTCAAAGTGGATCATTATCTGCTGTTAGTACTTCAGATTTAGGGCAAGTGATGTTAACCAAGAAGGAATCATATGAAAAGAGTGCTGTGTGTCTATAACTCAAAGCAACACGTCCAACTTATTCAACTGCCTGAAAGAACACCACAAATTGCAGTATAATTAATACATGAAGGCCAAGAAAAACAGTTGCTGCTAACATGACTCATACAACATCAACTCAGACATTCGTCAAAAAGAACCTGCACAATGTGTCTGCATATCCATCCAGCTCACAAAGATGCCCTGAGATCACCGGCGCAGTGTCATTACATTTGTCCAAAGATATGTGTCTAATGAACACAGTGAGTAATGAAGACTTCAGGAAAATGGACAAAAGATATGTTATCCCCTCACTCAGTCATTTTACTAAAAGGACAATGCCTGCATTTTATGCAAAATGTTGTGGGCGAAATATAGAGGGATACAAAACTGTCAGATACTTCTCTGTGAGTTTTATTCACATCCGTCACGCTGGTAAAATGAATGGAGTGAAATTTTGCTTCAAGGAGATGCACTTATGTGTGAATGAATAAACACCTTATTTGTCTACAAAGATTCATTTATAGAGATTAATTAACAAGAACTTAGCACAATTAAGTGCAAAGCGCTGCTCTGGTTTTTAATTTTGTGTTAAGTTTTGGTAAAGTTTTTAATCAATTAATTCAGTTTAGTTTTATTCTAAGAGCTGCACTGAATGTAAGTGACTAAGAAAGACCTATTTTGTTTCGATGTCAGGGTGTCCCCTGCCTCTACCTGGGATGGGCTCCAGCTCCTGAGCAACCCTGAATTGGACAAGCGGTTAAGAAATAGATGGAAGGCTAGATGGCTATTGCAGACTGTCTTTCAGCTAAGCGAATCATCTGAACACATGTCCTCTGGCTTCTTCGATTGTTCACACAAGATTACTGCTGAAACTACTGAACATTCTTGATAGTGATCAGACCTTGACAGAAGAGGCTGAGAGCACTGGATTAAACAAAGGTGTGTTGACCTTATTACAACACAGAGGACAAGACAATTATGGCCCTGCTGATGTCCAGATCATGAAAACTGACCTGGCTCAGCTAATCAGATAGAGAAATCTCTTAGCTCACAGCAGAGCAAAGTTCCACTTTATGAACAGATCTGATAGAGACAAACAAATTTAGAACCTCAAAGCTCGGCCCAACAGATTTACGAAGAGATTTAAATAAAATTATTCCAATAGTTTAATAGCAAAATTACACAAACAAGCCAACGGGACATAACATTGGTTTATAGCTGACCTAACAAAACTTTGACGGCCAACACGTCTGTCATTGTGGAGTGTGGCCTCTTCCTCGGATGAGGAGCGGACTCAGCAGATTACCATCAGAATTTTCATGGTTTGTTTATTTTGATCTGAATCTCTAACGCAAATCATTGTGAATTCATTCAAAACATAACAGCAAATTTTACAAAGGAAAAAAAAATGGAAAGGATACACAAATATAAGGTTAGTTACAGTACGTGCTGCCCTGAAAAGTGGTTAAAAACAACGTTTACAGAATTTTCCCGTTATAATATGTGAAATATCCATAAAAATAACAAAAACAGACAGTGAATTAACGTGTCTAATCTAAAATAATAACATAAATAAAATAACATAACAAATTAAGCAGAATTGAACTTTTCCAACAAGAGAAGTAAACGTAATTTGAAGCTACATCAAATTTCTGTTTGTTTACAACAAATGGCTGAAATTCCATTTCACTTTGTGTTTATTTTAGGAAAAACTAACAAAACTATTGTCCAATGAAGTTGTTTCTCATTTTAAGGATTTCTCCCTGTTTCCCCTCCTTAAGAAAGTTTTCTATAGTATGGTACTATATGACAAAGTACGAAGTCATACAGCAGGGGTCTCAAACTCCAGGCCTCTAAGGGCCCCTGTCCTGCAGGTTTTAGATGTGTCTCTGCTTCAACACACTTGAGTCAAATATAGAAGTCATTAGCAGGACTCTGGAGAACTTGACTGCATACTAAGGAGATAATTCAGCCATTTGACTCAGACGTGTTGGATCAGGAACACATCTAAAACCTGCAGGACACCGGCCCTTAGAGGCCTGGAGTTTGAGACCCCTGTCATACAGCATATCACAGACAATATGTATTTTTTAACTTATAAAATTAAAAAAACAACAATAAAAAAAAAAATCATCTAATTTGGCACAGCACAAATGGCTAACTCTTGTAGTATCTCCTATGGTTAATCTGCAAGCAACATATGAGTGGACAGTAACCCATTTTTTCTTTTATTTAGATGAAGCACAAAACCTGAAGGTCCCCATTTTCCTACTATTTCTACTATTGTCCATCTATGCTCTGGAGTTTGACATTAGGCCTCCAGGGTGCGCTCTCAGATGCTTTCACCTGGCTGTGTTAATTCAGCATAAATATTCAGTTCAACAGTTGAGTGGCAAATGAGGAAACTGCTGCATCCAAAAGCAAAAGCTGAAAGAAAAGGGGGCGAAGAAATAGGATCATAGTCACTGAGTTTTACAATTATGAAACTGCCATACCTCTGGTAATACTGGTAATTGGAGACATCATTTATAAGATATACTACAGTGGTTTAATACAAAAAAATATGCATTCTCTCTTATTTTGTACAGTAGTATCATAGCTGATTGAAGCTCACTAAAAAAGTGAGAACAAGTAGCCTCCTTTATTTATTTATTTGTTTGTTTGAAAAATATAATCTAGAGTTATTGTTTAGCATATTAACAATTAACAATGGTTTTCTGCATAATGAGACAGACACAGACTATAGTGCTAGAGGGTTAGTACATAAAGTCATTTTTTTTTTGCCTCCATAAATCTTAAACATAATTTTTATGCAGACTCACAGCATGCATGGCTTAAATGAAAAATCTCTGTGCACATGTCCAGGTATGTGACTAATCAGCCTCCTCTCCAAACCCCTTGGGCCTGACCCCGTATGACCGAGCAGACACTTCTGCCATTTTAATGGAATAGGGATGACAGTCAGATTGAGATAAAGCATTACATGGCTGCCTAATCCTAAGGCACAAACACATATAACATGTTTAAACTGGCCTGCTTGAACTATCATATGTTCTTCATTATAAAGTTCCACAGGCTTCTGTGCTGAACTCCATAATTAATGTATCAGCACTAATATGCAATAGCATATAAGTAGAATTTACATGCGGTTCCAAATAAATTCTATTTACAATATAAATGCTTACCTTAGGCAGTATTATTACAAGGCATAGCTTAAATTTGCATTGCTATGCAGATGATACCCAGTCTTATCTATCCATGAAGCCAGATGAGACGCATGAATTAGTTAACCTGCAGGAATGTCTTAAAGACATAAAGGCCTGGACGACCTCTAATTTCCTGCTTCTAAATTCAGATAAAACTGAGATTATCGTCCTAGGCCTGACAAATCTTAGAAACATGGTGTCTAACCATATGTTTATTCTGGATGGCATTACTTTGGCCTCCAGTAACACTGTGAGGAATGTTGGAGTCATTTTTGACCAGGATATGTCCTTCAATGCATATTAAACAAATGTTTAGGACTGCTTTCTTGCATCTGTACACTATCTCTTAAATTAGAAACATCCTCTCTCAGAGTGATGTGGAAAAAGTAGTTCATGTATTTATTACTTCTCGGCTGGAAAATGGTAATTCATTATTATCAGGTTTGTTCTAAAAGCTCCTTGAAAAGCCTTCAGTTGATCTACAGTGCTGCAGCAAGACTACTGACAGGGACTAGAAAGAGAGAGCATGTGTCTCCCACACTGGGCTCTCTTCATTGGCTGCCTGTTGAATTTAAAATCCTTCTCCTCACCTACAAGGTCTTGAATAATCAGGCCCCATCTTATTTTAAAGACCTTATAGTCCCGTATCACCCCAACAGAGCACTTCGCTCTCAGACTGCTGGCTTACTTGTGGTTCCTAGGATACTTAAGAGTAGAATGGGAGGCAGAGCCTTCAGCTTTCAGGCGCCTCTTCTGTGGAACCAGCTCCCAGCTTGGATTCAGGAGACAGACACCCTCTCTATTTTTAAGATTAGGCTTAAAACTTTTCTTTTTGATCAAGCCTATAGTTAGGGCTGGATCAGGTGACCCTGAACCCTCCCTTAGTTACTCTGCAATAGGTCTAGGCTGCTGGGGGCTTCTCATGATGCACTGAGCATTTCTTCTTTCTCACCTCTTTTCATTTGTTATGTGTTTACACAACACTTTGCATTTAATCACTAGTTATTATTAAACTCTGGCTCTCTTCCACAGTGTGTTATTTGTCCGGTCTCCCTCTGTTCTCTTCTTTTCCCCTCACCCCCAACTGGTCACAGCAGATAGCTGCACTTAGGTGGCGGGACCCCTCTGGTGGTTTAGCTGGAGGGCCGGGACTGGGGTCAGGTTCAGGCTCAGGCAGCTCAGGATCCTCAAGCTCAGGAGCATGTGCCCTTAGACTCAGGACCCTTGGGTTGCTGCAACTGCTCTAATATAGGATACACAGGACTCGCTGGATACTCGGAACTCACAGGATACTCGGGACTCTCTGGTTCAGGTGGAGGACCCATAAAAATTCTCCAAGCTGGCTGTAGCTTAAACAAGCTACAGAGACCTGGCGTCAGCAGACGAGGGTGATGCAATAGTCCTTGGCTGGGACAGCATATCCTGTGTCACCTGACTCTGCTGATGCAGGACATACTGGTTGCTCCGATGGCTCTGAGTGGGGCTGCTTTGCAGGGCATGCATCCATCTCTGATAACTGGGTCTGCTTGGGGCTTACAGCCCTATCCTCCGGGGGCTGATGCTCAACTTGGGGCCTGGCCACCTCCACCCTGGGAGAAGAAGGGGTGCTGGGATAGGCGGGTACCAGTCTAACCCAGCACTCTTTTATATCAATCATTGATATAAAACAGTGATTGCAGCATTCAATATTTACATTAGACTTCTTTAATTTGCGCTATATTTAAACCAAATTGGTAGCACTGTATGCTTTCTCACAGAGATATTATTAATAAGTATAAAGTATACAATTTGCAATTTTGGTGAGTTTATTGAATATAATTCAAAACAGTATGTCACTGAGCTTCTTATTTGCAAAGAAAGAGAACAGCACAGTGACTGATGACTTCTGATTGAACTACTTGAGTCAGATATTTGTGGAAGGGCTGATTAAGCTGAGATCCATTCTCAGGTACACATTATTGCTCTGAACAAAGCACTAACACTTTGACCTTTGGAATAGGGCAGATTTTCCACTTGTTATCGTCTTGTGAATGTAGAAAATGCATTTGTTTTCTCATTAACTAAAAAATAAATTGCATAATGGAAAGTGTGGTTTTGTAGACAAGCAATATCATTAAAACAAAGGTCATTGAAAACTCTGCAGTTGGTGAGGGCTGGCATGTTTATTTCATTCCATACTTCCCTCCATTCTGCTCTTCGGAGATCTTTGTATCTGCAGAAATACTTTTAATATACCTTGTTTCAAGTTTTTACCTTATATCTACCCCAAATAATTAATATTATGACTAAAAAATGTGGTAAAATGGGGACGGAAAGTTGCAAAAGTCTTTGGAGGTGAATCGATTTCAAAGATTTTGGAATTGTGATTACAGTTTGGGGCTCTCTGTTCAGTTTTCTGGCAGGTTGAGAAAGTGGATAAACACAGGGCTCAGCTAGTCTAGTGTGTCACTTTTGCATAGAAGATGGTCATCTTTATATAATAAGAAATACATTTATCTCAGCCAGGTTTGAAGCCATGTGATAGTGATGGCCGTACACCGTGCTAAACAAACTCGTCAGTATGATCTAATAATAGACCTGGGGTATGTTATAATGTATGATGGAATTCCACTGTGAGGGGTAAACAACAGATGGCATTAGAACAACAGTACTGAATATGATATTTACAACTACAGATGAGTCACAGGCAAACGCATAAAAACTAATTCAGTCAAAATATATATTCTATATATGATTAAAGACAGTTCAAGCTAAGAGCAGGATTACCATACAAACAGAAACATACTGAGTAATGACACAACTACAGGAGAAAAAGGCTTTAATTACTGGATCTTCAGATTGTCATTATTATAAGTAATATTACCTAACTGAATACTTTCAGTTCTGGTACATGTCATGTGGAGTAGAGGCCATGTGAAGTAAAAATAAATATTCATGCACGTACTTCACTTTTTTTTGTGCTGTCTTTTACATAATTAATTACAAATGAGTTGCAGTTCCAATTTAATTAATGACTAATGACTGTGATTACAATAAGATATTATTATCATAGAATGCAGCCATTATAATTTATTTTTCTGTGCAGTTTTGCTGAAAGTCAAGACTTATCCCAGTATTTAATGAGACTGATTCAAAAAGACCAAAATAAAATCACTCCTGCACGAGTAATCACCGCAGGGATTTATGCATCTGTTGCACTGTTTGGTTGTGATGTCACATTTATCAAGTTGACATCCTCACACGCAAAGCTGTGGCTCAGTAAACTAATATCATTACATCAAACACCAAGAAACTGTTGTGCAAAAGTTTAAGCAAATGGACTGCCCTTCCCTCAAAGGTCCCTTTTTATAATTAGGTACAGTTATGGCTTTACTTGGCTGTAATTTGTTGGTGGATTCTTTTGTAGTAATTACAAATTCTTCCACCTCAGGAGTAAAGTACCGTAGTGTATTTTAAAACAACATATCTAGGAGAGCCTTTTTACATAGTTTCATTCACTGTTTACTCACATTTACTTAAATAAGTACTGTAGACTCATCTACAATTCAGATTTTCACTACTGAATATCATGTACCTGATTTAAAACTTTTAAGAGACTCACATCCTCTGGTTCCATAATTGTAGCCACTCTTTGTAGACTTCAGCCATATATTTCTATGTTAGCAAACTGCCTTCTTCATCGAATGGAAGTGCAAATGGGTTAGCATGTGATTTGTGTCCTTTTGGCTGTTTGCCATTGTGACTATTGACAGATGGTTATTTCAAAGACCTACAGTTGTGGCTGTTTTAACAGACTTTGGCTCTTAAATATTTGTTTGTCAGAAGACAGAATGAGACCCTGAACATCCCTTGAGTTTCCCTGTGGGACCAATTGAAGGATTCTCCTACAGGCAGATGGCTATCTGCCTCACTTTATACTACTGTCTGTCTTGTGATGCTATCATATCCAAGTAGACACACTGGCAAGTACATTTGTACACACGAAGATAAAGACACAATGAAACAGAGAGCGCAGCGGATGTTTTTTTTTTTTTTTGAAAAGATAATTTTTAAATTGTTTAATGGCTCATTAAAATAAATTGTAGATAATAGTGCAAAAAGCACATCCACTTCCTCTTGTCTCACTAACACAGGAATCATTAAATCATATGTAAAAACTGGGACTATACTACATGAAAGAAACTAAATGTTTAACATTTATTTCAAAGTTACCCTTGGAGAAACCTGACTGGACACAATTCTTCACATACAGAATCAACCATCAAATTCTGATGGCTGAATCTGTATGTGATCAAGTGTTGAAAATCCACCTCTGCTTTTTTTCCTCAGCCTCTCCTCTAATGCTGTGCAGTGGGTGGGGTCTGAACAAATGAGTGACAGCTCATGCGTTGTGCCTCCGCTCTGATCCGTCTGGGACTCGGGCTTCTCACCGGTAACTGCCTGTGCTGCTGCAGAGCTGTCTTTTCCCAGCCTTCCCAACACACACAGACACTGTCATTATCTTTATCTGTACACACCTCCACCCCCCCCTTTCCCCCTTTCTAGTTTTCTGTATGCATTCTGCATCTTTACTCACTCCCCTCCCTGCTAACGGAGGTGGGCAAGCTTCCCAGTGCTGGTGCATCTAGCAGGTGCAGCCTCTTTCACTCCTCCCACCCTCACTCGCTGCCTCTCTCTGTCTGTCTCTCTCTCCTTCTCTCTCTCTTCCCTCGCTCAACCAGTGTGCACTCTGCTCTGTCTGTGCCTGCATTTTTCCCCCTTCTCTTTCGTTCTCGGTCTCTCAGTGGCGGCAGCTCAGGGAAGCAGCTGCATGTTTGTCTGCATCCCAATTGTCACAGGTAAAGACAGCTGTATCGTCTGATGTTGCTAACCCCAAGGGGGGGTTGGAGGAGTGTTTGCCGCTGCGGCTGCAAGTTCTGATCCCGGCGCGGGGCGCACATTTCTAATCATCTCCAAGAACGCATCCTAGAGGGAACGACGAGCAGAGGACCCCAGCAAACAGACCAACAAATCACACAGTGACTGGAAAGAGCAGAGGCTTTCAGAGACTGAGGAAAGAACACTACTCAGAAAGACACAACAGAGAATCAGTGGGATATATTTTCAACGTTGTGGTGTCCTTTTTATGTTTTTCCTCTTTCCTCATGCTTTCCGTTCTTGTGCTTTCAATTCTTTTTGTCTTGTCCATGTTTCTCATCCTCTTCCTCTCATAATTTATCCCTCTGTGGTGGAATGCTCCCTGCAAATAGATAGGAAGAGGCTTTCTGTGAGCTTGCTGCAGTGTTAACAAACAGTACACTGAGTCAGTAGAGAGCTGAGCGGACAGCTTGGGGAAATCTGATCCACAGCCGGCTGGTGAAGGAGCAGGATCACGCGTCGCAGTTGCAGCTTTATCCGCCCTGTGATACTGTGCAACAACACCCCTCATTCTTTTTTCCCCCTTTATCCCTCTTTCTGTCCTCATCTTGATTGTTTCTTTTTGACTGGATCAGGACAATTAATTGGATTCTACTGCTTCCTTTTTAGCCTTACTGGAATATTGTACATACAAACAAAGCAAAGGAGGTTTGGATATTTTTTATTTTTAAAAAAAAAAAGGAGAAAAGGAGGAGGCTGCTTGAAAAGCAATGGGTGACAAAGATTAGCAGATTATCATAGGAGAGTGCTGAAAAGACGCATAAGCAATACACACCTTACTGATCAACCTTTTTCAGTTATGAAAGAGACAGATTTTGGGATGTGAAGGACGCTGACTCGGCTAAAGCAGTCGGAACAGACTGCATCAGGAAACATTCTTTTCTCTTTTTTTTGGTCCGCCCAGGGTGGGGAAGCAACTAGACCCACCCTGCAAGTTTAACTCCCTGATTAGATATTACTGTCCCGTCGTGGATTGTACATGGAGGACATATTAAGCATGTTAAGGAAAAATTGTTGTGGATTCTCTTTGTCTTTTTGTTTTTTTGCTGCAATGGCATCCAAACACTGATGCCATGGATTTCCTACGTGTACAGATGTAAATCTGTTTCTTCCCACCCATCTCGCCCTTCCATCTCTCTCCTTATCTCGCCTTCTACCTATTAGAAGCGTCGCTTCTTCTATTTTTCTTCTTGCTAAACCCTGCTGTGAAGATTCTTGGAGTTCACTGTTGCTTCAGCTGGACATTAAGAGTTGGGCAGGACTAAATACAGACTAAACGATTATACGTCTATCCCAGTTCTCCAGTTTCTGTCTCTGAGTGTGAGTGTGTGTGCTTGAGTGTTTGTGATTGTGTGTATGCATGTATCTCCTGCACCCCTCCCCTCTCTCTCCATCCTTAGAATACATATTTGTGTATGTGTTAATGAGAGTCAGAATCTGTGAGGTCCGTTTCTTCACCTTTGCATTCGTCTTTTCATCTGGCCTCGTTGGAAAACCTTTCTGCCATGTGCAACCGATGCCTATCACTGGGTTAACCCTTAATGAGCCATAAAGGACGGCAGGGAAGGATGAGTGAGTGTTCTGGTGCAGCTGCATCTGGGGCAGTAATCCTGGAGGAACCTGAAGGTTCAGGGGCATCTGCGGGCCGTGGAGAGGGCCAGGCCCAGGAACAAGGTCCCCTTCGTTGTGCAGTTTGGCCTCGCCAGCAGACATGGCTGTGCGTGGTTCCTTTACTTATTGGTTTTATTGGCCTTGGATTGAGCCTGATGCTGCTAAAATGGATTGTTGTTGGCACAGTGCGGGATTACGTCCCAACAGATCTGGTGGATGCAAATCGAATAGGCCAAGATCCCATCTTCCTCTCCAAGCCAAGCGGGATTCCCAAAAGTCCTGATACTACCACTACTACAACTACTCCTACGATCGATAGCAGGAACCCCACTGCTAGAACTGTTACTGTGGCAAAGGGTAGAACTCGCACTACTGCTACCACCACAATTACAAACGCTAGAGGGGGCGGAGCTTCAGGTAGTCAGGTAACTCCTCGGAATCCTGTAAATCGGAATGGACGTGGACCTTCAGGTTTTACTACGACCACTGCAGCGCCACGTACAACTTTCATAATTGGAGCTGCAACATCTAGCTCCTCACCACCCAATCCAACGGTACTTCATGACTCTACGCAGATGTGGACCACAGAACATACTACTACAGAGACGGTCTCCACTACACTCACCACACGTACGCATAGTCACCGGAAAACACGTAAGTCTTTCATATATTTAAGTGTTTGGAAATCCACTTTGTCTCAAAGGGCCACTGATTGTTTCATTATCATCAGTCATGATGTCTAAACGTTGTTTCATTATCAAAAATGTGATTTTATGGTTTCTTCCAGAAATTTTGGTTTTCAGTTTATGTGCACAGCCACCCCGTTTGGGTAATTGAATATCTGACACTTTTGTAGTCAGAACAATGTAGAAGGGTGATCAGCGGTATTGACTGGTATAGTAAGGGTATCTATGCAGTACTCAATAATCAATGTTTCCACTGTAGATGGTTACATTCTCTTTCTTTGTTCTATCATGTGGCAGACACATAGTAAGCAGTGCTGTGATATGCTAAGTAGTAACAAAAAAAAAAAAAAACATGCAGTGGGTTATAGCCTTCAGTCATGGTTTTCAGACAACTAGAGATGTATGCATAGAAATATGAAGCAAGGTCATCCCATAAAAGATGTAATTTTTTGCAGGTCCGCTGTGCAATATTAATCCATTTGATGGTTAAGGTTATGACGATGATTGTTCTGTGATTTCTGAGTGAATGAGAAAATTGGGAAATCCTTCATTGCTCTGAGATTCCTGATGTATTTGTTTAAGAAAGTTATAGTTTACGTATCAGTTTGACTGAGCAAAGATTTATATATATATATATATATATATATATATATATATATATATATATATATATATATATATATATATATATATATATATATATATATATATATATATTTATTTCTCTTATAGTAACTTGAATTTATTAAAATCCATTAGATGGTGAATCTTTTCCTTCTGTTTTTACCTCTGTCATACAACTGCTCATGTTATTGATTTTTGCTATGAGGAATTTTCTTGCAGCAATCAATGAAACACACACACACACACACACACACACACACACACACACACACACACACACACACACACACACACACACACACACACACACACACACACACACACACACACACACATGTCTTCCTCCATGACAAATTTCTCAGCTCTCAAAATGGTGTCACATTATGTGCTGGACCTTCATCCGCTTCTGATGTTCATGCTTGTGATCTGGGCTTTGGCCTACACTGACAGTTTCACAGTCACAGCAGTTGCTTTATTTTTAACCGTGTGATCTCATGCGCTGCATGTAGCAAGTCTCCCACATCTGTGCAGTTGAAAGAAAGGGCTTACAAGCCAGCGTGCACTTCATGAATTTCAGGTGATAAAGGCTCATACATTTCATATGCTGTTTATTACTTGCTGCAGTTTAATATCACATTTGCATTTGTATTGACATAATATCCCAGTTAATGTCAACACTATGGCCAATTAGTTATGAACTAATGGATCATGAACAAAAACAGCATTTCTCATACAGTATTTTGGGATGTGTGACGCACATGATGGTCACCATAATAATTTTTAAGTCACTGATAAATAAAATCACTCCATTCCACCTTGTGTCTTGACTGCAAATGTACAGCTGCTTCTTTTCTGTCCATAATAATGAAAAAGTCCCCAGATACACGAGAGACCCGGGAATGTTCCCTCTGATAATTAGAAACATAGAGGAAAAATTGTGTATCATTTCATTACCAGGAAGAAAAATGGGAGCCATTCATCATCATCAGTTCATTTATTAATTAACCATTAAAAAAGAATGCCATTTCTCCACCAAGTGAAAACCATTAAGCTTCGTTGATAGATATCCTAGGGAAAATGTCATTCCTTCACCAGCTCGCCCAAGAAAGTTCTGCTGCTACAGAATAGCCACCTCGTTCGATAATCCTAAACACCCTTCACCCTCCCAGCTCTTCTATTCCACCACCCACATGCTGCTTTGATTTGAAAAGGCCATCATTTTCACATTAACTATCCATTATGTGTAAATGTGTTATATGGTATTACTGAATTGCCCGTGTTGGCTTGTGCTCAGAAACTGCAGAATTAAAGTATAGCAGGCCATCTGTGTGTTCTTATCAATGCTCTCCCTGTCTTTGTAGGTCACAAAATTAAGAGTGACACAGATTTTTATCTCACACTGGGCTGTGGTGCTGAAACTGATCTGCTAAGTGAGCAAAACAATATGTTGCCAACTCACACTGAGTCAAGTCCATTTAAGAGCCTAGAATTCAAAAAAAAAAAAAACTACCAGCATGTATAGCTCAATTTTAGGCTTGATAATAAAATGCACATTAGAAGCAACTTGATATTCGCAAATCTTTAACTTTTTATTAAAGTGAAGAATAAAAGAAAAGAATCCACAGAAATCCTGCTGCCGTTTAGCTTTGGGGTTATTTGGTGACATTCTAGCTTGTCAGTCAAAAATTCAGAGTCTGAAGTCGGGACGATATCATGGTTAGCGAATGTCACTTTCCAAGAATGATTGACATATCTAAATCTGCTGGACCCAGCAAAGTCTTAAGTTATCCCTCAGCTATAAGTTGCAGAAAAAAGCAGAGAGCTAGGAGAAAAGATACCATTATAAGGCACCGAGTGACCTCTTTAATACAGGGCAAAATGTCAGGCGATACCTCAGCAATAATCCCACTGCAGTGAAATGAACTGCAAACCAGATATGTCCTATTTTAGGATTACAGCTATCACTAATGCTTTGAATAAAACGAAACATAAATCACAAACTAAAAATAATTATAATGTTGTAATGGAATGAAGAGTGAACATCTGGAAGGAGCTGCGTGCCATTTAATACCTGCCAGTGAATATGAATAAAATGGATGATTTGTCAGCTTTATGTCACTGCTGATAATAAGCTAAAAAAGAGAGATTACAAAGCTGGTCATCCACAGATATGATTAACAAAGAATGTTAGTAAATAATACCAGAATAGACCAGAGCTTTTTTTTTTCTATGATATGCCCATTAACACAAATTACAAAAAAATATAGAGAGAAATTGACGCGTTCAGTAGATTCATATTTTTGATAGTTCTTTACTAAATAACTGTCAGTTCTTAAGAAAATGTTCTCGTGCAGTCTGAGGTCCTTGTCTCCATGCTGAGCCACTTAGCAGGATTAGGTAACAGTCAAACACTGGCCCTGAAACCTAAATCCAGAACAACAGCCCATCAGCATGACCGTGGAAGCAACAGAATTACATCAGCCCACCTATCAGTCACACACATTCTGCATAGGCTTACAAGCAGCAGCCAAACTCCTGAAGGATTGTTTTGATATATGATCTGTGGCGGGATGTTTTTCATTAAATGATGCTGAGGTGACATGTTTAAGGCAGCATTTTGTCTTAGCCATGTTTTAGGATCCCTCAGGGGTACCGTGAAGCAGTCTGGGTAAGTTGTTTATGCTTATAATAACAACACAGACATGACAACTACACAGAGTAAAATTGTGTTTATAGCTGCTTTCTGTGACAACAGTATAATGTAAACATACTTATTTTAAAGATGCACATTTGACAGAAAATGGTTCTTTGTGCAGATTTCTGACAGAGGTTTTTATAATTGTTTATGATTAGCATATAAAATTAAATATGTTTGAAAGCAAGAATAATTTCTGGGCTGATCACTGATTAAAAGAGATTTTCTGTGGCTTAGTAATCTAAGTTTCCTTAAAGGCAGTATTTTGTATTTATTTATTAGGCCTTCTCTCACCTGCTGTGGTTTAATAAGCTATGTATCCCACAGTGGTGGCATTCCTAATCCCAGTCTATCTCTAGCCTCTCTAGTCTAGTTATTACTATCAGGATATGTGACAAAGTGCTGCTATTGTTTGGTCTCTGGAGCTTGAAAAAAAGGCGACTGGGCTTCTTTGCGTTTCTTGAAGATGTTTCACCTCTCATCAAAAAGGCTTCTTCAGTTCTCAAACCAAATGGTGGAGCGACGCAGGTATTTAAAGTCCAGTGGGCGTAGTCCGCTGGAGGTGGTTGTGACCCACTATTGATCATGTGCATAATCACATGCGCCAAGGTGTGAAAAGAGGTCGGGGGGCCACCTGAGGTCATCTGAAGAAAGGTGTGAATGGGGGTTGAGGTGCCTGGGGAGGTGACCTCATTAGGTCACTTCTTAGAATGGGGTGAAGTCCCAAATTGGTTTCACCTGAAACGAATGACCCACGCCTTCTTTCGCACCTTGGCACATGTGATTATGCACATGATCAACAGTGGGTCACAATCACCTCCAGGGGACTCCGCCCACTGAGCTTTAATTACCTGGATCTCTTCACCATTTGGTTTGAGAACTGAAGAAGCCTTTTTGATGAGAGGTGAAACATCTTCAAGAAACGTAAAGAAGTCCAGTCGCCTTTTTCTCAAGCTCCAGAGACCACTATGACCTGGATGACTGAGAACCTACACAGACAGATTATTGTTTGGGTTTCAAAGTCTCAGGACAACAATCATAATCAAAAATCGAGTTATACTTTTACTGTGCAAAGATTCAGGATATTATAGCTTCATTTAATACAGAGTTATGCTGATCATGATTGCGTCTGACTCAACCCACCAGAGCTCTTGAACTAATGCCATGCTTTTGTTCTTGATACAGGAAGTACACACACCTACATCTTTAGCACAATATCAAGCCTGCACCATACCACTGAAACTGTTTTCAGCTTCTAATGTGTGCTCATGTCATTTCAACCACACGATGTCCCAAAGTCTCCAGCAGGTACAAAATACAACGCTGTGTCTGATGAAGACATAAAAATAAAGGCTAGAAGAGAACAGCTTTTTGTTTTCTTGAAGGAACAAAAATATTGATAAAATGATAATTGAAAGTATTCCATTCATGTATTTCTTTGTAAATGTATTGTCAGTCTGTTCAGTCGCTCATTTCATCTACCATTTAATCTACTGACAAATTAATCAGAAAATTAACTCCAGCTTTCATCACCTCTGGCCAACTCCACTGGCATCACTGCACACGTCTGTGTTAGACTAATCATCTCAAAGGGAGAGATTTTCAGTTTTAAACCAGATTTTCACAAGTCCGCGATCTTTACATTTGGATTAGCTCTCTGGAAGCTGCTTAGGAGTGAGTTCCCAATGGGGTTTTCTGTGTACTCTGTGTGCGCACATGCATGGCTGTGTCACACCATCCTGTGATTAAATATAGCTATATATATTCAATGCATTTGAACCAGCTGTGACCACTTGTGTGAATCAGAATGGAAATAAGCACCATTCTAGGGGTCTGATTGCCTCCTTTCCAAAGAACTTTTCTGGACAAAATTACAGCTTATGGTTGATGAAATATGCTTTTGAATATTCTCTTGTGCCCTGTAAGAAATATGTCATATTTTCTCAAGAATTCTGCGACTGGGGTGAGGTTGTTACTTTAGTGGGTCGTCTGATGTCTAAGCAAGCGAGAGAAAGAAGATCCCGTACTATTTGTAATCAGTGGGCGGGCAACTGCACTGAGCCCCAGACTCCCATGGGCCCAGAAAGTCTGAGCCATCTGTTGTTAAGTTGATAAGCTGCAAATTTTGTTTTGGAATTTGTCATCTAATGTTGAATTTAATCCGTCTATGATTCCATAACTTTCATATACTGTAGTAATCCGCAACATAAATATTCATATGCCCTGGACGTAAAATAACCTGCCCTGAGCTGAATTACTGTTATGTTAAAAATAATAATCCCCACTTGCCCTGCGGGTGTCTCGTTCAGTATCTTAGCTGTTCCTAGGACTGATTTTCTGGACAGAGATCTCAGATGTTGTTCCTGGAGTCTGCTGGAGTCACTCTCCCAGATTGGGGGTCACTGCCCCGAGTGTTCCAGTTATTACAGGGACCACTGTTACCTTCACCTTTCACATCCTCTCTAGCTCTTCTCTCAGAGCTTGGTATTTGTCATGTTCCTGCTTTCTAATGTTGCTATCATTTGGTATTGCCACATCTATCACCACAGTCTTCCTCCTTTGCTTGTCTTCCACTACTATGTCCAGTTGGTTAGCTATCACCAGTCTGTCAAACGGGATCTTAGTTCGGTCATTCTCAACCTCAACTTGGGGGCGTATCCCATTTTGACCTCGGGACTTTGGGGCTTGTTTGTGTATACTATGCCAGCCACTTGGTTTTAAGGACCCCTCTCCAACCTGTGAAAGTCTGTGGAGTGGACAAAGATAAATGTATATGTGTGTATATGTAAATGTGGGTATTGACACTGATATATATATTTATGTATATAGTGCTTATGTATATGTGTATAGTTTTTTGCTATTTTATTTTATTCTATTGAATTTTAGTTTTTAGTTTTTAGTTTAGTTATTTGTTCTTACTCATCCTTTTCATTTTTTCTCTGTATTGAGCTGCTGTAATGCACAAATTTCCCCGTCGTGGGATCATTAAAGTTTTATCTTATCTTATCTTATCTTATCTTAAATATAGCAAAATATAAAAAATATATATAAATATAACAGTAAAGGTATTGTTATTCTTATTCCTATTCTTATAAATATACAGTACCACCAATGTGTCCAAACTTTTGACTGGTACAGCATGTTCTCCCCGTGTCTGCATGTGTTCTCTCTGGGTGCTTCAGCTTCCTCCCACGGTCCAAAGACATGCAGTCAGTGGGGTTAGGTTAATGAGAATGGAGTCTGTCTCTCTGTGATAGGCCTGAGACAGACTGGCAACCTGTCCTCTACCCTCCTTCTTTCCCTATGGCAGCTGAGATAGACTCAAGTTGCCCCCCTCCCCCGTGACCCTGAATTGGATAAGCAGAAGAAGATGGATGGATGGATGGTGTGCATGCATATAGAAAGTTTCTATTTTCATCCATCTAAATGATAGAGGTCAATGTTTTCCTTGTGATCCACTTTGAATATAAGAATATAACCAAAGATAGATCAAAGCAAGTTTTTTGCTGATGCAGGCTGCTGTGCTTGTCTACTAACTGATCACCTGAGAACCTTTCATCTCATCTTGGTTGGAGTTTTAATTTGCTCAAGATGCTGCGCAAATGAAGCTTAGCATCCCTTTGATTCATTGTGATGAAATATCTTGCAGGGAGAAGAATGATGAAATTTTAATGACACGAAAGAGAAACATGTTCAATATGTAGTGGAAAGTGTAAATAATTGAAAATGGCCCTTTCACGAATTATCCCATACTGAGCAGTTCCCCACTTCAGTGAATGCAGGTGTTTAGGGTTCTTTCATTCCTCGCCATGGGTGAAATAGTTTTTGGTGGTGAGGAAAATAAGACTTAAAGGTTTGGTTTTTTTGTTCTTCCTCAGAAATATTTGCCAGGGTTGAAAGTCTCTATCTGCCTCTCTTGTCTCACTTCCTCTGTCCTGCTCACCATCGCCTCTCGAGTACAGCTATCACCAGGGCCCAGATGATGATAAAGTACAAAGTGGTTAAATGGTGCCACTAACATCCGAGGAGCTTTTAATAATTAATTCAGGTTTAACCCGCCTTGATCAGATGATGCTTACACTATTTTATTGGAGCCTTTGGCAGTGAAGGTAACAGCAGACGAGATGTATTGTAAGAGAAGTTCATTCCTTTGCTGTGGTTCACTCATGCTGGCCTGGTTTTCCAGAGGAAGCTGCCACCTCCTAGCTAACTGCTCTAGTGTTCCCATTTTCCAAAGTGTTTTCTAAGGTTTTGGTGGTCATTGTGACTGCTGGTGGAAAACACAGGCACTGACATCACACACTGGACTATCTTTACTGGATCCATCACAGCACTCATTCTTGTGGTCCCAATATTCTGACAAATCCTGTGGCTTAAACTTTTTGCTGCTTTTAATTTAACAGGACATTTTGAATAATGTG
Organism: Archocentrus centrarchus; assembly: GCF_007364275.1. NCBI lineage: Eukaryota > Metazoa > Chordata > Actinopteri > Cichliformes > Cichlidae > Archocentrus > Archocentrus centrarchus. The sequence goes on along the minus strand of NC_044360.1, from coordinate 3,792,942 downwards.
AGTTATGCAAACTTAATATCAGTGTTATACCAGTCATTGTCAGAGCAACAACTAATGTTTTGTTTTTGCTTAATGAAACATAATGAATATTTTGTTACCAAATTATCTATACAGAAAAACTTGAAACAACCTGTATTGAGTTTTCTTAGCTTTCCATAGAGATAAATAATCAACCCCACCCCTTCAATTTTCCTTACCCTCCCAAGGTGCACCTTCACCTCTCCTTCTCATTAAATCTGTCAGCTGGCCTACAGCAACAAACCGTTTAACACAAGTAAGCAAATAAATATTAAACTATTGAGCTCAACCATAGGCAAGAGCTCTGTATTCATTTCAGAGAGGGACTGTAGACTTTGACATACAGGAGCAGGTAATTCTAACTACCCAGCAGACCTGATGCACCAGATTAATCACTGGACTTAATAAAACAATTTAAATAATTGAGTAGCACCAAGAAGTAACTTGGCTGGAAAAATGTAAACAATGACCAGTTTTAAACAAGTAGTTTTAAACACATAGAAAAAAATATCAACAGTAAAATTATTGCATTTTGCATAAATGAGCTGTTGCTACTACTCATTTAGGAGCCTGAAAAAAAGACAGCAAATGAATATGTAACCGAGCAGGGTCACTGCATCCACAGCCTAGACCAATGCCCGGTTTTGTGGTTTGTATCCAGACTTAAACTGAATGGGTTCTTCCTTCCTCTGCCCATGTTCCACCACTTAATCAAGTTTCATGCAAATCGGCCTCAGCTTGGTGGAGGACCAAATGAACTGCAAGCTACTTTTGACCTCTGGTTGCCAAGGCAACACAGGATTGGTTGTACAGTATCAAATTTGATGTCTCGACATAAAAAAAATTTCATTTGTTGATCCAGTGCTGCTTTGAAGGACACTAAAAACTGGATGGTAAAAATTGTAGATGCTGTGCATTAGAAGTGTTTGAGGCTGGTGAATACTTTATATGGACAAGAACAGCATAAATGTCCATCTATAAAAGCAACATTTTTCACAAATTTGCATAATTTTTGTCTTATTTAACTCTCATATTTATGTGTTCGTTATTATATGGCTATCTAGCAGTCTCTCAAAAAAGCAGAACAAAATATGAAATGAAAAATCAGCTGAAATCTTTTGACTTTTCCCAGTTTTATATGTGAGTATAAAATATTGAGCACTGGTCTAAAGAAACATCCTCTCTCCCTACATTCTGCTCATTACGCTCTTGCACTTGGCAGTAAACAATGTCATTAGTGAAGATAAAATGCTGAGATAGAGAGTATTTAACCTTGGCATACACAGAGCTAGCAGGGAGCATGATAGTTCAGCTCAGAACTAGTTTTATTCTGATATGATTTCTTTCATGGCCTAAGCTGCATGATTTAATTTTTTTCCCTCTTTCACACTGCTATCCCTCTCCACACCCCCACCCCCACCCCTCCTCTTTCTCCTCATGTCTCTCACTGCCCGACTCTCAAGGTCAGCTTGACTGAATCATATTACCGCCACTCCTGCAGCTGATGTTGACTGGACTCAGTGGAGTGGTATTAAGAGTGGTTATATACAAGGTAACTCTCAGAGTTAGCATTTCCAACAAAGACTGAATGCAGGTATGACAAAGAACTGAAAAAGAAATGATGAATGAAAAAAGAGCATCCCTTATTCAGAGAGGCAGACAGAGAGAGATCCCACTAGATTCCAGAGGAAATGTTTTTATGATTTATTTATTAAATTACCACTTGTGGCACAAAACAACTTGACTAGCTGCTTTGCCAGAAATACAAAGGATCTAGCAAAAAAGATGAATGTGAAAACGAGCAATATAGTTAAAGAACATCGTTGAAATCATCAACATTTCATTACATATTTCACAGGTTGTTAAAATATGCAATGTTGCAACAAATTAAAGCTGTTTTTCAGCACATATTTAACAAATTTTCTAAAAAAGCAATCAGATTCCTCGGGTAAAGGATCGCGCTCCTTTTCTGCTGACTTTTAACACTGCTGCTTGCATACATTATCTTTCAATTAAGACCCAAATAAAGATGGCCTCAGTGTAATCTGATAAGCCTGTTTTACTGCCAATTATTTTACACATTAGTACCACCTAATTGGTACCACCTAGTTGTTTAGTTATAGATAGTGATTTCTTTATGTAGGTGTCTCCATTATATGAGTAACCTTAGCCATAGCCATCCCTATGCAGGCTATTGATCTCTTCATGATTGTATCCTGGTCTTTTGCCACTCAGCAGTTTACAGGGCAGCAGCAGCAGCAGCCTGTGAGCAAACGGGCCTGCGTATGGGTGTTGGTTCTGATTATCGCTGCATTTTGCTGTGGTTATTTTTAGCTTCAAAGATCGTTGCCAGCTTCTCTCTGCGAGGCTGCGTGGACTGGTTTTTCTGGTGGAGGCCTTGGATTTGACAGCGCTGGAGGAAGTAGAACAAAGGAGCACAGAGGCAGACAGTTGAGACAGTGACTTTAGTGTCAAGTAGAAAATGTTTTTATTTTGAAAACAGTCAAGGAGGATTTAGCATGTTAAGCTCGGTGAAAAATGATTTCGGTCTTGTGTTTGTTTATTTTGGGGCTGCTGCCGTTCTGCTTATTATGCAGAGTAACAGCAATTGTCCTCAATAATAAGAGTCTGAAGATGTAGGAGGCTATTTTTCAGGATATCAGAACTGTTAAGCAGACATTAGTCATTGTGTTACCATGCTGAAGGCAACGGGAGGCTATCCAGAAGGTCACTTTCACCTTTGTGGAAAACACACTTCAGTCACACACACACACACAAGCATGCACACACAAACACAGAAACTGGTACAACTCATTTTCACTGACAGCTTGTCACATACTCAGACTCGGTCAGGACTATGGGTGGGACACAATAAGGTGATATATATATCGCTTCCTCTTATGATACAACCATCGAAACACTGGCATCAAATATGAATAAATTTCTTTTTATTGCAAGTGCTCTGGAGATTCTACCCACAGTGTGAGTTACTAGATTTACTTCTTTATGACTCCTGGTTTTACATCCTTATCCAGTGAGGATAAAGTTGCACCAAGAATGAAGAAACTCACATGGGGAAAATGGCTAACAGTGGGAAACTGACACATTATTGAATATTGATTATTATACACACACTCAGCGAAGCAGTGGATAAATGAATGCCTTCTTTTTGTCTTTTATGTGGTATTTTTTCTTCTTCATTTAAATGGATATCATGTTGTAACACACTGTAGATAAACGTCTGGCAGTGTACGCATCACAGTATCACTGGATTCAGGGCAAAATATGATCGTATCATATTGTAAGCTAGTCTGTGGTTCCGACCCTACGTCAGCACACTTTAACACACTGGCTACCACTTCAGCTACAGTTTGGATGTGCAGAGTGCTGCTGGAAATATAATTGCTGAAATGTGAAAGTATAAAAACAACATGGGAGGCTGCAGGGGTGATGACCGCATAAATCACAGGATGTTTCCTCAGTACTCAGGTATTTGAATCCCATGTAGGACCATAATTTTTACACTTTTGTGTTAAATTCATTTGCGTTGTTTTGTTTTCAGTCACAGTTTGTTAGCTATAGGCAACAAAACTACTTGGCAAGCTTTTCCCAATTTCAGCAGTCTTGTTCATTTTACTCTCTTCTGCACATCTATATCAGGTCTCGAGGGACTGCAATTTAAGTTCCCTCACTATGTGAAAAATATGCTACAGAGGTACCCGATGTACTTAAATGTGATGCTGAGGGATCTTGAAACATGTCTGTATGGGACAAATTGGGAGTGGAACTGTCATCAAATGAGAGACACTGGTCCTCTCAGCTCTTCGAGCAGATGGTTACATCCTTTCTGTTTTGTAGCCTGACAAAGAACATGTGTTTGTGTGTAAGTCTAGACAGAATATTCTGTATTCTGCTGCTGTGGTTGTCTCTTTGGGTCTCGTTTTTTTGGTCTACATTTCTGTCATACACTATCTGCAGTACTTTACAGAAATAGCAATAAAATAGAGCAAATTTGTATAAACACACACAGACACACATGTGTATATATATACATGCGTGTGTATGTGTATTTCTCTGCCTAGTGTCTTCTGTTCTCATGTCTCACGTTTTTCTCTTTGACCTCAGGACACTCGTGAGGTCAGACCAACTTTCTGTGACGAGCCAGGTGAACTGGTGGGCTGTCTGTATGATTTTGATGACACGGGCCTATTTATGACAGATCGACTCCGGTGCTTTCTCTCTCTTTGGGCTGTGTGACTCAGAGTTTGGGACCAGAGAAGAAACAGACAGAGGAAGGCTGATGTGATTGAGCTCGGTTTAAAAGCCAAAGGCTGGCAAAAACAAACACAAACAAACAAACAAACAAACAAAATATCATCGGCTGGAAGACATCCTGTGACGGTTCAGAAACAGAACTTGCTGAAGGAAACCTTTTCGTACTGACAAGATGAAAAGAAAAGGAAAAGAGCCTTTCGTCCATTGCAACAGTGCGCTCTCCCTTCATTCTCCCTCTATTTTCTCCTCTCTGCCCACTCAGTTCATTTACATTTACATTACACCCAGCTGGACTTGATTTGGTGGCGAGTGATAGATGGCGAGGTTCTGATGTTGTTTATAGTAATGGGCTCAGGGGGCTAGCAATGTCAGCTGTTTGCAAGGTGGCAAATGCAGTCTGGTACAATATGCTTCGCTAGTTAGCAACTAAGTAGCTTGCTGCAGGGTTAGCACATTATGAGATATGAGAGTTTAATGTCTGCTGCTTGTCACAGTAACTAGCTAGTTGGGACCTCTAACAGAGTAAGTCTAAACACCTGCTGAACAGCCTGCAGGTGTTTACTTCTGCAGGGAAACCATTTTTGGACCTGATCCATATTTTTTAGTGAAGCTTTTTTATATCAGTTAGTTTCGGTGGGATGTCATTTTATGACCAGTGACTGACAGCATTAGTTTCTTGAACTACATCTGAGCTTTGACACCTCTTATAGAAATGATTACAACCTGTAATAAAATACCATCACTGCAGTAATTAATAAAATTATTGATTATGTAATAAAAGTCATAAAAGGATAATAAATCATTCTAACTTGCGCATAGTTGCTGTGTGAAAGCCAGACATGGCTTACCCCGACTGATATCACTGATACAAAAATGACCCGATCTGCCCCACTGATGCTGTCAGAACACGGCACTGTGTGTCATACCAGATGGTCATTTATGCTAGAAAAAAACTCAGTTAAATCACCGCTCAGAGACCAGAAAATTCCCCCGCCACCAAAATGTAACACATTACTACCGGATAGCAGAGTTACTCTCACCACACTTAAATGTTTGTTTCTTTTTATTGGGAATCCAAGTTCATATACAGAGTTGTGGTTAATTTAGCTTTAAGTTCTTTTTTTTATAATTTGGGAAGATCGTCACAAACTGAACTGCAGCTAAAACACACACGAGGCCGAGGCTGAACACGCCTGTGCTGCACATTCACCCATTATTGGAGACTCGGTTTTTTAAAGTGGTTAGATATGACTGTCCAGGTAAAGTAAGCAAAGTCTTCACAGCTGATAAATAGGTACTACACTCACACACACATGCGCGCACACACACACATTCATGCGCAGGGTGCTGCTAACGTAGGTACATTTCTTAATATGTCAGCTAAATGAAGATGAAGTACTGAGGGAGAGGCAGTTTGAAAGAGTGCAAGAATGTGTTAACAAAAGGAAACATTAGGAGCAGAGTGAGAAGTAGACCAAAAACAGTCCATCCGTACAGTTTGGAGGGAGCTGATGAACATCCCAGCATGCAGTCCCTGAGAGACGGAGCAGATCCCAGGCAGCCTTCCAGGCCATCGTAAAGCTAATGCACACAAAAAAAAACCCCATTCACACTTAAACTGATACTGGAGGCAATTTTGGGCTCCCAAATCAAGTTAAGGAAACTTGCAAAACCTATACTGATAGGGCAACAACATGAGATCTTCTTGTCTCACATAAACAGTGCTAAGAGCAGTAGAGTTAGACACGCTAATATCAAGGAAACAGGATGGACAGTTTTGTCAAAAACATGACAAAATTCATTTATTTGGTAAAGTTAAGCATCAGTGTTTTTAGCCATGAATCATGAGAACCAAGAAAAGGGTTGATTAATCAATAATAATTCCTCTTGATACTGATAACATTGATTTTGACAAAATATTTGTATGACAGCCACAATAATGATGTGTCACGGTTAGATATCAGGAATAATTGTGTCTATGAAAACAATATTAATTATCCGTGATCAGGAATATTCTCTGATCAGTCAGACATGCTCATCTTCACCCATTTCATTCTGCCAGTCTATGGTGCACTGATACTGGCAATAATTATAAGATTGACGTAAACTGTGCACTGAATAATCACGCAGTGGTGGTGCTAAGATTCATGCCATCACAGGATGATGCTGGACAACACAAACTGAAACAAATAGAAATGACACCACATCCTGGCTCCTCTGCCTTCACTGTTTCCTGTGTTTTTATTGGGCATCTAGTTATGGCGCAGTGGACACAACACAAATGGTTTGTGTTCTTCAGTGAATAAGACATATATAAAAATTATGTTATGATAATGAAATATGAATAAAACAGCTTTGGTGAAAGTGATGACTTTTTTTTTTTAAATGATTAGCTGCACCGTTGCTTTGCATTTGTTCCAGTTATTGCTGTTTATGTTTTGGATCTTTTGCTTTATAGAAATTATTATAAGTTTTCCAATATGCAGTAAGTCAAACGTGGCTTCCAGTTTAGATTTGCTTCATTCCTGCAGAGATGAACACATCAGAGTCATGAGCTGTCAACACGCCATCCGCTACATGTCAGCGGTGACTGATGTCCAGCGGCAGCACTCTCGCTCCCTCTCGCTCTTTGTTCTCTCTGTTTTACAACTCACAAACACACACACTTACTGCAGCTCATGCAAACCACTTGTGCACGCATGCACATACACACCACCTCCCACATGAAGACAGCTAGAGCGTCACACTCCTGGCTCCGTGCCCTGAAAGGAGCACAGAGAAAGATGGACAGGCAGTAGCTGTCAGTGAGGAAGCAGGGACATGGAGTCAGCATCTCACTTCAGATAATAAACCACACGTGAAGCATCAGCTCGGTTCCAATTAGATCGGATGATAATTATCTCAGCACAAGTCACTCATCTTAATCAGGGTGTGAACTGCTTGTTGGGTTAGAGAGGATGTTAAGTAAAGCAACAGGAGCAGATTGCTTATTTGAAGCTGCCTCGGAGCTTTTGTCATCTTTTTCTTTGTAAAGAAATTGTTTATGACTGATTGAAAGTGCTTGATCTTTCCTTGGTAACAATGCCAGACAACACCTGTGACATTATTATTTGTGCTGTTGTATAAAATTTCATTTACATTTCTGATTTGCTGTTGTGTTTCCAGTTGTTGACCCTCAGAAGTGAGTTACCTTTTTTCCGTGCATTTCAGCAGTGAAAATGTCCAACACCTGCAAGGTCTTTCTTGGAAAAACGTGGCTGTGTTTACATTAGTGAATCATGAAAAGCATTTGTTGTATATCCTGATCAACATCATGACTTGCATTACTCCAAAAAATGCAGTTACAAACGATACAATGTGAGCTATTAATCTGAGTACTAAAAACTGCATCCATCTTCTTTTTTTTTTTTTTGCAGTTTTCTTTAATTACCATAACTCACTGAGTACTCAGAAGTAGTAGTTTGAAATGTGTAAGAGGAGATTGAATATAAACTATAATGGAAATGCAAATAAAGGGCGGCAACTCTAAAATCTGCACCATTTTATTTGGCTGTATCGAGGAGACACTGAATTCTAGCAGTTTTTTTCCTAGTTTTTCACTCACTCACTTTCTGTTTTTACATCTGGAAAAGGATTGTGTGTTTTCACTGTTTGTAACTGAGGACACAGAGTTATTATTTTCTCTTTGTCCTCAGTTAACCCCCCCCCCAGTCTCTGGAACATGTAAGAGAAGGTGGGTCAACTGAACCACGAATGACCTACATCAACGACAGCGTTACCTTGTGTCTGCCTCATTCCCATTAGCGTTCCCTTTGACATTTGGCAGCTCACCTCAGTACAGCACCATTCTGCTTTCCTGTATTAGATTTATAATCAGTGTGAACATAAACAGAGTAGACCCATAAATATACCTTTTAAATTCAACACAGTATGAATAATAAATATCTCACCTTCTTACAGTCTGACACAATAGATTTGTCCACAGAATCTCCTCACTGAAAATATTCTGTGTGATTATGCTTGAGCAGAGAGTCTGTGATGACTATGTCAGAGTATCTGACAAGTAGGGACTCCACACAGTAGGTTTACTTAGATACAAATAAATTCATAAACTAGGAAAACACAAACAACAAGGAAGCCAGGCCCTGGAGACCTGTGCTATGAAGCAGGATTTGGGCTTTTCCAGGTAATTACAGGGTTGACCTCAGCTTTTCTATACTACAAACGTATGTTAACTGATGCTGAGGATGAGATAAGAAATCTACAGAAAACAACCAATCAAATCCCAGGAAAACTAGCATCTCCAGTCCTGGAAAAAAAAAAGAAAAAGAAAAGAAAATCAAATGTATTTGCATTGCTCTGATTAGCATTGGTAATACATATAGATTCTTAGATCCAGCTTTATTCCTTGATTTTTTTTTTCTGTTGGTTGCATAAAATTTTACAGCAATATTGTTGTTCCAAATATATGATCATAAAATTTGCACTTACTGTATAAAACTATATAAACATAGGCTTAGTCTATATATTCCTGACTCTCAGACTGTTAAACACCACCAGAGCTGCTCAAAAAAAAAACCACACAAAAAAAACTATTAAACATTAATGAAAACTCAATTACAATCCATTAGATCTTCCCACATCTTAATGATAGAGTTTTGATACTGGTGAGTGTTTTCATTTACACAGCTAGCTGTTTTTCTGGCTTCCTTCCCTGGTTTCAGACTAAACTTTATCAATGTACAGTAGTAGCTCTTTTACAGTCTGAAGCACGCACACATTCATATATGCTTTTAATACAAATTTACACATAATTTTAACTCTTTATATTTTCCCCAAAGTACAGTTTCATCTTTGTAAAATCCGCTGCTCTGCTGCCAGTACACGTACCCATGTTTATGATTGGTCAGACGCTGCCAACACCACCCTTTTCATGTGAATGTGCAGCGCGTACTCTGGGTTAACTTAGCAAGCAGATAACCAGCGTTGTGTGACTGCTTATCCTGATTGCCGACGTTAGGGTAAGTGAATCGAGATAATGGAAAGATATCCTGGGTATGCTGGAATAGAGAGACGAATAGTTTATCGGGGCCAGCTTTGACAGCCTGGGAGACCCAAGTGAGCTGCATTAACTGACGAACTACCTTCAAGACACTGGGAGGGTTATCATGCAACCACCCCAGCAGCTTAAAAAGAAAGCACTGTGACATTTTGTATAATTTTCTTATACTTTTTTTGTTGCTTTTTCATCCTGGGAGGTCAATTACTGCTGTGTTTCCTGTGGCAGTATGTACGCTTGCTTTTTCCTGTTATATCATTTTAGTCCACTTCTTTTTCTATTTACACATAAACGAGCGTAAGTGTGGACGCTTCAAGTCCTTCAAAATTGTGAAATATTGCAAAAAACTCTTTGCTTTATCACAACTGATGTTGAAATTTAGCAAATACTGTAAATATCCTGTATTCCTCATAATAATAATAATAATAATAATAATAATAATAATAATAATAATAATAATAATAACATGGACTGGGTAATGTGTTAGGAATGAAAGGACACCACATTGTTTAATGGAAATGAAAATTACCAACCTACAGACAGCTGAATTCAAAGACACCCTGAAAATCAAAGTGAAAAAAATATGCGGCAGGCTAGTTTATTTTTGCCCAAATGTTATTGCAACAACACAAAATGTATGCATGTATGCGTGCCGGACAACGTCGGGGTGTGTTCCTAATGAGATGATGGATGGTGTCCTGGGGGATCTCCTCCCAGATCTGGACCAGGGCATCACTGAGCTCCTGGAGAGTCTCAGGTGCAACCTGGTGGCTTTAGATGGATCGAAACATAATATCCCAGAGGCAGCAGTAGAAGACCTGCCAATTCTATTCTGCTGGATTGCAGTCAGGTGAGAGTGGTGGCCGGTCAATGGTATGTCTGCATACTTTTTCCATATGAGGCAATAGGAATGGTTTCTGATTGTTTTTCACTAGTTTCGGCTAGGGTCAGTGTCACTACTGGTAGCATGAGGCAATACCTGGACCCTACAGAGGATGCACAGGTCATCCAACTCCTCATGAATTGCATGTCAATACGTGTTTTCGCCAGAAGGTTTGCTGTGTCTCCCAGCACAGTCTCGAGAGCTGGAGGAGATTCCAGGAATCCGGCAGTTACTCTAGGAGAGCTGGAAAGGGGCCACAGAAAGTCCTTAACCCATCAGCAGGACCAGTTTCTCCTCCTTTGTACAAGGATGAACAGGATGGGCACTTCCAGAGCCCTACACAATTACCTCCGGCAGGGCACTGCTGTGTGAATGTCTCTGACCAAACAATCAGAAACAGAGTTCATGAGGGGGGCTTGAGGCATGATGTCCTCTAGTGAGCCCTGTGCTCACTGCCTGGCACTATGATCCCCCAGGACACCATCTGTCATCTCATTAGGAGCATGCCCCGACATTGTCAGGCATGCAGACAAGCACATGAGGGTCATAGAAACTACTGAGTAACATTTTGAGTTGCTACAATGAAATTTTGGCAAAATGGACTAGACTGCCACACCATTTTTTTCACTTTGATAAGTCGGATAAAAGAATGAAATCATGGATACAAGTGGCAGAAATGAGAAGGGTAGCTGGGCTCAGCCTTACAGATAGGATAAGGATAAGGAGCTTGGCCATTTGGGAGGTGTGAGGAGTAGAGCTGCTGCTCCTCCACATCAAAAGAAGCCAGTTGAGGTGGTTCTGGCAACTGACCAGGATGCCTCCTGGGTGCCTCCTAGGTGAGGTGTTCTGGGCATGTCCCAGCAGGAGGAGGCCCCAGGGCAGACTTGATACCGCCTTGGTGTCCCCCAAAGAGTTGGAGGAAGGGGCTGGGAATATCGAGGTCTTGCTGTCCCAGAGAACCGGACTCGGATAAGGGCAGAAACTGGATGGATGGCATTTGCATAGAAACTTAAGCCCTAAGAATGACTTTTCTCTTGATCTCATAATAATCACAATTCAGTGTGGCTTGGACTATGTTTATATGTGAGCCCATATTAGCTGTCATCCTGTGTATAAATAATTTGAATATCATTTGATCATGAGATTGGTTAGGTTTGGTCCAATACTGTTGTCTAAACTTCAAATCAACTCTCTGTCACACTGACTGCACAGACTATTAACAGGGCCTCAATGGGATTAATGTGATTTCACTACTGACCATGCTCTCTCTGCCTCGCTCTGTCTCTCTCTCTCTCTATTGCATTTCTATTTCTTGCTCTTAGTACTCTGTTTCATCATGAGAAGTTACAAAATGTTACAGATGTCTGCTTTCTGTCATAAAAGACTCTCCCTTGTCTTGACCTTAATCTGCCTCATAGTACATTTTCTCCTTTGGGAATTTAGGCGTAGATTTTTTTTTTCCTATTTAAAATAACATGCCAGTACTATGCACATAGTGACTTGAGAATATGGCATCTTCACAACACAATCTAACTCAAAGATAACTTAGACAGTACATTCTCCACTAACACCAATGCCTTATTTTGCAGTTTTTAGCCCAATCGTCTTCAATCGCCCCTAAATCTTTATCCACTGCAGTTATTCCTTACTGCCAGATTCCACAAATCCATCACGTTTCATGGAATTTGGCTTCATAGTTGTATGTAATCTTGCTAATCTTGGAAAAGAAAAAATCACAGGCAAACAAACATCACTGATCACATACTCACAGCTTGTTTATTGGATTGGTGGGGAAAAAAAAAGAAAGTGTGTTGCTAGGATGGAGTCCAGCAAAATTATTTGCTATTACACGCATTTGGGATATTGTGTGAATATGAAAAAAATACAATAATTTTCAAATAAATTAAAAGAGTAAAGTAATATTTAAAAGCAGATTAAAAGATTACAAAAACTTAAAAATGATCAGCATGATGTTATAAAAATGTGTTAATTGTGCTGCAGAGATGTGAGCCAAGTTTAGCATGCTAACCAGGATAATGTCTATGCTGTAGCATGTGGTGCCTCTGCACATCTGTATATTTATATTGCACTACTGGACTTTTGTTTTGTTTTCCTTGTTTTCAGAGCACTAAGCCCCTCCATCCATCCATCCATCCAGTGGAAAGGCTGAAATCCTATAACAGGCTAGAATGAGAAAACATTTTAGTTTCAAAACTGCAGCAACTGTTGTTAAAAGAAGCGGTGATGCAACACAGTGCTAAACATGCTTTTGTGTCAGCTGTTGTTTTTGTGCTTTTTCTCTTAAAGAACACAATTTAAATATTTGCAAATGATTACTTTTTTCCATTGACACTTTAGGCAGTGTGAACTTTTTAGGAGCTGGGGCTGGAAAACAGATATTGCATTGAGGGTATAACTATTATCCTCAATGCAATATCTACACATGCAACTAATTTATTTACAATAACTGCTGTCAATTCTACAAATTCTATTAAAATGTCAAATGCACAGTGTAAGTTCTTACCTTTTTATTTCCTTTGATGGGTAGTTAGCATTTCATCATAGCTATGCATGCAATTTGAAACAGCAGGCTTACTGGCATGGACATGACTCTCAGGATCACATACAGTAAACCTGATGGTTCCTGTTTGCAGTAATGCCTTTAATCGCCTTCCATCCTAATGCAAACAGGCAAATTGAATGCAGATTTATTCCTATTATAAAATTGTGCAGCCACATTCACATGTAATGATGTGTTATCTTAATCATTTTTTCAACCATTTTCAATTAAACACTAAATTAGAGAAGTGAGAATTAGCATTAGCTGACTAGCATTAGCCCTTCCATACTTCACAGTCACTGGGACATTAATCAGCTGCTTGGCTTCAAAGAAGCCCCTCCCACCAAACCAAATATATAAAATTGGTCGATTTTGATTCAATTTATCTTCCAGTTAAAAAAAATAAATAAATATATATATATATATATATATATATATATATATATATATATATATATATATATATATATATATATATATATATATATATATATATATATATATATATATATAAAGATCTGTTAAAGTTAAAAAAAAAAACAACTTGCAGTGTAAAAAACACAAGATTTTTTTTTCTTTTTTTAACTTGCCTCCTTCTCTCCTTTGCCATTAGCAAAAAAGGGCAAATGCCATCCTGCTGTTCTGGACCTACTCTCACACTCATTAGAGTACCAAATACCCTCCAGCAGCCAACATCCAAACACACATTAACCTTTACAATTTTTTTTTCCTCCAATACACTCATTCTTTCTCTTTCTTGCTGAGACTTTAATTTGCTGCCCCCCACCCCCCACCCCTCCTCAAACATTTCACTAGATCCTATTTGGCACCAGAGTGAATCGCTCTGAAGATTTGGGGCAACAGCTGTGTTGATCTATGACTTGCATGCTACTTCTGGTCCAGTTGTGGCAGCGATTGCTTCCTTTGTGGCAGTGCGGCAAAAAAGAAATATGACAAATTTAAACCCCTGTGGTTCTGCATTAATAAGCAATGAGGTTACTTTGATTTATGTAGGTTTGTGTATGAAAGTTTAATGAGAAAGATAAGAAGACAGGTGTCCTTCTGTGTGGTGCATCCTATTAGCAGGATCTAACTTAGCGAACATTTGCTCTCCATCTCGCTCGTTGAGTTTTGTGGTACAGATTGCAGGGCATTTGGAAGTGTCTTATCTAAGGCAGCTAATATTTGTCTTTGATTCCTGCAGGATGTGCTGGCACCCCATTGGTTGTGGATTTTTTATTCTGGAATTTTAATTGGGCCGAAAAAAGTTTCTCTCCTTTATATTTGCCACATAGTACTAAATACCATGCTTTCAAAGCATAAAAATTGTAAAATAGACGTTGCTATAGGGGTTCTTAGTTTAATGTTCCACCTGAGGAAAGGAGCGGCCCTTCGTGAGAGCGCTCATTCTTTAAGCCTTAGACGGATTACAACAATGAGTGCTGGTAAAGTCATGGTTATGACAGCCAGGCAGAAAGGTTCATTGAAGCTGAATCTCTGAAATTTATAAGGCTGCAAGATGAATTAAATATATACTTGGCTGGATGTCTTTTTTATAAGGAAGTCTCACAGTGTCTTACACACGGGCTTTACAAACATGCTACATTAAACCTCAATGCTCAGAAGAAGAAAAAAATTAATGCACCTTGTTGATAGTGATGAACTCAGGAAAATGGTTTCTGTTGCTCTATTACAATCTACTGGAATTGATTGCCAAGATTTCTATGAAGAAAAAACAAAACAACAAGGTGCCAGTTATAATGAAAGCTTAGCTTCACACCTGGAGGAAATAAATGCTTTTCATTTCCAAAGTTATTGTCTATACTGGTTGCATTTCTTTGAGACTCTGATTGAACAGGACCAATTAACAACCTCGACAAATCCCTTCAAGTTATGTCAGAAACAATTTAGTAAAGGACTTGCACTGTCTAAAACACTACAGTATGTACAAGCTATTTGCAAGATGAAATTGTCAACTTGCCTCAAGGAATTAGGATTTAATTACAAAAACAGGCATGCTAGCTGGCTTTAAATATGAGAGTGAAGGGTGCTGGTGGGGTATATTTTTTTCAGTGATTTTTCCTCAATATAGCTTGTTAATGTGTTCTTATCACCACAAGCAGTTCTGTTTGTCACTTCTGGATGTTTTGGCACATATTTCAACTAGCATCATTCTCAGCCTTTGCAGCGTATTTCACCTCAGACGGCCCCAGCTGTCCCAGGGTGGTCAGCACAGGGCTAACAAATATAGACAGACATTCATGCTCACTGTCACACCTACAGCCAATTTAGAATCACCTCCGTAACCCTGTGCATGTCTTTGGGAGGAAGCCAGAGTGCCTGACGAGAACCCATGCGGCCACAGGTAGAACATGCAAACTCCACACAGAAAGGCCCTAGACTGGATTTGAACCCAGCACCTTCTTGCTGTGAGGCAATAGTGGTAACCACTGTGCTACCTCAAAAGAGCCAAGAGTGTTTGTGATACATTTTTAATTCTCCTAGATATTTGTGATCAGACGGAGCTTCAGAAGCTTCATCTTTCAACAGGAAGTTTAACTTGTTACATGGTTGCTCACATGGGGACAGTGGGTTTATTTTACAGCATAACACAACAGAGTTAACATGGCTTAGCAAAATAGAAAACATTATTGAGCAGAATGAAGTATAAGGTGCAGCAAAGGGGTCTTAGGAGGATATAGCGCCAAATCACAACAACAGTCACCTGAAGGCACGAGCTTACAATATTAGAGAGAAACCTCTAACATGACCCCCTATGAGCAAGCACTCAGTGACAGTGGGAAGAATAACCTCCATTTTAACAGGAAGAAACCTCCAGCAGAACCAGGTTCAAGGAGGAGAGACCATCTGCCATGAACGGATAGATTTTTAAATTCTACATTTAACAGAGAATCAATGAAGCGAAGCACAATATAAGGGAACTGAGATCTCTCTGTTTAGTTTGGACTCTTGCTGCAGCATTTTGATTAACTGAAAGCTTTTCAGGGCACTTCTAAAACAACCTGGTAACACCTGATAATAATGGCTTATAATAGAAATTTTGGTCATTTTTTTTTTTAATTGTACAGAGTTTGAGCAGGAAATTGTTTTGACTCCCTCAACACAACCTTGCAGTGTTAGCTCCTAATGCAGACCGGACCAAAAACAACAAAAAAAGCTTCAGTCAAAAGCTGAAACATGTAAGTCCACAAAAGTCAGATTAACTCAAAACTAGAATGACTTAATGAACACAGAAATCTCACAGGCACTCCAAGAAAAAGAAAGAGGAAGGCAGGATTATTTTATAGAGGGCTGATTGGGGGAAGTGTGGACAAGTGGGAAAAGAGGCACAGCTGAGCATAATCAGGACAATCAGCAGACAGGAAGTAAAACATTAAACCAGACACTAGAGGAAGATAGTTAACATAATTTAAGAAAACATGAACAGCAACTAGAACTGAAAGAAGAAGGTTAAAACATGATATAGAAATGAGACAGAGCAAGGAACAGACGCAGAAACACTAAATGAAATAAAGATATACGTCTGGATTTTGATATGATTCTCATTTCCCAGTGTGGCTCTTAAAAAAACCTGAGTTGGAACTCCTTGGTTTGAGTCTTATATAATAAAGCTACTCTTGAAAGTGTCTATTATGTCATTGTCATAATGTGCACTTGATTTATATTTAATTCCTATAACTGTGCAAAAGTGGTTACTTTGTATGACTCATAAGTCTAATAAGAAAAACAATGCATTTAAAACATAAATCTTCTCCTTTTCTTGTTTGTATCAGCGGTGTCTTTGTCACACACTGCAGAATGAAACACGATAAAGATCGAAACATCTAATGAGCAGAACAGTTTGTTGCAGAGTGTAACTTTTGGCACTAAAGAGATTTTTGCCCTCAAGTGAGCGAGTGAGCAACATACTTCACAATATCTCAGATTTTATGGCTAAAATGAAATTTTTGCTAAATCATGTTATCATGTCATGCTGCATTAGATGCTCTCACTTCCTGATTGTGCTGTAAGCACAGGAAGCACAGACAGCAATGATCAATTGGACTGTAACTGAAGAACATATTTATCTGCCGGTAGTATCAGGAAGTTATATTTTAACAAGATTTCCAAATTGATTTATGGAAATTTGGGGTGTGAGTTTATGACACGGTGGGGAAAAAAAAGTGTCTTGAAACTAAATGTGACAACCAGCCACTGGTGTCCGTGTTCTGGCTCATCAGTTATCTTCAGTTATCTGTTTTTCTTCTTCTTTCCTCTCTTTGCTCTCTGCTCATCTCCCCTCTGCCTCCTTTCATGACAACACTCCACATCCTCCACTCATTTGTCTTCTTGCTTGTTGCTTGGGGAAATTAAGCTGATGCACCAAGCTCTAATGACACAAAAACCCACTAGTCCAGCATACTTGCTCTCCCCCTCTTGCTTTTTTCATCTCTCCATTCTTGTCTGCTTGCTCTGACCCCCACTTGGGTGTGGCAGGCTTCTTGCTTGATCCCGTCCCTGTTGGTGAGTGTTTCACTGAATACACAGCAAGAAGACCGAGGGGGCAAGGAGTGATGGATGGCCGGTTCTCAGGCCTTCTCCTTTCCATTCCCTGACCGCTCTCCATTCATTGCCTTCCCGGGGCTCAGCTTTGCTGGTAATGGCTTGAAACATGATATGAGTCTAACCCGGTGTTTGCCAAGGGAGAGGAAAGGAGTCCCCTAGCCAGCCAGAGTAAAGCTTCAATTTGACAGGCTAAAGCAGAGAGGGCTTCTGTGGTGCATAACAAGCTGATTTACAATGTGAAATCCCAGAAGAAGCAAGGGGAGAGAGTGCAAGATTTAGTCTGATCTGATGCAGGAGGAAAATTAATAAAACATATATGAAATGTGTTCAGTTGCACAGTGACTCTTTCCCATCATCAGTTACCTGTTTTACAGGTATATAGTACAGCAGATACATAGAAGACACATTAGTTTCAATTAATCAATTACAAGTTACTCTTCAGAGCAATTTGCACAACCACAAAGATAAAAAAAAAAAAAAAAAAAAAACATTTAAAATGTTTGGTCTCAGCATTTACACAGGACCCAGGGTCAGTAACAGCTAGTGACAACAGATCTGATCTGAAACCTGATTTTGGTTTTCAACTGGCAGAAAATGTCTTTCATTCTTTCAAGAAAAGCTGCTACATTTGTCCAGTTTGAAAATCAGAGGGAAACGATGATGACGCCTCAGCGAGTGGCGTACCTGTCCATTAAGTCTAGGAAAGACTCATGTTGATGTCATGGCGACGGAGGCTACTGTCAATGATCTGTCTTTTTTTACTGTCTATGATGTCAATTTGAAATGTTTGCTATTGATGATTTTACTTTCGCTAATAAGCTCAACTTCCAAATACTTAATAATTATACTAATAATTAGAGATAAAATCTCATGTTGTAGGTTACGGTGATTCAAACAATGTTTTTATATTAGTGGATAAAGAAGCGACGTGTGAAACACTGACACAGAACAGTGAAAATAAATTCTCTGTGTTTCCTTCACTGCGCTACGTGTTGTTTCCTCCTTGTTATTTGTCCTCTTGTTCTGTCAGGTTAGAGGGGCTCAACAGCAGTTTGCTGCTGGCAGCGACAGCCGGCGGAAGCAAAAGGAATAAATAAACGAGTGAAAGGTTTGTTAAGGAGGGCGAGGAGAGTGGGCAGACAAGTGGAGCTAAAGGGGGCTCAGCTGGAGAGTGCCTGTTTGAACAATAGAAAGCTGACAAAGAGAAGCAAATTGGCAAGTGAACAGCTTCAAACAAATACACTGACGTCTCTGTCACACAGATGGTCAGTCTGTGACCGCGTTTACTTATCTGAGTATGCGCGCGCACTCAGATGTGTGTCACTGTGCTGATGTCACTGCATAACTCAGTGTACACAGTATGTACACAATGGGAGTGTTTAATATCAATGTGTGATGTCACGGTGGGACGAGCGTCTACAAATAATAAACCGTGTTTGGTAATTCTCTTTGCTGATGTCAGAGAATGAAACCTATTGATTTGCATTTACTTTTTAATTTTTGGCTCAGTCAAATTTCTTTCTTTAAAATAGACGAAACAGAGAATGGAAATAACTGCTCACTGGACTATGGATGCCTATTTCTTCACAGCTTTGGGAGTTAATGTTTTATTCTAATAGATTACAGATCACTCACGCTGCTTCATATTGATTCCTGGAGTAGTTTCTAAGGCTTTGCACTCTTCATTTGAATTATACATGACTTATAATATTATATCATCCCTTTCCATCTAAAACCACATACTGTAAGCGGCATCTCCTGAATATCCATATTAGCAAACCATCAATGGCTGTTGTCAGAGCTTATATTTATTTGGTCCATCCTTCCTGATCAGAAGGGTTTGTTTCCTACATCATCCCACTGACATGACAGGATGTCCGGTCACACCTGATAATGTTCTATGCTGCACTTCTAATGCCTTTGAATGGGTTGAAATGTAAATACACTTCACATGAACATGTTCTAGTCTTCACTTTTTTAATCATAATTGTTTTTGTAGGCATGCGTGTGCAGTTAAACAGATGTAGATACACACACACACACACACACACACACACACGCATGTACACAGACACATGTTTGTGTGACGCAGGCCAGAAGCTCTTGCCCAGTGACATCTGAATCGGCACTAAGAGGCTTAACATGAGCGGCCACTTGCCTCTGCACAGCCGAGTGTGATCAGACTGAGTGGAGGCCCCCAGTGGAGCACATCTGTTCGTGTCCCCCTTTTCTCTTTTACCCCCCTCCGCCACACATCTGCATTGTGCTCCTTTGGGGGCACGCTCACACAGAGAAACACACACACACCCTTTGCATAAACAGAATAAAAACTTGACATGATTTGACACTGAAATTGTCGTGGTGGATGGCAGTGAACTCCATTACTAACAAAACTCCACCCACAAGCTTTTGCACAACCTTTCCTCAAGTAGTTTGAGGTAAACACTTTAACAACTGAAGCAAAACGCAACAAATAACGTTTCACCTTGTCTAAAGTTGCTTCGATTTACATTTGTATGTTCCTATAGCATTTTTCAGACCGTAGTGTTTCCTGTTGAAAATTTGTGCAGTTTCAGCACATTCATATGAGCATTCCCAGGTAAGAGCTGAGAGGGGTAGAGATGTCCCAGATTTGAGATCAACAGCAGCTATTAAAATGAGAAAGAAAACCACTGATTGTAGACTTGACAGATTTTTATATCACCATGATGTTTATAGCTGGGAGCCGGGAGGAGGCCCCGTGGTAGACCCAGGACACGCTGGGGAGATTATATCTCTCGGCTGGCCTGGGAACCCCTTGGGGTCCCTCCGGATGAGCTGGAGGAGGTGGCTGGGGAGAGGGAAACCTGAGCTTCTCTGCTTAGGCTCCTGCCCCCGCGACCCGGCCCCAGATAAGCGGAAGAGAAAGGATGGATGGTTGGATGGATTTTTATAGCTGCACATCAGATTTAAGAAAGCTTCATTTTACTGAACTGCAGAGGGCACATTAATGCTAACCAATATTCACCATCTTTGCCTTTTCCAGTGTGATCATGACCTGCTTAATGTTGCATCTTTTCCTGGTCTTCTTTGGATGAACTTCAGTGTTAATTAGATGTGGAAACATGTAAACAGTAATGTAGAACGGGAACTTTTATGTTTCAGTCTAGTAACCTCAATTTTATGCAGTATTATCCAGAAGCACACAGACCCTTAGATTATGTTTACATTGTGCTGACCTATATTAAAATCAGTATCATGTTTGCCCCGGAGGTGCTGAACTTTTCCCAGCTGGTAACACAAAGCTGCTATGAAACAAACACTACAGTAAACTCACAGAGCATAGATACAGATAGCATGTTGTCACTGCATGGACCACAGGACAGAACTGTGTTGAATTTACTGTATATAGACATCAGGAGAATAGAATACACAATCCAACATGATACACTCTAATGGACACATGTACAGCTCACCTTTTGTCTCTTCCCACTCCTTCTGTCCTTCCTCTAAACCACCATGCGACTATTTTACACTTCAAGATCATTTTGGCATTCTGGTTGTGTCCTGGGCGTGCCAGGTTGTATCATTTGCATTCTCCATGTTATATCAGCTTATCACATCCTGTAGAGCTGAAAGTCTACAGCCTTCATTTGGGCAAGTAGGCCAGATTTTCAGGGTTTCAGTTTGCATGGAAAGAGAGAATTTGCAGTCTCATCTTGTGTTTTTTTTTTTTTTTTTTTTGTCCACTAGTTAGTGCTGACATTTGATTTATTCATTTGAGACACACAGCATGGGAATAAAATAATAATGACAACTTTAGGACACACACTACCCCCTCAGAGCCTCGTGTATGAAAATAACAGAAAGTAAACTAATCATGAGAAGACATGATATGTTTCAATATAAACAAAGTAACACGGAACTTTGGAAACACACAAAATGAAGCAATCTACATATTTTTTCTTCTTTTTAAATTTTAACTCAAATACTTTAATATTGTGGCAGTTTTTTTTTAATTATGTTAATCAAAACCACTAATATTTAATGCTCAAATCACACAAATACAATTCAGAAGGGAAAACAAAACAACAGCCCATCAAGAACAAAACACAAAATGACATTGTCACGGTCTAACATGATGGAGGACCAGATGATAAATTAGTCCACCAATATATAATCTTACAGAGAAGTTTGTGATGTTTTTTGATGCATTTTTTGTGTCCTGCTAAACATTTTACTCAGTGACTCTTACTTGTATAACAGCAATGCAGTGCAATAAGACTTGTGTTAACAGATGGCATGTCACGATCACTCCAATCATACATCTAACCCAGCAATATCCTTCTGCCTTTGACCACCTCAGACTCAATCGCTTCCATACATACATGCATGTTTACAGCTGTCCCAAATTAACAGTATTGGTAATTGCCAAAAATCTTTTTTCTGTCTCTGTAATGGTTAATCCACCAGTATGTGCAAGTTCTTTGTTAAATGTTGAAATATTGAATGTTGAAATGTTGAATTATTGTTGTTATCCAAACAAATACACAAAAATTAAATTAAATAGTTTTTGATTAAGATGCCAAATTATAGTTATTTGCTTGCATTCACAAACAGAAAATGTAGTTTCAGTTCCTGAATGTCATGCTTAATTAATTTCTGACTTCTCCAGTGTGTCAGGTCAAAGTTTGGTAAAAAAAAATGTGTCAGTTTGTTATTTGACCAATAAAGAACAATACTTTTTAATAAGTTTTTGACAGATTTATAAAACATTTGTGTTTTTATTTATTTGGTCAGAAAACTTAAAGGAACACTTTTTAATCACAGTTAACAATTAACAACAGGTGCACTAGTGGTGCAACAATGAGACAACCCCCCAAAACAGGAATGCTTTTACAGGTGGAGAACACTCACATTTTTCTCTCCTCATCTTTTCTGATTGTTTTTCTCTAGTTCTGCATTTGGCTAGGGTCAGCGTTACTGCTGGTACGTAGCATGAGGCCATATCTGGACTCTACAGAGGCTGCACAGGTAGTCCAACTCCTCCAGGATGGCACATCAATACATGCCATTGCCAGAAGGTTTGCTGTGTCTCCCAGCACAGTCTCAAGAACATCGAGGAGATTCCAGGAGACAGGCAGTTACTCTAGGAGAGCTGGACAGGGCCGTAGAAGGTCCTTAACCCATCAGTAGGACCAGTATCTGCTCCTCTGTGCAAGGAGGAACAGGATGAGCACTGCCAGAGCTACAAAATAACCCACAGCAGGCCGGTGGTGTGTGAATATCTCTGACCAAACAATCAGAAACAGAGTTCCTGAGGGTGGCCTGTGGGCCTGATGTCCTCTAGTGGGTCCTGTGCTCACTGCCCAGCACCATTGGCATTTGCCATAGAATACCAGAATTGGCAGGACCACCACTGGCTCCCTGTGCTTTTAACAGATACAGTAAGAGCAGGTCCACCCTGAGCACATGTGACAGACATGAAAGGGTCTGGAGAAGCCAAGCAGAATGTTTGCTGATTGGTCAGTGATGGTATGGGGAGGCATATCCATGGAGGGATGCACAGACCTCTGCTAGGCAACAGCCCCTATGACCTCCATCAGGTGTCAGGACGAAATCCTTGGACTCCTTGTCAGACCCTACGCTGGTGCAGTGGGTCTCGGGTTCCTCCTGGTGCACGACAATGCCTGGCCTCTGGCGTATGCAGGCAATTCCTGGAGGAGCATGCTCCAGCATTGTCAGGCATGCAAATGAGCACATGAGCACCATACAAACCATTTTGAGTTGCTGCAATGAAATTTTGGCAAAATGAACTAGCCTGCCACGTCACTGTTTTACTTCAATATATATATATATATATATATATATATATATATATATATATATATATATCTCACTGGAAAAAAAAATATATATGGAAAAAAATAACATAATATATATATATATATATATATATATATATATATATATATATATATATATTTTTTTTTTTTTTTTTTCCATATATATATATATGGAAAAAAACATACAGTATATATATATATATATATATATATATATATATATATATATATATATATATATATATATATATATATATATATACACATTTACACACACACACACACACACACTTTTTTCTTCAGTTAATATTAGTGAAGCCACAGACAGCAGCTGACAATGACCATCCCAACAATTCGGTGGTATTGAGATTAATAGTAATATGGACGACTGAGCAGCAGTGAGGTGTCGGGTCATCAATCAAATACAAGAGTGTTAAAAGACATGTATCATGAACCAAATGGCTGGTTTTGCTAATGATGCCAAAAGAGCGTTAAAAACTTCAGTCAGTCACACCGGAGCATGTCAGCCTGAGCACTAACATTTAGAGCCTCAGAGCATGGCCGTCTGCTGTCATTGCTTCCATAGTGTATATCCTACATAGCTGCATCTCAGTGTGTGTGTCATGAAAGGCTTTTGATGCATTTGGACTCAGCCTGTCTTTACAGGACAATTTATCATGTCTTCTGGCTTCCAGGTTGAGGAAACACCGCACACAAATCTCCTGAGCTCTTCGCAGGAGTCATTCGTGGGCTCACTGTCCAAATTTCAAGGATTTATGGGGTGTAAAGCATCGTGTGCACTCTTCAGCACACCTCTTGTGCCAGATTTGGGCAGAAAAGTTGCAGAAATTGAAACAGTGGCATTTTTTATATGTTTGCGTTTAGCGGCCTGGATTTAAGGGTGTGAAACAATTAATAAGCTGCAAGTACATTACTGTCTTAAGTGGATTCCCCACACAGGTGTTTGCAATTATTAATTGAACCTCTTTTCAGGTTGAAGTTGGTCAGAAAATGCTTGGAGTTTGCTGAGGATAAGGTTTTTAATCTACAAAATGCTGTTAAAAACCTGCTATTTATCATCTATAAACAAAGACCATTTCTATAACAATAAGCATAACAAAATAACAGTAGGTATTCAACAGTATTGTGTCAGTGGCAGAGCAGCTCAATCAGTTCTTCAGCCATTTTGAGGTGGAAGGAACAAAAACCATCAACCAGCTCCAGTGAGTGGCAAAGAGCCACTTGTTCTCAGGTCTGCTGATGTGATACACACACTCTGAAAAATCAATACACAGAAGGCAACTGGACCAGATGGCGTCCCAGGATGAATCCTCTGAGACGTCGCTGCAGAGTTGGGTGAGGTATTTACAAATATCTTTAACCTATCTCTGCTGCCGTGCACCGTCCCCACCTGCCTGGAGGCTGTCATGACATCACCTAATGATCACATGCCTGTGGCACAGATACCTGTGATCATGAAGTGCATGGGTAGAATGGTCCTGCAACATCTTAAGGCTGCTCTGTCACCCATCCTGGACCCCTATCAGTATGCATAACCCTCTTATAGCCCAATAGGATTTGATTGGAGTTTTTCAGATTCCTGAGAATTCTGAAAGAAAGGGGAAATCTTTCTAAATACTTAAATATAGCTAAAGAACTGCTGTAACGTGTCAATTCTAAGTTAGTTTTAATTTGAAGATCACAAGTATCTCTTTTAAACTATATATGACCATTTAAGATTTGTACCTTTGTACATTTTATCATCTATTTTTCATGATCTCTTTCTTATTATCTTTCTCCTTCTTTTCTTCATCCGCCTCCTCACACATCTCCACCTCATCCTCTTCCTCCTCACCTCAAGCCTCATCTACTAAACTTAACTCAGAGCTCTAACACATTAAAATGCCCATAAACATGCTTATTTATTCCCGATTATTGTCAGCAGATTAGACACACAGATCCTCTCGTCACCGCACAGCTGACAAGAGCCGGCTAAACAACAGCTAACATTAATGTTAGGCTCAAGTGTTCTAAAAAAAAAATCACACTTTCCCTTTAATAAAAGTGTGATTACATTCTCACATCATATGAGGAGTAATACATAAAATATTGCAAAATATTTAGTTGTTACATAACCATTTTATAGTTTTGATTTATTGCTAAGTGTTGATATTGATTAAATATGTTTAAATATAGAGTTTACAAAAATATTTTTTTATACAAACAGTAGTAGAAACACACCGGCCGGCTGCAGCCAGCTGTGGCTGCTATCGGGTACAGAGGGATATACAGGACCAACAGCTCAATGGATGACACCATCTCTAAAACCCTCCACACTGTTACCTGGAACAACATGGGGCGTATGCACAGCTCTGCATTTAATACCATCCTATCCAGCACACTGTTCTCCAGGATCAAACAGGGTATGCAACACAACATCTGCCTGTGGGTTTGGGACTTCTTAAGAAACAGGCCACAGTCAGTGAGGATGGTTCCACTCTAACACTCAGCACAGGCGTGCCACAGGGCTGTGTCGAGCCCCTTCCTTTACTCTCCGTACACTCTTTACTGTTTACCATCCCATAAAACCAACACCAGCACTTTTTTTTTTTTTTAATTTGCGGATGACATGAGGAGGGTGGGACTCATCACTCATCACAAAATTATTATTGACTTTAGGAGGAAGCAGAATGTCCACATACCACTATACTGTGGTGTAGAAAGTATCCACATTTAAATTCCTGGATGCACATTTCAGAAGACCTCTCATGGACAGTAAACACAGTGGTACTAGTTAGGAGGGCACAGAAGTGGCTGTACTTCCTGAGAGTGCTCAGGACGGTAAACCTCTCGCAACACCTCTTGGTGTCTTACCGGCGTTCCATTGAGAGTGTCTTTACTCATGGCATTCTAGTGTGGTATGGGAGCAGCTCAAAAATGATGTGCAGAGAACTGTAAAAAACCACGCAAACCAGTACTGCCTACCCGCCCTGGAAGAGATCTTCACCTCCTGTTGCTGGGAAAAAAAACCCCCAAAAAAACAGAGCATCCAGGAAAACTCATCACCCATCATCTGTCTGAATGGTTACCGTCAGGAAAACCTTACCGCTCCATTAAAACACACATCACATGATTCATCAATAGTTTTTATCCCAAAGCCATTACCATCCTGGACAGTGAACTGAAAGAAGAAACACACACATGCAGCAACTATAGAAATAAATCACAATGTGCACTTTGATATGGACTTTTAATGTGTAATAATGAACGTCTTTTAATACATAAGGTGGCAGTGTGTGTATGATACACTGAAATGACCTGCTTCATTATTTATTTTAGCATTTCTGTTCATGCTAAAACTTATTTTTGTCATACTGAATTCACTAAGTTCAATTCTTGAGTGCACCTGAATTTCACTGTATTACTTTTATAATGACAATAACGGGAATCTTGAATGGGTGCAGTCCAAAGGTCAGATGATGCTCTAACTGTGAGTGTATTTCTTCTATATTTTAAAACAACACATGTTGCATATACTACAGAATTATTGCAGGAAGTAAACATTTTTTCATGCTGTCAAACAGCATCATGAACCACACAGGTTAGCAAAGGCATATTTTACACATTTACATATCTTGGCATAGCATCATAAGAATACTATCAAGGTTCTTTCTAGCAGAGAACATTTTACCCGGGATCTCAAAACCAAGGAGAACAATGGTAAATGCAGGTTTTCTCAAGTCCTAGTTATTGTTTTTATTTGTTTTTGTTTTGTTTTGTTTTGTTTTTATAATGGGGGTATCTTTATAATAGCTTAGCATGCCAGTCTAGGCTGACACAAGCCTCTGACCCATATTTCACAGATTCAGATTATAAAGACATCGTTGAGCTGGGCACAATGAAGAGACAACCCTCCAATCTGTATATGAATGAATACATACTGTAGGGGTGTAGCTCACCCTGGGAGAGCATGCACATGCTTCTGCTTCTGCAGTGACAATAACACCCTGTTATTATGGTAATTACCATCAATAAGAGTAAACTGACCCTTTCAAAATGGAAAATGCAGCAACATTTTTCTTTACATTTGTTAAGTTAGGAGGCCCAGAGGAGGCCCCGTGGTAGACCCAGGACACGCTGGGGAGATTATATCTCTCAGCTGGCCTGGGAACGCTGTCCATGTTCTGTCTTTCTGTGTTATCTTGCCACACCACATGGATTGAAAGGTAAAATGTTCAACTTTGTAGTCAGCAAAGAAATATGTACCCTTGTATTTAAACTTGCATTCACACTGGATTTCATAAGCTTATATAAAGAAGCGGTATCAAAACTTTGTGTAACTAAGGTAATCTCCCTCTGGCGTCCTAACAGTGATGTGACAGGGCAAACCACAGAGCTGCCTCGCTCCTCCACTTTCACTTTTGAGAAAGTGGAGGAGCGAGGTTGTCCAGACTAAATTAGCCAAAGCAGCAGCCACAGGACACAGCCGCATTAACATCAAACTCCAGTCATAGTGAGTGCTTCAGGCAATGTCAACAGTGCTAGTGGTAAAAATCTGGATCACCTGAGTACCAGTGTGCACTGTGGGTCGGCTCCTTTATGAGACAATGCAGGCAGCGGATTGGCAGCTTATAAAAGCAGATTATAAAAATATAGTATTATTTTAGCTGTTCACTTTATGTCTTTTCTTATGATCTTTATTTATCCATCTATGTATTTATTACTAATTTCCCTTTCTTCTGTCCATTTTGTGTTTGCCTGACCTGCAATAAATTCTAACATTTCTATCTCTTTCACTGGCTAAGCTCACATACTGAATCATACCTTATAATCATATACACGGCTATCAGTTGTCCTCATTCCCTCACAGTTTTCTATTATATTTGTAAATCTATGAACCTTTACTGCAGTGCATCAGAGTTTAGTGCATAGATACCATAGATTTTATTTAGAGAACAACATCATTAAGCACACAGCCTTCTGGCTGAGACAGAACCTTGCACAAGTAAGTGAACACATGCTTTTAAAACAATGAAAAGGAAAAAAAATCCGAGCAGATACACAACCCTACATTCCTTCCAATGCCAAAAGACTTGCAACCCTTTAACTTGCACTCAGTATTTTGTGTGCTATTCTTTTGCTCACTGGCATCAATTCAAAAGTGTTTGAGTGCAACATGTGTGTGACTAATACATCCTCATCCTTGGCAAGGCCTCTTCAATAGCACAGCAACCCACAGAGATTTCAGAGAAAGACTTAAAAAGAACTCTTCATGCTCCCAACCGTACCGCAGCTCCTTCTGAGGGTGTGAGACACCGCCAAGAGGTAAGAGGTACAGTAAATAGTCAATGTTTGCCAGGAAGAAGGCTTCAGTTTACTGGAGGTGGGCAAAAGGGACTATAGCAACATTTATTCTGGTCTGCTTTATATTAGTTATTTTAAAGGAAGTTTTACATTTTAATAATATTAATAATTTAATTTTTAAAAATGGAAGTTAAAGTGCAAAAATACAGATGATACAATAAGATGAAAAACAAACCTTTTAACTGTAAGAAAAACAGTAGCTGCACCAATGACGTCACAGTAATCTCTTTGTAACTCTGAATAAACTCAACTCAATAAACTTTGACACAGTTTTGCCTCAGTTCTAAGTGTTTGGGATCTTAGAGATGTTTCTTTCGTTGACTTCCTCTGCAGAGCCGGCTGGCTCAGATATAAGGAGTGCAAATAAGGACGCGTTGCGTGTTTCCATCGCAAGGCATGTTATGACAGTGTATTAGAGTCTAAATTGCTATTTGATGTTTATAGACTTTGTCTGGCATGATGGTTTTTCCCAAAATGCCAAACCCTGTTCTCATCTCCTGCTCTTGGCAGGCTAAAGCAAACCTTCAAAGGAGCTGGAAGATTTCACTGACTGACTGGCCTCGAGGTGGAACACAGCTGAGAAGAAGTGAACAGTGCAGACATACTCGAGCATGCCAGTAAAATACTATTTTTCTCAGTCTGAGCCGTTTCAGGTTATCTGGAGGATTTGGTGGGATGGAAACAGAAATACAAAATGAGGCGAGTGGTTTAAAATACAATTTTGCACTCAAACACTTTAGACAGGCATTAAGGGTTTCCCATCAATGTGCATGAGTTGGCTTCTGTTTCCAATAAGAAGAGGTACGCCCAGCAGGTCACTGGGAAGAAGGCAGGCACAGGGCACTTTTGCACTGGTTTCTCTTTTCAGATGTATATCTTTCTTTTCTTTTTGTCTATGTTGATAACAAGATGGCCACTTACTCCCACTGGTGCAGTCTGGCATTATCACCACTATAATGAGGGAAACAAGGGAAATCTGTTGATATGTTGGAGTTGTTTATTCAGTTGAAGCTACCACTGAGAAAATTATTTAGTTTGCTTTATTTCAGTCTTGATTACTGCTTTGAATAAAAAAAAAGTAGGTGTCTGAGAGTGATAATTACTTTTTTCTTACCATTTTCTTTGCTATTTCTTCATTATTGGTTGCACTGTACTTATAATTTATAAGTACTCTTTTTATATTTCTTAGGGGGAATCATAACTGCTTAACAATTTATATGTTTTCCTTCTGCATTTTTAAATAACCGCACTATAAATTCCATTTATGCTTAATGAGAGCTTCACTGGTGCTTAAATGAAGTCAAAGAGACAGCAACAAGCTGTGTCAGATATATGTCATATGACACAACTACAGGAAATGTTCCTCCAAACAAGAACCATCCTGAGATTTAGAAGTGCATCCATCCATGCATCCATCCTCTTCTGGTTATCTAATTCATTTGGTCCCTCTTATCCCCCATAATATTTAATGGAACCCATCAGGTTTGGTGGGTAGGTCATGCTTCTGCATTTCTTAACTGACCACTTGTGAAACCAAACCAAACCAAAGTAAATCAACACATTTAGTCCATTACAAAATGCAAACCTTTTGTCCATTCGTGTGTAATTGTGAGAGTTTTTAAAAACATAAGCCATTTTCACAGCATGCTCTCAAAATATATTTTTATCACTTTCTAACTGAAAAAAAAAATGGGAATGCAAGCACTTAGTGGGACTTAGAGAGCAGAGCTGGTCAGTCTTCAAAGAATGTCTGCAGTGTGAGAACAGTGGCACGAAGTGGTAAATGTCATGTCGTTGGCAGCAGAGAGAGCAGAGGGAAGTGGAGGAGGTAGAGATAGAGGGAGAGTGATGAAGAGGAGGTGCAAGTCTCATTCTCTGCTCATCACACACTGAACTTGGAGGTGAAATATTTCAAACTTTCTTACCTTGTTACTGTGTTGGAACATTGCACCGTCTGTCAGCCAAATGATTCTTAACTGTGGATATATTTCAATACTTATAAGCAGATTTTGATAATTTGTCAGTTTCAGTTGTTGCTGTACTGAAGGGGGTTTGTGTGACAAACCACCTCGTCAGGTTTGTGTGTGTCTTTTAATGTATTTTATTAAACTGACCTACAAAATGGAATGCTTGAGTATGCCATCAAAATACAGTAAAAAGTATCATATTTTTGCATTCACTCAGCTCAGCACACACAGAGCAGAGTTCCCATGCAAGAGCCAAGTGTGGCACAGGGAGGTTAATCCAATGCTTATGTAATTCTCAAATCGTTTACTCAGTGGGGCATAATTATGCAATACTGTCTATGTGCATATGTGTATGTGCTTGTATCCTGCTGTTATCAGTCTGACTGTCTTTATGTGAAATATAGCATTCAAATATAAGATGGCTAATCTGAAGGCTACAAAATGCTTGGTCAGCCCTGTGCTTGTCATTGTGCAAAGCCCACCTTTCTCCTGCTGTTAAACTCATGCACCCCCCCCCCCCCCCCCCGAAACACACACACACACACACACACACACACACACACACACACACACACTCACACACACACACACACACACACACACACACACACACACACACACACACACACACACAATCTAAATGGATACCAAACACTGCAGGTCAGAAATATGTAAATTTGATTTTGGAGTTTCCCTTTAATTCACACACTTCATAAACACTTGACTTGTTATTGTATATATTATAACTTAAATCTTGGCACATGGTTAATTCCTGGTTTGGCTAAAAAAAAAACAAAATAAATAAATTAAAAAAGAAATTTCAATTATAATTATAATGTTTCAGTGTGTACTCACACTATCACTCCATCTCTGCTTCCAGAATTGATACTTTCACTGGAACTCTTCCAGCATTACTCAGGCCAGATAAAGAGAGATGAGGAGGAAGATAAAAACCTTCTAAATACTCAGACTGGGACCCCCCCCCCCCCCCCCCCCCCCCCCCCCCGAGTTGCTGGCTATGTGCACATAAGCTGTCTTGGAGGTGCTTAGTGAGCTGAGGGAGGCATATTGTCAAGAATTGTCAAGAAGGTGAGCAGGCTTTGTTTCAATGGACGATTAAACAGCTCTACCTGCTTGTCCTCTGCACCTCTCCAGTCTTCCGCTCCACCCAACAGTTCCTCAAGGTCGAGTTGTTTCACTTCTTCACTGCCACCCAAATCCCCTCTGGCTAACACTCCTTCTCTTTCACTTTCTCACTGACCAGAAGCGTCTCCACTTCTCTGCCTACTGAAATTCTCTTTCTGTTTTTGTCTATCACATTTGAGACGTTTCAGAAATTTATTGAGCTTTCAATTCAGCTTCCTTATTGTCTATTTCACTGTAAGTGGAAATGACCAATTTACTTATTATTCTTATGCTCCAAAAAGGATAAACCATATAATATCCATCCATCCATCCATGCTCAGTTGACAGTGTTTGCTTGTGTCATGGAACCATGCCACGCTGATGTTGCTTTTAACTCGGGGTCGCGCCACATCGGGTTGAGTGTTTGATCAGTACAGGTCCCTGTTTGAGTCCCTTGTAATTAGTGAAGGGGCAGCTGTGGTGTTCTGTAACATTTAGGGAGCTGTCCAGAGTTCTTAAACTCCACTGTAGCTGTCCACTTCATGTGGTGCTGCAGTGATTCTTTCAAACCGGGGCAGCTCTGCTTATTGCTGTGTGCTGTCTTACTGCATGTTTCAGTTGAAATAAGAGTAATGATGTGAGGGAGCTGTCCACACAGTGTGGTGCTGAACTTTAGTTGTTAGGCCTGTACAAAAACAGGACACGCAGGAGCAATGAAAGAAAAGGCTTTCATTTCATCATAGAATTGAGCTGATGTTTAATAAATCTTTAATCTGAGAATCTCTCATTTGCAGCTAATATTGAAATGTTTACAATGTATTTATTTCAAATTTCTTCAAGTATTTTTTATATCTTTACAACACCGAAGACAATTTTTAAATGACACGCACATCAACCAAATGTATTTTAGATGTTTAAGACTACCATGGGATATGGTTAGGGGTATCTGTTATCCTCACAAAAGTCACTTTTGGTGTATAATGTTACTGCAATGCCATATCAGGCATGATTATAGAACTCACTGACCTTTAAGATAGGGCAAGCAACTCTTGAAATGTCATCAGCTACATGATTAAAATTAGACTGTATTACAGTAATAATTAGAACCTATACTGAAGAGAGTTTGAAAAGAGTATGTTATACGGTTTAAATATATAGAAATTAATGTTCTTACTGATGGCATTTACAGCATTCCTTTGTTTCTGTTATTTCAGAATATTTTTTCTATCCATGGGCCACCAAATTAATAATGTGATCATTTCTTTTCTTTTTTTTAATGTGTCTACTTCCTTTCAAACCATATCTGTAGAAAAAAAATCAAAAGAAATAAAGTATTCACCAGGGATAAAATACAATAAGAAACTCATAATAAACACTGTGTTTAATGCCTGATTGGATTAGTAGTAACAATTTTTACAGGCTGTTTTTTTTTTTTTTTTTTTTTTTTTTTCATAACAAAAGTTGGAGCAGCAGCTTTTTTAAACACGTGCAAACGCTGTTGTTCTATTGTTTATTTTACTGCTATCCCCCGAGGGCTGCTGTTTGTTCAGCATAATTTATGTGAAAATCTAAAAAAAGCTAAAGAAGGTAATTTATGATTAATTAAAGTCAGCTGAGTTAACAATGACCCATTTTAAAGGTATCCATTTAATCAACCACCCTGGAAGATGTAATGAATAATTTAACCTCCATCTTCTTTGGCATCAAGCCTACAATGATACAATGTTCACCACAGGATACAAACCTTAAAGACAAAAAGGCCAAATTGGAATCCATGAAAATATACAAAAAAGTAACAAAGAAACTTCTGAGGTAAATAAAATGTGGTTCTTTATAATTTCATTTCAGTTTCTTGAAGCACAGAGACTGGACATGTATAACTGTCCAAATATGTATCTGTGTCTGAATTGAACCTCTTGTGATAGGCATGTGTTATTTTATTTTATTTATTTAATGTATGTGCTTGTCTCTGAAAGTCAGCAGCTTTATGTGTGTGCAGGCTCATCCCATTCACCCAAGTGCATGTGCATGAGTTTCATCCCCATTATAACTATGATTATTCTCTTTACTGCCACACTGAATGAGCTCAGTCCATTCAATAATTTGACTTGATGAAAGGCCCCCTCGCGTATTCAATAATACCTGCCACGTCCTTCCCGGCATAGGTGTGACCAATTAGAGAGGATTGACGCTTTTATCCCCAATCCCTACGAGACAAAGTGTTGTAAATACAGCTAAGGCCTACCAGTGGGGGTGTTTATCTGTCCTCAGAGGGGGAGCGAGGAAGGCAGGAGAGGGGAGTTGTATCCAGAAAATTTGGATTTGCTGCTTGGTTGCTGTACTGAGCCAGGCTTCAGCTTAGAGCAAATGACTGTTTAATTTGTTCAGTGTTGCAGGTAATTTCTTTCATTCACTCGAGGTAGCCCTGAACCAAAGTGGCTGAAGGCAAATCGATAGATCTTAGAAATGAAGAAGAACCTAAAACACGTTAGGGTGAGATTATGTTGTGTGTATGTAGTCTGGAGATTGATGGTATGAAGGTGGAACTGAATACTTAGAGGAAGACAATAAGAGAGGAGAACACAGAGGTTACAGTTTTTTTTTTTTTTTCCCAACATGCAATCAGACCAGTTGGGATGGGACCTATGAATCATGGAAGATTGTCCTAAGGCTAAGCACAGCTGAGTGAACATTTAGCAAAGGGTCTGACTGTAGGTTTTTCTTGTTTTAGTCTGTGTTTGTGTGCTCACAAAAGCTTTGCCCACACATAAAAGGACAGATTCAGCCAAGCACCCGACTCCTAAAAGTGTTTAGCTGTTCACGTTCATGGTCAGATTTTACTCTCCTCTTCTCCTATGAAGCAAAGAAGGAAGAGAGGCAGAAAGAGAGGTTGTGGGAGAAAAAGAGGTTAGCACTGAGCCTTTGACATGCTCCTGAAATATTGATGAAGTTGCAAAGTGGTGTTTCACTAATAGCCATCCTTTAGCATTTGCTGACAGGCCATTATAAGGTATTTTTTTTTCTTTTTCTCATTGGCTGTTTTCTCTTTTTCCCTCTCCCTAGTCAATGCCCCTTCGCTCTCTTACTTAACAGCTACAGTACAGTAATTATCTGTAATATACAGCTGTAATGCTCTTTTCTGAAGACCGGGCATTTTCAGATGAGAAATAAATCAGCAGTAATATAATGAGTTAAGTGAAAGTGTAAATAGTTTTTTCTGTTTTTTTTTTTTTAAAGCTGTGAAATATGAACTGTGGTGCCTCTAACCCTGTCTCTTACAAGACACATTTATAAGCTAATTTGATTTGCCAGATACATTTTAGATGTAATGTAATTTCTGGCTGGATCGTGTTTACTGGCAACGTCATTTTCCAGTCCAGGAATCGGAGTTATCAGAAGTCACAAGGAGGATCGCACACTGCGTCCCGAAAGGGTCAGCTCAGTGTCGAGCTACAGCTGCCTACATGTTCACCGCTGTGCCTACCAGCCCATCAGCTGCAGAAGAGAATTAGCTAGTAGCTAAAGATGATACGCTTAATCTCTTAATTCTCCTATGAGATTAATGTATTTTGCATGGTTACAGTAAGAGTACATGAAGAACAACATATTCAGGCTCCATTCATTAAAAAAAACACAACAATTAATGTAGAGCCCTACTATAAGCATGAAGCATTTAATAACATATTTAATATATGTCTTAAGAACAATAATCTAACATTGTTCAACAACTGAGGAGTTTCATTCATCATTAATCATGTCCATGTCTTCTTCATAGTCAAGTCTACATTTTGTGGGAGGGGCTAAAAAAAATCAACTTCTGTTAAGTTCCAAATTTAGCAGTGATTATTATCAAAGTATGAATTCTTCATGCCTTAATCATGTCTGAGGACCAAAATGGTCAATAGTTATTTTTCTTTGAAAACACATTTGATAAAAATGGCTTCTAATCCAGACAGCAGGACACATCCTACAAAACACGTCACTATTCAGGGGATTGGGTTGGTGGGTGTTGTACAGGCAAACGGTAAAATATACTCACATATAAAGCTGAAATCAGTTTAATGGAGCACTTAAGTATTACTAAAGCACAACTAAACAACAGCACTAGACTTGACAAGAGTACAATGCCTTACCAGTGTAGCCAGTGCAGTCAGTCCTAGTTTGAACAGAAACAATTACTTTATAGGGGAATGAGTGTGATTACATGCTGCCCTGAGAGACTCAACAAGCAATTACAAATCAGTAAATAATAATTACAATGGCAGCTCGGCTGAAAAGCTGTCTGCAGTGGAAGCAAAGACCTCCTAGAAACAGATACTAGTAACATCAAGCTACATGCACACAAACATTTAGCGGCATGAAAAATTATCTGTCTGTCTGATGCATAAACACCAAAGGCATGCAAGCGGTTTAATCTCTGTGTTTCTATCTCAAGTATCATTTGAAAATGATATGTGTGCACGTGTCTGAACTATCGGGATAGTACTGTGTGAGTGTACACACATTCAGGGAAGTAACTGCATATCAGTTTCTTTGTTTCTGGTTAGCATTCTGTATCTGATATTTCCCCTTTTAGATTAAATTGTATCTACAGACTTGTGGGAATTATTATGCTCACTTTATATGTTCTTATGTAATTATTTACTGAAATATTTCTTCTACACAATCAAGAATTTCCCTGCTTTGGATAATGAAGACGATAGATGACTTGTATTTTATATTGTACCACTGTCAGTCATGGCAACAAGCAAACTCCTGCCGTGTGGTTTATCATGTCAAACGAGTTTATTATGTATGCTCGCCATATAAACAACAAAAACAAGTCCTAGTTGTACAATTTAGGTCAGTGTTTTGCAAGTAATCCCAGGAACAGGCCATGGATTATGTGAGGCATAATCTATCAAAGGTTAGCGGTTTTAACAATGCTGCGCCAACAGAAAATAATCAGAACTGTTTGATCTGCTATTCGGAGTCTTCCACATCTCATCTTTTCATATTGAACCTCAAACAGAATGATGGTGTGTTGCCAAAGAGAACATTAAGCAGAGATAAGGAATCTAACCTGCTATTATAAGTATGTACGCTGAATTACTCTTTGTAGCAGATTGTTTTGACTGTTTCGTTGCATTCGTTCTTCAGCGGAAAATAATCAGAGCATGCTGTTCCCCAGTGCCTCACTCTGTGTCACAGTTGGTTAAAAACAAAATCATGCTGGAGCACGTTGCCTTTCTCAAGGCATCCTTCTTTAATTCCTCTTTGTTCTGCTTCTCTTATGTATGCCTGACAATAAGCCAGAACACAACTGGCCATTCATTTTTTTTCCCCAAATATTTTCCCTTTGGTTAACAAATCATTTATTGATAGATGAACTTGGTGCATTGGCACTGTCAAACCTAAGAGATTTAAATGTGAAAAGCACTGGTTCACATAATGGATAACAACAGTCCTGAGGTCAGTGCTGTACAGTCTGTGCCCAAAAACGTGCTGATCAGGTTCATTTCCATGCACCTTGCTTGAATGGTGGTGTGTTCCTGTGACAATTCCTCTTGGTATTAAAATGTTTCTTTGGGTGATTGGAACACAAATCTACAGCCAACATACACTGCCATTATTGTGCCCCTAGGGCATCTGGCTAGCCAGTCATCACTT
The DNA here is from genome assembly GCF_007364275.1 of Archocentrus centrarchus. Classification (NCBI taxonomy): domain Eukaryota; kingdom Metazoa; phylum Chordata; class Actinopteri; order Cichliformes; family Cichlidae; genus Archocentrus; species Archocentrus centrarchus. The sequence continues at coordinate 3,755,651 of NC_044360.1, read as the reverse complement.
CCACTAGAATGCCAAAAGGCCGTCTGTCACCAGTCAAGCAACACATTTCTCTAGCAAGGGCTAGCAGCCATGTGACAGACTAGCAGCCTGTTGAGGATGCACCTCAACTCTCATCCTTTGACAGCTGGGATAGGCTTCCCCCTTAATGGCAAACAAGTTCTATGTGCACTACGATAGGCAACTATCTAACAACCATCTAGAAACCTGCTATGTGCCACAGAGAGCAGGCAGGTGCCATTAACAGGCCCCGACCTGTAATTTCCAAGCTACCAAAGATTTACTGCTTGAATCTAAGCTGATGAGGGTCTGCCACTGGAGGCTAAAGATTTGTTCTGCTGGCCTGTGTTTTTCACTATAATTTCTGTTTTGTGATCTGTTCTGAAAAGTTGGAAAGTGGAAATATTGTTCCCTGAAACCAGTCGATACATGCACATAGATGCATTTTCAGAGATTCGTTATGACTAGAGTCATGGTGATTGGATGACTACCCTGCACAGTCAGTTGAGTTCTTCCTGTGAGATTCCCAAACTGACTCAGCTAATTGCCTCACTAGTTCACATCTGAGTTAAAAGGCACTGAAGCTGTCTGAAAGCACTCTGCTCTATTGTTTATAATCTTCAACTATAGTAAGTCAATACAGTGATTTATCACATGCTTACACACAAGCAAAGGCATGCGACCGCTACGTGAGAACACGGTGTTGGGCTAACAGCTAATGTATTATAACAAATATTAATCTGAAAAGCAAATGCTTGAGCCTGTGCTGGAGTTAAGCCACATCTGTGCTGATTGATACTGTAAAAGGGTCCAGCTGGTGGTTAATTCTGATTATCCAGCAGAACTTTCAGTGAACTTCAGAGTTTTGGAGAAAGAAAGTGGTTTCAACATGGTACATCACCAAGCTTAAACTGCAAAGGTCAATATTTTGAATGGAACTGAATTGAAAAAGTTAATGTAAAGGGAATCAAACTGTGGTCACAAGTTGGTTGGTAAGCTGATGGCCTGTAAAATGAGTGTCAGAGAAAGTCAGAAAAGCAGAGGCTCCGAGGGTGAAAAAAGGAAAGAAAGCTAAACCAAGCTTATATTTAAAATTCTGACACCATACATTATTATTACATGAAGAAAGAAGCCAATGAGGGAGCCGGGGCCTTAGATAGAACTGTAATGATAATTCAGTTTGAAGTGTGGTGTGTGTGTGTGTGTGTGTGTGTGTGTGTGTGTGTGTGTGTGTGTGTGTGTGTGTGTGTGTGTGTGTGTGTGTGTGTGTGTGTGTGTGTGTTGAGTCCTCTTATGCAATGCAAGGAGAGTTCTAATATTGCATCAGTACCAAAATTCATGCTGAAATTGAATGTCAAGCAAGGTGCACATACTCAAAGTGGGCATGATTCAAATCCACAGAAAATGCACACACATATAGTGTGCATACAGATGACAAATACCAACAAAAAGTGTCTTAATGTTTTGGCATTCAATGACTCCTTCTGCCCCAAGTCTTATCCTTGAAGAAACCACTTCCACCGAGAGAGAAATGTTTAATCATAGGATAAATCTGACCATAACAGAGACCTGGGGTTCCTTCACTGCAGGCTCTGCGGTTTTGTCCACTCTCTGTTCTGGATTCATGTAAACACCAGCATTTCATCATGAATCACAAGTCATTTACAAAAAAAAAATCTTTTATGTCTTCCATCCACCTCAGAGTTAGAAATATCACCATATGAAGTCAAATTAATGCTATGTTCTGTTCTGAGATCACACTGTGTTCACTTTTACTCATCCTGAGAAGCCAGAGGGAAGTGAGGAGAAAAGGTATAGCAATGATAATGATGAGGAGCAGTAACAGAAGAGGCAATGTGAAGAAAAAGAGAGGGATGTTAAAGAAACAGAATGCAGAGGAAGTGAAAAAATATCCTGTAAGGCCTGTTTATCTAGGTCATCAAAGTCTTCATCTTCACTGGCCTCCTTCTCCTGCTGCCTCCCTCTCCTTTTCTCTCCCTCAATTCCCCGTATTGTTCATCCACTGCCCTGTGTAGCACGTTGCCTTTTGCCATCTACTTCTGCTAGCTTGGATGCTAATGGCTTGCCATGAAAGTTTAAATACCCTGAACGGCTCACTAATTTAATAATTATCACTCAGCAGATGGACAGTTAGAGTCTCCTCTTCCCAGCCTCTTTGCTTTCACTTACTGAGAGGAAAAGACATTACCAAGTTGGAAAGATGCTGAGTTTATTAAAAATACAAATTTAAGCATGATATGAAATACTTAAACTGTGGATCCCTGAGGTAATCCAGGTTAAGTTAGGTAGATCAGTTTCCCCCATTTTTTTCACACAAATCATACTGTCTAGAATGCTCTCTCTCCAGTTTTGACTTGAGCATGGAGTACAGTACTTATACACATTCAAGAAAAATGTACTTTATTCACCTTAAATAAGTGGGTATATTATAACTTTAATATAGTCCCCATAGCAGCTGTAAATACAGAGAGAATTATATGCTACTGAAATGCTCTGTGCTTTATAGCTCCACTCCCCTCTGTTAGCTGCATTTTTTAATCACATACACTTATATTTTTGTTTCACCTGGGGACCTAAGTAACAAAGCAAGCATAACTGGGCAGGCAAGAAGGAAGAAAAGCAACAACAACAAAAAAAGAGGCTGATTTTATTCAAAATCTGCCTCAAATAACAGGGTTTTGGGTGAAAAGCTGAAAAGGCTTACATGTTCATTGCGATGTCTAAGAATATACCTCAAACACCGAAGTTGCTTCCAGCGCTGACACACTGGTGTGTCATTCTCAAAGACAACCAAGGAAATTACAGTATATGCCACAACTAATGGTTTTAAAAGTGACTGAAAACTCCCATTGTTACACTAGCATTCAACAGAAATTGGTGGTAATGGAGCAGTGACAGTTGAGTCTCTGATAAAATAGGTACTAAAACATCGCCCAAACCGCAGTGGATGTGTCATCAAAGAATCTGTAGCATTAGGCTTCAGGAAAAGGGGAGCTGAGAGTGGAGCATGTAACTGGCTATGCATTTCAGAGATAATCAAAGAGCAATGGGATGTTGTGAGTCATGCCTCATAAATTTTTGTGTGAGAGTATTCCCGCTTTTGCATTCCCTCACTCTTTTTTCCCTTTCCATCATTTGCTCTGAGGGGTGTGAAGGCCAGAGGGTTCCAGTCTTAATTACTGATGAGAAATGCAGAGCCTGGACACCTGGCCTTACCTCTCGGCATAGCTCACTCTGGGATCATTTCTCAGTCGATGGTGCAGCATCAGTGGCTACCGGTCCTCAAATAAAGTGCTTGTGTGTGGCTCACATATGTGTGTGTGTGTGTGTGTGTGTGTGTGTGTGTGTGTGTGTGTGTGTGTGTGTGTGTGTGTGTGTGTGTGTGTGTGTGTGTGTGTGTGTGTGTTGTAGCTTTACCACCTGACACCTATGGTTGTCAGGTGGTAAAGCTCTCCTGGGCTGCCTGATGTGAGTCTGCTTGCTTCAGCACCAATATTCCCACAGCCTATTGCAGCTAGGGGGCCGCGTCAGCAACACAAACAATAACACCAAAGACAGTGTGGCACATGGTAGAACACATACCTTAATTAAGCCTCTGCAGACCATATAATGTACCCTGTGGTTCTCAGATAATTTCCTCTTATTAGCCCAGCGATACATGAATATCTGCTTTTTGACAGACAAGAGAGAGGATATTTGACTTTTGTGCTTGCATTTATATTAGTAATATCATCTTCTTCTGTTGCTTCCCTGTAATTGCATATATTTTATTATGCCTAAGCTGGTAATAAACTTCTGTTTGACCCATGTCCTTTCATCCTATCAATAATCCAAACTGATCGTTTCTAATGCATGGGGCCCTTATTTAAAAAAAAAATTAGAATAATTCCAATGGTCCACAGTCATCTAGACTTGATAATCAGAACATTCAAGCAGGGTAACAAAGTTAACAAATAAATAAACAATTTCTGAAGCATTGATGTCGCTCGTAGGGAATTGAACAGTGACAATTGTGACACTGTGATGCACGTCAGGCAGTCGAGATGAAGATATTGAGCCTCAAAGAGAGAAAAAAAGGGCACAGATGTTAATGTGACACTAATGTGTTTTGCCCTTTTAATCCTGACAGATTACATTTTTTTGGATGTATACAAAGGTCTCCTAATAAACAGTGGGAGCATTGCTACCCTTTTTATTTTTTTTTACATAGCCTATCGTTTCTGTTATTAGCATATTTCCATCTAGCCATATTTATTTTTTTATCATTTAATTTCTCTAACAAAACTATATTTATTATTGTGACTTGTCAGATGAATGTCCTTTCATTCGATTTTAGATGCATAATAAAATAGATAAATGTCAAAGTCAGATGAAGAAAAAGAAGTCACCTCATTAATGCTGCTGAGAGGATTTTGTGGGATAACCGAAAGCTAAAACTTGAAATTTGCTCCAGTTATGCTGAAGAATTTTGTCTGGACACATTTTTACTCTGGTGTCTGCTTTGCTTGCACTTTCATGTTTGACCCCTCCTTCTTCTCTCCCTGTCTGTCTTGTGTTGTCTCAACACAATGCAAAACTGCAGATGTGCGAGATTTTAAACCTTTCCCTCAACTCAAACTCCTGTCCAATTAGTGGGACTTCAGCTCTATCCATCTCAGTATATTTAGCACTCCACTGCCTTTTTTTAAAGTCTGTATTTTCCTCTTCCCCCTCCATTTTGCTCATCTGCTGGATTTTTTTTCCCCAGTCTCTCGCCTCTCTTCTCCTTATCTGCCTTACTTTCTGATAACCCTTTTCTCTTTCCTCACTGCTCTGACTTCCAGTGCTCCCTCTCTTCTCCCTCTCAGTCCTTCTATCGTCACCCATCTCATATCATGCTAGTCTGGATTGTGGTGTGGCATGCTGTCTATTGAATAGTTATCAGAGTGTGTCGCCTCTCGGCTGTGGGTGTGAATGCTGAACATGGCGTTATGCAGGCAGAGAGGGCTCTGTGAGAAGAAGTGGGTGGGGGTTATGTTTGAGGGGACAGTGCTGCAAGCTATGGGAGATGGATGGAGGGTATCAGGGGCTTGACTGACAAGGCAAATGGTAATAAATGACTCTCATGCCCGCTGACGAATGAACACACAGGGCTAGGAATAGAACCAATCACTGCAGATAAACACTGACATGACAGGCAGTTTGTGTGGTCTCCTCTAATGTGGTCCACTTTTATGTGCCGTAACTAAAAAATGCTGCATTAATTTGCTCTCCAAAGCTTTGTACAGTGACCTTTTGGTGAGATCACAATTGAAAGTCAAATGTGAACTTGTGTGTGATTGTACAGGATTGTGTAATGCTCACAGAGGCACAGATGTGATGGATGGACTTATGTGCTTCTCCACTGCCATTAGTCAGCAGGGATGGCCACCTGGGTGTGATGCACCATGCCAGAGGTTGAAGGCCAGGACAAGATTAAGATTAAGATTAAGATAGTTTATTTGTCACATGCACAGTTATACACAGTACAATGCACAGTGAAATGTATTTTGTACCTGCAACCATATATACACACACACATATATACAAGAAGAATAAAAATAAAAATAGGTAATTCACACTATACACTATACTCTATATACTATACACTATACACACTTTTACATGGAATTATAGATTATAATATTTACATTGTGCAATAATAGTCCAGTTAGGGCTCAGAGTTGAGCAGACGGATGGCTTGTGGGTAAAAACTCTTCTTCAACCTTCCCACTGCCTGTGTGCCTATAACACACTCTGTGTTCTTGCATCCTTGAGTTTGTGTAACTATGTGTTTGTTTAAAAGATGGACTCTGCAAGCTCATCTGTTAGTCTTGCTTCACTTATGAAGAAAGTTGCACAATAAATATTACTCAGAGAATACCACAGTTGCATATTATCTTAAATACATATGTAACAATTTGTGCTTGTTATTGCAAAAAATTCACATGATTTAATCAAAGGAACAAAATATTGGCCAGTGAAAAACAGTTAAATGACTGCATAAACTACAAAGTGTATGTTCTTTCCCAGTAAGCCACTGCTAACTCAGTGGTTTCGCTTTTGCAGCATTGCTTTCATCAGTCTTTGTAAAAAAAGATAAAACACAAGAGTCAAAGTTTGTATTCGTTAAAAAGCTCTATTAATATCTACTGCATAATCACATAAGCATGGTTATTTTATCAGAATTCGGCAACATCCCCAATTAAGCTCTGACAAAATACCAAGACTTTTCTTGTTAAAGAGTAACAGAGTACTAGCTGGATGATTTTGATTTTTTAGCTTTTACAGTCTGAAAACTGCCAAACAGAGAAGGCAGCTTGAATTGAGACACATTAAATTAAATGATCCATTTCTGAGTGAAATGTCATAAACACAAAAACTTCTGTGTTCACAGAGTTTACACGACCTTGTGATTTCAATATGGCTTACAAAAGGTACAAGAACAGTCATCTGTATCTCATTTTGATTGTAATGTTAATTCCTTGAATCAAAGTGGAAAAAGGAAACAACAAAACAAAAATATAATTATATTTTATCACGGGTTATTCTGACAGTGTGACTGCAGCTCAGCAGGCAGGTTATATGGCTGCATTGTAGCCTCTTATCCTGGCTCATGTAATAAGCTGAACACAGCCACTGTAGATGGATGCTGTTATAAGAAAACCAAACCAGTCACTTGTTAACATCACCTGACCTTGTGCTTGTCTTCAGTCCATAAATACATGCTCACCGCTTACATCAAATCCCGTCAGCTGACCAGACAGTAGACCCCACTTTAGCCACAAACAATGCCTGACCAGTCTGTCCGGCACATCAGCTACTCTGTGGTTTCTGCTCACACATACAGGTTTGCTCTAGATTTCAAACATGCAATCACACACACAGCCAATCACATGGACGTACGCAAATACTGTGAGAGAAAAAACAAACATTTCAATTACCCACACTGTCAGTTTGCTTGCCTGCTTGAGTAATGCTGCTTGGGTTGATGGCAGACATTGCAGTAACAAGCCTCTCTACTGAAAAAAAAAAAAAAACATCTCTGCTGTTACTCACAGCCTGCATCGAAGCTCCTTCACTCTTCAAAGCACTAGACCCAGAGTTGCTGAGAAGCGGATGTGCTGGCAGTCACCAAAGACAGCAAAAAAGTTTGCAAGCCTTAGCTTAGAGAATATGAGATGTAAACCGTACAGCTTTAAACACGGGATAACTGCTGTAGCAACCTAGAAAGCAAATATTCATACAGAATATTGCTAAAAGTATCCGCTCATCTGCCTTCACATGTATATGAACTTGAGTGACATCCCCTTCTTAATCCATATCTCTGTTCTCTGCAATTAGTGTAGGGTCTTTACCTTCATTATAAAGCGCCTTGAGGTGACTGTTTGTTGTGATTTGGCACTGTACACAGTAAAAGTCACCCAGACACTGATGTTGATGAGAAGGCCTGGCTCACAGTCTCCGCTCTAATTCATCCCAAAGGTGTTCTATCAGGCTGAGGTCAGGACTCTGTGCAGGCCAGTCAAGTTCTTCCACAGCAAACGGGCTCATCCATGTCTTTATGGAGCTGCTTTGTGCACTCGTGTGCAGTCATGTTGGAACAGGAAGGGGCCATCCCCAAACTGTTCCCACAAAGTTGGGAGCATCAAAATGTCCCAAATGTCTTGGTATGCTGAAGCATTAAGAGTTCCTTTCACTGGAACTAAGGGGCCGAGCCCAACTCCCACACCATAACCCCCCCTCCACCAAACTTTACACTTGGCACAATGCAGTCAGACAGGTACCGTTCTCCTGGCAATGGCCAAACCCAGACTCAACCATCAGATTGCCAGCTCATCAAGTTCAGCCTGTAATCCCAGTAAATCAGATGATGCCAGCCAACATAACCCTTCTACGTAACCACTTGGCAAATCTCATATAGGGTGCACTCTGTAAGATTCTTTAGCCTGTCTATTGCTTCATCTCCAAGCAACTTTACAAACCACCTCCATCCTAGTTCCTCCTGTTTAAGCAGTCCTTGATGTCTATTGTAACTGATATCTGCTCTTCTGCAGGGGGCTTTTTACTGCTATCTATGCCAAATATAGATTCCTTAGGAGTATACCGGCCCTCACTGAAATGTTGGTTTGGTTTGAACCAAAGGTCACAGTTGACTGCCATTTAAAAAAATATATTATGTTTCGCTTTGAACTATTCAAGAACACCTGAGTATTGTTACTTTACCTTACCTGCCTATAGTTTTTCATTTGACTTGCCTATGAATTTGTCTTCTTGCTAAGCTAAAAATCAGATTATCCTAAAGTTTTAAATATGTATGACCTGACACAATGAGGTAGTATAGCTTGGAGCAGTTCCTTCTAAAACCAATATCTCTCATGTTTTAGGTTCTAAGCAATTGCAAAACACAGGTTACAATTGTCCCCTCACCACACACACACACACACACACACACACACACACACACACACACACACACACACAAGCTTGTAAAATGGAGGAACTCCTTCAAACAAATTCACATATAGGCCTGACTCCTCCATTTGTAGGAATGCTCGCAGCTCTCTGTGGACTGTGGTGGTGAGAAATGGTCATGCAACAATGAGCCAGTGAAAGACACCAACACAGAGCGAAAGAATCAGATGAAGAGCAGTGAGTGAGAAAGACAAAAACAGACAGATGCAGCACAAAGCAGCTTTGTGGAGGGGGAGCTTTAACTGAAACCCAAATGACTTCTGATGCCCCATATCGCTGTTCTACATAAACACACCCCCACACACAGACACACAAAGATACGCATGTGAAAACACACGCTGACACCCATCCACCCACGTATACACTCCTATCGCTGCTGCACATGAGTAACCCAGATGTGCTTCCCACGTATATCTGCTCTCTGCACCCCTCCCACAGTGAGAATAAAGAGGCCGAGGAGCACAACAGAGCACACTGCAGGAGACAGAGGAAGAAAATGAGAGGAGGGTGCTTTACTGAGACATTAAGACAGGGAGAGAGTGGAAGGACGCAGAACACAAGCAGAGAAGACTAACTAAGGGGTGGGCAAAAGAGACAGTAGTGATGTGTCCCAATAATGCAAAGAGAGAAGAGGAAAGCACAGAGGAACAGTGGGATGACTCACACTAACACATGAGAGAGGACACAGGGAGAGGAGTTCAATATGTGTCTGGGAATCCCATTAATGTTTTGCTGGTCCGATTTCATAGTGTTAGATATGCAGGAAAAAGTTCAAGTGTCCAAATTTTGATTATGCAATATCTTTGCTTTCCTATTTTGGACTTTGGGGCTCACTGTTCCATCAAAGGTCAATACTGTCATGATGGCGTTTTTGGAACAACAGATGTGGCTATAAATTATGTTTTGACCACACCCCGTAATGAGGGGAGTATCGAGTTTGTATCTTAATTCAGCAGAAAGTTGATTTCAGGACGTTACCATGAAGCTGCCTGAGGTTTTTGGTTTCTTTCCACCCTGGTCTTAACTTAGCTTGCAGATTAATTACTTGCACACTTGCAAAAAGGAAAGTGTCTTTGTAAAATTTTAAAGACATGATGTTAATGGCAGTTTATTAGACTAATACATCTGAATATGTCAAATAATTTGTATGCACTTCTATTTTTTTAAGGCACAAGAGGCAGGCGCGCTGTTTTATTCAGTAGTACCCCACCAGCTCCACATAACACTAATACTCAGAGAAGGCATTCACAGTCAATTACAAAACAATGAAAAATGCACTGTGACATCCCAACTTAAGAGTGTGTTGTGATCCAGAACAAAGGTGAAAAGCTTGATCTTTAGTATGCAAATTCTCTAATTACTGGATGTGAAAAAAGTTAAATCATATTGCAGGTAAAGAATTGCTCTTGTTCCTATAAAGTACTGCATGTACTGCAGTGTCAGGAAATACTTTTCTTGGCGTGGCTCTTGTGGTCTGGAAAATGACAATATTATGAAAAAGTAGATTTCTTTCAAATAGTTTAATTAAGACAGAAGGATATTACCAAATGATAAAATATGATTCCAGATGAGGATTTATTAGATGTTATGTCAACTTTACTGTGTCTGTGAGAAATAAACAGAAGCAAATGACAAGTGACAAATTAGCCATGGAGGCTGCATGCTTGGTTGAATATTGTGCAGCAGGTGTTGGGTATCCGAGACTCTACTTCTGCTCTGAGTTCTGCAGTTCTCTGGTGGGGGAACTCCTCAGCTGGGGAGACACTGATTGACAGCCTGAGGTGGGCAGCCAGATGCTCCCCCTGCAGGTGACTCTTCAGCTCAGTTTTCCTCTTAAGTAGATCATTCTGAAGTAAAACTGACTGGAGAGCAGAGGTGGATCTGAGGAGAAATGCTGTCCCGGTGGTGTACTAGTGTGCAGTTGTGTCATGTGAGCATGTACATTTGGGTTTTGTCTGAGTCTTTGTGTGGGGCCATGCAGTACTGTAAGTGGCTGAAGAATCATTCAGACCTTTTATTAAAGTAAAACACTTATTCTTTGAGGAAAAAGAGTGCTAGTCAGGTAGAGGTATAGTAAAATCACAAGATACTGCCAAACACGCTTAATTTGTGCCTTTTGGTGGTGGAGCTCTTCTAAACTGGACTGCGCCGGCTGTACTCAGCACCAACAGCAAATAGTCTTGTTTTAAATAGTGATAAAGTCAGCATAAGAAGGCAGGAAGGGTTATTGTGCAGTAATCACAACAGTGTCACAAGAGAACTCAGCTCATGCCCCCATTTGGGCACTTTGGTTTTGCACTCAGCTTCATTTTCCCGCCTCACTCTTTTCATTTTCACTCGATCAACTAATCGGAAAAACTCTGACACCATCTTTTGGTGACTTTTGCATCTGTGGCCCGATGCTTGGCTAAGCAAGCCGTGTGTCAGCAAAACCACCACAAAGTGTGCAGCAACACGGCTCACTGAATCATGTTCCTTTCCAGTGCACAGAGCATGTGTACACATGTCTGTTGTGTGCGAAACGTTTGTGTCCCAATGGTCAGATGTGTGTGTCTATGTCCCCGTATTAATATTGCATACCTATGCTTCTTAAAAAAAAAAAAAAAAAAAAAAAAGGGAGGGTGGAAGATTCGCTTCAGAGCACCACTCTCAAAACAGATTTACTTTTCATTCATTTAATTTAGGCCCACACCGTGTGTGTTATGCAGAAACTATCATTTTGTATTCAGCCCATGCTTGGATGAGTTTAGCTCTCAAACGATGTTTTGCAGCACACGCACTTTCAGAAATATTGGTTTGCTGCCTACATGGTATGGTTATCAATGGGACTGATGAAAAAACAACAAGTTTCGAGATACTTAAAGATTTTTATATGAATGAGTGTAAACCACAGACAGTCTTGACTTGAAAACTTTACGCAATTTATTTAAAAAAATGGCCAAGTTTTGTTGGGATTATGTAAATCTAAAAGAAAATCAAATGTAAAACTGTGGAGGAATCAAGCATCTACGATTTGACAAATTTGGGGAAAAACCCACATGATACACAGATTAATGCTCACACTTGAATGCACACACAGTTAGCCAATACACCTAAATAGAAAAACACACAGCGGCAAATCTAGTTTAAGAGATATGTGTAACCGCAGGCTATTACTCGCACAGAGGCAAAAGACAGCTTGACGCTAGCAGATAGGACCATTACAGCCAAGGAGCGCCAGTGTTTCACCACTAGATAAGAAATCAATTAAATGTACAGTATGTTGCTTTCTGCCTCCCGTATACTTGCCCCCAGCTCTCAGCCTGAGCTCTTATTAGAAATACAACACTATCACTCTCTAATAGGTCAGAAATTTCCTTCATCCTCCTGCACATTTCAAAGACCACATTCTATGAAATTTGATACATCACAAAAAGGAGTTAGATGGAGTAGATTAACAAATATGACATGTCATTCTGTGCTACAGTGCTTCAGACAGTTCATGTATTTATATATAGTCAGTATTTGAGCTTGAACCCTCTTAGGCGAACTTTCTTGTAAAGTCTTTACATGTTTTTCAGACTTCAGGAACATTTCACCGGGTTTCTTGAAGGGCATTTAAAGCTCTTCTTTGGATGCTGGCGGCCTTTTCTTTCTAGTCTTTATGAATATGACCCCATGCTGTTTCAGTAATGCTGAGGTCCAGGCTCTGTGGAGGCCAGTCCACGACCGATAGTCTTCCAATGTGTATCTTTCTACAACACATTAATGTGGTGTGTTGTATCATATCAATGTTCATACTGGCCCAAAGATAACATGGGAAGGTTTATTGGCACACAGTAAATATTTCCTGTATGTAAAGAGAATGAGATACTGTGATAAGTTTACACACTAGCTGACGTTGTTTGCTACAGTATGTGATATCTATTAACAATACATGACTGTATGCTTTGTTATCTCATTGTGTGGACTTCAAATATTTTATGAGCTCTGGAAGTACTTTGTCAGTTCAAGTTAGTGCACGGATGTGGAACTGATTCCCACAGGGTCAGCCTGTGCACAGGGCTACCTGGTCACATGCACAACATTTGCATGAATAAACGCTCATGATATTTGACTGTTAGTGGAAAACTCTCAATATTTCCAAGGGCTTGTTCCCAGCACATAAATGCAATAAAAACAATAATAATAATAATAATAATAATAAAGTAATTAAAGTTTACAGATTCTAGAAAGAACACAGGCAACTGTGTTTTCTTTGATAAATGTCTTATTTAACAATTTCCCTGGACATCCTAATTGTGGTGTTGGCTCATGTTTCAGTGCACTGAACTGGAAAACCTTGGCATCTGTGCCGCTCCCTTTCCTCCTTCTTCTCTCTCACTTTCTCTCACTTTCACGGTTTCTCTTGTTTCCAAATTCCCATTGCACCAATATTCCCAGGACATCTTTTTTTTTCTACCACTTAGCATATGAAAAATTATCACAATTATGTCATAGATTTGGTAAGAATAACAATATCAGTTTTCCAGCTGGAACCCCAAGCATTGTGCAGTCGAGTTAAACTGAGCATGTGCTCTGTGAAGTAAAGTAGTGGTTTGATGCCAGGTTTATATATATATATATATATATATATCCACACACACACATACACATACACACTATGGCTGACTTTAAGCAAAGGTAGACACCTTTGAAGGGAGAAATCATTGGCAGGAGTAATTTTAATTGGTTGCAAGTTCTATGAAACATTCCCTACAGTACACGTATCTATTTTTGGTCCCGCTCAGTGAAGGAGTCCAGACCTGTGCAAGCAGCCAAAAGCCATTTTTATGAGCACTAAATGCTGTCCAGTGCATTCACCCCTGCAAATAAAAGAAGCACTAGTCTTGTCTCTGTGAAACACCCCATTACTCCTCCATTGTTTGCCAAAGCACTTTGTCAAGAAATAATTTACACCAAGTCTTTCTGCTTCCAGCATTTCCAACACAAGGTCGCGTCCAGCAGTGTCAATATATACTGTACCAACCTATAGGGATGGTGTTTTGGTGGGAGCGATATTAAATTTACACTGTTTTAAGAATGTGTTGAACATATGTAAATTAGATTGTGTACACTGCACACAGAAGCCTTATTTTTAATTTCTCACAAACACTAAAAGACTGGCAGGCAACCATAGATAAAAAAATAATGACCATAAATGTACATTGCAGAATGATCTGTATCTTCTAATTTTGTCTTCATTCAAACTGATTTTATGTTGTATTTTTTATAATTTAAAGATCAGTTTGAAGTATATTTCTGTCTGTGAAAGTAGTACAAAGGTTAGTGGTCACAGTACATTGTGTAGGACTGACTGGGCCTTTATGCTGAAGAGCGTTTCTGGAGGAAAATTATAAGAGGAAACTCCCTCTGTTTCCTCTCTGACCTATCTGTGCCTCCACAGGCCCATCATTTTTGCCACACTTACTCAGACAGCAGCAGGGCAGTTATTCCCAAAAAGCACAATGTTTCATTATAAACATACTGTAGGCTCTGCAAAGTAAGTTGCTGCTGATTTTTTACAGTTAGACAAAAATCAGATGAATACTTGCTTTAAGCCAAGTAATTTTGCAGCAAAACCCAGAAAACAAGAGAAGTAAAATGTGACCTGTGTAACGTTCTTGTGTCTCAGAGCTATCCCTCTTTGGTTTCCATTGGTACTGATGGCTGATGGGTGTGGATAAATACACACCTATGTGAACAAAAGTCTGCATGCAGAGCTCTGGCTGCAGTAGCAAGATTAAAGTCCTCATGTTGCTCTCCACGGACATGTGCCACCTCCTTTGCAAAACCACTCAAAGACACACTGTGGATGAATTAAACTGCACACTGGGAGAAAAGTGTGCGAAACATGTGCCCCATTTGCAATGCAAATTTCAGCTTGCAGTCTCCTGAGGCCTATCATAGACAGCATTCACAACCAGATGAACACGCAAGCAAGTGCTAGTGCTTTCATTTCATATGCTCTCTAGCACCCTCTTCTTCTCTTGCTTTCTGTTTTCCTCATTAAGCAGTTCCATTTCTAAAGATGTTTATGCATTTCATGGATACTGATTCTAGTGATGTGTGGAGTTCCCAAGTTGGGAGGTAAACAGACCCTCTAGGATGGCTGCCTGTTTTATCCACCAACCAGTTAAACGGTGGAAACAGCCAACTAAGAAGCTCATTATGCACCATGAGATTGCTCTAAATGTGCCTTTATTACACTGCAGCCATCACTTAAGTCTTTGTATAACTGACGGTTGAACTTGAGCACATCATCAAGGTTTTACAATGGTGTATACACTGTGCATTAGAGACCATATAACCCACAGCACAGATGTTTGGATGAAGTGAGATAAGTGTCTGTTTGGATTTGTGATTGGATTACATATTAGTTAATAGAATAAAAAAATTATCAGTTTGTGAATATTTTACCCTTAAATACCATATATATATATATATATGTGTGTGTGTGTGTGTGTGTGTGTGTGTGTGTATACCCACTCACCCTGTGGGTGGTGTTTGTCCTCAAAGCTCGGGTCCTGGAAGTTTGAGGGTCCTGCGCAGTATCTTATCTGTTCCCAGGACTGCGCTCTTCTGGACAGAGTTTTCGGATATCGTTCCTGGAATCTTCTCTCAGTTTTGGGGGTCACTATCCCGAGTGTTCTGATTGCCACGGGGACCACTGTTAGCTTCCTCTTCCACATCCTCTCTAGCTTTTCTCTGGGGCCTTGGTATTTGTCAAGCTTCTTGTGTTCCTTAATCCTGATGTTGCCATCACTTGGTATCACTACGGCTTTCTTCCTCTGTTTGTCACTATGATGTCCGGTTGGTTTGCCATCACCAGTTTGTCTGTATCTGGAAGTGCCACAGGATCTTAGCTCAGTCATTCTCTACCACCCGTGGGGGTGTGCCCCATTTTGACCTCGGGAATCCAGGCATTTCAACATCTGGTAAAGAATTTATTGACACCTAATCTCAACTGATGTGTGGTTATCATTTATATTTTTTAGATATGCCATCTTCATTAGTTTTCCCCTTTCATGAATATGAACAGTAACTGTTCTAACCCTGTATATACAGTACTGTGCCACTCCTCCACAAACCCTCCATTTGCTGACTTCAACCATAACCCAATTTTCTGTTGGTTTATGGTTTATGCCATGCTGAGTGGAAATGTGTCTCACTTTCAAATACAAGTAAGTTTGCTGGTAAGTAACGATATTAAACCCAAATCACCGTCAGACTGAGACGTGTTTACGCGTGCAGAGTGTATATGTTCACTCACAACTTCCTTGTCAGTGCTGCTCTAAGTTGTATCAGGATCGATTTTGCAGTCTGCTGAAGGGTTTATTGACCGTTTGAATAAGGAAGAACGTATTGATTTTCATGCTTTCATGTCTAGTTTAATGTACTGATTTTAACATGTTGAAAACAACAAAATAGACATTAAAACACCTTCCTAAATATTAGGCTATATTTAGCTTTCTCTTTGCATAATACCATCTAATATCTCTAACGTTCTATACGACATATGTCTTGACTTTGTTGTAGGTGCATCACAACATTCATCAAGCTCTTCACTGTGTACAATTTATTGTGATTTTTTTAAGGACCCATCCCAGAGGTGAAGGCTGTGCAAAGATGCCATTTTCCCTGCATAAATCAGTTATATTTTCATTTTGTTGGATTTCCTTCTGTGGCAACTGCAGACGTTTTCTAAACCCACTGTGGCCACATGCAATCATATGATGCACGTCAACAAGAACTGCAAACCCCTCTGCACATTTGTTGCTGTTCCAGTTATTTTTAGTTTCTTTTCCTTTAATTTCTTTTCCGGGTTGGCCTGACCAAGTGGGCTTACTCTTCGTAAGCTCTTTCATAATCTCTACAATTTATTATAATTCAATTTCACACACATTTGGGACCGAGGATCTACACCGAAGAAGTGGTAAACATGCGCTGTGTTAATATAATGTGGTGCAATTCTCTTGTTTATTCTTCTCCTTTCTTAGCTGTGGGGGTTGGACTCACAACTCACATGCTATTGCTCTTTTTCTGTGATCTTGCGTGATGTTGGCTACTGCACATAAGCCTGATGTTCTGGGGCAAAGACGATAATTTAAATTTATTTTGCCAGACTTGCTGTTGATGATGCTTGAGCTGAGGAATCTTTAATAATAGAGTTAACGAGGTTAACGTGAGATGTGGCAGGTGGCTGTACCCAAAGATCTGCTGTAGCAGTGCAGAGAGGACAAATGACTCCCTTCAAAATGACAAAATAGATTTGTACTTTTAGCTCTGGTTGCCTTTGTGCACAGGCTGTGATCAACTGAACTGCACTGTTGAGGTGGAAGTGAATTCCTTGTGGATTTAGCCAGCAGAATGCTGCAGTTTAGATATGCTATAAAGGCCATTGTTATGATGTACTGCTAATCCAATTAGTAATTAATTACCTGTACAGGAGCATTCTCAGCCCATGTAGCTATCACAGGTTTAGTGTTGAAAATTACTTCCACATTATAAAAACCGCTTCAGCGGACATTTAACAAACTAATGTTTGCCTTTAGAGTATATTTATTTATTTATCTGTGTGTGTGTGTGTGTGTGTGTGTGTGTGTGTGTGTGTGTGTGTGTGTGTATGTGGTTGTTTTTTAAACATCCAAATACACAGTTCCTGACCGTGCACAGCAGCAGTCTAGGCACTATCTCAGTACCACAGTGGAGCTTCTATGTTTCCTTTAAATCCTAGATTGAATGATTCACGATAGAAACGAGCGTCTAAGCAGAGTCCTGAATGGCTCGTACAGCGACCTAATGTGTGACTGGCTGTGGCCTCTGCTTACTGTGCTTAGGAAATCCCCTCCTCCCCTCCTCGTTCTTTTGTTGAGCAGCACAGACACTGTATTCCCCCCCAACCATTCACTTTTTTTGTTAATTCTCATGAAAAAAGAAAATAGATTACAATAAAAAGCAAAACAAATGCTGTTTCCTTCTTGTATGATGATGATGAAACACGTCTTGAGAGTGGCTGTCCCATAGGTTGTTATTGCAGCCACTCAGGCAACTTTAATTTATTTACTTTTTTACAATGTGCCACTCTCGTGCCCTTCTCTCCAGACACAAGCCCATAAAAATGAAATAACAGAAATTGATATGCTGGCCAGTATTGACAATCATGGCTCTATAGTACTGGCAATGTCTGCTTATACCTGTAGAAATATCTGAACATTTAGTACAAAGTGCCAGTAATGCAAATGCATATGGAAATTAATGTTACAAAGGATGGAGCTGTTTGTTACTCATATTTTTACTTTGTATGAAGACAATGAAATGGCAAATGCTCTTAGAGCTGGCTCAGCCATTAGTGCCTAATACAACTGATTTGTTAGAACTTACCAGAAGATAACTTGCTTCTTAACCTTCTGACTCCAGTGGTTTTGCATCCCCTTTTTTCACCTTTAATATTTCTCCCTCCTCATTTCTGCTTCTCTCCATCTCTGTGTTTTCTTTCCCTCTGTCTTTCCACCATCATTTTCCCCTTACGTAAGGCCTCGCAGGGCAGTTACTGAATCTGAGCACAGATGTAGATGCCAGATGGATAGGTGGGGGTTGCCTTGATTTTGATCCAAAATCTAAATCCTAGCTGTTTCCCATTCTCTTACACACAGGCTGTCATACAAACACACATGTGAAATAAATACACATAATAACTGAGATCATGTCGTCTATCCTGCATTCCTTTCAAAGATGAAGAAGCAATTGATTTAAAACATATTTTTGTCTTGAGTAAAAAGTCAGTTTGCTGACTTCTTTGTATCTGCAACCATCTGCAGGAATCAAATTACAAAAATATGTTTACACACATCATTTTGTTACATTTGCTTATGCACGCTGTGCACAAACTTTAACAATTTTGAGCCCTTAGGTGAGCTGGTTTAGGAGCAGCTCCATCAGTGTCAGCCCAGCATAGTGAGCGCCATCTTTAACCTGAGACAGAAAGCTGATAATGAGACATGAAAGTGTCACCCTGCTTTCCCAAAGGACATTAATATTCAGCATATACTGTCAAGGGAATAAACTACAACTTTTGGTGAAACACTGAAATGTACTTTTGTTCCTATTTTCTGCTAAAATGTAGAACAAAGTCTCAAAATCCTCCCTTTGAAAATAAAGGAATTTAAATACATTTATTTAAAAGGCCGCTGCATAAGTATAGCTTTTAGAATTTATTTCAGCCCGATCGCTGACAGAGCAGAAGCTTTATAAAAGTATTCCTGGTATAATGGCACTCCCTCTCACCATAAAACATAAAACATTGTCATTCAGGTGAATATCCCGCAGGTATAATTTGGGAGTTACCCAAACTCCTTTTCTGTAGGGTACGAGCTGAGTACTTCACTGAGTGCTTCTAATTCCCAAAATATCCATAATCAAGAAACTAAATGAAATACATCAATGCCTGTTATTGATGCGATCTCAGAGGATCCCTAACAATAAAGACAGGAACAGGAAAATACCCGGCAGCGTTCTGCAGTTTCACAGGCACTTATAGCCATATTGCTTAAATTCATATAAATTTAAACATGACAGGTTTTGGCACTAGAACAAACAAGTATGAATTTGACTTACAACATATGCTGTTTGTATTGTGCTGTATTGTTTGTGTAAGTTGTCATGTACTTTTGTCTCTGTGTGTTTTAGCCTTTGTCAGCCTCTTTGTTTGCTCGGTGTTTCCAAAATGAAACACGTAGCCTTTCTCAAAAACACTTTTGCTGACTGTGACCCAACATGGAGACACGTTTCTACAATGCAGCAATGTAGGCTCAACATTCTATGTTTATATTTATGTCATAAACACGCCCCATGTTTATGGATGTAACAAATCAGGCATGCCTGGAGAAAGGGAGGAACGTCGGTACAGAAGGCAGAGCAAGAGGAAGCTGAGGAGAAAGAAAATATATGCCTTGAAAGGATGTGAAGGAAATATTGGACTGAAATGACATTTTTTGCTGTGATATAATATACCATGCTATAGCATGCTTGTTGTAATGGATTGCTCTTGTGTGCAGTTGGTGGGATAGCGGTATTAGAGAGAGAGAATGCTTTGCTACCGCGCCGCTCGGCTGTCACTGAGGCTTGTCCCTGTCAGCAAGATAAATGACATTCTAGCTGCACTGCTATTAGCTTGATACCTGAGAGACAGAGACACCGGTGATGCCCTTCAAACGCTGAACACCATCAACCCTCTCTCTGTCTGTTTATTGTTAGGAGGGCAGGCTGTGTGCATATGTGGTTGCAGGTGTATGTGTGCACATGTCACGACATGGGAGCATGCAATCTGCAAACACTGTATGTGTACTCTTGCACATATGCGCCCAGTTGATCCAGTTTACCCACTTTAACCGGGTAACATTTACAGTATGTTACAAGGAAATTATGCATGAAACTCAACTGAGGCACAGCCACTTAAAGTTCTGGAATAGGTCTCTGTAACCACACTTCAGTGATAAGTATTTATGCTGAAACGGCTATATTACCACACAGAGCAAGCATAAAAACAGATATAGATGTTTTGGATAAATATTTTGGTTTCATTTTCAGAAATACTTTTAAGCTGAAGGGTAGTTAATTATTTGGTCCAACCCAATCGCTTTCTGGACAAGGAAAGCAATTTTATCTAAACATGTATCCATTTCACACTTTTCAGTTCAAGCACCAGAAAATGTCCACTATATAAGCACGGTAATGTGTGCGGTGAGCTGATTAGTGCCACTGAAGACAACGCTTCTGATTCGGCGTGTTCTAAAAGCTGCTCTCCGCTCAACTAAATATACATGCAAGGTTTACTTTTGATGGAAAAAAAAAAAAGCTGAAGAACTGCAAAAAAAAATAGCTGATAAAGTTTCCAAATAAGCATCTTGCCAGGTGCGTGTGTTTGCACGTGTATGTGTTTTTCATGATAATCGCACTATTCTCTTCTAATTGTTGGGCATCTGTCAAAGTCGTCCAAAAAAATCCTTGTTGAAATCAGGAAAGAGCTGCAACAATTACAAAACAAATATTAGCTCCAGTGACAATCCCACTGCCAAACACCACCTATTTCCTTTGGCACTAAGCAAGCACAAAGCTGCAAATGGCCTCACTTTTAGCTTATAATACCACTTCCTGAGGACCACACACACAGAGTTAATAATGCACTGGTAGCCGACTGTTGACGCTGCCAAATCTCAGTAGTGACCACAGCTTTGCTACCATCTCCCTCAGCCTTTGCCTTCAGGTGGGGAACCTGACCTTTGTGAGCAGCCAGCTGGAAAATGTCAGTGCCACGTAAACTGTTAGCGATCTCAATTTGTGATGGCATTTTCTGAAGCCAGACCTTCAGGCCACCACTGAGGGTTGTATGTGTGTGTGTGTGTGTGTGTGTGTTCATAAGTAGTTATTTACATGTGTGTGTGTCAGTATGTGGTTGTCAATTCTGGCTTAAAAACAGCTTGACTGATCTCCAGCATGCTCATTCTCTCATTTTTGTATTTAATGCTTCACTTCCCCCTCTTTGCTACCTCTGCTTGTTTGACTATTTTCTCTCCGATAACACTCAAGTTTCCATTTTAACGTTCTCTCACTGTTTCAGCTATAATTTAAACTTTGGCTCATAATCAGTGGCTACCATTTCATAAACTGTAGGTGCAGTATATATCTCACAGCACAGATTAACAGTGCAATCATTGACCCAGTTTGTCTGCCAAATATGCAAAATAAACAGCAGATAAAAAGATTAACATCCCTCTCAATTAGAATATGTATGACTCCTTTCACAGACTTAAGTATGAATCAGGCAGTCTAGTCAGTCCTAAAACATTGAAGGGTTTCTGTGTACAGTATGATAAACTAAATCCCTTAGTCTGTTTGGGCCTATTACTGAAAGGATGTCTGGCTTTCACTGCTGAATAATGAAGAGAGCCTTCACGGAGCTGGGTGAGTCGACTGATACCATCTTAATGTTGTCAAATCCGACAAACAAAAGGCAGGATATCAGCAGTGCAGATGAATGTGGTCCTTACAGGAGGGGATGGCCTCGCAGATAGCAGCGCCATAAATGGCAGACGGGACTCTTTGCTCTGCAGCGTTATTTTGAAGTGAACAGGTTTCCTGTGATGTGATCTGCTCCAGCAGGCTGTGTTCTGTGGAGATGTTCCTACATTTTTGGGCAAACCTCAGTCAGCCTACGTGATGCAGCCTTCTGTGGTTGTAGCACATACACTGAAACTGATGCAGCCCTTCATTTTACACTTCATATTGTTAAACGTGAACAGGATAGCATTCAGTTAAAAATAGTTAAACACATTACTTGCAGCATATTTTTTCCGTTGCTTATTTAAAAGAAAATTACTCCAGGCCCACTCTATAAAACTGTATTCCACCACAGTGGTCTTTTCTGTACTTCTTGAACACTCTTACTTACTAACCAAGCACTGCTTGCTCTCCTCACCATTTCCCACCAGGGTTCACCTTGTCCAATTTCTTGCCATTACACACCCTAGCAGTGATTTCCTGAATCATGCTCCAATTATGTGAGAAAGCACACAGGGTGATCATACTGTCAAGCACAAAGTGCAGCGTCTATTCCAGGATTTGAGTGCTGGAAATCCTCGGACAAGGGAGACAGTGTGCGGCTGAGATGGAGGAAACTTCAATTAAAACTTCCACCTGAATAAGTCATGTCTTTCTAATAGGCTTCAGGAAATAACCATGAATATATAAAGAGGAAATGTATTCATCAAATCCTTTATGGTCACACAGTGAGGGGAAGGACTGAGGGCGAGAATGAGTGAAATATGTTAGGAAGGGCTTGCAGAAGCTTTCAGGCTGGCTTGGAGATGGAGGTGTGGCATAATAAACACAGAGAATCATAAAAGTTAAAGAAGCCAGATTTTAGAAGCATACCCCTAAACCTTATTGTCTTATCACATCATGGTACAGAAGGAAAGATGCATAGGAAACAAGACCGAGATGGTCAGAGATGTGACAGCAACAGAGACCAGTGAGTGGGAATCAGGGGCAGCGTGCTGAAAGCTTTTAGGGAAGTGACCTTTAACAAACAAGTGTTGGAGGTAATGGCAAAATGCCACACAAAGAAACTTGATGGAAATCTATTTGTAAGGCAGATGTTGGTTGAGCAGATTTGGGAAAAGACAAAAAGAAAAAAATTGCAGCTTGCTCTTGTATCGACTGAGGCATGTCTGTGGAAAAAAGGCTGGCAGGAGGCAAAATGGAAGTCGGGCTGGAGAAAGTGGACAAGAAGTATCTTCCAACTGTTAGATGAGAATCATTCTCTCACCTAACAGAACAGGTTTTGGTAAGGGGCAAGGACACTTTTGCTAGTGTTTTTCTTTCTGTAATACCTCTTGCTAACACAAGGCTGACTTAATTTTGATATTAGAACATTTCAGAATTTTTTTCTATTTTATTTTCTTTTCAGAGCGCTTGGCTTCGTGTACATTTTTATGCAAGCTGCAATGTAGGAGAAGAATTACTTTTTCTGTCTCTTCTTCTTGGTCTTGGCACTCTCATTCATGTTCTGTTTGACTGGCTGATTGAGTGATTTGTCAGAGTCTGGTGCTGGCTTGTCTGGGTCTGCATGAATATTCCTGGCATGAAGGAGGTCCCCTGGAGCTTGGATGCTGTCAGGGGTTCACTGTGACAACTGATGGGACTTACTGCTGACAGATGACTTTGTGAGGGAGGGAACAAGAGAGCAAGAGCTGGCTACAAGTGTCATTTGACATCTACAGTATATCTCAATTTTCACCCTCAAAGTCTACGCACAACTACTCACAAAAACACACACAGGGTCACGCCACACTGGCATTGTGAAAAGAGAAATACTATGAAAAGGCTGGTAAAATTCAGACACTTACCCCAAAATACATTTTTGTAACATTTTCCCTCCATTCTTCTTGTTGATTCTCTGTATCTGCACTTTATTCATTTGGCAGTTATAGAGGGAGTGCTGCCCTCAGTGATAGATTAGTTTTTGCCATCAGAGAAGACAAGATGGAGTGTACCAATTAACATGGCTTTTGACAAATTAACTTCAAGATGGAGTTCACTAAGGGACCAGACTGCCTGAATGTATAATATATGATGTTTATTATGAATGATGGTGGTCTGCTTGCAGAGTAAAAGAATGAACCAATGGATAATTGTAAAATTTTGCAACAGTTTAGCTTAGGCTTTTAGAGCCCGAGGTTTCAGCCTCTTCCACTTGACGTT
The DNA here is from genome assembly GCF_007364275.1 of Archocentrus centrarchus. Taxonomy (NCBI): domain Eukaryota; kingdom Metazoa; phylum Chordata; class Actinopteri; order Cichliformes; family Cichlidae; genus Archocentrus; species Archocentrus centrarchus. Next base: position 3,731,861 of record NC_044360.1, on the reverse strand, counting down.
TAATGCAACAGTAACAAAAAAGTAAAGATCTGAGAGAGAAAGTCGGGTAGTGTCTATGTGCGCTACTTCCTGTTTAAACCACTTGAGCACCATTTCAGTTTCTGTGAAATGAATTACAAATTTAGTCAGTCAGCCAGCAGAATTTTACAAGGATGGTGGTTTACATGCTTGTTTCTGACTCAAACCATCCATGGATGAAAACATTGTTTACTGGCAGTGAAAGCTAAATGTCTTTGATGTCAATGAGCAAATTCTGGTTGAACAAATCGGAATTCACTTTGGTTCAGTGAGAAACCAACAAAAAGGAAAGGCAAAAGGGGGAAAAATACACATATTTTTGTTTTTAAAGGATGACAAAGACAGCAGCAACACTCACAACAAGCTCTGCTGCTCTTTCCCTAGAGCGGTAGCTTGGCTGCTTGGTTGGAGCTGAAATGGGCAGGAGCAAAGAGACTGAAAAAGTACAGCCAACAACATCCCCAACGGACTGGCTCTCTGTGACATTTCAGCTGTGGCTTGAAGATGTGTTCTAGGGACATTTAAGACATTTGATATGTGTGTGTGCATGCACACACAAGCATGTCTGTTTATGAGCATCATTCTGGTAGTGCCAAAATTTGGGGTCTGAATTTGTGATAAGACATAAGACATTGTCAGTGAGACTGGTATAACACATTTACAATATTAGATCAAAAGTTATAACATACTGTAACACAAAGCAGGCAGCTTAAAGCTCAGAAGCTCTGGTTACTAGACAGGGCACATGCACAAAAATCATCTCATACAATTAGGTTGTTTCAAGCTTTTTCTTCAGGGAACCATATTAAGCACATAATAAGCTCATTTACACTCCCCTAAAACAAGAAGGCAAAAACAAAAATGTGAAAACACATTTCACTTATCTTTCTATCAATCAGCAGAAGTGACTTTTGGCTGCTCCCTTGTCATTGGGGTGACCACAGCAGAGAGCGCCACATGCTTGATTTGCGAGAGTTTTGTACCAGATATGACCCCAAAGGGGATTTGTGTTTTCAGCTGGAACTGATCCAGTGACCATGCACTTGCCAAACAAATGTGTAACCCAATGCACTAAAGAAGCACCAGCTTTCCATAAATCATCAGTCAATCTATATTTAAAGCATCTTGGTCCTTGCCAACGAGTCCCCACTCACTGTGTGGGCGGTCTTTGTCCTCCAAGCTCGGGTCTTCTACCAGAGGCCTGGGGGTTTGAGGGTCCTGTGCAGTATCTTAGCTGTTCCCAGGTCTGCGCTCTTCTGGACAGAGATCTTGGATGTCATTCCTGGAATCTGCTGGAGCCACTCTCTCAGTTTGGGGGTCACTGCCCCAAAAGTTCTGATTACCACATGAACCACTGTTACCTTCATCTTCCACATCCTCTCTAGCTCCTCTCTAAACTCTTGGTATTTCTCAAGCTTCTCATGTTCCTTCCTCTTGATGTTGCCGTCATTTAGTATTGAAATGTCTATCACTACAGCTTTCTTCCTCTGTTTGTCCACCAGTACTATGTCCGCTTGGATAGCCAACACAAGTTTGTCTGTATCTGGAATTCCCACAGGATCTTAGCTCTGTTATTCTCTGCCACCTGTGGAGGCATGTCCCATTTTGACCTCAGGGCTTCCAAGTCATACTCGGCACAGATGTTCCTGTATACTATGCCGGTAACTTGGTTATGGCGTTCCATGTATGCCCTTTCGGCTAGCATCTTGCACCCTGCTGTTCTGTGCTGGATTGTCTCAGGGGCATCTCTGCACAGCCTGCACCTGGGGTCTCGCCTTGTGTCGTAGACCCCAGCCTCTATCGATCATGTGCTTAGAGCTTGTTCCTGTGCTGCCATGATTAGTGCCTCTGTGCTGTCTGTTGGTCCAGCTTTGTCCAGCCATTGATAGGTTTTTTCTGTCAGCCACTTATTCTATCTGCCAGCGGTACATGCCATGCAGAGGCCTGTCCTTCCATGATGGTTCCTGTTCTTGCTTTTTTCTTTCTCAGGTTTCTGCTGCCTGAGGTACTCACTAAGCACATGATCAGTTGTGGCCATCTTCTGATATACTCATGGATCTTTGTTGTTATATCTACGATAGTGGTTCTAACACTCACTAGTCCTTGGCCTCCTTCCTTCTGCTTAGCGTACAGTCTCTGGGTGCTGGATTTGGGGTGAAACCCTGCATGCATGGTAAGGAGCTTTGTTGTCTTGATGTCAGTGGCTTCCATCTCTTACTTTGGTATACCTCTTAAAGTAGTCAAGGCTGTGAGTCTTTGCTTGTTGTACAGGCACCCCTCTCTTTCATGACACCTTTCTGCAACTTCCCTTTGTGCTGCCTTGATCTTAACCTTTAGTCTTCCTTTCCATATATACAGTTATGCTAATAAAATGGGGGAAAATTACAGAAAAAATGCACCGATTTTAAAAAAATATTTTTTAATATTTCAATATCTTTTTAATATTAAGGTCAGAGCTTAATATTGTGTGAAGAAATCATGATTACATGTGTAGTTTACCACAAAAGCCAAGGAAAAAAACTGATGCTTGTATCAGTAATTAGTCGACTTATTCATCAAAGCTGTTTTTGTTACCTGAAATTTGGTGCTGGAATTAAACATCTTGTTCTATTTATTAGGTCACACTGAAAAACACATGAATTTAATTGTGACAAAATGAAATAAGAAATTTTGTTGTAAAAATACAGTGTTAGCTGCCTCTGTCTTTTTAACTTGTCTGGGTAGTAATTAACACATTTTAATATATTGTTACAAATTCAGAAAAATTCTTTACACAGATTTTAATGGTCAATTTTTCAGATGGATTAGACAACCTGCCAGTGAAGCCTGAAGTCACTGTGTGTTCATGTGTGCTGAAAGGCTGTCATTGTATGAGCATGTGTGCTTCCCTCTCCCGAGGTGTAATTACCAGTGGTGCTGCCACGAGGACCTTTGGCCATGCTGCCAGAGACAGGCCAGCCAGGAACGAAGCACTGGCAGCAATTGGCCAGAGTGGATTTGCAGAGATGTGCAATCCGAGAAAGATACATAAAAACAAGAGTATAAGAGAGAGTGGGAACATGTCTTCCATACACAACAGACAAGATACAACTTTAGACATCTGGAATGTTCCACACAAAGGAACCTTAGTTTACACAAATTACCTGTCTGATGGTCTGATGTCACTATACAGCTGTATAAAGAAAAGATTTGGACATCTTACCGATGCTAGAGACCACGGTTTGTGTTTAAAAATTCACTGACCATGAGTAATTTTTTTTTTGTTGAAACCGCACAAACTTTAATGTTTCCCTAAACTCGTGTTTTGTATCTTGCTCTGGTAAAAACCCAGCGGAGATGCACAGTAAGGTTTTTCATGGTTCTTGCACTCCTATTCCTTATTGACTGTACTTAAAGCTAAAAAGTGCCATGATAGAATTTGAGGAGTCATAAACAGCTCCTTAAACAACATTTAAAAAGCCACTTTTGTGTCGGTATTATGAATGCTGAAAAATGCCATTAAGAAATTGAAGTGGATGCTGATTCAAATGGGCTCTACAAGAGTAACTTTGCATGATTCATAGTTCAAGCTGTTCACAAACATTTATTTATTTTTTTTTCTGATTGGCTGCAAGTGGATAGGGCTCCTGTGATCATGACCATAAAGATTCAGGTTAGCATTAGACTTCATATGTATATACATGTACTGTATATATTACAAAGACAAAAAACTCATATTGTTCATTTTTGGAACCTGTTTTCATGTGCAAATTTAAGTAAATCCACTGATACTATGCAAGATGCATGTACTATGTTTATGTTTGTAACACACTGAAACATATTTTCATGTTCATGTATCTCTCAGCATGTTATTGGGCTTTGTTCCTTACATCAGCACTTCTGGGCAGCCAGGGCCACCCTTAATCTATACGATTCCTGTCAGCCAAATGCCAAACGACCCCCCCCCCCCCCCCACACACACACACACACACACACAAACTCCTGCCACTCTCCATCTGCCATGCGACCATGCCACCATTGACGTTAACAAAAATATTAAAATTTTCACAGTAACCAATCCACATAAATCACTGGTTTACAAAGCAACTGTGGAATGATCTTTCCTTGTCCCTGCTATGAACCACGTTGCATCAGATATAACAAATATGTTAAAGTACACTTCAGATGTTGATGAATATCTTCCCCACCAAATTAACTAATGGTAAATTATGTCCAGTAATAATTCTGCCACATCATAACACACACACACAAAAAGATATATATATATATATATATATATATATATATATATATATATATATTTTTTTTTTTTTTTTTTCACCTATGTGGAGCATTTCTCCCACATGTCTCAGATCAGAGAGCTGATTTGAATCTTTAAGTCAACAGAAAGGCAGATGGAACAGAAAAAGCCTGACAACCTGCCTGTTAGCTTGACAGTGTTTTGGCTTGGTTCAGTCTGTTCTTGCATAATTATAGCTTCTCACAGCAACCTAGATAAAATTAAAATCTGGGATGTTACAAAATGACATTCCCCAGGCTCAGATATTCAGCTATATATACAATTATTAGAATTTGACCCTATTTGAACAGACTGTTTCCATAAGTATTATACTGCCATCTCTTCTAAGCCCCGGCCAGGAAAGCAAGCAAGGTCATTTTTAACACATTCACATGCACACTGTGGATGAAGAGACCAGATGGACGCGCTACACCAGCTCGCCTGCACACGGCACTCATGTGACCCTGGCCACCTGGGCTCTGGAAGGTGACAGCGAGCCTCCTTAGGAATGCACACATACACACACACGCACACACACACACACATGCACGCACAGAAATGTCAGCATGAGCACTTGTCCACCTGCATAGATAATATACCCCCCCCCCCCCAAAAAAAAAAAAAAAATTAAAAAAATTATCTGAATGATCTAATGATAAAAGTGGCTAAACTAAAGTGCCTGTGCATGTCAAAAGCATACTACATGTACTCTGAGATTATCATTCATAGTCTGAGGGAAACAGTCTGATAATTTAAAACTTAATTTGATTTTAGGGAAATAGTTTTCAGGCTAGCACAGGTTAATGAAGTAGTCATTTTATTTTCTCATCACTATAAGAGGGGGGAATTAGGGGACACATTTAGTGGCAGAAAAGTGTAACTGCCACATTGTGATACAGCAGCTGCAGTGATATCAGCGGTTTGGTAATTGGTGGGCTTGATTCCCAGCTCCAAGGAAACTGATATAAGTGCATGTGTTATTTAGAGGTATAATATGTAGCATTTAAATTACAATGTTCAAATCACTGTAATTATCTTTAGCATGATTGTTTTTACCACAGAAAACAGTGCTGGGCAACCCCTAAACTGGATTTGCCTCATAACCTTTGCAGTAGATAGTAGTCGACAGTAGTTGGCTAGTCACTAGCTTGCTAGCAGTCACAAGTGCAGCAATGCCAGAGCATCATCATCGTCATCACCATCATCAGTCTCTTGTACCTCATCAACAATGTTACAGTCTTTCAAAACATTTTACACAAGTTTGGAATAATTTATGGGTTATCTATTGTTGGGACTAAACTGCAACGTGTATAAAACTTTATTCATTAGCTCGTCTATGATCGTGATTTTGTGCCTCAGTCATGCCGGATAGTTTTACCAGTGGCATCAGTACTAAAAACACATAAGCAGTTTATGTCCTATGGATCTAAATTTCCCAATTTCATGACTGATCTGACAGAGATGTCACATCTTTGCTGTTCCACACATTATGCTCCACCATTTTCTGTCAAAGCCAAACATGAAAAATGCATATCTACTGTACATAATTCATATCTCATTACTGTGTGCACGGTTGCTTAAAAGGTTCAAACAGGTAATGTCCTACTGCATTTGTTTGTTTGCATATTATATATATATATATATATATATATATATATATATATATATATATATATATATATATATATATATTTCAAGCTGTGTCATAGCATTTTTTTTCCATCTGAACAGATTGAACAGTTTTTTGCCAGGCTTGTTAAACGCTCACATCGAACTCAAACCGAACCTATTCTGACAGTTTTTATATTCCCTGCTTAGTTGTACCAGCAAACAGCTAAAGAGTAAATGTTTCTATCTACTGTATGTCAAAGACATTCTCTTCCTTAAACATGCAGATAAAAAAGGCCATCTGTGCATCTGCGTATGCATCCACAGGGATAAGGAGTGGAAGTGGAGAGAGAGAGAGAGAGAGAGAGAGAGAGAGAGAGAGTACACTATAGTGAGCAAGCCAAACTAAGAGCTTCTGTCCTGGCTTTCAGTGATGATAATGACAGTGCAGAGAGCACAAGTCTTTCAGAGTGGTCTATTTGCCGACACTGCAGGGAAATAAAGACAAATTGGTCCAACTATCACTTCTTTCTTGTGCATCCCATCTGCCATATACTTTCACTTCGTCTTTCTAAAGCTTCCAGGAATCCTGCTTTTCTCGCTCTTTTTCTCTCTCTGTGCAACTTGGGAAGATCTGACACTGGAGTCTCGAAACGCAGAATAATGCTGCACTTCCTACACACAACAAGAGATTAATGGTATAGATTTCCTAGTGTTATCTCAGGGATCACTATTACCTTGTGAGCCAAAAAAAATACTGTAGTTATTTACTCATTTTATCAATTATTTTAATTTATCAAATCTAAAATTATCTCATTATCACTGGCTTTAATTAAACTAATTAAAACAACTCAACACATAACATTTGTTAAAAAGTATTAAGTGGATATTAAAGGATATCGTCTCTTGTACTTAAGGTAGGAGCTACTGGGGGTTAATGGTTCTAATTAAAGTTAAGATATTTTGGCAAATTACCACCAAGTAATAAATGTTTCCATATATCTGCAGAAAATGCTGTTAGTGTGGATTACTATAGAAGTGAGTTCCATGTCACTGGAGACTGGGATTAACTGTGTAAGAGCATTTCAGATTATGTCAATTTCCTGTATTGTGAGCAGAATTTAGAAAATCCCTTGAGCTGAACAGTGCATATCAGATAAAGGGGGCAATAACAAACTATGTACACTGCTGGGAAGTGAATGCACAGGAAGCAAGGATAAAGTATATACACAAAAACTAGGTAAACAGCTCATGTTTGAACTCATTTATCAGAAACTTGTGCACTCCGCTGGGTTCCACCTGCTGTTGTCTGCAGAAGCTGGGAGACTCCTTTCCACAGATATAAGACTGAGAGGCAGAGGTGAAAAGCAGGAGGAGGATGGAGCAGTTATAAGAAGTGACAATAAAAATAAGCTCTGCCTGTTTGCTCGTCACGCTGACAGTTGTTTTTTTTTTTTTTCTGAGAAAAAATGGCTGGAGGAAAAGAAAAAACACACATGTGCACACACGCACAAACTGACAAAACCAGAATGGATGGCAAAGTTTTGTTGATAAACTAGTTGCCCTCCTGCTAGCACTCAGTATTTCTCTGTATTTCATTATTATTTTTTTGCGCGCTATTGTGATGTTAGCAGGCTGTCAAAGTGTGAGAGTGAACAAAATAACCCCCACTGAGCTAAAAACTAAAGTTTTCACTGACCGCTCGCTCGTGTGCTCAAATCGTTTCTTTGTAAGCTGCATGTACATGTATGTGTGTGTGTGTGTGTGTGTGTGTGTGTGTCTGTGTGTATTATGGAAAGCCAACTAAGAAGGAGATTTGAGATTGAAAGCAGAGTTTGGTTCCAAAACAATAACATGTTATTAGTTGGTGGGGGGGAAATGAGGACAGGACCAAAACAAAGTCTGCTATAGTGATGGTGGTGGGTGGTGGTGGTGGTGGGTGGGGATAATTCCTAGCTGAGATTATTTTACACTTGTGTCACGTCTATCTGCCGCTGCAGTGATTGTACGGCACATTCCAAACTCAGCTTTGAAGGACAGACCGTGTGTCAGCGTCGACCTTTTGAGGTTAACCTCCATTTAGTGAGACCTTGGGAAAAAAAGGCTTTAGGAGCGCAATGACTGGACCGTCTACTGAGGACGCTGGGGTTTAGTTTTACAAGCACAGCCCAACTGTGGAAACATCCTGTGTTATCTTACATGAGTTCATTTAAGAGGGGGGGGTACATAAACCTGTGAGATTAGAGCTTCAGAGCTGGAAGATCACACCTGCTATAACCCGTTTCTCCTTGTACTGTAACATCAAGTTCATACCCCTTTTGCACCGCATCAAATCTGAGCTCATCATAATTTCCACTCAACGGTGTTAAAATTAAAGGCTGAGATAAATAGCATAAACTTACAGACCGATATATAATATGATAATCTGCAGAATCACGTGACCCCCTAGTTCATGCTGCGTCATGAATGTACGAGATCTCTTCAGTAGGTATTATAACGATTCCTAGTCCAATAATAAACAGCAGAAAATGCATTTTTGGTTTATTTTATTTATTTGTCAGAGATGATGCATAAAACATTAATCTCATAGGAAAAAGAAATGCTTTGTACTAGATTTAGCAGCTAATTTGCATCTGTAGTCCCTGGGCAGGGAGATACAATTGTAAATATAAAATACAAATACATATCCAAGGCACTACATCCTTTATGCATCTGGTTCTGTATTAAATTGGGAATTCACAATGGACAAAAGCAAATTCTGTTGACTAATTTATCTGGGATTTGTTGACAGCATTTTGTATACGTGATCATATGGATGCGTTGATATTTTTTTTCTATAAGAAAGTAATAAGTAATAGACATTAATTATTGAGAAGCACAGCTTAAAGATTTATCAGGAAAAAAGTGGTATTTTTTTCCTACTATGAGTTTATTCTTAGATATATTTTGACAAAGATGGAGGCAGCTAAAGCATCGAGAAGATGTTTCAAAGCCAAATTGCTGTCAGATTCCCAAAGAAGATGAAAAAATGAGGGTCAGGAGTCACAGACGTAGGAACAGAAGCCCCAGCAGGACTGGCTGTGTTCATGTTGTCATTTTGATGGTTCATTTAATGCTGGAAAAAAACTGAGGTAGAAGAATTTCAACAAATTATTTTAATTAATAATCTATCGATTTTAATAATTTTTAGCTCAATTTTTAAAATACTTAAAAAAAAATCACTATCACCAGTTTTAAAAGCCCACGGTGACAAATCAAAACATGAATTAAAACCTGGGAGCAAGAAGCCAAATGTTCGAGATGATCACCACATCTGGTGCGACGAGAGATCATCTGATCAGTCTCTAATCTCGAGTTTCAGAAATCGTATCACTTCACTTTGCAAGCTTGCATCAGCTTCCTCAAACCTCAGACTCCACTGGTAAACAAAGCCAGATGCATACATCACTAACGAGCTTCAAAAGCATGACTGATATAAGTAGGAATATCCTTATATCTGTCCATCCTTTGTAGATTCTGATTCACCTCATCAGTGTAATGGTTTCTTCCTCATAGCCAAATTCACTGCAGTGTCTCCTGAAAGCCCAGATGATTCTAATAATATGATAATGCTTATTGGTTAAAACCACAAGTATTCCTTAGTGCTAAATATGATTGCAATATTGATAATACACTGCAAGTGGCTGCATCGAGTTTGTTCTTGTATATTTCCCACTTTGAAATTGTGGGTTTTTTTGTTTGTTTGTTTATTTACCTGGAATGACTCTAATATGCCGCCATATGCTGGTGATTTTTTTGGTGCTTTAGAAACTTACAGTCACACAATCTCAGTCTTTTTCAAATCTCTCTTGCTTTTTAAAGAAATGCTCCTTCATAGAGCTATTCAGGCTTGAGGATCTACTTCTCATACTGCACTATAAAACTGTCTTGAGCAAATTCAGTGTAGGATTAGCCTCTGATCATGAGTATCACTGCACCCACTGCTGTCACAGTGTGACTGGCCTACCGCAGCAGCCATGGCAGATTTGTAAAGGATTTAAAGCACTGACAACTTCAACAACCCTTACAAATTACTGAACATTGCCAGGTACTTGTCCTGACGAGGCTTTGATACAGAATGGCTGCCATGTGATTTAGGCTATCCTTTTTTCTTCTTCTTCTTCTTCCTCTTAGCTCGAGTGAAACTCATCAGCGAGCGGTGAGACTGATGCTATAAAGTGCAAACTTTCAGGCAGCACAAAGCAAGCTGTGAGTTGACCTGAATCTTAAAATCCTGATGAACCCAGTGACACAGTTGGAAACACAGGCACAGATTTTTCTGGGAGAGAACTTCATGTATTCAGTGCGTGTGTTTGTATAAGCATGATTATTGTTCTTTATTAATTCTTAATCTTTTGCCAAAAAACATATGCATCATAGCCTTATCAGCATCAATAAGCAATGAATATATAAGGATGAGTATGGAAGCCTGTTTCTGCCACTGAAAAACCAAAACTGCCATCCATAACTAAATACCCTAATCCTAATTTTTTAGAAAATAGCTGGCATCTTCTTTTTTGGATACAATTTTGACAGAACAGAATTAAGATACTGTTTGAACAAACTGAAATCACTGAAATAAATACTTGGTTTATAAATACTTTGAGTAATGGAGTGAAATTGATGTTGACTTATTCTGACAGCTTGGGGGAAATGTTAATCCTGAGATACTTAATACAATCTGGTTGAAGGTGAAAGGGCGATACCAGAGCTGCCACATCCTGTTTGTCTATGGAGAGCAGTAAATCTGTGGATTTGGACCAATTAACTAAGTAGATAGAAATTTAACTGGAAGGAAATAATAACTGAGAAAAGTTTTAATAAGGATACCAGTGGGTCTTGAAGAAGTAATAAAACATCATCTGCATAAAGGATGGTTTTGTGTGTTGTAGTGGTTGTTTGAATACCATCAATACTGTAGAATTATAAAAAGGCTCATATGCTGAGTCCTGAATGTTTTTCTTTGTTCTGTTTGATAAGATTTGGCAGGCATTTACTTGTTTTTGTCATTACACTACACTGTAAACCCAGATTTTGATTCCACTTAAAAATATTGAGTTCATATTACTTAAAATTACCTAGAATGTGAACATTACTTGTAGATACTGAGTAGACTGTACTTTTTGATGGTCTATCTTATTGTAATTATATGTTTGAGTTCAAACAACTTAATATCATCAAGTTTTGCACCTGCTAAAAATCAAGTTTATATCAATTTTAACAGAGTGGATTAATGCGCAGCTGTATGGTGGCATGATGGTTAGCAGTGCTACCTCACAGGTAGCATGCCATCTAGAAGGTCTGGGTTCAATTCCAGCTTGGCCCAGGCCTCTCACTGTTTGGAATAGTAGACATTTGATGTTTTTGTTCACAACGCTCTCTCGTATAGTTTTTTTATTGTTCCATGGACAAATGTTATTTGTTAATGTACCAGTATTCAGCAGGGCTGAGTTTTATCATGTTTATTTACCAAATTTAAACAGACACAGTTCAACACTGTAAAAATATTTGTGTTACTGGGCAGCATGGTGGTGTGGTGGTTAGCACTGCTGCCTCACAGCTAGAATAGCTATCTGGTAGTCTGGGTTCAATTCCACCTTAGCCTGGGACTCTTGCTGTGTGGAGTTTGTATGTTCTCCCTGTGTCTGTGTGGGTTTCCTCCCACAATCTGAAGACATGCAGTTAGTGGGGTTAGGTTAATTGGTCTCTCTAAATTGCCCACAGGTGTGAATGGTTATCTGTGTCAGCCCTGCAACAGGCTGGTGACCTGTATGGGGTGTACCCTGCATCTTACTGCCTTGTCAGCTGGATAGGCTTCAGCCCCCACACAACCATGAAAAGGATAGGGGGAATTGATTGATCAAAAGACATTTTATTTTTTCATGAACTATAAAAAATAAGTTTGGTCAGTGAGAACATATAATTTATTTCAACTGGAAATAGAGTAGTGCTTACTTAACAGGCTGAGTTAAATGAACTGTTACTTAAAAAATTTAAGGCAACGAGTTACCTTGGTTTTTTTTAAGTAGATTCAACTTATCCGGGTTTACAGTGTAAAATTTGTTGAATCCAAGGAACTTTTTTCCCCCTCCTTTGGTTAATGAGGTCATCTAGCACCTGTTTATATTTCCTTAATTCACAAAGTCTTCTTTTTCAGACTGACTGGTGGTGAATGAGTTTTCTAATTCTTTAATATTTGCTTCTAATTTGACTTTGAGTTGATAAATCAGAAATGTTGGAATCATTTATTTCCATGAAGGATGTCCACTCCCAGTAAATTATTGGTCCTTAAGAATTTGTGTTTCTGAAATATCTGAGTGCAGTGAGCTGTTGAAAAGGAAAATAAATAAATGAAAAAAAAGGGGGTCGTGATGTTTTTATAACAAATCTTCTGGTCCTCCTTTACTGAGTGAATTTAGTTTTGCTGTCAATCAGATTCGCAAATTCTCTTTGTCTGCAGTTATAATTGGCTACAAATACACAAGGAAACTGAGGTGACTTTAATATTGTGCTTTTTGTGTTAAATGGGTTCCTTGCAACAGATATACATTAAAGTTAAATATTTTTTTGCCCGATTCCCAATTCCACACATTTTCCAGCTGACAAATTTAATTGGCAGTGTGATTAATAGGAGTAAATCTATAAACATGTGATAAAGATGGGTGCAAGAGGTGGCTAATGATAATTGTGTGTGTATGCCGTGATGTGAGGCAGTGCTGCATGAATGAAAGTTAGCATGCATGAATAGGGATGGCTGGTGGTTGACACAAGGATAAAGAGGACATGCAGGGAAGAGGAGTCTGCATTGTTCTGGAATTTCCTGAGGGAATTAGCCATTTAACCCAAAGTCTGTCATTTTCAGTTCCTTCCCATGTTTTTTCACCACTTCTTTTTGTTTGTGTACAAATTTTGTGATTACTGGTCTTAGATGTTTGTAATCTTTGTTTGATGGCTCTAGCCCAGGGGTGGGCAACTCCAGGCCTCGAGGGCCGGTGTCCTGCAGGTTTTAGATGTGTTCCTGAGCCAACACAGCTGAATCACATATAGAAGTCATTAGCAGGACTCTGGAGAACTTGACTGCATACTGAGGAGGTAATTCAGACATTTGATTCAGGTGTGTTGGATCAGGGACACATCTAAAACCTGCAGGACACCGGCCCTCGAGGCCTGGAATTGCCCACCCCTGCTCTAGCCAATGGACACGGTGGAATGAAATCTGGTGGACAGTGTTGGGTAGGATCTTGAGATGGGTTGCCATAAAGTCCTTTAAAGACTTTTCTGGATCGGGTGAGGTGTGGTCGGGGTGGATTCTGGGATCAGTGAACACCTGATTATCTTGCATGAATTTATCTTGATGGTTTCAACTGTTAATTGTCTTTTTTTATGGTTGCTACTTCCTCTTGACAGACGTTTTAAACTGATCACTTTAATTGATGTGAAGATCTAGCTATGGCTAATTTCCAGGATGTGTTTCATCTCCTGAAATTCTTTATGTAGTATCGCAACAAGATTAATCCATGCATCCAAAGCAGATAGTTTTTGGTCTCTGGATAATCAAGTTTCGCAGACCTCAGGGAAACAGATGGTTTGGTCAGGGTGGTTGAATCAGTAAATGAATCCAGTGACTGGGGGCATTTGGAGGAAGCAGTGGAGTTGGCTGCAGCTCCATGGTGCTCCTTCTTCTTACCCACCACAAAAAGATGGTTATAACACTTACTGATGCTCTGTTCCAGGTTGTCTAGTTTGTCAACCTTGGTAAAGTGTAAAAGGTAAGAAGTCCTGAGCTGTTTCACAGTTGTTTTTTTCCAGCAGCAGGACGCCAGCATGTTGATTCACACTAAGTCTCACAAGAACAGAATCACAGCGTCATCCCACTCTGAACACTTCGAACACTGAGCAGTCAATTTTAAAATAATCTGTTGTTTGTTTTCTATAGCCTTTGAGAATAAAAAAATGTTTTTAATATATGCAAATACGATCTTTTTAAAAGCTATGTGTAGAGCAGAATATTTGCATTTGCAGCCCGTGGGCTCAAAGTGTTTTACATACAATAAGGTCTGCTGCTAACAATACGTGGACATATGCACAGACCCACGGGGGCTAGACCTCAGGACTCGAATGTGCGGCCAGCTGTCTGCCGCTGGGCTGCTGGCCGTGCTCCACCTCTGAGCTCATCGCTAACCTCATCCGAGTTCCCGTTTACACAGAAGCATGAAAGTACACAGGCGTGGGAACACACACTCACAGTGTCAGCCCACTGTCTTTGGTGCCTGTGGTGCTGTATTTAGATTTGGCCATCTGTTCAAGAGTCACCTGACAGGTGTAGGTGCAGTTCTTTTTTTGTCTCCCTCTTTCTTCCCTGTCTCTCTCTTTGTCCTCCACTCTTTCTGAGGATGTTGGAAAGAGTCACAGGTATCAAAATTTACATGTATAATCAAATGCAGGGTCAACTGCACAGCCAAACATGTATCGTCATCCTCCCTCTCTCACCCCTAAAGGCACATTTTGCTCAGTAAAGTAAAAGGAAGCAGCCACTAGTATTCAAGTGTAATGATGTATAATATGAACATGCACACTAAATGGTAAAGTACCGTGCACTGTAGACCATTGACTATAGCCATAGATACCTGCTATTTAGTGTTTAGATATAAATAAAATACTAGAATTTCACGAGAATATGATGGCAGTCTTTTCGGGCTCTCTGATAACAAGGAAAGCCATTTTATTTGTCGAATAATTCCACTGAAATGCTCCGACACAACAAATACCGCTGAGAGGTCAGTGACTCCAATCAGCTAGGTAAACGCAGCAGGTAGCTAGAAGCTATAGCTGGCTGCATTGATATCCACTTGTCACGCAAAACAGCCACGTCCTTAATGATGCATGTCTTTAGGCGTTGATACAGTTTAAATGGGTGAGCTATAAAATGCCACCCGTACAGTTGCACTGAAGTAGGAAAATGGCTTTAAAGGCTAAAGCCATGTCGTGTAGTAGGCTGTAAAGATATTTATTTCTGCTGTAAAGTTGGACCTTTGAAAATTGGAATGTACGGAGACTTAAAATTTTAGCTGCACCAAAAAAATGGAGCATAACTACAAAATAATGTGTTGAAACGAGACTTACAGAAGCTCTTCTGCAGAAAACCATCTACAGAAGAGCTTCCTATGGCAAAGTTCAAGCAACCGGGGATATCTTTATATATGCCCCTAAAATATCTGCTGAAAAATACATATAAATGGGCTAGCAATATAGCAGAGGTGGAAAAACGGAAAAGACAAAGGAAATGCAGTACAATAACAAACAGATGAAGGCAAGAGGTGAATAAGATGAGTTTCAAGACAACAGAAAAATCCACATCCTCACGCCTGTTATTCAGACAGATAGTAAACACATGCCCACCTCTCCAAATCTGATTGAACATCATGTCAAAGCAGCATAGTTTTGGAATCAAATGTATCGTGTTTTGTTGATATACCCAAATAACTAGTATATGCTGATAACCACACATTCCACATGATGGGAATAGGACAATATAATTTTAATAGCTTTAATTTAGTCATTTAGCCAAAGGTGTGTGTAATGATCAGTCAAGGCAGATGGTACCGATCCATCATTCTTTGTTGATGAGCCCACCTGTGGCTGCTTAAGCAGGTCTTTGTGTGAAGTTAATCAGCATGACAAAGAGCATGCGGTCCAAATGACATTTGTGGCGATAATTAATCATTTCAGAGGTGAAAAACTGAACAGAACTTGTTCTGAATTTTGCTCCCAAGTAAAAACATTTGTGATTTCAGGTAAAGGTAACAATTTATTACAAGGAACTGGATTTTATCCAAAAGCAAATCACTGCCCATGACAACAACTGGGTAGAAAACCACAGAGAACATCTGAATTACACAAATACGAGGCAAAGATGCGTCCCAAGCCTGTCCATTTTATTTTCAGGATAATACTGCAACTGTATTCTGAATAGAAAAAGAAATATTACTGGTGTTTGAGCACAAAACAGCTAAAGAACATTGAAGGAAATAATCCATATGAGAGCAGACGAGACAGACGTAAAGAAAAAAAAAAGATGCGTCTGTAAAAATAGATCTGTGATTGTGCTTGAAACACCAACAGTCTGAGTCACTCTGGCTGCCAAAAGTATACTGGCTGTCCCCAACAGAAACATGAGAAGACACATAAACTTTATGAAAATCAAACAAAACATCAAATACAGTACAGATAAAAAAAGAGAGGAAAAACTGGAGAGAGTACTGATGACATAACCAGCTTAATATTTAAATGGACAGAAGTCCGCCTGTCTGTTGATGCAGGGCTTTCTGATAAAAAATGTAGAAGTTTGACTCTGTTATTTTGCAGTGATGAAACAGACATTTTCTAAATTTTGACTCAACAGCTACTTAATTGGTTCTCGAGGTGAGTGTCTGGTCGATCAGAGAGAAAATGTTTAATTAATGAGCATGTCGAACACACACTCAGGCATGCATGTGTGCACAGTTCATTTTTTATTCATGGTCCCACTCTCATGCACACTTGGCTACTAAACAGGTGCCAGCAGACACACCAGCATGGGCATAAACACACACACACACAACAAACACACACACACACACATGCGCACGCACAAAATCAGGCTGACTCAGCAAAACACACCAAGACTGTCAGGAATTTAGGGCAGCACTGTTCGCTGCCTTCATGTCCTCTGGAGAGCAAAGTTTTAAGGCTAAACTGAAGTTGTTTGTTTTTTCTTTTTTTTTAGTAATTTTTAGACAGTTATTTATGAACAGATATATTAGCTGAACCATCTTCTTACCAATGTGCCATGAAGCTGCTACATAGAGAAGGTGCTTTCCAACTAACCTTACAGTGAAGTGTAAAGAGACTAAAGCGTCGATGCCTCATTGGCAGAAATACCACAGGAAACTAAAGATGGACAGAATTCAAAGACATTATGAAACAAAGAGAGAGAGAGAGAGAGAGGAAGTGTGGAGAATAAAAATGAAGCAGAAATGGCAAATGAAGAAGGATAGAGCACTGGTGATATAATCTCATTAATATTTAAAGAGCAAAGTCAGTGGAGCTGTTTATGTCACATTTCAAATGAAAGAAGAGTAGTTTTATTTTTCTTATTTTATTAAGGCTGCAGTGCACACTTTGATTTGCCTGTGCTTAATTGCAATCACTATGGCAACTGGAGATGCCATCTTTCTTATTCTTGAGAATAAATTTACACTGGCTGCCTCCCATGCATGATACAGAGTGACGGGGACTTTCTGTTTTTTTCCCCCTCCAAAACAAAAACCTTTAGAACCAAAGTGCATTTTTACATATTGACTGATAACACACTACAAACTATAAAGGACCGCATACCTGCGCAGGCACATCCGAGGCCTGCTGGCACTAACATCGAATCAATTCTGTCTGGTCACTGCTGAATAAACAGAGGACCTCAACTTCAAAGCCTGAATGGGGAACCAGGAGAAGCTGAAAAAGTCAAGGAGAGCTGAAAGCACTGCTCAGTCTTTATCGAGCACTTTTCTTACTCTTCCACATTTACCTGCTTTTTTACATTAGGACCTCTTTTATCAGACAGCTCATCAGCTACTTTATTCTCTAGAGGCTGCTTTATTCATTGCTGGCTTTTGTGTGTGTGTGTGTGTGTGTGTGTGTGTGTGTGTGTGTGTGTGTGTGTGTGTGTGTGTGTGTGTGTGTGTGTTTCCAGGTTTCAGGGGGTTCAGATTTATCATATTGACAGCATGTAAACTAAGTTTATTTTGCTGCTCACTTAAGGGTTTTATATATGGAGAGAGGCTATTTTGCTTTATTTGTGCACCTTTAGTCTAACAGATACCATCTGAAGCTTAATAAAGACTTTTTGTGTGCAATGTCATATCGGGCATTATAAATACTCAGATTCCACTTGACCTGACAGGCAGTTTGCTGCCCCACCTATTTTCAGAGCTAGCAGCTTTCCTTTTAAATTCTACGCTAAACTAAGTTAATGACCTCTAGCTTTATACTTAATGGACAGTCATTTCAGTGGTATTGATCTACTTGTCAAGCTCTCAAAAGCCAATAAGTATATTTCCCAAAATGCTAAATTAATCCTGTGAGAAAACAATTATTACCTTGTCAATAAAATGCATTTTTTACAGTGCAATAGGCAGTGAAGGTGACAAAAAGATTCAGTGGCTCTCCGAGCTTTATCCAAACTGTCAGCCATAATAAGCCTTCCACCCTGAGTTGAGCACAGGGCAGACAAGCCAATCAGTGACATAATCAGGGTGTGACTGGCTAATTAGCTACTGTGCTGGTACTATATAATGTAATTTACAACCACGTAAATGCTGCTGCTGCAGTTTCCTCTGCGATGACTATCTAAGGCACTTTCCGGTTGGTCTATAAAAAGGTAAGAAGCTGGTTAAGGAATAAAAGAAATTGTTGTTTGTCTTCTTTCTAATCCACAGGGAAAAGAAGTTTTGTGAAATAAGGTTATGGTTCTCATTTTTTCCTTAAAATAGTGCAAATAGTGCAAATGCTTTGAAGCCAATGGAGAAAAAAAAACCCCTCCATCTGCTGCAGTGGAAGGTGGCATTTACTCCCAACTTCTGGGTGCATTTGTCAGAGATGGATGTAAACGTCAAGCCCTGAATACAGTCAAGGTAAAAGAGGATGTTTTCCATTATGGAAGATGGTTTCTAGTCTTTTAAGGATAAGAGAGGATTAGCTTTGAGTAAGCAAGTTTCAGTCAGACCTTTAGAAGGCTGAAGAGGAAGAACGGGGGGGGGGGGGGGGGGGGTAGATGCAAAGTGTGTGTGCTTGAGTCTTTAAATGTTTAAATATGCCATCTCTTCCTGTCTTTCTCCATCGCTCTTCTTCACATACACTATCTCTGTCCCTCAGAGGAATTAGGTGACTCAGAAAGCAATTACACTGAATTGCTACTGCTAGACAGAAGAGGAGGAAGAGGAGGAGAGTGGCGAGGTAGAAGAAAGGGATTTAGAAGGAGAGAGGAAGGTAGAGAAGGAGGTGAGGAACTGGAGATACTGAAGAGAAGCGGAATTTCAAAACAGACGCCTACATTATCCTGCTCATTAAAGACTCAGATGCTTTGGTATTAGAGAGCTGTTTCTGGAGTATTAGTGTGTGTCTGTGTGCATAATATGTGGGTGCATTCATGCCTATTTGCGTGAGTGTATGTGTGCATAATTCTGTATTCATAATGTGCATGTGCATGTACAGTATGTCTTTGTCCATGGTTGTTTGTTGATATTCAGAAAAGTGTTTGCTTATGCAAATCAGATATGAATAAAATCCTTTGAATATGGGCACATTGTAGTTACAGCAAGTTCCTCTGCTTGAATCTGTGTGGGGGAGAACTTGGCAGGAATACAGCAGGAGTTTGGTGCCACTAGATGAAAAATAGCCTTCCTAAGAATACTTGTATGGAATATGTATATATTTAATCTTCATCATTATGATTTCTCTGGCAAATCGTGAAAAAAAAAAAAAGTAAATATGGATTTTCTTGGCATTAGATGCAACTGGAAAAGTTAAAACCATTAAATAAACAGACTGGTTCTTATATAGTGCTCTTCTACCCTACTCGAGCACTCAAAGTGCTTTATGCAACATTCCTCATTCATATAAGCACTTCAGTATTTTGCCCACCGATAATTTGGCATGGCAGCTGGGATTGAACCACCAACCTTCGTGATTAACAGGTGCCCTGCTCTACCTTCTGAGCTACAGCAACATTACGCACTGCTGTGACCTACATGACATGCAAAGGAGGGCTGATTTTGGAAGCACTCATATAGGTCGTTTTGGAACAAATGAATGATGTCGTTCAGATTGGAGGACATGTTGAATCTGTCTTTCTGATACGATGTGGGCGCTCGCATAGATGAGGTACTCAGCTGGTGTGTGCTCATTTTTGTTTTTCTCTCTAACTTTAAACGAGTCTTCATTTATGATATTCAGGGTGTAGCACTGGACATGGTTTTGCACACTGCTATGCCAATTAAATGCACCACAGCATATGCCAGATGCCCCGTGCAGACGAACCAGTGCTGATTTCCAACTCAATTCAAGTATCACATTGATATGTGTGGGTTTTTTTGTTCTGCTGCTGTTGTTGTTGTTTTTATATACAGCTGATTGCTGGTATCATTTTTTTTTTCTCTTCCTTGCATCATTAATTGTCAGTGATTAATGACACCAATAGTCAGAATTACTCTAACAGATCTGTGCATTGTTTAAGGTGACAACTCCTCCCGGAGGAAAAGTTTCCCCTTCCATTTAAGAAACATGTGCCTCCTTGTACACTGGCTGTTGCCACAGTCAAATTGATTCTACACAGTTATCCAGTCGCCTCAAGTCATTATCCACTCTGAATCTGAAATACTCCACAAATAAAAGCTACAAAGCTCATCTGTATGCCCTACTCACTTCTGTCCTGATCACAAATCACAATTAACCACAAGTTAAAACATAAACTTTACCTGAAAAAAATTCAGTTCAGTCAATTTACTGATGCAAAATTGATATCTGACGCACTCAGGCCAAAAATAAAGCCATCCTTTTAAGCTTTCAGCTAACTCACCTGTTGGCAAAATTACACTTTCTGTTTTCATCCGTGAAAACATAAATGGAACCAAAGTGCCAAATCTCAAAGCAATGATCCCAGCTGGAAATCCTTGCAAGTTTCCTGTGTTTATCACTGTAGCTACTTTTCGAAAACATGTTGCATTAAGAGTATACCCCACAGTGCAAATTCACATTATTTTCTGTCTTAAAAGAGTAAAACACGAGCCCAAATAAGATCAATAGCAAAAGCGAACGTGGTGTGTGGCTGGAAGGCTGATTCTCTCACTCTCTCTTTCTCTCTGTCCCTCCTCGCATTTTGAATCCATCTGCTCTTCCATCGCTCTCTGTGGCACTCATCTGCTCTTACCCCTTTTCTCACTCATTCTCAGGAACGACCTGTACTCCACACAAATCCTCACACTCTGCTGTGCGTGAGAGTGTTTCTCTGCATATGTGTGTGAATTCATGCATGTGTGTTGTCTCCCAGGTTGTTATCTGTTTGATGTGTGATCAAAGGGCCTCTCAACTAGGATGAGCAGCCAAATAGACCAAGCTAGGTCTGTGTGTTAGTGTCTTTTGTGTATGTGTGTATGAGTCTGGGTGTGCGTTTTGTCAGTACGTGTTTGCTTTGCGCACTATTTTGTATGTTCATATTGTTTGCATCAAGTATGGGCTCTGTGGTATCACCCCATGCCGTGGTGTGGTCTCGTGTGAGGACTGTCTAGAGACATGTTCCCTTGTTTGTATCTGTATATGGTTCACTGGCTGCAGTGCTTACACATGCTCAGAAAAACACAACAAAGTAGTAGTGGATGCATTTAGGGTCTCAGCCTCACAGCTGCAGCAGGAGACATTTATCACTGCATGCAATCCGTTTGAATATCTAGCACATATAGATGTGTCTGATTGTATGTTTATATGTTTTTGTGTAAGACTCTCCCAGTCACACACACACACACACAATGACATGTAGAATTAGATGAAATGAGATGAAACTATGTTCTGCTAAAGGTAAAACTAAAGGGATGAAAAAGTGAAGCCAACGCTCATGTACCCAAGCTGCACTTCCACCACTTGAGGCTGTCTCTAAAAAACATGACCTGCATGAACTCAATGTTAAAATTCCCACTTTTAGAGTAGATATAAACATGTTTACAACTCGATACACACACTGTCCTGATGTCAGATGCTAATTTTCCCTTCATAATAACTACAATGTACTGTACAGCATGTGTATTTATTTTTAATTTGATTGGGGCTTAAACTTTATGCATCACCGGGAGTAGGGCCAGTTTGAGTGACAGGTAGGTATAAACCCGGCCACTTCCTGTTTGCTAGATGCCAACTGAAGCAAATCACTGAATCACTTAACTGGACCTTATGACTGTGTTTATGGTGTTGGTGGATTTCTGAAGCATTTTTAAAGTATCTGTCAGATAATATAGCTTGTTGTATGGTTAACTGAACAGTCCATCAAAGACATCTACGCTCTGTTTTTTGCTCCATTTTTGTGCTTCTGAATTCAGGTCCACTAAGCAGTTGTGGATGTTATGGTGGCTGAACCCATTTATTTGATATTAAGTTTTCATGCTCTCGTGGATACTTGGGTGAAAATTAACACAGGAAATATTCAGCATGCTTTGCAGGAGCAGTAAAAGTTTAGAAAGGAAAATAGACTCAAATGTCACATTGAAAAACTTGTCTAAGATCATATTTGTCTACTGAAACCTTTGCTGTATTGCTCTTATGTAATAAAAAATGCTTGTTTTTCAGTTGAACTGATCTCTAGAAAACTCAGACTAGTGAAAAGTGTCATTAATAATGTAGTTTGTGCCAACTTTAATGAAATTATTGCTTCACTACAGAATGACAACGAAAAAAAATGCTTCAGTATGTTTCATGTTTCACTGAAGCCTCTAAACTGGATAAAGATGTGCATGTTTGAACTAGGATACTTATACCTTACTTCTCTTGGGCTGCAGTGACATTCGTGCATATTCGAATGTAAAGATAATTCCTAGTTATTACCTTACTTCCTATGCACTGCTTAACGACTTGGCAAATTTTGTGCTTTTTTGTGCATAATGAAGCTGCAATAAAAACAAATTTACAGCACAGTGGTGCACTGTCGCGTGAATCATGGCCCCTCTGCTGTTTGTATTAAGGTGCAGATCTTGACAGATTTGTTGTTGTGCTACATTATGTGTTATAAATGTGACCAAGACACTAGAAATATTACTCCAAATACTGCCAAGTAAATATGTGGGAAAAAAAAAAAGTGTTCTGTTACATTATGACTATTGCTGCTCTTTGAGGTGCAACAAAGTGTTGAATTATGTTGTAGACTCTGGTGAACAGCTACCTTGACTTAATGGCTGAAAGCAGTACAGTGGCTTTGAAGGCTGGCCTTAAAGTTCAGAGATCTTGAAAAACACAGCTAAGAAACTGGGATCAAATGAGAGTAAGGTTATTTACTCTGCTGTTACAGATGAATGCACTAACCTCACTGTGGTTTGGGATTTAGATGTTGTATTTGTGTTAGGTGGGTATTTGCATGTGTACATGTAGCTTCATATACACTGTAGTATGCATATATAATCTGCTTATGTGCTTGCGTGCAGGTGTGTAGTTATGTGTGCACTTGATGTTGTGTGTACCCTCTGAGAATGCATACATCTGTCTCTTTTTCCAACAGTGTGTCTCAGTGAGAGAACATAGAACTATTAACAAGGGTTAGTCGTACATAGAAGTTATACCACTTGGGACAGGCGTGCTGTTAAAAATCAGTGGAAACCATTGGCTAGCCTGCTGAGTTAATCTTATAGAATAGAATAGAATAGAATAGAATAGAATAGAATGCCTTTATGGTCATTAAACAGAATGTACAATGAGGTGCAACTACCAATTTTAGCCAGTAAACATGCAATCCCTCCTTTGGTCTCCAAACAGACCGTTTATCTGCATGCAACCAAAGTCTACTCAAATGTGATTGGTCAAAAGCACTACAAACACTAGGAAATGCATCCTAGTTGCATTGTCAGTATGGTATTAATCACTTGGAAGCCTGAATCATGAGGGTGAGATCAGCCTAAGAAGAAGTAAATGGTTCCCCAAACCAAACCAAATATTATTTTTTCTTATGTAAGTACATAAGAAAAAATAATATTGGAAATTCGATGCAAGAAAGACATACTTTGACTTAGCTAAGACACTGAAAAATGACTAAATGCTACAAAATTTTTTGGCAAAAATGTTCTAAACTTTACACACATCATCTCAAAATTGGTAAAACAATTTAGGAAAACACCACCATTAGTCATAAACAAAGACTGGGATGGATGGCTGGTGTGCTGAAAGTTAGAGAGTATCTGACCTACTCTGCAAGTGGGCCACCTGGATACACCCACTCAACCAGAATATCATATTATGTCAACCACCACATAAACTCCATCTCATAGGACAAGAGTTGCAGTCAGTGATGAATTTTGGGTATATGTCTACTATTAAATTAAAAAAAATAAAAGGAGTATTACATTTGGGTTAAGGTTAAGATTTATTAATTGGAGAAAAAAAACAAACAAACTTCCAATCCATTTCATAAATACCAATACTGTATGCCACTTCAGGGGCTACGATCGTGGTGCGGTAAGTCTTCTGAGTAATACACTTATGGATTTATGGATATTCTATGTTAAGTGATTTTTGTCTGTGATGTGTGTCAGATGAACAGGCAGAGCAGATTGTTGCATGCTAAATGGGAAGTAGGATACACTCCGTGCACACCAACGAGACCAATGATATCATTCCCTTCCCATTTTTTCGGCTGATTTCAAAGGATTGCAGCATCCACTCAACTTCAGGGCCCTCAGGGTGCAGAATCAGACATCCACATTATAAAGCGGCAAGAGAGCTGAACTCTAGAAACAAGGCCAAGACATCATCACAAGCTATCTGTTAAACACTGCAACAGCTCGAGTTAATTTTAAATATCACTCAATTTGATTTTCTTGCTTTCATGCAGTCCATCTGAAGTCAATCATGATTAATGTAGCAACAAATTAGTGACACACTGTGCTTGCTTTAATTGTCCTTGTCCATCATGTTCTTTCCAGTTATTTTTTCTCTTTTAACTTGTCCTTGCTTGCTGTTGAGCTGATGTCAGATGGTCAGTGGAACTCTATAGCAAAATCTATCAAATGCTGTACGTCATGTCCCTTTATGTTTATCCAGACCCATGCGGATGGTCACATAAGCCTGTTTGTAGTAACAGCAGCCTTTTGGGAATGTTCTTTTTTCATCCTGAATTTAAATGCTCAACAAACAAACAAACAAACAAACAAACAAACAAACAAACAAACAAACAAACAAACAAACAAACAAACAAACAAACAAACAAACAAACCAAAAATTCCCAAATTTGCTAAAAGCCAGATTTGCTGAACAAATGCAGGATTATTTTGCTTTTGCATCTCCCACTGACCTCCTAGTAATGAATGAAGTTAGAGAATCTGGGTTATTTGGGGGCCCTGGAGCTGTTTTCCAGTGTCCAAAAATAGTCCATCCTCAGGATGCGTATTGTTAAAATTTTAATTTTAGTACTGCTTATTGGTCTAGTACCTTAATGGTATTCTTACTGATACTTTTTAAAGACGAAAATACAGTGGTACCTCGCTATATCACGGTTCATTTATTGCCGCTTCACTCTATCGCAGATTTTTTTTCCAAATATTACTAATTCTGTTTTCTGGAGTTTTCACTATATTGTGGAATTTTGCGGTATATAAGTATTTCTCTAACACCCCGTAACTACGTTCATCGCTCTGACAAAGAGATAAGTCTACGCCTATGCCTTTAGTGGAAACAGAAGTAATGAATTAAATCCTCCACCGTGCTATAACATTAGTTTTGACTGCTGGTGATCAAAAACTGAATTTATAAATTTGGGACTGAGAATCGGGAGCAACAGTTCTGATGACCATTTCAAACTGAATGCATGCAGCCATGACAGTCAGCTTGCTAAAAGTTACTTTTCTCATTAACCTGTGTTTTTATTTTAGATAATATAACTGATATTCGGATAATTGTGCGCATACTGCAACAAGCTAGGCAGTCAAGAACGCTGCATTTCTCTGTCTGAATGTGATGGATTTTCCATAAATGTTCCGACAGATTGATCGTGTTTCCCCGTTTACAAGCCAAAGATCGGTTGCCTTGTCAGCATTTAATTCGTTCCATTGTCTTCACAAAGATCAGGGCCTGTGTGACACAGAGCTGTCCTGTGCCCCACCCCTTACAGGAAGGCATCCATCATGTAGTCATCACAGATGAATGTCATAGATGAATGTCTTATTCAGTAAGGGAGGTGGTCAGATAAAATATGAAAGATAGCGTTTATGTACCATTAAGAAATCGATTTTCTTAATTTTTCCACTACTGAAAGCAGTACCGATGACTTTGGAGCTGACTGATACCCTGATCGCAAATAATGGGGCCTGTATTAAATGAGGCCTGGGGCTCATTCAATACCTGCTTTCATTACGTATCCCTAGTCTAGCCATGTTTGAACGTGCTTTTCAGTATGGTCATTTTCACCACTGTAATAAAGTCTAAAGTGTAATGTTTTACATGGATTTTCGGACCTACACGAATCTCCTGTATTTTGTAAATCTCTGGTAATCAGTCAAGGCACCCAGAAGTGACAAGTCATGCTGCCAATGAATTCTAGCACAGCCCTCTACTGACTTCATATTCATCCTGGGAAACGTCATTGTAAAATAAATCTGGGTAGAAATTCAGATCCAACATAGATAAGAACAAAAAGGAACTATAAGAAAGTCCATTTTAGAAGGCAAATCCAAGAGTGGGTGACCACTTACAATGGATAATTGACAATTTGAACCATGTGTATTTTCTTTAATTTACTGCTTTTGGCAAAACAACTGTAGAGTATTTGACAGCCACACAATGTGAAAAAGACTAAACAAGAACTAAGTAATGCAGTGCAGAGGACTGTGTGTTGCTTGCAAGCTTCATTTACACACATTGGTGTTTGGCTTAACACAGTGTTGGCAGATGATAGCTTTCTCTAGCTTATTATTCCTCCCCTAGACTCTTTGCAAAGAAGAGATTATGCAAATACACACTTTCTAAAGTTTCTCAGTGCCTGGTTCTTTTTCCCTTTTTTTCCCCTCCATCGTTTTGCTATATCTGGGTCTATGGAGTTAGGCCTCTCCGGCTTTGTGTAAAGCGTATGGTTATGCATGATATACACACCACTACAGTGTTTAAACCAGTAATACTGAAAGTTGCATTAATGGACTCTTGTGGTCTTCATTTGCACATACACATGCTCACACGTCCGCATGAACACAAAGAAAAAAACATCCACAATCCTTGTTTAATCCTTCCACCGCCCTAATTCCTGATGTTGTTGTTGGTGCTGGGCATCTACACCGGGAAGTTGGAGAGTCTATGAACATGCACGCATAAATCTCGTCCAGTAACCAAGTAATATGATAAGAAACACTAATGCTACTATATAGGTTAGCTTAGATAAGGTCCAGACCACCGCATTGTGTTGTGAAAATAACTATGAGATTGTTTGTTTCGATGTCAGTGCACACTGGTTGTGTGCTCAAACAGCACAGGCATTCCCTCCTTCAATCAAGTTTCACAGGCTTTCTTAAATCACCGGAGACATGCTGTCATGTCCCTGTTTTGGAAGGTTTATTAAAAGTCTGAGGAAGGAGAACAGGATTGTGGCCAAGCTTTCCCACGCAAAGAAGTCATCCAGATAGATCCCTGATAGGTGTACTTGAAAGGTTTGGCCCCCATATGCAATGATTTTAATCACTCCCCATTCCACAATCTGTCTTTATAATTTATTCACATAGTTATGTTGACTCATTAAATGTCAGCAAAGTGTCACAGAGACAGAGAGCTGCACATTCTGATATACTATTTTGAAAGGAAAGTGATTATTTAATGTTTAGAATGCTTCAATAATGTCTTTTCTTTCACATGCTTGCAAATGTATTTTGATCATTTTTGGTCATAATTTGATGTTGTTGAACTCCATATGATTTCAAAAAGTTGTGTTAGTTGTAACACAAGCAGGAAAAAATAAATACACAAAAACTTTGTGTTTATTGTTTTCCAGTAACCATGTAAGATGTTCTCATCCCAGGGTGTCAAATTCTGCCACATGCTGATTTCTCAAAAATGTGCACAAAGTGTCCTTTGGCATCCAGTGCCTGATTACTCCAAATAAATAAAATACTGTAAATACATCTTAATGATTTTTCATGTGGTAACTAATTTCTTACTGCATCTACCTACCATGAGAGTAAGCAATATTGTTAGCAGCTAGCTAACATCACGGCGCTCATCAGCTGATGGGTGCGCAGCACTACAGACCAGAAGAAGTGTTTAGGTTTTAGGACAACAATGTGGTTTGGGTTAAAAATGTGACCCTTCACAATGTTAATACTTACAGTAAAGAAATAAATCCCCGTAGGAGTCACTATTTTCACATCCCGCTGTGTCACTGTACTAATGCCAAAGGGTATCTTGTGTGAAACTGTGAGAAGAGAGTGGCTTTACAGAATGGCAGCATTTGACACTCTGGGAATGAGAGCAGGGTGGACTGTGAGTATAAATGCAACAGTATAAACTTTAGGGCATTTCTAGGAATCTTGCAGTGATCATATTATGAAATTACTATTATAGACGTTGTTTTCGCTCATGAATCCAAGCAAAGTGCTCTTCACATATACTAGTAATAGTTCAATAATGGGTGCAAAGCATTTTCCACCTTGCTGCATGAAATATTCTACTGGATATACAAACTGAAGTTGTATTTTCTTTTTTCCCCTTTGCTTTCTGTTCCTGCAATCATCTTGTGTTCATCCAAGCAGGTAAGTCATGTTTTCTATTCACTACCTCCCTATTCATCCATCCATCCATCCATCCATCCATCCAGTACATCTTTACATGGTCATTGCCCATGGACACACTCACCTAATGTGACTGAGCATAAATCTATGCACAGTGCTGTGTTCAGTCAGTATAATAATCCATGGATGGTGTTGCTACTCTAGTGTGCAGGGAAGCAGGGATGTGCCAAGGCCTGTGTGTTTTATGCTCATGCTGTCTAAATGGCCAGCAGCCACCCCCCCCAGAGGAGGAGGCCTTTCCTTGCCCTTGCTCTACTTTACCATGAATACAATCACAACTTCTAAAGCTAAAGGGACAGAGGGACTGATGGAGAGATGCAGAGTGTAGATGAAGGGAAAGTGATTTTTTTTTTTCTTCCTTTGGAGAGATAGAGAGAGCAGCAGGCCATCACACACTGCACCGGAAATTAATTATTTTGCATATCCGCTCTGAGACACACATAAACATCCCAACTTGCAAAAATGTCACAGCGGAGGTTAGAGCATGAGATCATCACAGTCAGAGCCATGTGGCACAGGTTAGGAGTCATCCTCAAGGAGATTTGAGTTGTCTGTAATTTAGTATTCCTAGCCTCGGTGACTTGATAAAAATGGAGTGAATGAGTGCAAAGAGTGAAGGATAGCAAGGAGACAGAGACAGACAGAGCCCAGCAGGTGGGGCAGATGTGTGAAAATCGAGGGGCAGGATGGAGAAAGGGAACAGTAAGTAACAGAGGAGAGTAAAAGTGAGAAACAGAGCCAGAAGGAGAAAGGACAAAAATAGTTCAGCATGGAAGGAACAGATGTAAAAGTGGAGAGAATGAGAAAGGAGGCTTGATCCAAAAAAGGGGGTGTTAGAAGATTTGAGGCCTTAAAGAAGTAGTCCAGAATACATGATTCCTATAAGTATATGATGTACTGCTAATTTTCAGAATTACACGGGAG
The DNA here is from genome assembly GCF_007364275.1 of Archocentrus centrarchus. NCBI lineage: Eukaryota > Metazoa > Chordata > Actinopteri > Cichliformes > Cichlidae > Archocentrus > Archocentrus centrarchus. Next base: position 3,702,443 of record NC_044360.1, on the reverse strand, counting down.
CACTGAAATCAGTTTTGTATATGCAGCAGAGCTCAGAGCCGGTGTCTGACTTGTTCAGCATAACTTAACATGAAGACTGGAGGCAAAACCAACCTGGGTACCAGGACCTCCCAAGTACACTCATTAAGATATAAATGAGTTAATTTTTGTGCAGAAAAGCTTAAAAAATATTTGGTTTTAGGGGACAGTTGTGTTCAGCTTTCTGACATGTTGCCAGGTGAGTAAAATTGCCAGGTGTAGTCCACCATGCCTTAGTCACCGCATCCAGCATCCTTCATAACAGCCAGAGGCAAAGGTCTGAAAACCCCCACCAGCTTCTCAGTGTCCATCATGTTAAGACACAAGACTGTTATTAGCTTGCCTTCATAAAAAAAAAAAAAAAATATCAGTGTAATGGTTATTCCTTTTAATGACAAAAACATCAATGAATGAAGTAAAAAAACACACCAAATTCAGTAATCCTGCCTCTTACCTCCCATAACCCCTCTCCCCCCAACTTGCTCCTCTCTTCTTTGTGCTCCTCTGACTGTGGGGTCTGCAACATGAAAAGGTCTCTGTGCATCTTTGCAGTTTATTTTTCCATCCATAATTGATTTGTGTCACATAATGAGGGACCCAAAAGGCAGAAATGAGTCACTAGCCAAGCCAGCCAGTCTGATATGGTTTCAAAATAGCTACCAGGGTAAATTTCTAACGGATCTTGTCCCAGAGGATCACTCACTGGATTTGTAGAGGGAGCAGGGGCGAGACGTGAGATTTAGAGAAGCAGACGTTATACATAGGGGTGTTAGGAAATGGCTTGAAAAAGACCAGTCCCGTCGGGGGGAATTTTTAAAAATTTTCTCAAAAATAAATAGCATAAATAAATGTGATCCAGACAAATCATCCTTCCAAGCACATTAAAAAAAAAAAAGGGTACCTTGAAGGTAGGCTCCTCCTTCAACTCTGAGCACTACGAACAGCAGCAGAAATTAATTTACTGTGTGAAGCGAAGGTGAAACATCATCACATCATTGAAAATTGGTAATGGGAAAATCTTTTTGGTTTGTTTGGGGTTTTGGGGGGAAGAATCAATCTGAAGCAGGCTGCATTTTTAAATAGATAAATCAATGGGATAAATAAAGCGCTGATTTTTTTTTTGACAATTTTCAACCACTCAGCTCAGTTTTCAGGAAGTTGGGAAAGAAAAAAAAGAAAGAAATATATTTTTGAAAAAAAAAGTTGTAATGGAAATATAATGTCATTTCATGACGACTTTACTTATGGAAACAAAGCTATGGTTGAGTCGGCTGGCACCCCCTTGTATGTGTTTTCCTACAGTGATCTGTATATTTGTGAATGTATACCTGAAGCTCATTATAGAGACATAACATTCCAGCAGCTTCCTGGTTAAACTTTGACAGTGACAGATGAAGTACAGAAGAAGCCGAGATGATAGAAAAAGGAAAGAAAAAACAAAACATGAGGTTTTTGTTCCTTGAGGAAGGAATTTCAGCTGATAGGTTAACTCACCATAAAAAGTTCTGACTCAGCTCACAGCTGCAAAAATCCCTGTCAGATAATAGCAGATAAAGCAGAGATAGAAAGCAGGTGGAGGGCATGCATGAATATTCAATGAGATTGCATCACAGAGAGAGATTTGTCTTGCTGACATAGGAACATTGGTGGTGGTCTATAAATGCATTATTTATTTGTTGGTTTTCCTTTATAAAAGGCAGCAATAATTTTTTTCATGCAACTTTGGGCTGGCTGAGTCCTACCAGATTTTTAGCTTTTCCCTCAGTCTTCATCCTTTTTTGTTTTCCATTTGTTCACCGCCATGTACGATGCATGTACTACTTCCTGTAATTAGTGCTTCCTAATCAAAACTGGTCAGACAATATTCAGTTTAATAATGTGAAGGTTACACCCCACAAAAAACTATAAACCTGATGTGGGACTGGGCTGAACTGGAGCTCAGGGGTCTGTCACTGTGTCTAAATCTAGAAGAACCATATCCAGGTGGTCTGATTGATACTCTGATTATGCCATTATTATCAATACAGAAAATGAGCCAAAATGAAGATTATAAACACTGGACCTGAAATGTTCTGTGTGGATATTAACTGCTTAATTAAGATTGCCATTTCAACTGCAATACCATAATCGTGTTGCAAGTAAAAGCTTTACATTTAAAATGCAGATTAAAAATTAGATTATAAGATAATGGCTTATTCACAACATGCCCTTGATGATTATTGTCATTCTAGTTGCAGCATACAACTTCTTAAACCTCTAACCTCATATTAACCCTCTAACCTCATAATCCAAAATAAAAATGACAAGAAACACTACAACACACACTACTGGCTAGCCAGCTAGCATCAGCGTTGCTTTGGGCCGTACTTACCATCCTCATCCTGCCTTAAAAATGGGTTAGTGTCTGTCCCCTTCTAAACATGACAAATGAGTAATTTACATGCAACTTTCTGACAGCTATACCACATGTTAGATGTAGTGCACAAGCAGCCAGATTCTGACAGAAAAGCAAAATGTGGTTATGTCAACTATTTCTCCTTTATCATCCCTTTCCACTTGTCACTCACGCACAAACTACATGACATAGCAGGTGGTTTTAAGTGGTTACAGCTGACCCATGTTGATAGGACTACTGAATATTTGCCTGTACAGTAGACATGCATGATTGGAGTAAAAACCTGTCTCAAAACAGGTAAGCTGTGCCTACATCACTTCATTTCAGTCCAGAAAATGTACAAATATGTACAAACAGAAACACACATGAACTCACAGTCGGTCTCTGCCCTCTCCCCGTGTGGCAGGCTAGGTCCTTTTCCAGCCAGCGTCCCGTATCGCTGCAGGCGCTGCAGTCTTAACCTGCTTTATTTATAAGAGATGAGAGAGAGGCAGATAGAGTGAGAGGGGAATTGTAGGAGTGAGTGAGTGATTACAACATTTCTGTTCATAAATCCATATCTTTTTTTTTTTTTTGGGGGGGGGGGGGGGGGGGGGGTTGTTTTGGTAACTTTTGTTTTTGTGCATAGTTGAGAGGTTAATGAGCTCTGGCTGGTTACAGCACACATTTTCCTCCATTTCACTGTGACACACAAACAGACAAACACAAATATCCCTGCACAAGCATCATTTTGCAGCCCACAGCAGCAGCTCTGCTATTTTGCCACTGCTTTGTTTATAAAAAACAAAACAAAACAAAAAACCTAAGTGTAAAATCCAATGCAGCCGCGGATGAATCCATGTTGGCTTCTTTATTTCCAATTCGGCTCTGTGCCTGTGGCCGTGTTCCTGACATGTGCGGTGCTCCTACATCTGCAGCAGCATTACCAGCACTTAGGAGAGGCAACTTCACCTACATGTTATATAACAAACAGCATTAGCAGCACTACTGCCAGTCTCACTGGAAAATAACTCCGGATGTTGTGACCTCAATTTGTGTGTTATTACAAGGCTGTGCGTGGATTTAAAGATCAAGGTTAGCTCTGCTCAAATGCATGGAGATCTTAAATCTTGTCTCAGTTTACTTAACTTCGTTTGCAGCAGCAGAGGCTCTGCATAATATATGATGCTTTTTTACCCTTGAGATGGAAACATATTGAGCTACGACTGTGGGGTAATATTGAAAGCACTGATTAGGCCGGTTTACATTCATCCTTGTGTCACAAGTAACATAAATTAACGTTGCTAACACTTTTTTACATGTGCGCACAAATAATGCATTTTGAGGACAAGAATTGCTCTCATGCATATGGATTCAGGTGTCCCATCTCTGGATAGCAGATTTGGCTTTGTCTGAAATTCTTAGGACAGCCTTGTCGTGCAGTTTATTAATCTGATTTCACACACAGTGGCTTTTACACTTGCATTATGCTGGATCAGCCCTTTAGACTTCCACATCGATGAAAGTAGTGAAAACCTACTTGTATACTTTCACCGTGTAATTAAATGATTAAGTTCCGTGCTAGTGTTCTGGAAATGAAAGAGATGATTCACAAATCATATATTAAATTATATTAAATATAATTATATTAAAACGAAAAGCAGGAAGTAGATTTTCCTTTGGAAGTTGTAGCGACCAGTGATATGCGAATTTTATTACAACACAGAACACCTGTTAACCCAGCGGTAAACACCTGAAATTACAAACTGGTACAAATGTGCATGAACATTAATCATGCTGAAACTGGCAAAAAGTATTCTTACATTCTTACAGCAGCTTTTTGTTGTTGTTGTTTTTGTTACCTGTAAAAGTTGCTACTGGAACTTTAATTTCCCTGACAAAATCTTCCTAAAGGGATTAATAAAGTTTTATCCAATCTAATCTAATCTAATCTAATCTAATCTAATCTAATCTAATCTAATCTAACCTACATTATCACCTGAAGCAGTTACTGTAGGTATGTGGCAGGTCAGAAAACACCACAAATGTAGCGACAAAGAAACATTTGTAGCTTAGGTAGGAGGATGTGTTGGCATGTTAAACACTGACTCAAAGCATATTGTGCCAGTGTCAGTTTTTAAATACGAATATGAACATAGACCAATCCTGTTAGAAAACAACAATCACACAGCTTCTTCATTCAGCCCAGACTCACCCTCCGACACTGAATCCATTTGATTTGGCAACAAAACAAAGGATGTCTCAATAATTTTATTTCCACTAACAACACAAGTCATGTGACTCCAAGGAAAACACTCATATATATATAGTAGATTATCTCTTTGGGGTTGAATAAATAAAATTTGAAAAATGTAGTGATAGCACTTACTACAGAATCCTGTTGATTATGCATGTCCAGAGCTCAGTTTGCATTTATCATTCATTTATTCACAGACGGTGATCACTGTGAATGTGTCTGCAAAACTTCACAATGAAAACACCTGCTGACAGACTCAGCTGAACCCTCTTATTTGCAGCATCACACCTTCATGTTCTCCAGCAAGTAAACACACACCGACACATGCATATCTGCACAGTAAAGTCAGGGCAGGCGTGGCCTCCACACATCACAATGCAACAATAACTCTCACACCTTCCCCCTTGTACTTCACGTATTTTTTTTTTTTGCTTTCACTTCCTCAGTTTTTTTTTCATTTCTTTGTCTAAGCAGCTTTTCCCATCCCACCTTGCGACAAAATGTGATGACAGCGTTGCTTTTTCACAGGCATAGTACACCTCGGTAGAGACACACGCACTTAAACAGAACTTCATCAATGTCACACTAAAGCTCATGCTCTCATTACCACAGTTGCCTTTTATTGTGTGATGTGCTGCCCTTACAGTACAACTGGGTGCCTGTAGCTCAGGAGGTAGCGCACATCACCTACTAATCAGAAGGTTGGTGGTTCGATCCCTTGCTTTTCCATTCTGCGTGCCAAAGTATCCTTGGGCAAGATACTGAAGCCCAGGCTGCTCTCCGATGTGTGTGACTAAGTCTGAATGTTAGATAGAAAGCACTTAAGTGTAGAAAAAAAGTCCTTGTGTAAATGAGGATTGTTGTAGTGTAAAAAAGTGCTATAAAAGAACCAGTCCATCCATAAAGTTAGGGGAAAAAATGTTGTAGGTGAAAGATCACTCCTCCTCAGGTCATTAAAAAAAAACTGCATTTAATTTGCATTTAAAAGACATTATAATCCAGGTGTTTTATCGATCTGATCAGCTGCTAACAGCACTTCCTATGTTCAAATATCTGTCACCACGCTGTTAGCAAGAACTATCATGTTTTTAATGCAAGCCTCTAACTACAACAACGGTAAGTAACATAATTTTGCTGGGAACTATAGTTTTTTTTGCTCCAAGGCCTTTCAGAGCTCCCAGGATTTTATGTTTAATAAGAAGCCCGAAATTGTCCTTGGAGCTCCCTTTTTCCTCTTCTTCCCCCTCGCGTTCACAGTGGTCGCCATTTCTTTCTGTAGCCCCGTGAAATCAAGCGTGAACAAAACTATAGTGCAGCGATCTAGCCAGAGGGAAAAAAAAAAATCAGTCTGGTATCAGTGACGGGGCGGAGGGCCCGGGGTGCTTGTGTTGTGTGTATGTGTTTGATAGTAAATACCATAGTGTTTATATCTAGCCCTTGCAGTATTAAAAGCTCATCCAAGTATTGTCACTTTAAGCTTCACAAAACACAAGATTGAGATGGCCATCTTGTGTTGTAAGAATTAATTGGTGACATCATGATGGTTGCATCCATCATTTATTTACAGTAGTCTTGGACATGAAACCAAATAGCTAGGTTAGAATATTTTCTTTTTCTTTAATGAACAGAATCTTTTAGTTTTAGAAGTAAACCAAAGAAAACTGCTTTTAAAAGATCAATGCTTACAAGAATGAATATGATAAAATTTTAAACATCACAGTTCGTTCTACCAAATTTTCACAGCAAATGTAGTGAATGAAGTTGTCTCAAATGAAAGTAATTTGTATTTATTTATTCTCGTTCAGGATTTACAAACACAGGAGAAATGACAGATTTAAAAAAAAAAAAAACAAAGTGGATTGTGAAAAACAATCAGCCAGTTGACAAGACTTATTTGAGACTTAAATCCTTTTTCAGTCACATATATAATTTGGTCTATAATGTTTGGACATTGTCACAGCTTTTGTCATTTTGTACACTACCACAGTGGGTTATAAATACAGCACTTTACAGTTTTACTTCAAGGGGTTCAACAAAAGAACTGTTTAGGATTACAGCCAAAAAGCTCAAAAAGTAATTGGACACATGTGCATAACTTTAGATATAAGCAGTGATGGCACAGTTACCTTGAAAAGGTAATCTGAGTACTGATTACTTCTTTTAAAAGTAACTTACTTTACTGATTACTTAATTTTAGAAGTAACTAAGTTAGATTACAAGTTACTTTATTAGTTACATTCAACAGCTGCCGGTGTTGTGCCAAAAAATGACTGCCTGTATTTAAACGGCTGTAAATGACTTGTTGACCTATAATCTGTAAAACGTGTCAAACATATCTCTCATAAAAGATATCAGCTCCTTTTGACCGAGAAACAGCATTTCTATCACAAGGTAGAAGCTGCAATCAGTTTTTAGCAAAGGGACTTTTATATATTTGTTTTTGATTAAGGTAAAAACTGTCATTGACATTAAAAATGTCTTTTTAAACAGAAATCTGGCAAAGAAGGCTGCAGAAATTGCAACGAATATAACATCACAGATCTATGAAGACATTTTAAGTGGTCTAAAGCACTGGACTGAATATAATGTAGGTACAATAACACAGACTCGTAAAGATTCTTGAAAAACAGGTTATTTCTTCATTTTATATATAAGCCCTTCATAAGTCATGTTGACTGCACTCTATTTTCCAATATAAGCAAAGACATTAACATAAAAGCACACAGAAACATTGGAATCACTTTCTGGCACCACACCAGCAGCACACCCGCCGCCTCAACATAAAAAAGGGCGAGTCAACCGTGTTTGAGGGCAGCATTTCCTCTGCTACATACTGTCCGACCAACTTCTTCAACTCTCCCCCACTTACTGGTTTTGTACCGAAGTTTTGTTGTTTGGGTGCTGGGGGATTACTGGATTGCAAATAGTAACGCGTTAGATTACTCGTTACTGAAAAAAGTAGTCAGATTAGAGTAACGTGTCACATCACTGGATATAAGGATTGTTTTTAATACTTGGATGAAAATCCTTTGTAATCAATGACTGCCTGAAGCCATCAACTCTCGAACATCACCAAATGCTGAGTTTCCTCTCTTGAGATGCTTTGTGAGGTTTATTGCAGCCAAAATAGTTGTTACTTGTTTGTGTGTCTCTCTGCCTTCAGTTTTGTCTTTAGTAGTCTGGAGTGGAAATGTTGTCTTACTAATTTAGAAGAGCTTCATTTAGCCTGGAAAAAGCCCTCCGTCGGACTATTCATAACTGATTAAAGAAAATAAGAACCCCAGGGTTTCTTTTCAGCACTGTAGTCAGGCTGACAAAGAGTCAGAGTTTTGTTGAGTATTCCTTTAACTAGTAATGACTTCATGAACTTCTTCACAAATAAAATTTTAACCATTAGAGATAAAAAAAATAAAAATAAAAAAAATATGCATAACCATCTCATTGATGGATCATTATGTACAGCTACTTTCAGTACTGCTGATATTTACATTGACTCTTTCCCTTCAATTGATCTTTCTGAGTTTAACTTAAATAGTTACTTCCTTCAAAGCATCAACATATGTATTAGACCCCACTCCTACAAGCCTGCTCAAAGAAGTCTTGCCAATAATCAATGCTTCAATCCTAAATATGAACAATCTATCTTTATTAATTGGCTACTTACCACAAGCCTTTAAGGTGGCAGCAGTTAAGCCATTGAATAAACCCTCTGGGCAGTGTTGCCAGATCTCGACAGAAACAAGCAACCAGCTCTATGAAAACAAGCCCAAAAGAAGCCCAACTGGCAACCCACAACACTGTGTAAAACTGAGGCTGCTTTTAAACCGTACATATAGCTCTATAGTAGTATAGCTCACTGCTTTGTGTGGTCTCATTGTGTTTTGGAGCAGTAAAACCCATGGTTCTTAGCCTCATAGAAGAGAAAGGTGCACAGTTTTTTGGGGGTTTTTTTTGTGGGTGCTTCTCTGTATTAGCATGTTGAACTAAATCAGCATGGTGAGCACATATTTCACACTTGCAAAATCTGGGGAATGCCTTTGTCTCCCAATAGGACCACAGCTACTTTCAGAGGTGTATGCGGACACAATTTTTTTTTTTTTTTTTGGGGGGGGGGCAGGAGGAGAGGAGGTGAAGGAGCACAGGGGTATCTAATCAGCGCCATTCCTCTGTTACTGATCACTTCATATGCACAGCTGTTAAATACAGAAAATGCGACTAGAGAAATAATTTCGTTGCATCATTTTGCCGCCCCCCTCTTGTGCGGCGCCCCTATGCATTGCATATAATGCATACCCACTTTTAGTGCCACTGTCTCCCATCTGAGCTTGGATCCATTCTTTAAGCGCGCTCTCTTTCTCCCACTCTTTATTATATATTTTTTTCCCTATATTTATCCCACTTACTGGAGCTCATTCTTACGCTGCCTCCTCAATTTGGGCAGTTATGAGTGTTTGTTTGGGTGTACGCCCGGTCAACTTGGGCAGGACCAATCAATGGGAAACGGGGACTTGGAGGGGACAAACTACCTACCACTCGTCTTTTGCTTTATTATGGGGCGCCGGGAAATAATCAAGGAGTTTCACTCGGAAAGAAAGTCAAGCAATAAGCAATAATAAATAAGCAACTTGACGTTCAAAAAAAGCCCAAAAAACCACAACCCGCGACTAACGACATTTGCAAGCGACTTTAGTGAAGGTTACAAATGATCTTCTCATGACCTCTGACAGTGGACTCATCTCTGTGCTTGTCCTGTTACAACTCAGTGCAGCTTTTGATACTGTTGACCATAACATTTTATTACAGAGATTAGAGCATGCCATAGGTATTAAAGGTACTGCACTGCAGTGGTTCGAATCATATCCATTCAATAGTCTCCAATTTGTTAATGTAAATGGGGAGTCTTCTTCACACACTAAGGTTGATTATGGAGTTCCACAGGGTTCCATGGTAGGACCGATTCTATTTACACTATACATGCTTCGCTTAGACAGTATTATTAGAAAGCATTGCTTCCATTTTCATTGCTATGCTGATTATACCCAGCTTTATCTATCCATGAAGCCAGATGAAACACATCAATTAGTTAGTCGATTAGTAACCACAGGAATGTCTTAAAGACATAAAGGCCTGGATGGCCTCTAATTTCCTGCTTCTAAATTCAGATAAAATTGAAGCTCTTGTACTCGACCCTACAAGTCTTAGAAACACAGTGTCTAACCAGATTCTTACTCTGGATGGCATTACCTTGGCCTCCAGTAACACTGTTACTATGTTTCCACCGCCGAAGTGCCGGTGCTCGTGCCAGTGCTGGTGTCGGTGAACCGGTGAAACGCTTAAGAACAGGCCTGCTTTTCCACTGTGCTTTGCGAACTGATCCTTTACGTTTGAGTGTGGGAGGATCCTCGTCTGGACATGGAAGCCGAAGGGCACAAACGTGGGAGAACACGTTCCCCTTTCTTGTGCTGCAAACATATTTTACGGTCCAGACTAAACTACTGCAGCATCTGTGTGTGGCACAAGGTAAACACAGACAGCACAGTAAGATGACAAGTATGCATTTAGCATCCTTTGTGATATGAACTGATACAGAGCAGCAAGTTCAGCCTTAGGGCCCAACCTAATTCACAACCGTGAAAATCACATCGTTTTTCTCGTGTAATTCACACCATGCAGTGAAATAGCAGTAGAAAACTTTATGGTGAGATGGCATAGTCACGCACTTCTGCCGCTTTCATCACATGTTCTTGGTTCCAGACCAGCTAGCTTGCGGTGCTGGAGTGGAACCTGTTTTTCGTCCGAGCACTGAGTGCGTTCGCGGTGGAAAAAATGCTGAATGGTTCAAATAGTGGCACCGGCACCCGGTCAGTGGAAAAAGGGCCTGTGAAGAATCTTGGAGTCATTTTTGACCAGGATGGGTCCTTCAATGCACATATTAAACAAAGATATTATACCCCACTCTGCATTTAATCATTAGTTATTATTAATCTCTGGCCCTCTTACACAGCGTGTCTTTGGTCCTGTCTCTCTCCCTTCAGCCCCAACCAGTCACAGCAGATGACCCTCCCTGAGCCTGGTTCTGCTGGAGGTTTCTTCCTGTTAAAGGGAGTTTTTCCTTCCCACTGTCACCAAGTGCTGCTCACAGGGGGCTGTTGGGTTTTCTCTGTAATTATTGTAGGGTCTTTACATTACAATATAAAGCACCTTGAGGTGAATGTTTGTTGTGATTTGGTGCTATATAAAATAGAATTGAATTGAATTGAATGAAAAGCATGCTCTGTTGGTTTGAGATCAGGAGACTGACTTGGCTATTGAAGAATATTCCATTTATGTGCCGTGAGAAATGTTTGGCTTGCTTTTGCATTAATCCTTTGGGTCATTATTAATTTTCATTGCTAGGCACTGCAGTCACTTTTGTAGTATTTGGCTGAATCTGAGCAGAGAGTGTAGCCCTGTACACTTCAAAATTAATCCTGCTACTTCTGTCAGCCGTTACATCATCAGTAAATTAGTGCCCAGTTCCACCGGCAGCCAAACACGCCACTGGAACATTGTCTTCACCAGATGATATCGTGTTTATCAGATGAGCTTTTTCGCTCCTTCACTCTGCTTTTCTCTTTCCATCATGCTGGTACAAATTCATCTTGGTTTCATCTGTACAAAAAGACATTTTATAAAACTGTATGGACTCTTTCAGACGTTTTCTGGCAAAGCCTAATTTGGCCCTTCTGTTCTTGAGTGCAAGCAGTGGCTTGCACTTTGTTGTGAACATGTTCCATTCATGCATGTTTTGTGATTACAGACTTTGACAACGATACACATACATCCTCAAGAGTGTTAAAGAGAGAATTCTTCAGTCATCCGCTATAACTGTCTTCTGTCAGGCCTTTAGGACTTATTTTATAAGAATGCACCAGTTTATTGATTTGTTCACTTCTAAAGGTTTTGCTCTCTCTGATAGGTTTACTTTGGTTTTTGAGCCCACTGATGGCCTTCTTCACTTGCATTAATACCTCTTTGGACCTCATATTGAATAGTTCAGTGAACAGCTGCAAGCTCAACCCTTGTAATCAACTCCTGACTTTTTTTATCTGCTCTTTTTTTTTTTTTTTGTCTTAGCCTCAAAAAACAGTTGTCTAAAAAGATTTCTGGAAGTGTAGGATTGTTCGAAGTGAGTCATGTTCTTTATTGCACAACACTCACCACACAACAGCCACAATGCAACTCCTAACAGACCCAGGGCAACTGTTGTCCTGCAACTGCTGAATGTAAGACAGAGAGGAAAAGCTGGAGGCTCAAAGGAGAGTCCATCAGCAATAAGAGGTCAGCAGCAAAGATGTATTATCGATCTGTCCCATTCACAAAAGACTTATGGCTGCTCATGTGAACACTGTTAAGTAGACACATGTGCACAGACAGACAAAAACTTACACACATTTTGAAAGGCGACAGCAGCAGGACTTGGCACAAGGAAGGAAACAAGGCCTGAAGCCAAGAGAGCTGCACAAACACAGAGACTTGTAAGTGATATGAAGAGTCCATTTAACAAGCAGAAAACAAGGTGGTGTTTTATCAATCAGTAGAAAGTCGTAATGGTAAAGAGGTAGCCACAAAGCTTTCGAGCAATTTCACTATTTCTCTCTAGTTTTCCTTTTATTGCTCTGTCTATTTGTTGTAGTTTAGGAGAAAAGCCATAAGGATTTAACAGCCCTATTTATTATTTTTTCATGAACCCTGGGTCTGGGCAGGCTGATAAAAATGGATTGTGTCTCTGGAGTGCTGCTGGCATGCTCTGTCTCAGGGGCCGGAGCTCCTTTGGGAGAATTTAACTTTCATAGGTTATAGAAATGGATCGAAGAATAGACACTTGGAAAAACACCAAGTACCAATCTACAATATACTTTTAATGAAGTTCTGTCTTCGTGCTGCTGTAATCATTGTGCAGAAAATCTCTGCCACACAAGTGCATAGATATTTCATTATTACATTTTAAAAGATTTCAACACTTGACCAGCTTCTAAGTGAGTACTGAAATTAGATGATTCAGACCCCCGTTATCTCCAACAGACAAGCCAGTGCTAGAGTTAACATTAAAGTGTAATGTATGTGTTTTGTGGTGCTTAGGGGGAAAGCTAGCATGACTGAGCTTGGCTCAGTAAAATAAGATTTAATACTCAGGTAGAGCATGTCATGAAATAAGATTGACAGCCGTCGCTGCGGGAGTTATTGTCGGCTCTTTCCAAAGTGAAGAGTGGTATAAAATCCCCAAATCAGCAGAGAACTGCAGCAAAGCAACATTTTACACGAAGCTAGTGGTCATGGATTTAGAGCAGCAGAGGACGGTCGCAACCCTGAGGTGTGTATCTGGAAAGAATATTTGGACATATTTACATTACCGAAGTTTCTATATTTACCTTCGAGCTACTCTGAGGATGATTCACTAGCACCACTTACATGAGTGAGAGTCAGTGCTTTGTAAATGATAGAAGTTGCAAATAATGGTAGCTTCTTTATTTATTATTTTTTGAAATGACAGTATGAAGGGTAACAGATATGCAAAGACACAACATATAGAGTTACAATGTCAAAGACAGGTGAGACAACCTTTAGTTGAAGTTGTAATAACTGTGGTTGTAGATGAAGTGGTTAAAGGTTCAGATTCCACTGACTTCCCATAAACAGCAGATTTAAAGCATTTTGGAAAGATCACAAACATTAAATATGTAATTTGTTTGTGTTTCTAGATGTGTCCTTGCACAGGTAAACATCACGTGCCTAAAGCAACGTAAACAAACTAAAAGTTTATGCTGGAAAACTGTTGTAAATTTCCCCATCAAAAAGCTGTTCAGACTGTTTTTTAAACTTAACTGATCATCAGATATAAATAGATATATAATACAAAATCATACATTTTAAAGGATTAATTCTTTTTTTTTTTTTTAATTTTTAGTTTTTTTGGCCCTTTTGTTTCTGTGGCAATGCATATAAGAAGATGAGTGGCAGATCTAAAATATGCCAGTATTTTTAATCTCAAAATTTTACAACCATTTCTGGTCTGGGTGGGTATCCAAAATTTAAATAAAAACACTGGAAAAACACTGAGTGTTTTCATAAATACCAGATATTTATTTTGTAGAATTTTAGCAACACCAAGCCAAGAGATGATGCTGTGCACAAGTCTCAGATTGTAAAACTTTAAAACACTTAAGTGATTAAAAGTCACATTTTAGATGAAAGCCTATCTTTAAGTATTTAATCCATATAAGAATTTTGTCTGTCATGTATAACTAAGACAGATCAAACTATAACTTAACCTCACGCATCAAGGAGTACTGTACCCGATCATGAAGTCGGAGCCTATTAAACCTGATGGTCTGAAGGGTGATGGAACTCAGCTGCAACCTAACGGAACCAATTTATCCGGCGACAGGGCTCAGGTCCTGGGCCCCGATGTCTGTGCCACTTTCTTTCTGTCTGACAGACAGAAAGAGCATGACAATGCTTTTGAACCACAGCTGCAATGGCACTAAACACACACACACACACACACACACACACACACACACACACACACACACACACACACACACACACACACACACATACACACACAAAACAGAGTGAAGAGCCTTGCCTGCTCCCCCCGTCCGGCAGTAATGGGCCTTCTCAGCCCAACTGAAACACTCAGTCACACTTTCAGCTGGGAAATTGATTTTCCCAAGGTTCCCATTCCATTTGTTTGTGCGTGTGTGTGTGTGTGTGTGTGTGTGTGTGTGTGTGTGTGTGTGTGTGTGTGTGTGTGTGTGTGTGTGTGTGTGTGTGTGTGTGTGTGACATTGAGGGTGAGAGTGAGAGAGGGAAAGAGAGAGTGCATCTATCCTTCCATCCAAATCACGTTAACAATAAATGTTCCCTAACCTTTATTAATGATGCTATTTTTGGGACAAAATTTAAGCAGACCATAGACATATCTAGACCATCTTTAATAATTAACAGTGTCAGGTGAAAACAAGACAATGCTGTGTTGTTGATTTGGAATTGCCAACAGGGAAACAACTTAAGTTTCATATTAAAAGAAAAAAAAGGATCTAGCTTTGACTTCTATGTGACCGCTGAACGCAGCTTTTATCAGCATCAACAATAAACCAAGAAATATGTTCATGCCCTCTTCTTTTTGATGACCTAAACTCTATCAGTCACTACATGAGGTAAAAACGTCCCCATCCTCTTGTTTTACACCTGCCAGGATAACAGTTGTCCAATAGCAGCCGTCCACTCTGTTTTTAATCATATGCACACTGAAAGTATTGACTGCATGTGTTTGAGGCAGTGTAATAGCACTCTGGCTAAAGGTGGTTCACCATACTGACCAATGTGGACTACCTGATGACAGGAGGCGTGGGCTGCCACTATAAATACAGAGCTGTTCATATACAGTAGCGTGCATGGTTCATTCATCATCGTTTGTTCTTCAGTTCCCACAAGAGAGGAAACTGGAAGAGGAGTTTGTGAATAAAGGGAGGAAAAATGCTCAGAGAGGGGGGAACTGGGTGGAGACAGCTGCTAAGGAGTTTGTGTGTGAGCGCCACCGGCCAGGGTAGCATACGTAGTATCAGGGTGGCTGTACAGTAAGTGGTGTCTGTGGATGAGGAAAAAATACATATTGTTTTCTCTCAACTGTGATGCTCAGCCTTATTTTTTTTAGTGTTGTCTTATCTTTCGGATTAAACCTTTAAAATTGGAAATTGTTTTAGCGATGTGAGCAGCGTATATGTGGTTCCCAAGATTACCGGGAGCCCCAAAGCACATTAACATTGCGTTCCATACAGAGAAGAATGAGGCATTCTTCCCAGAACTCACCGAGAATGTATCCCTTCCTCTATTTTATCACACAATTTATTTCTGTCCTTCTCTCACACATATGTTCTTTATTGCACGTACGTGTGTCTTTCTGAGCTTTGTGTTTGTTGTGTGAAAGAGAGGGAGTACAGGGTAAAAAAAAAATGAGAAGCTGACTACAAACCGCTGAGAATAAGTAAAGCGCCTTACACCCCATGCTGAGGTGACAGACAGTAACCATGGCTACCTTGCCCCACTCAAATATCTGCCTAGCAAATCAAACACTTCTTAGTCTTTTTTTTTTTTTGCTTGAATATCAATAGAGCTCACTTGTCATCCTAAATTTCCTTTCATTCATTCATTTCTTACATTTTCTGTCCTCTGTTTATGATTCAGTTTCAAAAATGTAACAGCAAAAAAAAAAAAAACAGTCAAATTTTGTTTTGTGTTTAGGAATAAATAGCAGTTCAGTTTTATTTATATAGAAACAACAATAAAGACAAAACCCCAACGATCCCCTATGAGCAAAACACACGGTGACAGTAGGAAGGAAGAACTCGCTTTTAAGAGGAAGAGTCCTGCGACAGCACCGGGCGCCGGGAGAGTCGGATCTGCCATAACTGGGGGTGAAAGAGGAATGAATAAAGGAAAATATAAAGAGACAAGAACAAAAACATAGAATGTGGGAGAGAGAAGACGACTTTTACTGAAATGTGGTAAATAAAAAAAAAAAAAGTCATATTTAAATGTCAGCTTTAGGCCACTTTATTTCTGTAAACTGAGCTAAAGTGTTTTTAGAGTGTGCAACTTCTAACTCAGTGGAATGTGGATAATTCAGAAAGCTATGAGGAACATGCATTTGTGCTTTAGCTACCTACAGTAGCTTGGAGAATTGCTCTATAGGATGCAAACATGATATTTTGATACAGTGAAATCTAAGGGTTGAGCCAGCTGTAGACATTTTGTTACTGATTCAGCTCTGTTACATGTTGTCAAGCTTATTATTTTCACTGCTTTTGGTTTAACTCTGTGCCCAGCACAAATTATTATTTTAACTGCAAGTGACCAACATGAATGGATTCTGTACAGGATTTTAAAACGCTGCTGGCATTTTCAGTCTGAGATGAACTGCTCTGGGTGGTGCAGCAGCAGCTCTGTCTAGAGGTGATGCTTCATCCCTCTAGCTGTCTGATATTGTTCAGGTGTGATTTTGGGGATATTGATTTATCAGGCTTTGATCTGTCTTCATCAGTGAACCCAAATCTCTTCTGTATAATTTTTTTAATGATTCCTCCAATTAAGCAGTCCAATATTATTCATAACCTCTTAAATGAATGAAACTGGTTGCTATTACATGTTGATCAGGACATCTTAATCAACATGTGGCTGTAGCACGTGCTGTTCTGCAGTCCTCCAAAGGACAAACATTTGTTGCTAAAACACAGGTGTAAAACATAATTTATAAAACATATATTGATAATTTGTTTGCATGGAGGTCAGAGAGGACTAGCATTGAGACACGCAGGCTGCTAGACTCGTTGGCTGTCCTCGTGACCTGGCTCTGAACCTTTGCCAGCAGGGTTGCTGCATCTTTAAGAGAGGCATGACCCCTGCCTCCCCTCTGCACCCTGCTGCCCAGGAATATATTATATATAATTCAGCTTAAAATTCCAACGCTGAATAGTATTGATTTTAAATTGTAGTGTAACCTGCAGCTAAGTATACAGGCTTTTGCTTCTAAATGTATATCTTGTAAACCTGGAGATATACTACTACTACTACTACTACTAATAATAATAATAATAATAAACTTTATTTATATAGCACTTTTGTTTCACTGAAAGAAAAAAAAGGCATGGTTAAAAACACAAAAATAAAATAACCCCCCCAAAAAAGACAAATATAATAAGACTATCCAAGAGCAATAAAATCAACATTGCCACCTACGTACTGTATCAAAAATTTATTAAGGTTTTTTGATATAAAAATGTTTAAAGAAGAAATTTAAAAGGCACGGGAAGCTGACATTCTGCTGTTCCACAGTTTGGGACCTCTAATAGTCTTTGTTTAGCCCTAGTTTACTAGCTGAGACCTCTCAGTAACCAGCAGAGCCCTCAGTGGTCCAAATAACCACCCAGGCACATAGGGGACTAACAAATGTTTGTTATAAGTCAGAGCAAAGCCACTGAATGCTTTAAAAGTTATCACTGCAAAATATAGCAAGGAGCCAGTGTAGATTTGCTAATACTGGAGTAATATGTTCATATTTCTTCTGGGCAGCAGTGTTCGACGTTAGCTGGAGTCAGTGAAGTGAGCTTTGACTGGTGCTGGTATAAAAAGGTTTGCAAGAGCACAGGGCTGAAAAATCACTTCCAGGTTATGAGTAGACTGCTTGACATTTTTGGACAAAGACCTAATCTTTCTTGTAGGCCAGAATAGTGGAGATATTTCTTTCTTTATTTTTTAACCAGTCACTAAAACATCACTTGGCTAAGTGAATAGACTGTCAAGGCTTTTGGGGTTGTTTGAAAGAAGGAGCTATGTGTCATCTGCATAGCTGTGGTGAGAGATATTATGGCTATGAATGGTTTGACTGAGAGGAAACATGTATACGAGAACGAAAGTGGGCCAAGGATACATTCTTGGGGAACACCACAATTAAATGGGCAACAGAGTAGGAAGCACTTGCTATAGCCACAGAGACGGTTCTCTGTATGAGATTGTAAAAGCTGTAAAGCAGATTTTTTGATCCCAGGTTTACCGATGGTGCAGGACAACAGAGTGATCGGCGGGGTCAAAGGTTGCACGTAAATAATACTGCGCACTTACCTCTATCAGTAACCTTCACAAGGACAGTTCTCTGCTATGGTAAGCTCTAAAACCTGACTGAAAATTGTTTTAAAAATTACTACTATTCATAACAGATATTAACTGGTTGAAATTGCCATCTCTAAAATAACTAAACAACTAATTTAAAATGACAGTTTAGAAATATGTCTATAATTATTCGGTAATTGTGGATCCAGATTAGACTTTTTGAGTAAGTCCTGAATGATATTGTGTTTAAAACAAGTCAAACAAATTGGCAAAAATCAAAGAGCTGTTTGTAATTAAAAGAATGAAATGAGAAATGTTAAAGAGCTGTGGGAATGATGTCTAAACTACAGGTGGAGGGCTTCATTTGAGAAATGATTTTGTTTAGAGATGAGTGGTCAGTGGTTTGAAACTGTGAGAGTGCTAAAAGTCAGCAGATTACATGAATCGGGTGCAATTTGTGAACAAATGGATTTAATTTGCCCAAAAAAGTGGGCTGCAAACTTCTCAGGACAGTCAGATTCACGTGTGAGATCTGTACGTGGAGGATCGTTGAGAGCAGAATGTATGACACTGAATATTTTCCTGGGATTGTGACTATTTCTGAATATGATGTGTATAAGTATACTCGCCTTGCATTTTTAACTGCTTTCTGATAGATTTTCATAGATTCCCTCAAGGTTGTGAGTGTTGTTAGATGCATGTAAATGTGAGAAACTGGTGAGAATCATGAGTTTGACAGGTGTGCCGGCTTTTTTGTGTGGATACCTGCATGTGATTAGCTGCTGGTTCATAATGTAGGTGAAAGTGTGCATTGCGTGTCCTGTGGATGCTGCGCCACACGCCTTTGCCCTGGATGAAATCATGAATACCCAAGGCAGTGAAACAGACAGTTCCATCATTAGGACAATTATTAATGCAACCTTTTCATTCTTGTGAGGTTTGCATCAATCATGTTACAGCTGATTTACTATCTCTCTGTGGTTTGCATTAATGCCACAAAACAGTGTGTCTTTTTTTTACTAATCAGCAGCGGTGCTCTCCGGATCAGTGGTGGCACAGATCCAGGAGGGATAACACTTCCCAGTGCCTATATTGGAAGGAAGTTAACCTTTCTAAGTAGAGTATGAATCATTTATCAGTTTCCTTGTCATGACGGGAAAATTCTATACCTTTACAAGGTTTGAAGCAACATTGATGGATTTTAATGGAAAATAAAGCCTTACAGCCTCTGTGCTTCACCGGAATCGAGCCGTTAGAACTTCCGTGACTGCAGTCGAGTCACCTCCCATTTGCTTACTAATAAATGCTGTTCTGAACACCATGTCCAACAGTTAAGCCTTGTGGTGTAGTTGGAATGGTATGGATTAACAGCAATTCCTAATAATTCCCATTTAGTACCAGCTTCTTCCTCAGTGAGGGCAAGAAAAACATGGATATGTCCATTTACCTGTAAGCAGTGTTTCTTCTGTTCACACTGAGGACAGTGACAGACAGGCATGCGCTGTTTCCTGTTCTTAGAGGTAACGGTGTTAAGAGCTGAGTGATGCACAGAGCAGGCGCTTCCTGTGGTTTTGATGTGAACTTGTATCATTCATTCCAATCGAGAAAAAAAAAAATTGAAGTAACAGCTTCTGCAAGTATAACCACTATTTTTTCAGATGTCATTTATTCAATAACAGCATTTTGGCTGCATTTAAAAGCATTTTCATGTTTACTTCCCTGGGAATGATATATGTTGAGGGGGTGTTTAAGTCCTCTTGCTTCTAGGCTCAGAGACATAAGAGGCTATCATATGAGCACAGCTGTGTACACACATCACCTCTTCTCAAATTGATGGGCAACACTTGTTTCAGAGTCAAACAGTTTTGCATTGAATAAACTGCATGTGCCTCCTCAATTAGTGAGAACCAGAGTCCCTCTCTACAGGACTCATTATTGGTGTTATTGTGCTGAGCCTACACTCATCTATACTCAACTGGTATAAAAGTAAGACTGGTGGTCATCAGTTCTCACATTAAGAGTGTTTGATATTATATTATCACCCAGGATGATGGTTCAAAATTACTACTACATCTGCTCTGAATCTTTGGACAGCTGCGATGTAACCTACATAAATGCCTGCATTTATGCTTGTGCTGGTGCATTATGTGTTAAACTGTGTGGTCATGTCCCGGTGTTTGCTGGGATTGTTTTCCCTCCTGGATCTTCGCTCTTTGCTGTGGTCAGCTTTTACAGGTGTAAACATATTTGTCCCTCTGGTTTTTCTACTTCTTTCTTCATTCCCTCATGTCATTCTGATAGTTTCAGCAGTCTCCCTCCAGGAATTTACTGACATTTGTGAATCCTTACATTGATTCTATGATTATTAATCCTCATACTGAAATGAAGGTTTTTATTCTCTCTCTGATAAACTCAAGAACTGCGGTGAAAAATTAGTAGTAGTAGAAATAAACAGGAGGAATCGACAATGCTGAACAGGCCAATCACATCGTGGGTTACAGCATAGATTTCCTGCTGAACCATAAATCATAAACCATAAATCCCCAATAATAGTACGGACTTCTATGAGTCAGAAATTGAGAAAGCATAACATTCAACCACTAAAACAATGTTTTCTGTTCTGTTAACCATTTTTTCTGCTTGTTTCAAAAGCAGTAAATTTGAAAATTCATAGACATCAACAATAATTATATTTTAGCATTATCATTTTGATTAAAGGGCTTCCACATACTGGTGGATTAATGACTACAAAAACAAAAACCAAATTTTGGTAATTAATTTAGGGCTGCTGTGGAATAAACCTTACATTGGATGGTGATCTAATAAATTTGGTAAACACTATAATATATATATAATATACACATGCAAGTGAGAACGCGTGTAATAAAAAGCTTGGGTAAGGAGCTATGTAGGATTTGGGGCCATCTGCCTCCCTGTGCTGCCCACAAACTGTCTTCTGTCCCCGAAGGCTCCCAGCAACACTGACAGCCAGGAAACGATAGCGCTAACTTTGGGTTCTTAGAAAAAGCTGACTGAAAGTAGGTACTTAGTCATTTCATTTAAATGTAACTATATTTTGCTGTACAGTATACTTTCATGTCTCAAGAAAAAGTGTTGAATTCAGACGAAGCATTTTGGTCATGGAGGATCATATAGATCAGTTGGTGAGAACACGCATGTGGAAATTACTGTCATGAGACCTAGAAGTGACCCACTGCTGTCAGTTTGTGAAAAATTATTTCCAGAGGAATGCTGTGGATTCATGAATGAGTGAGAATCATCGTACGTACAGAGAACAGAGCCTCTGTTGCCAAGATACATGCAAATTAAACGTATCTGATATTTAAAAAAAAGAGAGATTATTTCAGTCTAACAAAAAAAAAAAAAACAAAAAAAAAAACAAGTGTCATCATTTTCCTGGCCCTGGGTATTGTGGGTAATACATTTCCCAGAAATTCCTTAACAAAGGTGGCAGGGTCATCTGTCTGAAGCTGAGGAAACGAGCTTAGGAAGTCTTTCTTGTCTAGTTTACATTCTGTAAAATGATTAGAATATTGCCTCTGATCATTTCTCAGCCGGTGATCGCATTACCTTCTTAAAATAACTGGGGGGGGGGGGGGTATAATTGATTGCATATAAACATTTACGTGTTTATACGTGTAATATTCACAGCACACATGGGTACAAAACAGTCGTTCTCAGATTTATTGACAACATCTACAAACTTATTTAATTTAAATTATTTAAGCCAGCTCCTGATATAAAATCAAATTAACAATTAATTTGCTGTTTCATTTTCAGGTATGAAGCCCATTTATGAACTCTTAGTTTTTAAGAGGACTTCTGATTTAATGTAAAGCTGACATCCTCTGTATCACAAACTATATATAGAGTTGAAAATGTTTCACTGTTTATGGATCCACCACGAGGCCTTATAGAGAAAACAATGCAAAGATATGAGTTTTCTTTTTAAACATGTCTTGCACACTCTTACACACACAGCAGTTCTACTAAATGCAGCAAGTAGGGCCATGAAAGTGCACCCTGCCCAGGTCAGTCAGCCGTCTGCTGTGTGACAGCATGTGTAACTGCTACATTTCATTCACCATTAGCAGCTCAGACAACAGAATTTTTCATCTTGGTATGCTAATAGTTCCCTCAAGTCCACGATCAGCGAAGTGACCAATCCTGCAGTTAGCTGCTCAGCGTACAGGAGGGACCCGTTCTTACACTTTCCTTACGACGACAGGCCGAGTCTTGAGTTGGATGTGACATCTTTACACGTGTTAAATGATTTTCTTTTCATGTAACCTGAAAAAAAAGTCTGCTTAAGAAATCAAAAGAATCAGAAATCACGGAGTCCATTCGAAGATGCTTTTTGCATCTCAGCATTTGCAGTCTAATCTCCTGCTTGGAGCAGTGCATTGAAGAAAGGAGAAGAGCTGGAACTTGAATGATATATAACATTAGAAACTTATTTAGCTCCACAGAATCATAATTTGTCAAACTATGCAGAACTTTTCGGCTCCCTCAAATATTTCTGCATTGCTGTGAATATATAATCAGAACCTCACTCGCAGGCGAGCAGCCACTGGACGAAAATCATCACAACACCATTTCCCTTTGGATCCATAATAGATGACATGCACAACCAAACCATGTCTCATCGACTAGTTCATAGAGGGTCAAAACCCTCAGTCTGATGCAACTAGGCAGAGCTAAGTGGCATTGAAGGGATATAATCTGTCACATCCAATCGGCGGAAGCCCTCAAGAATGATAGGAGAGTGAGGTGGGGTTAAAGAACAGAGTGAGGAAAATAAGGAAGACAGAGATCAGACCCACAGAAAAGGCAGAGAAGTGGGGGACTATTAGAAAATGAAAGATGGAAAGTCAACTGCACAGACAGAGAGAACTTCAATCAAAACCTCCACTTGAATAAGTCATGTCTATCTAATAGACTCCAGGAAATAGTCATGAATATATAAAGAGGAAATGTGCATTAATCAGATCCTCTTACCTCCTCCTTTTTGTGGGCACACAGAAATTTGTACTTTTTCAGTCACTAATCTGGCACAGTGACAGACTCAAAAAGCAATAGGGAGCGATGCAGAGACAGAGAGGAAGAGAAATGAGTGTTTCCAAAGTATTCCTGCAGTGAGTTATGCAAAAATGCTCAATTAAACGGGGCATAGCTGGCAACAAAGTTTCACAAAACGATGTTTCCAAAGCATCAAATGCAATTTTTCCAAATATTTGATGGGACCCAATATTAGAGATATTTATTAAAGATAAAGGCATTCAGGGAAAACAACATGGAGCAAGCAGTAAGAGAGATAAGTCTGAAAATAAATTAAGCTTGATGGCTCCTCTCAAGTTCTGTGGCATCTGTAACCTTTTTCAGAGAAGAGGAGAGAAAAGAGGTGAGATAGCCAGCAGAGTGGAGGAGGCAGGCAGATTAAAGTGCCTTTTTTATTTTGCTACATAGAACTAGAATGCTTTCTTTTCACTCTGCTGGTGACTAGTGTGTGTGTGTGTGTGTGTGTGTGTGTTGTCACTTGGGAGCTAAATTTAGTGTTGGGTTTGACATAAATATGACAGCTTCACTTTCATTTTGCCAATACGTACATGGATGAATGAATGGATGGACAAACAGATACTGAAATTAGCTGAATAAAGAAAGTAAGTGTGGAAGGGTAATAATGCTGTAAGAGACTGAGATAAAGAGGAGACAGAAAGCTGACATTTGGTGGAAATCACCAGCTGCCATCCTCACTTCTCTTTCAGTTTTTTCTCCCTCTTTTCCTCCTTCCATCTCTCCTTATCTCAGGCACAATCGCGACACCGTGGCTCCAATGCTAGCATGTGTGTGATTATATGTGTGCGTGTGAGCGCGTGGGATGGGGATCAGTGTGCTAATGCTCATGCTGCCTGTTGGGTTACTGTCTGCCTTTTGTGTTCAGCCCAGATATAAAGTGAACAGGACTCAGGCAGTGAGGCTGAGTTTGGTACATCCACCCAACATGCCAACAAAAAATTCCACACAAATGCACTAACTTCATTTACTATGGGGTATCTAGCTAATGCTTTTCCACAGCTGCAACATATTCAAATATTTAGCCTAATTAGCTGTGGAGAGTCCAGAGGCCAGAGTCAGGCAAGTCAAGGTGGAAGGTTGTTTTATATTCCAGACAAGGACCTCTGTATGCCACAGTGTCGCCATGAAATTCAGATTTAAAAAAAATAAATAAATAACAGTTCTTACTCACAAAGAATGACCACGCACAATCACCAAATATAAAAATATATCAAATGCTACAAAGTATCATTCTCTCCAACTGAGGCCTTATTCTGCATTCATGTTATGTTCAAAGTTCTGACAGTGACAGAACACGTTAGAGGCAACAAATGCTAATTAGAAATAGTGATATTTTTTTTTGTCTCACCCATTATAGTACTCAACACAGGTGACAAACATGAATCTAGTAAAAGGCAGTAAATAAGAAAAATTATAGTTCAGTTTTCAAAGTCAACCTACTTTATGACTAATTCATTTATTACTTCTTAAGTAAATCTGCAAATAAAATAGATTTTGAATATGGGTTAAAATATTTGAGCAGCTAAACATGGTTTTGTTTTCATGGCTGCGTTTCATAAAACATGAGTTTGGCATGCCAAGTAGACTAAAAATTTAATAATCTGCATAAATGCTTTCAGCAACTTCATTGCAATTCATTGATGCAGCTCAACAGAGCATGCAATCTGACACATAATGCTCATTTCATGATTTATTTTTTATCATATCGTTAGCCTCACAGCATAATTGCCTAAGTCATAGTTTGGCCAAATTGAGATACCTGCCTAATTCTACTTTGCTAACACTGTAGATTCATTTAGATAGATATATCAAATTGGCCAAAATATGACTTAGGCCATTATGCTATGAGGCTAACGATATGTATTATATTTACCTATAAAACAGAGTCAGTGTTTACAGCAATAGTTTAAATTTGACACACACATGCACACCACTGGTACCCAAAATATGTTTCTAAATTCAGCACAGGTCACTATTCATATTGGATTGTATTAATTCCAGTTCTTCTCTTTCTATAACATTCTGCTTGGTGACTGCTGACAGAGAGGACGGGATATATTACATGGACAGCGGGGTCTCACTCCTGCCATGAAGGGCTGCATGCAAGGCCAAGGAGAGGGACAATCAGCACCACCACTAGGAAAGAAATAATGGAGTTTACAATACTTTAAATTGCACAAGCCACTCCTTCATTGTTATGTGTCCTTCTGCTTGATTTTGAACTCTCACATGGCTTAAAAAAAAAAGATCATTTCTGCACATCGACCTCAGTGACAAAAAGCAGATGTTTACGTGCCAGTCACACGAAGAGAAAAACCTCTAATTAAGCTGAGTGCGATGTAGAGAGGTGCAGCAGAGAAAAGAAAAACACGTAGGAAGGTATGCTGACCATGAGGTTGGCATGGCTCATTAAGGCTGTCAAAAATACAGGTGAATTGTGCATGAGACCACAATGCACTGGATTCCTAACAAAATCTGTGCAAGCAGCACAGACCCGGAGCATTGTGTGTGTTCCTGCAGTAAAAAGATGGGGAGTGTTGAGTGTGTCGCTGCTTTCTGTTGCTCCAATTGTCATTTTCTCGTCTCCTCCATCAGAGTATTTCTCTGTGAACCCTACTGGAAAAACAATTATAAATTGCTTCCTCATAGCAACACATTTTTCATATTTTTGCCATCACAAAGACAAACGGCCAAATGATGCAGACAGAAATTCTCTCCTTAGATAGTGTTCACTCGTTGGGTGGATAGGTACCAGAGATCGACACACTGGGAAGGGAAACAATTTCAAATCATTGAAATGCAAAATTGAAGTAAAAGAATGGCCTCGGTGTTGGTGATGTTTTATCATGCCTCATTTTTTTTTATTTTTTTTTTTAACTCAGCTTCATCCATCATATCCCAAAAGAAGAGTCCTCATATGAGCCTCTGACAGCGTTCTGAAGGACTGGAGTGGAAGTTATAGACAGAAACCAAATCCACTTAATATGCAACATTAAGATTATTTGAAGGATTTGACAGTTTTCCTGTGTTTTATACACAGTTTGAGGCATTGTACATGCTAATGTGGTGCATGCACATATTGATAAGTTGTGGGATGTTATAGTTTGGTATTACTAATATGAGCTACAGGTGACACAACTACTCCTGCAATGCTTTGTTGTTATTAGCAGAGTTAGGTTTAAATTGCATTTCTGCACCAAATTTACAGCATATCTAATCAATGACATTTGATTTTGACTGCAACAAACTCTGAAAACAAAGACAGAAAAGTCACAGTCTACAAAAAATAGATACGAGTGCATAAAATACACAGCCAGAAACTACAAAATTATAATAATATATTATTTTAATTCTTATTAAAGGAATAAAAATGTGATAAAAATTGTTATGCTAAGTGTATTAAACTCAAAAGCTGCAAGTGTAATAATAAAGAAACAATAAAGAAGATGTGAAGCAGTTTCCAGATTTGCTCTTCCAGAGTTTTTGGAGCTGTGACCAGAAGCCAAACTCTGTCCAGTGAAAATAAGATACAACTGCAAATGCACAGCCACACAGAAACTCTCGCCTATCATTCAGACAGAGACGGAAGAGAGAGACCAGAGGTGATCTTAGCGGATGCTGTGGTTAGTCATCGAAAACACACAGTGCTAAAACAGTCGTGAACAAAGGCTCAGCAAACACTGGCTGACTCTCCAGGAGAACGAAGACCCAGATAGAAGCAGACTGGGTGAAATATAGAAGGGAGATGGGGAGCAAAGCCAGCAGACAATCCTGTGTAAAACAGAGAAAGAGACGACCAGTCTATACTTCATACTTGTGCTGTTCTGCCCTTTGAGCCTGTCTTGGTTGATGGCAAATTAGCTGCTGTTTGAGAAGATCTCGTAGCTCTTTAGTATCGCTCTTTAATAGCTTTAGTTTAAAAACCATTTCAGTGTAATGAAAGCAAAAGCTTCTCTTCTCTAGAAGGCCAAAATTCAGACTGCAGGACTGGGTTTTGAGGGCTGCTTTGTTTGCATTTTAACCACATGGGGTTTGCTTATATACATGTGGAGTGATAGTAAGAATGGGCTCTCACTTCCAACTGGTCACATGTTGTGTTTGTCAAGGAGCCCTTGATATCACAGTTAAACACAGTGGGTAAGCACAATGTTAGCATATTTTTAGTTGCAGGATAAATGCTTTGAATGGGCATATTTTAACACAAACTAGTCTTCTTCTAAACCTGACCAAATAGCTTTTGGTGCCTAAACCTAAACAGTGAGTGAAGAAGAGGAAGAAGAAGAAGAAATGGTGAAAATGAAACAAATCAGCAACTGAAAACAAACTGAAACAGAGTTCAAAACACTAAACTCCTGAACGGTACACAAACCGCAGTTTCTTTGATGGTAAACATCGATAAATTCCTCATCTAGACTTTGACGCTCTTCAAAATATGACTAATATCTTGAGGAGTGCATCACTGCAACAGCACAGGCACAAACGTGAAAGGACACTTTGTGGATAATTCAGATGTCACGCATGACAGAACGACACTATTTAACATCCTGGCACTTGTGCATAATAAGCACCATTTAAAGTTTCATCACAGCAGCAGTGCAGATGAATCAGAGAAAAAAAAAAAGCAGCACTCCCAGCTGTGCCCAATTCAATCCAGCCCAGTGTCTGACTAAAACTGAAATAAATAAGTCTTCGTAAGTCAGTTACAACAGCTGAACCGTAGGCTGTTTATAAATTCTGACACATGCTTGCACAGTATGGAAGAACTGTGCTCAAGCTGTACTGTCCTGCAGTAATTTCCTTAAAATACATGCCAAGTCTGCTTCCAAAATATGAAAGAGGTAGTCGAGCAATCTGATTACAGAGCAGGCTGCATGTAAACGGTTTGGTTTCAGTGAATTAATATATTATGCCAATATTTTCTGCCTTGACTTGATAATTCCCAATAACCCAGCTTTGTGTGTGCTTGCAGAGACAGTGATGACTGCATCCATCAAACGTGAACATTCCTTAAACAATGTCAGCTCAGTTTGGAGGACGAGAAAACAGAAAAAAAAAGATCATCATCAAGAAAAATGATGTGTGCCTTCAAATGAGAGATGTCTAATGGTTCAGTAGGAACAGCTAAGCAGGGGAGATACCTCACTCAGCCCCGGCATAAAAGGACAAACACATTTATCATTAAAGTTTAATGGGTCACGTATTTCATCTTTCTTCTTATCCAAAAACTCTCGACCAAATTAAACCACCTCACCCGACAGTTTAAACATCAAATGTTAAACTAGAGTTTTCTGTTTATTAATCCTCAAATCAGACACTATTAAAGTAATAAATGTTGGGAATATTGTAAAGAAAGTCAAGAAAACTTTGTGTTTTGCATTTTACCACAGTCAAACAGTGTAATTCATTGGGTTGCCACTGAGAAAATAAAGGTTAAAAAAAGAGAAGGGTTAAGGAACACATGCTTATTTAACCTGTACAGCAAATGATTTTCCTCCAGTTCAGTTTCTCTGAGCACCACTAGGTGGCTTCAAGAAAAGTAGAAAGTCAAACCTATAATCTCAAAGAACTGTGGTCTCGACAGCATTGGCTCTGAGATCAACTCAATTTTAAATTCATACAGCAAAATGATTCTTGCTTCAGTAAAAAAAAAAAAAGGGATGAGACTTATTATTAAATTATTAATATCATGTTCTTTTCATTATTGTTTTAGAACCCAGAGTAAAAGGAGTTCAACACTGTTGTGTGTTGCATTAGCTGAGTTTCTCTCCAGTGTCCACAGTTACTGCCCTGCGTGGTCAGTGATGAGAGCGTATCTCATGCATTAGTCTGAGCCCAGCAGTGGGTCTCTGTGGCAGATAATTCCCTGTGGGTTGCTGCTGAAGACTCCTTCATCTCTCAGACTCAGTCACAGATTAACGGCCTTGTGGCTGAATTCAGATGCTCTGTCTTCTGTGATAATCACAGGCAGAGCTGAGCACTATTAGCTGAGTTTGTTTAAACATAAAGGAGAAAAAAGTAAAGAAAAGCAGAGCAGAGAGGAGGGATGTTTGCATTTGTAAACCAGTAACAGCATTCACGGAACATTTTAAGATGTGTGACAGAAGTGTGATGTTGTTTAGTTTCCTTGGGCTTAATCCCAAAATAAACTGCTCTGATTCATTAAAAAAATTAAATTGTTGCAGCCTGGGCCCTGTCCTGTTTATCTGCCCGCGTGTCCACTGAGGAACATGTGATCCTCGTTCTGACAGTGCAGCGATTCTCCAGAAGGGTGAGAGACTGAGAGTGAGACTGAGAAATGTATTCCATTACTGTGGTGCTATTTTCAGCACCACACAGTGAGAGCGCCACTGTTGGCTTAGGCTAGCGTCGGAGTAAAGAAAAAGCTCTCACTGAAGCTTCTCTGCATACACAGTATGAGTAAAGGTTTCCTGATTCAGTTTGGGTGATTTGTCTCAGCGTTTCATTTCACTGAAACCAGCCCTGAGAAGTGCAAGCTAAGACAAATGGGAGGCCCTGCATCCCTGTACTAATCCTTAGGGGCAATGCACTTGAGTAGGAGCCACTGTTTTTTCTTTTAGAAGAAAGAGACAATATGAACGGAAAAAAAAAAAAAAAAATGATCTGTGAAATGACTACAAATTCTAAGACTATTGTAATGTGCTAAAATTGCATGACGATATTGTGCAAACATTGCCAACAGATAATCAATAAGTATCTAATTGTCGTGGTAGACACATCACGTCAGCGTCACCATGTGTTGGCACTGCAGCAGCAGCCTTAACTAAGTGACATCATGAACGTGAGCACAAATGTCGCAGTGCATCAGGCACGTTTTGTTCGTCATCACCACACAAGTTCAACTTTTCACACGTCAGTGTTTAATGAGACACAAAACGGGGTCAGAGCTCGACACAGTTTAGCCCAACGTGACCGCGACAAACCGACAGATGACCTGGGATAGCTCCTGGCACGTGGCTCGCTGAGGGCAGGCTGTTTGGAATCACGGCTGATTTTGGTTTTGAAGGGATTTCTGGGAACTCTTGTAATGTTGACTAATACTTCTTTAGCTGCCGGGATGAATCATTGGGACAGTTGGTGGCATTTTCCATGTTTTAGTCAAAAAAATAATGATTCATATTAAGTTTCCTTCAGCCAATGTGCAAAAGAGTCAAAAGATCCCACATTTTCATTAACATTGGATCCCAGAACTCTGTCAGTCATTTAGTTTCCAGTGCAAGTCACAACTGAAGCTACAGCTTTACTTTAATAGACATAGAATTCAATGTGAGTGGAAGGGTCATAGTCAAAATACTATTAATAATGATGATGATGATGTATTCACAATGAGTATTTGAATGGCTGTTGTAAAGTTAACAGTGACTATTAATGAAATATTATTTCACTATTTCATTCTGTTAATACTGTTATTTTCCATTATGTTGCCTTAAAATATTTAAGACACATGCTTTTCTTGCATGAGTTTGCATTATGAGGTTGGTTGCCTTTCAAATTATTTTTCACCATATTAGCATACAAACAACAATTTTCAAATGTTCAAACACCCAGAAGCCTTTACTGGTCATGGATCAATATTAACAAAAACTTAAATATGTGTGCCTATGCAGATCTTTGCTATGTTACCGTCTGTGTTGGTTTTAAGAACTGTGGAAATATCCAGCGGTGTGTGTCCGGGAAAATTATAACATCCATCTATTTGATGCATGCCTCACCATCTCGTGAATGTTTGCATCAATCAGCTCGAAAACTCAAAGGTTGGTCTTCATCCTGATCTGACATTTTTCACAGTCATGTTCAATTTCTCTATGAATTCTTCAACTTGGTTCTTTTTTTGTCTTGTAGGAATTTACAATATTATGATGCTTTTCATCTCTTATTTTGGAAACAACTGCATCACTGATACTTTGTACCCTTTGTCTCTGGGACAAAGCCATCGCTCCATAAACAATGTAGGTCCAAAATGTCTTCAGGTTTCATTGAAACTCCAGGTTCATACCTTAGAAGTTTCTCTTTACATTTGACCTTTAATCATACTGTTCCTATGAAGCTGATCAGTTCAATTTTAAATGGTAAGATAGTGTCAAGATGAACAATTTAGCAAGTCCAGTTCTTTCTGGAAAAAACAAAAAAAAAAACTTTTGAAGGAAAATTATTTGTAGCTCTAACGTGGTCAGTAATCACAGTTTGCTTCACACTGAATAGTCATCCAAAGGTGCATTTATTTCAAAGTCTTGATTAGGTGTATAACTCTAGACTAAAATGAGCATATAAACCAGATTAATATAAGCCAGCTTTCTCAATTATGGTTTGAAATCTTCCTGGACTAAACTTAGTCCTGAATTAAAAAAATTGATTTTCTGATGATCGCAACTACTCCAGGAATAAATTTAAGATTAAATTAAACCTATAAGGAGGCAGCTTTAACTTCAGGTGAATGCTGTTTGTCAGTGAACACATGAATTATGTGGTGGACGCATTAATTACCACAAGCTAGACAAGTTCTTTAAGCCTGGTCCTGGCTTTAAGTCCTTTCTGGAGAACAGCCCATACATGTTCAATCAAACCAGAGAAAACAACCTCAGAGATTAATGAGACACTTTTGTTCTACTTCAGTAGTGACTAATGGATCGGGCTCAGTGACTACAAATATACATCATTAATAAAATGTGAAATAATTCACAATCTGAAATGCAGATAAATACGTAAGCATCAGTCCTGCTCCCATCCTGTGAGCGCGTCCAACACTTGATGGAATTATCATATCAAGGACAGATTTCAACCTCTCTATAAATAATTTCAGGATTCTATCAGTTTTGCTTCTGTCTCCAATAATGAGCTAAACCCATTATTTTAATTCATCTTCTTAATTTAGATTTCAAGTGGTCTTTTCCTTCAGCCTGAAATCAAAAAACCCAGCAGGGCGCTGAGACCTGCAGACAGCAAGAGACTGATGAGGGAGAGGAGCTGAGCTGACATCCTTTGAGTTTCTCCCCATGGTGACTAATTAACCTTTCAGGTCCCCATCATCACTGCCGTACTAAAGTGAGTGCGAGTCTGTGCATGTGTGAGGGATCATACTGGCACCATACGTACGCCTCCACAGGGGCTGCTGACATTTCCTCTGGACTTCCATCCCCTTTGCCTTCCACTGTCCTTTCTTAAAGTCCTCCAGCAGCAGTGTCTGCTCTGCTGTCTCTTAAGTCTAAAGCAGCCTTCAGAAAACTCATTATGTACATAACCATAGCTGATGGATCTATTTACTTAAGCCTCGCTGTAGGTGAGTATATTAACTTATTAACACTGCATGAGTATTAATAAGTTACAAGCCATTAGCTCTTTGCTTTGTTATAATGACCCACATTGGAATTTACTTACTTCTGCTGGCCCCATGTCCCATTTTTATTCAACAGGACCGCACAAAGGGCTCATGTCAGATAATTAGTACAGGCTTTTTATTTCAGTTGATATTTAATACTAGTTTAATTTCTGAAAAAAATATAACTGTTTGGCTATAAAAGTTCAAGTGATTAATGAAAAATCCTGCATGCTAGTGCAGGCATGCTTCTTTTCTTTACCTGATGCTCTGCTTAATCACTCAGTCGCTGCCTTGCTCTTCATTGCAATAAGACTTGAAAAGATGTGTTGCCTGGAAACCTCACCCTTTCCAGACTGTGTGCTGCCACAGATTGGCTTTTTCTCTCAACTGTTTTTGTGATGACAGTTGAGGCTGAGATTTGGTGGAATATAGTGGAACAGTCCACTGGAAAACCCGGGGAGACAGGGTTTGGGGAAATAGTGTAGCTTCACCTAAACAAAAGCAGCAGTATGGTGATCTGATTTTTTTAAATTGTTAGTTTCCTGTTTGCTTGATGTGCTGCAATAAGTATTTCCCTGTCTACTCCTTCTGCACCTTCCTGTTTGTATGTCTGAGCTTATTCTCTGTCTCGGTTTTATTTTGAAGGTCATTTCCTGGGGTGGCTTGCTGCATTACTGCTTCCTCTCTTCTCGGCCCTGTTATTGTCTGTTTGAGTTCCTCCATCGGTCTGTGTGACTTTTTTTCAAAAATTGATCCACTTAACTTTAAAGGCCCTGACAAATATTTGGTTGAATAAAATAACGTTTTTCAATCCTCAAAATTATTCATGTTTAATGTTTAAAAAACAGTGACTGAAATATTTATTTACTGTGGATCGTTCTTTGTTGTTTTTACTGTTTGCAGACACAGCTGGATGTGTTGCATTTCTCCAGCAGATGAAAGAAAGCATTTAAAGCTAAGATATGATCAATGGACAACAATGTATCTGCTGTCTGTCTTCCCTCTCTGCCTTTCAATTCATCAAATCATCCCTCCAGACATCTTAATTTCTCTGCTGTAGCCTGTCTCTTCAGACCCTCTGTGTTTCCTCCAGCCACAGAAAGGATTTTTATCTAATGTCCTCTCCAGAAATAATGTAAGGGAAGAAGCGAGGGATACAGGGAGTAGGGGGAATATTTTATGTGTGTGTGTGTGTGTGTGTGTGTGTGTGTGTGTGTGTGTGTGTGTGTGTGTGTGTGTGTGTGTGTGTGTGTGTGTGTAAGAATGTACTCCAGAGACAGCTATACCCTGTAGAGTGTCTTAGATCTGTGGTAGAAAGAACTGCTGGTGCAGCAGAGGTGCTTCATTTGAAGATCAGTGCTTTTCCTTCTGAGTGTAAAACTCAGGGAGAATAAAAATCACCTTTGTCTGTCAAATACATTCAGTTTTATCATAACAGCCTTTCCACTGGGGGATCCGGGGATTATCTTTTGGCCTGTATGGTGAGGTCAAAAGTGTGCATGTAGTTTTATATTTGCAGAATATTAGCTCA
This sequence comes from Archocentrus centrarchus, assembly GCF_007364275.1. Lineage (NCBI taxonomy): Eukaryota > Metazoa > Chordata > Actinopteri > Cichliformes > Cichlidae > Archocentrus > Archocentrus centrarchus. The sequence goes on along the minus strand of NC_044360.1, from coordinate 3,668,180 downwards.
GTCGTACATATTAAACCTGAAGTGAAGAGATCCCCTACTGAGCTAGGGTATGTGGTGTAGACCTGCAACTTTTTACAAGTGTTAACGTGTATTTCATAGATCATTGGGGAAGCAATATTCTTCTTAAGAGTTACTCCCTTTCCAGTGAGTAATTAAAAGTTTAGTGGCCTGTAAAGTCACGTTTTCCAAATGCTTAATAGAACCCAAAAAATGTCCCCTGACAAAGTTATTTTGCTTAAGCCTCCAAACTACCTAACATATCTTCTCTTTTAAATTTTGTGGCTAAAATTCAAATCCAATATTTACTTGTCCCCTCTGTGTGTACTAAACTCAACAGAAGCAGTTTTGGGGTAATATGTGTTTTCTTTTTTCCACCCTGGTGAGCTTAGATTTCTTTTTCTTTACATAAATTGTAGTTATTCTTATTATCCTTGTAATTATTTTTAATCAGTCCTTGTTTGTGGCATTGTTCCCATCTCATGACTGTGTTAGTATTAACGTTGCTTTTTCTCAGGTCTCACCTGTAAAAAATACATTTTAATCTCAACAAGTCTGCTTGATTAAACGAAGATTTGATAATAGAAGTAATTTGATTTCAAAAACAAACAAACAAACAAAAATGCTGTGGAATAACACACGAAGGAACACATGCTCCATTGATTTGCTGTTCTATTTAATATTATGTATTTATCATAATTTGAGTCTCTTCAGAGTGGTCACCTTGACCTTCAATAACATCTTTGGACACTCATAAGACCATATTCCCACTCGGATTGGTCTCACTCAGTAATAGTTCCCTTGCAGCAACTTGGCCATGAAAGTCTCACCTGAGCAGTAGATGTTGTCAGAGGTACCTGCTGCTGAAACTCCTGGAACCACTCGTGTGGACCGTAATCTGGCGTGCCACTAATTGTCATTCTCTGAGGCTGAACTTATCCTCTACAGTAGAGGTAACTCTTAGTGTTGCTCTCTCAGCATGGTCCAGATGGAAGCTGAGTAGTTTCATGGGATTTGGTGGTGGTGGTGATGGTGGTCAGGGTGGGGTGGGGGTTGTAACTACTCTTGAGGAAACTTTCTAAAGTTCTGAAACTTTCCTAAACTGACTGAACCTCATATTTTAGTGAACAATGATGGAGTGGGAGCTCATCCCAGCTGTCAGAGAGCAAGAGGCAAAGTACATCCTGGACGGGTCTCCGTACCCAGACAAACATTCGTCACCAGTGGGTGTGGCCCACGCGTGTTTTTGCACCGTGGAAGGAACCTGGAGTACCCATAGAGAACCCACACAGGCACAGGGGGAACATGCAAACTTCACACTGAAAGGCCCCAGTCAGTTAGTGGATTTGAACCTGGGACCTTCTTGATGTGAGGCAACTACTGTGCAGCCCACTTCAAAGCATGTAAAATTTACACTACAATACACAAATGTTATAACAAAGAATTTTTGAACCGAATCCTGCACGTGATTTAATCATGCAGATTGGCCTAATGTGATTAGTTATGTCAATACTCAGTAGTACATTGACTTCAGTTCATCACTTTAAGCTTTAAGTCTTAAGTCTACTTATGGAAGATCTTTTAATTTAATGATCTAGAGCTGATCAAATTGAAAATAACTCTGCCAGTCAATCCACAACTGAACGGCTTTCTGTTTAGAATTACATACTTAACGAGCTAAATTCACAAAACTAGGATTATGTAGTATTAAATTCACATGTCAAGAAAAAGGAAAGGAAAACAAAACACATCTTTCTGACTCCGTTCCTTCTTGTTGTCCGCCCCAGCCTGAAATCCAAATATCCTCTAACACACAAACGTAGATGGGCACATAAATGCATTTAGACACACACGCAAACACACAGTGACACACCATCTCATATGTGCACAGCGGGTGCTTTACAAGAGAGAGTGGGAAAGCTCTATTACTCTTCCTCCTCTCACAATTTCTCAGGGGGTCTTAAAAAGTAATGTGTTTTCAAATGCAGGGTTCTGGCTTGTTGCATGGCCTGGCTGACTGTGATATATGATCAGAGAAACGAGCGAAAGGGCATCCAGAGCCACAACCAAGGCCACAGTGCGTTCACCGGTGTGTTATTGGAATGTTATGCACATAGTAATACAACAAAATGGGAAGGGAAAAATATAACAAGCTAAATAAAGACAGAAGGGATGGAAACCTTGGTAAGTAACATGAACGAGAGGCTTCTCATGTTAGAGCTGCAGATTAATCGAAAGGTAAATATAATGTGGTGTAATCTTAAACGGACTCATGTTGACTCTGGTGTGCTGTAATCCTGTGCGGTCTGTTGCGTTTCATTGTAGACCTTGTCTAGTGTTACCAAGTTGCGTGAGCCTTGCTGCCTGTTTGACCACGTGGCTCACCACGGTCACACAACTAATCCAAGTGATCTGAAACATTTTCTCCTGCAATTATAACAGACACACAGTTGGAGTTCTTTCAAAAGAGCTACAAACTGCACACACAGTCACTTTGTTTTGGTCATTTGCTAGTCACTAGATCTAAAAGCAATCGAGCACAACAAATATACCTTAGCTTTTTATATTAGGGATAGTATGCAAGTGCAATGATGTGTAAAGTAAGTGGCAGCATGCAGAGACTGTTATGAAATTGTGTTTTGGCAGTTTTCAAATCTGCGGTCTGCTAGAGAAAAACAAAAACCTGAGAATGGATAGCACCAAAAGACTCAATGAGCTTGTTAAGAAGGCATGCTCGGTCCTGAGGGCTGAGCTGGACAATCTAAATGCAGTGCTGAGGAAGATGATGTTGTCAAAACTGCTCTGCATCATGAATAATGTCTCCTACCCTCTGCACTGTATTCTTGGCAATCAGTGAAAGACTAAAAATAGGTGAAATGCCCTTATTGGACATCTCATTTTTTTGAAAAAAATTATTTTTAGGTTTTTTAAATTTAATTTTAGTTCTATTAAGAATTTGAATTTCAAATTTTAGAAAATCTCCTTCTTCTTAGTCTTATGCTCTTTCTCCATTGGTATTAATATTTGTAAAGAGTGCAGACAAAAACTAGATGTGATTAATTATTTAAAAAATTCATTAAAAATACAGTAAGAATACAAAAAATTTGCTCACCTTCCAGTTTCATTTTGGACCTTTTCATATAAATATTGTATTTATATTGCAGTGGAAGAGAATGGCTGTAATATTCACTGCTCATAAAAATTTAAGGAACACTTTGAAAATGCATCAGATCTCAATGGGAAAACCAAAAATGATGCTGGATATCTATACTGTTATGGACTGGGTAATGGAACAAAAGCATGCCACATCGTTTAATGGAAACGAAAATCATCAGCCTACAGAGGCTGAATTCAAAGACATCCTAAAAGTTAAAGGGAAAAAATGATGCAGCAGGCTCGTCCATTTTGCCAAAATTTCATTGCAGTAACTCAAAATGGTACTCAGCAGTTTGTATTGTCCCCAAATGCTTGAATGCATGCCTGACAACATCAGGGCTGCTACTGAGACGACGGATGGTGTCCTGGGGGATCTTCTCCCAGATCTGGACCAGGGCATCACTGAGGTCCAGGACAGTCTGAGGTGCAACCTGTCGGATGGATGGAAGCATAATTTCCCAGAGGTGTTCTGTTGGATTTAGGTCAGACAAGCATGGGGGGCAATCAGTGCTATCAATTCCTTCATCCTCCAGGAACTGCCTGCATACTCTCATCACATGAAGACAGGCATTGTGATGCATCAGCAGGAACCCAGGACCCACTGCACCAGTGTAGGATCTGACAGTCCAAGGATTTCATCCTGATACCTGATGGAGGTCACGGGGGCTGTTGCCTAGCCTGTAGAGGTCTGTGTGTCCCTCCATGGATATGCCATGCATTTACCTCCCCAGACCGTCACTGACCCACCACCAACCCGGTCACGCCAAATGATGTTACAGGCAGCAAAACGTTCTCCACGGCTTCTCCAGACCATTTCACGTCATTCACATGTGCTCAGGGTGCACCTGCTCTCATCTGTGAAAAGCACAGGGCTCCAGTGGACCTGCCAGTTCTGGTATTCTATGGCAAATGCCAATCAGCTTCCACAGTGCCAAACAGTGAGCACAGTGCCCTCGGGCCACCCTCATTAAGTCAGTTTCTGATTGTTTGGTCAGAGACATTCACACCAGTGGCTGCTGGAGGTCATTTTGTAGCTCTGGCAGTGCTTTCTCCTGAACAAAGGAGCAGATACCGGTCCTGCTGATGGGTTAAGGACCTTCTCCTGTCCAGCTCTCCTAGAGTAACTGCCTGTCTCCTGGAACCTCCTCCATGCTCTGAGACTGTGCTGGGAGACACAGCAAACTACATATTGATGTCCCATCCTGGAGGAGTTGGACTAACTGTGCAACCTCTGTAGGGTCCAGATATGACCTCATGTTACTAGTAGTGACTCTGACCCTAGCCAAATCCAAAACTAGTGAATCAGCAGTCAGAAACAATGAAGAGGGAAAAATGTCAGTAACGTCCAGCTGTAAAACCACTCCTGTTTTAGGGGGTTGTCTCATTGTTGGCCCTCTAGTGCACCTGTTGTTAATTTCATTAACACCAAAGCAGCTGAAACTGATCAACAACCCCCTCTGATATTTACCTGACCAGATCAATATCCCAGAAGTTTAGCTGACTAGATGCTAAACTCTGATTAAAAGTGTTCCTTTAATGTAAATACAGTGTATATACTTAAATGCCAGGTCAGTTAAACATTTAAATCTATACTTTCTTTGTGTCACTTGAGGCTATCGGTAACATACTGAGTCCTTTTACTTTATACATGAAGTACTAAAAAAGTTAAATATAATTTAACAATGAAAAGGGTACAGTGTACACCATGTGCTAAAAATATACTTTCAGTGTGGGTAAGTACATGTTTTTGGCCCTGGGCTGTCCAGCCTATTTTATCTGCAGCCAGTCAGGCATCTTCTTAATGCCATAATCAACACTGCATCCCTAAAGGCTATTTTAACATGCTTCCAAATATTCTTGTTTTATTTATTTTGCAATAGCACTGGTGCTTTTCCTTCTTTTCTTGCATAGTGTCTTTTATTGTGCATGTTGAGGTCACCGAATGCGTGTGTGGGGCCTGTCATTGATTTGTGTGATTTGTTGTTAGCACCAGTGACTTGGCACGCGCAATGTTGATGTTTCACGTAATGCCGATTGTTTTGCATGGCGGTGATGAGCTGTAGAGGCTGTCAGAGACTGACGTGCTAATTCACCGGCTCTCGAAGAAGGGAATGGATCTCTCCATTTAAGGTGGTAAAGCGTAGCTACAGAGAAAACCAATTAGAAACCCAGTTAAACCTATAATCACGAACAACGACGCTGCTTTATCTTGTGCCAGTGTTGAGAGTAAAGGATAAAAAGAAGGAGCTAGGTTATGTCAGGTAGGCCAGTGGGTTTATCACATGTGTATTTTTCATCAAAGAGTTCTGAATTTAGCATCACTTTTCATATCTGAAACCTAATTAACACTTTAACACGGTGTCACAACAAACAGACCTAATTAACCACAAGACAGCTACACAAGATATACAAAAAAGAAAATCTGAAGCATTACGGTGACACACTTTGCTTTGATATGTATACCTTGTCATGAGGGTTGCATAATTATGTAATAACACATGTGAAGTTTGCTCATAGCAGCCATTAATGCATTAATAAGACCCTAAATCCTTCAAAAAGAAATACTGGTGGATCAGTGTTTGCATTTCTGCATTCCTCTCCATATGTGCACGTGAGTGTGCGATAGCAGGCGACCCTATATAGTAAGGTAAGCTCTAATTAGCAGTCACTGTTTGTACTCTACATGTGAGAAACCTCTCTGCCTTTTCTTCTCTCCGAGGCACAATCTTTCTGTTCTGTGCTACACTAAACATAAAGCTTTGAAGTCTACTTTCAGAGCAAAGCCTAAAAATCCAAAAACAACTCGTGTGCCCTCATTGAAACTATAACATAAGCACTTTTGTTTCTTATCAAGTTTCATCAAAAAAGGCTTAAAGGGAAAAAAAAATCACAAGAATTACATTTAATATTCACTTTCATTGCTATGTCATCATTTCAGTTTTCCATTAAGCCTCCAGAAGCTCATACGTCTCAGTGGGATGAGGGTTCTTTGTTTTTCTGAGCGTATCCAGAAAAATGGAAAGATACAGTTATTTGAGTTCAATTATTCTGATCTGAGAACAGCAGCTAGCTCTGCAAAGCTGGATTTGTTTTAGTTTGCTTAGAAGAAACCCTTGTGTGGAAAAGCTGATGATGTGCAAGTCTTTTCTGCCTGTTTGATTTGTCTGTCCAACTAATCTGTTACACCGTCCCTCCCTGCTCACCGCGCACTCAGTGTCTAGCTAACAGCCATATTGCTGGAATAATGAAATTAATGTTTTATAGGCCATTACTGGGCCATGACAAGATGGATGAGAAAGAAGAGAAGAGATGAGAGGAACAGGAAGTCTGGCCAGATGGAGAAGAAAAAAAAAACCAGCCATGTCATTTTTAGTGTGCTTTTTTTTTTTTTGTTTTTCTTCAGCAGCTGAGAGAAAGGCTGCAGCAAGGATTTTAAAAAATGTTGATATAACGACTCCTACTTCTAGCTTCTATGTGCTAGTTTTGGCTGGTTTTATTAATATTTTGTAAAGCATGTGCATAAAAATTGCAAAAATGCCATTGTGGATGGGGTTGGGGGTAAGGGGTACACAGGACAAATACAAACAAATATTAAAGCTTCACATCCAGAGCCCTGCACCTTACACCAAACAATCAGCTATAAAGAAAAAAAAGAAAAGACACAAGCACAAACTTTTTTAATCACCTTAAAGCTGCAAGCAGCGCCTGTTTTGGGGGTTATGTTTGTGTACCTTTCCAAAGAAAAATATTCCCAGCTTTCCCGGTGTAGCAGTAATTAAAAATAATAATATTAATAAGTTAGAACCTTTCACAGCTGCACTCAGATAATCTTCACATTCACACATTGTTTTTCAGTTTTAAGTCCACACAGTGCAGGCGTGAGTGAGCTGGGCAAAACACATCAGAGTACTGTCCCCACTGGCCCTGATGCTGATGTGTTTTCATTATTTATATGTATCCTGGCAGACCTTTGAAAGCAAAAATAGAATTTTATAATGTGGTGTTCAAACTGTCCAAAATCTTTGGGAAAGGAAGTATGTGAGAAATAATTTTGATTTCTTTCGAAAGAAATCAAAATTTTTGGTTTCATCCAATCTTCTTCAAGATTTAGATGTATTGTGACAGGCATTAGGGACACATCTTGAAGTGTGTATATCTCACCAGGCAAGGAGAAACAAGACAGTTTAAGTGTACAATTTGGTGGCTGACTGGCAGAAACAGCATCCAGCAGACAGACTGACTGACTGACTGATTGGTGGAGACTCTTTCTAACTGGCTGGATGTTTGCTTGATTGAATGGCTGAGTGACGGACTGACTGAATACCTGAGAAGCTAAAAAAATAACATGGGCCATCGCAGCAGTAAAAATGTGTTTGATATGTATACACCCACACGAGTATCATAACTGGACATTGTCCATTCCAATCGCGCCTTACGTGATGGTCTCTCAAAGTTTGCCCTAATGGCAAAGGAGCTGGAAGTGCTGATGAGCGATTCAGAGAGGCCATCAGTGTGGGCGGGACGGCGGTAATGAAATGGTGTAAACAAGTCCCTTTGTCTTTTCATACACAGACACATAACACACACGCACACACACCCACCCACACACACACAAGCACACAGAACCAACTATTATTACTCCCAAGCACAGTAAACTACCAACAGTCACAAGACATCCACTCACAGGCAGTTTATGAATTTATGAATTTTCCAAAGCATATATGGCAGATCTTTTGAAAACTCACAACTCGGTGGCGAGGATTGGGTTTTACATTTTACTCTGCCATCAGGGAGATGGTAACTTTGTAACGTTAGAGAAAATGTGTCCGTTGCTCCGCTGTCAAATCTATTTTTTTGTCCTGCCAAAAACAAACCTTTTGGCACGCTGATGCAGACAGAAAATCAGATAACTTACAGAGATATACATTCTGTCTCTTCAGATTATTTGACTGGCCATGGGCTCCAGGGCTTTATAAATTATAGTCGTTGAGAGAGAATGAGGCCTAGATTTCTATCACCAACTGTGCTTTAACTTTCCTAAAAGGCATCCCTGAACATGCTTTCATTGATCAGGGGCCCGGAGCGCTGTTCAACAAGGTGCTCCGTCAGAAGTGGGATTTTTTTTTTCTTCAGATGTGTCAGACCTCATGAGGTCGTGCTGGGTGTGTTGTGTTAAACTTGTATGGTGTGTCTTTGCACGGCCTGTTCTGTGGCTGTGCTGTTTAGTTGCGTCGTGTGTCTTGCATGTGGGAGTTTGTCAGATGGTACAGTGAGCCTTGGTCCCGTTTAGCTTTGAACAAGCGACACGTTCGATCTCAGATTTTCATCATTCATTCTCACTGCACTGCATTTCTGGTCAAGTATAAGTTTAACACCTGAGACAGTTAATTTCAGTCTCTACAGGAAACCATGAAACTATTACACATGGTTTTTTTTTTGTTCCTATTTCTTCTGTTTATGTCTGACTCTTTTGAGCACAGCTGTTTCCTTCCAGTCCGTTGTTATTGAGGAGAACTTTGACAGCAGTGCTGGTAAGCACTGGGTAATCATATTGGTGAGATGGCATATTATAACCCAAAGCAAAGTTTCTTTCCTAAACCTCACCAGCAAGAAATGAAACTAGATTCATGAATATGTGACAAAAACTGCATTTTCCAGGCTGCTAAAATGTGTTTTCTACTGTATCAATTTATTTACATCTCATATGTTTATAGAGAAGTTAACTTTCTGAAAACTTTTAAAATATCAGGTGTGTAAAACACTAAACAGCTGATAAGTAAACTGATTAGTAACATCAGTGTTTCCTCTTGATGGACACCCAGACACGCCCACATTCCCGGTGGCCTGAGCTGCAGGACTGCATCTGATAATTGCGTGTGATCCAGTTCAGCCACTTTATCTCATCTTACCCTCCAAAGCTTTTCCACAATTGGCGAGGGTGCATGTTGGTGTTTGCACTGGAAATGAAAACTGGTGGGATGAGAAAAAATGTGATTAAGTTTAGCTCATGAAAGAATAATAACATCAAACCAAGTCATCACTTTTATACAACTGGCCTGTTTCTCATTTGCACAGGAGAGAGCCTTGCACAGAAAGGTAATTCCAGCTCTCCAGGAACCAGCATACATAATGAATGGTTGTTTAACTTGATGTGTGCCACTGTAGCAAGCTGCTTTGCATGCTGGTGGTCCCTCTTTGGTTTTGTGCAGGTCATAATGAAGCAATACTTCTGACAGATTTTGCATGTGTTCAAGCTATAAAGTGTCTGAAATCCACACCTCAATTTCCAATACTACGGTTGACAGTCCCTGCTTAGAGATTCTGCTTGGGTGAGGTGGGATAGCCTCGCCTCATCTCTTGGCCTCTCCACTGACAAGACAATCACCCACCCCTTCAATAATTCACACTGAGAGGTGTTTCTTTCATTTCAATATTCCTGACCAAATGGCATTTTAAGAGCCATCGTGTTGAGCTCAAATGTGAAAAGAATGTCTTTAATTATTTATTTCCAAAGGTTTTTGCTCTGTCTGACTATTTTTTTTCCTGTTTTTCTTTTTTCCAATCCGTCTCCTTTCTGCTCCACTGGGCCTCGGTCGAACGGTCTCTCTTTCTCCCCGCTCCCCGTTTCTCCCGGCCATCCAACAGGTAAGTATGTTTGATCACATCGTATTCATAGAGTCATGCAATAGGCTCACCTCGCACTGTATTATTTAGTGCTGTGCCACCTGTTGTTACCCGACAGTGGGACGGGTCATGTATCTCTTGTACTTCCTGCTGAACAGTGACTGTGGTCACTGATGTGGAACAGAAAATCTGTGGTTTAATGGCATTTATTTTCACAGCTTTGCTAAGGTGGCTTTAGGGATGTTGTGACCTTATTTGGCTGATGAGAGTCGGATCTGTGAGGAGAGACGCATCCAAAATATTTCAGCACAGTTGTGGTTACAGATTTAAACGCCTAATCCTTTACACTAAGCTTTAAATGAAGCAGAAAGAGACCCCCCCCCCTTTTTTTTACACCTAAATCTGAAGCATGGTGTTGGTTTTGCAAAGAATGCTGTTGCCTTAAATGACAGATATGATGTCAGAGGGATCTCAAGAGTAAAAAATGCATGACTAATGAGAAATCACATGAGTCATAAGCTGATGTCAAATTTTTAGGGGTGTTCCTAATGTCACATTAAGAGGTATTAGAAAACAGATTCATGAGGTCTCAGGTAAAAAAGATAAAGCTTAAATTACTCACTCATTCTTTTTATATCTGCCTGTAGAGTTTAAGAATACAAGGACAAAATACATGTAATATAGTAATTATCATCACTGAACTGACACAAACAGTCCTGATGTATTATATGGAAAGGAGAGTTGCAGTTCCACCAACCACCTGACATACTACAATTCTCATATTCTTCTCACATTATATGAAGCTGATGCCTTATGGCGCTGAACTGCCCTAATCCTCATGGCTCATTTGATGTGAATGAAGCACAAATATGGTTGATGATTTAGTTTATGGGGCTCCTTAGTTCCTGGGGTTATTTGATAAAGTGGGGCCATTTGAAACTCAGACTAAACCATGTGTGACAGTGAAATCAAGCCTGGAATCTTTGAAGGGAAGCACACTTTTATCCTGAGTGATGTGACATTCAAAAGTCTTTTTTTTTTTTTCCATGTACATAACAGGATCTTAATATATAGGCCTAAAACATGCTGTCACAAACACGCTCGACTGAGGATGAAAAACGAAAAAAAATTTGTGACAAACAGAGAAAAGATCAAACCACAGAAACGAGAGAGGATCAGTGCATTTGTCTGGATGAAGAATGATGTCTCACACTTATCGCTGTAGGAAATCAAACTGTGTCAGAGAGCACAGAAATGATGACAGAGCACAAAAGAAGTTTCCAGGGTATACAGACATATCAAGAGAAGACTTTTGAACGGTGTAACATTTTCTGTGACAGCAGTGTAGTATCACATTTCTGAAGGGATGAATGGAAACAGAAGACTTAAGTTTAAGATTCTGAATGTTTTTTTTTGTTGTTGTTGTTCACTGAAGGCACAGCATGAGCTGCAGGACAATGAACACTCAAATACAATTTGGATTGATATGAAGTACTACTTGACTTTTTGCAGAGTCAGGATGAGTAACACTCAACGTGAGCGTGTGTCACTGGCGGCGGCTCAAACCACATTGTTTGAGAACAACAATACGGCACACTGAAAGCAACAGAACAATGCAAAATATTTTGGGTCCAAAAAACATACTGAGCTACACTCCTACAGTGCATTCAATTCAGTTTCACAGTTATTGTATGTGCTGTGAGTAGCAGCGCTGTCACGCATCCAGAAAAGGTGTTAAGGCCTTAGTCATAAAGGTGACGGGCAGAGAAAATCATCTTTGGACAACAATATGGGTTAATGAGAAACTAGGCAATGACAAACCATCAATTCTGTTACTGAGGTCCGTTTACATGAGAACATTTTCAGTGGAAACTGTGTCGTTTTACCGTTTTCAAAAAGTAACGTTTCAAAAACGAGCTCCGTTTACACGGAAATGCAAGACGTTCAGAGCGCTGCAGTTCCTGTTAACGGGCCACAGGTTGGTGTGGATACAGGAGCCGCAACCATAGTGCGCATGTGCGAGTGCCCCATTTTCAAAAAGTAGCGTTTTCGCCCGTTTACACAGAAACAGAAATCCTTTTCACGCCGTTCTCGTGTAAATTATTTTTGTTACATTGCTGTGATGGCTACACACTGTACAGTATGCAGTATGATGTGGATATGAGTGTTGCTGTCTCCCTATCGTGCATGACATTCATTACAAAATGAATATAAATAAGGAATTTAAAATGGATAAAATCCATGCAAAATCATAAAATCATGCAAACAAAAAAACCCACAAAAAACAATAAAACAAGCACAATGATAATAAATAATACTAGAATAATGTAAGATGGACAGTCTGGTAAGATGCTAGTGTCTACCACACAAAGACATGCAGGTGCTTCCAGTTTCTAGGAGTTGATTTTATGTACTTATGATTTTACTCTTTTAGAGCTTGAGCAGCAAGCCTGTTTTAGTTTATTTTTGTTACATTGCTGTGATGGCTTAAGTTAACTGAATACTTGCAAATAAATAAATACGTTGCTGGTAAAAATATAGTCCAGTGAGCTGTAAGCTGCAAGCCAGATGGACAGTGGCAGCAGAGTTCTCTGCAATCTGTTTCAAAAGTCGAGATCACAGCAGTTCCCCAAAAAGAATGCAGTGACGCCCTCTCAGTCTCAGATGAGGCACGGTACCAACGGCCCCAGAACTGAAATAACATCTACACATGTGATCTCTGACCACGACTGCTTTTTGTGCTTTTCTTTTTAATCATTTCCACATTTATAAAACACTTGTTTGCATATAGACAAGTAAAAATACAGAATCTCAGAGCAAAGCATCACTGAGCTTTGATGAGCTCTAAACTGCACCCTGACATTGCAGCACAGTGTTTATATGATGCGTTTCTGTCAACTAACCAAATTACATGTGAGCATGACACTGACACCAGCCAGAATGCAAATAGGCAAACACACATTTAACGATTAAATTAAGAGCCAGACATCGTCTGTGATAAATGGATTTGAAGGTATAACGGCTGCAGACCATATTTCTGTACATTTCCAAATCCCTGAAGAACTTCTGGGTCTCAAGCACTAACTTTCATCTCCATATTCAGCTTAAATTGATTCTGGAGTACCTGCGAATGCATAGTACTGTCTGAGTCCAGAGATTCTACTAGTGGCATGCTGCAAGTGTGTGTGTGTGTGTAATGGCTGCAAGCTCCTGTATGTAGTGCTGTGAGCATGCGTTGTGTGCAGCCCAAGCCTAAACCTCCACTGCGGTCAGAGGAGCAGCCTAATGGCATTTTCCATTTCCTTACTGTAGGAGATCCACTGAGGATTTGTGAAGATGGCCACAAGGGGAGAATGAAGGGTGGGTGGGAGTGTGTGTGCATGTGTGTGTGCGTGCGTTCCTGCATGCGTGTGTGTGTGGGCTGGATGCTATTTGCTGAGCTTATGAATTCAGCAAATTAGAGATTTTAATATGAATTTTGTAACAGTAAAGCAGCTATGGCGCATTAAAGTAGCACACTGCTGACTTTTTCTTATTCTTAAGCAATGCAACTTAAATGCATAAAAGTGGTAATCCCGTGGCCATTGAATCTAATGTATACTGCATGATTTTCCACTTTATAGAGTTTATTATCCTCCTCTCTCTGTGCCATAATTGTAATTTGTAAACAGCTGTTGTTTACTGCTCTTAGCACTTATTTCCTTCCAATGACTCTCTTCATACAGCACACTCTTTGAATAGATATAACAGCAGAGAGAGGTAGAGATGGGAGACAGAGCAAGAGAATCTTTATAAGCTGTAAAAATCTCAAATAGGATGAAATTTGAGGAGAGAAGAAGGAAAGACAAACACACACACACACACACACACACACACACACACACACACACACTGGGTAAATGGGAAGAAAGGTGGTGGAGTTCACTGTTTGCAATTCATGAAATCCCTCTTATTTTTTTTCCTGTTGTAATGTCCATTTACCTCCTTTGCTAAAAATGTCTCATTCAGATGAAATTCTGCAGGTGGGCATCAGAGACTGGAGAGCTACCCCCCCCCCCCCCCCCCCCCCCCCCACCCCCCACCCCCACCCCACCCCCCGGTACAGAGGGGATCAGGACCACAGCAGTTGGAGCAGAGCTAGATGAAATCACACTGTGCCTCACATTGCCACCCTTCCCTGACAACAAGATTAATTTTCACTCTTCAACCATGATCAAAGTCCCTTGCCAGCACCACCTCTTCCTCTTTTCATCTCTCGCCCCCTCTCGCTCTTTCTGCGGAGGATAGTTTCACCAAATGAAAATTAAAATAGATTGTGAATGAATTCACTACATCACTGTAACAGGGATGAAACTTTAAAGCAGCAGATTTTACACATGAAGCTATGGGATATTGCACTGCCTGTGAAAGCAGGGATAATCCAGGTTTGTTGCACAAATTTTACATTTTTTTTTTTTACCCAGATTCAGTTCAGTATAAGAGATACTGCACAGCCTGTGCAGCTGAATATCGTCTACTGTGTTTCAGTCAGAAGTGCAAAGTTTTCACACTGATTAAATTGACTTTAATTACACGAAAAGTCAATTTTAGAAAGAAGTGGACATTCAACAGGCAGGAAGCATCTAGGGGGGAAGAGCATCAGCATTAAACTCTTCTGCGTTTACATTTTCTTTATCTGAGTTTACACCTTCAGCGGACAAACTGCAAGAACTGTACTCAATGAAAACACCTCCAACGGTAAAGTGGTTAACTCGTTTGTTTGGCGAGCAAAGCGTCGCTGGTTAAAGCCGAGCCAGAGACACAAATCCCCTTTGCAGCAGCATCAGGAAGGGCGTCCGGTATGAAACTCTGCCAAATCAAACATGTGAAGTGACCCCTTGTGGCAAGAGAGCAGCCAAAAGTAGCTTTACATCCAGCTAAACTCTGCAGAAACAAATAAAGTATTGAAGGCAACCATGTGGCCTAGTTTACACTTTTTTTCTTTATACTGCAACTGACCTGAAATTATTTTTGTCCATTTCAAAAACTGGAAGGAAGCAGAAGAAATTCAGTTTAGGAGAGCGCTTGTTAAAGCCACTTGAAATGAGATCTTTTAAACCCACAGTGTTCCCATATCTCCAGACCAAAGAAAGGAAGTGAAAATGTGTGCTGTCTCTGAAAGACTTTGGATTTGACTGACAAGTTCTCACCATTACTGTTACAGAATGAGATCCCCCTATCCTTTCAAATATTGGTTTTAACCGTATATATTCTGACAGCGATGTTATTTTGCGCATATCTCTCACCCATTGTCATTTTCTCTTCACTTCCTTCCATCTCTGCCTCCAGCACATCTGGTTGTGAATAATAGAACAGCTCTGTGGCTCTTTGGCAGCATACAGTGTGTGTGTGTGTGTGTTTCCACGTGAGCTCTTTAGTGCATGCGTGGTATACAGTACACATTTGAACACAGTATTTTATGCTGCATATGGGCTATGCGTGCATTTATTTATGTCTCGGATGGGGTCTTTGTTCTGACGGTGTGGTGATGGTGAGAAACCCTCAGAGCTCCATTCAAGAGGAAAACACATATTTCTTTTTGGGACTGTCAGCATCGGGGGAATAGAAGATCTTTTCCAGAGATGGAGAACAATCACTGTGGGGGATAAAGAAACAAATGAAACTTTTAAAATCTCAGGCTGAGTCCTTTGCTCATGGTTGAAAAGTGCCAATGTGCTTGGCTATTTGGCCCTTTAGTTTAAATCGCAATGCTTTGGCTCTCTAATCCGCTCCTCCCTCCAAACGCCCAAAATCTGAGTCCCCTTCAGAGATGGATCATGTCTGAACCCATCTCTGAATGGCATGCTTGACATCACAGTGGGAATGGAGGACAGTGTGGAGCGAAACAAAGGAAAAATATACGTACACTGTGGTACTTAAAGAACTAATGAGCTTTGTGTAATCTTTACAGAACAATTATAAAATTGAGTTTGTCTCTTTAATTATCCAAGTAATGACCAAAGTGTTTTTACTAATTCATTATAATAACTGAAACTCGTATTATTCTGTTTGAATAGTTGCAACATGCCAAGACCAAGACACATAAATCAGGAAAAAATATATTACTGTGCCAACAAATTAAGCCAGTATCTTGCTTCAGGGAAAGAGTGACCACCGAGAGGCACAAAGCTTTGACACAATGGATAGTCAATTTAAAAGAATTAAAAAGGAATCAGAACTCATTGGTAAGCCCCAGGATGCAAGCATATATAACACAAAGGTTGCTTTAACCATGCACGTACTAACAGTAGAAATTAAAAAAGAAATCATTCCTGTTAATATCAAGAAAAACAGCCTATTATTTTTAATAATTCTTCACCCAGTGCAGACTGTGTCTTCATAGCTTTTTCATTTTGTGACATAGTTGCAGGTTTAAAAAGTCCAGTTAACACCAGCAGAAAGTCTGCAAGTGCATTAGCGCTGCTGCAGCTGTTAGAAGGCTCAGTCAGATGCTATGACTTATAAGTTATAGGTTCAAATATGCTGTAACTCGCTGTGCTGGACAACTGGAACAGCATGGGAATGGCTAGAAGATGCAAAAAGGCAGCACTGTAGGTGTCCTTTTTTGGACTTGGTTAAGGTCATCCAACACAGCACACGCTGTCTCTGCCAAGTTCTCAGCTGTCAGACGACCTCATCGGGAATCTGCTGATTACAAACCGGCAACCTCTCTGAATCCTACATTAGACAAAACCTTCTTAGGTGGCTTCCTGTTTTATCATGTTTGTCAGCCTATTTATTTTTTCATTCACCTGTCCATACCGTCTTGTTCTTTCATTTGTCCAAGGAGTAAGCAGATTTCCATTTCTTTTCTCCAGTGTTTTCAGTTGTGTTTCCTCTTTGTGGCAGTAAAAGGCTCTGCAATCGATCAGTTCATAAAAGGCTTCCCTCCTGCCATGTTGTTATTGATGCTTTTCTATTAGGGTGCCGATGGATAGGGATGCTCTTGTATTGCCTTTGTTATGAGGTTTGAGTTGAAGTGTGTGCAGCAGTTTGCAAACATTGTATTCATCTGGAAAATTCCTTTCGTTGTAGAAAACTGCTGCCTCTGTGGTCCGACATAGGAATGTGTAGAAAGCTAAAATAATGTTGGTACCACCAGTGCTGTATGTATGTACACAGTAAAAGCCATTTGGCTGTGCATGCTGGCCACAGCTTCAAGTACAGTTACCGACTATTGTTTTCTGCACATTGTAATGGACTGAATATTTTGCTCGTTCCTGATTGATTTAACACAACAAAGGCTGCGACAAGAAAAACAAACACTCAGATTTTAATTAATTTTACTTGTTTTTCCAGGTAAAGAATTCCTAATTCCGTCCATCCATCCACCTTAATTATGACGTGTCCCAAACTAATTTGTCGGACTCGACACTGACCAACTTCCTATAAAAATAAATAAGTTGGTAGCATGTTCATTGATCCTATTAAACTGGATTGATGAGCTAATATATTTGAGGAAATAATTATCTGATGCTCTGCTGAATTTGTAAGTTTGCTCTCTTCCAAAGACATGAAACAGTCTCTAATTTTTATGTTAGCTTCATTTTAATGAAGAGAGACAGAATATGAACCAAGAAATCCAGACAAAACAAAACAAAAACACATTACATAAAAGTTGTAAACTGATTTGAATGTCATTGAGTCTCCGGAGCTTGAAAAAAGGCGACTGAACTTCTTTAAATTTCACCGCTCATCTGAAAGGCTCCCGATGGAGAGACCCACATATTTAAAGCCCAGTGGGCGTTGTCCCCGGAGGTGTTTGCGGACCCACTATTGTTCATGAGCATAATCACAGGTGTGAAAAAAGGTAGGTATTGCAGTCAGTTCACCACTGTGAGACTTGGCCCCACTGTATCAACTGGCCTATTGAGGTCACCTGAAGAAAGGTCTCAGTGGGGATTGAGGCACCTGGAAGGGAGCTCAGGGCGGCACTGTAAATGGGGGGGGGCAGTTGGTGTCATAATCCACCACCTCAGTTCAGTGATGGTCATTCGCAGTGGAGTTCATTAACTCCTCCTTAACTCCTCTCTCAGTCCGTCTGTGTTCCCGGAGGGACAGATGGATTTTTGGTTGATATTCGTTCTCCATTAAAATTAAACTACCATAAAAATTCAACAGGGGATCAAATAATTATTCCCCTGCTGTAAGAACAATAAATTCACCCTGTCATTCAACTTGTACTTAGAATACTGAATATTGAGCAATACCAACTCTTTTTTTTTTAACCAGTCGGACCAAATGACCAATACAAGCTAACACAAGTATTACTCCAAAGCATCGGTGTCTATTTCAAAAACATGACTATTACTAAATGTAAAACTGAAATTATTAGCGGCGATAATGAGCTCACACATGAAGATCTGCTGTAATCGACTCCATGCAGAATAGCTAAAAGCACAGTTTTTTTTAAACTGATACAGATGATGCCCTGTAGGCTTGGGCGGACTAACAGGCTTGTGGAAAAACACCGACAGCCATGCTTGAATTCCAAAATACGTCTCTAATTAGCTTCATTACTTCTAGTCATCATTTTTTCAGCCATTAATTTGAATGCTCTAAGAAAATGATTAATTATTACTTTTCACACACTAGCAGGAAATTCATATAAATGCTGTCATTGATGGGAAAGATGGTATTTTCAATGTGAGGACTAACTTGTCCTGGTCCTGATCTCTGAAGAGATGAGTGTGAAGTAAAGGTGACTTTTTCGTTATTTTAATAGTTTGACTTTACTGCTTTCAACCAGCTGATTTAATATAACTATTACTGTGAAAAGACAGGTTTCTTCTTACAAATGAAGACATTGAGACTCTTGGACTTGAAAGTCTGATGTGCCCTCCAAAAGCCTGAAACTAACTGGAAATAAAAATGCTTTATTGTCTGCTTTAAGCAGATGGCTTTGTTGCTTTTTGAGTACAGTTAAAGGAAAGATAATAATTCCAGCTACAGACAAAGATAGTCTCCCCTTAGACTTTCCGCCTTTTTAAAATAAAATTGTTCAATATGACACTTATTATTCACTGTTAATGATGGTGCCTCTTCTTTGTCCTTTTATTTTTTCTTCAGTTCAGACAGGGAGAGCAGTCAGTCACAAGCTTTTCCCCGTTTGTTTAGCTTCTTCTTCAAGAAGCAAACCCGTGTAGTGACTTGAAATACTTAAACCAGCAAGGGCACAGGGATGGACCTGCTCAATCTAGAAAAAATGTATTTACCTATATGCAATATGAAAAATAAATACATGTTTAAAATTAATCATAGAGACAATTTAGAGAGCTAGTGAATTAAACTGAAGCTCACTGTTGAACATTATTATTATTATTATTATTAGTAGTAGTAGTAGCAGTAGTAGTAGCAGTAGTAGTAGTAGCAGTACTAGTAGCAGTAGCAGTAGTAGTATAGTTGTTGCTGTCATTGTTATTGTTAGCATTATTGAGCAGGCAGCTTTGAGAAATTGGTGTTGATGTGTGGTCCACATGCTAAACATGGTGCAGCAAATTTAGCTGTGCAGTCATGGAGAACTGATGGAAGAACTGTGACTGCATCCAGAATGAATGAGGTTTTCTGGAGATAAGACATTTTCTGGTTCACGTCCACTGACAGTTATAATTGTTAGGTTTTATAGTCAGGAGTGTGTGAAGACTGCAATATTGATATGCCTCTATGAAGCATAAAAACCTCTACTTTCATGAGTCAGTATTTACATACTGTGTGTATCTACGTGTCTTACCCATGTGGGATATTAGAATTGCTCGTTCTCTTCAATAGTAAATGATCATATTTACATTATTGATAAGCTGTGTGTGCTATAAATGAAAAAATATATACCAAGATTTTGTATTAGATTTGTATTAGATTGCTTATAATTTAAACACTTTCATAATGAGCTTTTTGGAAATCTTTTATATGTAAAATTGTATTAAATGAATTGTATTTCTACAAGTGCAGCTCATTTGAAATGTCTGTAATGATGGGTAGCACAACCTGTGACAGATGTGCATGCAGAGAGTCATGAAATTCAGAGAGGGAGTCAAACCCAAGTTATTTTCTAATCCTACAACTTAAAAAACACGGAGCGCCTCACAGGCAGGCAGCTGAAAGGGAACAGGTGTTTGTGACTAACAGGAAACAGTTTTTAACCAAAATTTGAGAGCAACAACCAATACCCTTATCAAGTGTGTCAAGGATATTGGATAAACAATTGTCTAGAAAAGTAATCAACAAACAGACGGGCACAACTACAGTGCACTTTCCTTATTTATTGCTGAAACAGCAACTTCCACAACTGGTCAGTAAAGTTAAATGGACTTTACAGATCACTGACAATAAATAAAAGCATTACAGTCACACAGAAACATTAATAGAGTTTGCAGACTATGTCAAACCAAAAAAGATAAGACCACTCATGTAGAGCCACAAAGCCTTATAGCAAAAGTCTGTGTGAATAAAGATAAACTTTAGGTTTTAAGTGTACTGTGACTGTTCAGAGTACCCAGCCGTCTTGGAGTCATGGGGTGGGGTGGGGTGCTGGAATGTACTCCATCTAGGGACTCCGTTGTTCGCCTGGGGGAACACCATGTTCAAGCATATAGGTGTTCATAAATGCATATGGCAGGAGGACACCCAAGGTCGCAGGTCAATGATTAATTTTGTAATCGTATCATCAGATTTGAAGCCAAATGTCTTGGGCACTAAGGTAAAGAGAGGTGCTGAGCTGTCAGCTGATCAGGTGGTGGTGGGGAGATTCTGGACAGACCTGGTGTACTCAAACGTATTGTGAGGGTGTGCCGGGAGGCTGAGACCCCGGTCCATGAGATCTTCAATTCCCACCTCTGACAGAGCTTTGACTGTACTCTGAGGGAGGCTGGGGACAGTGATCTGACAAGTACTGACAGGCCAAGCGGAGTGCTGATGCAAAAACTCGAGTGTGTGCGGAGTTTGGTGAGACCATGGAACAAGACTTTCAGTCAGGCTCAAAGCAATTCTGGCAAGCTGTCAGACGACTCAGGAGGAGAAAGCAGTGCTCTACTTACACTGTATACAGTGGTGGTGGGACACTGCTGTCCTCAACTGAGGTTATTGTGAGGCGGTGGAAGGAACACTTTGAGGATCTCCTCAATCCCACTGTAACGGCTTCTGTAATGAAGCAGAATCTGGGAATGAGTGGGACTGCTCACCTAATACTGGCGATGAGGTCACGGATGTAGTTAAACTACTGCTCGGCGGCAGGGCCTCTGGACGAGGTCACAGAACACTGGAACAGCTCTTTATCCTCTCAAGGTTATTCAAGGGTAAATGGGAGTTTTCCTGACCAGTCTACATGTGTTTCATGGACTTGGAGAAGGCATTCGTCTACGTTCCTCTGGGCATCCTGTGGGGATGTTTCGGGAATTTGGGGTGTCTGACACATTGTTACGAGCCATTTGGTCCCTGTGCAACTGTAGCAAAAGCTTGGTTCATATTACTGGCAGTAAGTTGGACTCATTTCGTGAGTGTTGGACTCTGTCAGTAAAAACTATGAACAGAATCAGTGACAAAGGGCAGACCTGGCAGAGTATCGAGGTGTAGCCAGGTGCTGGAAGGTCTCCATTTTGGTGGCCTTCATTAGGTGGTGACTTCCAGCTTGCACTGGAGCAGTTTGCAGCTGAGTGTAAAGCAGCAGGAATGAGAATCTGCACCTCCAAGTCCGAGACCATGGTTCTCAGCCAGAAAAGGTTGGAGTGCCCACTTCCAGTCCAGGACAAGATACTACTCCAAGAGGAGGAATTTCTGTATCTCAGGGTCTTGTTCACTAGTGAGGGGAGAGTGAAGTGTGAGACTGACAGGTGGATTGAGGCGCCATCTGCAGTGATGCAGACGCTGTACTAATTGGTTGTGGTGAAGAGTAAGAGCTGAGTTCAGATAGGGTGAGGAACTTGGCCATTCGAGAGGGACTCTCCTGGGTGAGGTTTTTTGGGCATGTTCCACGGGGAGGAGGGCTTGGGGCAGAATGGAGAGATTATATCTCTCAGTTGGCTTGGGAACAACTCTGTGTCTCCCTGGATGAGCTGGAAGAAGTAGTGAGGGTGAGGGAAGTCTGGGGTTCTCTGCTTAGACTGCTGCCCCCACTTTCCAAATATGAATAAGTGGTAGAAAATGGATGGATGGATGGATGGATAGTGTACAGTAGCGTAATTGGGCCCCATGTTCTAAGATGATCCCATCATACTGCAATGAGTGTTCCTAAATGGAGTGGGAAAAAGCTTCTTTTAAGATCTGTGGAAGTTAATGATTGCTCCATCTTTCTCAGCTACTTACATGAACAGGCAAATTACCTGCAGGATTAGACTGACTATAACCACATTTTAGTAATTTCTCAGTCAGGATCCACTTTTTAGTGCTAAAAATACTTTGTGAATCATCCTTTTTTTTTTTTTTAAAGCCAGCTTCAAGGTACTTTATCCAAGATGGCTCAACATTCTCTCAGTTGAAGAACGCAGCACTCGCTGAAGACCTGCATTAAAGTGTCATTTAAGCCGCATATGGACGCACTGTGTCTTGAAGACAGTGCTTCACAAATAATCCATGCGTGCACACACCTCAATACACAGGATAATCTGTCACACTTGTGGTGTTTTATACCATCTCCATTTGGATGATTCAGACATAAAGTAAATTAAGCAGATTTTCTCCACTGTCAGCTGCTCTCTGAACAAAGTGCGAAGGTCTCTAATAAATCCTGGTGTGTGTGTGTGAGGTGCTTGGACCATTTCACCAGCTCAGATCACACAATGTAACAAACACTATATAACAAAAACTATATAACATTGCTTGATGCTAAGAAACTTGAAACTGCACTTGTAATAAAGAACTGGGTGGCTGAGATTGTTTTCATCCCTTTCTGTGGTGTCTGCTCCCATGTTTTCCCCAGAGTATCACAACTTGAAATACACATGGGAATTTAATAAGTAGTGTGGTCACACATTACCCATATTCTTTTGCAGGCAGTATTTTAAAAAATACGGTGTACAGGAAGAGAAGATGGTATTTTGAATATAAATTTGTATTTTATGGTGCCATATCATTCAAACATGACAAAAAGCAGAAAGATATAAATGAATCGAGAAGGTCAGAGTGACATTTAGGAAATGAAGTGAAGAATTATGGCTCAAATGCATGGAACCAAACACAGTTGGTATAAACCTGCAGTATTATTTGAATTTTACTTTTTTTAAATATAAATTAATATCCTGCAGCAGGTTTAGCTAAGCTAGAAATTGGTGATTTGAAGGGAATACTTTTTATTCATAAACTTTAATGGAATTAAACTGTGTTATAAGAAAATCTGTTAAATTATAGTAAAGCACTGATACCTAGATTTATTTTCTTTTTTTTTTCTTTTCTGGTGCATCTACTGTAATTTACAAAAATAATTTATTAATGTAAAAGGTTTTCCAGGGCTGTGCTTTATAGAAAATATGATTTATAGTATAATATTGCCAAGACTTTGGTATTACACAGATCTCCATTTTTTTTTTAATTCAATTCAATTGCCAATTCACAATAGCCGTCACCTCACTGTGCTTTATTTTATATTGTGAAGAACCTACAGTGTACCAAAGAAACCTCAACAATCATTCGACCCTCCTATGAACAAGCACTTGACGACAGTGGAAAGAAAAAACACCCGTTTAACAGGAAGAAACCTCCAGCAGAACTATTTATTTATGTATTTATTTATTTATAGAGCGCCAAATCACAACAGTCACCTCAAGGCTCAGGGAGGGGCAGCCATCTGCTCCAACCAGCTGGGGGTGAGGGGAAGAGAGTAAAATATAATGACATGTTCTCATCATAGTTTGAAATCATTTCCCTGTCTTTCTCTAACTATAACAGGGCATCAATATTGTTGCAACTCTCCCAATTCTCAGTTCACAGGTTGTATTTAACAATTTTAACAACTACCTTGAGGATGAACATTAGCGATGTTTGTAAAGAACTGCTGAATTTTTTTTCCCCTCAAAGGCATCAACAATGACTGTACAGTATTCAAATAACTGTGCAAAACCTCTTGTGTTTTTATAGCAGTTGCCTATAAGATAAAATAAGATATTGCTTTATTGAGCCCCAGGGGGAAATTCAGGTGTTACAGCAGCTCAAGTATGGGACAACATGCAGGATAGCTAGATTATAGGAAAAAAGAGATACAGATGTATAGAAAATAGAACTATATATAATTTTTAAAAGTATAGTAAGTGGGTGTAGTCAATATAAATGTGAAACTAAGTGCTCTGTGTGATGTGTTATTGCTGAAACTGTTAAAATGCATCATGATGGTGGCTGGCAGTAAATAACAGCTCAGTGCATTTGTCCTCCATTCAACCCTTAAAGTGTAACACCAGCCAATCATTTCATCATCACACTGGATGGGTGCATGGATGGGCACTCCCCTACTGGTTACATGCACCATAATAACCAGTACGGGATTTTTCTTCTCTCCATCTTTTACTCCTACTTCCTCTCTGTCAGTAATTACGTCTCTGGACGACTGGCTTTGCACCAAATCAAAGTCTTGTACTAGCAAAGTTATCTATAAAGTTTCATTGCTCCAGAATATGTTTTAGGGCTAGAGCTACGATAGCTTCTCCTGCTTCTGTAATACTTACTTCTGTAGATGCCAGAGAGTTCGACCTTATGAAACCAGCTGTAGGCAGATTGTTATGGCACAACTACTGTATACGTACAAAATCAGGAAAACAAAATAATCTGCTTCGGTCCTTGTATCCGCGTGGACATGAAAGCTTTCATCCGCAAAGATATATAACCAACAGTTCCAGCGTTTATGCAAATGTCAGCATTAATAACAGCCTGGCAATTAAAATAAGTAGTGCCACATAAAAGGGCTTTAGCAAAATTAATTACACCATATGATATAACGTGCAGTTATATTACTCGTGCAACCTTCATCTTTGTCATTTGCCCTTCCTCTCTTTTTTTTTTTTTTAGCTTTAAGAACATTGCTGGGTCCGAGTTTCCAGCTTAGCCACGATCTTATCTTTCGGGTCAGCTGCTCTGCCATTCAGCGCACAGGTTGTTCTCGGGGCGTGATACCCAACCTCGGAGTTTGGGGATGATAATATTCCCCCTGACCTGTCGTCCTGGCTCCCCTTTGCATTTGTGTTGTACCTCGTCAATCTCTAGCTGCCATAGCAGTTGCTTCTTGTGGATGCTGGAACACTGAGCTACTAGTTGTTTCGATGTCAGTCTAGATGTTGGGTGTCCTCTTCATGTAACTCCTTTCACTGGGATTGCATGTGTAGTAGCATTCCAACAGTTCCAGATAATTATCTCATGTCCATTTATGCCGTATCTTTGTTCCAATAGCCCATTTATCATCACTATGCCCTGGTTCCTCAACACCTGATTAACACCTCGTTAATCTGGGCAATGTCCGAGCCTGTATGGCTTCAATTATATCTCTCGCTCATAGTCTGGGGTAGGCTTGGGTAGCATTGGGGGGGGGGGGGGGGGGCTAGCCTGAGGACCCTTGCTGGGTGCCCTGGCCAGGATTCGAACCCCTAACCTATTGTTCCAAAGACTGTAATGTTACATCCGCTATGTATACACATACATGTTTAGCCTTCCAGAGAACTGGTTGAAGCAGGACTCGTGAACCATTAAAAACTTGCAGTGACTTGTTGAACCTAAAAATGGGGATGGAAGAAATTCATCGAATACAAAAACAAGGGGCTAGAAGTGAAGTTTGGACATATTGTTAAAGTCTTAACCACTGAACTTGATTCTCTGGCATGTTGAAAGGTTTTAAGTAAATCATTGTTACATACTGAACTTGCATATTGGAGGTTTTGTTCATTTTGGGAGCCACATTTTGCATATGACACCTAATGCGGCTTTTGAAAATGGGCAAATTAATTTTTTAGCTATTTTGAAACTCCTTTGATTATTTTTTGCTGCTATCAGTATTGAAAAATGTCGAAGCTAGTCCCACTGAGTCCTTGTAAACCTGGTCATGTTTTAAATAAATTAATATTTAATACTTAAATAAATATTCAAGCCAAATTATTTGGCTTAAGAGACGAATTTATAGTTGAAATGTCAATACTTTACATTTGTATATTTTTGTGATTTAAATTGTTTGGCAAGGTCAGTTCTTAAATTCTCCAACTTGGCTCTCCAACTTCTACTATATGAAAGTTGTGCTTTCGCTTGTTCATAACAGACAACTTTCACAGCGCACACACGGACACTTTTCTAAGCATGCACACACCCTTTTACAGTTTGATTCAGTGTGATGGCTGATTCACAAGATTCAAGCAAATGAAAGTAAAATACAGCCATTAATTTTTAATGCTTCACACTACCCACACATGCACAGAGCACAAGGAAAGATTTTACCAAACTTTGCAGGCAGAAATGTCAACTACAAGGGAACAAAGACAACTAAACTTTAAGAACTTGGGCTGTATTAATAAACAAGTGTTCCAAATGATAGACTCATGGCTAAATTTGTTCTACCCAAGAGGCTAAGACTTTTTTAATGAGAATGAACATCTGTCTTCTCTGTATCCCACTGGGAACCACATGACAAGTGTGAAATATAAAAAATAGTTTATTCTTTATTCCCACACAAATAATTACTCATACAGGAACTTGTATTATAAGGTCTATTTTTCAAAAGAGGTGCAAAATAAACCAAGAGGATGATCATTTAGAATGTGATGTTATTGTAAAGCAAATTATTTATATATGCATTAATATAGTGTAACGGGAAACTTGCAGAAAAGCACAGAGAGGCTTTCTGTTTGTGGTTGTGCTGCATTTAGTTGTGGGCGAACCAGCTGAAGCCACTTACGATTTATGGCTGCACTTCCAACGGTTGACTGTAACTAATGAGATTGACAGAATCTCTAGGGAGTTGCATGGGGTTAACTACATCGTGGTCCAAAAGTATGCAGTAATTACAGCAAGGGACAAAGGCAGCCAAAGCCCTGGGATGTACAGTGTGGCCCTGTGAAATTCCTCTTCTGGGTAAGTGCTTGACATAAAAGCTCCTCTGTTTGAGAAAATGCAGCAAACAATCACTGACGAAGATCACAGCTCCTGTTTGAAATTCCATCCAACCTAGAGCGAGGCGGAAGGGTTGAGGGGAGGAAAATTATTGAAAGGGAAGGAGCAAGAGGTAGATGAAGGGTGAGAAAAAGCAATAGTCTGAGGGGGAGAGAAGATGAAGGGGTTTAGAACTGAGAAATCAGGGAGAAGAGAGGTCAGCGCTACCTTTTTGGAATCTCACAAGTGAAGAGAAGAATGTGTTTTTATGACTGTACTGCTGGTTTGAAAGACCAAATTGAATACATGTTCCTATTTTCTTTATTCTGTATTTCTAAAGGTAACTGAGAGTTGTTGCCGTTTTAACTCTGTTTGTGACACTTGCACTTGTTGACACAAGTAAATTTGGCATAAAGATTGTTGCAAATTTATCTCACATACCTCTCATACACGAGGACTATATTAATAATAACTGCTGCTGAAGGTTAGGGTTAGGGTTAGGGGGTTAGGGTTAAATCCAAAGTCCCCATTTTCGGTGCTGAAAATGGGGACTTTGGATTTAGTGATGCACACAGTGTTTCCTGATGTTTTTATGTAATGTTTCCAGTTGTATGAACACTTCAGCACAAGAGTGTTATTGTCATAGAAGTTCCCAAAAAAGAGCCAAAGGTAAATATTTTAAAGCCAGGGTACATTAAGCCATCAGTGCAGCTAAATATCACTGCAGGTCAGTGAGAAAATACTTGTTTATTGTTGTTTGTTTGTTTTATAATGGTTTTTTTTTTAACTGTTATCATCTCCAGCACTTTTCAAACTTTCTTACACCCACAGTACATATTGTAGTTATTCATTTTTTTTTTTTTTTTAAAAAGAAAGAGAGAAAATAAGAGTTGTGCCATACAACGGCTACTTCTATTACTATTTTCCAAACACCAAAAAAACAAGAAATGCATTTTAATAACTCATTGCAGTAGCAGCGTCCTTGGTGCAAAAATGTTCAGCATCCCTTCAAGCTTGTTGCAGAACTGAACACAAACTTTGCTGTTTCATTTTGACGTCCCATGTTGCTTTCAAAAAAAAAAAAAGAAAGAAAGAAAAGAAAAAAGCACGCCTTTTTAAAAATATTTTTTGAATTAATCAGCTTGAAATGGGGCTCAAGTGCACTTTGGGTGGGAATGTGAAAAACCATGAAACCATCTGTACAAAGGGTGGTGCTGAAAAGAGTTTACAGAATATGGAGGGCCGGGCTGGATAAACAAAGAAATGCAGTTTTGGGGAAGGCAAGCTCTAAAGAAATGTGAATATGTTAGGGTGCATGTGTGTGCATGCAACAGGGAAAGTGAGGGAAGGCAGGCATGTGTCAGACATGGCCTGTGGCCCATTAGTCTGAGATACTGTTGCTTCTCGGAGCTCCATTATTGAGGAATTCTGTCATGGAGCCAAACTGGAACTCCCAGTGGACACAATTAAAGACACACATCCACAAACATGTACACACACACACACACACACACACACACACACACACACACACACACACACACACACACACACACACACACACACACACACACACACACCAAACTCCTTTGCCAACAAAGGTTATCACAACACTAACATTGTTAATGATTAGGATATTGTGGCTAATGAGCTGTAGCAGCCTCCTTGTGGGGCTACACCAGTTTTTCAAAGTAGACATTTCTCAATTTAAATAAGAAGAAGTGAAGAATTTAGTGCATAGCATTTATTATTCACATTATTGTGAATGACTTTGCTCATTTTACTTGTCTATTTCTGGCTGCTGGCTACATCTTATATCTATTAACCCCGTCCTGACCTTTCCTGACCATTATATGGATTAATGGCTGCATGTGTCCAGTACATCAGCAAGAAGAAAATTGATTTCAGCAAATCAATTCAGATCTTCTGAGCCGGGTTTGAACCTGCTGTGTAGGAGGACTTAAGTCACATGACTGAGCTACGTATCTACACATGTACATGTGCATATATAGAGTAATGCATGTGTGTGTGTGGGGTGGGGGTCCACATGCTGTCAGATCTGCTCACTCTTCTAGCCAAAGTTTAGTGATGTCCCATTAGACTTTTATTTAACTCTATGTTGTGTAACAGGCTCACAGCCCAGTGTCTCTCGTATTTGCTCTTTTTTAAGCTCTCATTCATGCTCACTCAGTATACATTATGTCTGTCATACCATACCAGAAAAATATTGTCATTGTTTTTGTTGAAGCTGTAACCACTACTGACAAAAAGCAAACTTCATGACATTTACATAAACTGTGTATTTAGTGAAACTAACACTGAGCACTGAACATTGTTGGTAAAGCTGGGAAGTAATTTATTTATTCATTTTCCACTGGGGGGGGGGGGGGTTCTAGTAGACAGTTTAATAACCAAAATACAATCATACAATAAAGTTTGGAGAGAAATCAAATGGGATGTCAGTTGGTAATCATTACAGGTAAGTTAAGGTGCCTCCATCCAGTAAAATATAAACCACTTTAATCTATGAGCCCTTTAATTTCCCTACTCTCTACAAGGCTTCACATGACGATATGTAATGGGGATGTTGAGGACTCATGTGCTGACTTTTTTCAGTTCATAGAAGAATAAAGTAAAAACATATTACAGGCATAGCCAAAGAAACCCAGATTTATGTTACCAGCCTGCAGTGATCAGCAGGAATTTGTAATGTTGCAGTGTAGCATAGTCAACTGTTTAAATTAGGCCAGCGGTACAAATGATGGGAAAAGTTGTTTGAATAGAGTGTCATTGAGCAGCTGGGGCCCTTGTTTAACACACAGGTCTATGCATGGCAAGGACTGAAGGGAAAGCCTGTATTAATAAATGAAACAAGGCTTCACAGCAAACTAGAAACTCTTGCCCCCTCGTCACACACTGATTTTTTCCCCCCTCACTGTAGAATAGCCAACCGAGCTTTTTAAAAGTTAAGGTGTAATTGTTGCATTTAAGACACAGTAATATCGATCAGTGTTACTAAGACAAAAAGCCACTCCATATTGGCCATAATGTCAGACAGCAGCCACATGTGGTGAGGGCTATTTGCCCACCGTCTCATCTTTCCTAATGGCTGCAATCATATCTATTTCCAAAGGAAGCTCATCTTTTTCTCTTTTGCCCTTTGATTCCTTGAGCAAGTGCATTTAATACATGCTTAGGTCTAATTGGGTCAGAATGATTGGGACTGTCTGTGTACAGCATGTTTGTGTCTGTGCAGCACCACAGTCTGCCAGAGGCATGACAAAGAGCACTGCAGAGGCAGAAGAACAGAGGCTGTTGGGTGCTACTTACTTCATTCATGACAGTGAGTTTAGTCTGGACAGGGGTTTGGCACGTCTTCATCTTCATACTGTAACTTCATCTGTTCCGATTGGAGGAAGATTAATTGGAGAAGTGATGGTGGGAAATAAGGCTGAGGATGAGAGACAGAATAAATGGAGGGAGGAGGGAACACACACAAGTGGAAAATAATTGAAAAAAGGAGGAGATGATGAGGGATGTGTGGCAAGCAGCAGATTGTGAAAAAAAAGAAGCAGATATATATGAGACATTTCCATTTGAAATATAATGTGGTTGAAATCTGTATAACAAAATTTCAAAGCTGTTTTTCCGCTGCTGATTTGCAGATGTGTGACAGCACAAGAGACATCCTTGTCTCTCTGTTTCTACTTCATTTCTTCTCTCTTCACTCCTTCCACTGATGTCAGACTAATTTATGAAGCGGCAGCAGTACATCAGACGAGACGCATCGCTGGCTGGCAAGGTCTCACTCCCAAACTCTTAGGCTTTGTGTGGAAGGATGTGTGTGTTGTACTGTACCACCTGCAGAGGACCACACTCAATAATGCATAGCTGCAGGCCTAACTAGAGCAAGCCCAGGCTCCCACTACTGTTCAGGCATGTCCTCCATTTTGTCCCTAAAACAGAAGTGCATAGCTTGCATCAAATTTTACTTCCACCTGCTCATATGGACATTTATAATACAGGGACTCTAATTACAAAGCAACATGACATCCATTAAACATTGATCTTAATTACATAGCAACATAGCATAACAAAGAAGATTCAGGAAACAAGAGAGTTACAACATCACACTGAGCTACAGTTGTAAAGCAGAACAGAGCGTCTCTGGCTCTGCTTCACCGGATGAAACAGTACATTATGAAAAGCATTTCAGCCTCTTAGCTTGTGCTTTAGATTACAAATTAACTGAGTTTTATGAGTAACCCAGGCAGACAGTTCATCCTCTGCAGGAGTCGTTTCAGGTAGTGTGGAGCTATAAGTAAACTGGGGAGTGCAAGAATAGCATTCAGATTCATTTGTGATGTTATTTTATTTATTCATTTTAGCAGACAAGCAACAATATTCATATTTTAAACTTTATTTTTCCACATTTACCTGTAAGTGGTACATTCCCCATCCCATCCACCCTTTTTCCCACTGCGTATCTGGGTCATTTTGCACCAGATTAAGCAAACCTGACATTCATTTCCTGCAGCTCTTCCTGGGGGATCCTGAGGCATTCACAGGGCAGGTGGGGTGTGCAGTCCTTCTGGCTCATTGTGGGTCTGACTCAGGGTTTTCTCTTAGTTGGAAATAGCCACAATACTTAAGGAGTGAGAATTTGTTGGTTTTTCTACTGATGAATGCAAGTGATACAAAGATTTAAAGAACCTAAATAAAAATCAAGGATGGCTGAAAATAACCAGATTTTGAGACATAGATATAATAAATCAACAGTACCTGTACTCTTATCATTCTAATGCAATAGTCAACAAATTATATAAATGTCCAAACAAGTGTTTACACACACATATTATATATATATATAGTTTATTTATTTTTAACCTCATATACATGACAGGTATCCAAATCAGAAGGCAAAGACTGTAGTGCAGAAAAATAATCAGCTCCATTAGATTTTAACAGTACCATTAATTCTAAACTCATTACATTTCTTTAATTTTACTCTTTTTTCCTCCCATACCTTTTCACTTTCTTTTGAGCTTATAGATTGACCTTGATTGATGAGCTTGTTATTCAAAAATAATTTGGCACTGGGAAATTTAGTATTTGTATGGAAACTGTTGTGGTCGGTCTGCACAAGATACATGAAGATAAATATGCTTTGGTCGCTGGGGCCAAAGACTAAATTCCTCACTTTTTTCAATGGCCATGATGTACGCTCCCTGCTGTCTTGCAGCAGTGTGAAAAATGCGATTAACAGTCTTGGTGGGCAGTGTCCGACCTGTAATCTCACCTTCTCTCATCTGTACTCTTTTGCACTCCCCCCGGGCCCACTGTCCTCTGCAGAAAGATGAGTATTGGTATCTAAATGGAAATGAATAAAATATAGTGGGAAAAGAAGAAAACATGTACATTATACATCAGAGTAAATCAGTGATTTATGTCTTTATTGCTTAAATACATAAATATTCAAAGTTCTGTGACATCTCAGCTGTGGCATTATTTCTAAGTGGACCACATCTGCTCTGATGAACAATCAAAGACAAATGGGACGTCCATGAAAACACAGGCCTGAAAACAGGACATCAGTGCAACAGAAGCGAACAAGCTCGTAATCACCAAAACACACACTAGTAAATCTGTGATCATTCCTCCAAAATCGAGTACACCTGTTCTTTCCAAATATCCTGGTAATAGCCTGATTGCATGAACGTGGTTACAAAATGACTTGTGATCACCAGAATGTTCGCAGCTTTGGACCGATGAGCTGTGCGACTGCATATCTGGATTATTGTGCCACATGGAAATTAATTGCCAGACAAAATTAAAAAAAAAAAAAAAAAATCTGATTGCGAGACTTCACAAGGTTGAAAAGAATACAGAAAGACCTGTGTCTGCCAAAAAATTAAAGTTTGTAGCTGTAATCAGAGCTGCAGCAGCTTTTCAAATGATGCCATATACAGTTTGCTGCTTGCTGAAAAAATAAGTGCTTTAGACTTTGCGCTGGGATTATCAATACAAATTGAGTTTCTGCAATAGGTCTATGCATTCATATTGAGCAGATTAGACTACTGTAATGCTCTATTTGCAGGATTATCCAAATCATCAGTAAGTTGACATCAACTCATTCAGTATGCAGCAGCCAGAATCCTTACACAGAAATTTGCCCATATTACCCCAGTACTGAATTCACTTCATTGGCTCTCAGTGCAGAATAATCTTCAGAATCCCTCCATTAGTTCATAACGCTTTCAGTGCTTTGGCCCTCCAGTACATCTCTGACTGCCTATAACTCACCTACACCTCTCACATCATCAGATGCAGATGTTTTAACTGTTCGCAGAGTTAGATCCAAGTGGACTGAGGGTGCTTTCAGTTACTGTTGTTCTTTGGAACACGCTGCCTGCTTGACCCAAGGTCAGTTACATTTGTGCATAAATTCAAAAACAGACTCAAAACATTTTTGCTCTCACAGGCCTATGCTCAATAGGTGTGTGTGTGTGTGTGTGTGTGTGTGTGTGTGTGTGTGTGTGTGTGTGTGTGTGTGTGTGTGTGTGTGTGTGTGTGTGTGTGTGTGTGTGTGCGCGCGCACGTGTTTTACTTTGTAAAGTTTTATTGTATTTTATCACTTAAGAGAATGCAAACCTACAGAGGTGTTTATGTTTTTATCCTCTGTGTTAAGCACATTGAAGAAATATGCTATATAAATAAAATTGCCATTAGTGTAAATTTAATTCAATGCAACTCTCTTGTTTTCTCAGTTAGATGTTTGGATACTCACCCAGTGAGTGTCCAGACTTTTCACTGGTACTGTAGGTGCACAGTAATCAGTTCAATTTTATTTTATTTATATAACACCAAATCACAACAAACAGTCATCTCAAGGTGCTTTATATTTTAGGTAAAGACCCTACAATAATTACAGAGGAAACCCAACAGTCAAAATGACCCCTATGAGCAACTAGGCTCAGGGAGGGGCAGTCATCTGCTGAGACCGGTTGGGGCTGAGGGGAGAGAGACAGGACAAAAGACACGCTGTGGAAGAGAGACAGAGATTAATAATAGAGTGGGGGTATAAACACACATAGTGAAAAGTGGAGAATGTAAAAGAAACAGTGCATCATGGGAAACCCCCCAGCAGCCTAGGCCTATTGCAGCATAACAAAGGGAGGGTTCAGGGTCACCCGATCCAGCCCGAACTATAAAAGGAAGTTTTTAAGCCTAAGCCTACTGACTAGATTACATTTAGAGGTAACATTTTATTTTAAATACATGAAGCCACATATCTGAATTGTTCTGGAGTCAGTAGGTGGTTGAGAGCGATGGTGGACATACTGTGCATAGTACTTCACTGTGATAACAAAAGCACTGGTTGGTCGGGGTTAGGAAATTAGTATAATAGTGTAATTTGGAATGAATGATAAATTATCACTTTTACCTGTGGGCCAAGCAGGCCATCTTTCCTACCAGCAATGAAATTGTTACAGGTAGTTGTTGACCTATTCAGTGTGCAAATGTATGTGTGTAGGTCCTGTTGTGATGGTGGGAGATTGGAGCTAACCAAGCTTGATAGCAGAAGCCAGATAATAGTCTGTGTCATGCATACAAATTGACAAAAATACACCCCCACATGTACACACATACAGACACACACACACACACACAGTGAGGGGGAGCTGAGAGAGGCTGTAGGGCAGTAGGCATCACCCTGCTTATACCGGGATACAGTCTGAGAGGAAAGAAGGTACTCAACAAGGGAAACGGACCACAGGAGAAGATGGCAAAAGACAGAAAAAAAACAGGAAAAGGCAGAGAGGAGAGGAAACTTAGGGCCGACTTAAACCTCCAGGATTATTCAAGTTTAACCAATTAAAACATGTACTTCCTGAAGACTGTAAAATAACCACAGAGAGCACCCTGTTTAAATTGCTTTGAGGTTTTTCCAGTAGCAACAACAACCCATTCATTTCCCTCCTTTACAGCTTTGCCTGTCTTTAAATTAATGCTTCTGACAGGCGATTAATTTGGCACAAATATGCAAACAGATCTGCTCACCTACATGAACAAATAAACAATTCAGCGCCATCGCTGTTCTCAAAATATTACACGGTGTACTTTGCCAATTGTCCTCAATTTGCTTCAACTCCATTTTTCCCTGTATTGTTCTGACTGAGACCAGAATTCATATTCTAATGTTTAAATATTGAGTAACTGCGGAGAGACCAAAGGATGCAATGTGAAGTACATCGATTACGAAATAAATTGGACTGAAAATTTTGTGTGGTTAAAAAATAATGACTCAAATAAATGTGGAGAAGAGTTAAACAGAGAAAAAGTATCACGAGGGGAAATCAGAGGAGCAGATGGAGATGATCCAAAGCACAGGTAAATGGAGACATAGACTGAATTACAAGGATAGGAATGAAATGTCACACTTGAAAAAGAGACAAAGACAATGTAATAGGGAGAAAAAGGAAGGATGACACATTTAGGCACTGAATGGAAGGAATGAAAAGAGGAGCTGAATGGCTGAACTGACTATTACTCATGAGATTTTAGATCGTAGGACTGCAGCACAACTGGTGAAGAGAAACAGGGCTGGGAAGTTGATGAACAAGAGGGAAAATGAATCTGTGATTGAATGAGTGAGGGATTTAGCAAATACAATGCTTAATGAGGGGTCGAGGGAGGGAGTGACTGGTGAATAAGGTAGTGAATGACTAATTCTGTGTCCACCTCATTAGCCGCTTTCATGTCAACATCCAGGCTGTAATTGGAAACTGGAATAAGATGAGATGAGAACATGAGCAGAGACGGTGATAGTTTGCCTTAGTGGAGATGATCCAGGTTTTACTTAAGCTGACCTACAGCTGAGGGAATATGAGACAAAAATAAAACTAACACATATGACACAAAATGCTATGAATATATGTGTGACTGCATGGATGGAAATACAAGCATATGACTACTGAAGAACTGTATGCAGGGAGCTAATTTGGGGGAAAAAAGAATGAGGGCATTGTTTTCTTCCATAATTACATGCCATCACAGCCTTAATGGTACGTCTGATACATGAACTATAATGCCAGTTATTCTTTAGAATGTAAAGTAAATGTAAACACCAGATATCTGACTTTTTTTTAATTTGATCAATGATACGCCAAAAAAAAGCTTTGACAGACTGCTTAATCCACACAGCTCTTCATTTCTAGAGGAAAAGGAAAATGCAAAGTAAATTGAGGGTCACATGACAAGAAAATGTTGGACTTTTTTTTTTTTGAGGCTTTTACTGTTTTAGAGGCGATATTCAGAAGACACTGAGCTGATGGTAAAAGCTGCGCAGGAGGAGTGTGCAGCTCCCTGAGAGCTTTTCGACATTTTTTCAATTACAAATCAATATCAACAAATGTTTTGGTCACTTGTGTATTGATACATGCGCGCTAGTTCAAATTCATATTGACTGGAAGCGGCAAGTAGCAGCTGTAGCAGCAAACAGCATTACATGCATCCACACTGGAGTCAAGCATAGCTTCATGTACACAAATGAAGCATTGTGAAATTACATTTGCTTTGATGGCCATGACAGAGGAGTTTTGAAAATCATTTCCTTTATTGTCTCCCAGCTAAAGGTTAGCTTTCATTTACCAACACCGTGGAGAGTGAAGCCACAAATGCATTGATCCCTTCATTCATCCAGCTAATAAGCTAGAAATTAAATCCCACTCAACTCCACTGGAATTCCATCGATAGTAAGAATCTCGGAGACTCATACATGACTTATGCTTCCGTGCAACAGCACGTCTGGTTATTTTTTTACATAGAGGCATTGTTTGCATGTTTTTAACCTAAAACTATATTAGTTACAATTATCTGAAAAAAAATTTAAAAAAAATCAAGCATTTAATATGAGAAAAGAAAAACATGACACTTCAGTTATATGTGAATGGTTTTCAGTGCATTTAAATTATACTGGAAGGGACAGGAACAAGAAAAATGATACAAAAACAGCCAAAGAAAAAAATACAGATATGTATCAGATCTCAGGACAAGAAGGAAAGTTTGGATGGATGTGCAGTAAAGAGAAGAGAGGACATAAACGCGGTGCCCCACAGTGATATAGACTTATAAAAACAAAACAAGAAGAAAAGATGCTCATGATATGAGACAAAGGATGTGCATAGATAACTTTATGGATGACTTGATAGTTACCAAATAAAAGAATGATATATATTTTAAGCAGAGAAAGACACATGAGCAAACATAAATAGAGATTTGTAGAGGCAGGAATAGATAAAGAGAACAGAGCACACAAATAAATTCTAATTTGCACAGAGCCTGAAACGAGCAGCAGATGAGATTTATAGAAATGAAAGACACAAATAAAAATAAATGAAGATAACTAGGTTCAGAGGATAACAGAAAAAATACCATTTAATTTATAAATAAAAAAGGTTCTGTTTTATATAATTAATAGTCTTCATATTTGCATAATTTTCTGTCTAAAATGTTTTCTTGATCTCACCCTGCTTTGAGTGTGGAGATAGTGGCATTATTTTCATTGTTGTGTGCTGTGCATCACTGTAGCACATTGCTTCATACTTGTATACTTAGGAGAAAAAATTATCGTCATTACTGAGATAATAACATTAATTTGACCACATAAAACCTAGAAGACATTAAGACTCAAACAACGCGCACAAAATGTTTGAGGCAAGAGGAAGAATTACACGAGGAGGAATTAACAAAAAAAGAAACACTGCAGATACCAAAAATTTAGCTTCACCAGATCGTGAAGCTAAATATTGAATGTGTTAAAAGTGCAATGTGAAGTTGTTGTGTGCGCGCTAATTAGCTCTGAGGTACTGATGTGTCTTTTATATTGATGTGCTAACGCTATGATGTTTGTATGTGTCTTAATATTGAATGCATCACGTTGAGAATGCATAGTATCCCCACATAAATTATCGCTGTTGTTCAACAATATGATACAAAGTGTTGGTGTGATTTTAAAAATCCTGCATCCTGTTTTGATTGCTCGGCCTCGACAAATAGCAGCATTAAATATGTAGAAGAACACTTATCTGTGAGTGCTGATACTGCCTTCATTTTCTGTTTGTTTGTCCATGTCAAATGTGCATTAGTATACACTCTGCTTATTCATCTCATTCTGCACTGTGAGCATATTACAGGCTGCATCATCCACTAACAAGTGGTTGTAAGCTGCTGATAACTATGGTGGGTAACTATAGTAAGCTGCCGATAACAGCTAGACATTTCATTCTTTGACATAGTTACCTTTTTTTCTTAACATGATTTTATCGTCTTTAGTTAAATTTTAATGTGTAAAAATGGGCAATATTACATATTACACTTTCAAAGACCAAACTTTAAAACATAAGTAAACATAAGCCTGTAAATTGAATTTCTCATTAAAATACTGCTAAACACGCCTCTAGATGTGCAACAAATCCACAGTAGAATATTTTTTTATTCTCAAACAGCAGATGAAAGTATGAATTATGTCACTCTTTAGACTCAAACATTCACAAAACCAAATGAATGAATTGGTTTCAGATGAACCACCTTGTGGCCGACACACACAGTAAAACTCGTGCAGCACGACAAAGGAGAAATCGGCTTTCTTGCCAGTTTTGCAGGACAACTTCTTCAGTGTGATGTGCTAGTTTCTAAAGTCCAACAACTATTTCAACTTAGGTCACAACTTTTGTGTTGTCAGAGTTGATCTATCTTTCATAGAATAACTAACTTCTGCTCAGCCTGTCCAGTCGGGAGTGCCTCACTGCTATGCTGCATTGATAAATGTGGATTTCATTTTCCACATTAGGAATGATTTTTCTAGCCTATTGTTTTTTTTCCTTTAACATACAGAAAGCTGATTCAGTGTTTCATAAATGCTTTACAATTAAATTTTGCTGATGATAATATTAACTTTTACTTAGGTAAGCTGCTTAAAGCTATCACGAGCTGTAGAATGAGGACCACATGCAGAGTCCAAGACAGACAGGGGAAGAAAAAACAAGCTGTTTATTATGGATGATGGAAAGTCCAGCAAAAACAAACAGAAAAGCCAACAGGGGCCAAAAGGGAAACTGAAACTAACGCTAGCAGGAAGCACACAGTGAGGTAAACATGAGAGCACAACAGTCACTAAGAGAAAGGGAGACAGGGCTATTTATACACAAATTAATCAGGAAATGGAAACTGGAGGAATGAGACACAGGTGAGGGTAATCACACAGGTGAATATAATGACAATGAGACAGAAGTGGAAGTGAGGCAAGACACAAGAAACAAATGACTACAAAAATGAAACAGGAAGTCAGTAACAACAACTGGAAACTGAGAAACAGACGCATGAATAAATTTAACGTGGAGGAAAAACCGAGGAGGAAGCCACAGAGGGAGAGGACTGAACAACCAGAACCTCAAACTCACAATACTCAGGAAACATGAACATCAAACCCTAAACCATAAACTATGAGCCAAACAGAAAAGAAGTCATCAGTCAGCTGATTCCTGATGGAGTTTGTTTTACATGTCACACACTGACACAAAAAGGGCTTTCCGAGTCACTGGTTGGACAAATATATTCATAACTTTTACTTATCCATGAGTGGAGTAGAGTAGAATATAGTAAAACTTTGATTACAGACTGTTTTAACACACACACACACACTACAGTACTTTGGTATGCAGAGAAGTTCATGGCTAATTGACTGCTAGGTGCTCTGGTT
The DNA here is from genome assembly GCF_007364275.1 of Archocentrus centrarchus. Classification (NCBI taxonomy): domain Eukaryota; kingdom Metazoa; phylum Chordata; class Actinopteri; order Cichliformes; family Cichlidae; genus Archocentrus; species Archocentrus centrarchus. The sequence goes on along the minus strand of NC_044360.1, from coordinate 3,628,558 downwards.
CTGTGGTGTGACGTGTTGATGCTGACATGCTGTCGTTGCTTTTCACCGAGCACGGCGCCGTGAGCTTTACAGCCACACATCTCCACTTTGTTTTCATCTGTCCAGAGGGCATTGTTCCAAAACTCTTATGCTTTATTCAGATGTAAGTCTGGAAACCTAAGCTCCTAAACTGTGCTGCCATGTTCTTTTTAGAGAGAAGACATTTTCTCCTGGCAACCTTTCCAAACAAACAATACTTGTTCAGTCTTTTTCTAATTGTACTGTCAAGAACTTGCTAACTGAGGCTTAGAGAGTCTTAGATGCAGCTTTTGGCTTTTTGCAACCTTGGGGTGAAATTTCTGAGAAGTCCACTGCAGGGATGATAGCTGCATTGCATTAACTCACACCTGAATGCTCTAAACTGGAAAACTGCCAAAACCTCTGCTTTTATAGAGGTGATCACACTTGCTGATGATGAATCAAGTGCATTTGATTAACCTGGTTACTTCTTACCCTCTTGGCTTCCCACGCCACCACAGAGTCCCCTGACCACCTGTGAACAAAGTGTTATAATGGGTTTGTCTGAACTTTATTTATTGATTTATTATTTTTAATGAAGAGCTGTGTGCTACTATTGGAAACAATTGTTTCAAAAATAATGACTGCCCCATGCGCCTCTGAATCAAGAAAGTGAGCAAGATTTCACCACAATAATGTAATTGAGGAAGAGTGGTTGCTGTGTTTGGGCATCTTTAGCACTTCTTTGTAGATTTAATAACAAAGTAAACACAGCCTTTTTCTCTCTGGGAATATTGTATCATTAATTTTTTTCAGGGTTACAGTAAACATAAATGCCTGTTTATAACAGAAATGTTATTTTGTAAGGATTTGGGGTATCAAAGCTTTTCATGTTCAAACCAAGCATCACAAGCATCTGCAGCTGCTTTCATGGTCTTCCCCCTGTGGGCTCAGCTGTCACTGGACTAAGTTTGCAGCGCTGCATCATCATTTGTGCGGGTTCAAATCCTGCCTCCCGCTGTGATGTGTGTGTGTGTGTGTGTTTGGCTTTTCTCTCTGCTCAGCACACTTTAGTACTCTGCCCCATCAAATATTTGTACAAGTGTTGGACAGCCTGCTCTCTCTTTTTGAAAAAGCAGTGTTTTCATGAAGAATATTTTTTGATCCAAGAATTGAGTATTTACAGTAACCTGGGAAGAAGTTTAGTTTTTATAGTAGATGAAAAGGCTGAGAGCGCATTAAACCCACATGATGAATGGCAGAAACCAACCACTGAAATACAAACTCTGGTTGCGTTTGCTGTTGTCCATCATTGTTTGTCACTTACACTGATTTAACATGTCAGTTTATTAACTGGCAAGTAACTGCATTTTCAAACAGGAACCTGGGCTGATGTCACGCAGTAAAATAGATCAGCAGTAAGTCATTATCCCTAAACTCACAAATACTAATCAAAGCAATATTGCACTTTCTAACAAATTAATTCTCCTCGTGTCCATCAGAACAGCCACTGGGAAGACTCACAATGATGCGACAATGATGTGAAACAGCACACAGACCTGCCACAGGGGCCCAGCCAGCCAAGAAAACTGTAAATATTTACTGGAACAGCAGGATCAGGATTCCTACCTCAAACACAGAATATTAAATTGCATCCTATACAAAATATTCTTTTAAACAAAGCAAGACACAACATGTTTTGTGTTCTTAAAATCCATCCTTTGTAGGAGAACACGGCGGATAAATAATGTATCTGTTCTACCTCCGGGGATTTGGAGCTTTAAAGATCCCTTTTTCAATATACAGACCTGAGTCAGCAGCAGATGCCCAAAGCTTCTATCCTATGAGCAGTTCATGAATCTACCAAAGGTGTGTTCTTTATTTTCTTTGTTTCTTTTTGGTTGGTTTTTTTTTTATCAGTGGAGCGAAATCTTTGTTTTCATGTGCAATTCCACCAGAGTGAGGAAAAGGAAACCTATACCGGAGCGTGAAAATAGCCATTTTTTCACTGTTTATTTAAATTTGATTTCAGGTCATATGTCATGTCGAACTGTTGCATTTTTCTGTCTTCCTCAGTGGAAAGTTTGTCATTAGGAAACAGAAAAGTTCTGTGACAGCACTTCTTTTGCCAACAGAGTGAGATTCTCTGATCATTAAAAAAAAAAGGCCTGACGTGCACATGAAGATAATTTGAAACCTAAAAGCATTTATGCCACCCGCTGAAAAAGAAGAAAGGGGGCGGCGGCGGGGGGAGAAAATGATTTAAAAAGATGGCAGGCATTGCTTTTTGTGCCCACACAGGATTCTGGGAGAAAAAAAATTGAAACAAAGAACAGTCGATATAAAAAGTTATGCTATTCACACATTCAGATGTTTTCCATAATGCAACCCAAGAAGGTCTTTGTTGTCCCTCCCTGTGTGGTAAAAGCCATGCCTACATGCCTCAGCCTAAAGACATATAAACTTCATGTTCACCTGGAGGTGTACAACAAATCATGCTCTACAAATGGTTGTGTACAGGTAAATAATATATAGGAATCCTTTTTTCTCATGTCATCATCAGTATGAATTTGCAAAGGTAAACAGAGTTCTTGAGTTTTTCTCTTTGTGCAGAGGAACTTTTATTTCCTGCTCTAGTTTCTCTGACTCTGTTCTATTTTTTTCTGGCATGATCCATTTTCTTCTCTTCTCTTCAGCAAAATGTCCTATTAGCTTTAAGCTAGCTCGGAAGAAATGAATGCCATTATTGGCTGAGAAGGAAGTCAGTTAGAGTGGAATGGCGCCGACTCCAGCAAGCTAAAAATCTTGTGCCTGTCAACTCAGTTGCAACAAAGAGTTGTTTTTTTTTTTTTTTTTCTCTGAAACATCCATAAACCCCTCCTCCTGCTACAATTGGGCTAATGGTGTGTCACAAATACATTTTATCGGACAAAGATTTAGTGCTCCTATATATCTGCATTTTTAGCGACTGACAGGTTTCTCAAATGGCCGAGTGGCAAACTGAACACCAAAATACGGCAACAACATTCAGGGTTCTGATACAGACTCAGGAAAGCGACACGCTTGCATGCACTGCTTTCCACAGTCAGCCCAGATAGTTGGAGAAACTGCAGAAAGACACGTTTTATTTTAGATCCACATCAACATGCTGCTAGTGACCACTGACTGCCCATTCCTGCCTGTCCAGGGGCCTGTGACTACTGAGAAAAGCACAGCATGATTCACTCCCACACCTCTATTTTCCCCCCTCAATCCTTTCTTCCGCAAGCCTGCACATGTCAGCTTCATCACACACGTATGTGACTTTCAGGGTCTGTCAGAGGAGCTGATTTTTTTTTTTTTTTTTGGTTATATATTATCCATGGATGAACGCTTCTCTTATCTCTTTATAATGTCTTCTGTTGCTCTTTTCTGCTCTAGTATCCGTTCTTCTATCCAAGTGAAAAGTAATTTTTGTCACAGCGAGAGGACGACAGATAGAGGAAATCAATCATGGCTGTTTAGGAAAAAAAAAAGCTCTGTTCTCTGTTGAATCAGCTGGTAACCTTTCATTATGACAAATTAAACAGAATAAACAAAACATCAAACGAGCTCTTCAACTCTAAATACAACAGAGGCACTTCCAAATGTAGCAGTTTTTTGAACAGCTTTGCACGTGAAAGGTGACCATTATTCTGTGTGTAAGCTTGCAGATGTCTGTATTATGTTGCATGCATGTTGGAGGCAGCTTTCATGCTGCAAATGAGACAGAGGCATCACTGCGGGTGTGTGTTTATGGACTACCTGTTTTGTAAAGAACAGCTTGTTAATAAAGAAAGTCGGGCACCACTTCTTTAAAAGCCTGTTTGAGGGTTTAGTATTGAATATTTGGACTATTTGGACCGGTTCTTATACTGTATAGCACCTTTCTACTTGAGCACTCAAAGTGTTTCATGCTTGCTTTATGAAGCATTACTGCTACATTAGGACACATTATTATCTAGAGTTTTAAAATACTGATGGTATGAACTGATGGTATGTGTTTGCACTTGCTGTAGTTTATTTAGAAATGAAGATATATGAAGATATTAATCAGGAATAAAAAAACATGTATATGAATTACAGACTAAAGTGGTTTACTGTAGACATAGTGATGAATTAAGTATGTACTAATGCCTCACTAATGCTTCATGGAGTGTAGTTATTGGTTGGTTGAACAGGTCATTTTAAATAGTGTCTTGTGCTCTTGGAAATTCAAATATTTTATTAACTAAGCTCTTCAGGTGAAAGACATGTCAATCACAGCAGCTGTTTCATTGCAATCTTAAATTAAAGTTTTGGTTTGGGAAAAGGGGAATGTGTTACATCTGTAGAAATGCTCACAAGTGCAGACGCACAAAGCTGTGTGTGTGTGTGTGTGTGTGTGTGTGTGTGTGTGTGTGTGTGTGTGTGTGTGTGTGTGTGTGTGTGTGTGTGTGTGTGTGTGTGTGTGCTGTGGCACCACTGGTGAGAAAGATGGGAACTGGGAGATAGTAGGCATAGATACAGAGCTTCTCATGTTCAGCATGAGACAGAATGGTGGGGAATATTCAATTAAATCCTATCAGATATGTATCCTTGTGTGTGTAGTTTGTGTGTGTGTGGCCACATACCTCCATACATGAGTTTATATGTGTCAGGGTTTATTGCACACACGTGAATATCTGACACAAGCCATTGTTCTGTAAGAGACTTTGACTGATAACATCTCAGCATAATTGCCCTTTCAGATGCCTGCAAAAAAAAAGCTATTATCTTCAGCCTGCAGGAGCTGCACCTATAGAAGCACCACATGCTAAAGCTGTGGTTTCATTGTATCACACTATCCTCAGTTCCCTAGAGTGAACAAGTGAGTTCTGTATATATGACTGTTCTTCTTTCTTATCTTATTCATGGATAGCTTAACAATAATAATGTACACAAGCCTTCACACTGTAAGGCTGTTGTCATATGAATCCTATTAAGAGCCAAGCAAATTCTAATGAGGTTTGTTTGTAGTATGGATGTAAAGAAAAGATTAGATGCAATAAAACAGATTATGTTGCATAATCAAACTGGAGCTCTCCAGTTATGCCACGTAATTTGGGAACCTTGATAGCACATAATTATGACAGCAGCCTGTGCGTGCAGAGATTTTCCATGTTACATAATAAACATTTTATATATATATATATATATATATATATATATATATATATATATATATATATATATATTATCTTTGTTTTTAGTTTACTTTAAAATGTGAAGGTAAGTTTACAGGTAGGTCGCTGGCTGATGTAATCTGCTGCACTCATACGAACAACCTAATCCATGTTTGAACTTTATATTCTATGTATTTTTAGATACCATCCATTTCTTTAACTGCTTATCCAAATCTGGGTCATGGTGGTGGGGGGGGGCTGTCCCAGCTGTAATGGGACAAGTGGCAGCGTACTGAATCATCACTAACCAATTAACCTTATATACATGAGAACTCTGCACAGAAAGGCTGCAGCCAGCTGGTGGATTTGAACCCAGGACCTTTTTGTTGTGAGGTGATCTGCTAAACACTGCATCGCTGTTCCACCCATTTTTGTGTACTTAGTTTATACAGCTGCCTTGACTGAATGTATTTTGGATCAGAGTCAGCTTTAGGGTGTCCAGGCCCCATACAAAAAGTAGATGTGGGGAAAAGTGTGCACTGGTGTGATGCAATATAACTGGAAAACATATATTATGGAAAAAAGTTTAAAAACCTCTGATAAGAGACAAGCAGTGAGATGCGACAGTTGCTAGGAAACAAGTTGCGAGAACAGCAAGGACGAGGTGTTATGATCTGTCAACAACTTATACAGCGAAAAACACTTTTGATTACAGCGCCCCCCCTAAGGTGTAATGACACCAAATTTCCTGTGCGTCCTCAGGGAGGCATCCAAAAGAAAACTGGGAAATTTGGTCTTGATAGGCCAAAGCACTGCCGAGATATAAGCTCACTGCTTTGACATTAAATTTGATAAATTGTGGACAAATGCTTCTGCAAAATGAAATATAACTTTTATGAGGTTTGCACTGAAGATCATATATACCAAGTTTCATGAAAATCTGATAAAATTGAAAAAAATGTTTCACTTTGTGCAAAATCCAGTATGGTGGGTCGGTTCAGACCACATCAAAAGACATCAGACTCGGGTCCTCTGACAGGATAAAAGGGTGCTCAGATTTCATTGCAAATCTGAATATGAGTCGTTATTGGGCAAAACACATTTTAACTAATTATAGCGCCCCCTAAAGCTCACATGTCACCAAAATTCTTGCACTTCATTTTGAAGGGGTCACAAGTCTAAAATTATATCACAGGGTGCACTGAACTCAGTCTGATCCCAGGATTCCAGCCGTACCTCGATTTCCAAAATCGGACTCACGGGTCAAAAGCTATGGTTGCAAATGCAAGTCCAAGTTTATCCCAATGGGGGCGCTAGAGTGCTCGAGGTAGTGGCACATGACTTGGTGAAAATGTAAATGAGACTGTACTGAGGAAGTGTGCCAAATTTCACAACTTTTGACCAAACAGTTCTAGGGGCTGCTGTAGACTCCCCCATTGGAGAAGAAAAACTTGATGATGATAAGAAAGAAGAAGAAGATAAGAAAAAAACCTAAATCATGTGTGCCTGCAGCTTTGCTGCTTGGCCTCCAGTGAAAGTTGTGAAAGTACATTAAGTAAGAAAATAAGTAATAAATAATAAAATAAGTGAGAAAACTCTATATTTGCAGAATTTTTATCACTCTTAACACTAACATATGAATGAATATAGACAAGTCTGAAACGATATGATTTAAGGCAAATGCATTTCGATATTCTGGCAACTAAATTAAATGTTGTGATTTCCTCAGAAAAGTAACAGCAAACTCATTAATTTGATTTTAAGTGTTTCTTTTTTGCACTTGAAGCTGATACTTTTCTTGTTAGGCTTGTCGTGCCACTGTCAAGTTACCATTTCATTTATCTGTGATCCATCCATCAGTGTGTCTTCTTCTCAAAAAAAATATATCAATCATCGTCTTCATCTTTTATTTATTTGGAAAGATAGGAGAGAGAGCGATTGTGAGACACAGATGGAAACGGATGATCACAAATGCTCCTCAGAAATCAGATGCGTTCCAAAGCCACGGAATACGAAAAAAAATAAAAAAATATGAGGCATTCGCTCATGCTATGAAAAATGATACCTCCATTTCACCACTGAGCGGGAAAGGGGGGGGGGGGGGGGGGGGGGGGGGGTCCCCAAAGAAAAGGTAATGGATTGATGTCTGCGTGTTTATTTTGCTTCTCGATGCGGAATTTTTAACAGTGATTTTCCACACCAGCAAGCAGTGGCCTCTGCAATGATCTCCTCCTCACAGTCAGCAAATACATAATCTTCAGACAGTGAAGCTTCTTTCATGGAATGCAAATTAAACACACCTGAATGGATATTATTATGGATAGCTGCTGCAGAAGCTCTCATCAAATCTGGACAATCTTATATCTAGGGATTTTGATATGAAGAGACTTGACATTCACATAGGCTAAATTTTTCATGTGTGATTAGATTTCTTGAGCAATCCATAAACTGCATGTCCTTTAAATCCTTAACTCTTTGCCCCCTTGAGTAAACTTCCACCATAATAAATGTATTTACTCTGCAACCTCTACTTATGTCAGCTAAGAATAATCAATAAGGGATAAAGAATAGATTGAACAAAATTTGGAGATTACAAATTATACAGAACGTAGATTGAATCATAGGACTTCAGCCAGTGTAAAGAAAATAACTCCAGGGTTTTTTCTCTGTGCTCTGTCTTCTCTGCTTCATGGTCCTTGGACTGTCCCTGTGTCAACGTATTATGTCAAGAGCTCCGTGTGGTTTTTCAGCTAGGACTTCATAATGATTTTGTTTGTGTTCTTAGCATGTGTGGGTGGAAGAGGGAAAAGCTAATGTCACTTTAGCCACCTCCACTGGCATGGAATGAAAAAAGAGGAACAGGTGCAATCAGCCAATAGCAGGAAATGCCCAGCGGACGGCTGGAAATGCTCTGTGGCTGAATCAAATGTAACATGAATCAAATCCATCTTCCACGTTCCCCGTCACCAAGCAGATAAGTGTATTCTTCTTTCCATCTGTGGGAATGACAGATCTGTCGGACATCCACTGCCTTAGGATAAGGAGGTCCCTCGATCTGCACAGTGTTGATGTGCTTCAGTTCTGTCCGTGTGCATGTTGAATCACCTCATTAACCTTTTCAGAGCCGGGGCATGTGAATTATTTACAGGTGTTATAATTTAAAACGCTCCACTGGCTCCACGTAATGCCTCGTCATCCTGGATTAAATGGTGTAATAGGCCCGCTGGTCCACTGTAGGATACTGTGTCCATGTCACGTTTTCCCTCATGCAAGTATGAAAAGTGCATGTGTATGAATGCTCAAGAGAAAACCATAAATTAGCAAAACTGACTACATTAATATCATGGTGGTCGTGAGCCTATCCCAGCTGACATGGGGCGAGAGGCAGGGTGCACCCTGTACAGGTCGCCAGCCTGTTTCAGGGCTAACACAGAGACACAGACAACCATTCACACTCATGGGCATTTAAGAGTGACCAGTTAACCTAACCCCAGTAACTGCATGTCTTTGGACTGTGGGAGGAAACCCACACAGACACAGGGAGAACATGCAAACTCCACACAGAGAGGCTAACCACTGTGCCACCGTGCTGAATAGAATAGAATAAGCATGTTTAACAAATGAAGGCATTTCAGTCAGTTATTGTTTGCCATGAGTCCTAAATTAAAGTTTCACACACTATTAAGGACAGTAGGGGTTATTCGAAAGAAGAAAAACTGTATTAATCATCTGTATGGGGATCCTTCTAGACCGAGAGTTATCAGAAGATTAGAGATGTTGCTGGATCTACAGATAGATGCCCCGGTTGTGCCAGGCATAAAAATGAGAACTGATGCTGCGCCATTGCAAGCTTCAATCCAAGTAGCAATGACCCTCCTGGGAGTGAGTGAAAACTCCATCTGCTGGTGTGACTGTCCAATGCTTGGCTGGAAACTCTACTTGAAAAAGGTGTTACCGAAAGGCAGAGGTGGGAAGTAACGAAGTACAAATACTTCGTTACTGTACTTAAGTAGATTTTTCAGGTATCTGTACTTTACTTAAGTATTTATTTTTCTGAGTACTTTTTACTTTTACTCCCTACATTTTTACACAAGTATCGGTACTTTCTACTTCTTACATTTTCAAACAGACTCGTTACTTTTTAACACGTCAGAAGAAGTTTGCATTTCCGGTCAGTGCGCCGTCAGTCATCAAACGATCTGAGCCTAAACGGAGGAATAATAACATAAGAGACAATCGTACTGGCGTATCCTTCATCATCGGGGCTTATCTCATACAAAGGGATTAAATACACAAACCCGTATAATTAATGTATCATTTATAGCGCTATAATCGGGCCGGACCGAGTCCGTAAGTTGCGCTGCGGCACATAAACAGCTTAGCTAGCGCTACTGAAGAGGAGCGAGCATGAAGGGAGTAACGTGTGGCAGGTAATGCAACGTTTCTAAATGCTCAACAAATATCAGCAAACACACAAAGTGTGTGCAGTTTGTCACACAGTGTGTCTGCTAGCTAAAAGAAGAGCTGCTGCATTTCAGGGAGAGCAAAGAGAGAGAAGTTCACTCAGAGATGGAGAAAGAGGACAGGAGAGGAAGAAGAGGTTAGAATTAAAGGTAAGGACTGGAAAATAAACTGAAGTATGCTGACGTTGATTCAAAGATTGTATGGAAATACTGCAGTTTAGTGTGTAACAAACAGGTTAGCTTGTTGTACTGTATTTACAGTAAAGCTCTGTGTTGGACTGGAGCACAGTGTTTGTGTTCATGGTCAGAGTTACATCAGTGCAGCAGAGATGAGTTTGAATCAAAGCTGCTGATGCTGAGATTCATTCACTGAATCCAACATTTCTACAGCCTGTATGCTGTCAGTGTAGGGGATGGAGATCAGCTCAGATAGCTGTGAAATACTGGGTTACATCTTTGTGAGTTCAGTACATCCACACCAGGGTTATTATAGTTAACGAAAACGAACGAAATAACGAAAACTGAAATTGAAAAAACATTGTCGTTAACTGAAATAAATAAAAACTATAATTAAAAGGAAAAAACGATAACTAATAAAACTGAATTGTGAGTTTACAAAACTAACTAAAACTAACTGAAATTATCGATAAGCTGACTTTCATTTACTTGTTTTTTTTTTAAGCCTTGTGGATTGATATGAAATCATTGTTTCCGCTCTCCGAGTTTAAGCTGGGAGCGCCACAGGACAACTGTGTGAGTGCGCATGTGCGTGCGCTCACCGCGCTGGTCCGCAAAGTAATGGCTGCGGTCTGCAGAGAAAGCGGCAGAGTCCCGTATGGAGGTTCTTTGAGTACAAACACCTGCACACGACCACAAGGTAATTAACACTCACAATCCAGCTACACAAGCATAAATGTGGACATGAGGTCGGACACTTCCGTAGGTTGTGTACAGAGGCCGCAAAGACCCTGCAGGTTTAATTAGCGAGCATCTAACCAAGCTAGCTCCAAAACAGAAGCAGCTTCAGGTGGTGAGAACATCAGGATGCAGATGGATTTGAGCTTTGACTCCTTCAAAGAGTTTGTTTTTGTTTAACACCACATGTAGGTGTTCTTAATCTACTGCACTGATGCTGAACTTTATTGTGGAGTTTATTGTAGAATTTATTGAGTTTGGGAGTTCATGTTTTTCTTTGTTTCTCCCTGTTGATGTTCATGTGTGTCCTTAATATTACACAAATTTAGCATGTCTTGTGAACAGTTGGTTGTTGAATATATTTCTTTAAACTGTATCGTTTGTCAAGTTTTCATTACACAATAGTCACTTTTGCGCCTTGAATCTTGCACCTGATTAGGTATGAAAATACTAAAACTAATACTGAAACTAACTAAAACTAAGCATGAAACCAAAAATAAAAACTAATAAAAACGAGAAAATCCACACTGAAAACTAATTAAAACTAACTGAATTAAAGAAAAAAAAAGTAAAAACTAACTAAAACTAAACTATAATGTAAAATCCAAAACTATTATAACCCTGATCCACACAGAGCAGTAAACCTCAGAGCAGCAGCAGCAGCAGGTCAGCTGATCACAGCCTGCACACCAACATCATTTACTGCAGCTACAATAGAAAGTTGTGATTCTTCTCCCCATGCAGAGCCACTACAGCTGATCTTAGGGTTCCTCCACCTTCTGAATCCCACTGTAACCCCTGAGTATCCTCATGTTGGTGTTTAGGTGGAGACACAACCACCCTCTACTATGGAGGACACAGAGAATAGAGCTGGGTTTAAATTCCCTTTAACAGTTTGTGTCCTACGTAACAGATTCAAGCTGAGTGCATTCATTAGGATTAAAATTTAGATTGGAATAATGTTTCTATTCTCATGTAATATTATTTTATATTATTACAATAATATATAACGAGGTTCGGTTAATTTTACACAAAAATAGCAGGTAGAAACATCCTCCAAAGAACTACTTTTACTTTCTTACTTTGAGTACATTTCAGAGCCTGTACTTTTTTACTTTTACTTAAGTAGAGAAGTTGAACCAGTACTTCGACTTTTACTAAAGTATTTTTTAACATAAGTACTTGTACTTCTACTTAAGTACAGAATGTCAGTACTTTTGCCACCTCTGCCGAAAGGTTTCTACTGAAACACAGACAGGAAGGGAACAATTGTCTGCTCCTGTCACATGCCAGCATGCTCTGAGCAAAGCATGGGCAAATTATGTGCTAGAGTTGGTTCATGTTGCCTGCAATAAGTCAGACTTATTCCAGTGGAATTTCTAGATTCTTTTTTTTTTCTTCTCAGTGGTTCTCTTGGCTCCATTGAGCCATGACCTCCAGCTTGCACTGGGGTGGTTTACAGCTTAGTGCAAATTGGTTGGGATGAGAATTAGCACCTCCAAGGCTGAGGCTATGGTTCTCAGCCGGAAAAGGGTGGAGTGCCCATTCTGGGTTCAGAATGAGTTCCTACCCCAAGTGGAGGAGTCTAAGTATCTTGGTATGTGTTCATGAGTGAACGAGGAGTGGAGCAGGACATTGACAGAGAGATTGGTGCAGTCTTGGCAGTGATGTGGATGCAGCACCACCCTGTTGTGGTAATGAGAGATCTCAGCATGAAAGAGAATTTGTCGATTTTACAGCTGATCGGAGTTCTTACCCTCCCCCGTGGCCAGGAGTTCTGTGTAAGGACTGAAAGAATAAGCTCATGGATGCAAGTGGCAGAAATGTGTTTCCCCTGAAGGGTGTCCGTGTTCAGCTTTAGAGCTAGGGTGGGGAGCTCAGTCATTTGGGAGGGGCTCAGAGTAGAGCTGCTACTCCTCCACATCAAAAGGAGCCAAACTGACGTGGTTCGGGCATCTCCTAGGTGAGGTGTTTTGGGCATGTGAAAGAGGCCCCAGGCAGAAGGAGGACACGCTGGAGAGATTATGTCTCTGGGTTTGCTGCAAGTTGCATGGAAAAGTTGAGTAATTGTAACCTTGCAAAAATAAGAATCTATTTTTTCAGATGTTATTTATGTAACTATCAATGTTTTAAATAGATATAAGGTTGGCTATGATGATGATGATTATTATTATTATCCATACATCCATTATTATTATTGGTGTTATGGTCCTTGGTCTGTTTACCTGCTGATTTTGTGAGCTTTTAGTTCTCCTTATTTAAATCTGTGGGTTTTCTTTGAGTTTGTGTTCATGTGCTTTTGTGTCAGGCCTCCATCAGTGATTTCTTTTTGGTTACTTCCTCTTTTATTTTGGTAACCTGGGTCTTGTGTGTTTGGTATTTTATTACTTTCCTGTTCCCTAATTATTACCTCTTGTATTTATTGTCGTTGTCTCCTCTTGCCCTTTGTCGACTCGTCCCACTTAGCCGGACTCTTCCTTGTGTTTTTCCCTGTGTCTCTTCGTGCCTTTGGATTTTGTTTCCTGTTTCTTCATCTTGATTACTTGCTCATTTCAAGCAATTAATGCTCAAATCTATGTTCAACCTTTCATCTACCACATCCTGCATTTGGGTCCTCAATCTTCCACCACACCGTGTGTAGCCAAATCTGATACGTGGGGTCCCCAGGGACCCCGGGTGGCAGTCCATGTATTCTGAATATGTCGGTAGGATCAGGGTTGTTATTGTGCCAATAAGGATTGTTGAATATAAATACTTATGATTAGAGAGGTCAAAACAGTTATGGGATATATTCATGAACATATTAATGACACAATAACCCCCAATACAAAAACTGACTGAATTTAAGCAGAAAAATCTTCATTTTAATAATGTCCCAGCAGCTGTGGGGCTTTTGATTCAGTATTAAGTCGGGATGGCTGCTGTGTAAAAAATGTACCTGCTTTTCTTAGTAGCACTAGGTCCTTGACTGATCTTCTCTCTGTGTGTCAGGAAAAACTGATAGTTATGAATAATTAATGAAGTTACTATTTTGCCACCTGCATGAAAGCACACAGTTCACTCACTTAAGAGTGAGTGTCTGTGCAGACATTTAATAACCTCAAACAGCTGGAAGCAACAGACAACTTCAGCTCCTGCTAAGGTTTTCATCAAACCAATATTGGTCTACATTCACTGATAAGCCTCTTAATAACTTCTTAAACAGCCAGGTCTGTGTGCACCTCTGGCAACCCAAGCATGTAAGCAAGCATACATCCATGATGTTTATGGTCTCAGCCTTTAAATGTGAAAAAGGCCTGAAGTTCAGACTTTGGCCTGCTTGGAGAAAAAAAAAAAAAAAAAGAAGCTGCTTAACATAACCGGTTTGGTGATAATGGGGGGGGCTTTGAAGCTTTAACATAGGAGGATTTGTTTGGGTGGTGTGAGAGCAGGAGAATGAAGGTGAAATACTGGAATTGTCAGCATGAGCTCTGGTTATGGTCACAGCTTAAGGTTAAAGAAAAACTAATTATCATTGCACCATTCAAAAATAAGGGACCTCTTGTGGGTCAGTAGGGTTTATATTAGCAAAGCATGAATGCGTTGCTGTTATACAAGGCTGCCAAAGGAATACATTTCCTTTGGTCCGTTTTCTGAAACACTGATGTGTTTTAACAAAAGATAAAAAGGAAAAAAAAAAAATGCACGTGAATAAAAATCACACAGTGCTTCACAGGTCTTGCGTGCCTCCCGTACAAATGATTGACAAGGTTGCTTCAAAAGGCAAAGACAGAGCCACACATGACTGTTCTGCTACTGCTTCAGCCCTCCGCCTCTGTCACCGTGATGGATCTCCTCCACTCGGTGCCTCCCTTTCCTGGCTAGGAGCAAAGATAAGCTGTGTGTTTCTTAGTGTGTGTGTGGGAGTATAAGGACAGCAATAAAGGCATGAAAGAGGTGCAAGAGAGGGAGTTTGGGACAGCTATTTGTGTACACTTGTACTTCTGCATACATCATTATTTAGTTATTTTGTGTGTGACAATTTCGGTGATAAAAAGAGGAAGTTGTGGATTGTGTGGACGTTTCATTCACAGTATTTGCAGCCTGGGAAATGACACGGAAAGGAGAAGGGAAGGAAAACAGGAGTACAGAGAACAATTTTCTCAGGATGGCAGGTGAAAGGAGAAAAACTGACAAACTCCTTTTGGATCAGATGTTAAGCCTGTCCAGCTCAGGAGCCACAGCAAATAATGTGAGTCACAATTTAACCCAAAATAAATATATTAGCCAAAACAGAAAAACTGTTAACGTTATGAGGTGTGTTAGTGTTACCAGTCTGCCAGCAACTGGATGAGCCCTTCAATGTAAGTGTATGGTGTGGTGTGGTGTGGTGTGGTGTAAAACTTAAAATAAGCCAGAAGCCAACCAAACAGCCAGGATGATAGTAGGTGAATGCAGAAAGAATAAAAACAGATAAAACCAACTAAAAGCTGCAGGCAGCCTGGCCAGGTGCTCCCAGCTGCACTGATGAACTCTGCCTACCAGGAACCTGAACGGCTGCACAGAGGGACAGGAGGTGGAAGGATACAGCGGTCAGGGGAGTCGAGCCATCACAGCCCTCTGGGTGCCCTTGGGCATCATTTTTTTTTTTCTTTTTAATTTCTGCAGCATTAATATTGAGAAACGGGGTATTTTAATCCATAATCAATGCTCTAATCACAACCAAGTAGCTTCATTCGAGCTAAATTCTAATCTAAACAGGAAATATAAACTGAACTAGACTGGTAGTGAAAACAACTCTGATTCAGCGCCACCAGAACTGACTCCTGATGGACTTTATCGTTATTTTAAAGCAGAAACTGTCTATAGGTGTCTCTCGTCATGGCCAGTGTTTCACGACTCTGTCCAGGACACCTTGTGTCCTTTGGTGTCTCAGAGATGCCAGCAGCTCTGACAGACTGGCAGCTCTTGATGCTCCTGGAATGAGAATGGGCGAGTGTGACAAACACTGAGAAATCAGGAGGCTGTCGGAAAAAATGAGACTCGGTCACTGCGCTTTGTTTCGCAGCAGGAATCAGAAAATTTGTGGTTAAGAGCCGTCACAAAATCAAGATTAATTAATTACCAGATTTTCAATACTCTGCATTGCCTTTATTACGCAGCTTTACCATGCATAACCACCGAGTAACAGCGTGGATGATAACAGGACTCAGCAATTCTCCAAACTGGCATACCTCATTAACAACAATTTTAAAAAGCTGCATAAAACAAAGCATTAGTCCACCACAGTGTGACCTACTTCCTGTACAGGGCACTTAAAATGACATCTGCCTGTTGTCTGACCACACTGAGTGATTGGTGTACCAAGTCATTGCTTCATTGAATTTTATAGGCCATATTAAGATAATGCATCTGTTCCCCACTCTGAAAGCTGGTAGCGAATTTAGTAAATGGAAAATACATCCGGAAACTAAAATGGGTTTTGGCTGAGCTGATGTACACTGAGCTGCCCAAGATTATAGACAGAAAGACGTGTTTTTTCTGGGCCACGCAGGTTTTTATTTGTTTGTTTTAATTGTCAAACAGTCAGTTTGCATTTGCTGTACACTATTCAACACAACAAAAACATGTAATGGGATTCAAATTTTAATTCAGTAAAATGCAAGTAAATAAAAATGTAATCAAATATAATCAAAATAAAAAGATGAATTCATTATGGGGTGTTTCCTGATGCAGACTATAAAGCACTATGTGGAGTCCAGAGCTGAATGTTTCCTGTTTAGTAAACAAGGTGGCCCACATCTGCAGCTTTCTATGGGCCACAGCCGGCCTTGACTGACAGCATTATCAGGTCGCCCTTACCTGAGCCAGATGTCAAGTGTGTTGAGACATCTGGGCCACATCTGGCTCGCTCAACACTTGCAATAGCTGATGTGAAGCCCAGCTCGTGACTTCTGGATCGTGTCTGATGCAAATAAGTCTGCTGTGGGCTCTAAAATGTGGGCTGTGATGTTTCTTTGACAAACTGATACATGATTTGACATCCATGAAATCCCAGAGAAAACATTGTATATGGTAACTGCTTCAGGTTAATTAACTTCTCTTTGGAGATAGAAACACCTTTGATTTGTAAACGATCATATGTGTTAAAATTCAGAGTGAATCTGGTTTCTATCTGCTCACCGTCTCACTTCCTCCAAACCCCTTCATCCATTACACCTCAAAGAAAGCACTCACCCTCTGCCAGATTGGTGATTCTCACATGTCCAAGTATGAAAGCAGATGTTCCCGTTTGTTTTGTATCATGCAGCAGTTTTTGAAGTTGTGTGTTTAGTTTGAGAGTGTGTGAGATAGTACGTGCTCACCTATTCTTTTTGAATCCTAATTCAGTTCTCAGAGAGAGAGAGAGAGAGAGAGAGAGGGATTCATGAAAAGAAGAAAAAAATAATTACATGAAAATATGATATACTGCCAGAGAGAAAGATCAAGGATTAGACACAGAAACAGAGACCGAGATGCAAAAAAAATGAAGAAATTAAAAAAATAAAATAAAATTTGAGATCTTCTTTTTCTCTTTTCTGAGATACGATTGAGATTCCAGCTGGTGGGACGCGATGAGAAAAGAAGAGCAGGCGGTAGATATTTAGTTTACTGGGTTTAACTATCTTTTTCAGGCCCTCAGGCTGCACATATTAAGCTCCCGTGTTTGAGACTCGCTGTGGTGTGTTTTGTAGAATTTGGACTCCGTGAAAAACAGATTAACTCGCTGTCATGTTGGTTTTTCCACTCGCCTTGCATTGCGCTGAGGCCAACCTGGGAGCAAACTACAGTCATGGTTAACAGATGTTATGAATAGTGCTTATTTACTGTTGATTGAGTCCAAATCAAGTTAATATCCATGCAGATGTGGCACAAACAAACAGGCACAAACAAACAAAAAAAAACAGCCACAGAGTTGTGTGCTGCTTCCACTGGTAGTGCTGCTTTTGTCACCACACCAGATACATTATTGCAATCACAGAACAGAAAGTCATCAGGGGACTGCCACATTCTGCTTTAAGACCAACACTTAATAAACCTGTGCGGCCTCTCGGTGACCCTATTCTGCACTAAGCGACACACAGCGGAGCCCCCGTGTCCTGTGGGAAGCCTCAGCGTTCAAAAGTCTTGCGGCACTCGCCAAATGTACAGGGAAATGCTGGTCATGTGTCTAGTTGTTGCTAAGCAACAAATGAAAACCTATTCAAAGACATGGGCAATTTACTATTCTCTGTTTCCATACAGTTGCTATAATTGCCACATTGGGTTTTGCTGAATCGCTCCGTACTCAAGTTGCGCTTGTTTTTGTTTTCAAAATGTGGTTTCTGGTGGATTAAAATATGTTTTTAATTGTGCATTTCCACAAACAGCATTCGATTGCATAGATTATATGAAAACAGCACCATAGCAGGAGCAGTGTGTTTGCTTCTGGTTCCTTCCTAAGGCTTGTCTTTGATATTTCAGTTCATTTTTACTCTTCAGCTTTGCCCACACCTTATATCAGCACTCCATCACATGGTGCAAAATTTCCTTCTGGTCTTGTCTGCGGACTGAAAATGTCAAGTTTGTTAACACTTCTGGCAAAAATGAGAGTGATAGCAAAGCCAATATTTTCTATCAGGTCAACAGTATCCCAGAGAGCCTAACTAGGCCTGATTAATCATAATGTTGTACCAGCTTACCAACCTACACAGGTGTTTCCACTTATTCCAGCTGATTAGAGTAAAGGTTGGATGAGCTATGCTGAGGATTACATGAGATCCCCAGACCAGCAGCAGCAACAGGCAGCCGACAGAGAAACTAAACTCATCTGCTGGAGGAATTTAAACATCAAATATAGATTATCTTCAGGAGCTGGTGGAGATGAAAGCTGAGCCATTAAAGGAGTCAAGACTACACTAAGATTCATGCAACATACAGAAATACATTTGTCAGTGGAATACTTATATTTTGCAGTAGCCACTAAAATATAAAATATACATTTTTGCAAGATTTTTCTGCACAAAAGTTTTATTATAATGATAATTGTCATTGTGCTGTGTGGCTGGAGCAGGTAGACCCCAAAAATGCAGGACTCATGAGCAAAACTGAACTGAAAGGGTGTTTATTGAATAATGACAAAAATAAGAGAGCTACACTGGTGCCAAAACTAAATATGTGGCCGCAAACACAGGAACACACACAGCAGCGGGAGTCTTAAACACTGAAAACAACTTGACAAAGAACAGATGAAAACTGAGGGCTTAAATACACAATAGGTAATCAGGGCAAGAGGAAACTGCAGGGCACAGCAGGTGTAGCAAATGAGACTAATAACACAGGGGAAGCAAAACTAAACACAAAGCACAGGGAACACAAGACTGGCAAAATAAAACAGGAAGTGACTAAACAACGTACACGCAGACACGGGGCAGAAATGCAGACTAGTCACAACACTAGGAATAAAACTCAATATGAAAACACAGGAGGTCAGGGTCAAGACAAAATGACAAAACAGACACAAGACCATAGATGCAGGGGAGACAGGGACGAAGGGGACAAGAACATCAAAACAGACTAAGAAAATAAAAACTCAGGGAAAATAAAACTAAACACAAAACGCTGGGCAGGCGGCCCAGGACCATGACAGATCATAATAGCAAGAATAAGAGGCAAAAAATATACAGAGTTTTAAGCCCATAAAGTGAATTGGCCTTAAACAATCCAAGTCTCCAGTGCAGCATGTGATGCTACAGCAACTGCATGGACAGATTACAGAACATTTTAAAGACTCTCTTCAAACGGAATTAAACTGAAAATTGTGCTCCTCAAAGACCATATTAGCAGTAGGAAGTCTTAGATGAAGGGTTAATTGTTGGCAGACAAGCAGTCACGCTTTCTCTCTCTATCTCACTCTCTCTTTTTTGTATGATGTGATTAGAAGCCCACAGCCACTGGTGCCACAGAGCGAGGACAATTGAGTCTGTCCCAAAAGTAATAGCTTCTTCTCAACTCAATTAAGGAAACTCAGTCTGCATTCCATGTAAGGGTAGTGGTGGGGGCTAACAAACTGATCATACCATCTGTGTGTGTCAGTTTGTGTGCGTACACGTTCCCAACATGAATCATGTCCTGTTTCTGCTTTAACTTTTTTTTTTTTTTTAATTTTGCAGTTTGTCTTTGAGAGCCACTATATTTCCAAAAGTAAATATGAATATGAAGTGGTAGGCTACGTAAAATCACAGAGTGAGGTCAGCGGATGCTGAGGTGCATAGAGCACAGAGGTCACCAGCTTTCTGCAGAATCAATCCCTACAGACCTCCAAACTTCATGTGACCTTCAGATTAGCTCAAGAACAGTGTGCAGAGAGCTTCATGGATGGGTTTTCATGGCTGAGCAGCTGCATCCAAGCCTTACATCACCAAGCTCAATGCAAAGTGTCAGATGCAGTGGTGTAAAGCACACCGCCACTGGACTCTAGAGCAGTGGAGACGTGATCTCTGGAGGGATGAATCACACTTCTTCGTCTGGTAATCCGATGGATGAGTCTAGGTTTGGCAGTTGCCAAGAGAACGGTACTCGTCTGACTGCATTGTGCCAAGTGTAAAGTTTGGTGGAGGGGGGGTTATGGTGCGGGGGTGTTTTTCAGGAGTTGGGCTCGGCCCCTTAGTTCCAGTGAAAGGAACTCTTAATGCTTCAGCATACCAAGATATTTGGGACAATTTCATGCTCCCAACTCTGTGGGAACAGTTTGGGGATGGCCCCTTCCTGTTCCAACATGGCTGCACACCACTGCACAAAGCAGCTCCATAAAGACATGGATGAGCCAGTTTGCTGTGGAAGAACTGACTTCCTGACCTCAGCCTGATAGAACACCTTTGGGATGAATTAGAGCGGAGACTGTGAGCCAGGCCTTCTCATCTAACATCAGTGTCGGACCTCATAGATGTGCTTCTGGAAGAATGGTCAGAAATTCCCATAAACACTCCTAAACCTGTGGAAAGGCTTCCTGGAAGAGTTGAAGCTGTTATAGCTGCAAAAGGTGGGCCAACACTATATTAAACTGTATGGAGTAAGAATGGGATGTCACTCAGGTTCATATGTGTGTGAAGGCAGACGAGTAAATACAATTATAGTGTACGTATCCTTGTTACCATTGTTAGTCTGTGTTAACTGCAGATGTTTGATGGTGTGTGACTAGTTAAAGTTTTTCTCTGATTTCTCTGAGTTTGTCTACATTATCCATGAAGCAAGTGAGGAAAAACCTGATATAGAAAACAAAATTCAAGGAATATGAAATTCTCACATCTATAGCTGAATTTGCTGAGGAATGACTTTCCAAGACTTTCATTAATCCACCTTTTTTATGATGTAATGTTACATTTTAAAGCAAGTGCCCTGCAACAGGCATGTGAATAGCTGCACACAATGGTGTCATCCCTTTTTAGATGAGGAATAACTCACCACTTAGAAAATGGACCTTTCCAATTTGGATTCAACATTCTAAATTACATTTTGCAGGTTTAATCCAAACCATGATTTTTTTTGATGCCTTAACGTCACCAAACAGCAACTGAAAGTAACGCTTAAAAATGCTCCCAGAGCAGAGTTGAACTTGTTTTTCCAAGTCTAAAGTTGGGAATGTTTGCACCAGTTCCCCCTGTGGGTTATCTCAGGTCGTTAAAGTAGAGACGTCCTCATGTCATTTCAGGTGTACTTACATGAATTCTGTCAGACGGGAGAAAAATTACTGATATTATTACTTAATTATAAGTAAAGTTAAGTATAAATTGAACACTCAAGAAGCTACAAAAAATTGAAGAAAGAAACTTTTAACAGTACAAAGTTTGTTGTTGAGAGAGATGAACCTAAACTGAGAGCATCTGCATAGCAAAGCTGCTCATATTCAGCATCAGGCATACTGACAGCCTCAAGCTGCCCAGTAAAGTTGGCTCTACTTCTACACTTGCAGATCACTTTACTCAGAGACATTATAGGCATTATATCTGCTAATGCAGTGGAAAACATTAAGTTACAGTGATTTAGCTCTCTACATGTACTCTCTCCTCCTTTATATGCATATTGCTAAAAGTATGCATTCCCACAGCTCACTGGTATATATTCAGATATCATTAGAAGATCAGTAATTTAATTTTCTGTAAATCCTCACTAAGAGTCTCTAAGGAGCAGTAATCTATTCATGTTATCAACTTAATTTGAACTTCCACTGAATAAGAAGTTCCAACAATGTTGTTCTAAAATATAACTTGATAAAGGGCCCTATTGGCTCACTCTAAGTTCACTAACGAGATGAATGTTATTCAGCTTTGTATCACTTTTCCTAAGATGTCACACAATTGTGTTGGCTTTTGCAATACAGTGAAATGATTCTAAATGATCCTTTAGGAGTTTCCAGTTTGATTAGTGGAGAAAATTAGAAATAGGACAAATTTTTTGTGCGATGTTGCCATGAAACCAAAGTCAGGTTGCATTTATGTATTGATTTTAAGATTAAGATTAAGATAGTGTTTATTTGTCACATGCACAGTTATACACAGTACAATGCACAGTGAAATGTATTTTGTACCTGCAACCATATATACAGACACATATAAATAAGAAGAATAAAAATTAAAAAAAGTAATTCACACTATACACTATACTCTATATACTATACACTGTGCACACTTTTATAAATTATAATATTTACATTGTGCAATAATGGTCCAGTTAGGGCTCAGAGTTGAGCAGACGGATGGCTTGTGGGTAAAAACTCTTCTTCAACCTTTCAGTCTTAGTCCTCAGGCAGCGGTAACGCCGGCCTGATGGGAGCAGGGAGAAGAGAGAGTGTCCGGGGTGGCTGGGCTGTTTTAGGATCTTCATGACCCTCAGCCTGCACTGCTTGGTGTAAATGTCCTGCAGGTTGAGGAGGGTGGTTCTGATGGTCCGTTCAGCTGAACGAACCACCCTTTTTAGGGCCATGAAGTCCTGCTTGGTGCAGTTTCCCATCCAGGTGGTGATGCTCCCACGCATGATGCTCTCGATGGTGCAGGTGTAAAAGTTCCGGAGCACCTTGAGTGGGAGCTTGAAGTCTCTCAGCCGCCTGAGGAGGTAGAGACGCTGTCTGGCCTTCTTCACAGTGATGTTTATGTGATGAGTCCAGGACAGGTCCTGTGAGATGGTCACTCCCAGGTATTTGAAAGTGTCCACTCTTTCCACCTCAGCACCACTGATGACAAGTGGATGGTAGTCCCTCTGCTGCTTCCTGCTGAAGTCCACGATCAGTTCCTTCGTTTTGCTGATGTTGAGCAGGAGGTGGTTCTCCTGGCACCAGTTCTCCAGGCGGGAGACCTCTCTCCTGTAGGCTGTCTCCTCATTGTGGGAGATTAGTCCCACAACAGCAGTGTCGTCAGCAAACTTGATGATGACGTTGGACTCTGACGTGGCCTCGCAGTCATGGGTGTACAGTGAGTACAGCAGAGGGCTGAGCACACAGCCTTGGGGGGATCCAGTGTTGAGGGTGAGGGAGGATGAGGTGAGGTGACCCACTCGTACCACCTGTGGTCTGCTGGTCAGGAAGCTGTGAACCCACCTGCACAGGGATGGGCCCAGGCCCAGGTCCAGCAGCTTAGAGACCAGCCTGGAGGGAACTATGGTGTTGAATGCTGAGCTGTAATCTACAAACAGCACTCTCACATAGTTCCCCTTACCAGTGTCTATGTGTGAAAGGGTCTTGTGGAGGAGGAAGGATATGGCGTCATCTGTGGATCTGTCTGGCCGGTATGCAAACTGTAGTGGGTCGAGGGTGGTGGGCAGTGAGGAGGTGATGAATGTCTTGATGAGTCTCTCAAAACACTTCATCACCACAGAGGTGAGCGCTATGGGCCTGAAGTCATTGGGGCTGCTGGGGTGTGGTTTCTTTGGGACAGGGACTATGATGGACTTTTTAAAGCAGGTGGGAATCACACACAGTTTCAGTGAGAGGT
Organism: Archocentrus centrarchus; assembly: GCF_007364275.1. Taxonomy (NCBI): domain Eukaryota; kingdom Metazoa; phylum Chordata; class Actinopteri; order Cichliformes; family Cichlidae; genus Archocentrus; species Archocentrus centrarchus. The sequence goes on along the minus strand of NC_044360.1, from coordinate 3,605,038 downwards.
TGAATATCAGTGTAAACACAGGTGCCAGCTGGTCAGCGCAGGTCTTAAGGACACGTCCACTAATACCGTCTGGTCCAGCCGCTTTCCTGGTGTTTACACGTCTAAACGCCCTCCTCACGTCGCGCTCCGTCACAGTGAGTGTCTCCGCCCCTCCGGCCGGGAGCGCAGCGGGCTGTCGGCTTCCCGACTCAAAGCGCGCAAAGAAGATGTTGAGTTCATCAGCCAGAGAAGCGTCGGCACTCACCGGGTGTGTGTGTGGTGCTTTGTAGTCCGTGATGGTGCGTAGTCCCTGCCACAGTCCCCTGGAGTCAGACTGTTGTAGTTGCTGTTCCAGTCTGCGGCCATAGCGATGTTTTGCCTCTTTCACCGCTCTGCGGACGTTGTATGATGCAACCTTGTAGTCCTCCATGTTCCCAGAGGCGAGGCCGGAGTTGTAGGCAACGGTGCGGGACCTCAGGGCGTCGCGGACAGATTTATCCACCCACGGCTTCTGGTTGGGAAAAGTCCTGATGGTCCTCCTAAGTGAAGTGTCATCAACAACTTTCCCAATAAATCCCACAACAGTTTCCGTAAACTCCTCGATGTCTCCGCCCGCGCTGCTGCGAAACATGTCCCAGTCGGTTGAATCCAACGCACCCTGCAGAGCGGCCTCTGTTTGATCAGACCACCGTGTCACTTCTCTCACAGCAGGGGGTTCCTGCCTGAGCCGTTGTTTGTATTTCGGCATGAGAAGTACAGAGGTGTGGTCAGACTTCCCAAAAGGCGGAAGAGGCATTGCTTTGTAGCCCTCTTTGAATGCAGAGTAGCAGTGGTCTAGGGTCCTCTCTCCTCTGGTGGGGCAGTCGATGTGTTGAATCAATTCCGGTATCAGCTTTTTCAAGTTTGCACTGTTAAAGTCCCCGGCTACGATGAGAGCCGCATCACGCTGGTTAGCCTGATAGGTGGAAATAGCCTCATGTAGCTCGGATAGTGCAGTGTTTGTGTCCGCCTGAGGTGGAATATAGACGGCGCTGAAGATGACCGAAGTGAACTCACGGGGCAGGTAGTGGGGACGGCATTTCAGGGTTAGGAGCTCCAGGTTAGGTGAACATGATTGTTTCAGAGGGACAACATTCCTACTGTCACACCAGTTGTTATTAATCATTAGGCACACACCTCCTCCTCTTGATTTTCCAGACTCACTCGTTCTGTCCGTGCGATGAACACTGAAGAACTCCGACGGCTGTACGGCGTGGTCCGGTATGAGGGGGGTCAGCCATGTCTCCGTGAGACAGATGATGTTGCAGTCCCTTATGTCCCTCTGAAACTGTATCCTGGCCCTGAGTTCATCCAGCTTGTTATCCAGTGACTGGACATTAGCCAACAGGATGCTCGGCAGTGGCGTTTGGTGCGCTCTGCGCCTCAGCCTCTCTCTTACGCTGGCTCTTTTCCCTCGGGGCCTTGTCCGTGACCTGGGTGCTCCGCGCCGTCCTTTGTTTGAGCTGGCCCACTGGAAACGCAGTATCTCCCGAGGCCAAGTCGGGTCGGGAGAAAAAGGTGTCAGAATACAGCCAGAGTGCTGTATTCTGATTTTAAAAAGAGTCTGTCTGTCATACGTGATATGACACAGAGCAGGCGGAATTATAAAGTCCAAAATTAGAGCTAAACCTAATATATACAAACAAAGCGTAGGAGCAGGTACGACGGCTGCTGACCTCACCGGCGCCATTTTGAACTCTTGATGACTTCATTTAAAAAAAAATCCATTGTCATTAGCTATATATAGGCTGAAATGCACAGTATAAAATACACAATTATATACATATAAAGAGAATTTTAAATTCCTGTGAGATGGAATCGACAGAACATATTTTGTATTAATAGGGTTTAAAATATTAATGCTAATTGGCACATGGCGGGATTTATACTCCTTTTAACTGCCATATTTCACCACCTGGCACCATGGTCCAATGGTACATGAAGTGGCTGCATCCTGGATCTGAAGACTTTACTAAATAAATGTAAACATTATTGGGATGCCTGATGCAGCAGAGCCGTGGGCTTTGCCAGCATATAAATAGTCTTATTATGGGTACTTGCACACCACTGTATACTCCCCAGTGACATGATAAAGAGCTATTTCTAAAATGTGATTGAGGTGATAAAAAATAGTTCTGCCAGCATGCGTTGCAGCTACTGATAATAGGATTAAATTATGTTTTCAGTTTTGCATCTAAAGACAGGGTGGTACATGCAGTACGAGAACATTTGGTCTTTTTGGTTTTTGCATAGTCACGTAAAGCATTTGCTATAAAATTCTCTAAGATTCTCATATTTAAAGATACATATTATTATTATTATCATTATTATAGATGCATATTAGAACAGTTACCCTGACTTCTTTGCCTACATGTAAAGCAACAAACTAACTGCTGTAATGACCGTGGTCTTCATGAGGGACCCCACCATAGGAAACACTCTTCTGAACGATGCACAGGAAATTAGCAAATTAGCAAACTGCATGATAGTGCTCAGGGGTCACTTAGAAATGGATAGCTTTAGGAGTAGCCTATGCCTGCAGAGCCCATACCATAATTCACTTATAAGTGCTTTTATCCCTTTATAGATGTGGGTATCCCCCCAAGCAGATGTAGTTTCTCATAACAGGAAGCAAGCTCAGCATACCCAGGGTAGCTTTGTCCAGTGTGAGTCTGTGAGAGACGAGGCGCGCTGGAGTTTAGCAAGAAACACACTCTGTGAGTGTGTGTGCACTTTAAACATTTTTTGAGACTAGAGAAGAGCTTCTGCATTAATAAAGTTTAGTCGATTTGAAGCCAAGGAAAGAAAGTTAGCAAAAAATGCCCACTGTGGAAGTTATTCTGATATTGATCAACATCACCACTCTGTTATTAAAACACGGGAGAAACTGATGGATTATAATTGAGTATTTCTTTACATTAATGTTTAAATGTGCAGTTTTTGGACCATGTGATGTGATGATTAACCATCTGAGAGCAAGTCGAGAATAAATACAGAAATAAAATTGAAATTACATAAGCTTAGTCTACATGCAAACTCGAGATAAAGTCAGCGAGTACAAATAGATGCCATTTTAGAATCATGTTTTGAGAACAATAAAATTGTTTGCATCTAAGAATCTCTTTGTTACTGGTGTTATTATGAATCCAAAAAATACATAAAAATAAAAAGAAGAAACTAAGTATTCCTCATCTCTGTCTGCAAAGAGGAATGTAAGGAGCAGTCATTAAAGGGAACTGTTTTGACAAATAATTGGATTTAATTTTGTGTGTGTGTGTGTGTGTGTGTGTGTGTGTGTGTGTGTGTGTGTGTGTGTGTATACACATGTATATAATTTATGTATTTTTACTAAAATTGTTGAAAGGTAAAGCTGAATTGATTGGATAAGGGATTAGGGAGGATTCAGATGCGATATAATCCCTTCACTCTAACCCTACTAGGTGATACTTTCATCAGCACTGTACTGCACTATATAAATATAGCAGTACTTTTTGTTGCAGTGCTAGCAGAATCTTTGGGGGGATGATAATGTCAGACGGATGTGAACTAATGGTATGAGCAGCAGCAGTGGCTTCAGCGTTCACATTAGCAGCCAGGTTGTGATTATAATCTCCAGTGTCAGAATGAAGCCTGCAGGGATACAAAGCCAATCCAGAGAGAGTGTGCTGCAGCTATCACCTGGAGAGTAATGAATTTCTCTGCTATTGAGCCAGATGGCCAGGGGACGGGATGAGGCCTGATACTTAGCGCTATTTATTTGGCAAAGCCTGGAGGTGTCCTGTGAATACGATCTGAACAGAGAACATGAAGGATTGGGGGGGGGGGGGGGGGGGGGGGGGCTTTATTGGCCAGGCAGGCCTGACTGACACACAGGCAGATTAGCAGTGGTAGTGGGCCTATCAGCACAGAGCAGGTGTGCTTAAAATGAGCCACTGGAGTGTGTGTTTATGTGAATGTGCGTGCCCGTGTGTGAGGAAAGACCGAGGGCGAGCAGGAGAGAACAGGTAGTATCAGATTTCCATGATTAGCCTGTTGTTGACCGCAGAGCTATCTTGACACGCTGCCATTTTGTTTTTGTTTGGCTGTACAGTCAGAGCACGGAGGCCTGTTCACACACATCTATCTGTGCCATGCCACACAGGGCCAAATATCTGCAATGCAGTGAGTGCTGTGGCTTTGCTCTGCTGTCTCTGTGCAACACTCAAGACTCCACATAGACAGCTTGGAGTGCACACACATCCTGATGCACAAACGCACATATACCAATTAACATGCACAGGCCGATATGCACAAATGCTGGATGGAATGAGACGGCTGCTGCACATTTGCTTAATATCAGAGATCATGACTGTAAATTCCAAGTGGCATGTACTATATATTTTATTCAAATTACTAGCAGGAAGTACTGTTACATATGCTACAGCCTATGACTGATGAGTCAACACACAAAGTGTGTGCATGTGTGTGTGTGTGTGTGTTTGTGAGCATGTGCGTGCGTGCGTGTGTGTGTGTTGAAAAGCTTAACTTGACTTTCATCTTAACTTGAGATTTTCATCCGATTTGTTTACCTGCCATACAAAAGCTATTAAATTCAATCCAAAGCATCTGCAATGGAGCTATTCAAAGCAATTTTAAAGAGACGCATCACATCACAGACTGGTGCTCTTATCTCAAAAGAGCTTTGCTATCAGTGAAGATGACTTGGTGGATATTTTTTTGGACAGCTGCTCCATAAGAGCAGGAATGAGTGGGAGAGAAGTGAGGTGTGCTGTTATCTTTATTGGATCATGCTGTGCAATAATGATATCTTAACACCACCACAGCTATAGTGAAGCTATGAGAACAGTATCAAGAAATTGAATTTGAGAAATGTGTTGAAAGTCAATGTCACAGCAAGTCTGATAATAAGCAGAGTTTCTGCCAATGTATTGGAAGCCTTACCATCGGTGCCTGCTGGGCCTGAGCATCGGGATTTTTGTAGACAAACTCCAACTGTCAAATTAGCCAATATATCTTGTTAGCATGTTGTTGTAGAAAGATTTACAAACCTGGGCAAAAAAACAGGCAGATGTTAGGAGTTCATATTATATTACCTGTTTAGCTGAGATCCATCTGTACGTTTCTGCTGCTTGTTTATCAGAGTCTGGGTCACGGGGACCTCCCTCTCCCTCCAACTACAAGGGCCACCTCCTCCAGCTTATCCAGGGGGGCACTGAGGGGTTCCCAAACCAGCCGGGTCTGCCCTGGGGCCTCCTTCACATGCCCAAAACACCTCACCTAGGAGGTGCCCAGGAGGCATCCTGGTCAGATGCACAAACCATCTCAGCCAGCTCCTTTTGATGTGGAGTAGCAGCTCTACTCCAACGCCCTCCCAAATGACTGAGCTCCTCACTAAGGGAGAGCGCAGCCACCCTCTGAAGGAAGCTCATTTCCACCCCTTCTATCGGTGATCTGTTTACTTATGTTCACTAGATAATTGCACTAAATCATTAATCACAACATGCAAAGGATCTTAATGTGATCCAGCTTACATTACCTTCTCTTCATGCTGGAAATGTCTCTCCTTCTGTCTCCTTGCTTCCTCTAAACCAGTGTGTGTGCTCTGTCATACAGTTAGCATTACAGTGGGTGGATAATGCATTAATCAAGTGCAACATTAACTCAGACATCATCCCCTTCATTACAGCTGCTTGGCTTAACTTTTCTGACAGAAACACACACGCACTGCTAATTTAGAAACAGTGGGTGTGTATTTGTGCACAAAGTATAGGCACATAAGAGAAATACACACACACACACACAAAATAAAACAAAACCTAAGGGAGTGAAAATGTACAATCAGTAAATGTGAAGCATTTTTGGAATGGTACCATTTTAAAAGTGCTTGGAACAATTACACAAAAGAGGGAAAAGTCAAACACAGTGAGTACTCTAACACAGCTGGAAGGTCCGCTGTTGGTATTTTAGAATGTAGCCAGGCCCAGCATGCTGTCATTGTGGGTGTTTTTGATTTAGACAAATTAACTTGGTACACAAAACCAGTGATTATCAATGAATTGTCAAAGCCAAAACCAAAAGAAAAAAAACCCTAATTAAACTGCATTATTGTGTATTTACACACAGTTTAAACATCAGTGTCTATCCCAGATGTGTGCACATCTTTTAAGACTTACTAGAAATAAAAGTTGTTACATGTTGGTTTTAAATACAAACATGTAACTCAGTTTTTTACTCTTCCTCAATAGAAGAAGGAAAAAAAGAGAAAAGAAGTGAAGACCTGCTGTTGGTGCCCCTCCCACCAAAAAAAAAAAAAAAGAAGAAGAGCATTTCTAGTGTCCCTGCTGTTGAAATGATGGAATGATGGGCTACAGATGGCCACATAGGCATAAAAATATGCTGGAGCAGTAAGCAGAGGAAGAAAAGAACAGCTGAATGAAATGGGGGAAAAAAAGATGGGAGCAAAGAAGAAATATGTCTTCTCTTGACCATTATTTATTTGGGGGATTGTTTGCTGAGCATGCCTGGACTGGGTTTGAAAGGTCTTGTGATTAGGAAGGCTCCAGACTGACTGAACTGACCCAAATGTTTCTGACAACGATGATAAAAGCTTGTACAAATCTGTAAATGCAAATGAAAGTTCGCATCCCTTTCTCTGTTTATGAAGGAAACACAGGATCATCTTCCATGGGGAGCAGATTAGATCTAACTGTGCAGTTTCCCCAAATGTTACTGTAATATTTTTACTCTTTATGACATGTTTAAGGGTGGGACAAAATAATTATATGTGATATCTTATCACTCTCTCTTATGAGAGTGGTGTGAAGCGCGCCACCAATGGACTTCAGGGCAGTGGAGATGTGTTCTCTGGAGTGACGAATCACACTTCTCCATCTGCCAATCAGATGGAGGAGTCTGGGATTGGTGGTTGCTAGGGGAACGGTACTCACCTGACTGCACTGTGCCAAGTGTAAAGTTTGGTGGAGGGGGGATTATGGTGTTTTTTTTAGGAGTTGGGCTTGGCCCCTTAGTTCCAGTGAAAGGAGCTCTTATTAATGCTGCAGCATACCAACACATTTGGGACAATTTCATGCTCCCAACTTTGTGGGAACAGTTGTGTTAAACCTTGTGGAAAACCTTCCCAGAAAAGCTGAAGCTGTTATAGCACCAAAGGGTGGGCCGACACCATATGAAAGAGTGGGATGTCACTCAAGTTTATACGCGTGAGACGGCAGTCGAGTGAATATTTTTGGCAAAATAGTGTATGACAAAAGTCATATTTGTACGATCTCTCAAGAGAAAGACGTAAATGACTCCCTTCGTAAATCAACATCTGTTCGAGGAACAGAACCATCTGAGTGTTCATGCATGATTCTTTTTCTAACACCTTTCAGATCGTTTCTTCATAACTGTGCTCTGTATGAGCAATCAGATGGCGTACGCTGTGTGTTATCAATTAAAGACACCGCCCAGGCATTGAATGAATAAATTATCTCATCTGTTTTAAACGGGGAGTGTGAACATAATCTAAATATCAGCTTCACTGATTCAATTATTACACCACAGGCACCGACTCCAAGTTACGCTGGAACCAGTTTTAAAAGTAGGATTTAAGTTAGTTTATTTTCCCACTTCATCTTCTTCACAATTATATGTTCATTTTTTAGAAATTCTGATGGGTTTTGTTTTTGGTTTGTTTTATAGAGAAGATATATTACAGGACACACTGACTTGTCATGCCTTCAGCAATAACTCTTTAGACTGACGGCTCCTCCAATCCAAACAACAGTATCAGTCCTCCAGACTGAGCATCCAGTAGAAATAGAACACCTCTTGGTTCTGACTGACCAATTTGCCTAAAGATCCCTTTTAACTGGGTGAAACAACTGTTTTCTGTCTGTAAACCCCTGCACTGCTGCCTGCATGTATTGCTACTACATCCAACAACCCTCCTTTATACAACAGAAAACCCCATGTTTCCATTTTTGTTAGTCTTTTTTGTGTAGTCCCTGTTTCTGAGTCTTTATTCTCACTCCCAGTGCAAATCGATAATCAGGCAGGGTAGAAGCAGCTTGCCAGAGACCTTTGCTATCAGTTAGCATGACTGCCTTGCTGGCAAGCTGTTAGACTGCCACTTGGGAGAAATATCAGCCATGAAGGACGCTATTACAGGCCTGCTTGTGGGACCTTTGCGCTTCAGTCACATCTAAGTATTGATAGATGCATGCAGTGGTGAGAAGATGAGAGCAGAAAGTGTAGAAAGTGATTAGATAATGACAAAGGATGTGAATAATCTGGTAACTATAATATAGAACCAGAAAGATTGTCCTCAGTGCAGCGTCTTCAGTATCGATGTATGTTCACCACATCGTGCTACAACGATAAGAGATTACTGCCTAAACTGTGCTTTGTTGATATTATTAGTGCTTGAATATAGCTTAGGCATATTTTTGTTTAACTGGCTTTTTTTTTAAGATAATGCATTCAGAAAAGTTTTGCAGCACCAGCAAAGAAATCATCACTTTGGAGATGCTCTGCTCGTCCAGACTGCAAACCTGCAGACAGTTTAACAGACCAACTGAAATGTCTGCACTAACCAATATTATGCATTAATTTATTCAAATTTATTGTGAGCACGGGGAGAGATTTTTTTTTAATTTATTTATTTTATTTAATTTTTTGTTTGTTTTGGTTATTTTCTATAACACTGGTGGTAAAAAGTGCTATAAATGAAGTCTGTAAACATGCCGTCCTGTAACCATTACATTATGAATATAAACATAAAGAAGGAATTTAATTTGGATCAGAGGCCAGTACATCCAATATTGAAGGGATTTGGCAGCTAATAGTGGTGCTTATGTCCTGAAAGTGCCCTCTCATCATTTCTCATTTTGAAGGGAAATATTTGAACTGCTTAATAAGGGCCTGCTGACCAGATACCCACGGGCCTATTTTTAGCCTACTTCAGCACTTGCTGGAAAAAGACAAGGGGAATGATGGTGAAAGTATGAGAAATGGCACGACCTGTGCCAGTCATATATGGAATACACAACAAACACACACACACACACACAAATGAAATGAACCTTTCACCTTTAACCTTGTGTGACTTTGGAGAGAGAGAGAGATTACTCTGCACTGATGACCGAGCTCTTTGCATCACATTTTAATGCGCTGGATTTCCCTTTAGTGTAAATTTTGATGTGCAGGGTTGTCTTAGAAACGTATATTAAAGTATGTCAGACCCCAGCATTTGAAATAGATGCCATGAGATTTGATTGCGACTCATCGTTACACAAAGACATTGATGGAGAAGTTTTTTTTTTCCTTTTCTTCCATACGCTGGCCTCCTACTGTTAACAAAATCTAGCACTGGGCATAAGGGGACATTTTTTTAAGGCTACATAATTCTAAAAAATTTCTTTGTTACATTACTGGGAGCATCTTTATGAACATGACCCCAGACCTCTGTAGCAGCAGTGCCCTGCTTTGCTCAAAACATATGCGGTGATGCAAAGTAGTAGTATTAGTATTTGTATTAGTAGTAGTACTAGCATATGCTACATACATGCACTGTGATCATCATAACTTTATTATAATTTGACATTCCATGCTGTGCGCAGTAGAGCTGTCAAGTGTGTGTGTGTGTGTGTGTGTAGATAAATATGGCTGCCAAAGTTAACATGCTGATAACGAGCAACGCTATTTCCTTTAACGTCTTTCTTTTTTAACCTGTGACCTCTGGCCCGCCCCTGTCGTTTGGGACGTCAGGAAGCGACGGAACAGTAAAGCTGTGGATGGTAAATGTAAAAATGTCAGGGTTCGAGCTGTGGCCAACGTGGCAGAGGACCCCAATGCAGGACTCACAGGAGGAGTTTAACAATAACTTAACTCTTTAATCAACACCGAAACGTGGCATAAACATTACATAGCATAAACGTGGACATGAACGTGGCATGAAGCACACAGCTGAGAAAAACCAAAGAACACTGATGACACGACGAGGAACAGAGCAAACCCAGGGACTTAAATACATACAGGAGGTAATGGTGGGTAACAAGAAACAGCTGGGGAACACTGGGCACAGGTGAACAGAATCTAACTAATTAAACAGGGGAAGCGAAACTAGACATGACACACAGGGGTCCTAGACTATCAAACTAAAACAGGAAGTAAACAAAGACACAAAAAGGGTTGAGTTCAGCTTCCTGTGAAGGTACATTTACAACAAAAAATCTGCAATTAATCATGATTAAGCACACACACACACACACACACACACACACACACACACACACACACACACACACACACACACACACACACACACACACACAGATTGATTGTCGGATTTATATAAAATACTTGTGTACCCCATACAGCATGCAGTATGTTTTGGCTTTCTCAGTGCCCCTGGCAATGTTTATGCAAAGTTTCATCAAGATTGGTCGAGGAGGCGAGAGGGAACATAAATGCATACGTTAAGATCGTTATAGTTTATTAAAAGTAGACGGGTTGCACTGTCAGGTTGAACCATTGAAATTCATTCCATATACATATCCCCCTGTTGATCAGGATTTCCAAAGTTGTAGAACAATAATTGAATCATGAATATTGCATCACCTGCACTTACTGATGATTTGATTTATCTCTGGCTAATCTAATTAGCTTATCCACCTCTTTGAGTGTCTTCTGAAGACATCTGTGTCATTGTTAGAAGTTCAGAAAGGACCCTGATTTTTCCTTTTTTAATCATTAATTCTGTAACTATTACATAAATGGCTCCAGCCTCCTCTCTTCCACAATTAAGCAGCGCCCTGATGCCAGGGTGAAAATCAGCAGATTTCTCATTCTTTCCCCATTTTCTTGCTTGTAATCAGTGAGAAGGAGAGAAGGAGACAAAAGAAGTAAAAGAGGGGTTGAAGTGGAGGGTTGTGTTATCCAGCATCCGATGGTTTATTGATCCTTGCAGGCCCTCTGCCATCTTTCTTTTCACATCATAGTGGAGTAAATTGGACTGTTTTCTTCTGTAGTGATTGACGCCTGCTGTCTGTGGGCTATGTTTTTAAACTTGCATTGATATTTCCAGCAGACTGAAATTATTGTTTTCAGTCTACTCTGGCATTCCTTAGAATGATACAATTCTTTGAGTGCGTACAGTGTCTGGGATGACAGGTGACGAGTGTTAAGCTAAAAAACCTACAGTGCATTGTGACAACTCTGTCAACAAAACAACAAAGGGAGAGGATGACAAATGGTGCTTCTGTCACTTATTGCAAAGACTAACAAAACGGCGCAGCCCAGTCCAAGCATGAAATCATGTGTGGAAGGAAATCCTTTGTTTCAAAAAGATCGAGTGCTGGAGCTCGAGTGAAGGGAAGATTCAGCGCTGCTTTGTGCTTCAGACCTTTGTTTTAATATCTCTGTGGGCAGAATGCGGATCTATGTCTGGACATACCAAAGGAGATAGTTATTATGAATTCTTTCACCATCGTGACTTCTCTTAATCTCCATTTGTCCTTGTCTAGTTGAAATGCCTTCTTCAAAAATGAATTTATTCTCGTCGTGTCCTTGTGAATCCACAGCATGTGAACAGCAAAGTAAAGCGGCCTCTTTTTCTGCATGTGTTCAGGTAGTGTTATCCTGCAGAGTAAGTCATAGAAATCTGAATGTAAATTTATTTATTATGCTGCCCTGTTAATTCAAATGGAATTGGGTCTTTTCGTGGCAGCTGTTCAGTGGCTAAGCTTGTGGTCGTGTCACTGGGCATAAACATTGTCTTGTGGGTTTAGGGGAAGTGAGGGCTTTGTTGCCAGAGTTAAGATGACTTTACGGGAGAAAACCCAGTGATGGTTAGTTTTTATGTTGGGTGGTTAAATTGGATGCACTACAAACTAGTCAATGAGTTTGTTCACAACTGCTAGCGAAACGCAGAATAAACAAATCTGACCAAACCCTGTCATATACTCCCAAATGTCCCACGTCCTACAAAAGACGCAGCAACTCAGCTCACAAATGTATTTTAAATTAACATTGTAACTAAGTTTTGATAAGATTTATGTCACAAGATATTGTTAAACTAACCAAAATATTAATGCCAGTGTCCTACTGCCTAAGAGTGCTGTATACAGTTATAGAGATACATGTAATCTATTGGAGAAATCTGCAATAGGTAGTATATCTTCAGGATTCTAGCCAGAACTAATGAGTCTGTACGTGCTTTTCCACGTCATGCTTGTGTCCCGTGTTGAGCGTACTGTTGTGCTGTCCAGCTGCTGGAAACCTCAGCTTACCCCTTACTTGGTTCCTGATTTCATTTCTAACTTAAAACCAGCACCTCATCTGCTAATTACAAACGGTTATGGAATATCCCTGAAGATCGATCAGCACCTCGTGTCTCATAATTCAACCCACCGCTCAATCATGTGCCTGCCTCATACTGCTGATTAAGGGATCTGAGCCCATACCGAAATAACTCACCTCTAACTCACCTCCACAGTCTTCCCCTCACCTCCTTTCTTGATTGAAAAATCTTCAGTTCATTTGGATGTATCTTCCACACATCATTAAAGAACAACCGAATACAGTAATCAGTACTCCTGAGGAAGTAACAACATCCTCTAAGTAAAACTGATTTTAATCACAGCGTAGGGTTCTGGTTCATCACTGTTCGCCTAGCTACTTTCAGACAAACATAGCTGGGATTCTGCTAATGAGAGCCCTTAGCAGACTCATTTTTCATTTGGAAGCACAAAGGAAACAGTCAGCAGTCCAGTCTGGTATTAATAAGAACATTATCTGTGGTGCAGATCAGATTTCTCCCTGTGTCTGAAGGCTATGACTTGATCAGCTGCATCGCAGACTTTCTAATCAATGCTGATGGATGACTGCCATGAAATATAAATATAAATGAAAATATACATTTTCTTGTTCTATAGCTTATCCTCAACCAGCAATAACATGCCCATAACATCATTAATTTATTAATCATGCCTTATTTTTTTCTTTCTCTTGAGCAACGAGTGTTTCACTTACTAATTTCAATTATAAGATCATCCATTAATGTGCTTTGAGCAGATTCCCTTAGACGTGTGTACTATCCACAATCAGCCATGCAAGTTGTGATAAATCACTGGGAGAACTCAAGTTCTCTAACAGCATTAGTGTGACCATAGAGTATTAATCATAAAAGGACAGATTATTATCCATCCTCCATCCATCTTTTGCTTGTGACACTACAGAGTCTAAACAAACAATCGCATGTTGGTATTATCCACAACGTGTGGTGTGTCGTGAGGCACAGACAAACCATTCTTATGGATCCTTGGCTGGAGCCACACTTGCCAGAAAACTGACTTGTGGTAGTTTATTTATTTTTCTACTGCACGATTTATTTGCAGCCATGACAAGAGTTTTCCTCCACATGTTCACGCAAACGGCATTTTAGGCTTCTGAAACCAGAGCTTTGGAAGAACTCCGTCCAGGCTGAAGGAAGGACTGTGAGCCTGTGTGTGTGCGTGTGTGTGTGTGTGTGAGTTGCTTGTGACTGACAAGATTTTCTTTGTTTGTCCTGCAGCATCTCCAACTGTCCCTCCGCTACACTCGGAGCATTTCAAACCCTGTCATGAGAAGGACTTGGCCTACTGCCTGAATGGTGGTGAATGCTTTGTCATCGAGACACTCAGCGGGCCTCACAAGCACTGCAAGTAAGTGATAGTATTATTTAAATACCTCTGCTTCTTTCCTTTCTTGTGTTCTTTTTCCTGCTGTTGTGTCTGCTTGGTATATGAATGGAGATTTAGCTGTACACTTTGGATTAGATGCCAGATATATGAGCATTAAAAAATGATAATTTGTTAAAGAATGTATGCAATTTAGAAGTTTGTGAACAAATTGTATACCAAACCTGTCTTCTTACTGGGGCATGGATGTGTTGGGTTGTGTTAAGTGGTGTAAATCTGCTGTAAATATAGTGAAATAATCAGCTGATCAATGAAGGAATCTCCCTGTCAAACACTCACCCTCTGGAGGTGTTGGAGATGCTTCTATGTCATACTCGGGAGACAGAAGCTTTTATGAATAGAAAAGGGTCCTAAAGCTAAGGGCAAAAAGGCAGCACACTTCCTCATTTCACCTCTTCCTGCCAAAAGCTCTGCAGGCAGTCACATATTGAATGATTTACTGGTCAAGCAGGGTTTGTGAGATACTGAGCATGCACATCGGTGACTACAAATGTTGTGAATCCAAGCTGCCGTCCACTGCAAAAGAAAAAAATCAAACCAATAGAGTATTTTATGTTGAAAAGAGAGCTGTGTTGGCAGCATCTGTGGGGACTGCTTCTTTATTTGACTTACTTTATAGAAAGATTTTTGCATCTTTGCGTGTGTGTGTGTGTGTGTGTGGGTGTATACATATGAGTATCACCATTATTGTAATATGTACATGCACCGTATTTGTCCCAGATTTGAGAGTAGAGCTCATGGGCACTTAGCCCCTTCAAATGTGGCGCCTTTTACTAATTAAGTCCCAGAACAACTTCTTCCAAAATCTAACCTCAGGACTTCCACCCGACCTCTTTTTCAAAGAGTGTGTTTTGCCTCCCCTGAGCTATGAGTATACATCCATACACATGTGAATGTGTGTGTGTGTGTGTGTGAGCATGCACAAATGAGGAGGGATTTTAGTAAAAGCAGTGTGAGACTCACTAAACTGTAAAAGAAAATGATCAAAATGAATATGAGATGCAGTGGTCACTGTCCATTTAAACGCCACACATGCACTCGGTCTTTCACACAAAAACACCAAATAACAGTACTGTGAGAAGTCCAGTCACATGGGAAATTTGTTATTTTCTGTTTACAAGTCCACTTACATGCTGCCGGCCAGTAATCAGCACCCAGTCCCGAGCTGAACATCTGCAGGCACTTCAGCAGTTTAGACTCAGATTTCGGACTTCCATCATGCTTATGGGATCTACAGAGCTATGGAGATTTAGAAGGCAGGATTTGGACTTCACGTTTTAATTTCACAGATAAAATATGTTTTTTTATTGTTATTTTTTTGGAGCAACTGCACTGCTGGAAGAGTGAGAATAGGTTTTTTTGCCCCATGAAATATGTTTCAGGCATCAGAAGTCTACTAATATCTCTTAGTTGCTGATAGTGGTTAAGCAGACTGAGGGTCACGACTTTAAAGCTTCTGCAGCTTTAAATTGATTATGCACTGCGAGCTTTTGTTAAGAAAAAAAGTCAACCAAGCACACAAAACTCAGATTTATTTAGTTGTTTTTTGTATTTCAGGAGCAGTGTTGTAACATGAGGTAGGATAAGACAAGCAGAGAACAGAGAAAATGGGTGAGAAAGACCAAAGTGTAGGTGGACGAGGAGTTGGAGATGGGGGAGGACTGTTGTTTCTGTTGCCGTGACAACCTAATCTGTGGACAAGCTCAGAGTGGAGGGCTGCGATGTATGCCGGGACCGCCTCGATCGGGCTGTCTGTGAATGTTAATGTGAGAGGAGAGAAGAACCCTGCACAGGGCTGATCTCCACTGCTTAATCGTGTGGCAATGAGCTTTCTAAAGGAATAACATGGACCATCAAGCAATATGGCATTTGCTCCAAATCTGAATAACAGCTGGTATGATGAAGCAGTAAAACTATAAAGTGTGTTGCTTAAAAGATAACATTTAGAGTTCAGAAGGGATCATCTTTAATATTTTGGAACTGATGATTAAACTAAGATAATGCTTCAGTCCAAACCCTTTTATAGGAGTGCTTCATAAATTGATCTGCTTATTGAGTGAGGCCCTTAGATATTAAAAACACTGATATAAAAAGGAAGGTTGCATTGTGCAACAGTCGACTCGCTGTTAGACATTAATTCATTGTCATCAACAAAAGAATGATGAATTCCACTGCAGGCGTGAGATCAATGCATAATCTGATTCAATTTGTGTTTACAACAAATTGAGATGAATCCAGTTATAAAAGTGTGATCAATTCAGACATTAAATGGGGATAAGTTGAGCTGGTTTTGTGGCATTATTTGTCACCGAATTAATCATCTTTATTAGTAAGATGAAACCTGACCCTTTTTGCTGCGATTTCCTCCAAAGAGTCATATTTCAAGTATCAAGTGGCATTCCTTGCCAGCTGTAAAGCAGGCGCAGGATTGCCCCCCAGAGCATTGTTCAGCGCTGACAGTGTGTGCGACGGTTGTGTTTGCCATCCTTACGGGGTGGCTGCAGAGTCACAAGGAGATGTGAGTCATGAGGACTGCTCGTCCTCTCGCGCACACAGAGACCCACCATGCATACATGCCAGTGCTCGCTGCTTCGAGCAACATAGTCAGGCATTCAATCATTAGCGCTCAGCTAACCAAGAAATTAGTCACAGGGCTAAGATAATATTTTAAGAACATGGCAAGAGGCCAAAGCATTGAGTTTTAAAAATATGCGATACTGAATTTGATTAATTACGTTTTCAGCTTAGTATGATTTTCCCAAAGAGAACCTTTGGTTCTCTTTGGGAATAGTTTGTGTAATTACTGCTTCAAACAATGTCTTTTAAAATATCATTCCTACCCTTTTTTCCTTTATACTTTTACAGTCCTTCATCTTTTTATTGTTATCCTCTGATTTCAGAGGAAATTGGTGGCCCTGAGTAACAGATCTGCTATATGCTGATTGTTGCATTCACCCCGGTGAGCCAGAGATCAAGGAAATTTTGCTTCCTTGCTTCTTGCTTGGCCCCCGTTTATTTATTCTGTCTTTGGAGCTGCAGGCAGTAAATTTGGTTTCTGGACAGTTTAGTATTTATTTCCATCTGCCAGAGTGACCAGGCAAAAATTGTGCCCTTCTGCCTAGTTAGCTAAGCCTGTCTCATTGCCCTCTGTTGAGAGGCTATTCCAAAGCATCAGAAAGGCAATCTCACCTGGCAAGTAGAGACGGTGTGGGTTTGGAAGAGATCCTTCTAAAGCCCGAGCCAATGAGACAGGACAGTGACACAGATCGTCTCTGGAGGGTGGAAGCAGATATGTCACACACAGACCCTGGTGCTGCTTACGTACTGCTCGTACGTCCTGGTTCAGCGCGTGCTGCAGGTCACGTGGTTGACCTCATCGACTGAGGGTCTTTTTTGAGCAAGAAGCATTAAAATCTTACCGCCGGACTCGTGCTACACTTTATAAAACAGGAATTATGATGGAAGGCTGGTTGCTGGTTTTTAATTTACTTTCTTTTTGCTCAGACGTCTTTTTTGAATTGATGTGGAGCGCATTGCTCAAGAGTATGCTCGAGAGCACTGTGGATAGAAAAACATTATTCAAGTTAAAGGGCAGAGTTTTTATTGACGTTTAGGATTTTATTCTTTTGATATTTTTCTGTCGTTCGCTAATCATTTTTTTTTTTGCTTCATGATTGAGAGCAAAAGGCCACAGAAGAACCTCTGCATAGTTGAACCTGTAACATTTCATAATTAAATGACCCTTCCGCTGATATGTTTTACAGTCAAAAACCTGACATGGAGGCCAGTTTTTAAATTTTGATCAAATATTATCAAAAAGATGAATACAACTGCTGTAAAAATGAGATATTCACAAAAGCCAAGCTGAGACCACATCAGATCAGAATAATACAACATTTCACCTCACTCAGTAAGGTTCCACTGCTTTCTGGGGCGTAATCCCCCTTCCCTTACTGACAATCCTCCTCATCCTCCCTCCTGTCTCTGTGGACTCCAGCCTCGTCCTTTCGTGGGTGACCTCAGGCTTTTCCAAAGCATTCAGCCGTGGATCAGCCCCACCAGATTGACTTGGGCCTCACAGGTGGAAAGAGTGGCTGCTCGGAGGAATAGATGACTTTACTTTCCCTCCTCATTCACACATACACACACTTACAAGCCAATTAACAAGAAGCATGCGTGAAATTGAAAACATAGCAGCAATAACACGCATTTAAGCTGCCAGTAAACAAGATGATTAAAATGTATATTAAAAAAAAAAACAGGCACCTGACACATTTCTGACAGACTCTGAAGAATTCCAGTACTATATTACTCATTAATAACAACTCATTAATAATCACTACATAGAATGTAATGACATGTTATTTTAAAATGTAACATAAATTGGAAACAAACTGTTTTCAAGGTGTCAGATATTGCTGTTTGTGAAAGCCACTGGTATCTCATGGATGTGCTTTGGTTGCTGTCATGGTGCACTGGGTTACAGCCATAGTGAAATGGGTCTCTTGCTCCCAGCTCATCACTTGTAAAAGACCACGTGCTCACACACAAACACGTTTTTTTTTTTCATATTGAGGAATAATTTTGGGAAGGGGAATATTTTAAACCAAACCGAGATGTTTTCCTCAACCTAACCAGCTAACTAACCAGCGAGTAAAAGCCAAATTAAGAGGTGAGTGTTATTATTTGATAATTGCAGCCTTTAAATGTGGACCGCATTATTCTTTAAAAGGGGATCATTATCTGGCTGCATTCAGTGTAGCTGTGCCTGGTGTGTTATGGCAGCAACCCCAGGGACGCCGTGTGTGCGCCTCTACATCTGTGGGAGCATGTGACAGAACAGCAGTGACGCTTCAGGATGGGAACATGTTCGGAAAAGATGCGCATTAACAAGTTTTCATTCAAATATGATGCTGCTTAATCATCAACAGCACAGCGTAAAACCACGTGTGGCTACTTCAAATCAAAGTTTGTGTCATTTCCAGTGTTAGCGAGCATGGCTTTGGCATCAAGTGGTATTTAAATGCTTTTGAGGCAACAGTTATAAATAATGCTTTATAATCCTCTGCATTTTTTTTTTCAATAAGTGCTCAGTAGCTCCAGAATACATTTCATACTCAGAACTGATGAGACTGTAGTCAGTGTCACTCTCTCCGTGCCTGAACTCTTTGCTCCAAGCTTTTGGAAAAGCATTTAATGCAATCACTCACACAGAAACAGACACATGCGAAAGTCATCCCAAGATACCACCAACATCACATTCCAGCTGTGAGTCTGTCAGGAGTCGAGGAGTACATATAGGGGTCAGTGGATTCTATGAAATATTATCTCTGTCAGCAGGGATTTACCTCCGCTGGAGACAGCCTCTTGGATAAAGGTGTGTCTGATGCTCACTACAGAGAATACTGCATGTTTGTGCTTGTGTGTGTGTGTGTGTGTGTGTGTGTGTGTGTGTGTGTGTGTGTGTGTGTGTGTGTGTGAATGTGCATGTCTGTAAACAAAGCAATGTCGAGGTGTGCTGTCATTACAGGAAAAAAAATCAGTACTGCTGACTAAATTCACAAGATGCTGATAAAAAGGAAAATACTACTGTTTTTTCCTGAGTCATTTATTCCCCATCTTTCTTCCTTTTTCCTTCTCCAGACAGCCCCCCCCCGTTCTCTCTCTCCTTCTCTTTTGCTTTGTCGATTTCTCTAAACCCTCTTCGCCATCTGTGCGATAATAATGGCACACCAGTGGGAGTTCGACTGGTGTCTTTCTGACAGTAATAAACAAGGCTGATGCCATGGCATGCTTTCGAGGTGGGAGAAAATTAAACAGATAAGAGACTGCATATTGTGGCTAGAAGGCACCACTTTTGGTAAACGAATCCTCCAAGATGCAAAGAGGAGCACTCGACGTGCCTGGGAATGAAAGGCAGAAGCTGGGAAGAAATTCTGGACCCGGAAACAAGCAATAAAAATGTGTTTTGGGTGACATGGTGACTGGGAGGAGATGAGTATGAGCAGTGGTGGCCAAATGTTAGTGTGTCACTGCTTGCTGATTAAATTAGCGTACAATGAAGGCTTGATTATCACTTGGCAGCTCAATCAGCTCCCACCAAGCTTCATATTGTGAATAAAAGTGAAAAACTAGCCTGTGTTCACTGCTGTAAAACCTCAAATCAGTATTTATTTACTTATGTGTTTAGCTATGAATGAAATGACCTGGAGAGGATTTTCGCGAGCCTTTGTGTTACTTCGGTTGCTCAGCATCTCACTGAGCAACCAAAGTCAATAATAATATTCAAGTGCTGATGGAAACTCAGATATGTATTTATATGATGCAGACACATTAACCTTGCTGTGTTCAGCTTATATAGATCTAAATCCAGATCACTGGGACTCTGATGCTCATTTTGCAATTGTCCATTTGAACCTTCGGCTGAGCAGCACACCATCGCTGTGCACCAGCTCTGCAAATTTAGATATAAATTATTGAATTATGTCTGATTAGTGTTATTTTCAGCGGTTGTGAGTTTTCTCAAGCTGTCTTCTCAGTGCCATTTCTCAGGCTCAGCAGCTTCTGAACATCCTATTGATTTGTATTGATGGCTTTGTTTGTCTTAATTAGAAAGATTCACCAACTTTAATTGCACAATTGCATTAGCTCTCTCACTTTAGTAAACAGCACAGAGTGTCCAATTAAGGTTCTTTGCAAACGTACTGTACACTGTGTGTGTGTGTGTGTGTGTGTGTGTGTGTGTGTGTGTGTGTGTGTGTGTGTGTGTGTGTGTAAGAATATGCAGTCTCACAAACAAAGTTGTAAATTTGCTACTTTAGAAAAAAAAAGATGCTATATGCTGTTTGTTTATGGGCCTGATGAATCTGTTATGACAGTGATGGGGAATCAGGAGCTGGGATCTGCACTGTGAGAGTGCCGTAACAATTGAAAGCTTGAAATAATTGTCAAATTCAGCACTGTTGTGAGTAATGGCACTTACACAAATTATGATCATTAATCAAAAAGACATTTCCCTGTGAATAGCTCTCAAAGCCTGTGCCACTGGCAGTTTTTTTTAAAAAGGTAGTTTGATGAAGAATATCCTAAAGCAGTTAAGTAAAATGGTGTATTTTAATTCTTGGATAACACTACTTTTTTTTTCTTTTCCATTTTTTTCAAAGTACTGCATCACCACTGTTTAAACCCACTTAAAAAAAAGCTTGAATACAACTGGCATGACCGTAACCATGTAGATTTGGTACCTAAACCTCAAACACAGCTTTATAGTTAAAGTAGTCATGCAAACAATAGAAGGCAAAGATCATTTGTTGGTTGGCGTGAAGCCTAACAAACTTTCCTTCTAGTGGTTTGCACTGTTTCTGTGGTCCCTGGATATAATTTGAACTCATTACATGTGTGGTAATGTCACGAGGTCTTCATCATCTTATGTATTTCATGGTTTAAACAGGATCTTCATGAATGGTATGAAATGAAGCGCAGGTAACTTCATGTTTTGATGTGAGTGACAGGAAGTTTTTCATTATGAGAATCAGTGAGCTGCAATAGGCCCACACTTTTGTTCCAGCACCCACACAGAGGCTAATAACATACTGTGATGCATATGCAGGAAAAGTTTATAAGCATTTCAAAGGTATGTTCAGAGAGACAACACACACATACACCCAGCTATCACACGTCTGACAGCTCTGTCAGGGCTGTCAGTAATACACTGAGGAAGCAGGGAAGGGGAGTCATGACCTTATGGTGAGAGACAAACGCAAGAGGCAGAAAAATAAAGGCGAGAGACAGAGATGGGGTTACAGGAAGTGTTTGGCACATCCAGGCTTGAAGAATATCACGGTGTTATCCTCTAATGATCCACAAAAACTCGCAAGATGTGTAGTGTACAGTAACAAAACTCAGAAGTGAAGCAGAGGAGAGTGAAAGGAGATAGTAAGAGGTGGGGGTGGGGGAGCGGAGAAGCATGTAGACATACAATAATTTGGTGGTGTTCCTAATCAAGGGATCCCTTTCAAGTCAGCAGGTTTGATGTGGTAATAGGATGTAAATGTATGCAAATGAACCTCGTTTTTTTCCCTCAAAAACTCTGAATTAACTTTGCCCCTTCATGCAGGATGGGAGAGCTCTCAATAAATAAGAGATAAAGGCATAGAACTATTGATATTTTATTATTATTAATATTGTTATTATTATTATTGGTAAGGTTTTAAGTTGGCAACAGTTTCCCATGCCTATAACTGAACTCTGGCATAGCAGTAAATATTAACATGTGACATCGAAGAAGAGCGTTTATTATGAAAGTATAAAGCAAAAGAGTAAAATATATATTTACATAAAGAATTGCTGAGAAAAGGAGAGAGAGAGGAATATGGAACATGGAGACGGAGATTGAAAGCGACAGAGGGGGAGAATAGAAAAAAGAGAATAACTGAAGACAAGCTGTGCCTGCAATGTTAAGCAGGTCTGGAGTCCCAGTGCTACCTGGGAGCTATACCAGCCTGCTGATGTGTGTTTTCGCTGTAGTGCACTTCACTTTGAAATGGCAGCAGCGCCCCAAGCCCAGACATGTCTGTCTCCTTCTCTGACTAACAAGAAGCAGCCCTCAGTCAGGATATTTTCAGAATAGCGAGGCTTGATTACACATGTAATCACATGCAATGTATGAACCCTATGGCAAAACACCCATACTCAGATGCTTTACAAACCTTTAACAAGGAGAGGGCTCATACATAGTCCCTGCATACAGCAGCTCCCTCATGCACCTCGTTATGTGTTCATGGATATTTTATGTTTTCCCATCCTACTGAGAGCAAAATCTGGTCAAGGTCAATGTCACACTGACACAGATCTAATGGCCAATTTGACATTCAACCAGACTCAATATAATTGTCTTTAAAAGATGCCTTTTTTTCCAATTACAGGCAATTAAGTCTTTTTCTGAAAAGTCAGAAGTCACCTGTGAAGCAGTGTTATTAGACTTGATCCGATGCATAAGTTAACTAAGCACCTGCTTAAGGTTTGTGTGGCTGCAAGGGGCCCACAATAGCACCTGTCTCCCCTTGAGAGTGAATTATGGGAACAACAATCAGGTAAACCTGTGTTCTGACCTGGCGGGGTAGTGTGGCACTTGGACCGTGTGATTTGCTTGCTTAAAGTCACGTCTAGGGCTTTTTTTTTTTTTTTGCAGGGATGGCACAAGTCAAAGTGAAGTACAGATGTTTGTCATGTTTGAAATCCTGCAGCTCAGAGGTTCTGCTCATAGGTTCTTGGACCTGATGAAACTCTGCGGGGTAAACAGCGCATGGAAGGGAAAGTTCACAGACATAATTTTCAGTCAAGTTTAAAATATTCCATTTAAAATGTTAATTAGCTGATTTTCATGTCTCAGTAAATAAAAAAGCATCACGTTTTTAGTCCAGTCATAGTATAAAAGAGATTTCCTATATTCAGTCACTGTATCTCAGGATTCTATATAAAATTCAATAAATAGCGCCTGTTCAAAGGAGGGATGATTGAAGTAGGAGTGGGAGAACTCAGGTGTGAGATATGGCTGTGCAGCAATGGCAAGCAGCATTTAGTTTAGACCCTCTTTGGAAGTGATGCCCGATGCAGAGCCAAATGGTGGAGCTTGTTCATGTTAGAGTGGGGCTGAACTTCTTCCAGCTGCACCTGTCTGTTGTTTGGCTTAAATAAGGCAGTGTGATTTTCGTGGAGCTGACAGTTGGTCACAAGGAGGCATTCCAGGTTTTGGTTTTGTGCAAGTAAGGCCTTAATGTATTTCCCACTCCACAGTACCATCTCTGACAGTTATTTTTCATTGAAGTTTGTGATTTCATGGTCTCTGATCAGCACTTTGCTTTGAGTCTTTACTGTATTTACACCCATTCATGTTAAGGCCAAAGGAGCACTGAGAGCATGACCTGCTCTACTAACACCAATGATACAGTAAGTTTAAATAGTAAAATGTTATTTTAGTTCAGTTAGGCAATTCACATTTGAAATGATCTGTGCCCCAAACTCATCTGTCATCTGCAGATGGTTACATATACATGTGGGGAGTAATAAATAAGGCTGAAGGGGAAAAAATATTCCTCTTGAGCCTAGAGGTGGGTGCTGGGGTGGTGAAGTGGCTGAATCAGCAGACAGTGATGCAAAGCAGCAGCAGTGGCACTGGCATATCAGAGGGGAAGATGTGAAACTCTTACAGGCTTAAATGGACCGCCATATTGGGTGTCTGTGTTTGGCGTGTGACGTGTGGAGAATGAGCCACATTATGTTTAAAGGTGGGATGAAGCAGAAGCACGTCTTTATACCCCCAATTAAGAGTATCAAAAATCAGGCAAAAATCAGAACATGCTTACATTACTTTCCTTTCTGACGTGTAACAATAAAATTTTAAATATGCGTCAGGGATTAATTAGATAGTTTGAACTGACTACATTTCCAGAATTGTACAAATTCATCCTGTGGGTGATGTTTTGATTCAGCAAGAAGAAAATCCGTCTAACCCACTCACAATGCATTGTAAAAATTGGACTAAATTACTTAGATTCCAACACAGAGTAATCACAGCAGCACCATTTTTAGGTAAAAACAGCAGTCATGTAACATTATATTATTGCTATTACTGAATTAGTCCAGATAAATCTGAAAGATGAATCAGTCTGCTTACGCATAAATTGTTTTGTATTGAATTTGAGTCATGAAATCTGAGTCAGCTGAGGGAACACTGAAACCCTTGGGCTTCATAGAGTAATATCACCAGCTGAAAATGATGAAAAATGCTGAAATAATTAGATTCGTTTTAATCAATAAATTAAACAGTCATTCCATATGATTTCTAATCAGTGTATCCTAATCTGCATTTAATATGTTTCACATTCGTTTTCGATTTTATTAAAATGTGCACATGAATATGAATGTAGGTGTGAGAGAGTGAGTGTGTGTGTGTGTGTGTGTGTGTGTGTGTGTGTGTGTGTGTGTGTGTGTGTGTGTGTGTGTGTGTGTGTGTGTGTGTGTGTGTGTGTATAAACACTTTTGGCTATAAAAAGATAATCATGAGCTGCAGAGACGTAGCTAATAGTGGAGCCATTATTTTTCTTTTTTGGTTTACTGCAGGGCTGTTTGTGTCTGACCAAGAGTGAAGAAGCTATTTCAGGGTTGCAGCCCCACAATTCTTTGCTTCGGGCTGAGACGGGGCAGAAAGGAGTGTTTCTCTTTTCAAGCTGTGGCCATGAAGGCCATAGGTAGAACACAGCATCTGTCAGGACATGGCATGCTGTCCTGTACCTGACATCCGTTTGCTTGTTGTCAGCTTGTTCGGGATAGAGGTATATACACTAAATAACCGTCTGCCTTCACATGCATATGAACCTGAGTAATATCCCATTCTTAATCCAAAGGGTTTAATATGATGTTGGCCCACCTTTTGCAGCTATAATAGTTTCAGCTCTTCTGGGAAGGCTTTCCACTGGTTTAGGAGTGTTTATGGGAATTTGTGAGGTCAGACACTGATGTTGGAGAGAAGGCCTGGCTCACAGTCTCTGCTCTAATTCATCCCAAAGGTGTTCCATCAGGCCAGTCAAGTTCTTCCACACCAAACTGGCTCATCCATGTCTTTATGGAGCTGCTTTGTGCACTGGTGTGCAGTCATGTTGGAACAGGAAGGGGCCATCCCCAAACTGTTCCCACAAAGTTGGGAGCATGAAATTGTCCCAAATATCTTGGTATGCTGAAGCATTAAGAGTTCCTTTCACCGGAACTAAGGGGCCGAGCCCAACTCCTGAAAGTGTGATTCATCCCTCCAGAGAACACGTCTCCACTGCTCTAGAGTCCAGTGGTGGTGTGCTTTACAACGCTTTTCATTGAGCTTGGTGATGTAAGGCTTGGATGCAGCTGCTCAGCCATGGAAACCCATTCCATGAAGCTCTCTGCACACTGTTCTTGAGCTAATCTGAAGGCCACATGAAGTCTGGAGGTCTGTAGTGATTGACTCTGCAGAAAGTTGCACTATAACCCTCAGCATCCACTGACCTCACTCTGTGATTTTTACATGGCCTACGACTTCATGGCTGAGTTGCTGTCATTCCCAATCACTTCCACTTTGTTATAATCCCACAGCTGACTGTGGAGTATTTAGTAGTGAGGAAATTTCATGGCTGGACTTGTTGCACAGGCGGCATCCGATCACGGTACCACGCTGAGTTCACTGAGCTCCTGAGAGCGACCCATTCTTTGTTTGTAGAAGCAGTCTGCATGCCTAGGTGCTTGATTTTATACACCTGTGGCTGTGGAAGTGATTCAGTGATTTGGATGGGTGAGTGAATAATTTTGGCAACATAGTGTAAGTAGAAGAAGGAAAAAGATAGCATTTCCAAAGAGATTTAGCACAAAAGCCACAGATAACAGAGGAGAGGTGAGGAGAGCAGAGATAGGGGAGGAGACGAGAGGAGAGGAGAGGCTATGAGGAGATAATGGCAGTGATCCTAATGGATGCTGACAATCTTCCGTGTCTAAGTCTAGTGCTTCTCATGTCACTGGAGCTCAACCTGTCGCTTTCTCACCCACAGACACACACCTCATATATAAACACTGCTCAGAAAAAATAATAAATAAATGAACACTCTGAAAACACATCAGATCTCAATGGGGGAAAAAACATGCTGATATCTACACTGAAATGGACTAGGTAATATGTTAGGAATGAAAGGATGCCGGATCTTTTGATGGTGATGAAAATGATCAACTTACCAAGGCCTGAATTCAAAGATACCACAAAAATCAAACTGTAAATATGATGATGCTGCAGGCTAGTCTATTTAATGAAATTTCATTGCATTGTCGTGCACCAGGAGGAACCCAGGACCCACTGCACCAGCATAGGCTCTGACAAAGGATTTCAACACAATACCTAATGGCAGTCAGGGTGTCATTGCCTAGCCTGTAGAGGTCTGTGCGTCACTCCATGGATGTAGCTCCCCACTCCATCGCTGACCTGCCACCTAAGCGGTCATGCTGAACATCAGTACAGGCAGCATAACGTTCTCCACGGCTTCTTCAGACCTTTTCACATCTGTCACATGTGCTCAGAGTGAACAGCACAGGGTACCAGTGGTGGACCTGCCAATTCTGGTCTTATCTTAGAGTTGTTTAATGTTACTGTTATTTCTTCAGCCTGAATGTGCTTTAATTTAAAAAAAATATATATATATATATTAAATTAGTATGTCGTATGAAATTGGGGCACAGTTGCCAAAAACATCCTGCTGGGACATTTAACAAGTCTGTGTTCCCTTATGAGCCTCACTGTGTGTTTTATAAGCTATTTTGGGCCAAAAACCAGAGGCCTGTTAGGTTTTTGCTACACACAGTGTTTCTTCACATGCATGGTGTTTCTCTGCTTTCCTCATGCTGTGACTCCAGTGGCTAGCCCTTGTTAAAAATATTATCGCATACTGACACGCTACAAGATTAATTGTCTCTCAAAAAGTGCACACTGTGGCATTATTGTGCGTCCACAGTATGCTTCTAAAAACTTTGTTGGCTCATGATTGGAGTATTTTTCATTTTTTTCCTGCTACTTTTCTTGCTAGACTAAACATAACACTGAGATAGGGCTGCACCTATTGATTATTTTAGTAATCAAGTATTCTATCTATTATTCCATCAATTAATCAAGTAATCAGATAAGAAATACTTTTGTCTAATTAACAGTTCTGCATATTTTAACTTTCGTAGCGTCGTTGCAGTTTTTCTCTGTGTGAAACAAACAGCGGTGTGTGGAGCAGCTACAAAGTTCTTTCCTTCACTTGCTGATCGGGTGGTTGATGAAGGACCTCCAGCTGTGTCCCAGTAAAGGTTTTAATTGTGGTTACAGGAACAAGCGCTGCTGCTTTGGACGCTTGAAAAAGTTTCCTTTTCACTCCACCTGAGCTCACCGTCTCAGTAAAGGCTCCGCCTCTTTGCACTTACCACGTGTGTGCAGACAGACTGCATGTAAAACAGCTGCTGCTGTTGTGTTATTGATGTTTTTGTTGTAAAACTGGGGCCTGCATGAGTTTAATGTTGTAATGCTTTGTATTCACCAGCATCCTTCTAAATACGTTTCTACTGCAGGTCTATTTTTAGTTACTAATCAGGGATTAAAGCATAAAAAATATTTTGACGGAGCCCCTCGGTACCAAACGGGTGACCGGGGAAGTTTCCTGCTGGTCCTGAATGATTGCTAGTGCTAATGGCAGCGCCCACTAGCAAACTGTGGTGATAGCGATCAGTACCGGTAGCTACAGCTTTCAATTCTCAGCAAAGCGAGCACAACACACACACACACACACACACACAGGAGCAGAGAGCAGCGGAGGCATGGAAAACGTGTCAGCGATGATCCACTCGGTGTTAAAAGGTCGTTTTTTCCAAATGACGGAAATCCGTCACATTGACGGAAAACTTTAATGCTGCTAATGTGGATGAAACGCTCCACTAACACGGAGACACCTGAGCTGCAGAGTTTAAACGAAGCATCGAAGCAACAAATTTGTGTTGTGTTGTTTTTAAAATTGAATTATTCAAGTTATTTGAGGAATCGTTGCAGCCCTACATGGAGAAGAATACGAGTTAAATTTATATATTTAATATTTTGGTAAATCATCTTTCAGCAATTCAGCTCTAGAGAGCATTATCTTTTTGCTAAACAAATGTCCACCTGGCTCCCACTGAACACACGTGGGAGGCACTCTCCGGATGTTGTTAGTTGCACTCACATACCCCATCCTAGTTGTAAATTACTGTATTTCTGCGTTGGGGGAAGAATTTGTAAAAGAAGAGAGTGCTTCATCATACTTTCATTCTCCAGTGGAACAGTAGCACGGCCTTTGCATTGTGAAACAGCAAGAACAAAGCCCTCCGGAAAAGTCAGCTGTGAATACAAGCTAAAGGCTTTGCTATGCTTAGGGAATGAGGAATGTGCCAAAGAAATAAGTTTTAGTGTTATTGCTTTGTTGAAGGGGCCAGTGGTGGGACTTGCTAATTACCAAATTTTCCATAAAGTTACAAAATATTAAGACCTCGCAACACTTCATTAAGCTTTTTTCAAGTCCGTCCTGGCTTCCCTGTGGTATGTCTTGCCGAGAAATTCTATTGTTAAAACAAAATGACCTTCAGCGTTTTGTGGAGGCAGCTTTCCTTCCAGTGGAAACTTTTTGGTGACATTTTCAACAGATCAGTTGAAAAATCCTCAAACCAAACCTTTCCTGAAGCTCCAACATGACCTTACCTGCCTTTTCTTTTCTTTTTTTTTTGTTTTTTTACACACTGCATGAATTCTTTCTCCTTTCACTTGTGTACTTCCTAACCCTTCTCTGTCATGCTTCTGAGATAGAAAAGGACTGCCATTTTCATGTGAGAACTAGTGTCACAGTATCATGCAGAGTGAACAAAATGTGAAAGAAGGGGGTAGATGTGGGTGTTGGACAGATTTAGTGTCTAGAGCAGGTTTGAATGTTTGCTTTTATGGTATGTCAATGTGCAGCTGAGCCGCTTGATACAAGAGTCAGTAGCAGACTATAGGAAAAAGTGAAGGTTTTATTAAGGTCGCAAAGTAACTTTATACTTCCTCTATTAGTGTACAGCACACTGGCTGATGGAGATACAAAGGGCAGATCAATGAGCATTGCAGATGGAGCAGCACTGAGCAGAATTTGCTTTGATATGTGTTATAAATCAGCTTATGGAGACAGGGGAGCTCACATGGATGGCAGCTAATGGCTCCCAGCGTGATAATATAAACATCTGTTTGCTAAAATAATATTACAGTGACATACAAAATCATTCTTTTGCATACTGTTTTGATCCTCATTAGAACTGTTTGATCTAAGAGTTACTGAAGACTAGTTTGTTATTTTTGACTCATCTTTCAGCTTCTTTTAGAAGCTCTTTCCACATCCCTTGAATCTCATAATAATTCATATATAGAGTATGATTCTAACCATTTTAAAACTCATCAAGCATCCGGTGACAACTTGTGACCTATGTATAGGGCCCCTGTCATTGAGGAAAGGATAATTCCCATTAGCAATCTTTCATCATAGGATTCCATCTTCTTATAAATTCACAGAGAAATAGGTGGAAATAGTCCTCTGTTTTTAATTATGCTATAAATAGCACAATATACATGAGCTTTAATAAGAGCATTTGGCACCAGGACACCCTAGGTCACAGGTCAACGACTGATTTTAATCATATCATCAGATCTGCAGCCGTATGTTTTGGACACTCAGGTGAGGAAAGGAGCTGAGCTGTCAGCTGATCACGTCCTGGTGGTGAGTTGGATCAGCTGGAGGGGGAGGAGGTTGGACAGATCTAGCATACCTAAATGTACAGTGAGAGTGCGCTGGGAACGCCTGTCAGAGGCCCCAGATCTTCAATTCCCACCTCCAGCAGAACTTCAACAGCCATCTGAGGAAGGCTGAGGACACTGAGTCCAAACGGCTCATGTTCCGCACTTCCATTGTTGAGGCTGCTGCACGGAGCTGTGGCTGCAAGGTGGTTGGCACCTGTTGTGATGGTAAACCCCAAACCAGATGGTGGACACTGGAGGTGAAGGCAGCCATTAAGCAGCAGGAGTCCTATCGGGCTTGAGTAGCCTGTGGGACTTCAGAGGCAGCTGGCGGGTACCAAGAGGACAAGTGGAAGGAGGCCTGGGTGGTGACTGAAGCAAAATCTCAGGTGTGGGAAGAGTTTGGTGAGGCCATGGAAAAAGACTTTCAGACTTCCTTGGAAGGATTCTGACAAATCATCTGGTGATTCAGGAAGAGAAAGCGGTGCTCTACTCACACACGGTGTATAGTGCAGGTGGGGCGCTGCTGGCTTCAACTGAGGATATGGTCAGGCGGTGGAAGGACCACATGAAAGACCTCCTAAATCACACTGACATGATTCTGTTGAGGAAGCATAGTCTGGGGACAAGGGGGACGCCTCTCCCATCTCTGGGGGGCACAGCATTATCTTATTGCTAAACAAATGTCCACAAAGCTGTTGATTTACTGGTCAATCTATGTCCCTTCCCTCACCTAAGGTCACGAGCTTTGGGTAGTGTGACTGAAATGAAGAAGATCACAGATACAAGCAGTGGAAAAGGGCTTCCTCCAAAGGGTGGCTGGCTTCTCCCTTAGAGATAGGGTGAAGAGTGCAGTCATTCAAGAAGGGCTCAGAGTAGAGCTGCTACTCCTCCACATTGAAAGGAGCCAGTTGAGGTGGTTCAGGCATCTGACTAAGATGCCTCTTGGCCACCTCCTGGATGAGGTATTCTGGTTATGTCCCACCAGGAGGAGAACCTGGGATAGACCCAGGATATGCTGGAGAGATTATATCTCTTGGCTGGCCTGGGAATGTCTGTGTTCTTCTGGATAAGCTGGAGGAGGTGGCTGGGGAGAGGAGGTGCAGAGTTCTCTGCTTAGGCTGTGCCCTCACAACCTGCCAAACAGAATTGGAAGAAAATGGATGGATGGATGGATGGATGAATGGATGAATGGATGGATGGATGGATGGATGAAGTCTGTTTTATATTTTTCAGTTGCCTAATTCTAGACAAAAACTGTAGATTGTGAATAATTCACTGTGTGCGAGTTCACACCAAGCAAAAACCAAGTCGAAGTTCACAGGGATTAAAGTGAACTAGCTCAGGTTTGTAGAAATTTATTTGTATATTTATTCATCCTCCTTCTACCATCAATGCAGCCCTGAATAATTTCTAAATAAATAACCATATTCTACTTTAGAATGACAGCTTGCTTTTAAATGCAAATGAAATGTTTTGTATCCTTTTAAACAATGTTTCATAAAGCAGGGCGATTCAAAACAGTTTGTTATTAAGCTCTACAGTAACTTTTGTAGCTGTTTGCTCACAGTTTTGCCCTTTGGAAATGATTTTCTGTTATCATCTGTCACACAGATATTTCCCGGGATGGGCTTGAAAATGTAACTCAATGTGACATTTTCAATATTGTCATTTTATTGTACAAGTATTTTCATTGTAAAATAAGTTTTCTAAATAAAACAAACAAAACTGTAGCTAGAGTAGTGAGATCTAGAGGGTCTTAGTTTTCTTTGATATAAACTTACAATATCTGACCACAGGATCAGACCTGGGAATAATTATTTTTGTGGGTAAATATTCACAGAATCTGGAATGGGCAGCAGACCCTGTGTGTGTGTGTGTGTGTGTGTGTGTGTGTGTGTGTGTGTGTGTGTGTGTGTGTGTTCAGCTCAGTGGAAAGAACAAAATGTGTAGACAAAATATTTTTTTAATCTTGTAACCAAGATTACACTAAGTGCACTAAGTTTTAGATACATATTTTATAACTTTTCAAGTTATTTTACAAGAGGGAGAACACAAATGTTTCCAGTGAGAAAATGCCAGTTTGCTGAGCCCTGCCAGTGTGGAAATCACTGATGTATAAAGAGTAGATGTTTATATTGCAGAGATTAATTTATTTTTCTCATCATATCGTCTTAATCAGACCATGATATGAAGCAAAACTGTCTGTCCAGTAACGAAGCACCTACGGCCTGTAAAGGGCACCTTTTCTGTGCTACCACCATCAGTGATTAGTATGCTTAGTAACTGCTT
Organism: Archocentrus centrarchus; assembly: GCF_007364275.1. Lineage (NCBI taxonomy): Eukaryota > Metazoa > Chordata > Actinopteri > Cichliformes > Cichlidae > Archocentrus > Archocentrus centrarchus. The sequence goes on along the minus strand of NC_044360.1, from coordinate 3,572,653 downwards.
TGCTAACTTTGAGGAGCTGTTTCCAAAATTATGCAAAACAAACAGCAAAGCAAGTTTACATGACTCGAAGCAAAACGCCTGAAGCAAGATCAGAGGCACAACTGACTTCTCTGCCCCTTTTTTGAAAATATTGACACAGACCTGTATGAGAGTAAGGCTCCTCTGAGTCTGAAGGCTATTTTTTGCCTTTATTCATGCTCTCCAGAGAGTGTGATACAGTGAAATATTTGTGATCCTACTCTGCCTGTAGAAAATAGTGTGCATACTGACACGCTGAATTTTTAGAGTAAAGTCAAACTAGGGAATGAAAATGTCTCTCTGGAAAATAATTGCCCTCCCTTAAATCAACTTAGTGAATAAAATTATCACTGTGAAGCAGACTCCTTACAGTACATGTCTGAGTGGATTCAAACTGCTTTTTGTATCAATGCTAAGAAGCAAGCAAAGCTTTCATCCAGTCAGTGCAAATAACAACCCCTCAGGGTCTGAAGGTGCATGACCAGTGACTTGTGTTATTGCAGATCTTGTTTATTTGCAAATGTTTTAAAATACATTTTCAGGTTGTTTGCTTTTATTTTTGAGTTCCACATAAAAGTGTGGTACTCTCTAGTGCTATATGTATGGGCTTTAGATGGATTCACCTACTTTTTGGGGACAGACTTGTGATTCACACAATCATATTAAAGTAAGCAGTCAATTTTTGGATTAAGGTTAAAATTATGGGCTTAAGTTGATGATGTGGACAAGAGGTTTGGGCAACTGGACAAACTGCCTGTTGCCATTTGTCCCCTGTGCTTCTCAGGTGTTATTTTCTTTTTCTTGATTCTAGTCATTTTATTTTGGTGGTTTATTGGGCTGCCTGCTTATGTGTGCCGCACTGCATACACACACCTCCACAAATACATAAGCAAGAACTGATTGTTAAACTGACGGTGATGATTGACAGTCGGGTAGTTACTATGACAAAAAAAAAAATCTTGGTCTGCAAAAGTCAACAATAGATTTTAAGGTTTAGATTCTATTGCTAATCAACTGATGCATGTTGCTGTGCTTTCACACACTGGGAAAATTCCACTTACCTGTTTCCCAACTGCCAATTTTCACATATTGCATTTCATTTCCTTTCATTTTAAATCTGTTTTATTTCTATATCATTAGTTGGCACAAGGTTCTGTGTATTATAAGGTAAAGACTGCGCGCTATTACAGAGAGTCCCTGGGAGGGGCAGCCATCTGCCATGATGGGGTCAGAGGGGGAAAAAGGAAGCAGTTAGAAAAAAATTACTCCAAATATCAGCATACTATAATACCAGGATAACTTCAGTATTTCTTATATTTATAGGCAAATTATACGCACCACAGGCCAAATGACATAACTGACAGTGTTTAATAATAACACAAGAATATGTTGTGGTGAAGTCTCCAGTGAATACGTTAACAATAGAGCAATGTCCTCTCAATTGACAAAAAAAAAAGAAGTGCGGTTGTATACATTATGCATAGACCTCCTAAGCGGTGTTTGGCTGTGCAGTGATATTTACAGCGTATTGGTCGGTGAGGAGGTCACTTCTTTGCCTTTGCAGAATAATGCACCTTTCTGCTCCTCTGCCTGCATAAATGCATGCCTTTGCATAAAAATGCCTGCAAGAATGTGAGTCGTGCCTAATGAGGAAAAGGGTGAGGCTTTGGTTTGAAACAGAACTGTTATGCTTCATATCCAGTTCAGCTATGAAGACAATTATCCACAGTCGAGAGACATTTTGAAACATTAAGGGTCATTTAATAGTATGTCCAATAAGTGAAGGGAGATAAAGAGTCATTTGATGTCCGAGAAATTCTGCAAAGCAAACTGTTGCGCAGCATTAATTGCGAAGGCGCTCGGTGCCCAGTGAACATTTCCAGAAAGGGGAAAAAAAGAGTTACTGTAATAATTCTTACTCATTCGTAATTGTTTTAATCATATCTTGTTCTTATAGTTCTTGTTGGTTTTCTTATTACTATTCATGACACATAAATTTATTTGAAATATTTCCAAACTGAACTGCAAACACTCAGGTTGTCTTTCCTTTCATAAAAGTTTGTATGATGCTGCAATGAGCATCGCAAAGTCAACAACACCGAGACGAAAGGTGTGCCTTCCTTTCCACGACTAATCAGCCATCTACCAGGCTTTCTGCTCTGCATTAAATATGACACAGAAAAGAAGATTACAGGGAGCAGGAGGCACGGCTGCAGTTACAGCACTGTTTGAATTCTTTCTCGACTTGCCCCATTATCCCCCATCATGTTCAACAGCAAAGCTAAAGAAATACAGAAACAAGGTAGAGTGTCTGGTCTGCCCCTCTCACTCTTTCTTGAAAAAGATGAGCCTCTTTTTGCTGCCTGAGACCATGAAAGGCTTAAATTACTATAAGAGCATCTATATCTGTAGTATGAAATTTCAGAAAATTAAGACCTGAAGTTAAAAGCCTATATGGTTCGGCTGGGTTGGCAAAGATAGCTTTTCTGTACTATGGGGCAAAATCAGTGTGTGTGTGTGTGTGTGTGTGTGTGTGCACGCGTGTCAGTCCATGTTCATGTGCAACCGCTGAAGTAGGCTTGAAAGCCAAAGGTACAAATGTGACCATGCTGTCAGTATGTCCGGAGTTCACACCTGTGAACAGGTGTTTGCCTGCTGTGGAACAGAGGTGAGTGAAAGACCAGTCACGGAGGAGGACCGAGAGAGAGAGAGAGAGAGAGAAAATGAGAACGAGTGTCAAGGTCAGAGAGTAATTAGGACTTTTTCTGTTAGACCAGGGAAACTGTCAAGCCTTAGGGATGAAAAGTGATTATATGGGAGTATGAGAGTAATTGAATTCTGTTGCAGAGCCAAAAGAAAGGATTGGAGTTCGAGCAAGGAAAAAAGCATGAATATGATTTAACTAAACTTGCCTTTTGATTATTTTGAAACACAACCCTATAGCAAAGCAGGAGAAAATGAACATATGTGATTTTATTGTTTCCCGCCATGTGTTCAACAAAATTCCAACAGACACATCTCGCCAATTATTCCCGACCATTTTGTTCACTTACAGTCTCTTTACTCAGTGAGAGTATTATGGATTTGTTTCACTCCCGTATACGAGCTGCATGCAAATAAGTGGACAGATGTGTGTGCTAGAGCGTGCTCAGTTTGTCTTGGATAATATGTTTTGTGTGACACATTTAATGGATGCAAAAATGATATAAGAGTGGCACAGAGTCAGAACATATTAACACTAATTTGTCATGACAGAGATTCAATCAGGGAAATTAAGAGCAAGCAAATAAACAGACAGCGTCATGTTTTTAAAAAAAAAATCCAGTCAGGTCTGCATTAAATAAATGCATTTGAATTTTGCACTTTAAATTGAGGTGGGGAAGAGCAGGCGTTCATAGCTTCAGTTTCCGATCCAGCATATTTTGACCTCTGTGGGGCCGAACATCGAGCTCCACCACTTTTAATCCGGCGACCTCACCTTTATAGATGAGCTCACAGCCACGGACAGGAGAGGCTTTGGAGTTTCCCCGAGTGTGAAAAATCTCTGCGCTGAATCATCAGCCTACCAATTAACTCTTGGCCTATTTATATTCTGAAAAAAAGGGTTATGACTACCAAAACGTCAAATTGTGAATTTGGTCCAAAATTTTTTTTTTTTTTGCCAATTTGCATTTTAAACATTTGAAACTTTCAGCTTAATTGATGTTTGCACAAACCTTTCATTGATGACAGCTCTCATACTTCAGTTCATTATATTTAAGACTACATTTTTTATCAAATATAAAATACACACCAGCTAAACGTTATTTCACAGTTGCAATCCAAAAATCATCTTTTAAAACATTTTATATCTAATGCAAAGTAAATTATTTCTTAGCTACTAGTCGTTTAACCCTTTGTCACACAAAATGAGGTCTAGTTTCCCTCTGATATAACACAGTATCTAGTTCAATAATATTTCCTAGTACAGTATAAGTACAATATTACCACAATGTCTTTAAAGTGATAAATGGTACAGTGGTTTTGTATGGTAATTGCCTCATATAGAGTACCCTTGTTGCATATATATGGCTGGCAAAGACTCAATTTTTCTCGTACCAATAAGACATTTTATTTCTTGGTTTTCATTGAGATGCATATTATCAGGAGGCAAATGTCCCTGATGGCAGATTTATGGAGGGATTGGTAAAGGTATTATAGGCCAGTTAATCGCAGCTCAGTCCATAGATTGTCTAAATGTGTAAATAAGACATTGATCCCCCCTTAGTGTGAACCCCTTCAATAAATATGACTAATGAATTAATAATGAGAGGAAATAAGCTTTGAAAGAAGGAATAAAGGGAGGGGAAGCTAAAGGAGCAAGCTGGCAAAAAAGCAAGTATGAAGGTAAGAAAGAGAAGCAGGAAGAAAGTGTTCTTCTACTGTTTGGTAATTTACTTTGAAACTGACAGATTTTTCATTTTCACGCCTAAGATTTATTTTGCCATCGTAAAATATTCCATGCATGTCCTCCGTTTCCTCCCCTCCTTTTACTCGTTGCTCCCGTCCGACTTGCACTCCGTTAGGAATTGAAGCTGATTATATGAGTACAATTGAATCTCTCCAATATGCAAGGCATCCATTTCTGGTGCAGTGCAGCGATCGATAGAGCTAAGGCTAATTTAATATGCACTTTATCACCCTGCTCATGAAACACTTTATCTTTGTCCACGATTATACAGTCTCTGCACTGTCACTCTTTTCTTGTTCAGTCATATGAACTGAGCCCCAAATGCCTATCTTGCTATGGGTGTCTTTGCATCATGCCTATAGCTTTATGCCTATTGCTTGCACCACCCCCAGCCCATATTATTTGTATCCCTAAAGCTTGCAAGGATACAAAAATAGTGAATGGTATAAACCTAAACCATTCTCTTCCCCCAGCGCCTTTTTATCCTGCTTTTAAATTCAAATATTTTATATTGCCACAGTGGGAACAAGACATTTACTGCATTTTATCAATGCACTATTTCATCTCTTTTGCCCTCCTTGTATACTCCATGTTTCTCACCCAGTCTACTCCAAAGTCACTGTATTAGTTTAAGATCCACACTGTAACCAAATCTGAGAAATATTGCAGTTTATTTTTCCGATGGGCTCCTGTTCCAGTTTATGTGTGCATACCTATCTTGTGTCACTTCAGTTTTCATTATTCTGCCTGTTTCCAGCATAGTGCCCAATGAAAGGCTTTCTGAGGAGTGAACGTCATTTCCATGACTCATTCCATTACTAAGAAAACCAACAGATCTGTGACAAAGTAAAGGAAAACCAGTGTCCTATTAGGTGAACCGTCACCATGTGCTGCATGGGGTCAGATTTTTCTGGTTTCTTTTTATTTGTTTTGAAGATATTTTTTGTGGTTCTAAGTGTTCATCGTTTCCTTGTCGCCTGCTTGCTTCTCTGTGGGCTTTTCTCGTTTCTCTTTCTTGTGCCTCCTCTGTCTTCCATCCTCCTGCCTGTGACATGGAAATCAATCTTTCTGTGCCATCTTTAAGGATGTCTCAATCCCCACAGTGTGGCTGAAGGAGGAAAGAGAAAGGGCCCTTTTCAGGAGGAGTATCCTAGTGGAAATTTTGTATTGCCCGTGAATTATAAAAGAGGCATGATGTACAGATGATGTACAAGTACACGGAGGCTGTACACCTTTCTACCACACTTTGTTACTTGTATTTCTTGGTAATGGCTCCTTTTGCTTGTTTTTATATTCACATTTTTTACTATACTGAACTTGGTTTATGAGGTTTGAATAAGGAGTTAGGTAGCCGCATGCTCCCGTCTTTAGTGCAGCTTGGCATTAGTTCTCAAAGTCTCCGGCGAGAGGATAAAAGCTCTTATTCTGAAAAAGATATTCTCTCATGTAGTGATTTGATGATGGTGTGAGAGTACAGCCTGACAAGTTCATCCAAAATCTCTACCTCAGCTGGTTTAAGAATGTTAAGGCCATCGCATATGATTCAGATCATTTTCATACTCATCGAGCCTTTCAGTGCTTTATGGATGGGGGAGCCCTTCAACCAGAATGTTTCATCTGAGGGTGAAGTTTAAAATTCAGAGCACTTTTATATTGGTCTGCAGTGACCTTTACCTCTAATGATACAAGTGGATGTAAATCCTCTGAGGATCATGCTGCCTTTAGTACAATGGATCCAACAGATCCCATCACAACACCTTTTCTGTCAGGAATTTTATTTCACTGATTCTAAGTGCTGGATTTTTGCTTTTCCTGGTCAAGTTAAAAGATCAAGGACTGAACTTCCTTCCATCCTTCCATCCATCCATCCATCCGACAGGATAATTTTGCAAGGTATTAGACATCTAATTGAAAAACAATGTGTGTGGCAGGCTTTTGATATTTCAGGTTCTTACTGATTATGTTTTTGTTTATCAGCTGTTGTCGCTAATTATTCCCCCAGCTGATCACCGTTACAGAAACGAGAATCAGCTGGACAAACGGATTCCCCTCTGACTGCAGAAGACAGGGCTTTGAATTGAAACATGTAACCAAACTTTAATTTTGCCATACAGCACAACAAAGTAACTCAATACAAGATAATGCAAGGAGGGGAGCAGCAGAGGCAGAGATGGAGCTTGATTTCTGCCATTTTTATGAGATTGAAAGCTGGTGGCAGAACAGCCTATATGAAATATGAGACTTACATCCCAGTTATAAGAATTCAGACAAGGTGATCATAGCCCTGAAATGATAACTGCTATGGCTGACCTGCAGCTCACCACAGATTCACTGTTCCATTTATGGTGCTTGTCAAAATAATGCCCCCCCCCCAATAAATTCCTTGAAAATAAATCTTAGCTGTTCTGAAAAATCCTAATCTGATCCACATATGCCTGTCACTGCAGCATTTTATGAGATCATCATTTGTTTGCATGTTGTTATTGTGATTGCCTGTAACTTTTTTATAAGCCATTTGTCTATCTGTCTATCACTTTATAGAAGATAGGAAAACGTTTTGTGAGGTAACCCACTGGTAGGACTGGCCTCTCTGATAAGCACAGTCCCACCAGCCAGCTGATTAAGTTGACCCCCAGCTTTGAGGCAGATGCAGAATTTGATACCTTACAAGAGGTCAATAAATCAAATCTCATCTGACTGACCTACGGTAATGAGACCCTTCATGGGAAGGGAATGGTTCGTGGACATGCCATACAAAAGCACAGACAGCATGCTGGAGGGGTTTTGTGAGGGTGGGGAGCATGCGCGTCATGCCAGTACTGCCAGTCAATAGGATTCATTACTGTGAAAATCTGTTAGCCCATCGCCCGTCACATCTCTACAGTACGGGTCCAACATGATTTTAAAAAAGATGCTTTTTACAGTGATGTGTCATCTGATGATTATTGATTTTCATAGTAAATATGAAAGGGAAATCATGGAACCTGAAGGATTCTATGATTTCCAAAAAACAGGATTTCAAGATCAGAACAGGTTTCTGCTTCAAGGACAGTGGCGTTTGTGGACCCTGCTTATATATGGTAGAGATTTAGCTTTGCAGCAGCAAACTGTGTTCACTAACAATGTGTTTTGGAAGTAGTCCTGAGCCCATCCACTGATTTCCAATAAAGTCTCGTTTGTTTTTAATGCAAAGTCCCCTAAGATCAGAACCATTCAATATTAGTTTTCTTTCCTGTCACTACATAGATTTCTGGATAACACTAAACAAGAAAATGTGTCTTCTGATTCTGTAAATTGGGTTGATAAGAGACTGGCCCCATACCACATGGTAAATATGGGATAAAATTCAAACAAGTCATTTTTAGCAACATTTGTCTTTCACCATCAACCATCATTGTTGTAGCCAGTGAGTAAAGGAACTGTATATGAGCCTGGGATGAGAACACTCTGCAACACAACCTTGGTGTTGACCAGTAATAATGTCAAAGCCACCAAAGGTCCTTAACAGGAAGTTGGAACAACTTACATGCTGTATGAGATATTAGTTGGAGTATTAAAGTCAGATGGTTTAGGTGGTCTGGCTAAGACAGACTTGGAAATCTAAAGTCCAATAAAACCATGACCCAGACATAATAATTCTATTTATATGGTGGCATTTACTCTTTTTTTTCCCCCACTACAGCTTCTCACTGCAAGCAATGCAATAATCTATAATTCTCTATGTGTAGTGAACTGAGCTCAATTTATGCAAAAGGGAATGGGGGTGATGTGTCTCAGTTTTTATACACATACGTAAAAGCTGTTATACACTTGCAATCTCTCACACACACACACACACACACACACACGCACACATAAAGAGAAAGAAGCAAAAGGCCATGTAATGGGACTCCTGCTGCGAAGGAGATTGGTCTAGCTCAACTACTCTGCTGCCTCTCATCCAAACCTCCCTAAGGATTTTTGCACCAGCGTGAAAACACTGCACCACCTGACACGTCGTGCCTTTTTTTTTTTTTTTTTTTTTTTTAAAGATAATGAATGCAACAATCACAAATCAGTTTTATTCAGATTGACATCAAGTCACGGGTAAAGATTGCTGATGCTGTCTCTGTGCTGAGGAGCAGAACAGTTTGATGCTGTCAGTGAGCTTGATGTCTGCTGTGGAAATGTTCAGCGTGGAAATGCTTCGTAATTGGTTACAAAGTTGAGCGACAGTCATAAAGATGCTCTGGGAGGAGAGCAGTTGTTATGTATTTATGTAAAGATATGCAAAGTACCTCTGAATATTCATATGAGTTAATTGATGAAGATTCTGGCTGCAGCTGATGTTTGCAAAATAGCATCTCAGAAATATTTGAGCTGTGACCATGTCTGCCCCGACAGCTCACTGTCAGGGCATTTTAGTCTAGTGGCACAGGAAACCGGGGCCACAGTTTGAAATTCACGGCAGCACGGTGGCACAGTGGTTAGCACTGCTGCCTCACAGTTAGAATAACATCTGGAAGGTCTGGGTTCGATTTCACCTTGGCATGGAGTTTGCATGTTCTCCCTGTGCTTGCGTGGGTTTCCTTTGGGTACTCCGGTTTCCTCCCACATTCCAAAGACATGCACGTACTGGGGTTAGGTTAATTGGCTACACTAAATTGCCCATAGGTATGAATGTGAGTGTGAAAGGTTGTCTGTCTCTCTATGTGGCCCTGCGACAGGCTGGTGACCTGTTCAGGGTGTACCCTGCCTCTCGCCCTATGACGGCTAGGATAGGCTCCAGCGACCCTGAACAGGATGAGTGGAAGTGAATGGATGAATTTGAAATTCAAGGGCATGTGGAGAAGAGAAAAAAAAAACATGTGACCTCTTCACTTAAATAGGTTTAATGAAAATAGGTGCTCACAATACAATCTACTCTAAAACTTTATTCACAGCAAAGTTTTAGCAATGTGACAAGAGTTCGTCTTGAAGGATGTCGTGACAGAGCATAAATACATACAGTCAATCAGGAAGCTCCAAGAAGCTTCTATACGTTTTATGGAGTTATCCTTCTTTAGAAAGTGCTCAAACCTGAAGAACCTGGTGCAAATTTGTTCACGTTTGCTATGCTGTCACTACCAAAGTTTAAGTGTGCATGCGTCTGTGCCATCTGCTTCCAGGTATCAAGACATCCTTCACGGAGCTTCCTGATTGGCAGAGTTAATAAATCAAAATGGATTATGGATGGCGTTTTCAGCCGTACATACCAGACAACTTAGAGTTTATACAGCTTGATGTATAAATGTGATAATTCACTGTGGATAGTATATGCTGTAGAACAAAAAGTTTTAACCTAACATTCTTCTTAATATAGAATATAATAATAATATTTTTTTCCTATATTTGTCTTAAAATGATGATGTTGTGCATAAAGTATAATCTGAAAACATTTTAGGTTGTCTGGACCGTGGAATATGAGTTTTCAACAAATATGAAATTGGCTGTAAGAAATATTATCATCAAAACACTCTTTGATTGAAATTGATTTGTATTAATGGTAATAGATATGCCAAATTAATGAAGCACCCATATGGAAATAACATGTTGGAGGCTGAGACCTGTGAATATACTGTTAAATGTTTTTTTTTAATTGATTATCCATTTTGTTTATCACACTTTGCCTGCATTCCACTTTCAGTCACTAACAAAGGTCAAAATTATGAAACTGATTCAGCACTTGAGATTCAGCTTATAAACATAACTGAGTGTTGATTAAGCCCAATACACAAGATTTCTGCTGATACAACGTTCTAAACAATGACCAGGGGAAGTGAGGAGAGGAGAGAGAGAGAGACCCATTTAACAGTATATTTGAAAATACTCATGCTCAGATTTCAACAACGATAACCGTCACTCAGAAAAAAACTGAGCTTGAGCTTAAGAAAATGTCCTTTCCCCGTTAAATATTTATCATGTCTCAGAAATAAAATTCTTCTCTTCTTTTGTCTGATCAGAGGTTGCTCTTTGCCTTGAATTATGCATTTGAGGAAGTCTGAAAGGAGAGAAGAATGAGGAGAAAAAAGGTGGTGAAGAATAGAGGGGTAGAGGCAAGGCAGATAGAGGTTAGAGGCAGAAGTCATCCAGGAAAACGTGACAAGCATGACCTCAGTGTTCATATCCTCTGCTCTCCATCCTCTACTCGGAACCTGGAAATACTGCAAGAATGCGAGAACGCAGGATGCACCTGTGCTTTTTCTGTGGGCCTGCTGGCCAATGGTGATTGGGGTAACCAGCAATACCGTTGTCTTCTTTGTATCTTGACAAACAGAAATGGCTCATGATTTATAATTACCTGTAATGTTGGTGATTAAGGAATTTAACCTCATTCTGACATCGTTAGTCACATGGACACATGAAGTGACGATGATATTAATTGAACTGATGACATCACATTATGTTAGCATATGTTTAACTGAACATAATGAAAGCGAGAGCACCTTGAACACAGTTTGCAGTTGTGGTCAAGTTAGTTGCAAACCTACAATGAAAAGTTGCTTCTTTGTAGTGGTCCTGTATGCTATGCTAGCTGTGCTGCTGCTGCTGGGGTAGAACAGATCAGTGCGTGCGCCCAATCGAATCGAATTTTTGATCTAAATATTGGATCAGTGCATGTAGAAATCTACCTTACCTACTGCCATGCAGGTGAGGCGAGCATGCATGGCAGAATGGCTGCTCAGAAGAAAATGTTGACACTGAGTCATTTTTACAAAATGCTGTCACATTCGAACGTATACTTATCTGAAATCACAAGATAAAATCAACTGAACATTAAATGACTCATTTCTCAGCCTGGCTTCCAGCCGCTGCCGATACAGAGAGAAAACCGCCTTTATGCCCCCATCCCACGCTCACACGTGGCCACACGCATACAGCTGATAATACCACAAAGTCAAATGTGCATATGCACACGGTTAAGCCTGTGTGTTTCCCCCAGTATTAAATGGGACTTAGTACACAAAATAATGGTATCCTGGCTTCTTAGACAACACTAATCCACTTTCATGCCATGACATTCTGACGTGTCAAACCATGTTCGACGTCCCTGCTTCATTAATGAATAGCAACATCAATTAATCTCCTTATTAATGATTCATGGAGTCTGTATGCAAATTCTTCTCTCCTGTGTCAGAAAATCCACACAGCCATTCAGATTAAAAACTGTATGTGCTCTAAAGTGGTGTTTTATCATGAGCTACGAGCACCTTTTACCTCCAGCTCTTCTATATCTCCTTGTGTGTGAGTTTACCCAGCACGTCGTGTACACATGTTCCTGCATTGCCTAGTGACTTTTATTGGTTCATTTGTGAAGTCGCTGTGGTTCTTAAGATTAAACGTGTTGATGGCTTTTTGATCTATTTGTATCTTCAACAGTAAGTTCCCAAGAAAAGCTAAAATATCAGTATTCATCATAAAAAAACAGGTTGTCCAACAAAATAAGTCTCCATTAATGAACAGTTTACTGTAACTCTGGACAAACTAATAAAAACACTATTTAAAAGACAAAGAATTAAAGCACTGAGCCCACACAGTTAGCCTAGCGTCTTTAATTAACATATCATGAACTTTTAATAAAATTCAGTAACATACTGTCAGTGCACACAGTCAATAGAAGCCATCCCAGAAACATTTTAATGCTTTATAATAAAATTATGCACAGAATATCTGGTTTTCACCTCATAGTTTTTTACTTACTGTAAAATCCTTCTTCACAGGCAACTAATTGTTTCACAGAAGACTCAGGGGGCAAAAAAAGTTTATATAGCTGTGAATTCAGTGGCACTTAATTCTGGCTTCCTTACAGACCTCTTTCCAATTTATGTTGACTATTTCTGAATTTGTTTAAGCTGCACAAAGCACCATTCTCTGATGAGTTGCATATTCCCAGCTATAAGACATGCTATCAATCAGTCACAGTAATTACCGCCTATTTGTAGTCCTCTTGGTCCTCTCTGTTTAACTGCAAGAAAAAGCAAAACAAAGGAAAAACTGGGCATCTGTCATCAACAGGCTTTTACCTCCTTATTGTTTAGCCTTCTTTTTGGCTTCCCCAGTTGCCTGGTTACTATTTGTGGTGCCAACCTTTTGAACAGAAACCGTGCAAATGATTGTAATCAACATGTTGATTAGCTTAATATTCAGTATGCTTACAGAAAGACTAATAATTTGATTAGCACCTAATCTGAACTGAGCAAGTTATCTTATATGAAGCTGGAAATTAGAGGCAATAAAATCTGAGGAGTCGACTTGGAGCACGCGTCACTGTTCTGAATTACAGTGACACACTTACAGTATTTGACTAAAATGTATTGGAAGTACTCCATATATTAATAGGAGTGTGGTACTTGGAATAGAGCCTGAAGTAACTTCTTTAAAGAAGATTTATCAGTTACATAAAATGACAAAAAACAATGCCCCCCCTCCCAATTTCACTTCTCTTATTTTGTGATCTAAATGAGCTTCCTGCGGGCTTCCTCACATCTTTCTGCACACTAACCAGATTATCACACACATCATGTAAAATTTGGGAAATCAGGTTAGTAAGAACCATGTAACAATTTTTAATCAAACGATTACATAATCTTGTATTTCACAGTAATCGCTGGTGTTCAAAGTGTGCAGAGTATCTAAATGTTTATCACACACCTATATTAAATATTTCTCTCTCTTTGTATACAGATATCTATAGATCGAGATAGATAGATACAAAGTTTCAGATTTTCTAATAGAAAAAGCTTCAAATTCTCTGGCACATATACAGTAGATTATGAGTTGAAGTGAAACACAGCAACGTTGATGTGGCAGGTCCGCAGACGTGTGGATAACTGTCCTTTGAAACGGTCATTTTTTAAATATAATTTAGTAATTTTGTTGTCTTGCTTTGGCACACCGACAACCAATTTAGAATCAATAGTTAAGTTAAACCCAAACATGTTTTTGGATTGTGGGAAGAGGTGAGAGGTAACCCACATGAGCATGGAGATAACATGAAAGGCCCCGGCCTGGATTTGAACCCGGGACCTTCTTGCTGTGAGGGAACAATGCTCACTACTGTACCGTCGTGCTGCCCAGTTTTGTTCCTGAAACCATGAAACCCATTTTTCAAAGACAAAACCGACTTTCAAAGCCTGTCTTGTAGGACACACTTATAAAATACATCAGAAAACATAAAAATATAGCATGGAACATTAACATTAGCAGCAGGAGGCATACTAATCTAATGGGAAAGAGAAATGCACTGGATTTTATCCCTGTGTGGCAGGAAGACAGGGCCTTTAATATGCTGAGTAGGATACAGCAGATGCAGGAATTTGACCTGCTTAATTAGAGCTGGCACATTCCAGATAGTTATGCAATACAGGATTGACACACTAACTGAAGGGAGGGAAAGTACGAGCTCATGTGCGGTGCGGTAAACATGGCACATATTCTGTGACAGAAGCCTGTACGCAAACACAAACTTCACATATCAATATAATTGAATCCACTTGGGCAACTGTTGTCCGAATTTATGCAGTAGGAGATTACAAGTGCAATCACACACACACACACACACACACACATATATCTATGTATCCAAAACACCCTAATCTAGACCTTAACTATAATATTTTTGTTTGTCATTTCGTGTCCACACACAAAAATGTAAAAGATTTAGACAAGCCACTCGAATCCCACGATAGGAGAAGAAAACAGGAAAAAGTTTGTGGCTTTTCTTGCTGCCATTTGCATGCAAATAACAATCTGACACTCGGGCACGAGCCCCCCGGTTGTGTGATTTAATAACCTTCTGCACACATCAAGTGCACATCAAGGAACACACACACAGAAACACACTATGGATTTTCATGATTTACATCTCTGTAATAAGATCTGTCTGCTGCCATCACTTGATGCCGCCTGATCATCCCATTGGCTCAGCATGTTTTGCATCCCGGGGCCTGATCAGCGAACTCCTTTAATGTTCCACATCTGTGCAACAGGATAAGAGAAGATGCCACCGGCAATCATGCTCTTCTGTGTTGGTGATATGGGTTTGAGCCAGTGATGCAAGCATGTGTGATACAGTATGTTCGTGGTATGAATGCATTCTGTGTATATGATATGATAATGGGATGAAGCAGATCATATTTGCCTTAGGTAGTGCAGGTATCACTGCATGATATGATAAGGCCTGTGATTGCAGTACTTACATTATATGTACTGACTGGTTTTGATGTGGTTTATTTCACTAAGACAGGTCAAATATTCTCATTCATCAATACTGTACATACATATGATATATAATTTCTCTCTGTAGCTGCAAACATGGATCACTCAACAAATAACATGTAAGCAGGGAGGCCTGAGAGGACTATAAAAATAATGCCAGATGTGCCTTTAAATCATGAAAACAATATCATATAGCAACATAACTTATATTGAGTGGCTACATGATCAGTTCTGAAACATCTTCTAGTAAAAATTGCCTGCTTTACACTTTTTTTTTTTGGTTGCTTGTCTGTTGCATCTGGATTTCAGTGTAATAGTGAAATGAATCCCCAAATTTGCATTCATATAAAATCTTTATGGTGTACTTTTAATTTTACCAGTTAAACTTCCACATATGCAGCTAAAGTACTAAATATTCCATCTGCATAGCCAAAACGATTCAATTTTGAATATATATATCTACTAAAAAGAGTATTAGCTCTTCCTCAAGGGCAGTTATTGTTATCAGTTTGTTTCCTCCAGGCTAATGGAGCAACATAGGAGCTACAGCCTACCTGCATGAAGCAGACATTAGTGAAAAAGAAGTGCAAAATTGTCTTAGAATACTGTTGCTCTACACTAACTGCTAAAACAAGGAGGGCTTTTGCTTTGCAAATGGCTTTCATCTGCAAGTCAAAGGCGTCAAAGCCTCCGTTTGATTTTTGTAGCCCTTAGCCTGATAGCTAGAGAGCACAATTTCAGCATAATACTCAGAGAGGCCTGAACATTTGTCCATATAAATAATACAGCACGCCTCCTTTCTGAGCCAGGGTGCCCAGTGGCATTCAGCTTAGGGATCAGCATAGTTCATCAATGGAGAAGTGGAGATTTGAGAAATATGAGGCTTTTGGGGAAACAAGCAGGGAGCCCTCAGAACTTTTTCTTGGAGAATATAATGTACTTCATGCTCAGTGTTTCTGAATAACATGCTCTTAAACTGTCAACCAGATTTAAGGCCACAACTCCTTAACACATTATTTATGAAGCAAAAAAATAAGAATAACTTGGTAGTATACTCACGTTGCCAGCACTAGGCTGGATAAATGGTAGGGTTACATCAGGAAGGGGGTCTGGTGCAAAAATCTGTGCCAAAACAAAAATTTTATTGTTAACCTCACAGAAATATTGTAATTAGGTGGACAAGAAAATTCAAGTTGACAGAACTTTTGCAAAATAAAGTCAACAATAGTCATGAGCTGAAAAATAAACTAATATCTATTGATCTATTGATGCCTCGATATTTTGAGTTTTCTCAGCTTGTTAACCGAGGAACAGGATATTTCCTAAACCTTACCGTGCAGTGAAAGATAAGAAAAAACGTCCTCAAACTTTTATCTTTTAGTCAATGATGCAGTCCTAAAAATATATAAAATACACTGCAGTGATTTAATCAGTGCCACAAGAAGTGGGTAATTTTTCCCGTTTAATAAATGATTTGGACATATTTAAGTTCAAATTGTGTCTTCCTTCATTTTTATAGGCATGGTTCTTTAATTACACTTTAGGCTACATCTGAATTAAGTGTCGGTGTATTAAGAGCTCTTACATCAGAATCTCATAGTGTCGAGGTAAATGTAAACAGTGTATGTGTTTGAATAATTCATGACTCCTTCTGTCTTTGTCAGTATTGCACCTGAAAATATTCAATTTTTACTATAGTTCACAAAGCAAATATTATTCTCTGGCATATCATATCTTTATTGTTCAGTGATGTTATTGATACCACTATAAGACATCAGGTAGCAGAAGTATGCAACAAACAGTGGATGAATTATATTTGTGACATTTGAAATAGTACGGCAGTCTAAGCACATAAATCACTGTATATCATTTGGCTTCTGATTTACGGCGTTTCTGAGACTAGTATCTGAAATGTATTTACAACTTCAGATAGCAGTTGGGACATTTTATCCTAGTCTGTGTTATTTTTCCTTTTTCTTTTCTTTTTTCAGGCAGGGATCTGGGTGTTAAAGGATAAACAAGAAAAAATATAATATATCTGGTCTATATATAAAAATTATTTCCCGTTCTGAAGCTTCAGTTTGAACATTGTGGCCATTACCATTTTTTTAAAAAAAGGACACAGTCTTTGAATAAAAGTTTTATGTCTCAACAATGGAGACATTATATTTCTCATCTGGCCTGGAAGCACCTCGGGACCCTCTGGTCTGGACTTCAGCTGGGTCATTGCAGCACCTCAATTCTTTCCTTTTTCAGTGTGTTTTAGATTTGCTGCTGTGCTTGGGATCATTGTCCAACTGTGTGACCCAATTTCAACATCTGACTTTAGAATACACAGAGGAGTTCACGGTCAACTCAGTGACTGCAAGGTGCCCGAGTCCTGTGGCTGCAAAACGAGCTCAAATCATCACCCATCCACCACCATGCTTTATAGTTGGTATGAGCTCTTTGTGCTGACTTGTGTTAACATGCTAACTGAGGCCTGTAGAATCTTTATATATAGTTTTTGTGTTTTTGCAGTTTCTCTGAGTATTGCACGATCTGATCTTGCGGTGAATTTGCTGGGACGTCCACTCCCGGGAACACTGGCAACTGTCTTCAGTGTTTGCAACATTTAAATCTTTCTCTCTGTTGAATGACTTCAGATTTTGGGGGGAAATAGCCTTATAGACCATCACAGATTAAAGAGAAGAGAAGTAATCCTCTCGGGTCATTGCTGAGGTCTTTCCTCCCTGCACTGTGGTCACCTGAATGCTGCAGACCAGCTTGCATTTGATTAGCAGCACCTGGGTGTTACGTACCTCTTAATTCCTATGGAAGCAGTAAGGGTGTCACATAATGTATAAAACCAGAGGAAGATATGAACTAACAATCCAGATAAGTCGAAACTTTCTCCTTTAGTGGATACGCCTTTCGAGCGTGTGTGTCTGTGTGTGTTTGTGTAATTCCCAAACACAAGTGCTACTTTTCCCACATATCACATCTCTCAGCACACACGCACTTACGTTCACATGCTTATATTCCACATCTAGACGCTGCATACACAAACACACATCCATGCACAAAATGAGGGTGGATATGCGGTTGCTATGGCAACCATGCGAAGGTTGCTGGGGAGTTTAACAGCACTGTAGAGACAGGCAGAGACAGAGAGGGAAGAAATATGAGAGAGTATGAAAAAAATATATACAGTTCCCCAGAGACCTTGTGTTTCTTGGCTTGAGTTGCAAACAGCCACATAGAAACCGAGAAAGCAAAACAACAGAGTGAAGGCACGAATGAAGCAAAGGCACCAATAAATCAATCCAATCTACAGTGCTGATGGGGTGGGGTGGGGGTGTGATTATATGGGAAGCCATTTATTTCAAGGCCCAATGCTTGATGGTAGAAAGTGGTGAATTGAAAAGCCATTAGAGAAAAAAAAAAATAATAAAATTTAAAAAAACACCAAGGATAGGTTGAATGGACCAATTACTTTGGGGGTTTACCACTCACCGCCATTTAATATACTGTAACCTTGATACATAATTAGTTGGATCCAGTTCAATGAAAGCATACAGTTTGCTTGATTCCTGGTGCTGTGTCAGATGCCAATCGAGCACTGGTATGATATTTCTAGTGAAAACTAAACATAAGACTTTGAAACCTTTGCCACATCTGCATTCAACGCAACACTGAAGAGATACATTATGTTTCATGCTCTTTATAGCAATACTACGATGCCAGCCCACTCTCATTGCCAGGCCATCAGATACTTCTGTTTTATTAAAGCCGCTCGCATCTTAGAGATACTCAGAAGGCATCTGTGCAATGCCGCAGCAGATTACGGTAAGATGGGTCTCATTCAATTCTTGTCACATTTGAGTCGCATTTAAATGCATTAGGTAGCATAAAGAGTCTTCTTTTAACATGCAGGACGAGTGTGTTGCAGTAGCACAATTTAACCCAAACAATTCTGCCTCGATCTATTTTGAGTGTCCAGGCAAGTATTTCTACTGCCGAACCCGAACCAGCAAATGAAAACAAAAGTGAAAAAAGAAAGAAAAAGGAGTAATGCAAAAAATAAAGTTAAAATAAAGCAAGAACTGCAGACCACAAACCCTCTAAACTCCTAACGCAAGCAATTCTCTCAAAGTGTGACCATTACCTCACAATGTCCAGTACCAACCTGTCACATGCAGGATAAGAAGGCACTGACAGTACCTGGGAAATTCTCTTAACACACAAGTGTTTATTGGTAAGAGGATGACAGTAGTTTAAGCCCCAACTGCTTTTGTTGTGCCACATCCCTACCATTGTTGTTAGGGTCAACTAACAAAGGAAGTTTAAACATTAGGCCATAGTACAGACTAGGGTTGGTTGTTGTGTTTTGAAATTTCAGGCTGTTAGTTTGATTTCAGGATAAAATTCATAAGGACAGAAAAAAAGGAGGGTTTGAGTACAGGACTGTTTAAACTTGATAGTTGGAAATGTATTTAAAAGGTATGAAAATGTTCTAAATGGACTCTAGGTTTTAGTTACTTTTGGTTGCCAATTCTGGTCTAAATTTGTGTAAAATAAATGTTTTGCAGTGTTTTGATAGCCTGCTAAATATTAAATTATAAATATTCTAACTAGCTTAGCTTAGCTTAACCTTTTTGTTGTCTTTGTTATCGCTTATAAGTAAACCATCTGGGAGTAAACACTGGCCCAAACACCAACAAGCGCCCTCTCACACATACACGTTAAACATGCAGGTCACTTAGCGCTCACAGGGTAACAAGCGAAGGAGCGTCCCTACTGCTTGGCAGTCATGGATTGATGTGTTGAGTTAATGTGCGTCTCTGAGCATGTACTGTGTGTGTGTGTGTGTGTGTGTGTGTGTGTGTGTGTGTGTGTGTGTGTGTGTGTGTGTGTGTGTGTGTGTGTGTGTGTTCTTGTTTGTATGGGGACTTAGTGTAGATGCTGTCACGCCCTGTGGCTAGCCTTGCTCTGTCATATCCATGCCAACCTCCCAGCAGCTGGCAGCTCATCCTCTTCGTCCAAATCACACACACACACACACACACACACACACACACACACACACACACACACACACACACACACACACACACACACGCGCACGCTCTTTTCCTCTCTGTCCCTGTCATCCTACCCCCAGTACCACCACCACCATCCCTCCTTGATAGTGTATCTTTGGCTTCCAGTTGCTTGATTCAGTTATATGTGTACATACTGTGTGTGAGACCGTGTGTGCATGTGTGATCATGCATGTGTGGATGCGCATGAGGATGGCAGAGGGCCTAGAGCCCCAGTCTGCCTATTAAGTTGATCAGGGAGTGGGAGCATGGTTATGGGGCTGTAATTTGGACTCTGAACAGCTCTGATAAAACAGCTTCCTCCCCCAGTCCTTGGATCGTTGTGCTGGACTGGCCACAGTTTCTCTCTCTTGCTCTTGTGGGGTTTTCTTCTTCTCTCTTTCTCCCTCTAACAACTTTCCATATTCAGAACCTACACACAATTTCCAGCTTTTTTCCTGACCTTGATGCTAAGTGAGATCACTTTTTGTGGGAATTATTTGCTCCTCAGTTGTTCAAGTTAATTGTGCAGCTTCCATCTTACTTACTGAGAGATTTGTGTAATCAAGTTGCAACAGAAATTCGCCCACCAAGGACCACCATGTGCTCAGCCACCCTTTGCACTTTGTACACAGAATTTACAGTTTTAAGAACAGGGATCCAAGTTAGCCTGGAGTAGCCTGATTCACTTGCAAAGATTTATGCTTGTGCACTTGTGTGACTCCAAGTCAGATTTTGTTGTTCATGTATGACCTTGGCATATGCATTGTGTGAGTATTTAGGTGTGTGTGTGTGTGTGTTTGTGTGTGTGTGTGTGTGTGTGTGTTCAGTCTGCTGCAGATGAGCCTTGGATAAGATCTGCTCATTTATTATTCAATTAAAGATCGCTGAGGTCATGGCAGATCATTAGCCACGGAGGTTATTTCAAAGAAGGGAGACACAAATAAAACCGAGGGACAAATGGACAAACAGAGCAGGGTAGAGACTCAAGAACAGACGGAGATCAAAAGACTTAGAAAGCCAGAAAAAGTATTGATTAATTGATTGATTTTTTTGTTTCATTATTTTCTCTGGGTTATTTGGAACCACATTTCCTATTTAATAAATTTTGCTGTGTCTCTGTGGATAAAATATCCGGATTGGCTTTGCTGATGGCTTCTTTTCATTAAACTGAAGATGAGATATATTGGAAATGTATCGGGGTGGGGGTGGGGGGGTCTGCAATGCAAATTCTAAAGCGGGCTTAAGTGATCTATGCTCTGTGAACGAAGGGGAAAGAGCTGTTCAAGACAAAAATAACCTCGGCTCAACAGCACTAACACCTCAAACACACAATTCTCTTTGCTGCACCTCCAGCATACAATGCAATTAGGAGAATTTCTGGAGTTACAGCCTTTTCGATAGCAGCAGCAATAAAAACTTAAACAACAACTTATACAACTTTAACAGACTTATACACTATTTTGGCCCATCAAACGTTGAGCATGGATAGAGATAAGTAAGAAATGCTGTACACACACAGTGTATTGTAGACGTGCCTTTACTGAATGGACAGGAAGGGGGTGAGGTCTCACTTTAGTTGCCGTGGAAACACTCATAGTATCTTCTATAATAAGCTGTGGAAACATATGTCTGTCATTTCTTACAAGACCATTGGTGAGTTTAAAGCCCTCAGGCAAGAAGAACTGTGCTTCCTGAAGTGACAAGTTATAATGATGCTTTTAAAAATGCAATATCTTTTCAATAAAAATGACATAACTGTAAATCCTTAAATAGAAGCTGGGGTATTCATTTCATTTGACAGGAGGAGCCAGGTTTATATTTGAGATGGGTTAGAAACTCTCGTTTTCTGTTCTGATATTTTGGTAAGAAGCATTCCTTTTTAATCTGCTGTTGGTAAGAATCTATGAGTATTTTTATTTTTTAAATATATCCATTTATTAGAAGTATTTGTGTGAAAAAAGAGATTAAGATGAAGCAGAGTGCTGATAGTTCCATTTTGTAGTATTACCTCTAAACTGCTCATCAGTA
This sequence comes from Archocentrus centrarchus, assembly GCF_007364275.1. Lineage (NCBI taxonomy): Eukaryota > Metazoa > Chordata > Actinopteri > Cichliformes > Cichlidae > Archocentrus > Archocentrus centrarchus. The sequence goes on along the minus strand of NC_044360.1, from coordinate 3,550,858 downwards.
GCAGCTCATAACTGCATCTCCTTGGTTCACGTTTAACCACCAGAGCGGTTATAATGAACTCATATGTTTTAATCCTGGAATTAAACTAGGTGATGAAAGGAACCTTTTCCAAGAAATGCATGATGGGACATTCCAGGAGAGAAAAATTAAAAAAAACCCAAAAAAACGTTGCAGCCAAATTACTCTGGAGACGAGAAGGTGCCAGTCTCATTAAGCAGTGACACATTAAGGATGAATAATACTGTTTTTAAATCCAAGTCTCTGCTGCAGTGCTGTTTTTTTGAAGACACGTCCTAAATAGCTTTTCATTTGCCTTTCCATGTCCAGCTTTATATTTGCACTGTTCATGTGTTGCAACCCTTTAAGCCAAACTTGCAAAAACTCCCAAGATTTAACGCTTCAGGAAGGAGACCCAAGATTTTTGTGTGGATATTAAGTTTTACAGAGCTATATTAATTAGAAATCTCATTATTGATGGCATCATCTCTCCTGGCTGACTTGGCTGCAGGTCTGGCTCTTTTTCAATGTCTTCTTCCCGCTACATCATGGCAGCTGTCTCTGTCAAACTGGTAATGGCAGGTGCTGTATATGATTGGCATAGAATGTAAATAAATGATGGACATAAATGAGGGTTCAAAAGTTAACCCAATGCAAAAATGCCTTGTACTCACCTTCATCTGTTAGCAAGCAAGCAAGGGGGTAAGTCCTGCAGCTGCAAAAAAGAAAGAAAGTCCAGTTGTCAGAAAGTTGATTTGGAAATGTCACCGTGGCATCCTTGATCCGTGACCTCAACACTTTCCTGGTGGGGGGGGGGGGGGCAATCACTAGTTTGAAGTTCATTTCTAGATTTTTAGCCAATAAGCATGCAGCTTTGCTCCATGTAACAATCAAATCCAAACCCCTTGCTTGTCCCACCTGGTTTCAAAACACCAAGATGCTAATGGTGAGTACATTTAGGTCTTCAGTAACAATGGGTGACTTCACAATGGGTACTTCCATCTTTCTCTGCCAACTGACTGACCCTCAATGACCCCGACCCTTAAACTTATACAAAACATTGTATTTTTTTTTTCCTGAAGCTCAGCCAGAATATGATATACAAAAGCATTAGATGTCAACTAACTACCCAGCACACCGCTAACTTCTAACTCTGCTCAACCTCATAAATCCTCTCTGTCATGGATGCCTGGATGCTTTGCTTGAGAACAGCTTAAATGATTTTTTTAAACCTCCATGGTACTTCTGTTTATGTTTGCCTTTGGGAACTGAAACAGCATTTGGAGCCAGAATTGGCTAATTAAAAGGCACATACCAACACACTGTGTCTCTGTACTAATAATGTTGCTTGTGTATGAAGGCTGAGTTAACAATATGTAAGTTAAAATAAGAATCTGCAGCCAGCGCAGAAATTAAAAATGAAATCATTTGCTCATGCCATCTGTCTTATTCACCGCTCTTTGCTAGCTGATTTAGGCAGTCTGCTGTAAAAGAAAAACAATTTGGGATGACATAAATGTGTGTATTAGGATATTGTTTCCAAAGATACCACAGACTTTGGACACTGCCCAGGTGGGAAATTAAAAAGCTGTGTTGGCGGTGGCCTTGATATGTGTTACAGACAGATGAATCAGAAATAGCACCAAGGTTGTGAGTGGAGGAGTTGTGTGTAATTATGTGCCTGTTGAGGTTACAGTCAAGGAAAAAAAAGAGACGGAGCGAGAAGGACGCTGCGTTTGAGTGGGTTGGAGGTGTGCTTCGAACCATCATTGTCTGGCCAACCATCGCTGTTCTAACCTTCAAGAATGTGACAGATTGGTGTGAAAATTTATAATTACATTTTTGATTGCAGTCAACATGCCACTTAGCACTGCAAAGTCTCTGTGGACTCACTTGAATGCTAATCGTCATGTTTGTGTCAGGCATGATAATACTGTGCACATATTCTGTTTGTGGATCTTCTCATATTGTTTGCATGTCAAATCAAAGAGAATTTCTCATGCACAACATCAGAGTATCAAATATTTTTCTTTACAGTACAGAGAAATCTATTGAAATCTTCCACAGTCGCAAATATGGATGTTTATTTTTTAATTAAAATGAATGACTACAGTCACACACTCTTTATAGCTTTTTCCTTTTCCCTCTCCACACGGCTAATGACTGTTAGCATCCTTTTGAACTGGGAAACACCTAAATATGATAGTCGTGTTGATAAGCAGCCCAATTACCAAGAGACTGGGTCAAAAGTTGACTCAAACTTTTTTAAATTTAAAAGAGAATAGCTTCCCTGAGTCTGTGCTTGCATCCACAGAAATAATGACTGCAGTGCTCATGCCAAAGGGATAATTAAACCTGAAGATTATACGAAACCAAACTAGATCCTCGCTCCATCCATCTCCTGTTTGGTTTTCCCGTGGGTTGAACCTGTGAAGTGAGGGGCAACTCTGGCTGGAAATGGGTTATTGACGTGGAGCACACTGTGTCATATAGGTCCTGTAGCCTGGATGATGAAGACCATTTTACTGGCTTCACCAAGGAGCACCATTTAATTCTAATCATCTAAGAAAGCCGTGAATGTTGTTCTTGTTCCATTTTTCTAACTTCCTTCTCTCATTTATATTTCTCTATCCAACTCACAAGAATGCAGTGATCAAGGATGCTCTCTCTCTTGCTCCCCCCTGTAGCACTAATGTGTTCCACTGTACAGTGTATCTGTTTAAATGTGTTTCACGCAGCAGGAAACCCTAACACTGGGCCTTTTCAAAGGCAACCTGTCTAACTGTTATGTGACAGAGAAGCCCATTTTCACTGCCAGAATACTTTACCGCACAACTCTGGCACACTTCCACTAACCAGCCTATTATATTAGAATATCTCTCCATGCATGCCACAATAACACATTTACAGCCAATGAGTGTGGGGTGTTCTGCCCTAAATTAGCCGTGACTTGCTTTTCAAAGGGTCATAAATAGCTGTGAATGATTCATAAACAACCCACAGAGGCTGCATAACAAAACAAGGATACTGTTTAACCGGATATGTTGTCATGACAGCATGTAGCACTTGGGAGACTTTACCAAACTGAATTACCAAACTAACGCACCTTCATTGTCATGGTAACTTTGGTCAGGTTGCATCTAGCATCAGTCCAGTAGATCCTCTGACACATACCATACTGGATCATTTTAGTGTAGGTGTGCGCATGTATGTTCTACTCTCCACGTGTGACAGCTATTCATGCGTGGAGGGGTGTGTATTCACATGTGGGTGAGATATTCAGTGTAATAACAGTTGTGTCATTCCCCATGCACCTCATACTCTCACTGTTGAAATGATGTGTCTTTCCAACAGCGAAACACAGTGTCACACAGAAACACTGGCAGTCTTTTCCCCCATGCAGCTCAGAGAGAATTATCATAGCATACTGAAACTGAAGAGTATTTAGGAATTTTCATGTGTCCCAGGTGCCAATTCACTGCACAATATAAGTCAGACTCATAGTGTTTAGAGAGTGGTTATTAGTTGGAGGGAACATGTGCAGGAAGTGATATGAGAGAGACTTTAATGTTGTAAGTGGTACCTCGGTTATAAAAACAACATTTTGAGATTACTGAAGGAGACAAAATGAATCTCATGTTATTTCTTGTTAAGCTGTCTTGTTAAACTGTGTGTCTCTGAAAGCCTCTGTGTCAAATCTGTATTTTTAGATAAAAAAAAAAAAAAAACACCACAGAAACCCTGTTTTTTTTTTTTCTGTCCTTAAGAAAAATAGGCCATCAAATCCAGATATGTGTGGTTTTTGCTATATATATATATATATATATGCTTTATAAGCTAGTCATCTCTATGTAGTTATTTGAACATACGCATTTATATATGCATATATATACATATGTGCAAGTGACAAGATTTTTGGTCCCTGAAACTTTCTGGTTGTGAAGTTTGCTTGCAGTTCTGAACCAATCCCATTCTTAAACTGAAGTTTGAGCAAGTTTTGGTTACATATAAGTAACAGAGAAACACAAAGTAGGTTCTACATTTGTTCAAATGCATTTCTTTTCATTTGTAAACAATAAAATGTGTATAGATGATTCTATACAACTATACAGACGTCCTGGTTATGCCAGAAAAAATGACCATTGGCCCTGCTCAGTAAGCAGGCTAGCAAATAACTTCCCAGAGAGTCAGATATGGTAGGATTTCACTTGCAGTTTACTTTAGTTGCTTGGTCAAATTTAGGCACCAAAATAATTTGGTTAGCTTGTAGAGCAGGATCTTGGTTAGAGTTTGATTCCACACTTTTACAAAGGTGAACAATGCTGGAAGGTTTCGTTTTTAGGTTAAGAGTTCTGCCCGTTCTAAAGGTGACAACACCAACACTTCCCTGAACTTAGTCAATCAGGTCACTTCACTTTAAAATGTAACAATATTTACAGCAGTTAGAATTATTAGCAGCTTGCACAAATCACCTATAGGGTTGTTCCCTGGGGAGTACAATCTGATATATTTGTGGCAAAAAAAAAAAATAGTACAAGAGCCAAAAGCTCTGAATAATATGGTTAATGTTTTCTGAAATGTGTTTTAATCCAAATCATGATCGTAACAAAATCCAAGTCACATTGTTGCTGAAATGTAAAAGCCAGCAGGCAAACCTCTCCGATACATGACCCGAATATACAAAAATAATGTAGAACAAGCACAAAAACCCAAGTTTGTATATGCTCGTTTGGAATGATGACCCCCTTTGGATGTGGTCAGTGAGCAAACTATCAAGTTAAAGTAGATTTTAGAACATGCAACAGGCTGCAGGGGAAAACAAATGTTTTGAATAGCATGTGGGCCAATGACAAACTTGATGTCAAGGGTAGGGGAAATGTCTACTGGTGCAGATTTGCCCTGGCTTTTATTCAGAGGGGAATCCAAAGTTTGGTCCAGCCCCCCCTTATGTATTCAGCCCACTTCCATCACTGCCAACACAGATGAAGCCTATGTAGTCAGCCCTGTATGTGGACAGAGCCAGAGGTGACAATGTGATAAATGTAGACAACAGGATTTGCCAGGGAAATTTAAGATCTGTCCATTTTCACACCTGTGAACACTTTGCTGCAGAAGGTGGGAGTGGTTGTTGAATTTGTCCATTTTTAGAAATATGCCCTGGCAGTGCACACTCTGGCTGTGCAGCCATTTTAAAGGTGGTTTTTACAGCTTTCAAACTTTCACTCTTGAAAGCATATACTGGCCTTTTTACATGAACAGGCTTTGCCACCATTTTTTAAATTTCTACTGGTGGAGGGCTGGTGGAGGACTTTTTCTTTTTATCCTGTCTGCCGATGTATCTGTCCATCTTTATATCTGTCTTTCCACAGGCGGTGAAATATTTCTAGTAAGGAAAGTAAAGCTTGAGCTTTAGCAGAAGGTCAGCTGTATTTAGCTTTAGATTTTGCCTTTTCAGTCCGAGACAAAAGGATGCAGTGAGCAGAGGACACTTCTAGTTATGGATTCCACTCACAGCCAGACACTAGCAGTCCTCTGTGGCAGAGGCTCACATCTGGCAGGTGCTTGTTTATGAGAGCAGTTAACACTGGATCAGGGAGGCTTTATAGCAAAACACATACACACACAGACAGGCTTGAGCTCAGACAAACAGTAGACACACACACATACAGACATACGCACACACACACACCAACACAACACCAGCAAGCATAATATAGGGAGTTGTTTGTCCTTTCCAGATTTTGGCCCCACACTCTCATAAGGAATTTGTAGAAATTATCAGACTCAAAATGACTTTTGAGTCCAGCTAAAATAGAAACTATTTTGTTACCAGTTTGTGTTTTAACTCAGCAGTAAAATAAACAAAAGTTTATTTAAGACAAATATGTTCAGTTTCACCATACAGAAGAGAAAACGTGCCACATAATCCACACTGATTTTACTGGTTTGTTTGTTGTGTCCCTGAACGATGTGGACCTACACTCAGATTTCTTCATGCTCACCAGCTTGCTAGCTGGCTAACAAGCAAAGGTACTCAGAGCCAAAACAGTTTGTTGCACCCTGAGAAAAGGGAGTGTTTTCATGACTGATTGACATTGTGTCTTACAGCAGTCCCTCATCTGTATATAAGTACCTTTTAATGATACAGCAACATGTAATTCATAAGTAAAAAAGTAAATAAGTAAACTTTTATTTATATAGCACCTTTCAAGATAAATATCACCAAGTACTTCACAACAAAAATGCTAAAACATTAAAAGAAAAAGTTCCCTAAAAGCCAGTTTAAAAAGAGGAGTTTTTAGCTGCTTTTTGACCAACGAGTCCACAGATCTGAAGCTCAGAGGGAGAGCGTTCCAGAGCTCGTTGCAAAAGTTCGGTCTCCTCCCCCTCCTCAGTCCAGGCCCAGATCGCAACCTCAGGAACCTGCTGGGGACGTATGGATCTAAAAGTAGGTTGATGCTTGGTCATGCAGAACTCTAAAAGTCAAAACCAGAATCTTAAAGTGGACTCGCAGCAGCATTCTGAACAACCAGATGTTCCAGGGAGGTTTTGGTAAACAGGTGAACAATGAATTATAATAATACAAATGTGGCTATTGTTCCCAACAGCTCTCTTTGACATGAACTGATTTAGAGAACTAAAGATCTGAGTTTAGATTTATTAAAGCTGGCAGTTAGTTTTGTTTAACTGATCAGGTAATAACATCGTTTTAGCAGCAATGCTTCACTTGAAAGCGTGCCTCTGGTATCAGTGAGCTGAATATTTGTGTGACAGGTCTGGAGCCTGATAAAGGTCAAGTGAGCACCCTTTTTCCAAGATAAAAGCACTCATCACCTGCAAAGATGACAACAGGTTTACTGGGAAAGCTCAGAAAAACAATCGGACCATAAACAATTCTAGTGTATACACACTCGCACACACGCACACACACACACACACACACGCACACGCACACAGAGAGAGCTACTCATCCTTGACTGTGAAACTGGGTTGATGGGGGGCAGCCTATCTCCTATGGCTCACACCGTGCTGACAGGCTCATTATAGTGGAGTTAGAGTGGAGACCTTGGTGTGACAGAACCAAAGTCACTGCGGCCAACTCCCTCCAGCTTTCTTTCCCACTCGGTAGTGCCTGACCAGCACAGACATCACGCCACAGGTCTGTTCATCCAAACCATGGATCCCCCAAGGAGAAGAGCTTGTTCAGACCCTAGCAACACATTCCCGAGTGATTGAAATGCATCTAAATGCTTGACAAAAAGCTAATTTCTTGTCCAACAGTTTTCCCATAGGAATGCCCGCTGTGGTCGGATGTCTGCTTTCTTTAAATCCTTTGATACTGAAAATGGAGTTCAAACAAGGAAAGAATAATAATGTTTTTTTTTTTTTTAAATCGATGAGGTGGTTTTATGACATCTATTGCACAAAGATGGCTGAAACAAGGAAAAGTCAAACCTGATCAATGTAAAACATTAGCATTGTTTATTATTTAGCATCTTTGGTCTCATTGCTTATTTTCAGCAATTATCAGGAACTTCTCAACATCTTGTATATGACACTTTTACAGTGTATTGTGCACATTACAATGGGGTGTTGCATCCAAATGCATCTTTCCATTTCTATAGTAGTTTAAGTCATCCATCACCCAACTGTAAGACGACATCAATACACAGAAAGGAAAGGCATATCTAGGAAATGTGTCACATCGGCTGCATTATATTACCATATCACATTGTTCTGTGACTGACTGGTAAGGTGGTGGAGATCATGGAAGCTGACTATCACTGGAGGGATTAGCGATAAATCTGTTTCATGACTTGCAAGCACATAACATCCTCTTCTGCCTTTAAATCTCTCTCCCGGCAGCTTTTCTCAATCTATTCCTTGATACATCACTCTGTCTCCCAACTACTTCTCCATTCCCACTTCTTTCTTTCTCAGACCCGGAGGCATGCTAGAAAAATAGACTGCACTCTAATTGCCAGTGTAATGATGCAGTCCACTCATCTCACCTGCCTAATTAATACTACAGCTGCCACCCCTGCGCTCTTTTCTCTTTCATACTCACAAATCTGCACATACTAATAATTACAGGTGTCACTTTCTTATGATTTCAGATCACATATTGTCTGCATATATATGCTAAGCCTTCTTTTTTCTGTCTTCTCTCATGGTTTTTCAGAATATTCTTTCTTTTCCACTGTAAAACATTGACCTGTCAATCTGAAATAACATCAAGATGTAAGACTACTGCTCCAGTAGCTCAAGTATCTATGGAGAGAAATATGTCTCAGAACCTGTAACAAATTATCACCATGCAAGAATTTTAAAACAAAGTACAAGTATATACTGTAACATGTTAAAGAATTTTGATGAATTTGAAATACTGCCTAGGCATGTAAATAAGTTACGTTTGCTGTATCAGGACTAATCTGCATTTGTGCTGCTTCTGTTTTAAAATCTAGCCCCGCTATGACTTGAATGGATTCTTATTGTTGTCCTTAATTTCTGTTGTGACAGATTTGTTAGACACACCGCTGAGAATACTTAAAATACTTTCAGTGATATGAGTATTATACAGCAACGACTTACTCTAATTTAAAATGTTGTCATACTGAGGTCCATTCTTGGTGGACGCGTCAATCAATCAAATCTCATCTGGCCTGCTGAGGAGGACAAGCAGACTTATTGTATCCAACATTTTCCCACTAGTCTTTGATATGCCTTGGAGTTGTGGAGCCATTACTTCATGAATAATAAGTTGATTTTTCCAGTGGTTATTCCACAAAGGAATCCAGGGTTTAAGAAATTAATGTCCAAATAAACAGTCAATGAGTCATAGTACAATTATTTTGTCATTTCTATGCTAGTTGTGTAACATTTTTTTCTGAATTAAAAACTATGATGTTTTTATACATTGCCAAATAGGCATTAATTACGCATAAGTTTAATTAAAATTTTAAATGCTATACTGAGATTAATGGAGGTTATACATGAACAATGGAGAAATTACGAATAACAAAAACAACGGTTGGTGTGCCATACTACGTAGTATAAGGATGAACTATGAGTAAAAACTGCAGTTACTCCAGGTACCTTCATGCCTAACCGCGTGCCGGGGGCTGCCGAACCATTTATCACTGGCCTTGCAAAAACACAAAGCTCATTTGAGTTCTAAAGAATCCTACAACCATCAACCGAGTTTGTGTTAATGAAAAATCACCCATTGTCGAAAGCTAGTTATAGATGAATTAATATATAATACAAACATGTTTTAATTTCTGAATAAGAAGCTGTAAAGGGAGAAACTGGAAAAATAACTAAAAACCTTTTCATGCACAACCAAAGATGTGATTTGGCTCATGGTACTCTTTTTCATATTTTCTCTTTTTCAAGGTAATACTGCAAAATAAGTGAAATCCTCATGAGGATGTGGATTTACGACTGTTGAGGGCAAAGAAGTACATTTGTAATCACCACATAATATACCTGCAGTTAATACATTGTCTGGTTCTCTCAAGTTTGTTTAATAATAATGTGAATCTCTCTGCTAAGTCTTCATTCAGTTCAGTTCAATCCATTTTTATTTATTTAGCACCAATTCACAACAGTCACCTCAAGGTGTTTCATATTATAGAGTAATATTAGAAATATTATAAAGTGTTTCCTCATAGGCCCCTTTTGAGAAAGCACTTGGTGACAGCGAGGAAAGAAACTCAGATTTAATAGGAAGAACCCTCAAACAGCACCAGGATCAGGAAGAGGGGGCCATCTGCTGTGCTGGGCTGAGGGTGAAGGGAAAGAGAAGAGAGCAAAGAGAGTTGGGGCAAAAGGTAAATTTGACAGAGAGAGGCAGAGATTAATAATTGCTATGTATAAGGGTGGTGTATAAACATGTGGAGAGCGAAAAGAATTGAGTGAAGAAGAAACTCTGAGTGCATCATGGGAAGTCCCAGAGCAGCCTAAGCCACTAAACTAAGGGATGGATCAGGTAGAGAGGCCTGACCGCTGAAGGCTCTGCCTCCCATTCTACTTTTAGAAACTCTGAGAACAAAGTGCTCTGTTAGGATAATATGGTACAATGAGGTCTTCAGAATGGGCCTTGATTATTTAAGACCTTTTATATGAGGAGCAGGATTTTAAATTAAATTCTAGATTTAACAGAGAGTCAATGAAGAGAAGCAAATATTGGAGAAATATGCTCTTTTTCTAGTGCCTGACAGAACTTTCACTGTAGCTTTCTGAAGGCTTTTCATGAAGCTTACAGTACTGCTTGATAAACAGTAGTCCAGCTTAGAAGTAATAAATGCATGTACTAGCTTTTAAGCATCACTCTGAGACAGGATGTTTCTAACTTTAGATATATTGCGCAATGCAAGAAAGCCGTCCTAGCTATTAGTTTAATATGTGCATTGAAGGACATATCCTGGTTAAAAACTCTGCACAGTGCTACTGGAGGCCAAGTGAATGCCGTCTAGAGTAAGTGGCTACAGCAGGATGAATATGTTAGTTAAATGACATTAACTATCATTAACTTACTGTCAGAATCCTCAAAGCACAGGCCAAGGAGGAGGATTAGCAGCAATCTTCCACTCCAGCTTATTAATCAACAAGAGACCCAGACAGAGTTTTAATTAATTTGAAAACCTGGCTGTTAGCCTTGGACACCCTAATTGGAAAACTCAAAAAAATAACTTTTGTTATTTATGGTTCACCTGACCCTTACTTACTTTTCATCTGATTTAGTTCTCAGGTCAGACAAAATAATTATAGTTGATGATTTTAATATCTAAGTAGATGCATACAATGATGCATTTAATCTATTATTAGACTCAGCTGGTTTCTCTCAAAATGTAAATGAGCCCACCCACCACTTTAATCACACTCTGGCTCTTGTTTCGACATATGGCATAGAAACTGAACATTTACAGTATTCACTGAAAAACCTCTTTTGTCTGATCATTTCTTAATGCCATTTAGAATATTGGATTACACTGCAGGGAGGATAAATTTCATAACAGTAGTAGTCTTTTGACAGTACTGTAACTAAGTTTGAGGACATAATTTCTCTACTGTTATCTTCAGTGCCACCACAGTGCAGAGCAGCTACCTAAACTCTGCTCCCACAAAGGTTGTTAACAATCAAGGTAAAAGAACAAACTAGAAAATAACCTAAACTGGGAGGTGTAGCTAGAAACACTGAGAATACACAGAACCAGGGAGCAGGACACAGCCACAGAGACAACAACAATCCGATAAGAGACAAGGGGAAGACTGAGACAATATACACAGAGGGATAAGTAGGGAACAGGTGGGGAGCACAGCTGAACACAATCACAAAATGAGACAAGGAAGTAAAGCTAAACACAGAGCACAAGAGACAAGAACTTACAAAGTAAAACAGGAGACAGGAACGCAGACTAGACACCGCACAGGAAAATAACAGCACAACAAGACACATGAGACTAGGGACAGGACAGAGAGACAGGACAGATATGAGGGTACCACACAGGGAACAGGGATTCAATATAAATAACTATAACTAACAAATACAGAACATTAAACAAACTAAGAATCTAAATAAATAAACTAAGAAACACAATGAAACAGAACCATATAGGTAAAAACACAAAACGCTGGGCATAAGGCCCAGGACCGTGACAGGCTCCTCTGAAAAAGAAAACTTCATATCAGTGCTTGACTTCCTGGTATAACTCACAAACCTGCACCTTAAAGCAGAAACCCTATAAGTTGGGAAGGAAGTGGCATAATTTAGAAGATCTTTATTTAGCTTAGAAAATAAGTTTTTTTGCTCTTTAAAAAGCCATAAAAACTAGGACGTCTTGCCATTCATCACAGATCACACTCACCAATTAGTTAAACTGCAGGAATGTCTTAAAGACATTAAGGCCTTGATGACCTCTAATTTTCTGCTTCTAAATTCAGATAAAACTGAAGTTATTGTTCTCGGCCCCACAGATCTTAGAAACATGGTATCGAAGCAGATACTTTGGATGGCATTACTTTGGCCTCCAGTAACACTGTGAGAAGTCTTGGAGTCCTTTTGTCCAGGATATGTCCTTCAATGCACATATTAAACAAATATGTAGGACCGCTTTTTTGCATTTGTGCAATATTTCTAAAATTAGAAACATCCTTTTCTCAGAGTGATGCTGAAAAGCTCATTCATGCATTTGTAACTTCTAGGCTGATAATAATTCATAATTATCAGGCTGTCCTAAAAGCTCCCTGAAAAGCCTTCAGCTTATCCAAAATGCTGCAGCTAGAGTACTGACAGGAACTAGAAAGAGAGAGCAGATTTCTCCCATATTGGCTTCTCTTCATTGGCTCCCTGTTAAATCTACAAATTTAAAATCCTTCTCCTCACATACAAGGTCTTGCACATGTGACAGACGTGAAAGGGTCTGGAGACTCCATGGAGAATTGATACCATTGATTGACCCCGACGCTCGCCTGACCTAAATCCAATAAAACACCTCTGGGACATCATGTTTCAATCCATCGAATGCAACCAGGTTGCACCTCAGACTGTCCAGGAGCCCAGTGATCACTTTGATGTTTGAGGTCTCAGCCCTCTGTTTTGTGGGCCATTTTCATTTCCATCGAAAGATGTGGAATCCTTTAGTTTCTAACACATTACCCAGTCCATATCAGTATAGGTATCCAGTATGTTTTTTTTCCCCATTGAGATCTGCTGTTTTCAATTTTTTTTGAGGAGTTTTTATAATGTAAATGTAGGATAAAGCTGAGGCCTATTATATCTATTTCTCATTTATGCTTAAGGCCTTAGTGAGATTCAGGTACATCTTCGGTTCACATGACTTTGTCACGTCATGTTGTATTTTAGGTAACTTTAGGACAACTGGGCCCCAAAAGTTGAGTTCTGCAGACCCACCTGTGTTTGTGTAACATGAATTAGTGAGGGGATAAAATTTAGCTAAGTGGGGAAGGTCTAAGAGGTGTTTTCATAGCAGAGGTTGGAAGAAGATCCATCATTACGACACCTGCCAGAGCTGTTGTAAACCATTGGTTACTCTGGTGAGGTGTGTTTCTTTAGTACATGTGGGACGAAAGTTAACAGAGCCCCAAAAGGTGATTGGTTGGGGATCAACTGAGACTTTATGTAAAGTGAGAGGAGTCAAAGGCACGTAGGCAGTTACCATCTTTGAGGTTATAAAATGATGCGCTCACTCTTTGTCTCTCTCTTACTTTGCTCTTCCTCTTCCTGTCCTCTTGCTCTGCTCTTCTTCTTCTCTTCCTGTCTCTGCATCTTTCTCTGTCTCTTTGTTTCTCTCTTCCCTTTCCTTTTCTTCGCTCACACGGGGACCCCTAAAATCAAAACCCAGCACTAGCAATACAACTACTGGGCAGCACTTATAACCATCTTTAGTGGAAGCAGTAGTGCATTTGCTGTGAGTTGCATTTTCCTGATGAAAATGTAGGCAGTGTTTTTCTCAGGCCTTTTTGGGTCACCAAAGGCACTACGTGATGCCGGTCCTGCGGCACAGCGGAAGTCTTGTGTAAACGTCTGCTCAAGTAATATAGTAATTATTTCCTTCTGCCTTTTTCTTGTCCTCGTTACATTAAAGAATGCTGTTGACGACAAATTTTCACGAGGTTCACTTTTGCTTTTGTTGTTGCAGCTATTTTCTTTTACTTACTCTTTTCATTATTGGCTGCAATCTTTTTGTAAAGTATAATGTATTGCTGTTCAGAAATAAAAAACAATGAGGATAAAAGGGCTTGTTCAAATTACACAGAATGTCTTCTTTTATTCCAGTCAGTTCTCTTTCATTCATTGTGAGAGTGGAGGATATATGCTTCACATGAAAGAGGATCCAAGCTCACTCAGTTCATAAACTGACCTCATGTTTGTGTTCATCTGTTCGGTTCTGATCATTTTCTTAGTCTTTTTCCAATTACACAAAGTAACCCTTGTTATGGTACAAGCATAACTGGAAATCCATGTGTATTGCAGTATATACAGTCTGAAGGAGTTGGTTCAGAGCACTGTACTGTCAGTTCTTATGTTGTGCTCAAGAGCGCCGCTGCTTCTTGACATGAGAGCTTTTGTATAAGGTAAGTTAATTTCTTCTCAGGATATCTAGTAATGAATTGCTGTGATACCCTTTAGACGGTGCTGTATGCTTTGGTCCAAAACAATGTTTTTAGCATCCAATGTTTTATATACATATATATATTCAATATTAATATTAACCTTATGAGAAAAAAACTGACGTTCACATTTCAAAATATTAAATTCATGAACAACCTACAGTGGACTTCAAGTGTTGTATAGACCAGTTTAAAAAAAAAAAATCCCAGAATGCAACAGGTTTCTATTTCTAGACATGTCAATTTCATACACAAAATGATGATGATACAAAATTTGATAGAAAAACGGTCTTTTCTGTGGACACCACACATAGCAAGGCTCCATTTCAGGGCACCAGTGATATAGACTCATATATGCTATAACCTTTAAATACATGGGAGCTTCTTTTTTCACTCATTTTATCTCAACTAGCAGCAGTTTCAATATATGAGGTCAAAGACTCGGTCAGGCGTCGGGGGTGGGGTGGGACGACTCTAAAATATTACATTTTTCCAGCCCGTATCCCGTAGTTTTCTGTAGCACAATTGTGTCATCAGGATTCATTTCAGACGGTGCCCCAAATCTGAACTTAGCGGCTCGTTTTTGTTGAATACCTTTGATTCTCTTCTTCCTGTTGAGGATATACTCAACGCTTCATGTCTCTGTCCATGAAAGCAATCCGGCTTTTGCTTGAGAGTTCACACAGAGGGTAACAAAAGAGAACAGCAGAGGTCATCACTTTAGGTTTGAATGAATGCAAATCACATTCCACTCTCCCCTGCTGTGAATGCCAACTTTCCTTTTGTGATCATCCATTATCTGATATCACAATAGGCAGAATAAGCATCTTTCTTCTTCATATTATCCTAATCTATCTTCAAACTGGCACATTTGCTTTGCGTCAGTCCTTATCAACTTTTGCCTGATGCCGATTTACATTTAATTTGTTTTTGTTTAGTTTGAGAAAACAACGATTTTAGCCGTCAGATATGCATATTCTTGTATATTTCCACAAACAACAGAACCACACCAATCAGCTGAAAATAATCACCTGTCAAGTGTGACACTAGAAAAGGACTGGATCGCGCTCTCTGGGAGGGCTGCTGCCCCACACTAAGTACTCTAAGTATCTGGGGATCTTGTTCACGAGTGATGGGAAGGTGGGGCCCGAGATTGACAGGAAGATTGGTGCTGCATTGGTGGAGATGTGAAGAGATATCCGAGCTCGTAGGCACAGCTTTTGATTCACAAGCCCGTCTACACTCCGAGTAGGGATGAGTTGATATACCACTTTTGAAGATAACTGTGATATTAAAGAATTAAAAATTAAAATCATGTCAAAAACACACAAACGATGATCTCATAAATGATCCAGGATCAGCAGCAGTATCGTTAGAAGCTCATTTTTCAGTTTACTGTGGCTGTCCTCCCTTTCAGGAGCAGACCTTCAGTTATCACTGCGCTGCAGCCTGCAGATTTATGGCTGAAAGTAACTACCCCTAATGGTATGCTTTTCTGTTGCTGAAGCCACTTCTTTCTCTAACTGGTAGAGGTGCACAACAAATCGAGTCACTCACACAGGTGTAGTCAGGGTGTAGTTAAGCCCCGGAGCGCTCCACTGGTTAAACTGTTGAGGACTTAATCATTTATTATCCTGTGGTACCACTCCTGTGGTACACCCTGAACACGTCACCAGCCTGTTACAGGGCCAACATAGAGAGACAAACAACCTTTCACACTCACACCTATGGGCAATTTAGAATAGCCACTTAACCTAACCCCAGTAAGTGCACATCTTTGGAATGTGGGAGGAAACCAGAGTACCCAGAGGAAACCCACACAAGCATGCAAACTCCATGCCAAGGTGGAATCGAACCCAGACCTTTCAGATGTTATTCTAACTGTGAGGCAGCAGTGCTAACCACTGCACCACCTTGCTGCCCAATAGATATATATTATCATTAATTATTTTTATTTTATGAACCCTCAGTTATGTAGCTGAACGACTGTAAGAATGATTTCATGGATACCACTGGCTGAAATAAGGCATCTTGGTTGGGTGGTTGGGCTCAGGATTAGAGATAGGGTGAGGAACCCAGCTGTGATTGTTGGGCATCAGGATGCCTGCTGGGTGCCTCCCCAGCTAGGCTTGTCCTAAAAGAGAAGAGACCCAGAACTTCCTGGAGAGATTATAAACTTCATGTGGCCTCCTCATGCACCAGGGTTCTGCTGGAGGAGCTGGAATATCTTGCTGTGCAAAAGGACATGTGGTATGCCCTGCTTAGTGTGGTGCCAGTGCAACGCAACTTTGTGGAAGAAAATGGATGGAAGGAAGCACGACAACTGAGAAAACAGGTGGACTTTTGATAGGATTTCAACATTTTTCTCTTAGTTAAATGTTTACTTCAAAGTCCTTCATCATCAGTGGGGGGTAAATAATCCTCTAAAAATTGGTAATACCCTGTAAGATAATCCCTCCCTGCCTTCGGTTGTGTTTTGATTAAATTCTTTCACAGAACCTGGGGCTGAGAGAGCTTTATATGGACTCTTCATATCTATAAATTATAAAAACATTTCAGATTTTATGACTACTAATTTGCAACAGTCATTGTGGTGCTTTCTAAGGTTGGGTTACATAATACTGAAAATGATGCAGCCACAAATTAGAGAGCAGAAATTCATCAGAAGACAAATTTTAATTCTATTTTAGAGATGATCCTTTTTGGGGGGTTTTGTTGTTTTTTTGGTTGGTTGGTTGTTTTTCAGAAATGCAGTTTTACAGCATTTAAGAACATGCGGGCACAGGTTTGAATTAAGGACTGTTTCCAAAATGCACTCTGACAGGAGGCCTTGTTTTCTAGGTGAAACATTACAGCATCTGTTTTGTCTTGGCAGCATTTGTTTTGCCATTTCCCGTGTTCCACACAGACTGCTTCCCTCCAAAAATAATTGGTTTGCAGGAAGTGTGATGCTGCTTCTAAGTGCCCCATCGTTTTCTTACATTTAAATTCAGCTAGTCTTGCACCAGAGTGAAGTCGGGTCAGGAATAATGACACAGATTGTTTTTGCTTTTCACGTATTATTATTTGAAAACTGAAGGAAAGATGGTAACAAAGGAATATTGGAATAAGTACAGCTGAAACAGCTTGAGTAGTGGCAACCAAATGTCAATAATCATAAAAAAATTAATTACAAATAAGAAATTTCAAATGTTCATCAGTTGCTAGTTTATAATTTCTCATGTTGAATCATGAACATTTCAGTTTGAATCTCACACGGTGCTTCAGAGAGTTTGTAAATTTTACTTTGCAGTGAAAGTTCAAGAAAACTTTAACATAAAAACTACAAAGGGTTTATACTTTATCTATATATTAAAAACAACCTCTAAATACGCATAGATGTTTTGTCACTGCAGTTATTTCGAAACCATTTCCAGCTGCCTCTGAACCTGCTTTCAGTCACAGTGTTGATGTTTCTAATCAGCCTCAGAGCCCGTTTTGTGTGTTCCAATAAGGAATGATGCATTGTTCAAGCAGTGAAATTACATTTTACATGCATAAGAATTTAAATCCCACCATCAACATTTGGGAGATGAAGTGGCTGCCAGTTTCCAGAAGGTTATAACTTTAAATTCCTTTGTGTCATATTATCCTTGGCAAATGCCTTCTTAGATGTGCCCTCTAGCAGGATCAGCACAGGGGAGGGACTCTTTAGTGAGCAAATATTTCTAAAGGGACACAAAAAAAAAAAAAAACTAATCGGAAACAGAAGGCAAAAGGGGGTAAGCCTAATTATATGATTACCCTGACTGACTTTTCTGCTGCTTAATTTTGTCCAAAGGTCAGAGCTTTCATGACACCATTGTTCTTCAACACAAACTGCATGCTCGCCTGCATAAATCCTCCTCTGGCATGTTTTTGCTATTTTTTCTGAAATTAGGATGTGATAAAACTGTCACTCCTGTGGTACCTTATTAGCTAAGTGCATTGTTTCCCTTGTGTTAATTTTCCAAAGGGCTCTCCAGAATCTCAGGCAGAAGACAAAGAAGACGAGAGAGAGAAATGATTATGTAGAATAAAGAGGAAACGGCAAGAAAAACGTCATAGTAAACGTATGTCGGGCTGTGAGTCCTGTGTGTAACAAGTAATGTGGTTACATAATAGGCAAGGTTTCTTTTCTTCATACAGAAAATGGCTTTTGGAGCTGACCCCCATGTTTTAAGGAAGATCACGATTTTTAGGAGGTAAAGACTGTCTAAAAACATGTTTTGGTCTCCACGTTTTAATGTTAGATTTGGCAGCTTTTCTTTTTTACCAAAACCAGAAAACACTTTTTTTTGAATGGGTTCAAACTTCCAGTAGACCTTAATTTTATCTCATCACTCCAGTTAAAATGCTCTGAAAGGCACCAACACCATAAACACATGAAACAAGCAATCCAGCTCAATAGCTTTAGTTGGTTCATTCCTTGTTGGCTTAATTTTTCATCCCCAGAGGTTGCTGCTTTGGTGGAGGTCAAAGAGTCAGGCTAGGACTTTTTTAGAGCACAGTCGTCTGATTAGAGACTTTTGATTTGTGTTTGCTGCTTGCTGATAGTGCAGGGTGTACTCAGTCCCCTTATCTGGACTGGAGTATAAAGAAAGCTCTCAGTGGAAGGATAAACTTCTGAACTGGATGACCACATCGCCTGTAACGTATGTGCTCATCTCTCTTGTCCTTGGTCTAAATTCTCCCTTTGAGCCACAGAACCATTAGTAAGCTCTGCTCCACCTAAATAACAGCTTGTAATCAGCATTTCATTTCATTCCCGCCATGCTGATGGTGATGATGAGACTGAGCTCGATGTACTTCCGCATCAAAGTTTAGAAAGACTACAGCACATACACCAGCTTCCTGAGATTTTAAATGTAAGGTGTATGAATGTCTGTGCATAGAGTATAGGTTGTTGATGCTGAATCTAATATCAAGATGCGTAAAAGAGATAATCCCTGAATCTGTCAATTGTATGGGGGTGGGGTGGGGTGGGGGGTGATCTAACATCCAATCAAAGTGACTCAGAGGGAATTATTATGCACAGAGATAAGTAGTCTAAGTGATAAAGTGTTCATATTTATAAAGGGAGAAAGTCAAAGAGAGGGAGTGTAAAAGAGAGCGAGTAGAATGAAAGAAGAGATAAGGGTTTGGATTGAAGCCTTATCTCAGTGTTAATGCTGTTTCCAGAAGAGCTGAAGTGAACAGGGAGGACTTCACCTAGCAAGGTGTGGTGTTCCTGCTATTATTTGAGCAAATCTACATATTATCTCTGTCTTTATGTTCTTGCAATACGGCAGATGACCATGATCAAGTCTGGATAGTAAAAGATTATGCTTATGATGAAATAAATACCTCAAAGATCACGTTTAGATGAAGTTAGCCAAAAAAAAAAAAAAAATTGTATTTTTATTTTTGCTTTGTGGAATATGGCCGCCGCTGTCAGTTTGGAATCACAGAGGCTACTTCTGACTCGGTTTCCTTGGTTCAGGAAAATGTAGCTTCTTGCAGCAAAGGCAGAAACCTGTCTGTGCCAGCAACACATGTGTTATGTATTTAGCTGTTTTCTACATAAATACATAAATACACTCTTAATTAACTTTATTCTTTGGCAGCAGCCTTCATGCCTTCAGTGTTTACATCAAAACCTCTTGATGTAAAGTTCAATGCCAAATTGTATTCACTGCATGGATATAGTGTGTGTGTGTGTGTGTGTGTGTGTGTGTGTGTGTGTGTGATTAATTCATATAAGACGTTAATTAAATTCCCAAGAGAATTTTTTTATTTACTATGTGATTAAAAATCGTCCGTGCTGGTTTGTGTGTATTAGAGAAAAGTGTAAAGACGATGTGCAGGAACAGAGAAAACAAAGGGGGACCGAGTTCATCATCAGCGACCTTGATGAGTTTTTGTTTTAATTTGAGGGTCAGCGATCAGTCAGAGCTTTGAATTATTGAGTAACCTCTTGTCTCTGGTGAATGAGTTGCGAGATGCAAGTGAGGCTTCAGAGGGCTGACGGTTAGATGGAAGGAAAGGTTTGTGCCACGTCCTGCATGCAACATTCAGTGTGAGACATGTTTTATTTAAATACCAGAAAAGCTCGGCAACTGGAAGCACCGAACAACCGGAAGCTGCAAATTTACACCTGAACGGTTGAATGTTGCACTGAAATAAGGAGTTGGGTTAAATTTTTAGGAAAGAATTACATCTGGAAGGTTTGAGTGGTTTATATTTCCTGACTGGATTGTTGTTGTCCTAACCGTCATGCTCAGGGTTTCCAAGCTTCCCTCAGCTGTTAACAGAAGCCATCCAGTAGCTTTTAAAATGCCTGCAATAGGAACACGCGCCCCTTCACCTAAGAAATTCCAGGCTTGCTTAAAAAGCTCATTTAGTAATTATATACCTGTAAAGGCAATTTTCAGAAATTAAACTCAAATTGAATTAGACCACAATTACACCATCACACAGGAGTGTCTTGAGCAGAAAAATGTGTTGTGTGTATCATATTTGTTAGACAGCACACTTCTGGAATGTAATTTTGGGTTGATGGTGACCAAATAACTGACCTTTTGTCACAGACCTTGTTTACATATATTTAAAAATCATTATTGTGTACTAAGTGTGCAATCTTACTTTAGTCAATCAAGTGGAGCTCAGTCTGATCTCTAAATGATGCCGCCTTTTCAAAATGCCTTTAAATATACTTTGAAATAAAAGGTAATTGTTTGTCCCTCATCAACCACAGCAATTGAGTTGGATGTTATTTCATTAGTTGTCTGGTATTAGTTGTAATGAGTCCCAGTAGGTGCTGTTTCTCTGTGAACCAGCAGGCTCAGTAGACAGTTCTCATCTATTCTGAGCATTGTTAAACCGAATATGTAGAAGATGTGTAACTGCAGTGAAGACTTAGCTGCATGCCTTTCTCCATTCCTTCTCTAGACTTCACGTTATCTCCCTGCTTTTAAGGATCTAATCAGGCCATACACTGCTTTAATTACTGAAAATCCTGTCTCATTAATGAACAATGTTTTAATCATTTCAAAACTGGCACATAATATTTATAATTCAGTCTTTTTTTTTTCTTTCTTTTGCCTTTGTGTACATCAATAAACCCTTTTTTTCATATTCTGCAGCAATATTGTCTGAAGGTGACAAAATAATAAAAACAGCAGTTCTTAGCTTGGGAAGAACTTCACAATAATACAACTTACTAAAAGTAAACAAACAAAAAAACTTTGTAAACCATTCAAACAGGGACGGAGGTATTCCAGGCAACTCTGAACAGGAGACCTTAGACGAGTCTCCTATTTTACACTGAATGGTTATTCCTCAATTCCTCAGTCGTGAGGATCAGGACACCGAGGCTACATTGCTTAGATCACTGCCTCTGTGACCCAGTTCCAGAGAAGTAGTGGTGAATACTGAGATTACATGGAGATAGTAATGCTAGAGGTCCTATAGGACTTTACTCTCATACATACAAAACACATATGGATAAGCATATTGGGAAAAACCTCCAAGACAGCATTTGGGGTATGGGTAAAATACAAGCATGTCAACACATACGTACGTAGATATACATGCACAGCAACAAGTACAATGCACACCGTTTCGTGCCCTGCCTGCTTGTCTGAAACTACCGGGCTGAGACATACTGCCCCAGATGCATTTCAATCAACCTGTCTGGAAAAATGAGAGAAGAGACTTCCCTTGATACCAAGCAAAGCCAGTCTTCATTTCAATTTTCTGTCCCATCAACAAAGGGAGGAATGAATAGGAATGCATACAGTGAACGATACGTAATGGCATTAAAGTAGAAAAGTAATCATCTCAGGCCTCCTTTGAAGTGTAGGCTGTCAATTGTATTTGGTTGTCTGCAGGTCTGATTAAACAAGCCGAGCTGAAAGTTGCTATTAAAGCCCAGAAGACATATTGCATTTGATGTAGGATTAGATCAATCAAATGTTACACCTTCTTTGATTTCCACAGTAACAAACAATTCTTAAAAGTTCATTATACAAGGTTGAAACATAATTACCAGCAGTGGATTAACATGTTATTGCTTTGTTCTAGTACAGCTCAGTAATAACTCGGTAATAAGGCAGAAACAGGACAGTAATAATATGGAAATAGCTAATTAATTGCTTTAATTATCAACTGTGGTTATAACTGAGTAATATTACAATGAAAATATGTGATTGGGTAATACCAGGCCAGAATCTGGGGCTAATAATGTGAAAACAAACATACGAGGCATAATAGTAATATTAATATTTTGGTAATATTAAAATAACCTGCTAACAATAAAATGGTAATATCTGCATGTACTGGCTTGTGGTAGCAACCTCATCATCACACAACATTATAATAATAATACTGTTAATAATAAATAATATGCTTTAACATATTGGGATACTATATTATAATGCTGGGATTAATCCTACCTTATGTCTCCTGCATTATTCGTTGTTTGAAGACAACAGTGTAAATATGTTTAATGTTGTGTTGCCTGGAAACGTGTGTGTCTATGTAATAACCAGGAATTAAGTCTGCAAAAAGCCAAACTGCACATTTCTATCTAATATCATATTAGTAATCTATTAAACTTCAAGAACTGCGATGGTTACCTGGAAATGTGTAGTAGTTTATGTATAATAATAATAACTGCAAAACTATACGTTTCTACTAACTTCATAGTAATATTTCCTACAATTGAAAACCTATGACCAGAGAAACTGCTAAATGTAAACGTTATCACCATGAGACACAACACAGCACAATGCAAACACACGTGTTACGGCTTTTTTTTTTTTTTTATTAAAATGCAATTTACATATAGCTATGCAGACTGAATGATGGTCTAAATCCAAATAACTGATGTGCAAATAAAAGATGCACACATTCTGATCACACCATAAGAAACAAAAACAATAAATTACCAAACTTTAAAATTCTGACCATTTTTAGTTCAGCTTACTTACCTTTTACTAATAAAACTATTTATTTGAAAATGAATTAGTGTTAATAATAATAGTATCATTCAGTGTTCAATACTGCTTTAATTAACTTATTGATGATGATCTTTGGTGAAGGGCTATTGGGAAATTTATTCAACTTACTGTAAAATGAACTAATAAAACAGAATGACAACAAAATAATCCAGACATGATGTGAAATATTGATTTAACTCATTGAATTTCAGCCTGTTTGAACTTATACATGCTTCATTTCTAACAAAAAACACTTTATTAACATTTTCTTTCTTCCAGAGTAAAAGATGAGCTCAGCCACATGAAAGTGTGGACCGATGTGCTGAGTGAGCAGCTTTGGTAGCTTACACAAGCTCAAAACAAAAATACAGAAAACCTACAAGAAATCGTGATCATATTGCTGAGGACAGAAGTGCTACTGAATTTTCTCAGCCCTTTTATGAAAAAAACTTTAAAATAAGAAAAGCTAACTTTCTTAAATGTATTAAGAGCCTCTGCTGAGGGATTTGTGTAAGTAAAAGACATTTCACCTTAATCAGCACATTACATCAGAATAAATACTCAGTTTCCACATGTAAAGTGAGTAATGTGGTTTTATTTTTATAATTATACATCACTGGTCCACGAGTTCCACTAAGATTAGGAAGCAGATGCAGGAATCTTTTAAATTTAAAATATGTTGCTGTATATTTGATTTTATTTTTACCTTCTGAAATTCTCTGACCATCACCCTTTATCTCCTTTATTATTGTTGGACAGGTTACTGGAAGCATAATGGCGCACAGAAAATGGCCCACACAGTGTGAAGATCAGTGAAACAACCTGCCACAGTCCGACAAATTCACTAGCATATTTTATTTTAAGGGCCGTTGAGCCTCCTGCTGCTGTGTGGCTGGACTATATTAAATTAGTCTAAATGAGCTACAGTGTGAATGACTTACCTGCCAAGGAAATGGAAGCATTTGTTTGGATCTCAAATTTGTCTTTAGATGTCTGAAGCGCATTTTATTTTTTAATGACATCTTTTATATTTGGAGCGGTGCTCAGTTGACTCTAACATTGAGGTCACTGTGAAAAAAAAAACACTGCTGGTGTTGTGGACTGGCCCACAACACCAAAGAGTCCTGAGATCATGACCACTGACAAGCCCAGCTCTGTGGCTGCTTGCCCCCTAATTCCCTTCCTTGTACTCAGTATTGAAGGGTCAGACTAAAGCCATGTTGAAACCTAATCTTATCTGTGATTTCAGCTGCACACCACTGAAGCATTATGACAGGATCATGCGTACTTTCATTGCTGTAGCATTGACAAAATCTGTCCACAGGCATCCAGAAAGTCAAACATAATACCTGCCAAAAGTACTCAAAGCTTCAACTGGGCTAGCTCCTGGTACAATAGTTGTCTTCAGGACCACATTTTGCCATGATTACACACACACACAGAGACAGACTCACAAAGTGAAAACAATACAGGCATGCTGGTAATAACACTTTTATAAAGAGATCTTTAAATTATATTTCCCCACAAATGCTGAATGTCTGAGCGGCTTAAAAGAGATCTGTATTTCCCTTTCACACTGGATACATGCATACTGTATGTGTGTGTGTCATTAGGCACAAATGCATGTGATTTCACACTTGCCTTTGCAGAAATTCATCATCCTCTAGGCAGCATATTTATATTTATATATCCCAGGCTTTGTGCTGCTTTGTACATTTGTGAAAGATTCACACGTGTGCTTACACACACATGCATGTACTTGCTTCCTGTTTTCTTTTAATTAATGACTGTGGTGTTAATTAGAAGCCATGGAACTCTTCAATACCCTCCAACAGTCTCTCATCCATTCTCAAATTCACTCCTCTGAGCTTCATAAGGCAACACTTTGAAGTGTTTTGATCTCAGCAGCGAACAACACGGGCAAACAAAAAGCAGAGTTTGTGGGATGCAAGGACTTCATAGACTGCAGAGAGCTAAACATGATAAAGAAGGATATTACAGCTGTTTTATGGTGCTCCTGGCCACTCAACGTGGAAGGTTTGTCTGCACAACTATGCATAATTGTGTGCAGTGTCTTCTCTCTTGCCTTTTAAGTATTTTGAACAATGACTAGTGTTCGCTCTCAATTTCCTAGTTCCACCTAATGAGCATGAAACACAGGCACTGTCACCATGTTAAGCCTCTATTCTTTTAATTATCTTCCTCCCCTTCAGTTGGGGTGACAAAGGTTGCCTCCTGTCAAAGTTTAGTCAGTTTAGGTCACAGTGTCATGGAGAGATGGTTTTGGTAAAGAGAAAATGTCCATCTGTGTTTTAATTGACCTGTTGATATGATGTAATTTGAAGCATTTGATTTGAAAGGTGAAGCCTGGATAGGCTTCTTCTTGCAGGAGTCTCATATGCCAACACGTTTTTCTCTTTGGGCATCAAATGCTGACATTTGTTACAAGCTGCAGGTGTCACTCAAAATGCAAGTTAATAAGATGTTGGGCTGTGCCGCAATGCACAGAAAGCATCACTGTTGGACACTGGGAGCTCATGGTTCTTTTTATTGCACTTTCATTCGCTGATTAGTTTTGCTTCCACTCACTGCTTGCTGAGCTTTAGGCACCAGAATACTTGATTAGGTTTAGGAAAAGGTCATGGGTTGTGTTTAAGTATTTGACACTTAACCAGAGACCTGTGCGCTTAAAGGGGTCCTGAACAACCATCCACATGTGACAATTTGTGAGGGAGACCCTTTTTGTCATTGCCATTACCCAGGGCATCAGGGCTCCACCAAAAGACACCTTAAGCATATCAGCATCTTTGACAAAGCAGCAGCGTTTGACCCCTGTGAATGAGACAGACAGAGAAATCCAGCTCATATGTAAAAGGCTGTGGAAACAGTCCCCATTTAAAATAGATTTTGACAAAACTTTTGAAATCTGATTTGAATCACATCTTTAAAACAAAGCAAATGCATTTGTTTGTTTGTTTGGTTCTCCTGCTCCCACACAACACATATTTGGCATCACACACTGAGATGCTGAAAGCTGAGAACAACAAAACTTGGAGGAGAGGTGGTAAAACTGTTGCCTTGACAAATTATGAGATTTTTGAGGCCTCATGAGCAGCATGGACGATATCATTACCATCTGCTAGCAAGGTGGCGTGATGTGATTAAATGTGACTGAAGAAGCCCCTTATAGAGAACACACTGATGAAAACATTTATTTAAACACGTCCTTGACAAAAAATGTATCCTTAATACTGCAACTAGTATTTGCCAGTCTTACAAAACTCAGTCTTGCTCTTTACAGTAGTGAATACAATGTCAGCAGTTATCTTTGCTCTGTGACTAAATTGATTTTTTTTTTTTTTTTTTGCATTTGGCATTCGATTGCAAATAGTTGCAGCAACCAACTGGTCACCCAGAGGCTGGATGACCATTTTCAACCAGAAGATTGCACAGGTCACCTGTGGGAGGCAACCTGTCTCTAAGCAATTGAGGTCCATCTCAGACTGACTGCAGTCACCCTCACACAGATTGGCAAAGTTTTCCAAAGAATCACTGTCTAATGTATAAACACAGACTGCCAATACGCTGCAGCCTGAGCCAGTCTGTACCAATGAGCCTAACACATCTCTTTGTATTAAGACTCAACTCAGCTGGTTGCCAGCTGGTTATATTACTGTAGTTATGTTCTTATATGCACCAATCAAGTCTAACATTATGATTGCTGACTGGTCAAGTGAATAATACTGATTGTCTCTTCATCATGGCACCTGCTACTGAGTGGGATATATTAGGGAGCAAGTGAACATTTTGTCCTCAGAGTTAAAGTGTTAGTAGCAGGAAAAATGGGCAAGCATAAAGATTTGATTGAGGGCCAAATTGTGATGGCTTGACGACTGGGTCAGAGCATCTCCCAAACTGCAGCTCTTGTGAGTTGTTCCCAGGCTGCAGTGGTCAGTAAATCTCCAAGGATGGAGCAGTGGTGAACCGGCAACAGGAGCATGAGTGACCAAAGTACACTGATGCACACGCGGAGCGAAGGCTGGCCCATGCAGTCCGATCCAACTACTGTGGCTCAAATTACATCAAGTGGCTGGTGGGCTGCATGTGTGTCACTGACCTGGGGACCACCTGGCATCTATGGGAAGAAGGCAAGCCAATGGAGGCAGTGTGATGTTTTCGGCAGTGTTCTCCTGGGAAACCTTCAGTTCTGCCATTCATGTGGCTGTTACTGCGACATGTACCACCTACCTAAGCATTGTTGCAGACCTTGTACACCCTTTCAAGGAAAGCCTATTCTCTGATGGCTGAGGCCTCTTTCAACAGGATAATGCTCCGTGCCACAAAGCAAAAATGGTTTGAGGAGCACAACAGTGAGTTTGAGGTTGGCTAGGTCTCCAAATTCCCCAGATCTTGAGCTGATTGAGCGCCTGTGGGATGTGCTGAACAAACAAGCCTGATCCATGGAGGCCCCAGCTTTCAACCTACAGGACTTGAAGGATCTGTTGCTAATGTCTTGGTGCAGATGCCACAGCACACCTTCAGGGATCTAGTGGAGGCCAGGACTGTTTTGGCAGCAAAAGGGGAAGCAACACAGTATTAGGCAGGTGGTTATAATGTTATGCATGTTCTATGTAAAGGAGAGGTTACCAAGCACCTATATTATTTTCATTTCTGTTTCATATCTATGAGGTTCTGGCTACACTCTCAATAAAATAGCTAATGTAAATTTCTGTGTATGTAAACAGATTTGCAGTTTGTGCTGATTTATCACAAACAGATTGCATTTAATTGCCAACTTGACCCCATTCAACTGTAAACTGAAACAGGCTGACTCTGTCTTATTGCCATTTTATTAGTGTCTTAATGCACCAAAGTTGCTTTGAAGATGGCAACTGCCTGTTAGCGGTCACAGACTGTGATCCCAACTTCATTGCATATGGTTGCTATCATTTTGGTGATGCCACAGTCTCCAGACTGTTTTCTTAATGTAATCATAGCATTAGAGGATAGCTTACAACATTTATATATTGAGTTCATAATATTAGGGCATATAAATCTTAACAATGGGAAAATCTCCAGAGTTTTGTTTGTTTTCCTTAGGACTTCACTTTAACTAGCACTTGGCTAACTTTGTTTAAGTATGGACTTCCCTGCTGAACGTTTGCAGTTTGGCAGCAGTTCACTAACCAAGCTTCAACTGATGATGATGATGATGATGGTCATTCCGCAAGTACAGCTGCACTTGTGTAGATTTCCAAAAATGAACAGGAACGAGCGATGCTTCTACCGTGCTAGCAATAGCAACATGGACAGGTGCTTTTTTCAGGCTTCCCTCCCCCAAACCTTCCATCATCCCTATTACAAGGAAGTGGCTGAACCAGATGGCAGTTGAGCATCTGTTACTGGACTATAACACTTTGCTATATTTTGCCGTCCTTGTAAATAATAAGCTAGAACTTTGGGTAACTAATTCACATCAACCAATTATTAATAAATTATAGAATAAATAAGCATTTCATTTCCTGCAGTCTAAACAGAATTATATCAAATTCCTCAAAATGAATCCATTGTTTCATTTCATCACACAGTGTCTGCTGTGAGCCCTGTAGTGTACTTAGAGCCTTCACACCACACCTGTGCTTTTTCCTACTGTGAACCTGAACAAGGCATATTGACAGTATGTCAAGTGATTGCTAAAAAGTGTCAGGATCTGTCTCACCACCACCACAATTTCTTATAATGCCTTACAGCTGTGAGAAGCTCCTCAAAAAAAATCAAGCATTTTTAGTTTGCAGAGGTGAGATTGTCACTTGACTACACACTCAAAAGCTGCATGAGTGAGCTCTATTGCAGTGAGTCACAGCTCCACCCAGAGTGCTTTAACTCCATTTTGAAACCAGTTCAAGCTTAAACATCTTTAGTTTACTCGATATATTTCATAGTTTCATTCAGCGTATTCAGCCACATCACATGGTATAGCTCTACATTTTTCCAAAAGTAAAGATATACCAACAGTCACGTGCATCTTTTTTTTTTCCTGCTGCAGTTGATTTCAGAACTGAAAATCAGGAAAGTGCACTGCTATCATCATTCTGCACACAGCAAAAATCTTTAATAGGCCAAATTCTAGTTCTTGTAAGCTTGATCTCTTCAGAAGGCTACAGTGTTTTGTCTGGGTGGACAAAGATGTTCTCTGAGTTCTCAGCAGCGAGGATCAGTACTTTTGCTCTGCTGTCAGCCTGTCAGAGCACATACAGATTGATTCTGTGAAACAAAGCCACAGGGGTAATCTGGGGAGCCATAAGGATGCAGGTTGAGTAAAAATGAAAATTTCAACCTAATGAAACAGAATAATGGGGAAACTGACAATTTTTTTTAAGTAATAATGTATTTGAATTTAAAGCAGCATCACTATTTCTCTTGCTTAGGTTGATATTTTGCATGCATTAGACATGTATTTTCCTCAGGAAGGACAGGAAAGAACAGAACATTTGGCCAGAGGCAAAATTGATATGCCAACCAAGTGTGACACCCAGTTAGACCTCAAACCCTCATTTAAGTCTCTGCGCTTTCTCTCTGTTCTGTAAGACAAAGTTACACTTCCATGTGTTGATAAGGAGATAGTTATTGAGCTAAAATTAATTAAAAATACATCCTGCCTTTTCTTGGGACATTTTCTGAAGGGCAGCCCAAGCACATTTCAGAATTCATTAGCTGCTTAATGATCATTGCCAGACTGGTGCTCTCACTAATGTGCCAATCAAATTCAACATTTTAAATTTCTTTAAAAGTCTGAGGGCTATCCAGAAACCATGGAATGTGTCTTCAGTTAATTTAGCACATGAGAAGGAAAAGAAAAATCACAGCACATTCAGTGTCATTGGAAAGTTCATATTTGAACAATGTTCTTGCAGCATGTTTTTAGGTGAAATTTTGCATTTTATTCATTGCGTAGTGCATATAATGATGCTCCTCTGACCAAACAGGGAAACTAAAGCTCATTAGCTGTGAGAAAGGTTAATGCACGCTGGAGCCTCCTCTTCCTCTGCAGCACCCATTGTGATTTTGGCTAGGACACATTTTTTTCCTGGTAAGGGGCTCTTTTTCCTCAAAGATCACCTCACCAGTCATTTCTTCCTGCCAGTTTGCCTTCCTTTGATGAGGAGGCTGTACACGTACAGTTCTGGTATTTACATCGTTTTAAATAAGAAGAGAACTGCGAGAGTCAAAAGGATTTACTGGGGAAAAAAAACGAGCCTGCAGAATTATTTTTGGTCCCAGATGAAGGAAGGAGATGCATACCAGACCTCCTGTAGTCCAGACACCGGTGGTGGTGGTAGGGCGGAGTAAGCAGATGGAGACTCTGGGTAAGAAGCCCTGGGCAAAAGTAGTGATGCTGAAGTTGTGAATGAGACTTTGACAGTGTGGCTGATGGAAAAAAAATAGAGCAGCAAGAAAAGCTCACATCCACATCACCATAAATAAAACAGGGAATGAACCTGTGACATCGGGACGCTGTTATGCTCATTTCAAAGTAATTTCTTTCTACTCTATGAGAGTATTCACGATTCAGGATTCATGGTTTAAAATAATCCTTTTTTGGGTTATACTGAAAGCTGGTGCTACCCCTGAGTTCATCCATGTCTGAAACAAACCATTTGAGCACCCTTCCTCCTACCTTTGACTTTTTTTTCTGATAGGCTGCCTTTGTTTGTCTGTGCTTACAGCCAGAGCTGGAGCTGCCAAATTAACCATATTAAGAATATCCAAAGAATAAGCTGCTGGCATTACTTTTACATGTGTTGACCTTATTAAATGAAACTATATATAAAAATAAGGACAAGTGTATTAACCCTTTTAAATGAATTGAATGTATAAAGGTCATTTGTAGTGCTGAAGGTTTCCCAGATAACCTATTGGATTTTTTTTTCTTTCTCCATCAGGTGTCGAGAAGGCTACCAAGGAATCCGCTGTGACCAGTTTCTTCCCAAGACTGACTCCATCCTGTCAGACCCAAGTAAGAGCACCACACACACACACACACACACACACACACACACACATACTCCCAGTGAATTCAGTGTGTCTAAATCTATTATAAAACCCTAAACTCAAATAATGTATTTTTCAGACTATTGATCTACATGAATAACCCAAAAGGAAAAACGAAGTGTTCACTGGCTTATATTGGCATTTATGTCCTTGCTACCAACTCCTGGGTCTGCTATGCAACCCAGACAGACTGTGTAATCATGGTTTCACACAGAGTAAAAATAGAAATCTGCTCTGTGTGTTTGACAGTTTATAGTTAACATTTTTCATACATATAAAATATTCCTTCAGAGGTGCTATTAATTACTGCAACAGCAAAGCAGTGATGGACAGTCCCCCCCCACCACCACCACCACACATCTGGATATTACATTTACTCTGAAATGCACATGCACAGTATAAAATAGATCAATCAGTGGTGGTTAATGCAGACTTGGAAGCTTCATCCTCCTCACACTGATTGTTTTTAGCTTGTGTCCAGGTGAGTTTTACTTCCTGCTTAGAAATCCAGCCGTGCTGTGAGCCTAAAACATGATACAGATGATTCCTTGTCTCTAGATGAAAACACTGAGGACAACACATGAAAGCAAGATATCACAATATTTCACCTTCTTGACAAAAATCCCCAGTATTTCAGCAATGTTCATGCTTTTACTGTTCAGGTAACAGTAATGTGCAGAATTTTCAGCATTCAAGTCTTGGCCGTCCTTACTTCTAATATTCTCTGTCCTTTCTTCACACAAACTCATAATCTGTCCTCCTATTACCTTTTCATTTTCCCCTCTCTTCAGTGCCTTCTCAAATATCCTCTCTGACTCAGACTAATGTCACTTCTCCCATTTCTTTATCTCCCAAACACACGGTGCTCTCAATGTCACAGAGTTGAGGGAAAAACACAAATTGCCCTAACTTATGTCCTTACTGCTCACTATCTATTCCATATTAATTTCCCAGGTCCCCTTAGCTCATTCCAAAAAAAATATATGCAACCTTGTCACGCGCCCACTAATACTGTGGCAGTACAATAGCTTATCGGTGACTTTTCTCCTAACAAGCAGCATGCTGTAATAGCACTATTTACCATAAATGGACAGAGATGTGCCTCGGGAATTTTTTACCTCATAGACATCCGATGAGCAAATGTCCCCAAAAAAAAGAGAAAAAAAGTATTATTAAAATCTAAGTTCCCTGTTATGGGTATGAAATGTTATACTTGATTGCAAAGGAGAATGAGACATGTAGATTAGATGTGGCAAATGCAGTGTTATTGCTCGCTATTTGTTAATATCCTTTACTTTCCAGATCATTAATTAAGTCTCTGTAATGAGGTTTTTAATTCCAAATGAGTATTAGGGTAATTGTCCTTGTTAGAACAACAGCAGTGTGCACTGAAGTGACACCCGTCGCTTTGTTTGTACACCAGCCTACTGACCTGAATGTATTGGTAGCTAAGAAATGTTACCACCCCCGTCACTTATCTAAGCAATTTGTTAAATGTCAGACAGAAACGGCTCTTGGTTGCCAGGCTGCTTCCTGGATCAACCCGAAGGCACGTTAAACGTTTATTACTACCTTTATAACTTTTTGGATCTGTAACTGTAAATTTAATAGAAGGCTCTTGAAAAGTAGTGTAGTTTGATACAAAATACAAATATTAGTGTACCCTAAAAAGTCTGTTAAGTACACAGTGAACGATGAATATACAAAAAAACAATCTGCAGTTGAGCATGCAAAAATCTGCATACAATTTAGGAAAGTTAACAACCGCTGTGAAACTCAACCAGAACTTTTAGAACTCAGTTTTCTCCTAGAAATATCCTGACAAATTACAAGCTGTGAAATAAAGTGACACGGTGTCAGGATACGAGTTCAGGTGCAGTGCAAGTAAATGTGAGGTATTTGTACTTAAGTCTCTTCTCCTCGTGTCACTTTCTACTTTTATTCCATTACATCGCAGAGGGAAATATTGAACTTTTCTCTACCTTGCTGCATTTATGTTACACCTTTTACTAGTCGCTGTACAAAAATAAGAAGCTTACATATACAAAATATAAAGTTTGATAGCATAGATGAATCAGTCAGTTAAATGACGGTTATTTTTTTTTTGCCAGGTTTTTACTGTAGCTGTATGTTCATGAATTTTTTTTTTTTACTTTTTTTCTTTTTCTTCTGCTAGTGAAATTTATGCTCCATCAGGGTGAAATCAGGTGATTGACTTACACCTGTCCATGAGTGAAATAGGGGACGGTGTACTGTACAAAAATAGTTCATCATATAGCTGTAATTGTGTCTTGGCACTGGGCTAAAGGTTAAAAATATATATATATATAGAAACACATATGTAAGTGCATCTGTTCTGTGCATGCCCTTTTTGTATCTGTTGTAGGACATAGTGTCACACAGAGAACATGTAACTCCAGAGATGAGGGATTAGCATTTAGGTGAAAAAACAAACTTTTACCTAAGCAAGAACCACGAGGTAACCACAGCCTCAAACTGGCTTTATCATCTAACTTAACATTTCTTTCTCTGCTAATAGCTGGATCCTTCGAGGTGAATTTCCATACAAATTGTTTAGGAGTTACTAAGACATTACTGTGCAATGAAGGACTTGTGAACCAAAGGAATCCAGAACAGTGAAAAAGAAAAGCATAATCTTCTGCCTCGTTTGTTTTTTGTATATTCTGGCTTCAAAAAAAAATCCCCTACACCTTTCTGTGTGCTTTAACTTGAGCTCCTTCCTCATTCACTTCTGATCTCTTTCATCTATTCTCACCACTTTCTCCAACTCTGTGCCAATTCTGTATCCTTAAATCATTTTCTAATAGGAAAAATGTTATTGTCCTGCTTTCAGGTCATTCTCAGTGGTTTCTATTCCTTTTTTTTTCAGCTAGACACAACCCTGTTTTATGTTCTCTACTGGGAAACACCGTGTTGTAGAGGCAATGATTTCTTTTTTCAGTAACAACCTCTTTTTTCTTTCTTTTCCCTGTTTTATTCAACTACGTTCTGCTTCAAAAAGTTGGTAAGTGCAAAGTTGGAAAAGAAGAGTGGCAGACTGTGGCCTTTCTCTTCTTTCCTCAACCCTCAGATAATCTTGTCACAGCATCACTCTCCTTGACTCCTTTGCTTGTAGTTAATCAAATCCTAATTTGTCAGGTTACCTCTGTGTCTCGTGCTCGAGCTTGCCTCAGTGTTGACATCCCTGTTCCCTCTTCCAAATTTCCCTCCAGACAGCCCTCTTGCCCCCATCTGTCTCTTGCTAACCTCCTCCGTGCCATCTTTTGCTCACCACGCATCTTGTCCAAGCATCAGACCTCATCCCTTCTCCCCTGCCCACAGTTTTCTGTCCAACTCATCTCCTAACACTAAGTGGCAGGGCCTCAGATGGACTGAGGTTTGAATTGCGCCAGCTAAAAAGGTTCACCAGCAGGGCAAACAAATGCTGCCAAAGACCTCTGGCAAGCCGAGGTCTCGGTGGGAAGGAAAGACGGGCACGAACGAGGAGGAGAGAGGCCGGAAGAAAGTGCCAGTCTTGGGAGGAGGGCTATCACACTGTCTCAGGGTCTCCGAGGATGGAAGGGAGTGTCATGACTCCAGTGACTACACAAACAAAATCCTGAGGCAGAGCAGAACAAATTTTGTTGCATCATAAGCTCACCTGGGTTGAAAAACCACAAAAAGAATAAAAAGAATGAGATGAATAATCAAATGGAAGATAAGAAATGGTGTCGACCAGGGTTGCATGAAGTATTTAACAGATAAACTGAAGATGGAGGAGGTAAAAACATCCTGTCCAACAGGACAGCAGCTTGCCCTGATATTTATTAGTATATCAGCTTTTCAGGTCATTCTGGAGACAATGTGGAGATGGGCAAAAATCAAACAAATGATGTAAAAGATTGTCTGTAAATGATTGGATGGGTTTAATGGCAAAACAAGCAAAATACAAAACAGTCATCTAGTAATCTCTGGGGTTTAATTACCTGGGTCTCTCCACCGTTTGCTTTGAGAACGGAAGAAGCCTTTTGCATGAGAGGTGAAACATCTTCAAGAAACAAAAAGAATCCAGTCGCCCTTTTTAAAGCTCCAGAGAAAAGCACAACACTTGTTTGGCTACACCAGACAAGTGTGGCCCTATGAAAAGAAGAAGAAGAAGAAGAAGGAGGAACAGCCTTTATTGTCCCACAAAGGGGGAAATTCAGCTGTAACAGCAGCCACAGATATAAAAGTTAAAAGATATAAAATGAAGAGCAACAGCATAACTTTTTCATAAAGACATATCATAAAGAAGGTGGATGTTGTGCGCACACATTCCCAGTTCAGGAAGGAAAAACAGGAAACGGCCCCAAAGGAATGTGAGATGGTGTCAGAGACACAATGACGTCTGGCAGGTGTGAGTTCTTAAAAATATTTGGGGAACTCGAAAAAGTCTGGGTTAAAAAGTCTAAAAAATAAACGTCTGAAGTATACAGAGGCTGAGCACAGCTCACTGACTCACTGATGCACATTTATTTCTGTAAATGCTGGCGCGGCTTAACATTGTGCTTGTCACCCAACGTGTTTGATGGGATGTCTTTGAGATCAGAGATGTATTTAGGTTTCCCCCCAAATCTGTCAAAGAGCAACAAAGGCTTTTTGTTGCCATCCTTACATGCATTATGTCAAATCTTTTCATTGCTCGAGAAATTGAGTTCAAATTCCTTTCATTGTCAATAAAGCTTTTGTTGTTCAAACTGGAGGGTTGCTTTTTGGCACTACGTATCCTGACGAACTTTTACAGTATGGTGCAGTATTCAGGAACGAGCATAGATGAGACCCTGAGCATATTTTCTTTGATTAGTTTTATTCCTTGCATTAATCTCTTCTTTTACTGCCTTCCTGATCGACACGCCCCTTCAGTCGTCGTCTTGGCCACATTGGAAAACATATTCAAACCTCCTGAACTGAAGGCCTGGGAGCCAAGACACTCTATTTTTACAGCGCTGTAAGGGAGACTCAGAATCAGCATATTTTTCATCTATAGCACATGCATCATATCACACCCCATAGACGCAGAGAGAAAGATTTACAGATTTAAAGCGGAGAACAAATTTACTTCACACTATCTTTATGAGATCTGATTTCATGCTCTGCAGGTTTGTGTGCACCACAGACAATAACATTACAGTAATCATGCAAGTCCAATTTCCAAAAGAATACAACCCTGTATTTCACATCATACTGCATGTTTCAATCTGTAACATATAAAGAAAGCATAAAATGTGCGACTGCTTTGAGCTTCATGCTTTTATCACTGGCCAACAAAAATATGAGTCACCTTGTATAGTTATGGTTACAATAACGGTTTACTGAGCATGTGATGAATGGTGTTTATTTAAATACATACACATTTCTTCATGAGCTTTGTAGGGATGGTTGCTAACGAGTATTATTCATGCGAGCACAAAGATATGAGACCGAATGAATTCAGTGTTCTCGGGCGAAATGAGGTGCACCTGCGAGGGTCAAAGGTGACGCTTTGTAGCTGTCCGTGAACTGGAGAAAATCTGGCATTAGATATTTCTTTATGAAAAGACAAAATGAAGGCTCAAATATATTCTGTGAGTGTCTGAGAACAAAAAAGTCAGTAAGACCCCAAACCTAAAATTGCATATCAAACATAGATTTACAGTATTTTATACAGGAAGTGGGCATAAACAGTGCTTCATTCTAAGGCGTGATACCCCACAGTGACTGACCCAGTGTTCTGACCCGTGTGATCCCAGTGTGCTGTGTTCATTTAAAATAACACTAGGCATGTTTTTATATACAAGCAATCACAAAGATTATAATCTGTCATCTTCAGCTCCTGCTGGGATTCAGGAAGAAGTCTTCCCTCCTAGTTTGGCTCTTCTCAGATCAGTACCATTCAAAAAGAACCAAAAAGGCCGGTGTGGGTTTATGAGGACGGTCTTCAAACCCACCGATAGTTCTTAAAGTAAAAAAATCAGTGTGATGTGTATTTTCACCAGTGTGTAAAGACATCATTAATATGTATTCCACTTATAAATTTGATTTGTGGAGGGGTTACATGATACAGTGTTACAATAGGCAGTATAGATCAGTAGCTCTGCACGTAGAGCATTAAATGTGTAAGAAAGATGAACAGTTAGCAGATCCAAAGCTCCTACAGGTGTCCTGGGTTTAGTATTCTCAAGTGAAGCTGGCACATTTCTTTACGTCAAAGTTTGTGTTTGTTAAAGGGTGAGCTGTGCCCTACATTTTTGCATTCATGCTTCTGCATGCTGGAGTCCCTGCCCTGGCTTCGTCACGCAGTTTTGGAACGTGCAGAGCGGATTCCCGGGAAGCATCTGGTTGAATTTACACCTTGTGAAAGACAAGGAGGAAAAGAGCTGACATAATGCTCAAAAAGTACTTGACAATTCTAGCAATAGCTCTGGTATCAGCCCTCCTTCTTACACTGACTCATTCTGGCAAGCCAAATCCAACCTACCACAACAGGGACACAAATGTCAAGTCTGTGTGAGCGACAGCTTCACAATACCAAAGCCAAAGGGGGTCTGATCTACTCTGCCTCTTAAGATGAGAAAATTATGCATTTGTGTAGAGGAGCAGGAGCAGATTAAACCCCTTTGAATCCTGGACCAAACATTTTCTATATTTTCCTTGAAAATGTATTTATTTAAAGATATTGCGTACTTTGTATGGAGCTCTGCTTCTGAGGCACAGACAGCTTTTAATTGGCGTTTGTCTGGGGTGAAGGAAACGTCCGCATTCACATGTAGACTACCCATTAAAACAACAAAAGAAGCCTCTCTGTGACAGCAGGTGTCTTTGAAAGCAGATGAAAAGAATCCATCTTGCACAGTTGTAGAGTTCAGTATCTCCCCTCTCACTGTGTATTTGTTTGTGCATACATGCAAGAAGCTGCATGGGATTACAATTAGTGAAATAATCTATGAGCTTCTGTTATACTACAATAATCAGGCAGCAATTACACACAAATTGAAAGTGAAAAATTAAATAAAATGTGCAGTGCATGTACCAAAAAAAACAGGTACCAGAGTAAATATAGGGCTAACTAAGTTTGTTGATTATTAATGTAATTAGTTTACTGTAGTCAGTGTTATAGCACAATTAATGATTGTTTGTGAAAACTGCTGTGTGGCGTAATTATCATGTTAATAGACAAATATTGTGAGAGTCATGTGGTTAGTTTCAAAAAAATGAAACTTTCTTAAAAAGTGGCAGAAACGGCTGAGCTGACTGCAGCCAACAGCTCCACGCACAGTGTCAGCTCCCTGGAATAACTTGCTGTCACACTGACATGTTGTCATTATTATAATTAGTTCCACCTGTGTTTTTCTTGATTAAATGAGTCACCAGTCTGCAGGAGTTCACAATATCATGACTCAAACATAAAGAGGGAACAGGAGGCGATAGTGTTTCTCCTCAGCAGGGCTCCACACCTTCACCCTCACTCTCTTCAGAGACTCAGTCCCTGCTGGAAGCAACGCAGCAGATGCATGCTTGCAGTACACTGCAGAGAAAAGGAGGGAGATCAGGAAGAAAATGAAAAACTGTATACAGCAAATAATGTTTATCACTTAAAGAGTGAAATGGCTGATCTGGAATCTGAGGTGTCCTTGTGCGATTCTAAGCACATTCAAAATGAACTTTGCCTAAAAAGCAAATGAGAGCAGGTGGAAGCAGCATGAGCATGAAACCTGCAGACGAGTCAGACAGTTTCTAACAGGCTGAAATATTAACATCAGGATCCATCCATCCATCCATTTTCTTCCGCTTATCCGGGGCCAGGTTGCGGGGGCAGCAGCCAAAGCAGAGAAGCACAGCCCTCCCTCTCCCCAGCCACCTCCACCAGCTCATCCGGAGGGACCCCAAGGCATTCCCAGGCCAGCCGAGAGATATAATCTCTCCAGCGTGTCCTGGGTCTGCCCCGAGGCCTCCGCCCGGTAGGACATGCCCGGAACACCTCACCCAAGAGGAACCCAGGAGGCATCCTAGTCAGATGCTCGAACCACCTCAACTGCCTCCTTTTGGTGTGGAGGAGCAGCAGCTCTACTTTGAGCCACTCCCTAATGGCCGCACTCCTCACCCTATCTCTAAGGGAGAGACCAGCCACCCTTCAAAGCTAATTTCTGCCGCTTGTATTCTCGATCTTATTCTTTCAGTCACTACTCAAAGCTCGTGACCACAGATGAGGGTAGGGATGCAGATCGACTGGTAAATCGACAGCTTCGCTTTCACGCTCAGCTCCCTCTTTACCACGACAGACCGGAGCAGCGTTCGCATCAGTGCAGATGCAGCCCTGATCCATCTGTCGATCTCCTGTTCCCTTCGCTCTTATTTATATAAAATGTTATCAGAGCCCATGTGTCAGTTTGTACCCAGTGGTCAAATGTTGCAGTTATGACAGAGTAGACTATAATATTAAGAATAAACTTCAACATCAACCAAACTATTTATACTGGTATCAGAATATTCCTTATGCGTCAGACATAGACTCAAAATCTCTTAAATTTTGGAAAAAATGAAATGTATCAATAAATTGTAATAACTCCATCTTTTAGGCCAGGGGAGGATCCGGCATCATCACGATTAGAGGCAATGCTTTGAACTCATTTTATTTCCCATTTGCACATCACCAGAGGAAGATGGCATTAAGTCAGACAGAAATGTAACAGGCATAATTTGTGCAGAGATTTAGCGCAGCCACGATCAGCTAAGAGGTCACCGAGGTCCTGACCTTGGTATTATTTTTAAACAAGTCAGTAAAAATTAGCATGAATCACTGAGACAGTCCTTCCGAGGTATGGCCTGCTGTACAATGCCTCCGATGGGGTTTTGTGAAAAATAAAGTCCTTTTACAGTTTTCAAAAATTAAAATCAAATCCAAAACTTAAATATGACATATTAAGAGAAATAAATCTGCACCTCACTCTTTTCTGAACCTTTTTTCAAACGTCCCATAGTTCAGCTGCAAGTCTACAAGCATCTTTACCAGAGACAGCAGTGGTTGGTCATTGACTGTAAAAATAGTGGTCCTTAATCACAGAAATTGTTGAACATTTGTGAGTTATCGTACAAATGATCTTTTACTGATCAAAGATCACATTCCTCACAATTTGGTTGCTCTGTCCACACTGTGCTTCTCTGCTGCTAAGAAGACAAAATGGGCAAAATATATGGAGACAGTAAATTCTCAGGAAAGCTCTGTCCTCTGCATGAGCTCGCCAAGTTTCACAAACTGTCTGATGGTGTTGCTTTCTGCATGACAAAATAACCTCCTTGCAGAGAGACAAGGTGATGTAGGACATAGCCAAGTTTATCAGTTTCACTTCCTCATTGAAAATCCAGCCTGCACATTATTTTGAGGCTGCTAGAATCAGTTTTTCAGCGGATGTTTTTTGGAGGAGTTCACCTGCACACAGACGAAATGAAGTTTCTATTTTTTTTGGAGC
Organism: Archocentrus centrarchus; assembly: GCF_007364275.1. Classification (NCBI taxonomy): domain Eukaryota; kingdom Metazoa; phylum Chordata; class Actinopteri; order Cichliformes; family Cichlidae; genus Archocentrus; species Archocentrus centrarchus. The sequence goes on along the minus strand of NC_044360.1, from coordinate 3,510,189 downwards.
CCAAAGTGGAGGCGTCACTCATAGTCTGCCTGTTTGGGTCCAGGTGCTCAGCAGGGTGTTGGCAGTTTCCTGCTAATAGCCCGCTACTGTCAGCTTCTAGTGAAACACGCACGTATACTGTAGGTGGAGGTTAATCAGCTGCTTGTGTGTCTTTAGCCAATCGTGGCTCACTTGAATCTCATCCATTTCTCGGGCTCCACCTGGACACTGGAACACATGCCTGTTAAAGTGCTTTCAAAAACCACGGAAACGTCACAGAACAGGATTAACGTGGCTGCCGCTCCTGTGGGCTGCAGCTGGTGACGGTAATGAATGAATTATACACTAAGACACAGCATGCTGCTGGGTTTATATGAGCTCACATTCCTGGGCCATATCATTAGACACAATTAACTGATATGCGGCGGGGAATGAATTTAGAAAAGAAGCATTGCCCTGAAAGTATTGATTTGCACGTGAGTGATGGGCTGATCAGTTAATCGCACGCATTACACTTCGTATCTAACATTAGAGTCAACAGTAATAGCTGAATCTCTCCTTTTATTTCCCTCTGCTCACAGTGACAGAATCCTTTCTGCATTCGTCTCTTTTTAAATGGACAGAAAACACATGAAGCTTTATTGTCCTCTAACTTTATATTCCTCCCCCTGTGGGTGAACTCTGTGGCAAATGCAAAATTGACTACTGCAGTGAAGCTTAATGGATACTGATTGTTGCCGAGGCCAATTTGCCTTCCGCTGGTCTATTGCTATGGACAGGCAATGCAAGCAGTCAGAAAAGTGGAAGGAAGCGAGAGGGAGAGATAAGAACAGGACGCTTTATTAAAATATTAAATCAGTGAAAAGATAACAAATTGCTCTGAATACTAAAATCAAAATCTGCATTGTTTTCTTTTATTAAGTTTCTTGTTTCCCACTCAGTATCTGATCAAAACTTTTGGCACATTCAGTTCCTGATTGATCTGGCAGGTCCCATTTATAATCAGTTATAGGTTTTGTCAGCTGGTGCTTAGTGATGGCAGCGGGATGGAGAGCAGAGCAGTCTGTTTTCGCTTCTTGGATCCGTCCCCAAGTCACAGGTCATCAATGTTCAGGCGCAGCTGGCAGAGAGGGCGAACTGTGTTCAGGTTTCTCTTTATGTCAGTCCTTTCTCCTGCTAGAAACTGTTCTTAATTCATAAAGCGCTGCTCTAAGCTTGCCTATGCATCAGCCAAAGTATAGTCTTGGGTGTAGGAGCTCGAGGTTCTGTGCTAAACTGGCTCAGTAGCGCCCCCAGTTGATTCCCTGCCTCTGTGAAAGGCAGTTTAATCACATCCAGCCTTCTCTCACGTGCATTGTCTTCTTGAATCTCTGTCCCACTCAGTGTTTATGTGAATGAATGCAGGGGGGGGGGGGGGGGGGGCAGGCACTCAAATTACTGCAACTGCATTCAGTGTTCTGGTTTATAAAGTCATCATCCAATAATCCACATCTCACATTTCAGCCTCTTATGTGCAAAGGCAATAAGGGAGGCACATGCTTGAATGTTCACTTAATTTGTTTGGGCTGTCAAAAGGAGACTGAGTATTTGTACTGCAAAACTTTCAAGTCACCTTATGAGTCAAACGAGTTCCTGATAGTTTAGCTCCAATTTATTCATTTCAGCTGAGTCACCTCTGTGGATTATAATCTGTCCACATGGAGGCCAGCATCCTCGACCAGGAAATCCAGCACATAATAACCTATTTAACAAACCTCCAAGTTATTTCCTTTCTTTCACTGTAGAACATATGCAGAAAGAGTTCACATTTAATGAACCATCTATTTACAAAGCAGATCCGATTTTCAGTCTGCCATCATTACAGAGAAATACGACTGTCACAACAATTAAAGAAACACGCTGGCACGGTTTCTTGGCTTAATCACCTCGCTTCAGTGTGCCGTGGCAGCACGTCGGTAATGTCTTTGTGAGTGAGAAGGCTCTTAAAACTGATGATGAGTCAGACCTCTGGCTCAGATGAAATTATTAATTTGGACACCCACATTCGTGATGAGATCCATTCTTAATGACTTTGAAAACATTTCTTCCTGATGGCAAACAGCAGTTTTAAGTGCTCGAGAGGCCGGTAAGACAAGAGCAGCACAATGTATATGCAAATCTTCATATTACTATCTCTTAATTTTTACTTTTTGGAAAGCCATCCAGCGGTATGGACCAAATCCTCTGGCAGGTGCTTAAGGCTATATTGGCACCTCGGCTACAGAAACTAGAAGAAGATACTGTATCAAACTCTAGAGTTATCATTAACTGGCTCTATTTATGCCAGCAGGCCCTCTAACCTAACAACCATACAGGTAATACAACCAATGGCGCTATGCTGTTAGACTGGATGGAGTGCTTTGTCGTGTTTGTCATAATTACTGCAGGTATTTGAGGGGTTTGTTTTTAGAACGTGAATTGAAATGACTGACACAACCAACAGAGGTGAACAATAAATGTAAGATAAGCTGCTTATAAAAAATGACCTGTGGGATTGTTTGTGTTTTTAAACAAAACAAGTGTCTAATTTCTAATAATGTTAATATTCCCCATATACAATGTGTATGAATGTGATAATGGCAAAAAAAAAAGTGGCTTTCCTATGAATGTGAAGACAGATAGTGGTGTAGACGTGTGTAATTAGACTGCATTGGTGATTTTTATTTTTTTTTAAAAACTGTCTCATCTAAAGCCACCTTCCTACCAGCTGCAGTGATTTAAACGATTATGACAACTTGCCACAAATGCAGGTGGAGAATGTGCTAATGGCCAGTAGACCTCTGTGATGGAACAGTTGGATGAGGGAGATAGTAGAACAAAATTACTTGAAATTGGCCTCTCCAAATGGCTTTTTAATGCTCCTTTTCTAAAGCTTTACCGCTTGACAGCCGAGGTCGGTGTCGTTTTCTGTCAATGGGATTCTGTTTGTTTCAACAGTTTGATCTCACTTTTTTTGCCGTCGCATACACAGAATCCTTTAATGCTTCTCACTGCCTGTGATTCATCAACAGGAGCTCGTATTTTTATTAAATAATACGTGCACAAAATGCACCAAAGAATGATTAAGGCCATGCTCAACTGCTTCACTTTCCTTTGGTTATTTATTAGGAAAATAAAAGAATTAAATAAACATTAACTAAAAGAATTTAAAAACAAAAGTTTATGCAGTTCAGCTTCTATTATATGTGTTTAATGATGATGCTTCTACTTTTTCAAATGTATGTTTAAAGTTATAACTAAACTGTTCAAAGCTGGTTTTGAATGCAGTAAGTTCGGCAGTATGGCATTTTAAGTAGTGCCCGGGTTTGAGTGTTTTCCCTTAAATTTTTTATTAATTCAATTTAATTAATTTAAATTAAATATTTCAATGATGAGACTTAAGAACGATGTCTTTACACAGTTTAAATTATGTATTTTTTTATGTATGATATTTGCCACGATATCCATTCAGCCAGTTAAATATGCTGAATATTTATGACTGGTTTTCCAGTGTGATGCTTAGTTGCTTTTGTTTGCTTCATTTCTGCATCCCTACGACAAAACTGCTCAGTTTTATCAGAACAGTAACACAGAAACTGAGGAACTGAATAATAAACCCTAATAAAAACCTGCAGAAGTATCATTAGAGATGCGGATCGCTCCTATGGACGAATAATGGGCTACTCATCAAAAGTTATCAGTTCTACTTTGCCACTACTTTGTTTCTCATTATTAGACTGAATCCATTCCCCGTGTGTGTGTGTGTGTGTGTGTGTGTGTGTGTGTGTGTGTGTGTGTGTGTGTGTGTGTGTGTGTGTGTGTGTGTGTGTGTGTGTGTGTGTGTTCCATCCCACCTGCTTAGCATGAATGAAGATTAGCCTCTGAGTACCTTACGATGTGCTTTCTGGTGGTTGCTTCTCCTGGATGAAGCTCTTGCAGTCATTAAATCACCAAGAACTCGAGGACTGATCAGGGATCAGTGCACGGGTCATATGACCAAAAAGGAACACCGATGCTGTACGGCAGGTGGAAATAATAATATGCATGTATCCTTGTATCATTTTTTTAAAAATACAAATCTGTTAATCCATGAACGCACAACTTTAAAACATACCATCATAAAATCATAGCTCCTAAGGTTAAAACGAGAGGTTGGATTCAGACTTTCTCAGGAGTAAAAGTTGTGGTCATTTTCTGTACAGAGCATGTTTGCAGTATTGTACCATTGATGGGTGATAATTACTTAGTTTGGGAGTCCTTTGACTTTTGGCTTGTTTCAGTTTCATTTCATATGTTTCAGTTTATTTGTATTTAGTAATAAACCTGGAATATTATTGAATTGACTTTCAAGTTTTTTCATGTTTAACTTGCATGAGCTTATATTCTTGATAGCTGTTTGGCAGTTGTATTACCTCTAAAGAAAATGACATACTGTATATATCATATCTATGTCATTTCTAATTGGTAAATTAATTGGGATATTAATTACTGGGAGCAGTAAATGTGAGGTTTGCCAATAATTTAAATAACTGGATAGAGTCAAACGAACCAGCTCAGTTTGATAGGTGGTAAAGGAAGTTTTCCAGGTTTGATCCTCAGACCCTTCACATGCTGGTTTCCTTGAGCAGCAGCTGTGACTCTAATCAGAAGATTGCCGGATCAATCCCTGGCTTCTCCAGTCTGTGTGTACAAGTTTAGCTTACCAGAAAACTGAACCCTGCAGCCATTTTTGCGTATGAATGGTTGGATGTGGCTTCGTGCTGAAGTCAGTGAGACCTAAGAAAGTACCAGATAAAGGTCAGTCGATTTACCATCTGTGTGAAAGCCTGAATACTGTAAGACTTTTATTTACTCCCAAATGGAAAATTTGCCATGGACAAAAGTGCCTCGTGAAGGCAGCGGCGTCTCCAGCTCCTTGAAAGTCTACACCATCTATCCTCCATATAAGCTGCTTCTCATATAGTTTGGATCAGCATATCTTAAAATGCCCAAGTGGAGAGTAGTGGAATTGGTTATTTATCTGCCATTTCAACTTATTCCTGGGTAATGAAATGGAGAGTGAAAGAGAAGATAGACAGAGAGAGAGAGGGAGGATGACAGTCACGAAACTGTATGTGACTTAAGTACATGACATGTGCCTTGCTCTGCTGAATCATGGCTTGCCCTCTGTCTGTCTCCATCCCACTCTTTCCACTCTCTCCTCTTCTTTCCCTTCTCTTTCTCGAACTCTCTCACTATGCCCTTAAAACTTAAACTCTCCTTATCACTTACTAGAACTACCAAAACTCACTTTTGACATGTCCTGCCTGCCTCTCTCATCCTCCTCACCCCGCCTCCTCCTTTATTTCATTGCTTGTGGGAACCACTTACTCTTCCCTACCTCCTCCTCTCTTACTCATTCATCCCTATAAAGCCTGCCAGTGAGCCACCCTCTTCTGTCTTTTTCTTCCTTATTATAGTTTCCAAAAAAAAAAAAAACACTTACCAACCTTGCATTGCTACATCTAAAGACTGCATGGATAACTCCCTTTCTCCTTTGGATTTCTGCAATGGTAATTTTATTTTAATATCTGGATATGTTGCATTTTATACTACAGACAGAGCCTTTAAAAATTGTATGCTTTTTAACCACCCTTATACATCATCATGAGACTTCCAGAATAAAAGCTTATTTAAGCCAACAGTATAAGCTTGTAAATTCAGTTTAGAGAAAAATATGGCTCACATTTCTGTCATGTAAAATTTTGTGATGTGTAATAATGATAAATTACAGACTAATTAAGAAGCATCAATTTACATGGTAACTAATGGGCATAAAATATCATATCAAAATAAATTAATCTCTTTGATAGATCGTTTTCATTACTGTGGATGATGATGCAATACGAGCAAAATTTGAGTTTCTCTACAGTTTTTGAGTTTTTTTGAGTTATGAAATCCTCTCGTTAAGAGTCTGAGGAGAGGTCGTTTGGAGATATTTATCTTTGAAGGAATTAGTTTGAACACACAATTCCATACAAAAGTTGGGATGCTGTAATTAATTAATTAATGATTTGCAGATTTCATAAACCCATATTTTATTCATAATAGAACATAAACAAATGAAATGTTAAAATTGAGACATTTTGCCATTTAATGGCAAATATTAGCTCAGCTTGAAATTGATGGCAGCAACACATCTAAAAAAGTTGGGACATGGAACAACAAAATCCTGGAAGTTAATTAGATTAACTATCAACAGATCAGTAACATGCTTGGGTATAAAAAAAAAAAAGCATCTTAGAGAGTTTTTTTATTTTTTTTTAACTACGAAATTCTTAGAAAAGATGAACAGATGTTTGCCAATCTCCAAAAATAAATGTCTACAAATTGTGAAACAATTTCAGAATACTTTTCCCGATTGTAGAATTGTGAAGAATATCTCATCGGCAGTACATAATATCATTTAAAGATTTTGAGAAATCTCTGTGTGCAGGGTCCGTGCTCTTCAGGCCCTCAGGCATTACAAACAATCGTGATGCTCTCCTGAAAATCACTGCCTGTGCTCACAGTTCACCGTGTCATCCACTAATACAGGTTTAAGCTCTTACATGCAAAGACGTACTCATATATGATCAAGAAACACTGCCTTCTTCTCTGGTTCAAAGTTGATTTCAAATGGGCTGATGCAAAGTGGAAAACTGTTCTGTGGTCAGATTCATCTGAATTTGAAATTTCTTTTGGAAAACATGGATGCTGCATCCTCTGGAATAAAGAGGAGAGGGACCATCCAGCTTGTTATCAGCACTCAGTGCAAAAGTCTGCATCTCTGATACACAGGTGCATTAGTGCCTATGGAATGACAGCTGCACATGTACAAAGGCACCATCAGTGCTGACAGGTATCTATATGCTTGGTTGGTTGCTTGGTTGGTTGCTTGGTTGTTGGTTGGTTGGGGGAAAGGCTTTGCACATTTCAGCAAGACCCTACTAAACCACATGCCATCAAATTCAAAATGAGCTAATATTTAAAATCTCTGTCTCTGTGGGTTTATGAGATTTGCAAATCCTTGCACTCCACTTTTATTTACATTGTACTGCTTTTAATCTGGGTGGTAATAATGTAAATCTATAATTGCAACTCTACTCATGCTTCTTTGCCTCACTCATGAAATGCTTCACCCACTGAGGCAGACGGCCCGAGTCAGATAAAATTGGAAAGGAAAAGTCTGTGAAAGCATACATTCCACTTTCACAGTCACGCAAAACGAAATCCAATCTCAAGGAGGCAGAGGGATCAACTTTTTTTTTTTATACCATCATAAACCTCAGTAAAAAAGAGAATGCAACGCATTCACATTACAACATGCTTTTTTGAATAACAGACCCAAATCATACTCTTTCTAAATCTTAAATTCTCTTGCTTTTAATGTTCCACTTCCATAACCTGGGGTGTCACTCCTTCCACCTACACTTTCACCCTGTAGCTGAATGCAGGAGGTTATTTTCCGAGCCTTTCTGCTTTGATGAAAAGCAGAAGCTAAAGAAAAATGGACAAGTATGCATGTGGAAGAAAAGTGAAAGCTTTGAAAGAAAAATCACAAAAAAATGACAAAATAACAGGGGATGTTGATGATGAACCACAGTAAACAATAATATAAAGGCTATATTGTGTTATGAAATGTTAAAAAGGTGAACACCAAGTTTTCAAACATATAATAATCGCTTGCATTTGTACATTGTAATCTAAGGGCTGGAGAGGAAGATGCGATTTCAGTGATGCGACCCTGATGATGACTGACAGCCCCCTGTAGGCGTTCCCGCGGTGACTCAGAAGTTTTACTGACTATTTATGTCTTCATCTTGAAGAGTTGAACAGCACAGATGATGCACAGCGGCCTTAACAGATTGGACCAATTACTGTGTGTCTAAATAGTACAGAGTCCCACCGCAATCCGAATGTGAAAACGTTGGATTAAGCAGCATTATTCGACATTTAGAATTCAGCCTGTAGCGAAGCATATCCAGCTTTCAGAAACAGTTCTTTATGAATACACTTCAGGTCCATTTAACTTCAGGGTTTTCAAAAAGCATCCCCGGTGTACAATTTGTCCTTCTGCAACTCAAAAGGGCTCAGACGACCAATTTGAGAGTGGAAAAGATTTCAACCCAAAACCTCTGAACAAAAACAAAGTCAGTTAAAAGTACTTGTCTCCTATGGTTGGACCTCTGTGTCTTGTTTTGTGCCACTTTGCTTTAATGCTGTGCACAGAGTACAAATTTGAAGGAGGTCACTGTAAAAATAAAAGTTAAGGCTGCAATTACTTGAGCTAAACACAGAAATACAAGGAACGCTGCACTACTGCGTTTAGACTGGGTAACAACGTGCTGCTTACAGAGAATGAAATCATTTAATGGTAGTTATTTAACCTCATCTGTTTGTTTGTTTTTAAAGTTTTTCAGAAGATAAACTGTATGTATTCAAAGATTAATCAGCTCAGCAGGAAGCTTCAAGCTTTATAATTTTGTGTTATTTATGTTTTTCTGATGGTTCACGACCACAAATCGCAGTTTGGATGAGTGTGACTGTTGGAATAGTGAAGAATTTGCAGCTGACACGACACAATCTAAAGCTACCGTATTCTTGAACTTTAGGTATTATTTTTCTTTAATACACTGAAGTGAGGCTTAAAGGCAAAGCAAAGTGAGGCTGGGGCTGAAAAATGAAGCCAGTGCAGGAACTCCAAAAACTACAGTTCCCCGAGTGGCCACTTAAGACTGTCCCCAAAAGTGACTCAATACTCACTGACTTTAAATGGCCATAACTGCAGAAATAAGCATGTTTACAGCCTGGTGCATAAGTAAGCTTTGCTTTCTACGGCACATAAGTGCGCAGGGGTGAATTTTATATTTGTGTATATAAACATAATATATACAGTTTACATTTTAATAAGGCTTAACGTTATTATTATTAATTTTAATATGGCAGGGGCTAAGAATGCTAAATCTGTGACATTAGAGATGTGACTTTGGTGGCCTTGCGGTGTTTTACATCTTTTATGTACAGTCTGTTAGTTAAACCTCAGCTCCTGCTGAGTGAAACAGCTGTTGGGTTACTGCTGGAAGAGGGCTTCATGCGAGTGCTGAGTCTGAACTAAATGTATTGTTAAATCAACCAGTGAGCTAAATGTTGTTGAATAGTTGAGCGTCACGGTAGCTTCTGTGATAATTCAGGTAAAGCACTTTGGTCGAATGAAAATGACTCTTTTAGTTTTATTGCTCAGTTCTGTGGTGTTGACACTGAGCGGCTTTTAAGCTGTAAAGTAAGCCACGAGCAGATCATCTTCCCTGAGCCTGTTTGGACCGTTCTTGTTTGTGGATGCTGAGCAGACAGCCCACATGAAAGACTTTCTGTCAGTCCTGAAGATGCACATACCTCATCACTATAGCAACTGCTTTGGGCAAAAACAAAAAAATAAAAGAGGGGGGGTGGGGGGTTGCAAGGGGGAGAGAACAAATGATGAAATGATAAAACGGGTCAGTGAAAGATTGCATTTAAATTCAAGAAAGAGTGGAATTCAGCAAATAGTTTGTTTTAACGCCCTCCACTCGTGGCCATTAATCTGTCAGGCTGCAGTGAGCAGCAGGACACTTCCCATCAGCCTGGGACAGACCTGTGATCTGAAATAACGTGTGAAAGCTGTTTGAAAAGCAAGTGAACTGTTTGTAGATTGAATGCTATTATTTTCCCAGTCGCTGACAGTGTTGTGTTAAAGAGCAAGAGCTACTCGGCTCTCATGGTAAAATGTCCAGTTTTAGAGGTGAAGTTAACATGCTTACAGCCAAAACTGCTTCAGTGTCTATAGTTAATTTTTTCCCTTTGATGCCAACTGTATGGGGGAGAATATGTATGTTTAGTATGCCATGAATTAGCAGGTATCTCTGTCTGTGAGCTGCACCCATACAGCCCATGGATGCAGCTTGCTAATGCGCAAGCTAGCATCCACACCCGACTTTTCATTTCCATTAATACATTAAAGAATACATTTTCATTTACTTCTCTGTGATCCCACTGAGTATACACACCTGCAAAATATTGTAAACAACAAAAATTTGCGTAATGCAGCTCAAGAAAGAGAGGACTCCAGACTTTCTGTTGCATCAGATGATGGTGTGACTTATCCATACTGAATTTCATCAAAGCTGAATAGTGGACAAGGCAGTGTCATCATTTAGTTTCCCTCCACTCCTACAGATCCGCCATCTGTCAAATATCAATTTACTTCCTGCTCTCTAAAGAGTGCTGAGTCCTAATTGGAAATAGCATGTAGCGGATTCTCTGTTCTGCACACATGGAGAGTGAAGCTATCAGTCAACTGAGATATGAATATGATGCAGTCGCTCCCTCATGCCCATCTGTGGAACAATTCATTTTTCATCTGACAGAGGGAAATAAGAACGATGAAGACTGTGTGACTGTGTGTGTCGGAGATGGACAACTGCAGCACAAGCATTGTCTCTGTTACGCAAAGGCAATCATCACAGAACTTATTTTGGAGTAACGCTGTATTACCTCGACTGCTGAATCTTCTAACACTAAAAGGTGAGGGGGAAAAAATAAAGTCTGACACGAAGCTGACATACAGTAAATATGGCCGATCTCACTTTTATAGCTGGTGCGCTTGTGCACCACCAACCTCAACTGTCCACTTCTGCTTTTGCAGTTTCATCATTGACTTCTAACTTGACAGCTGGCGCTTGCAGAGAGCAGACGTCAACATCAATTTTCATGCCGAGGATTATCACTTGTGATAAGAGCGTGGTCTCCAGTCATGACCCAGATACTAAACAGCAGTTTTCAGTGAGAGTGAGTTTCCGGTGTCCAACCCCAAAGGTAGCACTCAGCTGAGGAGCATGACCAGGGGCATGCTTGATTCACCCCCCCCGTGGCAGACTGTTAATGTTCCACCGTTATTTTCTGAAGTGTCCGAGACAAAACATTTGCAGCGCACACATTGGTGGTGTGTGCCGTGCTGCTCAGAGCTTTTTTTGGTTTGTTTGTTCTGTTCACACCAACAGAATTCTCACCGTCCTGTGTCGTTACCAGATTTGGCTCGCTGCGACTCCGTTCTTTTTCACAGAATGAATTTCAGATTGCGGGGTCCCCACTTTGACACACTGAAAGAGCTCCAGCGGACATCACAGACACACAAGTGCAAGTGGTCAGATCTTAAAATAGCAGCTGCTCTGGAAGTGGCACAGCTCTGCTCAACGTGACCTTAAGGAGGCGAGAAGCCAAATTTAAATCATATCAGCAGAGTCCCAGAATTTTCTCTGTGCACATAAAAGTAAAGTGAGCCAAAAGCTTTCACGAGCTTAAGCACTCTATTGAGTTTATTGAGGCTGAATCGTGATAAGCAAACATGACTGGGAATAGACATTCTCCTCATCAGTGGATAAGATGTGAAAAATTCAAGGTAGTCCCACAGATACATCCTAAAACTGTCAATTAAAATTTCCTAATGAACTATGTTCAGTCAGACAGTATTACAGCTTTTATCTGCATCCATCAGAAAATGATTAGAAACTATGGAAGAGTTCATTTTGACTTTTTTTCTTTTGATTAAAAATCTATTATCTTTTTTCCCTTTAACTCACTTTTACTTTCAATACTTTGATTAAAGCTGCATTTGGATTTTTTTTTTTCCAAACAGCAAAGGCCCGACGATGACCACGGCCTTTACAGGAGGAGACACCCGACCTCTGCTCATCATGTTTCAGTCAGGAATGAAAGATGCGCTTTGATTAGACGCCTTTCTTTATGTGTAGGTAGAGTTCATGCCCCGGCTTGTTGTGTGCTTAATTAATCAGCAAGCTTAAATCTTATGTTATGAGGTATGTCATCATACTAAAAATCATATTCATGTTATAATATGATGCATATGGTAGTGTATTCAGTTGGATTGAGTCTAGATTGAGTCTGTGTGTGTGTGTAGAGGTCAGCTAATCTGTCTTCCATTGTGAAGCTCACTCCAGAGGTGGAAGTACACACACACACACACGCACGCACACACACACACACACACACACACACACACACACACACACACACACACACACACACACACACACACACACACACACACACAAACAGATATCCAGCTTATCCCTGTCAGCATATGAGGGCCCACAGGGAGGGGAAGTAGGACGACATGCTGCAGACTCCCTGCTTCCCACACCTGCCTACTCTTCAGGCTGCAAATGCAAATACACACACACACACACACACACACACACACACACACAGAGGAGTTTCCACTTTCTTTCTTCGGTTTAGTTTTTGTATGTGTTTCATGTGTTTTATTTTTACCAGAAAACAATAACTGAAAAGGATTAAAAATTTGAAGGACATTGTTGCAATATTTATTTTTTTCAACAGCACTCAAGTGGAATTAAATGAACACATTGTTTTCTCAATTATTAATAAAAAAAATTACTCCTGTTAATTATGGCTGGGCAATTATGGTTTGGCAACAGCTTTAGCTGGGTTTAAATAATACTGTTGAACCAGCATGGCAGTTTAGCATCTTTATGAAGAACTGTTTACTTTAAATCATAAACAGTTCAACTTTGCTCAAACTTCAGCTAAACACTGCTTGCCTGCAATGTTATGAGCAGGGATAAAATTACAAACTATAACATCTTATTTCTATATTCATTTCCTGTCCTGAACCACAGGGATTGTATTTCAGTGTGCCTCTACATTATCCACATTTTGTGACATGCATTTAATAAACTTGAGTGGACTATAAGATGATAATACCAACCTAATCTTGGGCTGCTACAGCTGGATGCCCTATTCTGTTTTTTTTTTTTGTATTTATGTTGTGGCTCAGGAGGTAGAGCAGGTCAGTACTGGTTTGATTCCTGACTGCTCCAGCCTGTGTGCCAAAGTATCCTCGGGCATATCCTGAATTGCTCCCAAATGTGTGTGTGTGTGTGTGTGTGTGTGTGTGTGTGTGTGTGTGTGTGTGTGTGTGTGTGTGTGTGTGTGTGTGTGTGTGTGTGTGTGTGTGTGTGTGTGTGTGTGTTTGAATGGATGAATGCAAACGTGTTCTATAAAGTGCTTTGAGTGCTCAACTAGAGAAGAAAAGTGCTATATAAGAGCAAGTCCAGCTGGAAGACACAAATCAGCTTCTTCATTTCTGCTGTTTGGTCAGTAGGTGCAGGCTGAAGGAGCCACCACATTGAAAGATAAAGTTTTATACAATTATCTTTATATGAAATTTTGTAACAACAGCTGACTGTCTCACATTGCAACGTGGGGCTGATGTTTTGGGGCCTCACAATTCTTTCACTTTTTTATATTTATTGATTGTGTCTACCGTGCTTTAGACTAAAATCTGAATACTTCTTAAACATGTGCTGAAAGTTAAAAATTTCTTTTAGTGGAAATATTTGAACGTGAGTCTGCAGCAGATGCAGCCTTGGTTTCACTGCTTGTCTCCACTGAAAATACTCAATATTTTTTTGAGCTCCTCTCGTTGTGTCAAAGCTTTTTGGTGATAACAGATCTTTTTTTTTATGAAAAGATGTCTCATTCAGATCAGATATGGCATCAGCAGTGGTACCTGACAGTCATCCAATGATTATGTTTCTGGAGAACATAGTATTTAACATATGACACCTTGTGGGTTCTTCCAGCTAACATGGTTTACAGCAGCAGAAGTGCATACATCTTGAGTATGACCAGCCTCAGTGGGAACTAAGTCTTATATCCTGACAGTGCTGGTGTTGATATATACTCTACCAACCAAGCTATACAGAAAATGAAATCCCAAACCTTGGCAGCTTTAGTGTTAGTCTCCTTTTCCTTGAGCTCCATGGGAAATTGAGTTTCCAACCCAGCAGTAGTGCTTATAGCTGTACCCAAAGGGCTGAAAACTGCAGAATTTCAGATCACTGTCATTTACTTGTAGCTCTGCAGATCTCAGTGAGGTCACTGGTGCTAACAATATATATATGCACTTGTGTCACTATTCCTTTTTTTAATAAAACTCTCCAGTAAAATGACAAATGAAGATAAACTTTGGGCATTTCATAAAAAACAAAAAACTGACATTCAATTAGGAATTAAAAACAGTTGACAAATATTTGGTAAAATGTAGCTTATTCCAAAAGCTTTCATTGCACTCTTTATCTTGTTCACGTCCTCATGTCCTGCATCACAGGCATTTTTGAACGGAGAAATCAAGAAGGCATTGGAGAGAGGTCTCTGGGTCACTGGCAAAGTGAAAAATGATCCGCTTACATCTGTGCTAACATTGCCCGATAAGGCTGGGGGCAGATTGGACAGAGATTTTCGCATTAGAAAGACCAGCTCACCCACTCTGAGATATAGGGCAGGACCACTCAGGAGATAAAGTCACTGCCAGTGCTGGAAAAGCCATCAGTAACACCGTAGACGTCTGCACTTCCTTCAGATTATGTCTTACCAGTCAGTGTCCAGTCCAAGAAGCTTCTGTAATACATGGCATTGTAGCGATAATTGTTTCAAGTTATAGCTAATCAGAGTCTGAATTTTAGCACAAGGTTAAACAAGCATGGAAACATAAAAAGTTAGAAATAACAGCAGGTATTTTCATTATTGTTATTATTTTACTCCTAATTGAATCACACTGTGCTGGACAGCTTTGGTGAGAGGCTGCATTAGCAGCCGTAGTTTGGGGCTGAGCCCTGGGGGACTGGAAGTGGGTGAGGCTTGGTACATGGCTGGTTAGAGCTGGCAGCAGAACCAGTGGGTAGAGCTTAGAGTAAGGATGGCTGGTGGGTGTTGATTGGAGCACAGAGCCAGACAGGCAGGCTTTATCCAGAAGGAGATGATGGTGGAAAGCTGTGTGAGGCAATTGGCACACTGATGAGAAGTGGAGAGTAACCTCTGACACAGAAACAAGGCATAACTTGGGGATACCGAATATCATGAGGAGAACGTGACTGCAGACTGTGACTGCAGCCTACGGCTAGTTCAACCACAGTATTAGTGCCGTGTAGAAGGACTGAACAGGCTCAAATTTAAGGTTCAAATACTGCAGGATCCTAATGAGGGGATGAGTTTCAGATGTGCCAGTTGAATGCTCAGAGTTGCAGGAACATCACCCAGACAGACGTGCATGGAGAGAGTCCTTTCTCATTTCTCTGATTTGTACTTTCCTGTCTCCTCTATCCTTTGCCCTCAGTCTTGTGAAACATAACTCTGTGAATAACCTTGAAGGATGTCTTAGATCCTTGGCCCAGTCTCAGTGTCCACACTCAGTCACCGTTAAGTTGGTGAAGCCTTACAGCTGTCCCACTGTCAAAGTGCATGAGGGCTCCACCAGACATTTTTTGAGCCCTTTATGCACACTTTCATAAGTCTGCATTTCTGCGGACTTTACCAGAGGAATTTGCCCACAGTTCATAGCATTGTTAGGCTACCAGGGGTTCCACACAAGTATTAGAAGAAAACGGTATACAAAGAAGCATGAATAGAGAAGACTGTTTGAGGCTTACAGGATGAAAATTAACATAAAATTACAGGAATGCAGCATGTCTTATTACAAACCATGTTTGTGCATCATCATTTTTAATGTTTTACTTAAAGCAGTTTAAGTTAAAGAAATGCTTCCATAACTCTAGTCCTCTCTGTAAGAAAAGAGCCTGAAATATGTTTTTTTTTTTTTTAAAAAAGGTAGTGTAATGCTGTGCAATATGTGCCAAAGCGCTGTTGCACACACACTCAGGCACTTCAGCTGTGGGACGTCAGTGACCCTGTGTAATGGTCTTATACTTAGGCCGTAGGTTGATATCAGGATTGGGCTCTAAAATGCATCTGGAGAAGAGAGCACTGAAGAGAGAGGAGAGATGTAAGAGGAGGATATCAAGGATGCACAGGTGCATCTTAAAGTCTCTTTACCCGTGTCATACAAAACAGGTGTGACAAACAGCTCCGATATTTAAAGCATGGAGGTAGGAGACCTTTACACATAAGTTTTTGAGGGGGGTGTTTATTCACCGGTTGTGTTAGTTAATAAAGATAACCATCTCCACGATCAGTTTCTACCCTTCAACATTTGTGTGTGTGATGAATAAAGAGAGAAAAATATATCTGTGCATTCCTGTCACATTGTGACACGTTGGGATTTGAATTTAAATTAAATGTTTGTGTTCATGAACACTGTCGTGCTCATCTGCTGGAGATCATAAATACCAGTAGTAGTCTGAAAGAAAACAATGAACCGATTTGGACGCTGTGCCACTCCTCATTTTAAATTGACATTGTCTTAAAATGACAGCTCAGAAACAAGGGGGTCTCATTTATTTAATGCCTGTTGCCTCAGATTCTCTCTCCTCATCCCTCTGCTTTGATTTCTGGAACTAAAATGCAAAGAAAGGAGATGAAGAAAAGAACTGAGGATGTAAAAAGAGGTGAGCGACAAACTGAGGAAGAACAGGAAACATGATGGAGGACGAAGAGATGGAGAGAAGATGGCAAGATCATGAGACAAACCTACCAGCTAACCTGCCTTATGCATGCTGCGAAACTGCTGTAAAAATACAATTTGAGGGTTTAATGTGGAAAAATTGGAGCCATTTATAATTCAAATGACAGACAACAAAATGTAGACCAATTCTCACAGATCATCACCCAGACTGCTACAGTTAAAAGAAGATATTTAATTCCATCTGCACTGAATATATTTGGTGAATGCAAGAAGGAGTTGATGATAAAGTCAAGCACAGCATGGCAGGAGGAGCTCGGGTGGAGGTGGGTTAAAAAGCAGCTTACAAATGTGCAGCAACTGTTAGCAGGAGCATTAGCTGATGGGAGTTTGCAGTGAGATCAGCTGATCTGCAGTGACCGTGTTTGAGCCTGAATTCCTGTTCAGAGAGTTCACAGGTGTGCACGTGTTTGCTGTGCATCTGCTTGTGCATTGTTTTTAGATTTACATCACTGTGCATTTTTTTTTTTTCACTAAATTGTACTCTGATGCAACTAATTTTTTTCTCCAGTTTATGCGAAAGTGCAACTGAATTGCCGGTTAACTGGGGACAGAACTGTTGTTCTTTGAGTGAAGGAGTGAAGTCATGCATTTTGCCTCACTCATTAATGATTCTTAATCATTATTATGTAGATTATAGAAAGAAAAAAAAGAGAATTAGCCACATGTTTCCAGATTTGTGATTGTAAACAAACTTTGGTTATAGGATGCAGCTTTGGATGAACATTGATGAAGGTTTTTAAATAAAGGATGAAGAAAATATTCAGAGGGAAAGCCTCAGAACTGCAGCAGTCCTACGATCTGTAAGGATGTGTGGCTGAGTTAGATCTCGTTGGTACCAAGCGACGGTAAATGACACAACTTATATCTGAGTCTACTGAAGTGTTCTTTCTCCACTGAGGAAACCTGTTCTTTCCCCCAAAAATAAGAATAAAACAAGCCTGACAGGCTTAAATCTCTGAGCCGGGTTTATCACTTAGGATCTCAGCTACTGCGATTCATCTGGTCTGTGGTTTGATCTGATGTGATTGACAGTGTGCCGAAAACACAAGCGAAGCCCCCAATACTTCATCAGATTTCAGGTCACATGTTAGTAATTTTTGATTTGATGGGAGTTTATAACAGCAGCTCCACTGATGATTGTTCAGGGCCTTTTAGCACAAAGTTAGCAACATTATCGCTGAGGGTCCTCACGCATGTGTCATTTTACTAACATGTGTCTTCTGACCCCGTGTGACAACAGATCAAATGTGCACACACTTACACACACACACACACACCAATGTGCATAAATAAGCCAGTCAGATTAGCTGGCTGTATACTGTGATGCAATGCTAATATTCGCTATTCTGAATAAAAAATCTGTGTCTCTCTCTCTCTCTCTCTCCCCGCTTTCCGTCCTGCTGCGTGAAACAACAGATCACTTGGGCATTGAGTTTATGGGTAAGGAAGCTTTTCTTGTCTTGCATCTGTCTGAGTCATAACTGTAAACATCACATCTTTTCACACTGGATAAACAGCACACTGCGAGGCCTTTGATACAGAACGGCCATTGTTCATAACAGTCAGCAAACAGCATAACTTGGACGTGTCTAATTACATATTGCATTGTTACATCATTTGAAATGTAATCAGGAAAGCTGTGGTGAATACAATATATACAAAATACTACATTTTTACATTAACATCTTCACAGCCATCAACTGTGCATGTTGCATTATATTTTTATGCACTGCCTTTTATCCATTTTAATTCTCCCTACACATATGTACTTATGTATCTTTACTCTCTGCACCATTTCTATCTTTATGCTTTCTTTCTCCCTCTTGCACTATCTCTCTTTCTCTCACAATTGCTTATGAAGTGTCCCTCCAGAATACCAATGTGCTGCAGTCTCCTTGGAAACAGTGAGAACAGAGAGGCGGGCAGGGTGCAGTGAGGGAGTTTTTGTGATGTTGGCACTGTTACCAGTCGCACTCCTCATTAGTATGTGTGGGTATGCGTGCACATGCATGGCACATGTTCAAAGTGTGTGTCTGAAGCCCTAATGTGAGTTAGATGAGATCCTTCCAACGATTGTGTGTTGAATGTTGGTGTGCGTTCCCCATGCACACACTGTGAGGCTATGAAGGCTGGATGCCAGTGGCTCCACCTCTTCTTTGCCAAGCTGCTCGCTCCTGGTTTTGGCTCTCGTGGGCTCCGAGTCGGGTATCACAGCTGAGAAGCGCTAGTTAACGACGTGAAAACTTGTTAACTGGAGCTCGTCACTCTCTCAAAATGTGGCCCCTTCAGGTCAAAAAAGGGAAAATGCCCTTCCTCTTGTCTGACATAACTTCTACGTGCTCAAAGTAAAATTTCACAAGAACAAGCACTGCTGCTTCTTTCTGCCTCCCAACCACTGCCTCAGCAGTCAAACAAAGTAAAGCATTTTTTTTTTTTTTGAAAACCTGCTTAGACTATGCAAACTTGGCAGTGACAGATGATATTTTCTACAGAGCTATCTTGCAGGTTTCCCCATTTAAATTCAGCGAGAGGTTTTATGCCTCTGCAACATTGTTCAGGCTGCCACATTTTCATTGCTGAGCTGACGTCTCTAGTCCTGCCAACGTCTTCCCCCGGCATTGTGTTAAGCAGTGGCTAGATAAGAACCTCCCACACTCAATCCTGGTATGTCACTGTCTGTGCCTTTGGAGGCTCTTTGATGGAAGAAACACACAGACCTACTGTAACTTTTTTTGTTATTAATACAAGTGAGCAAATGTACTTTACACAATATGGGTTAAACCACAAACTTTCACTTTGAATGCCTGAAACTGCCTCTTCCAAACACGTATCATTTCTTTCAACAGTAAGTGATGCCATAAGAGTTATTTCAATCTGAGAGATTTTACATTAACAGGATGATTTACAGCAACTAGATTTGACCAGAAAAGTTATAATCTGAAGAAAAGGAGCAAAACATTAATGACACCGTTGAGAAAATGCATCCTCGTCAATAAATGTAGATTATGCTTAATTTTTGTATATTGTAAATTTAAAATTTAAGTAAAAGGTTTGAGGGAGTCACAGGGAGCTGTGGCAGCTCAAAAAAGAAGCAAAGTCTAATGTATGAATAGAATTGAATGCTACTAGTGAGCCGGTAGCCAAGGTCAAACAGAGATAATATTGGACCTCAGCCTGTACCAGTGCCAGCGACATCACAATAAAGAGCGACAAACTTGTAAAATAGTATTATGTAGTAATAAAGTCCTAAAGTGGTACATTTCTCAGGCAGAAGATGGTGGTTTGTGTGTCTTTTGTCCTGTCTCTCTCTCTCCCCTCACCATCAACCAGTCCCAGCAGATGACCCCCCCTCCCTGAGCCTGGTTCTGATGGAGGTTTCTTCCTGTTAAAGGGAGTTTTTCCTTCCTACTGTCACCAAGTGCTGCTCATAGGGGGTCATTCTGACTGTTGGGTTTTCTCTGTATTATTGTGGGGTCTTTACCTTACAATATAAAGCTCCTTGAGGAAACTGTTTGTTGTGATTTGGTGCTATATAAATAAAACTGAATTGAATTGAACATAAACTTTTGCACATTGTTTGGCGACCTAGGAAATTAATTGCTACACTGGAAACAATAACGGGTTCTTGCAGCGCTTTAATGGCACACAAATATACAAAGAGTAATATACAAAAAGAAATAGAGAAAAAATACACCAGAAAAATATGACAGTGGGTCTGAATTTTCACATTTGGACATTCTGGAGACTGCAAACTCATCTTGCTACAGATGTGAGGATATGGCAGTCTTTAGTCTCTGTGGTGGTCACAACATATTTACAAGTGCTTCAGAAAGCAGTTCTGCATCACCGTCCTCCGTGCATCTCCAGCTTGGTGCAGACCAAACGCAACCCCAACGTAAAACAAACATGACACCAAGATGCACTCGGCAAAACCTTGAAGGAGTAACTACTGTTCTTCACAAAGCTGCCACGTTGTGATGGAAGTTTGTAACATTATGTGATCCTCTGGAAGAACATTTGAAGTGTGCCTTACGACCACAAATTAACAGCAAATATCACATTCAAAATAAACTGAAAAAGGACATGTTTCCTGGCAACCAAACACCTCAACAGAAAAAAAAAAAAACGTATTTAGCTTATTTAGGTGAAAAACTCCATCATGAAATTAAGTTCTAAGTTTTAACCACCCGGCTTTCACGCTCAGATCTGCATCACATTTAAACACAAAGGGTAGCCCTAAGCATCATTTCATAACTTCGTGGTGAAGCAGCACATTTATTCCAAACCTATCATAAATGTAACCAAGTAGTTTTGGTACTTAAACCTGACCAGCGACTGAAAACAAATGAAACTAATCAGTGAGTGAAAATCACCCAGAACATGACAAGAGCTGGCTCACAACTACATGACTTTGAAAGTGCCACCCCTCAGGCAGACTGTGTCACCCTTTAAGAGAGGACCTTTATCTCTTTGTGTCCACTATTGCCTTTGCCAGCATGTCTCTGTGATGCCAGCAGCATCTGACAGAGCGGCAGCACTCAACTCCCTAAGATGAGAATGTGTTTGTCAAACTTGATATCCTTTGCAGTTCAAGTAAGTAAACACTAACATACTGGGTTTAAACTAAATGCTTAGTATAATCCAGTTATGCTTAGTTTTACAGATAACTTGAAGCTCTTCGCTTAATTTATAGAGAATGAATTGCTCCCCTCTGAGAGAGTCGGTTTCTGAGGTTAAAATTAGAAGCGTCTGAAGGCTGAGATCTCTCATCACAACCCGGAGGTTTAAACACAGGAAATATTCAAGAATCATTTGATCCTTTTGCTCTAATACATTTTCTGTAGTACTTGACAGAACAGGAAAAAATTCATAGCGTCCAGTCAGTCATTCATGTGGTCATCAATAATTCTATCAGAGATGACTGAGCTCTGACTGGAGGACTTTGCACCGGGTTGTAAATCAGTGTTAGAAGTACAAGTTTAGAAAAGGAGCAAATGTATTTTAAGTCATGTTGGTTTTCAATTTCCATCTCGAGGGTTCATCATGTGATTGTGCTGGAGGGAGGCCGGTTAGCAAAGACAAACAGAGCTAGCAGGACACATCTGTGTCTGCCTGTTATTTACTTCACATTGTGAAGTAAATAACACTGTTGCATTTGTCACTTTGTCTTTAAACGTGGAGGTGAGGGAGAAAGTTTTTAAATCACTTGCTCAACTTTGGCAACTCAAGAACTAAAATGCATTGAGAATATAAAATATTAGGCCTGAGTTGTTTAGTATGACAGAAGAGATGGGGGATAAGTAACACAGGGGAAGAAAGAAGCAGCAATCACTCTGATGCCTTCCCACAGATCCCTTTTCAATCAAGCATCGTCACCATTTCATTTGTTTTTATTATACTGAGATTTTCTGTGAAGGGTTTTAAATTCCTGGTGGTGCAGCTTTGTTCTTTTTGAATAAATTGGTGCTGCTCCTACAAACATATCTACTTTCCAGGAATAGACAAATTTTGGTAATAAAAAAAAATTAATATTTCGGGTAGAAAATCCAGTCCCTCTAATTTATCTGACACTGGTGAATAATCCTTCCAAAAATTCCTGCATCTGGATCCATTTTGACTCCAAAGTTTAATCATCCTTAAATTGGATCCAACCCAAACTTTATTAAAATTCTCATGCAAATCCGTCTGTAATTTTTGAGTAATCCAACAAACAATCAAAAAGATGTAGGTGCTGGGGCATGAAGGGGTTAGACTGTGGTGCCTGATGTTGAATCCAAACAAACTGCTTGTTAAAATCAATTTTATGCTATTGAGAGAGGACAAGCCAGGAAAAGGTGGGGTGATGAGATCTCTTCTTTTAGTGCCAGTGAGAAGCCAAACAGCAGGCAGGACGCAGAAGCATCACTCCTACCAGCACACACCGAGCTGCAGGAACATCTTCTAGGCTGTGGGACACGAGAGAATATTATGAGGGAAAAAAAGTAAGAATGCTAGAAAGAAAATTGCCAGCGATAACAATATCTCCAGTCACCTAAATAGATTCAGTCTGTAAATGGGTGAATAAAGCTATCCAAGTAATAGAGGAAAGAACCGTGACCAGCCAAGAGAGCATGTTTACTCTAGCACGGCGGACCTGCATAATAAAGGTTTTATCCACCATCAGCAGTCTGTGCTGCAGCACATGAAAATTCTAATACTCAGAGCTGCGAAGAAATGCCAAGATAATCCCACCCTCTGTCTGCGTCCTTTGATCTTTTACTTATGTCATTCATGCATTCATGTCAATCTCCAGTGATCGCGACATTTATCGTGGCCTAGATTGGCAGGATATGATAAGCAGAGCATAGTTGGTTTCAGAATGTTCAACTTATTGTGCAGCTTACTCAACCATCTCTACCCATGACACCCAAAGAGATAAGTTTAAACTGAGAGAGAAAAATATTAATTTCTGGGTATTTAAAGTATATTTTCTAGTTTATCAAAATGGAATAAAGGTCCTGCAAAATGGCTTTTCTTTGTTTGTCCTGATTTTATTTTCAAGCTTTGTCTTAAGGTCAGTGACATTTTACCTGTTTAGACAAAGCAGCAGTCTGTGGGGCTGAAAACTGAAGCCAGCACCGAGTGCCAAAAACGATCGCTTGAATCGACACTTCAATCAGTCCCCGTAGACTTAAATGACCAGTTTTACAGCAGAATTAAACCCGTTTACAGTCCAGGAGTTTTGATGACTATATCTAAACTTTATGGGTTTTAATTGTTTTAGTTTGTATTTTTTCATTATGCAGGATTGTGGTGTCTTTTTGGAGCATTATCTGACAGACATCATGTTTTCTTGCACAGTTAAATGTCCTTACAGTTCATCCAAGACATCAGTGCTGCAGTTCTGATGGGGGAAATTCTAGTATTATAAACAGGGCTTGCTTAGCGCTATTAGCTGGTATCAGCGTGTGCGATGCCACCATACGATCTCTGGATGCACCTTCTCTGTCAAGTTTGTTAGCCTTAGCTGATAGCTTAGCACTGTCCAAATAACAACACTGTAACCTCATAATGGTAAATTTGAGGCTTCACAACAAGAGTCTACAAACCAGTGAGTCACATGAAGTCCATCTTTTTTCTATTTACTTTACGTCTGTTAGGCTCGAAACCTGGTTCATCAGTAGCTTCTATGCTAGTGTGATAACCTGTCACCCATGTTTGAGTCCAAGCAATCATCCAAATTCTGCCACTGTGTCAACTTTGAACTGATTCCAATGTGCTGTCAATGAGTATTAAACTCTACTGCCTTCAAACTACAGGCCACAGTTTATTCCATAATTGTACAAATGAAATACAGTGGAATAATCTTTCACCTAATATCTGTAACAGACCTTGACAGAGTCAGTGCCTGCCAGCTGCCTGACTTCTCCATATGTTCAAAATATTAGATCAGAATCCTTGAATGACTCACAAACCTGGCACTTGTCAGCAAAATAAGGGTAAGATTTAATATACTAACATTGCCTGGATGGTAAATGAACAATAATTTGAGATTTCTTAATGCACAAGAGTTTTTTTTCTTCTTCCTTCAGTGATTTTTTATTTTTTTGAAGGGGAAAACTGAGTCGAGCCTAATGGACTTGCTTCAAAAGCACTCCAAAGGAGAGGGCCACTAGCGATGGAAATGTGTGTGCTGGAGAACTGCCAAGTGCATTTTACTGTCCACCGTTTCTGTTTATATGTCATGAACTCCACCAGGCAGACTTCAGCCATCTCATCAGGGCTCAGAGTCAGCATGCCTCAGAGATATGCTGTCAAAATGCCACCTCTCTCTGCTGCCAGACTTTAGTCTCCTCTGTTTATGTCTGCGTGAGAGTATCTGTGACTGTGCTGTCACCAGCTATTTGATTGCACTGTAATTGTTTGTGCTTATTTTGGGTATTTGTATTCTGCAGGACATAGGTGTGCATTTTACATAATAACAGAGAGATGGTAATTCCTGTGTTTCTCACATTAAAGCACAGCTCAACCATCTCCAAAACACTGGCAGAATATTGGACGGGACATTTAAGAAACTGAGACATATTCTCAGTTTTCTTTAGTAGTAAACACGCACATTTTTTCAGTTATGTCACATAAACCTACTTAAATTATATTTCTCCAATTCTTCCATTACTTACTGACTTATCTTTCCGGGCACAGCCAACTGTGTGGAGTGTGTAGCAGCTGTAAACATGCTGTGAATGAATATGACTACATACAAAAAAGGTCACGGCAGCCCTTCTATATTACTGCTGCTGCCACTTTTAGTATAAATTATTGATCATATATCTCTATAATGTGGCTGTGAATAAGCGACCAGCAGGCCTCTGCAGTGCAAAAGTGGAGGTTTGAAGTGGGAAGTAATAGAAGATGTGACCTCACGGCTCCACAGATGGAACATGAACATGCTTTCCCTCTCTTGAGCCCTATGATTAATTCACATCAGGAGTGGGTGTGCATACAGCTACTGTGGCCAAATAAGCATGTGTGTCTAAGTGTGTGTGTGTGTGTGTGGGGGGGGGGGGGGGGGGGGGGTCTAAGGTATTGCATGACCTTGGCAGCATATTTATGATTAACCTAATACCAGGAATGCTGTATACATATGTAAATGTATGCCTGACTGTGTGTGATATAGTGAGGTTTTGCCCACTAGTCAGCTAGTATTCGTGTATAAAATTATTTGTGCACCCACAGACATTAATTACCTGCAAAATTTCGTCAAAGGCTGAACAGAGGCAGCCAAATCAGCCAATACAATAAAAAATCTGTATCACATGAGGACAAAAGCGCCATCACTGCATCATCCTGCTTCCCTACGAGCACCTGGCTGTTTGAGTTCTCCTCCTCTTTGCGTTCCACCTCTTCTCACCTCTCTCTTTTTTTTTTAGTCTCCTGCCACTATCACTATTGCTCTGCCTTCCCTGCAGCCGTCTTCAGTGTGCCCCAGCTCCCTCTGCTGACATAATTATAGCCGATGAGCAAATCTGTTGCAGTCTGATTAGCAGCATCTAAACAACAGTGGCCCCAGACATAACTTAGACATAGATGGAGGGAGAGAAATAATGACACAGAGGAGAAGAAAAGATGCACTGAAAACACACTAATAGGCTCTGCAACATCTGTTATTTTTAGGGATTATAAATGATATATTGCATGAACAACCAGTTATGCAACGTGTGGTATGCAGTAGCTTAAAGGCTACTGTGGAATGCTAGGACTGAGAGATCCCTGTTTTAAATTCCCCGACAGGCTTAAAAATATCGATGTGGTTGTGAATTAGCAACACCGACTACCGTCAGGGTGCCCTTGAGCAAAAACATACCGGCTGCAGCGCTGTTGCACTGTCGCTAAAGAGGTTGCGGTTCTATTCTGCAGCTCCCGGCTGTGATTTTATGAGCAGTGATTATATTTTTTTGTACTGAAGTGGCCATTCAGACCCATCCGCAGTGAAAATTTGTCTCAATCACCTCAATGTAAAACCTCAACACCTGTCATCGTCATTGTTTTCCAAGGTCTGAGCCTCGCTAAATAAAACTTGATTGATCGCCTATTAATGTATCCGAAGGCAACTATGATTTACTTGTTCGGAACAAACAAGACAGCTTCCATTTTTCTCCACTAATGGTGTTCCTCCGCGCCATAACTCTTCTTGTCTCCATGTATTCAGGCTCCATTACATGTGGCATCCATTTCAAAAGCAGTGTCTTGTGTCTATCGGACCATTACTCTATGTGGGAGAGCTGATAAAATGAGCTGAAAGGCTGTGTGGTAACTAAGAATAGCAAGTGTTGCTGGGGAGCTGTAAAAGGGTGTTTGTTTATTGCCGTTTTATTTCAATTTTATTTGGTTTACACAAAAGTAATTACACTTGTAAGAATCTGCAAGACAGATAAAAAAGAGCCTGAGAGAGCTGTTGTACCACAACTGGTTGTTCGATGATTTAAAATGGCTGTTTGGGTGCTGTAAACAACACCGTTAGAAATTAAAAATGGGTAAGTACAAATCTCAAAACCATGTTTAATTCTGTGTTATGGTGAGGAGAGTGTGAATATTGACTGTGGGGTATCTGCACATACACACATTCACACCATCCTGCTGTTTTCTTTCCTTTCCTCCGTCTCTCTCACACACACTTACCAGCCAACATGTACATGATCTATGGCTTTATTTCCCAAGGGTCTGTTGTTCAAACATTAATGTGACTTCTTCCTCTGTTTATTTCTCCACAGAGAGCAAAGAGGTGTACAAGAGACAGGTGCTGTCGATCACATCCATCGCGATGGCAATTAGTCTCCTGGGAACACTGTGCATGGCCCTCTACTGCCGCAACAAGTGAGGAAATAAACTCACAAACACATACATAAAGTCTAGAAATATCTATTAAAGCTACAGCTCAATTTCAGCATCAACATTTTTAAATTCACTGTACTTATTACATTATCACTTACTTCCTGTAGGTAATATTAACATTTGCACTCACCAGGTTAAATGCTAAGATCTGAGGAGGCAGCAACAGTTCCACAACAGTGCAGATCAGATAATCCCACCACTTTACACACCTCATCTTTCTGTGAGAAAGACACTCGTCTGAAACTGTTTGTTGTAGCTGAACTGCCACTATGTCAACTCTGAACCGATTCCAGCCGATCAACATTAAACTCTGCTGCCTTCAAACTACAGGCCACGGGTTATTTCATAATTGTGCAAATGAAATTCAGTTGGCAGTTTTGCCAATGTGTGAATCTGTGTCTCTACAAATAGGAATTATGTTTCTGTACAGACTACAAACAGATTACATTTTAGTGTGTCTAAGGTTTTATTTTTCATATATTCAAGCCCTCTTTATTGCCAATGTGTGAATGGTTTGTAATGTCACTTTCCTCAACTCTTTTTGTTGCATCTAACAGCCCTCAGACTTGATAAAATTTCTGTGAAAGATTTGAGTCAAATTTGCCCCAAAAATTCCAAAGAAAAATGTGACATTTATGCAGCCAAGGTCCCATGATGCCTTGGCTCAATGCTTCTCTTTGACTTTTTACAGCAACAACAAGACTAGCCAACACTACTTTAGAAATGGAGTCCACTTATCTCTAATGCCAACCAAATGACTGGTTCCATTGCAAACGGACTCTAACACAAACTCCACAGAAGTAAAATCAAAATCTGATTTGGATTCAAATAATATTTTTCTAGCAATCACATTAGCGAGGAAGCGAGCCATTATCTTTTGAAGCCTGCCAGGCCGAAATGGACAAATTGGCTTGACAGTCATTGAGGAGGAAAATATGGGTGAACATCAGCAGGGCATTCAATTCATGAAGGGATTTTCATTTAGTTTAGGAGAGCTTAAAAAAATAGCTGAACTGATGAATTGATGCAGACTTTCAAACACGAAGCAAAGATTCGCCTCTCGTTATGCGCTGTTTGTGTCGTCTATGATGTCACCACAGCGCCATCATCATTTATACTGGTGTTGAGGGCGTGTCAGACTTACTACAGTAATCTCTTGAAAGTTGGGTGTCACCACAAAACATCAGCAGTGGTGTAGAAGTAGAAGTTGAAGAGTTTTTTTTTTTCCTTCAGAGTTTTCTGCAGAAAGTCTCATCTTTTCAAGGTGTTGCAACATCTCGCTCTGTATAATCTGTACATGTCTGACTGCACTTCTATACCATTGAAATGGCATTTAAAAACCGGGGCGGTCGTACACTCGTGTCATCTTCCATCGACTCCGGTCGCACCCAACCCCCAGGCTGAAATGACGCAAAACACTGCTCGCACCAGCAGTTGTGAAGTGAGTTTTGGTGTGTGCCACTGTTTGCATGGGTGACAGTGGTGGGTATAACTGGCCTTTACTCACTTTAAATCAGTCGTGTTGGAAAGCTGTGACTTTTCACCCCTAACTGCCAACAGCACGAGGAGGAGTGCAACCAATCGCTGAAATCAAGCAAAATAATATATTTTTAGAACTTGCCATGAAATCCCACAATTTTACCCTTTTCTCCATTTTCTTTTTTTTCTGGTCTCAATATAAAAGTGAAGTTGAATCATACGTTGCCAGTGAAGTCCTGTAACGAAACCTTAAGCTGTGAGTTTTCACCACCACCAGTTCAGTGTCTTGAAGCCAGATATGATTTGTGAGGAATGAGTCTCACATACACAATGAGTACATTCTAGTATGGACGGCGTGGATGACCATAACTTTCAAAAGTAACTTCATTTTTCTTTCAGTATGACATGAAATTAGAGATTAAGCTCATGAATCCATTTCCCATAGACTTCTAGGCAACTGGAAGTCTTAATGCAACCCTGCTGGCCATTAAAGCATGCACATTTTAGGCACTGCTGCACTTCTGTTTCACTTTCAGACCTGGAGGCCACATCCGTCTTTTATACTGTCTATAATGACTCATTAGCATTTTGGCTGATGCTAGCTGGCGCAGGCTGCACATGCGCGCACCAGGGTGCAGCTGCAGCTCTCTTTATTAACTGTGCATGTCATTAATCACACTGGTTTTCTTTAAGCACAGAACTTTCAAAGTATTTGGCAAGCTGTGAATAAGTTGCTACTTAAAGTATTCAAACATGTTCACTGACAGATACCCAAATAGAAACATTGTATGCACCTTCAGGTTTCCTGAGCAATAATAAGCAATGACTGCTGACATTTCAAGTGAGCTTGCATTTGATTAAGCAGATTAGATATACTGGCTGCTACCACTCAAAAATATTACTAGTTCAATACATTATCAAATTTCTTGAGTGTGCACAAAGTTGCTGCAAACAATATAAATGATCTTCAAAATGACACAACGTAGAACCAAAGTCGGCTTTTGACGTGCTCTCCTCCGTGAAGCTGGACTGCAGAGAGTAGAGAGTTCAGGTGTTTGTGTCTAACTTAGGTTAGAGCTAATTCAGCTCAAGTTATTAGGATACACAAATTAACGTATAAACCAGTTTCAGTTCAACACTGGAGAGACTCAGATTACAAAGACTGCAGCTGAATTGTTACTCAGCTGTTAGATTGTCAGCATTTTCCCTTCCCTGCTTGTGTGGCATAGAATTTTCCCCTTAATATATTGACAGGTAAATTAGCTGTAGCATCATGCAGTTTCATCACGCCAGCAATTCTCTTAATTTTCCTTTGAATTGAAAGTTTCTACAGTGATTTTAATGCTTTTAAACTTCTTTTAACCAGTAAAACTGATGATGAATTCTGCCACTGCTTCCTGAAGTAAAATATTACTGTATTTGGTAATAAACCCTACTGGGTGTGGGCAGACCACATGTCCACAAAGACATTTTGCAACATGTTGAGGCATCCTGCATCTTGGGCCAAATCCCAGGCTGGGTATTTGCAACAATTTGTAAAGCTCATTATACACGTACACATATTCATAGGCTATTATCACCCAAAGGTCAGCTCATGTGGCTCCGGCCCTTTCTCTGCTCTCTCCCGGTTTTCATATTTCTGCAGGGTAGAAGTTAATATGTGTGCATAGTAATTGGTGTATGAATGGTCTTGCGTATAGCTCTTGCTGAGAGCATCTCAACAGTACGGGTTAAACATCTGGTTGTAATGGCAGTATGTCAGTATTTCAGAGTATGTGGACCATGGAGCAGGCTATGATAGATGGCACTATAATTCCATAGGCTTTCCTCAGTAATATAATGATGTGAGTGAGTGAGCAGCCTGACAACAAGATAATCGGATCAAGCTATGATGGACAGGCGCTTTCAGCGAATCCATAATTGAGTCAGGGAACTTGCTTGTTCAATGGAGAAGATGCATACAGATTGGGATGAAGAAGCAGGGGAGTGAATCTGAGTGACCTGAATAAAGATAGAGTCAAAGGTTTTATCACTCTGAGAAAAAGATCCTGACAAAAGTGAAAGACAAATGATTCCCTGCTTCATGTCTTTTGAAGTGGAACATGCACTGCAGTGTGGATGTATTTGGAAAATGAAATCTTAAAACAAAAAAATGCTAAAACAATGACAATGAGACATTATGTGTTTCATATTGTAACATCCACGTACAGTGAGTGTTCTGAAGGGTTAAACAATAAACAAACATGAAAATAACTTCATAATCAGTGTTTAACCTCAAAATCAATATATTGTACTTCAGATGCCATTAAATACTGACTGTGATATTCTCATAATATAATTACTCCAATATACTTTTTCTAACAATTAGTGACAATTCGTACTTTAATTTTAACAAGCTCATCATGAATTAAGGTCCACAGTTTTTTTTAGTTCCTCTAACTTCACGAGTTTGTTTGTTTTTTATGGTATTCTGACAAAACAGAGTGAAGGCAAAAAATAACTTATTTCCAATCAGTAATGATATGAGAAGATCAATATTTAACCATTCTGCCGTAGATTAGACACAGTGATTTTTTCTCTTTTCTTAATTGCATGTAACATGGTTAAAGTAAAATCATGTTTATGGCAAACGTGTAATAAGTTATAGAATAAACCATTAAAACATGAACTCGTGGTCTGTAAATGGAGGCGAGCTTCAGTCTCGCTGCTGAAAGTTGGACACAGAAACTTTGGGATAGATTGCCTTAAGCTTTCTACCCTTCAAGTCGTGCCTCATTCAAAATGTGTTTTGCTCAACGTTGCTGAACTCGGATGTTTGACCTTCTCTGGTCTTAAAATTCACGTACTGAATATGACGTGCAGTCTGACACCAGCAGACTTTCTCATTTCTGCTGAAGTCGTTTTCTCGGCGCTAACCTTGAATCTGATGTGTCTGCATAGGAGCAAGATTTTGTTACATTGCGACGAGTCATGAACCCAGTCGTAGTCTTGTATGCCACTTACACAACGCTGAGTCATTCCCTGGTGCACATATGCTGAGAGTGAACTAATCCATACTGTGCACTGACAGTGGAGTTGGAGTAAGAATTTTTAACAAGGTGACTAACTTTTTCTTTAAATAACCCCATCAGAAGCAACTTCTTTTATCAAACTGATTATCTCTTTAGGTTTTTAAGTTCTCTCTCTAAATTACTGCTTGCTTTGGCACTAAATAGGCAGCATGATTTATCAGTGGTCAGCACAGTTGCCTTGCATCAAGAGACTCCTGCTTCTGTGTGTGATGGCAAAGAATTCCTCTAATGCAGACATAATTTTCCTTCTTTGGAAAATTACTACACGAGGCTAGCGTGTTGTTTAGGAGTTAACTCTGTGCTGTGCCTCTCCTTCTTGCTCTCTACTTGTGCTCTGCAATAAAGGCATGAACAGACACCCCATCCATCAAATCATTTAAAGCTCATCTAAAGCTTCCTGAAGAAGGTAAAAGCGATAGCTGATGACTGAGTTTTCGAGCAGCATTAAGTATGAAATCACGCTCCCTGCTAAATGCAAATCAGCATTAGCTGTGTCACAGGTAATGCTAACCCATAATATACAAATTCCCCTAATCACTTGTTTCCTGATCTGTTGCTGCAGGCTTGTTACAAAACTGTGGTGATATTGGTGGATGATATCATTAACTTTGATTTTTATTTTTCATTTTGTTACACGTGTGCTGTCTTTTTTTTTTTTAAATCACCCCCCCCCCCCCCCCCCCCATGATAACAAAGCTGAACTTTCTGTGTCATACAAACAGTGGGGGGTGCAGGATGATATATGACACATCTCATCAACAAACGCACAGAGTTGGATGTTTGCTTTTGATTGCAGCCAAAGCTTCTATCACAGAGAGCATGGACACCAATCGAGCAGCTTGTGAGAGGGCTTTAGAAGAGATAATGGACCGTTCTTATTAAGTAAACACTTTCCCAAAACTAGTGTGTACCAAATGTCACAGCCTTCTTCTAAGAAAATATAATTAAAGGGCCTCGGAGGTGGAGAGGATGGAAGCTTAGCATGCAGCAGTTTGTAAACACTTCATTACGTCGCTGTCATTCGGCAGAGAGTCTCTGACAAAAGGACAAGTAAAGGCTTCATCAGCTGCATCTGGTAATGAGCATACCCCTGGCACAATACAATGAAGTTGTGATACGGAGCTTTTGTGCTCCAGGTCAGTCTAATTGCACATGCTTGGGTAAGTGGTGTAAAAAAAAATCAAGTAGCTGTAATGTCAGAATGGCAAACCTGAAGAGCTTCTTTCAGATGAATGGACAAAATCAGCTCACATCCTTCAGCTCCTCCAGTTCTAATTATTCCACTTTCTCTAACTTGATTATCTCTAAACCTTTAGCCATTAAGTCAACTCTGTCTGTGCAAGATTAGGGTCAAATTAATTAGTTTCCCTGTCAATGGCTTTGGTCCTCCAGTGTATTTGCACTGAATATTACAAAGAATTCAGATTATTGGTGATATTCAGGTTTTTTTTTTTTCTTTTGGTGACTGATTTAAGGAGAACACATCTCAGAAATGAATACGCCCAGCTCAACACATCTAGGCAGGAATTATTGAATACAGTTGCATCATATAAATAATTACATTATATAAACTTCAATATTCATTTTTAATCATTCCTCAGAGATAAATTTGGAAAAGGGAATCTCACCTTCCTCTGCTCTTCCTCCCACAGGGACACGATAACAGGAGAGCTGCTCTCTAAGCATTTTGGTTGGAAGGGATGAAAATAGATTCTTTTAAGAACAAATATTTAGAAAAGTAAAGCAAGTCCCACAAATTAAGTTCCTGGATTTCCTTCTGTATGAACTTGGTGTGCATAAATGCTTTGGTTTGTAATCTGTCCTTCTTTCTGTCTGTCTAAAATACAATATTGAAAATGCTGCTGCACATAATGTTTCTGTAAACTCTTGAGATCACTGTTGGAAAAGAGACCTAAAAAAAATTCTCACATCTCTGGCTGCAATTAGGAGCTACACATGTTTAGTTTGTTGTCTGAGAAGAGACCTGTAGCACACCACTCTGTGAGATCTGCATATCTGAAACAAAGGCGAGGCAGCAGACATCATTTTTCAAACTTGTTATAATTAGCTGTTTGTGCCAAAGCTCCTGTTTTGAATTAATTAGAGCAAAATTATAGACTGGTTACAAGTGAGACTTGCTAATCTCAAGATAATGACTGCGAAACATAATTATGACACTGAGGAACTCAGTACAGGTTGTACTGGAACAAAACTTTAGAGCTAAGGATGAACCGATGAGGATTTTTAAGTGGGAGCAACTATGGGAGGTCAAAGGCTTTTTAGCCAGCAGGTATGCATTTTATTTCTCTACAGTCAAAACAGTGTTAACCGAAAAGCATTTCAGGATTCACTCATCTCAACTGATGTAAAAATTAATCAATACATTTTTTTTTTAACAATCAATACACGAGTCAGAGATGGAGCCGAATCGGTTTAGAGCCACCGATTCAAATCAGACGCTATAACAGAAATAAGCTGAAAACTGTCAGTTAGCGATCACTTTTGTTTGTTTGACCTTTAATAAGGAAATGTCAGCACTGAATATACAGTATAGAATATATGATGGAATATATCATTTCCCCTGGTGACTGACAAAGGTTATACTGTGCATGAATGCACCGTGTGTGCTCGTGTTTTAAAGACGCTTATTGTTGGGCATTTTATTTTTGCTGCTGGAAATAAAACCTGTTAACAGTTCCTGTCAACATGCATATGTTATAACAGATTGTCAAATAGAAGCTAAATTAAATCTGAATACCACCTGAATGAATTGGAGCCAGGCTGAAGTGTCAGTGTGTTGTCTTATGTATTTATATCTGTGTAATGTAACCATCTATAGTTACATGCGTTAAACTGTGTAAGAGTAATTGTTAATATTAGATGCTGATTGGTTGGGATGAAAATCTGAAAGTCTACACGTGATTCTCATTAATTTAGCTAACAGCAGTGCATGCTCCCTTGTAATCAAACTTATGTGACATCATTTCTTTTTTCTTTCTGTTTAGGAGGCGCAGAGAAAAACTCCAGGCCCACCTGAAGGAGAGTCGCAGCTTGAAAAACTACACCACTAGTTCCCACAATGCCCAAGAAGCCAAGATGAGGGCCTCTAACACCAACCTGCAAATTCATGAGGTGACTGCGAATGTTTTCTTTATTCATCTTAACTTTGTTTGTGTGCGTGTAAACCCACGGGAAACAGTGGAGCTCACCATGTTGCTATCTCCTGGAGATTATAAGGCCATTTTCACATATGCACTGCAGCCTGGAACTTTTCTGTAGGAGCAATAAATGTGCAAAGGCTTATGTTTACAAGAAACGATGACGCAGATGACACTGAGTATTTAAATGTCAGCAGGTCAAAGACAAATGCATAAAGATAAAACAAATCTTAAGGCCGCGTGCAGGACCAGACTGTGTTCCACATTTAATGAAGACGTCACTGCTTACAATAAATGTATCAACATCCATTTCTGTTCCATCAAATTGGGTAAAACTGCAGCTGGAAATTCAAAATCTGAATCTATTTTTAATATAAATCATTAGTTTATGATTATTGTGGTGTTTTTTGGGTTTTTTTAAATCTCACCAATAGAGACCAGAGTTGTTCGTTTTTAGTAACAGCAGTTGTGAAGCTGTCCCGGGCTGAATTTCTGGATCTTTTTTTTTTTTTTTTTTTGGGTGAAAATAAAAAAAATAGCCCAGGGCTTGAGGGGTTGGTTCTTATTTTTCAGTAAATTAGTTGGCATTAGCAGAAGTCAACAAGCATTAAAACATAAATCTTAATCTGAAAACCAACAAATATTCAAAATGAGAAGTTTGGTCCCTAAAGTTATTATCACTGAGCAGACACACACTTCATGCACAACACCGCAGAGGATTAGCATTAGATTTATGGCTGCCTGCAGTTTCTAGATGCATATGAATGAGTATGTATTGCTGTCTCCACCTGGCCACTTGCATGAGGCTTACAGGTCTTGAGAGCAATCGTTCAGCGGTTTGGGAGCAAACTGCTGGCTGCCAATGTCATTCATCATCTCCTCGGTGCTCTGTGTCATCACGCTCCCAGTTGTGTGTCCTGGAGTAGCTGCCGTGGACGTGAACATTACCTTAACCTGAATGTCACTCCTGGGAGAATGCACTTGTGTGTATTTGTACACCAATCTGCATATATTAAACTCAAGCATTTTTACATTTTAATCATGCAAATCAATCATTCACTTCAATTCAATTTATTTATATAGCGCCAAATCACAACAAACTGTCGCCTCAAGGCGCTTTGTATTGTGGGTAAAGACCCTACAATAATACAGAGAAAACCCAACAGTCAAAACGACCCCCTATGAGCAGCACTTGGCGACAGTAAGAAGGAAAAACTCCCTTTTAACAGGAAGAAACCTCCAGCAGAACCAGGCTCAGGGAGGGGGGGTCATCTGCCGCGACCGGTTGGGCTGAGGGGAGAGAAAGACATGCTGTGGAAGAGAGCCAGAGATTAATATCAATTAATGATTAAATGCAGAGTGGAGTATAAACAAAGTAAATAAGGTGAATGAGAAGAAACAGTGCATTATGTGAACCCCCCAGCAGACTAGGCCTATAGCAGCATAACTAAGGGATGGTTCAGGGTCACCTGATCCAGCCCTAACTATAACCTTTATCATAAAGGAAAGTTTTAAGCCTAATCTTAAAAATAGAGAGGGTGTCTGTCTCCTGAATCCAAGCTGGGAGCTGGTTCCACAGAAGAGGGGCCTGAAAGCTGAAGGCTCTGCCTCCCATTCTACTCTTAAGTATCCTAGGAACCACAAGTAAGCCAGCAGTCTGAGAGCGAAGTGCTCTGTTGGGGTGATATGGTACTATGAGGTCTTTGAGATAAGATGGTGCCTGATTATTCAAGACCTTGTATGTGAGGAGAAGAATTTTAAATTCTATTCTAGATTTAACAGGGAGCCAATGAAGAGAAGCCAATATGGGAGAAATCTGCTCTCTCTTTCTAGTCCCTGTCAGTACTCTAGCTGCAGCATTTTGGATCAGCTGAAGGCTTTTCAGGGAGCTTTTAGGACAGCCTGATAATAATGAATTACAATAATCCACCCTAGAAGTAATAAATGCATGAATGAGCTTTTCAGCATCACTCTGAGAAAGGATGTTTCTAATTTTAGAAATATTGCGCAAATGCAAAAAAGCGGTCCTGCATCTTTGTTTAAGGTGTGCATTGAAGGACATATCCTGGTCAAAAATGACTCCAAGATTTCTCACAGTGTTACTGGAGGCCAAAGTAATGCCATCCAGAGTAAGTATCTGGTTAGACACCATGTTTCTAAGATTTGTGGGGCCGAGAACAAGAATTTCAGTTTTGTCTGAATTTAGAAGCAGGAAATTAGAGGTCATCCAGGCCTTAATATCTTTAAGACATTCCTGCAGTTTAACTAATTGATGTGTGTCATCTGGCTTCATTGATAGGTAAAGCTGAGTATCATCTGCATAACAATGAAAATTGATGCAATGCTTTCTAATAATACTGTCTAAGTATAATGTATAATGTAAATAAAATTGGTCCTAGCACAGAACCCTGTGGAACTCCATAATTAACCTTACTGTCTGAAGAAGACTCCCCATTTACATGAACAAATTGGAGTCTATGAGATAAATTTGATTCAAACCACTGCAGTGCAGTACCTTTAATACTTCATACTTCATCAGGTACACCTATCAGATCTAACACAATCCAATACAACAGTTATAGTGTAAGTTCTGCTTTCCTGTTGATGTTTTCAGATGGTGATTTTCTTATATCTTTATTATAATAACCATACCAGCCTATAGTGGGTGCTGGTAGTAGTCCAGTTTAAAATATTCCTAATATGTCAGTAAAGTTTTGTCCACTTCACTGAAATTATTACACTAAGGGTTAAAGTATTAGAAACATTTTTAAATGCACTGTTAGTCTATACGCAAAGGACTCGATCATCAGCACATTAATATGCAGAAGAAAATCACTGTGTGGGAAAAGCAGTGGAGATAATTACATTTCATGCTGGCAGTTCATGATACAGCTGACAGATTTATCCTGATTTGTCATCATTGCAGAGACTGTCCTCTGAAGAAAATACATCAGCAGTTGCTATTTGATTAAACAGTTTAAATTAAATATCCTTACCTGTAATGCCAAAGTAAGAAGTTGTGTGAAGTGGGTTGAAAAAAAAAATGCCAGACATTGGATGGTTAGGCGTACTGACTGTGTCTGAAATACAGGTATGGTTTTGACTCCAGAAGCCGCAGTTGCCAGTCAGCACTAGTTTCTTACACCAAGAAGGCAATATTTGATCCTATCTTTTAAAACAGACCTAAAGTAATACTTATATTTTTGGACTTGTTGTCTACTGTGGCATATTTAAATTCCGAGATCAAGCCATTAAACAAACTTCTGTACCAAAAGATTTGAAATTAAGATTCAGTTTATTTTATTTTATTAGCTCAAAGACAACTGAACAAACAGCCATTATAATAATTATAATTACAAATCTTTTATAATCAATGCTGATTGTATGCAGGTGTTTCTGCCCTCAGTTCTGTCTTCAGCAGATTAAATGCCTGCTTACTTGGGTTGATTTCAGGTGTTTGGACCATTAAAAACATTCCACGTCTGTGCCTTAAGAAGCTCTTTTATTTGCTTTTTTGTTGCTTTTACGTTGGGTCATTATCCATCTGTTTCCCGAAGAGACTTATGATCATTTTTCATCACTGGTCACAGAAAGTATAGCAGTCACATCGTCAGTAAGCAGATTCTGCTGGCACCCATACACTCCACCACCTTAACACAGTCTCCAGCATGTTTAATGCTGTGGTGTGTTTTGGATAGTGTGTACCTCATGCTCCATCCTCTTCTTTCAGTCATTCTAGTGAGTTCATTTTGATTTAATCTGTCTGAGTAATCTTTTTTCATTTTTGTCCTTACTGTTGATGATACCGAACCTGTCATCGGCGACAGACCGTACTTCAAATATCTCGCCATTCTCGGACTTCCAGCAATAATTACCATAATAAGCCTGTGTTGGTTGGGAAGCACAATTTCTCAGCTTTCAGAAACTATTTGAATTTTTCCAACAGGACAAATGGTCGCGTAATTACGGTAATTTAAAATACCTTTGATCTAACGTCTCAGCGGTGATACGCTCGGGCAGGTCACAGATGTATCGTGGCGATTGCCCGATGTTAGAGGGTTAAGCACCACTGGTTTTCATCTTAGGGTAAACCCTTCACTTCTACAATCATGCAAGTGTCTCTTGATTGTAGGCTATGACAGTGTTATGGACTTCTCTTCAAACTGGTTGTAAAATTGTCTCAACGTCATTGAGGGGTTTTGCTTTCTGATCATCCACTTGTCTTCCGTGGTCTCCCAGATCTTTTGGTGTTGCCAGTGCATTCAAGATTGTGGCAACTTGTTGATTTGGTCACTCCTAAGTTTCTTTTGTTCAGCCTTCTTAACTTACACTTTCCATGAACGTCCACCAAATTCAGATTCAACTCTTCAACTCCGGACCTTTGATCTCCTAGACTGTGAAGATGGGGGCGGGCAGGGGAAGGGGGGGCTGTAAATCCTAAATGGTTAATGCAATATTTTTTGACCTTGAAAGCTAACACTCTCCACATCAATCACATCTTCATTGTCTCATTTCAATTTTAATACGAGGCTCAAAGGATTTAAAACACAGTGACACTCTTGCCCGAGGCCTCTACCTTCAGTTTCAGTTTGCAGAGGATTCAGATGTCTAAGATGTGGCTTGGAGACAGAGATAACCAGGATTTGAAAGTAATCTGAAAAATCTGGAGTTTGTGAAGATGGTGTGTCAGGTGTGTCTCCTCAAATTACCTTCAAGGTAAAGGGTCTGTCGAGGACAAACATACTGGCTTCCCAAATTAAGGGAGGAATAGCGGAGGTCCAGCCTCCAGCATTCCTGCGCTGCACTGAATATGTGCAGAAAACAGTCAATATTATTTTGATCTCAAAGAGCAACATTTATATTTCAAACAAATAACTGAGGCATTGTTGGAAATT
Organism: Archocentrus centrarchus; assembly: GCF_007364275.1. Taxonomy (NCBI): domain Eukaryota; kingdom Metazoa; phylum Chordata; class Actinopteri; order Cichliformes; family Cichlidae; genus Archocentrus; species Archocentrus centrarchus. The sequence continues at coordinate 3,470,699 of NC_044360.1, read as the reverse complement.
GTGCAGCCATTAGAAGTACATCACATTTCATTTCACTTCCAACCTAAATGTCAGAGCGACTGAAAACAAATGCAAATAGATTTCTGTGTTTATCGACCTGATGAGGGAGAAAGCACAGGAAACACATCGGTTATATAGATCAGAAACCAGTCTCGGAAACGTCACTATTTTGTCTGCATACTTACGACTTTCAGATTTTCAGCTTTGTAGCTATTAAAGGACTTTTTTTGGTGTCTTTTCACTTATCTTATATCATTTCTTCTTATGGAAGTCAATGGGAGGATGTGTTCCTTTTCTTCTCGTTTCTAGAAGCTTCCGTCAAACTTTAAGTGGGTCGATGTTTTTTATCAAAGAATTTCAATTTTGCTGCATCGTTTTCATGCTTCCTGATTCCTGGTTTGTTTTGTTTTGGGGGGGGTTGTTAGTTTTGTCACCAACATTCTGATACATTATTATAGAAATGGTCCAATACGTATATACTTTAAATATTAATGACACATTATCACATTAACTAACAGTCAACCCCACACTGAAACCAGCCATTGAAACACCTAATTAAAAGTTTCTTTTTTTGGTGGTGGTGGTGGGGGGGCTGGGGCTCATGTGTCACATGACTCTTCACAGCCAAAGTTTCCAGGAGTTTAATCAGCCGATGGTCTGACTGCAGCCTGGTTCCTGGACAGCATTGATTGTCACTGAGCTGCCTCTGACACCTTCATACACTTCGTGTTATACTGAGAGAAAAACTTTTCTGCTTCCACTTAACGAGACCACACTTTGTCATCTTGTTAATGAGAGGCCACAATAGATGAGTAGCAAAGCTCTTTTTACTTTTTCATTGTGAACAACACAAAAAGCTTTGTGTTGTTCACAATGGCCTAAATTTTTAAAGTTGTCTTTGTCATTTAATGAATATTGATTGGAAGAGTAAATGACCCTTTGTTGCCCCCCACACACACACACACACTTCTGAGAGGTAGAATATTTAACTGTTATATATATTTAATTATCTGTACCAAGAATTGAAAAAGGTAGACTAAACCACTGCATAAATTTGTTCTAAAAACTATTTAAAATAAGTCCGTCAGCTTTTAGTTTCCTAACTGCTTTATTAACTTTGTCTCCTGAATTACAGATTGTTGTTTACTGACTCCACAAAATGTTTTGTGGTAGAAAAACAAGGCGGATCTTTAGTGTATAAATGCTGCTTTGAAATCGTCTTTTATTTATTTAATTTCTGCAGCCGTCTTTGGGGAACTTGCATGCAAATGAGCAGCGTTTGTTTATTTTGTGCCTACGCACCCAGAATCACATTGATTTCTGTCTGCAGGCAATCAATTACCAAAATTTCTGAAAGCAGAGCAACAAGCATGGGGTCAATGGTGTATTAGGAGCTTACATGCACACAAGAACCATACTCAGCAGGCTGCAATAGGCCGGGTGTTTTTACATTTCAGTGGCGTTTCTCCACTATACAGACCCGTTTTTATTTTAGCATAACTACCTTTCATTTCATTTAGGAATAGGTACAATAGAGATATGCCCCTGTGATCATGTGGGTCATGACAAAGTTAGCAGAACATTCCTGCAGTGGCCAGTGATAGAAAATGAACACTTCTGATTAGCACCGCAGGGCCCTTTGTTGGAAGTATTTGATTAAGCAGTGAACTAAAGAGCAGCTCTGAGTGAGTCAGTCTTTCTCTATCAATCAGGTTTTACCACCCTATCATGAATTCTTGAGGTGTCCCACAGAGTCCGTCTGCCATTTCCACATAATTAAAACTGCCCCGACTTGGTGAGCAGCACTGTACTGAGCCGGCGATCCTGCGCGTATTTCTGGGACTGGAGTGAGTGTGTTTAGCTGTAAGACTGTTAATGATGCCACCATCTCTGCACAAATCATAAAACCATCTTTGCTTCAATCCACATAGTTTGTCAATGTTTAAAAAAATATTTCCAGAGGCATATGGTTCCCATTTCAGAGATTAAAACATCTATTAAAGTACATGTACGCACACGCACACACAGCTGTTACACACACTCCTCGCGCCGCGAACATCCAGACTCGGCATGGAGTCACTGTCAAAGCGATGATTACTTTTGCTGGTTGTATCTGCTTACGTTTATGGAGCTAAAGAGTTTCTTTGCCTGCAGCGGTGCAAGAAAATATTACATTTATATTGATGACCTCTATAAACAGTCAGTATTGCTGGATGACGCATGCACACAGTTTCCAGTTTTTCCTCAGGCAATCTTTCTTAAGCTTAAATCTATTTTCAGACTGAAACAAAATGGCTGCTGAGCCACACAATGTCGGCATTAACAGATTGAAGCCACTTTTCCCCCTTTGAGCTGCTTTGCAGTGCTCTTTATGAGTGTAGAATGGGTCAATTAGTTTTAACACAAAATTTTCTTTGTGTGTTACTGTAAAAGTAAAGCGTTTCACATGACTGACCTTTGTCAGTCAGTCAGTTATGACGATATTGGATTTATCTCATCATTCCTTAGAAATGATCTAATTTTCTTTCTTTAATGTTGAACCCAGTGAGCAAAAATAAGGGAAGTCATTTAGTATTGCAGATTTACAGCATACCAATCAAAGTAACAGAGGCCAAAACATGACTTCATGAAGCGTGACAAACCCTGGCACATATAAAAGGTAGACTTTGCTCCCATTACATTACCTGCTGCTTTGTGGAGCTTTTTGAAACCAAACCTCAGAAGCCAGGATTCTGGATTCAGGAGGCTATCTGGGGAATACATTGTCATTAGCTTATGGCAATAGTTCAGATAGTACTAAAATAAAAAATATATAATATCCTCCTTTTTATGTGACTTTCTGTTGGGAGGCAGCTGTCATTTTAACATCTTTAATTTGATTGTATTTTCGGTATCTTTTGATATATTATAACCTCCTGAGACCTGTTTGCGATGAATTTTTAATTTCTCCTAGATATTTGTGATTAGATGGGCCTGATATGTATATAAACTAAGCTTCCTCTTGGAACAGGAAGTTGTATTTTGTTACATGGTTGTTGCATACTTTTGTGAGAAAAAAAAAAATGTCCTCAGATGTGGATAATGGCATTATTTTATAGCATGACTTAACGAATTATAAAACACTATTGAGCAGAATGAAGTATAAGGTGCAGCAAAGCCGAAATGTAATGTCCCCATATGTGGACGCAGGGTCTCGGGTGGTTTTGTTAAAAAAGCTGTGCCATGTTTTCACGTCACTACCGAAACAGGAAGTTATGGTCCATAGGGGGAGCCTTTTATCAGCCACGTCCCAAATTTTCACCAACAATAACGACAGACTTCTCTCTAATGGCCACATAGCGAGTAAAGAATTATGACCATTTCTGAGTTATTTTGTTGCAAAGTCTGCAAATCTAAATATTTTTTAGGGCTGTCACTACTAAATACATAATTTCTGCAACTAAATAATTGTTTTAGTGTTTAGTGACAGAGGTTATTGTCACTACCATGATTGTTTGGTCACAGTAGTAGTGACAAAAGTGGATGTCAATTATTTTTTAAGAAGATGTTTAATTTTTTTAAAAATACTAAATTTTTTATTTAAAAAAAGCAAATAATTCTTGTTTCTATTTTAATCATGTATTTTCCTAGAGACAGATAAAATATAAAAATGCCTTTAAAAAGGAAAGAAAAAGCGGGACAGAGCGATCGAGGGAGTACAGGTAATGACTAAGAAATGACCCAAGATGTTTTTTACCGTTTGTACTTTGGCTGTATTTATCTGAAGCAGAGCGTAAACAACTGGAGGATTTCAGGCTGTTAATGCTATGATAGTATATGCTAATGATATGCAGCCTCTTTTTGATGCCTAATTGGCTTAGCCAAATCATGTGATCATATTGTGTGGTGTGATTGGCTATACCTACTTGATCATTATTGAGCAACTGAACAGCTGGCAGGAGCTGATGGTGTGAAACTGGGGAATCCCAGATTTCTAGGCCAGAGCCGTCTGTTTCTTTACAGTAACGCTGGAGCTGAAACAAAATATGCAACTTTGCATAAAGACCATTATTTCTGAAAATCTGAATTTCACCTTGCGGGACAATAAAGGCTGTTTCTTCTGTTTCTTCTTAAATGAATTCATACAGTGTTCACAGCAAAATAGATTTTAAGATTTCACAAATTTTTAAGATTGAATTTTTAACATTCATTGATATCAGCTTTTTTTTTTTTTTCGTAAAATTTATAAATTGTTTTACCTCTTAACAATAACTTTTTCTCTGAATTGAATTCCATGTTTTGATGGTGACAAATTTAGTTTGAAAATACAAAATGAACAGTGAGTGTTCCATTACTAAAAATGTTCCCCTAATATATAGAGCAACAGATATGTGGTAAACGTTTTGAAAAACTACATTTCTTTTGTCAAATTCTAACTCTGAATGGTCCATATAAAGTATGATATGATTTCTATAACTATAGAAAGTATGCCATGTTTCTCGAGGTACAAATTAGGTTGCCACTGTCTGCACGGTCACATCACCATGGCAGCATCTGTGATGCTAATGAGTCTGCTGTCCTGAAGGGGGTCCACTAAAGGGAGCGTGTCTGTGACAGTCTTGTTAGTCAGACATCAAAGCATAAAAGTATGTTGGAGTAAAGAATTGCACAAAAGTAGGTCTCTCTTACTTTAAGTTACAAAAGTTACTGTCCAGACGATGGTAAGATAATGCTGAGGAGAGAAAACTGTCACCAGCAGATAGATGCAAACCACTGATACGTATGTGTTATAGATGAGAAATCAGCAGTCCTCTTACATCTTTAAGGCTTTTAAAGTTTAAAGCTCAAAATACTTTCTTGTGTTATCCTGTGTTCTTTTGAGGAGTTCACAGCTGCTATGTAGCTGACTGAGTTTGCCTTGTCAAGCGCATCGTGAAGTGCAAAAATCAAAGAAGTGCTTTGTTTTATTGCATATCTGTCGCTCCGGAGGTGGGATGAGCATAAGGAGAACTAAGAGAAAGAACCTGAGACCAACATGAGACAACACTAGAGCTAATTTAGATATCCTGCCATGATGTCTGCAAGACTGAAAGATGGGACAAAGAAAGGATCGATGTGGGTGAGAAAGCAAGATGAGGCAGTAAATTAAGAAAGATATACGGGTGTAATGTAGGAAGAACAGTGGACAGAATGAAGGACTTGATAAATCTGGTCAGATACCACCAGACAACGTGTTCAGTAGGTCAACAAAAAATGACAAAAAAGAGCAAAAAACAGTGTTACTTTAAAAAAAAACGTTTTATATTAAACGATTAATGCTATTAAAAAATAATTTGCTACAATGTTACTGAGAAAAATAATATATTAGGGTACTTTAGCATGTTGGTCACATTGTGCAGTGTGTGGCCCACTCTCCATCTATACAAGTGTAACTACATACATGTGTAGTGTGTTCACTGAAGCCAGTCTTGAATATTATTTTAAAAAGCAATGTTGCAGTGTTACCCACTGAGAAAGGTAACTCAGAGTACAGCTCACTAAAAACACCTCTTGACAATTACAGTAGCTTGTGCATGTTGATTATAAACTTAGCACAAAAGGTAAGGAAATTTGTGTTTGGTCAGTTATTTCTTTGTTGCAACAATGCTTCTTGGCAATGATTCTTATACCACTGGAAAGCCTGCTTATTTCACCTTAAACAGTGCCAGATTTGTGAGAAAAATGCTTTTGTGGGTTGAGCAGCAGAGTTGAGTACTTGCCAAATCTTTGCTGCCGATGCCAAACAGCTTATTATGCTATTGACTCGTGTTTGGTGTCATTTATTGAATTAGAGGATTGAAGTCTGAAGAAGCAAGACACACTGGAAATGTAACAATGTATTCATTTAACAGACAGGGGCCACAGCAGCATGTGGAAGAACCATACACATTCACAACAGCCTGGCACCTCCTCCTCATGCTGGTCACCGGCTTGGTCACACACTGCTGTGGGATGGTATCCCATTCTTCAACCAGCTTTTGTTGCAACAGCACAGCAAGCTGATCCCACAAGTGTTCAGTTGGTTTGAGGTCAGGACTGCAGGCAGGCCATCCCATCCTCTCCGGCCCGCTCCCGAATTCTGGAGGGAGTCCTCAATAAACCCCATTTATGAGGGCGAGTGTGGTCATCTCGGAGGATAGAGTTCGGTCCCAGACTGTGGAGATATGGGATTGTCACTGGTCGCAGAATCTCATTTTGATATATCTCTGCATTGAGATTACCTCCAATGATGACAAGCCCGTTCATTCATTTATTTATTTATTTATTTGGAGGTTCTGGGGTACCAGAAGCTTAAAACGAGAGCCAACAGAGAAGATTTGGTGCAGCCCACTCAACACTGCTGCTCAACCCACAAATGCATTTTACTAACAAATGTTGCTCCATTTAAGGGGAAATAAACAGGCTTTCCAACTATATAAGATATATCGCCACAAAGCAATAGTTTATATAATATCCTAAGTTTATGGGCAATATATGAGCAGCCGATTGTCTATCAGATTATTGTCTGAAAGTGCCGGCTGTTGTCAGAGTTGTGTTTGTTTTGAATGACTTGAGACATAAAATTGTCACATGGTGCTACAGCGGTTAGCGCTGTGGTCTCATCTCAACAAGGTCCTACAATCAAACGTCCTCTTCGGATTGGAGCCAGTGTGGCATTTGAACAAACTGTTCACTGCATCGCATCAGTCCTGCAGCAGTCTGAGCCTACAGCACCATCACAATGCAGCAATCTGTCCTGCCTTTTTTTTTTTTCTTTGCCCAGTTGCAACATAATATATTCAGACATCAGGGGTATTTGTGACATAGTTCACTGTTGCTTGAAGAGTTGTGACACAACCAAATTTGTGCCTTTGCCTTTGTGCTCTTGAATTCATCATGATTTCAGCAACCTCCCTCTTTTCTCCACACAGGAAAATATACTTCAGTCAGATAAGAATTGTGTTGTGAAAGGTGGGAGAAGACAGAAATAGCTGCAAATTGAGTGCATTTCACAATCAGATCCCACAATCACAGACACGCCCCACATCGAGCTAGGAAACAAAAATCTAAATATATTCTGCTGAGAAAGGAAAAGATTCAGTCTGAGCAGACTTTAAGTTCATATTTAAAACTGGATGTGAAGGATTCCTCTTAACATATTAACTGTAATAAAAATTCGCTTTTTGTTGTTGTTTTACTGTTTCTGCAGTACTGCAAACGGCCGTCCCAGACTCGCCAGGGAAACGTCTGTGAGTCCAGCTTTTCACACTGCAACGTCACAACCACACCACCCAGCAGCTCCAGAGGCACAGCCAAACATCACAGGTGTGACGCTTAATTGCACGTGCAGAAACATGCAGCCTTTGTGTTACACTGCCCCTCTGTCCACCACAGGAAACAGTAATAATGCAGAATAGAGCAACAATGGGCAACTTCAGTGTCCTTTCTTGTAATCAGCATAGACTCAGTGAAGAGAGAAATTGAATTATCCACATTACAGTGCAGACAAAGCTAATTGCTGATTTATGGAAGAATGATAGTAATTATAATTAAAGCTATAAACACATTAATAAGCATATCCATAACAGTCATGAACACGGAGATCAGACAGAGATAAAATCAGAGGAACATGAGCCAGCATGAGCAGACGTGTATATCCCAGTCAGTTTTTTTCTCACGTTGCTCAGTGGTGTGTCAGAGCTGCCTGGGCTTTGGCACGATCAGAAATACACTCAAACATACACGCCTGTTCCCGAGAGTTCAGATTCGACTCCTCGCCAAAGCTGGTTTTTCTGTACCAGCACACATGAGCAAACACATTCAGCTCCTGCAGATCCGGCTCATATATTAGACCATTTCCTCGTCTTTTGAGTTCATCATTTTAAAGGAATTTCAGTAAAATGATCACGGATTTAATCTCAAATTCAGTGTCTGTATATGTGAAAAATACTTTGAGTTTAGATTTAACAATAAATTGAAAGCCTTTTTAAAACACTGACCCAAAGCGCAATGATCAAACTTCACATGTAACGCCTATTTTGGCCTTCTCCCCTCCATCACGTCTGCCTGTCAGTGCAGCCCTGGTTTTCTGCCTGTTACTGCTTAGCAACTCCTGGAGCAGCTAGAGGTTAATCTTCTTTTTTCAAGTGGATTCGAGCAGTAGATGAGACAAGACGAACCAGAAATAGGATCAGACAACCTTCCAACCACAAAGTCCACCTACCTAACCGTTTGGCTAAACTCCTGCAAGACTTTCCTTATTCCTGTTTTCTCTGTATGCAGTTGCCTCTGTGAAGAGAAACATCACTATGTTGCTCTTACCACAAATGATTTTATTAGCAACCAATCAGAGTTTATTTGTTTTCAATCTCATCAGCTCAGGGAGAGAGTTAGACGCTGCTGTCAGGATCCCAGAGTGTTCTGGGACACCGCAGTCTAAAATAGCCAGAAAAAAAACTGCCCGAGACTAATTCAGTGTTGTGGGATTTATCTCATATAAAGTCCTTTATAGAAAACTCTGCCGGCACTATTAAGTGTCTGACTGTAAGCTTCAGTTGTTACAGCTAAGAAGCCCATTTTTAGAGGAAAATCTAGCTTTTAGAGCTGCAGGGTTTTATGAATGAAAGCTCAGAAAAAAAATTAAGCTAAAATCAAAATATAAGAGCAGCATGAAGAGGGAATTTGCTTCTTGAGTAAAGTCGGTTTTTTTTTCAGTGGTCCTACTGATGAAACTCTGAACATATACCCTTTTCTGCTTTTTCTTCTGCATGACCTTCTCAAGTAATCATCTTCAGCAAGATGAGCTTTTGTCTATTTTTAATTCTCACTTTTCACACTTTCATGCCAACTTCACACAAATATCAGTATCCCAGTTCTGGGCTTAGGAAGTGCTCAACAGTGAATATTAAAAGGTTCAGCCAGTGAGTGGGGGTGGAACCACTTGTGTCTGATTTTTACAACATGACATAATCGCCACACACATTAAATTAAAGATAATGAATGTGCTCAGAAGCAGGAGAACGTGTCTTGGTTTTGTCACTTACGAGGTGCATCTCTGCTCTCTGTCACCAGAACAGAGCCGAGAGTAAAGACGGAGAGAGAGAGACCAGGAGAGCCAGAGCTTGTTGCAAAATGATACTGTCCGTAGATGTTTTGCTTGGCCAAATATCCAATTAACATGAGTTGAAAAAGATGGCGCTCATATGCACCAAAAAATGTTCTGAGCAAATCCAGAAATGTCATTTAAAAAAGAAAGACAAACAGATCAGATGGATTAAAATAGTAAAAGCACACACACACAGAAAAGCTGCGTAAACCTGAGTAAAGGAGCATCCACACAGGAAGCACGCAGCAGTGATGATGCAGCCACATCATTTAGCACCTGAAGCACCAATGGATGAAACAACTGTTAGTAACCCAAATTCACCTTTTCTCAAGTTCAAAGCGAGTGACCAATGAGAGAGCAGAGTACTGCTGATTGGTACATGAGAGGCTGGTAAATATATTTGAAGATTTGCTGAGCAACCAGAACCTGAAATGTACATTAGCAACAAGCCATCAGACAAAGCATCAGGCAACAAGGGAGTCGTGTCCTGTGTGAACGCTGCTTCAGTTTTAAACAGAGAGGGAGGGAGTGAGCACTCCAACAATGGTGGGAGAACAGATAAGGAAATAGATCATCTGACCCAAACAGAGCAGCTACACAAGCAGTTTTTGATGATGTTAAAACAGCACATGTACCTGCAAACACTAAACAAAACAGAAGTTATTCATTTATTTTTATTTTTCTTCTTTTATCTTTCTCAGAAGCAGTTCCCTGTCTCACAGCCCCGACCAGAGAATGCGTGCAGCCCATTGGTCAGCTCCTCGCCGGACTCCACCCATACCCAGTAGAAGATTAAACCCAATTGGAGGTTCCAAGTATTCTGGCCCCGCCTACCAGCACCTTCAGGAAGTGGACTCATCTGAGAAAGAGGCCGAAGCACAAAGAGGGTGAGAATTTACTGAAGGCAGTTAGTTGCAAACATTAAATGTTTAACAACCGTCAAGCTTTCTCTCTCTGTCTGAGACCTTACAGTATGTCCTCTGCACCGTCACCAAAAAAAAAAAGCTTTTGGGGTTTTTTCCACACTGTTGAGCAAAGACAGAGGTCATTATGTTGCTGTCTGCAGTACACGGCACAAGTTCAAAGGAAACATTTTGCTTTAAGGACAAGATTCAGACTACAGCATGACCAAACCATCACCCCTCCACCACTGTGCCTGACGGCTGGTATGAGGTGTGTGTGCTGATATGCTGTGTTTGGGTTTCTCCAAATGTGGCGCAGTGCATTATGGCCAGAGACCTCCACTTTGGTCTCTTCTGTCCAATGAACACTGTTCCAGAAGTCTTCTGGTTTGTTCAGCTGCATGTGTGCTGCTGTGCTCGTTTTAGAGGGAAGAGGCTTCCTCTCAGCAGTCCTTCCAAACAAGCCAAATGTGTTTAGTCGTCTTCTAATTGTACTGTCATGAACCTGAACTACCTCAAGATTGAGAGTGGTTGGAGATTTTATTCACACCTCATTCTTCATTTTCTTCTTTTCTTTCTCTTCCAAATGCTGAGTCATTTCAATAAAAACCACTAACTGAAGAATACAGGCCTGCCATGGACAAATCTCTGGGTTTTCAAGAGTGGATATTTCAAAGTCAATTCTCTTATTTATTTTTAAAAGCCAGCATTTTTTTTCCCCTTTTCTTTTTTTTTTTTTCTTCCTTTTCTTCCCTTCATCCATTTTGTTTTCCAGTCTGCTGAGCAAAGATAAAAAAAGAGGTCATATTATGTTGTGGTCTGCAGTACACTGGCACACGTTCAAAGGAAACATTTTGCCTGGTGCTCAAGCTTTAAGGACAAGATTCCCACAGCACATCTGCATCTTTCTCACTCTCCGTCTGTCTGCTTCTCCTGTCCTGATTATCAGTTAAACTCTCAGTATTCAAATGTACCACACGAGGGTTATATGTCTCAGACAAAACTGTATGTGTTTTAGCAGGCAGGGTCAATGATTAGCAGAAATGAATTTAGGATGAAAAGCGTTGTGCTTTGACCCATTTTTTGGTGGATCGTGAGTCACTGCTTTACCCACCTGGACTGGCAAGCTTCACTTCAGGCATTCAGGTCCCAACAGTCCCAGCTCAGGATTAATCTCCACATGACCCACATGCATACTAAAAATTGAGGCAGAGGAGATGGACACAGCTGGACTAAAAAAAAGCTCTGACTCGCATAACAGCGTATAAAAATTCAGCGATGTGCATTGGAGGTGAGCTCCCCCTGCTCATGAGCTTTATTTACACATCATTTGCATGAACATCACTAAAGAGGGACTCTTGAGCCCCATAAGTGTGTCCTTAATCAAATGTCCCACTCTAATGGCCCTCGGGTCAATTCAAGTGTTTCCTGCACAGCCTGAAGTCCACCACCAGAACTGCAAACTTCACACGTGAATTTAGCAGAATCAGTGAATTCTCTGTCAATAAAGTTACACAATCCAGTCATCTCACTAAATTAAAGCGGAAAAATGCAACTCCCCCCCCCCCCACCATTTCTGCCTGGGGATTGCTGTACTGATAGCCCAACCAAACATGAAGGAGGACAGCTCCCTTCTTTTAGCTATCAAGTCTTCATTTTCTCAGAACATTTTGTAAGCGGTTGTTATTTTTGTATCCCCCATTACAGTGTGGAATTGACATTTAAGTTTATTGCATTTCTTTTACAGAACTCATAAGATGATTTTGAACAAATTGTGCAGATATATTGTGTAAAGGACAACTTGTAACAAGAGATTTCACAGAAAAGTCATCTCTATAAACAGGTACCGTATTTGCATATGAATACACAATGTCTATACACAATAAGATTTGTAGTCCAAGTCCTATTAACCAAGCAGACTGGATGCATGCTTAGAGAGGCATTGCACTGAAGTGGAATCTTTAAAAAAGCTAATGAAAAGTGGTTTCAAATTCTGTATATGCTTCAATAATAACATAACAGAGCAGGAGCTCTCAGCCTGGATATGGCTACACTGGAAAATTGGCCTTTGCTCCCCCCGATGCTCAGTCAGCAGATTAACCAGTGGCTTCCAGGCTTTATGATAAAGTAACTGTCTGGTCAGAATAAATGCTGCCCAGGAACCAAAATAGTGTTCTCTGATCACAAACAAGTCAGCTCATGCGTTAGCTTCTCTGGAAGCTGAAATGATCCTCTGATCAACTTGAGCGCTCTCTCTTTTTGGACCAAGTAATTCCTCTGATTAGCCCAAGTAGCCTGTGGTAAACAGATTCTGGCCAACCCAGACTTGGTTTGGTCCAATCTTTGTTATCTGCTTCAACAAAGATTTATCTTGGTTATCAAAGGGCTCTCCCTTGGTTGACATGTGGATTCTGCTTAAATTGAGCAAAACATTAATTTAGGCTGGCCACATCAGGCCCACATCAGATGATCTGCACATCCAATTAACTCTCTCGTGTGGCACATTCTGTTTGGAGGAAGACATGCAAGGTGTTGGTGTGACAGAAGAGGACGCAAGGGACAGGGTGAGATGGAGGCTGGTGATCCACCGTGGTAACCCATAAAGTAACCTGCCAAAAGAAGAAGGATCTGAGTGCCCACAGTTGCTGCACATCTGCAGGATGCTTTGTGACCCATCTGCACCCCAGCTCCTCCTTTCATATCTACATTAGTCTGTCTTTAACCCATCAGTTCCCTTATGTAAAGTCCACATGATGTCCACTGACATTAGCCAAAATCCTGCATGCTCTGTTCCCCTCACCTCAGTCACACAAAGGAGTTCCTGCAGTTTCGTGATGTGTGCTACGTGTGAGAAAGAACAACTGTGGAAAATATCCTGACTTGATTCTCTCAAAATAGTCCAATGTTCATCTGAGGAAAAACAGCTAAAGTTCCCTTTGGTGCTCAGTTCTGGCTCTGCTTTAGCCAGTATTTTTTTTTTTCTTGCCCCTGTCCATAGAGTATCCATGCGCTCCACTGCACAGCATTCAAATTCCCTGTCGTGAAAACACACACTCATGCATGCATCCACGGATGCTGCATGAAAATCACACACAGTTTGGGTACGAACGCGTGAACAGGTTGTGCAAAATACACAGGAGGTCATGCTTACTCGCTTGCTTACTTACTCACGCATACGCTTACTCAGTCTCACACGTAGGTACTCACATGCTCAAACACATGTATTCAGACTGAGTCACTGACCTACACACACTCACTCACCTACTCACTTTTTCACCAGCTAATGTAAGATTTCACATAAGATCAGGTGGACTGACAGACAGCAGCATCACTCTCCTATAACACGGTTGTCTGGGTTGCCATGGAGACATTTGAGTACTGCTGCATAGAGGCTGAGTGAGATGCGGAGACATAAGCACCATGATACAAATAGTTTTTTAAAAAATGCAGTAACCTTTAAAAAAAAAAAAAAAAAAGCAGCAAAGAACTAAAAAGTCGTGAGGACAGATAACACGACAGTTTGAAAACGCTCCTGAGAAGGGTTGCTCATTTCTTCTCCACATCGCTTTGACAAACCTGGTGTTACTGCAGCAAAATGGCCGACATGGAGCCAGACTGCGCTGCGTTATGACTGCTACTTTAAGATAAAGTTGTCCCCAAAATTGCTGACAGAGAAGTTGCATGCATTTTTCTATTTTTGTGTTTGTTTGCTTTTGTGGAACAAGCTGGGCTTTCCCTCCTCTTCCCCTCTTTACAGTATAGGAACATGCGCAGCCTTCAATTAGACGCAACTCTGCCGACGTGCAGGCGTGCGCACACACCTGCATATACAAACGCACGCACGCTGCTTCTTTGGTACATTTCTTAGTGCTACAAGATGACTGCATCGTTATACAAAAGGGGTTTTACTCTGAATTTATCAACAAAAAAGAAGGCACATATTAAGAAATTATCTGTAGGGCAATGGATTAATGAAAATGACTGTTAACACTTGTACATGTAATGAGCTCCCATTAAAGATAAAAGGCCGGTCACTTATCTCACCTCACTTACACAATCTCTCTGTAATTCCCCTGTAGCTGCTTCCGCTTCGCTCCGGGTTCTATATTTGAACTGTGCTTCATAGACTTTTGCAATCTGATTGTGTTTCAACCCATCAAAAGGGAGATTTGTCTGTGAATGTTATCTTGGGAATTAGCACCCTCGCATCATCCTGTCTTATCGCTTGCAGGATCCTCTCTGTGGGCCTGCTAAACCTCCGCTGTGGTTTTCAGAGAGGTTTTCATGTCTCGGAAAAACACTGCGGAGATAAAACGGGGATGTGATTTCCTTTGAGTCTGAAAAAGCACCTTCTCCACCCACCGCTATTTTTGCACGCTTTGATGGAGAGCGTAAGTGTATGTGATGAGGGTATCATAAGGAAGAGGGACTCCAAGTTGGATTTGGACATGGCAGAAAAACGTAGCCTTTGCAGAGGATTATGAATTATTACACAAAGATAATGAAGTTCTGCTCTAGATTAGAGCTGGATTTAGACACTGATAATGCTGAAGGGAATGGTCAGTCCTAGAAAGCGGAAGAAAGCGATTGTCTGTTCTCAGTGAAGCCAGATCAAGACAGGCAGAACAGAGACTTGAAAATTTTTTGCTTAACGAGACCCAAGCGCCGATAACCCTACACATGCAAAAATTTCAGGCTTCTCATATTCATTTTTTTATGCATATCTGTGCCATAATTGACACACAGAAAATCACAATAGAGAGATAAAAGTGTGGAGTAACAGCAGTGGTTTGAGATGAGTGCCTTTGAGATGAGCTGAGTCAGGTTAGCAGCCACTTTCTGCACAAGCAAGACAAAAGTCTGAGATAAAGACCCCAAATCTAACTTTGTTCGTGATGTGTTTACTACCAGACTCAGTAATGGAGGGTATGTGCATTACTGTGTGGACCTGCAGTGTCCTGTGGTGCTGGCCAAACTTGGCAAACTTAAACCTTCAAAAAAAGCCCACAATTCAGTTCAGTGGCGCTTACATCCATCTTTTATTTACAGCTCATTGCTGACTAAACCCTTCCTTCAGTTCCGTTTGTTCACCATGTAACTCAGCAGCTTAGTGATCAATTTGCACTTGACAGCTCATGATTTCCATCCAGTACCAGCATTCAGTCCCTCAGGCACAAATATATAGATTTAAGGGTGTGTATGAAATATAAGGGTGTGTATAAGTCATGTTTGTGGACTGTGACCTCTTTGAGTTCTGCTCCAGACCTTCCAGATACTGAATTTATTTTTATTTTATTATCTGCAACCACAACCTCTTCTCCTGACCATTCCCAGGAGTTTCAGTAGCCTCTCAGCTTTGTCCTTACACCAACCAAATTTCATTGTCACAGTTTTAGGTTTGGCTCTGGATCTTTGTTGGATATCGGTCCCTTTTTCCTCTCTTCCTAAATTTTCTCACACATTTAACCATAACTGATATCCTCCTATGAATATAAACATGCAATGTGCAGCATGTAAAAAGGCTGTGACATTTTTTTTTTTACAGACTCCATGTGTATTAGCAAATGTTCCACAGTACTGCTGTGGGAGTGATGCAACAGGATTACAGACAGCAGTGCATCTTTGCATCAAACATAAGCCAGAGTCAGACTAAAAATGCAAATGACGCACAAATAATGATAACTTCTGTGTCTCTGAGCAGTCAGCTCTCACCAGAAAGTTAAAACTGTTATATATTCCCACTGTGAGGGAACTAAAAGCAGCGTCTCCTATTACTTTGCTGTCTCGTTGCACTTTTTAGTCTAAACGTTCTGACAGCAAATAAATAAATAACACTCACGATAGCAGTGTTTTCCACTCCGGGAGCTGATCTCTCCCTGTAACCTGGTTCCTTGTGTTCATGTAAATGCTGTCACTGATCATGAATGAGTTACGGACACACAGTGAAAGGTATAATTTAGCTAGGCTGAGCACGAGGACAAACAGGCCAAGACTAACAGGACTAACAGGAGGAGTACAGAAATGGAGATGGATTGAAATATTGATTTTCCCAGAAGCGCCATTTGAACCTACTATACACATGTTGTTGACAGGTAAAGTAGCTCAAGTGTGATTTGTGAAAACATTAAAATAGAAGTGGGAGAAAATCTGAAGCGTGAGGAAGAAGATGAATGCACTGTTATAACAGAGCATGTGGATGCTGATCTGAGTGCTGTGATACACTTTCTGTGCAAGCGTGACTCAAAAGCTTTTCAGAGTGAATGATCTTGACCTGAAACTGCTTTTTCTTTTCTTTTTTTTTTTTTTGAGAATAAAACACACACACGTGATGCGATGACTGCCTCAGTCGTCCTTGAGCAAAGCTCAGCCCCTTAAACACACACTCTCCAACACGTACGCGGTCATTAAAATCAATAATTAAAAAATGAACTCTCTGTTACCTCCTTACTTATGTGAAGGAGTTGAGGTTTTTCGAGTTTGTGTGTGTGTGTGTGTGTGTGTGTGTGTGTGTGTGTGAGCACGCAGACTTAGATATAAAGAGATGAAAGAAAAATGTCAGACTCATCTTCTTCCCCCTCCGCATCCGTGGTTAGCTTGTAAGATGGCAGAGGGCGGAGAGCTGTGCCTCTGTGTATTCTGTCAGGGCTTCAGCGTGGGAGTTTGAAAAAGCAATTGAGTTGAAAACACACCCGAGACACAATGACTTCTCCAAGTGAAGTGTGGAAGTTTTTATCCAGCTGAATAACCTTCACTCCCTTCTTTTCCTCTTTGTCTTTTTCTTCATTCCCCCTTTTCCTCCTTCTCTAGTGTCCAAGTGCAGGGAGAGAGCCAGTGTGATGACGCCTTCCTACATATGCAAGCGCCTGTGATGGAGGCCTTGTCGCCATCGCCTTGGAGCGGCTGCGTGGAGGTGCGTGCACACCTGTGTCCTCCATCTGAGCACAACGAACCCAATCACACCACCCGCAGCCTGAGAAGACCGGGACACCGTCGAAGCCACTCCCCGCCTCCCCCATTTCGCTCCTGCTCTATCCCCATAATTCCATCCGTGCAGTCTCACCATGACAGTGAGGTGTCTTGCATGCAAACCACCCCAGCAACCACAACGATGTCAGTCACCTGCGGAGCTACGCCTTCCAAGGAGGAGAAGAAAGAGAAGGCAGCGCACGCCGCGTTGTTTTCATCTTCCTGCTCGTCCACCATTGGACAGCAGCGGGATGAGGTGGCGCTACTGCTCGAAGAGGCACAGGAGCAACTCAGGGCGTTGGCGCTGGCTCACAGGAAGCAGGAGGGCAGCGGAGTCATCTGCAGCACCTCAGCTGTTGTGCTGGTGGAAGCCAGAGAAACGGTTTGCTTCCTGAACGTTAACGGAGGAAATGCCGGGGCGCTGAGTTGTAACGGACCCACGCAGACCCAGCTACTCAGCCCCAGCCTACCACACAGAGACCTGGGCCAAACCGGCCAATGAGAGGAAAGATTTAGGACATTCACCTGCTGTTTTACACTGTTTGACAGACTCTGGTGTTCTGCATCTGTGGGATGAGAATGGAAATGCTGAATTGGATGGGGGGTAAAAAATGTAATATCATGGGTAATCTGAAAATGTGCTGATGATATGCATACTGTATGTATACGAGCATACAAACACTTCTCGAGTGGCCGCCTTTACACCGACTGACAGTATAGAAAAAGAAAAAAAGTATTTACATGCATTTATTTACGAAACAAGAGAAACACTTCTACTTAGACAAAAAGAAACCAAATAGTCTGTCAAATCCATGGTGTTTTTAATTGTAAAAAAAATATAAATATATATATATATATATATAAATATATATGGATATAAATATATGGAATTCAAAAGTGACCAAGTAAAAGTTGAAGAACACAGGAATGATGTAACTATTTTTGTTTGTTTGTTTTTTTTTTGTTTTTGTTTGTTTGTTTTTACTTTCTTGGTTTTGTATTAACTCACATTTCGGTTCTGGCTCAATGAAGAACTCCATTAATGTTCTGCCGCACGTCCGCGAGCCTGAATCGGATTCTGTGAGCCTGCACGGAATCAAAAATGGCCAACGAGAAAAAAAAAGGAGCGTCCACGCCAATTTCACCCCCCTTTGCCTTTAAAATAAACTGTTACCCAGCCAAGAATTACAGCACAGCCCTCTGTGGTAATCAAAAACACTGAGGATTTATGACGCAAAACAAAAACTCCCCAGCTATGTGTGTGTGTGTGCGTGCTGTGTGTGTGTGTGTGTGTGCACGCGTGTGTGTCTGTGTCTGTGCTGGGAAATCGTGAAGGAAGAGACAAAGAAAAACTAAGAACCGAGTTCTCCCGGAGCCGCTCGGATTTGGGAGGGCAGATGCTGACTCCAGTTTGGCCAGTTTGTTTGAAACCAGTCTAGATTATTTTTGTTTTTATTACAAATTATATTTTCACACTCATATGCACACATGCTCACCTGTGAATTATTATTTGGTTGGTTGCATAAATAAACAGAAGGACTAAGAAGGACAGTGGGCTACGGGGCACCGCAGGAGCGAATGTTTAGTTTGTTTTCCATTTTTTGGTTATTAATGAACAATGCTGCTTTCTGGGGCTGATGGGAGGGACGACCACATGGTTTTGGTATTGAAACAAGAAATAAATGTCTCTATGTTGTATCCTATGAATTGGAAGCTTTTGAATCTGTAAGAAGTTACAGCCAAATGTCTCTGGTGTCACAAAGTATAAAAAAAAAAATGGTTGCAATTCTGGTAAAGAGTTTTCCAAAATAACAGTTGTTTTGATTGATTGCTTGAAAGACAGCAAACTATCCAAACATGCATGCTGGATAACATCAGTCTGACGGTTTGCACTGACAGGATTCATACTTTGGCCTTTACACAACTTCTCCAACATCTTCAGGAAGTCTGGGATCAGCATTGATGAGGCATTTATGTATGTTTGTCCTGTTGGGCTCCTGGTTTCATGTGCACTCGATACTGAAATGTTTTCAGATGTGATGTAATTTCCAAATTCCAAGGAATTTGTTTTTCAGGCAGAGAAAAGCAGCATGTGAATGCTGAGGTGTTGGCATTCATTCCTGACAACAAGTGAGACGCTCTTTCTTCGGCATTGCTTTAAAGGCCATCGTCTCTAAAACGGGGAAATCATGAGGCTGCTTTTAGAGTTTTGCTCTCCGTAAAACTAGTCACAGCCTGTAATCTACAGCTTTGGGCTTCTGGACACAAACTTCCTAACATCATTTCCATCCGTCTGGTCTCATGTGTACTGATTCATGTCTGCGCACACTGGAATATTTCCCACATTGGGTGAGTCGGTGTGCTGCAAATCATTTTATCGTTCACACCAACTGAAGTTCAAAGACTTTCACATCATTTATATACTTTTTTTTTAAATATCTTATTAATTCACAGTATTTCACCTGGTTAGGTTTAGGTATTAAAAACTACTGGGTTAGGTCTACAAAAACATGTTCGGAGTTAAAAATACAACATTTATCAATTCTTTGAATCTGTTTCTTGGTTCCCATGGTGATGCATCCCTGCTTTGCCCTGGCAACATATGTGCTGCTGACATATGTTTTACTATGACACTGCAGTAGGTGCAGATAACACACATTAAAGCACTCTGCATGTGTTGGAGTCCCTCTGTGGCACTTTCCCCACGCATGTGACCGATGTTTCAGAGAGGGCTGATTCTGTAAATCTGAACCTGCACTTTTCAGACTTCTCACAATGGGCATCCTCATGGCTGAATCTAATTCACACACACACACAAAAAAAAAAAAGAAAAACAGCCTTGCTTTATTGCTCGCTTCCTTTATTTCTTTGCTTCTGTCTTTATTTGAAAGCTCGTGTTCCAAGTAAATCCTAAAATAGCTTCTTTTTTTTTCTAATTGCTGAATCTCTGAAATTTTGGCTTTTTGACATTAATGTCCAAGCATAATTTCTTCACCCACAGGAAGTGCTGGTGGCTTGGAACCTGGAGGCAGAAGAAAAGTGAATTAGGTTATCAGGTTAAGGTCTGAAGGCATTGTGTGAATTTGAGTTCTTATCTGAGACGTGCAACTGGACTCTTCATCAAATCCATTTTTCTTTTTTACGACATTTACAAAATGTCACCGAGAGTCAAACCTTTGGAGGCTCACAGAGCAGTAAGTCAAGTCCTGATGACAAACAGGCGTTTCCATTTAACTGACACTTCTGTAAGAGTTATTACTGCACCTTGAGAAAACTGTAATTACTTTTGGCATGCAGGTACTTCAGCACAATGTACATTTGAGCATAAGCAATTATACAACAGAAGAGAGGGGAAAACTAATTTAATGGAGGCGTCTCTGCGTTCCTCTCTGAACATCTTTAAATGGTTTTCCCACCAATTGAAGGTTGCTCACTGCATAACTTCACATTGTGCCAGTCACAGGAAGCAGCAAAGTAAGAGAAATGAGGATGTGCATTTGGTTAGGAAAACTTGATTGACTTCTCTTTTTATTACTCAAAGATTCAGAGAGCATATCTGCCTCTCTTCATTAGTCAAAAGGTTTTATTAGGTGCATGTGTGAGGTGTATGTGTGCAAATGAAGGTATTATGACCATAAAAAAAGAGCAAACACTGCATTTAACCATTTCCTGTTATTTAAGGATTTATACTCAGCAGCTTAATTGCCTCTTTATTTTTTTCTCTGTCTAAAACTGCCATCCTGGCAGTGAGGCCTTGTTGACTCTATACCAATGAAAACCATGCTACTTTTATATGGTAGCAACTAATTTGGGTGCAAATAAATCTTAAACTTTTTCATAATGAATCTCAGTATTTTTTTGTCTCCACAAAAAAAAAAAAAAAAAAAAAAAATTATTTAGAAAAGTAAAACCAAGCAGGAAGAATGATGTCATACCCCAAGACTGTGAGTGAGTCAACATCCATCCATCTATTTTCTTGTACTTATCAATTTCAGTCACAGCAGGGCTGGAGCTGATTCCAGCTGCTATAGGGTACAGACAGGATGGTACTCTGCTGCAGGGCTAATATAGAGACAGACAACCCTTCACACCCACAGGCAATTTAGAATCACCAACTTACCTAACTGCATGCAGGTCTACATGTGGGATGAAGCCAGAGTACATGGCCAACACATACAAACTGCACACAATGATCCCAACCAGCTGGTGGATTCAAACCCAGGACCTGACTGCTGTTAGGTGACGGTGCTAACCACAGCACCACCGTGTCACCCAGACCTGCATAGACTCCTTTGTTAAAATGCCCAACTTTACAGCAAAAATAAAGTTTTACAGCCAGGTACAAAATGTGATTTTAGTCCCTATAGTTAAATCTCCCCTTCACAGTAATTGTAGAGTGTATAAACTCACCCTAATTAAATTCTATTAAGTCTTAAATTTTGCATGACTTTTGGGTCATTTTTAATGCCATTATCTAACAATTTAGCATTAATAGTGTTATTGTGTGTTTAGTTGTGCAAACAAACTTTGAAATAATATGTTCCTTGACACTAATTAGCAGCCAACTTGCTAATCAAGCTTGCAAGCTGACAATTTTAGCTCTCCACATTCCAGGCCAAGTAGGTCACTAATGCTAAGGCTTCAAAACCAGACTTCACAAACCAATGGCTCATGCACTATGTCTATATTCATCTTTTATATACAGTCTGAGTGTGAGTAAAACTTTTGAAAAATCCCTAATAATACAAAATTAAAAGTCTGAGTTTAAGGGTAGGATTTACTGGAATATAATTTCTCTGTATGCCAGGAGCTGAGCGAGTGTGTGTGCAAGCATGCAGTTCTGTTGTTTCTAATACAAACAGGACCTATGGCTGCTTGCACATCTCTTTTCCCTAAACAGATGCACAGATTTATGGTCTCCGCTGCAGTTTAGCTACTTCAGCTGTAGTCAGTCAGATGGCAAAAAGTGAGGTAGTTAAGACCATCAGTACAGTGCCTGTATATTTGTGTGTGGGCAACTGATGGCAGGGAACAGAGGTTAGACCATCAGGCCAGAGAGATAAGAGCTAAAGTCTGATCCTCCCAAAGCACTGGACTGCCAGCCCAGTCAAGCCCGTCAGACCTCATCTGAACTGCATGCCAGTTCAGTGTCAGTGAGCCGGGATACTATAAGCATTTGTGTGCATTTTTGTGCATGTGTCTGTGTTTTAAATGCTTGCATGTCAACATCTCTTTCTTTACTGTTCCAGCCATATGCCCTCCTATCCTTCAACAACTCCCTGCAGCATGGACAGCTACTCACCTAGATAACAAGCAAACTTAAATGTAGCACGATGAGACTTTGCTCCCCAAGGTGGTTTGAACTGGATCAAATCATATCAGGAGATATGTAGAGAGCGCCTGAGATGGAGAAATAGGGGCGATGAAATACCATCAGCATGCCTGTAATTCAGGCTGTTTCCCTCTTTAAGAAGCAGCATCCTGGATCGGACAGCATGTGGGGAGTCATTATGCAAAAGAGTGTGTGTGTGTGTGTGTGTGTGTGTGTGTACGTACTAGTATGTACAACCCCAATTCCATAGACGTTGGGCTGCTGTGTAAACTGTAAATAAAAGCAGAATGCAATGATTTGCTAATCTCATACACCCATATTCTATCCATAATAGAACTGGGGTATTGTACCTTGAATACTGTATATTGTATTTTGAATTTGATGGCAAAAGTACATCTCAAAAATGTCTCAACAAAAAGCTGGAAAAGTACGGTGTATTTATAATTATAATTATGTTAACTGGAGACGGATCAGTAAAGAGTGTGTTAGAGAAGCAGAAGTAAATATGGGCTGGGGTTCACCAGTCTACAAAAAACTGCATCTACAGATTGTGGAACAATTGCAGTATAATCTTCTTCAACATAAAATTGCAACTTTGAATATCTCATCTACAGCACATAATTGCATCAAAAGATTCTGAGAATCTGGAGAATCCTCTGTGTGCATGGGACAAGGCCAAAAATCTATAATGGATACCCGTGATCTTCAGGCCCTCGGGTGGCACTGGATTAAAGACGGGCATGATTCTGTCGGGGACATCACTGCACGGGCTCAGGAACACTTCCAGGAATCACAGTCTGTGAACAAAGTTCACCATTTCATCCACAAATGCAAATTAAAGCTCTTTCATGCAAAGAAGAAGCCCTTTGTGAACACGGACCTGAAATGCTGCCGTATTTTCTGAGCGAAAGCTCATTTAAAATGGACTTAGGCGAAGAGGGAAAGCTGTTCTGTGGAAAAACAAATCATAAGTTGAAATTTTTCTTGGAAAACACAAATGCAACATCCTCTGGGCTAAAGAAGGGACCATCCAGCTTGTTATCAGCACTCACTTCTAAAGCCTGTGTCTCTGATAGTATGGGGGTGCACCAGTGCCTATGGAACTGGTAGCTTACAAATCTGGCACCATCAGTGCTGGAAGGTATTTACAGGTTTTAGGTCGGCACGCGCTCCCATTTCAGGGAAGGCCTTGCATATTCAGCAAGACAATGCTGAACTGCGTGCTGCATCTGTTCCAACAGCTTCGAGCTTCTTAGTAGAAGAGTCCTGGTGCTGAATTGGTCTGCCTACAGTCCAGACATTTCACCAAAAGAAAACATTTGGCACATCATGAAGTGAAAAATACGACAAAGATGACCCAGTACTGACAAGAGGAGGACAAAATTCTTCTCCTAAAGCTCCAGCAGCTGCTCTCCTCAGGTCCCAGATGTTTATGGACTGTTAAAAAAAATAGGGAATGCTACACACTGGGAAAAATTGCCCTGCCCCAACTTTTTTTTGGAGATGTGTTGCTGGCATCAAATTCAAAATGAGCAAATTTTTTTTCTTAAAATGGTACATGATGTTTTCTATGTTTAATTGTGAATAAAATGAGTTTGAGGTTTGCAAATCATTGCATTATTTTTTTTAAATTTAATTTTACACAGCAGCCCAACTTTTTGGGAATCGGGGTTGTACTGATACAAGTGACCATGTTTGCACCAGAGAGTATGCTAGCAAGGATGGTTAGTAATCTGTACCTGTGCACTGTAAGAATGCACTGCAGAGACTCAAGTGCCTGCTAATTAGTCCTAAGTAGCATAAGTAAACACAGACTTTTTGGATGATCTATTAGTACAATTAAGCACCAAGCAAGCCATGCTGTCTGTCAGATAATTGCCTCCAACAAACACCAACATCAGAACGGTTCAGTGATTCGGATCAGCTGTGGTGGACTGGCAGACAGGTGGAACCCTACGTTGCACCCACCTATTCCTCAAAGCAGCCATGCCCCTAATAATGCAAACCTTA
Source organism: Archocentrus centrarchus (assembly GCF_007364275.1). Lineage (NCBI taxonomy): Eukaryota > Metazoa > Chordata > Actinopteri > Cichliformes > Cichlidae > Archocentrus > Archocentrus centrarchus. The sequence continues at coordinate 3,446,386 of NC_044360.1, read as the reverse complement.
CATTTTAACACAAGCTGGTGAATTATAAAATAATTGACCCTCTGTGCAATGATCACAATGGAGGAAATTACCAAAACACTTTACTGAGTTAAAAGTTCAGATTTTAATATTTTAATATGAGAGTCTGTGGGGATTGTTCACTTTTGGAGCCGACCTCCAGGAACTGCAGTTTCTGGCACTTTGCCTAAATTTTTCAGCCCCAGTTGTTGCAGTTCTTTGTACTCATTGCTTTTCTTACCTTTGAAATCCAGAGTCCATTATCCCTAATATGCATTTCATAACATACACTATATTGCCAAAAGTATTTGCTTATCTACCTTCACACACACACACACACACACACACACACACACACACACACACACACTTTATATATATATATATATATATATATATATATATAAAAACTTGAGTGATATCCCATTCTTAATCCATAGGGTTTAATATGATGTCAGCCTTTGCAGCTATAACAGCTTCAACTTTTCTGGGAAGGCTTTCCACAAGGCTTAGGAGTGTTTATGGGAATTTTTGACCATTCTTCCAGAACTGCTTTCATGAGGTCAGACACTGATGTTGGAAAAGGCCTGGTTCACAGTCTCCACTCTAATCCATCCCAAAGGTGTGCTGCTGGGTTGTCATTTTACATGGCCTACCACTTCATGGCTGAGTTGCTGTTCTTCCCAGCTGCTTCCTCTTTCTTATAATACCACTAACAGTTGACACAACTGGACTTGTTCCACAGGTATCATCCTATCATGGTACCACACTGGAATTCATTGAGCTCCTGAAAGCGACCCATTCTCTCACTAATGTTTGTGGAAGCAGTCTGCATGCCTAGGTGCTTGGTTTATACACCTGTGGCCATGGAATTGATTGGAACACCTGAATTCAATGATCTGGATGGGTGAGTGAACCCCACTAATAATCTGTGCTCTTTTTTCCCCATTTTCAGTTTTAAAAATTAAACTGATTTTGAGTTGCTGTGGTGGAAATGTTGTTGTAAGATATGCAAAAAAGAAAAAAATCATCAAAGCATATCTAGAAAGAAAAAAAAAAGCAGATTCCAAAACCCACAAATGCGCACAGAGAGCTAAGATTAGCTTGTCATTCAAGACAGACTGCATTGAATTTTGCTTTCATTTGCCAGCTGCATTTTCTGGTGTTAGGACCAGCCAGGAGCAAATCCATTTGCATGTGCAGATCAACTAATCTTCACATGGTTTCAGGAACACAGCAGCCTATAATGAGTGGTTACAGGGCAGATACAGTAAAACATGCTTGCATAATGCTTAAATGAGTGTGTGTGTGTGTGTGTGTGGTACTGCAATTATGAGATCTCATATGTAGTGCGAGGCAACATGTTAAGTGCTTCAGAGTATTCACTTTCAACATTTCATATAAATTACACTTTCAGTGCCATCATGCCAGTTCATTTATTTGAGCAAAATACTTTCAACTTTTAAAAGTTTTTCTTTTTACTTTAAAATATTTTTTTAATTCATCATTTGAAAAACTTTTGAAATGAAAAGAAAAGCCCTGCACATCTCAGATAAAGCTCTCAAGAGGTGAGCACTCAATTCCTCCTGGTTAGACGGGAAAGTTTGTGAAGCTTATGCCGGTGCTGTAAACTCTGCTTAAAGATCTGCTTTATTACAGGAACGCAGTTCCATATATTATTAAAAATACAGTCTGACGTCACATGAGTAAGATCAATTATGATCAGTTGTTCTTGAAAAGCATTTACACAAACATCAAGATCAAACAAACTCTTCTCCAAAATATTCATTCAAGTAACAAATTATGCTGCTCAGCAGATGAGAAGGGAAAAACATATTTTAACAAAAGAACAAAATACAGTGTAATTCCATTTTAAGATTTATGAACAACAACAAACTTATAAATCAACCTCAGCTTTTACTGTGAGAATTGTTTTAAGGTGATATGTTATTTATTCATCTTTTTTACAGATTATGTCAAATCTAAGCCCCGTTTAGCACTTTTTTATGCACGGATCTATTTAAAGAGTTTAGACTATAAAGTAGAAAGAAAACATCAGAAGTACACATTTAGGTGTATGTTTTACTGCACTTTGTCATGTGTTATGGCAGTACATGTTTAGCCAGATAATCATTTGCACTTTTAAAGTGTGCAATTTGGAATCCAGAAAGCCTCTAGATGCCCTCTGAATATATTGAAGTTGAGGTTTCATCTTGGGCAGCACGGTGGTTAGCACTGCTGCCTCACAGTTAGAATACCATCTGGAAGGCCTGGGTTTGATTCCACCTTGGCTCAGGCCCCTCTCTCTCTCTCTCTGTGGGGTTTGCATGTTCTCCCCGTGTCTGTGTGGGTTGTCTCTGGGTACTCCGGTTTCCTCCCAAAGACATGCAGTTCCTGGGATTAGGTTAATTGGAAACTCTAAATTGCCCATAGGTGTGAATGTGAGTGTGGATGTTGTCTGTCTCTCTGTGTTGGCCCTGCGACAGGCTGGCGACCTGTACAGTGTGTACCTTGCCTCTCGCCCCATGTCAGCTGGGATAGGCTCCCGCCACCCTGAACAGGATGGATGGGTTTCATCTTCTTTTAGTGCTGCACGTTAAACATTATTTTCAAAGCAGCAAAGTTAATCCAGAGTTCAGCTCTTAATTTAAGGTTTTCTATGTCCAAAAAAAAATTAAGAGTTCCAGAAACTAATGACAGTGTAACACTGCATTAAAGTGATATTGTTTAGCTATCTGTGTTATTGCTGGATCACTGGGTTACATAACTTGTTAGACAAACCCAATTTTGTCACTGCCCTCTTAAAATGTAATGTGAATTTGTGTGTATGAGAAGGGCAGCTTGTTTGTAGTGGCCAAAATGTATGTGTGTGTGTGTCAGTGACAGACCAACACACCAGGCTTCAATGCAAAAAAGAATTTTTAAAAAATTCTGCTGGGATATAAAAATCATGCAGCATTCAGCGGTTATTGAATACTAAAAACAGTTAAAAAATAAACCATAAAACCATTTTTATCTTTTTCTAGTCAGTGCCTAGCAGACATGGTGTCTGCTCTCAACACTGGTCACAATTATTTACTTAGACTTAGTGCCGCCCATGTTGTGTAGCATACTGGGCAACAAGCACCTTCCAGCAATCATGATTTTGTGCAAGAATCCCGTCCCGTGAAGTGTTCAGGACTTTCAAGTCCACCAGGATGCATCCGGTACATCGCCATCTTTGGTATCCGGATGTTGTCGATATGGAGGATGTGGCCGGCTAATTGAGTCTTCTTTTGTGCAACGATGTTGTCGGGAGTGACCATGACAGTACTGATCAGCCCAGTTGATGCCAGCCCCAGTGCGCATGGCAGCACGACTCATGATGAAATCAAGGGCAACAAGGACGAGCAGTAGGGATAGAAGCCTGACTCCGGTGGTAATTTTAAAGAAGTCGGTGTAATTGTGCACTCATGCAGTAATTGTGTTTTGTTAGTCTGAAGAAAATGTAGAAGGATAAGTTACACTTCTCTGCTTTAAGCTTCATCTGTCTTCCTGTAGATGTAAAACATTCTAATCAATTCAGCCACCAGCTCTGCTGTTTTTATGATCATATATATTCTGTGTCTACAATCTTACAAATTAATGGTGCTTGGCCAGAGTTTAATCAGGAGGACCACTTTATTATTGGCCCTCTATTTCTTCATTCATTATGCCCTCGATGCCACACCCCTTTGCTCCTGTCTGTTCATTTATTTTCCTGCTTCTCTCTGTTAACCTTTAAATTTAAAATCCAGGAGACATTCCTTGTCTGGTTCACAACATCCAATCAAGTGGTTCTAAAAGTTCTCCCTCATCCAAATGAGATTAAATTCATAATCCCGACCATTTATCAGTCCAGCTAGCTGCAACACTACCCTGCTTACTTCTACCTCTGGTACAGATACTGACATCCAATTACCACCTTCTGCAGCAACAGCTTCATCAGTAATTCATCTGCAAATGTACAATAATTATAATGAACCACACAGACACTGAACCCTCTATTCTCTGTTTTCCCAGATGAGCTTGGAAAACTTTAATTCAGCTTGATCTTAACACATTAGTAATGACTGGCAGACACAAGAAGCTAAGGTTCCCATTGGTAAAGGGTGCTCTCAATATATTAAAGCATGAGGTTCAGTGTTTCTGCCTATAACAAACAAAAACCATACCTAGTTTAAATTTGAGCTGTCTTCCTTCAAACTTCTCTCCTTAGCAGGAGTGCTCAAATCAGTCCAGAAGCTATGGATGACTTGTTCCTTGGAAGTTTCACGGAAGTTTGTCGCTCTTTGAGTTTCTAGTTTCTCTGATTCCTCCTGCCTTTTTCATGTTTCAGTGTTAATTGTGTGTCTTTTGCTTGTTCCTGTTTTATTTTGAAAATGTACTGGTTGTTTGTTCCTTTTTCTCCATTCTTGATCATCCGCCACACCTTAAGTTCTTGTATCCTGTGTCTTGTTTCCCAATTTTATAGTCTGGTTTTTATTTTTTTTTATAGAGTGGCTTCATAGTGTAATAATTTACACATTTGACTAACAAGCAAAAGCTCCCTGATTCAGACCCAGGAGGACACAAATCACTAAGGTCCCATCAGGAAGGGCTTCTGGTGTAAAACCAAATCTTTTTTAATTGCATTTGGAACCCACTTTAAACTAACCTCAACAGGAAGTCCTATGCTGACCCCTTTAAAGTGCATATCTGCAGATTCACTCTGAATCTCAAACTTGTACAGGTGGCAAACATCCAAGTCAAACTGATCTAATTTCCATGTCAAGCAGAGCCTCCAGCAACAACCCAGAGATCAAACACCTGAAAGTGGAAGATCTCACAGGTCAGGAGTGCCACGAGGAACATGTTTGGTTTCTTTGTTGTTCTACATTAAAGGGTTGTGTCCACAAATTCGTCCACCTTAATGGGACTGTTAACACAGAGTTCTATCATTGTGATTCTAGAAGCAAGCTTCAGGCATTTGACATTTATAAACTATACCAGGCACGTATTTAAAAGCACTGCCTAAATTTTATTGGTCAAAGTAACGTAAAATCTGCTGTATCACCAGTAAAATCTGGGGTGAAGTAAGGCTTTAAAATTCTTTTTTCCCTTGGAATTTATACTTCTATCTCTATCCTTATTGTAACCCAATTCTCATAGTTTTCAATTATGTTTGCTTTAGAACAGTTGATGCAGGCTTAAACTTTGAGGAATATATATATATATATATATATATATATATATATAAAGCCAGAATTAGGCCTAGAATAGTTCATTCTGACCTAAAAAGTGGCTTCATGAAATATAGAGGAATTGTTGACTTCTAACATCTGGACTATGGTGTTCTGGACTATATGAATAAGATTAATTTAAATTCACCTGTACTAATCTGATTGAGCTGGACTGAGGTTGTCTATAATAAACAGAATGGACCGAGAACAGCCTAAAACTGCTTGAAACTTGTCTGGCAACAGACAAAAGACTGATCAGAAAAACTTTATAGAGCATGAGAAAAATCTCTTAAAACAAAAGGTTTCAAGACACCTGATCATGAAAAGGTCAACAGCACACATCAGGTGTGGAAACAAAGAAAAGGATTACTTGGATTACTTCTATTTGTAAGGAATTCTTGCAGCTACAAGAACACTGCAAAAACTTCAGGTAAAACTCATTGTCTTGAATTCCTTACACTCGTCTGAAATCACAGAGGTAATATTACAATACTAATTGTTGTGGAAGAACATAGCAAGAAAAAACAAAACAACTGCTGCTGCTGCAACCCAAAGAGGTTTAAAAATGGTGAAGCATCTGCAAATAAGGACATAAATCCAAATGTTTTCTGAGTTATTAGTTCCAGATGGTCATAGTTTTGAATGTTCTATTTTCATATAGAGCAGATATTCATGGTTGGTTTCTGTATTTACATCCTCAGGCTATTCTCAGTTTTGCTATCTCTTACAGTAGTTCATGGTTATAGTTTCATGGTTATAGTTTGCCTATAGGAAAAACATATGCCTATAAGAACAAACTGTTTCAGTTTGTTCTGCCTCCCGTGTGTTTTCCCATGTCTTGTTATGTCACCTTCTCTGTCAGGTGTTCTCATCTTTCAGTTACTTCCTGGTTTGTTTTGTTTTTTGGTAGCCTCTGTCTCTTGTGCCTTTTGTGCCATATTGAGTTTTTTCTTTTTACGTCCTTGTCCTGCTGATTCGTTTTAGCTGTGTCTCATCACCTACCTGTCCTCTTTTCCATCCATCCATTCTCTTCCGCTTATCCTTTTGAGGGTCACAGCCCCAGCCGAGGAGACCATGTGCCCTGCTGAGCAGTCCCAGCCACCAGGATCTTCAGTGAGTCCCACGCGATCTTCCTGACCCAGTGGATACAATGCAAGCTTGGCCCCCTCTGGCTTCGGTGTTGGTCTCCTGCCTTGCCTCATTGATGCCGTTCCCCTGCCAAGCGACCTGAGCGGGTCCCACTTCACTCAATTTTGCTGGCCTCCTGAGGGTCATCATCACAGTTGTCAGCATCAAGCCAAGCCATCTGAGGTATCCTACTGTCTCCTCCACCGAAACCATCCTCCTGAGGGTCACCTCTGCCAACTATGGCCAAGCTACCAGAGGGGTCCCATCGCTTCCACAGATGCTGACCTCCAGTCATGCCACCAGAGGGTCTTCACTGCAGTCCTGAGGTGTCCTGTCACCTTCACCAATGCTTCACCCTGGCATCCTTTCATAGACTGCTTCAGACTTTTTGGCTGTTGCCTTTTACTGTGGTTCAGGACTTCTATTTATGAACTTGGCTTTTTCCCCCTGCTGGATTTCTGCTTCACAAAAATAAATTTTTGTTTTTGTTTATTTACTCCATAATCCAAGTCTGGATTTTGGTTCAGAAATCAACACTAGAAACATGACAATACCAGATTATTACAAATCAGTTCATATGAGGTCTCTCTCTCACACACACACACACACACACACACACACACACACACACACACACACACACACACTTTATCTGAAAATTGAATTTTGCCTTTTCCTATTTTAAAACTTTTGTTGCTTTTGTATCATCTTGTGTCATCATGTGAAACATCTTTTCATTTAAACGACATAAATCTGATGCATTTTGTTGTATTTGAGCTTTTCTTCTTTCAAGGAGAAAGTCATATTGAAGGAACTTAAGACTTGCATTTTACGCTCCACATCCTCAGAAGCAAGAGTGTCAATGTCTGTCAGTTCTGATCACCAGAAAAAAGTACTCACTATCCATGAAAGGATGGATTTTTTTTTCATGGCCGTAAGTTTAAGTATCTTCAGAACAGGAAGGAAAGTATCTCTGCTCGCCTTTCTGTAAGTCACTGCATGCCTCTGAGTGAGTAGCATCTAGAACGAATGAAAAATAAATTAATCAAATTGCTGAAATGGGTCACTTCTGTCAGGAATACTTTGTCTAGCTGGTGGGACTTGTTGATCCATGTGTTTGCTTTGACAAATGACAAAGTTGTTAAACGTGCCCCCTGAGAGGTTTGAATTGAGCTTCAGTTTAGTCTTGGAGTACCGCTAATCTTCCTTTAGGAAATATGCTGGTGTAAGTCAGGAGTAGGCTAAGTCAAACCATGACTGGGAAAGCAGATTTCTGTTAATCTGGTTTAGATGGCCATTTTAGTCTAGGATTTGGCATAATACCTGTCTGAGAAACCACAGAGTTATCATGCAACTGTGAACTGGTACCTTTTTCTTTTTCTATATATTTTATTGCAAAAATTCATGATTTATAATTACAAAGCAAAATTGCCTACAGTTATTTAATCTTCCAAGGTGTAACAGACTGTAAAGCACTGTAACGTTTTGTTGTGTTTCTCCGATGAATGTGGAAAAGAACCCACGGGGGGGAAACCACACACACACCGACTGCAGAAGATGATTGAGTCCCTGTAACAACAAGAAGTTGCCTAACAGCGAGGTGTGATCTGGACCATTTGAGACCAGAGTCTGTGGTAACAAATCACTGTTCAGGATATTAAGTCGAATTCCACAGTCTATGGTGTAGAATGGCGCCCTGAGACTAAAAGTATTAGAGCAGCAGTAAGGAGGAGAAAAATGTCTCAGTCCTTCTGCAGTGCTCCTAAACCTGACTCACATTTCTGAAAGTTGTGCTTTTTATTAATAAAACATAGCTGCTGACAGGAAAAACTTGAGATAAATAAGAAATTTGGAGATAGACTTGTGACTGCTGGGGGCAAAACCTTTTTTTTAATAAATCTTTTTATTTTCTTTTTGAGAGTTTTATGAACAGCATATTCAAAATGAGACAAATCAGAAGCCAAGTGATGATTAATGATTGATTGCATACATTTTGACCATCTGCTCCAGTGAGCTGTTTTTGGTGTTTAATTGGAATAACATCCAGAGGGCAAGGCAAGATTTCCATCGGAGATTCGCTTTTCTTTCAGAAGAGTAGATGCTTTAAAACGGCTCAGCAAAGCATGACAGCTGGTAGCGGAAATATATGGTAAATGATGAGATTCACCACCTTTTTGGTTCAATAATTCAAAGACTTTTTCCATTTTTTACAGATCAGCAGAATAAATAAATTGGGGCTGACAGACTTTAGATTTTTAATATGCGCAGAGCTGAGGAGCTGCAGTGATACACGAGTTTGCCAATCCACCCTAAAGACTGAAAGGTTTGATTGAAGCCAATTAAAGTCTGCAGTAACTAAACAACCACAAGTCTGGACTTATGACTCCACTTTACTCTTTTCTGCTTTTCTAATCAAATATAAAAGAACTCAGTGTGTTGCCACTTTTTTTTATTACTTATCAGTGTGTGTGTGGCCACAAGTCAGTTTATGTTTTCCTTCTAATATTTCTTTCCTATAATGATTAAGTAATTATTTTGCAATCTGTACTTGACAAGCATTAGCTGCTTTTCATTTCTGCACATATTTTGCATCAATGACAAACTTACTTGTTATGATTTATTAGCGCTACGAGCCCAAACAAAATTAATATACAGTAGCAGTCATACTGACCACTCTAAGCACTTTAGACTACAGGCCTCATTTAACCATACATTCAGACAGTGTTTTAATTCAGTTCAATTTCAGTTTTGCTAAATCACAAACAACAGGCGCCTCAAAGCACTTTTGTAAGGTAAATATGCTGCAATAATACACTATTCTACACACTTTAAGCTCTTTATCTACCTCTCATTTACGTCCAGTTTAGAATCACTAAAACAAACTAACGTGTACCACTTTGGACTTTGGGAGGAAGCCAGAGGAAACCTATGCAGGCACAGGGTGAACATGCAGACTCCACACAGAAAGGCTCCAGTCAGGGTCCAAGCCAGGAACCTTCTTGCTCTAAGGTGAAAGTGCTAACTATGCATCCCAGTTTTGCAGGCATTAATTGAACATTTCTGAATGAATTACTGTATTAACCTAAATCAGTACAGTTTTTAAGGTCAAGCCCAGAGACTGTACATAAGAGATGGATGAAGGCACAGGTCATCTTCAGAGTGAGAGTTTTCAAGTTATCAGCTAAAAGTAGCTTGTTTAGCAAGCTGCACCCCTACACTGTATGTTTCTATCACATAAACAGATGCTTACCAATTAGTACTAATTAACATGCAAATCAAAAACTAGAATTTCAAAAAAGCTTCAGGCTGTATGTTCTAATAACCACAGAACACGACATATTATTTGCATTAGAAACGCTCCAGTAGCAACCAACAACGCAGACAGCTAGCAGCTACAGCTGCCTGGATAACATGTAAATGGTGAGTTTTAAAAGATGCTGCACTGTACAGTTATGAAGGGTGCAGAGTCCAAAACTGTTTTTACCAGGCTATCAGTGGTGATGGTGATGTTTTTCTCATGTCATCAGGTATTTTAATATGGGGTTCTATGGAGACTGACTCATTTTTGGAGCCAGCCACCTTTGACCCTTAGAGGATCTGGACTTTCCAGAAATTGCAACTTGCCAAAAATCTTACAATATTATAGAGAGAAACCCAATGATTCACTATAAACACATAACTTAGTGAAAGCTGAGAGGAGAAACTTTCCTTTTAAACCTCTTGGAGAACCTGGTTTAGGTAAGGAAGCCATCTGTCTCATCAGGTTGGAGTGAGGGACAACCAAAGAGAATAGAGAAGCATGTCGCTGTATCTAAAGTGAATCTTTTTAAATTTTTCTTCAGATTGTGGTTGTAAAATAAAGATTTGTTTGATGTCAGTTAGCACCGTGCAGCAAAACAGTCCATGCATCTTCCTTTCTTTGATATTGTTTCTTAGGCACAGGTGATAAATGAGCCTTTCCTGGAAATTTTCTTGTCCATGGACTCCTTATTCTTTATTATTCTGATAAGGTTTGTGTTTTGAACTTTTGCTACTAAATAAAACTCAAGCTGAGCTTCAAAACACCTTGAAAATCTGAAAGTGCAAAGGGGAAATTGCATTTATCCTTCAGCAGCTTTTTAGAGGCCAGCAGTAAAAGACCTTGGATTGTACTCTTTTGTTCCCAGGTGATCTCGTGTAAATGTATTGAGCAGCGAGCAGCGTTGTGCTTTGCTGGAAAAACAAACCGTTCTGTGGATGAGGAGAGGTTGGAGAGAAGAACTGGAGTTAGGACTCTGGGTCTACAATGCAGCGTTGAAAGCCTCACATGCTCCAGATACATATGATTAGTCGCTGCACAGGGATTAGAAATGCAGAATAATGCCACAAAATTATTCCATAAGGGGTACTGAAAAACTAATGTCTGTACAGCTGTTGGTTTGTGGTGGGACTGACTTAATGACAACATCCTTTTTTCTTCAGTTTATATGTCAAATGTTCTGGATATTAGGATTTTAATGCTGAAATTATAAAAATCAAAAATCCTGGTTACAAACAAAAACCAGGGAATGTAAAAAAAAAAAAAAAAAAAGGGTTAGGTTTATATATATCTGGTGATTTTAGAAAGATAACCTGGCACCTTAGGTTCATATCCTCTGTTATTAAGAGGATGTATAAAACTCCAAATGGCAGAAAGTATACATTTTTAAAGTCATTTTAAAGAACAGCCCTAATACAGCTGACATAATGAGCTTGTGTGCTCTTGGGTGCACTCAGATTCTCATGATTTCTCCAAATTCTGCCAACTTCTGTATGACAATAAAATAGACCAATGGCTCCCCAAGAGCAGCAAATGATCTCATTTAACAAATTTTGCTAATTCACATGGGCAGGATTGGCTATTAAACTTCGTAATTAGGCTGATAGTGTCTTTCAAATGCAGTGTAGAGGAAGGACTGGAAAGTTTGTACAGTGCAGGCTCAGCGTGTGCTATCACTCCACCTGCACAAAAGCGTTTTTTCAGACAGTGTGGCTTTCAGGATTTGTGAAGTGCAGTGTGAGGTAGTGGAAATGAAGTTCACAGACTTCTTCAGGTAAAATATTAGTGTAGCAGGTGTCAAGTATTGATTGAAGATGACACACAAATCCCTACTGATGGGAAAAAGCAAAAGCTAATAAAAACATGGGCCTTATTTTGCTCAAACCGACGCAGAAGTGGAAATGACAGAAACATCTTATGTAACTTGTGTCAGATCATTTCTCCTGTGATTTTAAGGCTTACTTCCCTCTGTCTCTCACACTCTGTCTGTGAATCTTCATGTGATGGTCCCAGGGTTTTTTTTTTTTTTTTTTTTTTTTTTTTTTTAGGTATTTGTTGTGTTATATGTTGGAGTTTTATTGTGTTTCAAGTTACTTCTGCCTTCTGTGTATCTCTGTTGCTTGCTCAGTGTCACCACTTTTCATTAATTATATATTCATTTGCAGTAACAAAACATTCTGTACTTAAGACTTTCTGTATAAAAATAAATTTTTACAACAATGGTGTGCAACATATGAAAAGATGTGATGCACATGTGGATACAGCGGCACGCTGGCTGAACCTTCCCCCTGTGAGAAAATGGTTTTGTGGGAAATGTGGGGCCATTTATTCCCATCGAGCAGCAGGGAAAACAGGCCGGCTGGGTGACGGTGAGGAGGAAGCGTAGTCCTAAGCAGAAGCCCCGGGTACACCACCAACCTGTTCACGTCTCTAACCGTTTTTCTCCACTCGGCGACACACCCGCCGAGGAACAAACTCTGGTTATTGGCGACTCTGTTTTGAGAAACGTGAAGCTAGAGACACCGGCGACCATAGTCAAATGTCTTCCAGGGGCCAGAGCAGGCGACATTCATGGAAATTTGAAACTGCTGGCTAAGGCTAATCGTAGATTTGGTAAGATTGTTATTCACGTCGGCAGTAATGACACCCGGTTACGCCAATCGGAGGTCACTAAAATTAATATTGACTCGGTGTGTAACTTTGCAAAAACAATGTCGGTAGTTTTCTGTGGGCCCCTCTCCAATCAGACCAGGAGCGACATGTTTAGCCGCATGTCTTCCTTGAATCGCTGGCTGTCTGAGTGGTGTCCAAAAAACGACGTGGGCTTCATAGATAATTGGCAAAGTTTCTGGGGAAAACCTGGTCTTGTTAGGAGAGACGGCATCCGTCCCACTTTGGATGGAGCAGCTCTCATTTCTAGAAATCTGGCCAAATTTATTAACCCTCCTAAAAACTGACTACCCAGGGTTGAGACCAGGAAGCAGAGTTGCAGTCTTACACGCCTCTCTGCAGCTTCTCTCCTCCTGCCATCCCCCCAAAACCCCATCCCCATAGAGTCGGTGCCTGCTCCCAGACCACCAAAACCAAAGCTAAAATCAGCAAAAAACTATTTAAGCATAAAAATTCAAAAATAAATAAATAAATAATAGCATTCTCAACTGCACCAAAGAATAACAGTTAAATGTGGATTATTAAACATTAGGTCTCTCTCTCCTATAAGTCCCTGTTAGTAAATGATTTAATAATTGATCAACGTATTGATTTATTCCACCTTACAGAAACCTGGTTACAGCAGGATGAATATGTTGGTTTAAATGAATCAACACCCCCGAGTCACAGTAACTGTCAGAATGCTCGAAGCACAGGTCGAGGAGGAGGAGTAGCAGCAATCTTCAATTCCAGCTTATTAATTAATCAAAGACCCAGATAAATTTTTAATTCTTTTTAAAGCATGACTCTTAGTCTTGTCCACCCTAACTGGAAAAAATAAAAGCCTGTTTTAGTTATTATATATCGTCCACCTGGTCCTTACTCAGAGTTTCTGTCTGATTTCTCAGAGTTTTTATCTGATTTAGTGCTTCGTTCAGATAAAATAACTACAGTGGGTGATTTTAACATCCATGTAGATGCTGAAAATGACAGCCTCAACACTGCATTTAATCTATTCTTAGATTCAGTTGTAATTAAACCGCTCCTTAAAAACCCATCACTGACCCAGCTGTCTTAGCTAATTATAGGCCAATCTCCAACCTTCCTTTTCTCTCAAGGATTCTTGAAAGAGTAGTTGTAAAACAGCTAACTGATCATCTGCAGAGGAACGGTTTATTTGAAGAGTTTCAGTCAGGTTTCAGAATTCATCACAGTACAGAAACAGCATTAGTGAAGGTCACAAATGATCTTCTTACAGCCTCTGACAGTGGACTCATCTCTGTTCTTGTCCTGTTGGACCTCCGTGCAGCTTTGATACTGTTGACCATAACATTTTATTACAGAGATTAGAGCATACTATAGGTATTAAAAGGTACTGTGCTGGAGTGGTTTGAATTATATTTATCTAATAGACTCCAATTTGTTCATGTAAATGGGGAGTTTTCTTCACACACACACACACACACACACACACACACACACACACACACACACACTACGGCTAATTATGGAGTTCCACAGGGTTCTGTGCTAGGACCAATTCTATTTATATTTATGCAGATGATACTCAGTTTTATCTATCCATGAAGCCAGATGACATCAATTAGTTAAACTGCAGGAATGTCTTAAAGATATTAAGGCCTGGATGACCTCTAATTTCCTGCTTCTAAATTCAGATAAAACTGAAGTTCTTGTGCTCAGTCCCACAAATCTTAGAAACATAGTGTTGAACAAGATTCTTACTCTGGATGGCATTACTTTGGCCTCCAGTAACACTGAGAACTCTTGGAGTCATTTTTGACCAGGATATGTCCTTCAATACACATATTAAGCAAATATGTAGGACTGCCTGTTTGCACTTGTGCAATATCTTTAAAATTAGAAACATCCTCTCTCAGACTGATGCTGAAAAACTAGTTTGTGCATTTATTACTTCTAGGGTGGACTATTGTAATTCATTATTATCAGGCTGTCCTAAAAGAGAGCAGATTTCTCCCATATTGGCTTCTCTTCATTGGCTCCCTGTTAAATCCAGAATTTATTTTAAAATCCTTCTCCTCACATACAAGATCTTGAATAATCAGTCCTTACTTTATCTTAAAAACCTCATGAAGCATGTTGCCACTGGATTCTAGAGCAGTGGAGACATTTTCTCTGGAGTGACAAATCACATTTCTACATCTGACAATCCAATGGACGAGTCTGGGTTCTGCCAGGAGAATGGTGCTTGTAGAGTGCATTGTTCCAAGTGTGAAGTTTGGTGGAGGGGAGGATTACAGTGTGGGCTTGTTTTTCAAGAGTTGGGCTCGGCCCCTTAGTTCCAATGAAAGGAACTCTTCTTGTGCGTATGAAGGCAGATGAGCAAATACTTTTGGCAGTATAGTGTATCTTTTCTGGTCCTGACTCACTTCACGTGTCATGAGTCACATGTGTCACACATGATTAACTCCAAGCCCCACACAGTGCATGACGCAAAAAGTATTATAAGGTCTGGGATATTTTATTCAACTGATGCCACTTAGAGCTTTGCAAAGCATTTCAAGCTGCTGGACTAGGGCCGTATTCCAGAAAGCAGTTTAACAAACTCTGTCTAACCCTCTGCTGATTGACTTCTATTCCAGAAAAGCTTACCCGAGTTAGTTTAATGCTTGAGTTAGTCAAGTGTGCACGTAATGAAAGAAAGGCATCAATGAATCTCTGAGACCAAAGGCTTTTCTCATTTCACTAATTTGTGTCTCCTCATCTCTTTCTGTGCCCCATCTGCCTGCCTGTGACCCAGAAATCAATCTCAGTATTCCAATCTCCTAAAATGCTTTTGGATCAGGGAGGAGGCTTGTGAGAGGACGGAAAAGGACCTATGATCTAGGATGCACAAGTGAAGTGTCTTTTACCTTCTGTCTAAACACGGCTGGAGTTCAATTCAGGTTTATTTACTGTATATAGAGCCAAATCACAGCACTCCCCTCACTCCTATTTATACTATATGGTAAAGAATCTACAGCATTCAAGAGAACACCTCAATGATTAAATGCCTCCCTAGGAGCAAGTACTTTGAGTGAGTGGTAAGGAAAAACTCTCTTTTAACAGGAAGAAGCCTACATTAGAACCAGGCTCAGAGATGGGCAGCAATCTGACAAGACTAGTTGGTAGGTGAGGGGGGAAAGAAAAGGAGAACAATGGGAGAGACAAAGGAGTAGTGTATAAACGTGGGGAATGAAAAGCGGTGAGTGGAGAAGAAGTGTTCATTGTATAACATGATGTCTTGAAGCAGTCTGACCCTATAGCAGCATAACTAAAGCAGGGTTTAGGTCACCTGATCCAGCCCTAACTATAAGCTTTACCAAAAAGGAAAGTTTGGGGTCTAATCTTAAAAGTAAAGCTGGTTCCACAGGAGAGCAGCCTGATAGGCTCTGCCTCATTTTCTACTTCTAGAAACTCTACAATCCACAAGTAAGCTTCCAGTCTGGGAGCAAAGTGCTCTATTGCGATAATATGGTATTATAAAAGGTCTTTAATAAGATATGATGGGTCCTGATTATTTAAGATTTTGTATGTGATTACAGGGATTTTAAATTCAATTCTTGATTTAACAGGGAGCCAATGAAGAAGCTAATATAGGATAAATATGGCCTCTCTTCCTCATTAACACTCTTGCTGCAGCATTTTGGGTTAACTGGAGGTTTTTCAGGGAACTTTCAGAACAACCTGATAATAATGAACTACAGTAGTCCAGAAGTAAAGACTGCACTCTGAGACGGGATATTTATCATTTTAGAGCTAGAAAGCAGTCCTACATGGACTGAAGCGCATGGCTTCAAGATTTCTCACAGCACAGTTACCTTGGAAGCCAAAGTAACAGCATTCAGAGTAAGTAACTGGTTAGGCAATGTTTTTTTGTGATTTTCAAGGCCAAAAATAACCACATAAGTTTTGTTTGAATTCTAAGCAAAAAAAAAAATTACAGATCACCCAGGGTTTGTCTTTAAGACAAACTGTAGTTTGTCTTAAAGACTTAGAAACTGTAGTTTATTTCATTTGTGTCATCTTTCTTCATGAATATATAGTATATAAATATATAAAACACTGTCTAAATAGTTAGGGATTGTGAAAATTGATGCACTAATTTCTAACAATATTGCCTAAGGGAGGCATATATAATGCAAAAAGTATTGGTCCCAGCACAGAACCCTGTGGAACTCCACAGCTGACTTGTGTGTGTGTGACTCCTCATTTGCTTACATAAATTGAAACGTGTCAGATATGATTCATACCAGTGCAGCATTTCCTTTATTACAAACGTTGTCTTCTAATCACTTAGTAAAATATTGTGATCAATAGTAACAAATGCTGCACTGAGGTCTAACAGGACAAGCACAGAGATACGTCCATTGTCAGGAGTCATAAGAAGACCTTCACTCGTTCTGATTCTTTGCTATGATGCGCTCTCAATCCTGACTGAAACTCTTAGAATAAACCATTCCTCTGCAGATGACCACCCAGTTGTTTCACAACTCTTTCAATAATTGCTTTAAATACAAGGAAGGTCAGAAATTGGTCTATACTTAGCTAGGACAACTGAATCAAGTAAAGGTTTTTTTTTTGTTTTTTTTTAAGTAGTGATTTAATTACAGCCAACTTGAAAGCCTGTGATGTGTATCCTATTAATAGTGATGAAAATCATTTAAAATAGTTGTATTAATGGTAAGGCGTGTCTTTGAACAGTCTTGTAGGAATGGTCTGAAAGACATGATGATTTAGAGGAAGAAATTAGGGAGAGCCTAAGTAATAAATTATTATAGTTGCTGTGTTTAATGGCACATCTTTGGGTAGCTACAGTATGAATAATTCCATTTCTAATGGTTAAAATTTAATTTGTAAAGAAATTTATAAAGTCAGTACTGGTTAAAGTTATAGGAATACTCGGCTCAGTAGAGTTCTGACTCCATGTCAGGCTGGTTACAGTGGAAGCTAGGGTAGTTCCTGTTTTCTTCTCAGTGACAAACAGTAAAATAGCACACAGGGGAGATACACACAGACAGGGTAAGCTGGCACTATATATAAACATGAAGGTAATTAGGGAGATTGGACACAGAGTGGTAACAAGACACAGGTGAACCCAATAAGAAGAAAGACACAAGAGAAGTAAAACTAAATACAAGACACAGGAAAAAATGACTACCAAAATAAAAGAGGAAATAACAAATAGAGGTTAGACACCTATACACACAGCAACTTTATGCTGAAATACAAGGGAAACACTGGGGAAGGCTAGGAAACGTATACAAGAGAGTCATAAAAAACTAAGCATGAAAATATTTTTTGACATTGTTGCAACCCAGCTCAAAAGCCACAAGATAAGGTGGAGACTGACACCAGAGTTTTAAGAAACATGGTTTTTAGTTTAAACTACTTGATAAGCACTGCTGAAACAGTTACAACCCAGAGAGAAGAAGAGCAAGTGGCAAGTCTCCAAGCTGACCTCAGGCATGCCTTTATCCACACCATCAGGTGTAGTCAATCAGCAATTAACCAAGGCAGCACCTGAAAACTCTCTCACTCCCACGGCAAAGAGAGTAGGGGTTGTAGAGGGGCGTAACAACATTTAATGACTGAAATTTAGTGTGTGAACGTGAAATAAATCTGCAGCCTGGATTTAAAACCTCACTTTAAACTTCATGTAGTCCAGTTTTAGAATCTTAGTCATTTGAGTTTCGTCTTTACTCAGATATTCACATCATCTCCATGCCAACTGTGATAGTCATTTTTTCCATCAATGTGACAATCACAGCATGATAAATGTTGATTCATTCATAAAGATGTAATCTTCTGCAGAATAATTTGCCTAATATATGCGTTGAGGAAGTGAGGAATGAAGTGAGTGTCAGACAGCTACTCCAGCTGCTGCGGGAGGAAGAAAACCTGCCAGCAACCCCACCCCTGTAGTCCAAAGTCAGTTCAACATACCCAGGGTACCTTTCCATTATCTGGATTCACTTAACCCTAACATCAGCAATCAGGATAAGCAGTCACACAAAGCTGGTTGTCAGCTTGCTAAGTCAAACTGGTTTCCCCTGCACATTCACATCTGACCAATCACAATTATTGAAAAATGTCCTGGCAACAGTGGCTGAGTTTTCAAAGAAAAATGAAACCATACTATCAGAAAAAAAAAGAACAGGTTAAACACATAACACAGGATGGAAGCAACACAGCTGCTGCAGACAGTGCAGAGGTGTGTGTACATATGTGTGTGTGTGTGTGTGTGTGTGTGTGTGTGTGTGTGTGTGTGTGTGTGTGTGTGAACTGAAAAGCACTGTATACTAATACAGTATTAAAGGTGTGTGCTTTAAGTGTTCTGGCGAGTAAGACCGGGACAAATAGGTCTCCTGTTTTAGGATCATATATCAATGCTTATAGAACAAGAAAAGTGTTGTAAAATTCTCTGCAGCCAATTTCTCTGTATTATTGTTGGGTCTTTACCTGCAATACAAAGTGCCTTGAGGCGACTGTTTGTTGTGATTTGGCGCTATATAAATAAAATTGAATTGAATAGGGGAAAAAAAAAAAATCAAAGAATAAATTGTGTATACAAATCTTTTTTGTGTGTGTGTGTACAAATCTAAATTTAATACTGATGCTCGTCATGGAAGCACAAAA
This sequence comes from Archocentrus centrarchus, assembly GCF_007364275.1. NCBI lineage: Eukaryota > Metazoa > Chordata > Actinopteri > Cichliformes > Cichlidae > Archocentrus > Archocentrus centrarchus. The sequence goes on along the minus strand of NC_044360.1, from coordinate 3,427,417 downwards.
ACACTGGACATTACTAAGATGGATAAGAAAAAGTCCTGCCAGTGCGAGCCTCAGGTGAGGTTCAGTCTGTTATTGTGGTACCTGAGTTTAGCTCGGTGCTCTTTCTGGAACTGAAAGCTCAGTTTCCCTCATCTCAGGGGTGTTCACTAAATCTATTTTCTGGAACAGGGCCCAGTGCAACAGCTTCCAATGGTACGTAACTGTGCTGGTTAGAGCGCCCAACCAAAGATTACCTGACACAGTGAGGTGGCTGACCTTGATGATTTATTTTTATAAATAAGATGCACACAAAATTCTATGAATGCTCATCTTGGTGGGAAAACATTAACCCGAGTGGTGAAATGTTTTTCTGAAAACAGAGATGCTGAACACGTCATTGATTGTTGAAAGTGATTGCACAGTAATGACACCAGATTTGCTTGTGTTGCTATGGTGAAAGCTTTTCAGCTTCCTGCTGCAGAGCCACCATGAAATAAAACAGCTGGCGTGATTCATTTATTAGTAGTTTGCCTCTCATGAGAGGAGGAGGGGGGATAACTGGAGGCCTGATGCAGGGCTGTGGGCCATCACTTCTGGTTGTCTGCACTAACTGGAGCCTCTTGGCTCACTTAATATAAATGCCACTAATGTGGCACAAATACACCACAGAGGGAATAGTTGTAAGAACATGGGGGCACTGATGGGAATTAGCTTCAGGCTCTGCTGCAGGAACTAACACGAGCTGATGTGTTTCATATTTATATGAAAACTTACCACCTACCTTCCTTTTCATTTTATGGCACCCTTCTTAAGGTGTGATGCACATTTTAAGCAGCAGATCTTCCCTGTAGTGCAGATCTATTTGTTGAGCTAAATTTAAATCTGTTGGCTCCTTCATGAACTTTTTAGTTCACACAAGTGGCAAAAAAAAGGGAACAATCGTGCACAGTTAATGGTTTTTCTTTTAATACCTGGTGCACTGCTGACTGTTTGGAGCATGAAGTGGATACTGTTGTTTTACAGTAGGATTTTTTTTGAACTGCTTATGTGTTTGGAACCTGCAATCAATAACTTGCCTCGCTTTGCCTTTAGGGAGATTTAATTTTATTTTCCCAACCACGACAACTTTGCTGTCATCACTGGCCAAGAAATGCATGAAGTTAAGCTCACCACAGACATCTGCATGAAAATGGACGTAACATTTCAAAAGCCTTCTAATTGTACGCTTAATGACATACATTATTCAAACATATTTCCCTCGTTTTCATTAATCATTTATTTTTTTCATGACCATGAAGAAGGCATTACTGTCAATAATACATGAAGCATACGGCCATTTAGTGAATTTCTGTCTTTTAATCTTTCTGCTGTTTAGAAAATAAGATGTTTTATTCCTCCATAAACTCCCTTGCTTCCAAAACAGCTATTTGAAGTTGCAAGTTGCAAAGAAGCGATTCATTTTAGTCATTAAATCAAATGCGCATTATCTTGCAATGCCCAAACAAACATTAATCATCGGGCATAATCTCGACAGGTAATCTCCTCTCCCCTCTCGAACTTGCCCGTGAAAGAGATAAATAAATATATTTACACCACCCGTTCAGGGGAGAGAAGGCATCCCTGCCAAATGATGTCATTAGAGCTGAACGATAGCTCCCACTACTGCTGTTTGCTGTTGAAAAAACAAGTCGGTGCATTCAGTAGGCCGTAGCTCAAAATCAAAATCAATAATAATATTCTTGGGCGAGTAAATCCCATCACCTACCAGACACCTTCAGGCAGCCAGCACTGTTGTGTGCTACCACAAAGAAAATGACTTAATCAACTTTCCTGAAGGTTTTCTCATATACATGGACCTATAATAGAGTTTTTTTGTGCAAACAATCAAGTAACCAATTGCTATTCCAATATCATTCACAGAAAAGGCTTTAGAATAAATCCATATTAGCAGCTCTTTCTGGGTAATCCCCCAATGATGGCACTTTAAGAATCTCCAGCTCAAGCTTAGAAAGTTGCGACAGAAGCGTCTCACCTGGATTTCTTCTTACCTGACTCTCACGGTGTCGGCTAATGACGCAGCCGTGAAGTAGCCGAAATTTCACTACAGTACTTTGAGGAAGTGACACAAAGATATTGCTGCTTATTTAAAGCTCCACAATGAAACTTTAAGCCTTGGCATCAGGACAAAACCATGAACTTTAAAACCCCGGGATCAGTTGAACATGTTTGCAGACTGATGGTGTTTAAATCCTTCGTTTGAAACACAATTCATTAACAAGAGTAAACAGCTTGCATGCAGCATGAATTTTAATCAGTGCTCAAGGCACTTATTCCTGAAGTTAACACATCATTTATGATTTTTAACACAGAGAGAAAAGTATAAAAATACATAATGAAATGAGTTGTGTTTGTGCGCACCATTGTTTTCTCACTTCTTTTGTGAGCAACTTGGCTTCTACCCACAGAATGTTTCTCGCTGCATTTAGTTTATCACATTCCCCGGTGAATTATTGTGCTGCTGTGAAGTTACTCAGAGAAATTAATCACTTAGTAATTATTTTAATCTGCAAAACTTGAGGTTATTTTTAGAATATTGTTAGTGCCAAGTGGGCTGGCAAACTTGCAAATTAGGTTAGGTTAACCAAACTCACCACTCCAACTTCCTGTCACAGGCTTTGTAGGTCTCTAAAATGGATTTCTTTCCAATATTGTTTTTCAACTTGTGTACAAAACAGGACGATATTACAGTATTAGATTTATGCATAACCACAGCAAGAACAACAGGGAACTACTGTGGTTCTGACTGTAAACAACATGACACCCTCAAAGAAATTTAAGGGACACCATAAAGTGTCTGAAAACGTGGACTTTACTAACAATTCATCTGTGGAAGAATTTCTTTAATAGCTTCATGTCATTGTGTTAAAGCAGGAGTGACAAACTCCTGCTTTAAAGAGTGTGTTAAAGAGTGTAGAGATTTGAAACTAGAATGGTCCAGCTGCAGTCCAGACCCAACAAGCCAACATAACATCAGAACACAGCACAGCAGCTCAACCATTAACCTTAAAAACACTGACTGTCCAGTTAGCAACATTACTAACCCCTGTGCAGGGAGCAAAACAATCTGAGTCAAAAGAGAGGTTATCTCAAGAAATGAACGGATTTCAAATGCAGCCGACAAATTTTGCTCACGGTGTTTTTCATCCGGCAGCACAGGGGTGTGGTGGTTAGCACTGCTGCCTCACAGCTGGAAGGGTTCAAATCCACCTTGGCCCGGGCCTTTCTGTGTGGGTTTTCTCCGGGTACTCCGGTTTCCTCCCGCAGTCCAAAGACATGCAGTTACTGGGGTTAGGTTAACTGGTGATTCTAAATTGCCCATAGGTGTGACTGGTTGTTTGTCTCTCTGTGTTAGCCCTGCGACAGGCTGGTGACCTACGATTATCAAAATACAGATTTTTTTCCTCAAGCTTTTAAGAGGTTCCCAGTCACTGGGGACCGTCCCTGTAGTTGGAAAAAAAGCTCTATAAAATCCAAAGTTCACTTTCATCCAGCAAACTTACTGCAGTTGTTGTTTGTTCATTTTGGTCTGCCAGCAGAAAGTTGTGGAAACAGAGAAACCAAAGGCAGGACCATCTCTGCAACAGCTGAGGGACCCCACATGTGACATACACAGCACTCCTGCTTTCAGGATGCAATATTCCTGCTATCTAACAGTACTTATCCCAATAAAGGTCTCAATTATACATTTAACTGCTGAAAAACATGTTTATGTATTACCATACAGAGAGATATAGATGTTTAACTACATCACATTTTATTTGTGACAGCAGAGAGTAGCAGTGCAATTACACTCCTCTACAAAGTTTTGAAATATGGGTGTTTTGTTGCCTTAATGCTACTAGCTGTGATTTACTGTCAGTGATGAACTCAAAAAGACCTCCAAAAAAGTGTTTGATTGTGTAACTGGTAAACCACACAGGTAAGGCTTTTATTTATTACCAGGGCCATCCTATATTGTGGCCCAAGTACATTACTCAACTTTTTAATGATTAGAGGGTGGAGGGCGGTTTTAAATCCATTCACAGACGACTGGTGCATCCTGTATCCCTTACATGCACCATCTCTTGATGACCAAGATCTAATAAAGCACAAATGCCCTGAAATTCTGAAAAAAAAATGTTAACATGGGGAAAAGCTTATTTATTGTCCTAGTTTGGGGTTGTTTACTCAGCCACTACAAAGTCCACAATATAACCCAGTATTGTAATTTATAGTTTGAACCTTACCTCTTATCTAAGCAATGTGAAAAGGAAAGTTTTCACAGGAGTCTGTGATTCATCTCATTCATTCATGGTCCATCCCAAGGACAACACTCCCAAACACAAGCTAAGCAACATAGTGTGTACTGTGCCTTGCACTGAGGAGTGCTCGGACCTTTACACTGGAGAAACCAAACAGCCACTCCACAAACTCATGACACAACACAGCAGAGTCACCTCGACAGGACAGGACAGTCGAATTGAAAAAAGAACGTCCAGAAAGTAGACGGACCTGAACTGTTCACTAGTGAAACAAATAAACGTGCTAGTTTTCATCTGAAAAGTTTGTCTGCAGTCATGTTCTCCTCTCTAAGAGACAAGTGTTTGCTGTTCTGAAAAACAGCGTACAGAAATGTTTCTTATTCTTTGCAAATTTATGTCTTGATACCAAAAGAAAAAGATAAACATTATTAGTTTAACATTATAAGGATTTGGAGTATCCATCCATCCATTCTTGGCTGTTAATTAGCCTCTTAATCCCTGTGGAGGCAGTAAGGGTGTGCTTAATTTTTTAGGACACAGGACTGCACAGAGGTCTGTGAAAACTTTGTTCTTCACATGGCCGCAGCTCTGTGCATCCCCATGCCTTTTATATTAACATGAATGCACCCACACAGATGGTTCTGGATGTATACATCAGTGTTAATGAGGCAGTTTGTTTATGGCACAAGACACAAAACTCCTGCTGTTCTCCATTTCAAAGTTCTGTATGACCAGACAGCAGTAATGCGACACGGATTAATGCACTAAGAGATTTGGTAGTATAAGGGCCACCTGGTTGAAGTCTTCCTCCAGTAAATGGGACACTGGCTGCAGATAATGAAGCCACATTCAGTGCAGTAAAGAAACTGGCAAAAGCTAAAGAATTGAGATGTGTGTCATAGAAAAGGAAATAACAGTATCCAAGAACAGTCTGATAGTCTAACACAGGCCTTCATTTTAGGCTGGTGTAACGGATTTATTTTGAAGTGTGCAGCTTTAAGTGAAACATTCACTGTTCTTGATCGCTAAAAAAGCACAGCAGAGTCACAGTGAAATTAAAGCAGCTCCACAGATACACATGAAGTGTAGATAAATGCATGTATTCACACACACACACACACACACACACACACACACACACACACACACACACACACACACACACACACACACACACACACACACACACTCTGTCAGAGCCTCTCTCCTCCATTTTAAAACCCAGAGGAGACTTATGTCCTGCCCTTAGATCAGGAGTCTGCTGGGCTTTAAGATTAGAGCTGAGCACGCCTCCTCTCCCCACTTTTTCATCTCCTCTTTGTCATTTTCTTCTTCTCATTCATTTTAATGAGAGCACTACTTTCCTCCAGAAGAGGCTCATCCTGCCACAGGGGGCGTTTGGTCATATTTCAGAGCCCTGGGAAGCAGCGCTTTAGCCAGTCAAATACATACAAAGTATTACATTTAAAATTTACAGGCCCACAAACCTGGATACCTACTCGCATCTCTGTACCATCCGTGGCTCTCTGAAGTCTCTCTGCCTCTGACATATTTTCTTCTCTCTCTCTTTATTGGACATTTTGTTTTGTTTAACCAAAAATCATGCTCATCTGTCCTCACTGTGTAATTTTTCTTTGGTGAATTTCACACACTCCTCTAAAATTATTTTTGAGAGTGGTGAATTCAATGCTGTGAGTTCAGGGATGAACTTTTCAATAATGTGTCATTGTATAAAAAGCAGTCTCTGCAGTAATGAGGACATTACTCATTACTGCAGAGACTGCAGGACATTGTGATAAAGAGAGCTGAGTATTAAGGTGATTTACTGTATAGCTCATTCTACGTCCCTGTCTTCACCTGTGGCCACAAACTGTTGGCTGTGACCAAAAGAAAAAGATTGTGGCTACAACTGGAAAAAATGGGTTTCCTTAGAATGGCGTCTGGGCTCAGACTTGGAGATAAGGTGAGGACCCCAGTCTTTAAGGAGGAGCCGGTACTCCACATCAGATAAGTCAGCTGAGGTGTCCTGGGCAGACCCAGTACATAATGAAGAGATTTTGCCTCCTGGCAGCCTTGGGAAGACCTTGGCAAGCTCCCAGAAAAGCTTGAGGAGGAGGTGACTGGAGAGAGGGAGGACCTGGCATCTCTGCATGGATGGATGGATGGATGGCTATGATATATGCCCAAATTCAATGGCTTCTATGTGATTGTGCATATTTCATATTGCTGATCTTGAATTACTGTATGTCTGCACCACTGCCTCATCTTGTTGGACAGTGATTCAGCGGTTCAGTTTGCCAAAGACTAACAGGACCTGAATCACTTCACAAAAAGGAAACACTGGAGGAAAAACAGCTGAGTCCTTGTCTGTGTGGACAGTCAGTATTTGTCATTTGCCTCGAGTCATGTAGGATATCCCTCGATGTGCAGTCTAGACGCTGGTGGTGGAGCAGGAGTGAAGAGTGATGCCGAACATCTACCAAGGAGCTGAGGGGAAGTACCAGTGGATGCTGGTTTATCAGTCTGACACTTAAGAGACAGAAGAGAAATTATTGGCTCACTGATGGGTTTCACTCATGTCCAGTAAGTGGTGACACACTATCGGTTTATAACTTTACTAATAATAAAGTTCTGAGACTTATCAGCCTCAGCTGCACTTTGTGTTCAGTGTTAAATGTCAGCATTGGTTAACTGAGAAATCTCTGGTTATCCCTCCTGCATCTGCTTGCGTGCTTACCCACTTTTTTGCCCCCACACCTGCAAGACATTGTTGATTGCACACCTCGTCACCGGTGACCTATTTAAGAGGAACGCTTTCCCTCATTTGACACCAGATCGTTGCACCACGTGTGGTATTGAAGCTCAGCTCTTCAGTGTTGTGTGTGCTGCAAAAGGAGAAGTGATTTTGTGGACTTCATTAATCACTGGTTATTATTAATCTCTGGCTTTCTTCCACGCCATGTCTTTTGTCCTGTCTCCCTCCCCTCAGCCCCATCCAGTCGTGGTGGACGGCCCCCTCCCTGAGCCTGGTTCTGCTGGAGGTTTCTTGTTAAAAGGGAGATTTTCCTTCCCATTATCGCCAAGTGCTGCTCATAGGGGATCGTTTGATTGTTGGGTTTTCTCTGTATTATGGTAGGGTCTGTACCATACATTATAAACTGCCTTGAGGCGACTGTTGTTGTGCTTTGGCGCTATAGAAATAAAACTGTATTGAATAGAATAGAATTGAAATGAAATGAAATTGGACTTACCTGTTATTTCTGTGTTCAGAAGCCCCGTGCCTCAGCAAAGAGGAATTGTGTTTTGGAGACTAAGAGGAGAGTGTTCTTTGAGAGCTGTGTGCTGGGAGCGAACACAAAAGCCTGCTGGAAGCCGTTCACCTGCCTACCTTGCCATACCCCTTCCTGGATTCACATTATCATCAGTTTTATCTGTTATCTCTCAATAAACTGCCTCAACTTTTATTCACGCATCTGCACTAGTGTCCAGGAACCTCTCTAGTGCATGACACTGAGTGTGTTACTATGCTAACTTGGTAACCTTTTATTTCAAAGCATCTTTAGACTCTGGTTGGCTTATTTAGTGCTGCCACTGAGAAAAGAGTTAAAGAAGTATCCATTGTTGGTCTTCTTTACTATTGATGTGAGATATATTACAAACTCTGCTCTTTTAGCGGTATTTCTTTTTGTTTGTTTGAGATTTAAATTTAAAAAGTAGAAAATGTAAGCCACAATGTTGACAGATTTTGTAGTTGTCATTTTGTCATTCACTTCGATCAGCCATGCTATTAAAACCAATAACAGATGAAGAGAACAACATCAGTATAATCTTCTGTCTTTTAATGCACCCTCAAAACTGCAAAGATTGCTCAGGCCCAAAGGCATTGACCAGTCCTTGAAACTCCCTACATCCCAATCCGATCAAGTACTCACAGGATCCGTCGGAACAAGACCAATCCATGAAGGAGCCAACCAGCAACCTCCCGGACCCAAAGGATCTGCTGCAGCACGTCAGTGCCAGGCACCAGCAACAGACGACATCCGTAGATATTGTCACTGATTGGCATATACAGCTTTAAAGAAAACAAAACACAAAAGCACTAAAGAACCAACACAACCAAAAAATCTAGAGTACAAATATGACAGTATGAGTGCTGAGCAAATCAGAGGATAGCAGGATTTTCCTGAAGTAAAGCTACGGGGGGAAAAGATACTCGAATCACTTCTAACAACATTCAGTTTTTATCGGCGAATGCTTGTCAGGACTGATGGATCATTGCGATTAGCTAATCTATCACTGGTCGTTCCTTAAGGGGTTTCAGCTAAGTTTCTCAGTGTAACAGAGTTTGTTTATGTTTGGGACAAACTTCATAATAAACCAATGCATCAAAAGTGATTCGAGTGCAAAGATGCTTTTGACCCTGGAGAAAGTACATCCTGATTTATTGTGATTTGTTTTTTGGTTGTCGTGGAGCTGAGTGATTAAGGAAGATTTTTTTTTTCTCTCTTCTTTATAAATTGAGTGTCCATTCCACTTTATGCATTTTTTTTATTTTTTCAAACCCAAAGTCGGTGTTTTGTTTGCACACAAATGATAGTTGTTGTTTTAAAGTCCGTGCTTCTGTTTGTGATGGTCAGTACTGCAGCTTTGTCATCCCCACCATTTTGTTTCGTCCTTACAGCTGCACAAGGCCTCTGTTCTCCTCAAATGCTCAGACGGTGACATTGGCAGGAGTCTCCAGGGATCTTATTGGATTAGCATCACAACCTCTTGTGCGTCTTTGATTCCTCCTTTCCTCTGCTCGCATTTCCTTCCTCCTCAAAGCTCATCGATCTCTTTCCTTGTCTTCTCCTCCCCCGCCCCCCCTCCCGTCGTCTCCTCTCCACATCCTCCATTTGTGTCCTCAGTGCTCTTCTTAGTCCCTCATGTCCTCTGATCACCTCTCTTGAAAATTTCCCTCGCCTCTTCTTCTCCCCCTTGTATAGCAGAACGGTCAGGGAGTAGAGGAGCTTATAAAATCACATAAAACCCCATTTCTCACAAGAAAAGGAAGATGCGGTTTCAATTGCTGAAGCAGCCACAGGCAGAATTTGAAAATGCAGGATCACCAGGCTAATAGCAGTCTGAACATATTTTTTATGGGCCTGGAAGTTCAAAAGAAAGCTGGGAAATCCTAAATCATCGCAGGGAGCTTGGTGGTTGATGGGGCATAGAGAAAAAAAAACCCAATGTTTAATATTACACTGCTGGTTGAAGAAATGTAATTTAAACCAAAGGCAAAACATGACACTCAGATAAAAAACACTCAGTGTTTAGCCATGTACACTTCTTACACAGTGGTTAAAGGTGAATTTAGAAACTCTGCTGCGAGACGAGCTCTCAAAGTTATCATGAAAGAAACACCTTGATTTGAGGCAGTATCAATTACAAAACTTTAATCATTCAAGTCAAAAATTTGGTCTGGCAGCTTTGCCACCAAACTGAATTCATTAACATGCGCTCGCCTTATCCACATAAACTGTGCACCATGAGGACTGCAAGCCTGACAAGATAATAAAATAATCCAACTTTCAGGGTAAAAAGGACATGCAAACAAAATAAACAAACTGGAAAAACTGATTTCATTTGCAGCAGCTTTTACCAAAACTGTGCTGTCTTTTCTAACCTTGCAATCAAATGAAGTAATATTATAAAAGGCAAGACAGCTGAAACAAAATGTGAATGTTTGAAGAACTTTATAATCAATATATGTGTTCCATTAGGAAAGGAGAAAAAATGCACGTGTTTCAGCAGTACCCTTTTTGGTAGCCTGTGCAGCCTTTTTGCCCATTAATGTGCTTCTTTTATTGTTTCATTCTTTCTTAACATGAACAGAGTGAAACTTGTTTAATGCGCTGCACAAACTGCAGCTAAAAGAAAATTCTTCATGTTCAAACCTTGGACTTTAAAATAAACAGACTGCTGTATTAGTAATGCTGTTACCATTACAACCGAAGCCATTTTAAAAAGCAGATACCATCTCACATTCTGCCATCATAACATCAAGATCTGATAATTGTTGTTTTTATTTTTCTACAATTAAATCCTCACAGTAAGAAAATTTTGTTTCCAAATCCCATCAGGCGCCGCCAGCAGAAAATAAATGGTCGGCTTTAGTTCGCAAATTAAAAGGATTTGGTTTTTACATCTCACACCTTGTTTTTTTTCTCAACATAATCACTGTTAGCCACTTTCACTCTGAGGATTTGCAACAGTATGAAACATTTTGGGTTTTCTTGCTTTCTTTGTGAAGAATCCTTTAGTAATCCTTTGCCAGGGCGAGAAACACAGAGTGGCAAAATAAAAATTTAAAAATACACCGATTATATTCAGTTGGTCCATGACGGGCCCAAGACGGCTCCAACGCAGATTCCTGGCTCCAGTGAGATCCCCCACACAGACTGTATGTGAAAGATGGATGTAGCCCCTTTTATATTTTAAAGTTTCAGTGTTAGCATTTTTGGCTGATGCCATGTTAGTTTTGTGGAGTCTGACAACAGGGTGGAGTGTTTTCATCTAATGCTAGCAAATCTGGTTAGCAAGTCACATCTATGTACAGGTGCAATGCACAGATCACACATAGTTACTGCTAATTAACAGAAAATACTAGAATTTAACGCATCACTTAAATGCAAATTTCTTGGATTGTCTGTACCACTCTGCAGGTTACATTATTTGTTAGATATTTGCATTAAATGAGCTCCAAAAGGGACAAACGTGGTGGACAGGTCCAATTAACTGACTCAGTTAGTTAATTGGACTATGATGATTGGCTATAGCTGCCTGTGAAAGAACACCTGTTGATCAAAGCGGCCACGCCCACAAATGCAGGATCCAAGTGGTTTTAAGAGGGAAATTATCCATTGATGTCAAAACTGTTTTTTTTTGTACATGGTTATTGTCAGGGTTCACCACTGTGCAGGCAGGAAGGAGGACCCCAGAATGCAGAACTCCAGGAAGGGTGTAATTTACTCACACGTCTTATTTACACAGATCTTACACAAACAAACATGAACTCTCCCCAAAATAACACTTGACGGGAAGAGACGTGAAAACAGACTTGACTTAAACGCAGGAGAGCCAGCGGGGTACAACCAGTGACGCGACAAAGAACTGACTGGAACACACAGAATAAATCCACACTAATGGGCAACGGCTGGGAAGGAAAACACAGGAAGCAAAACTCCCTGTGATTATCATGTGTATCTGCTGGATGGTTTAATGAGTGTGTATGATGATTCTGATGTTTTGATGATTTATTGTAATTGATTGATGTTTTATGTTCATATGATGTAAAGCACTTCGAACTGCCTTGCTGCTGAAATGTGCTATACAAATACATTTTTACTTTACTTTAAACCTAAAGCATACAGACCAAAGACCTACCAAAATAAAACAGGAAGTAACCTGACACTGTACACACAAACCTGACACCTAGGCACACAAGAACACAGGGAAACAAACACAGAGACTGTAATAAAAGAGAACTATACAAAAGGAACATAAAACATGGGGGCCACCGGCCCAGGACCATGACAGTTATAAATATGGGCTTGAAGTAATTTTAATGTTTTATTCTGTGTGTTTTATGGTGTAGTTTTATTGGTTTGTTTTTTGTATATATTCCATGTTTGCATGCTTGGATGCTTTTATTTTGAAAGTTAGTTACTTCCTTCCTGCATCTCCAAATTAAAGAAATGTCTTGCACCTGTAAACTAGAGATGTGGCCAGGTCTCATCTTTGTATCTTTGCGTCCTGCTGGCCACTCACACTCTTTTTACTTTTGCTGCTCTCCACCCGGTCAGAAGGGTGTTTTTGCCCCCCCCCGTTCACATAAACACAGTTAAGCTGGCCATTTTAACACGTGAGTCTGTGGAGAGCGATACGTTTTAGATGCCAGCCTCAAGTGGCCATTAGAGGAACTGTAGTCTTTGGCATTTCTGCACCGGCTTTATTTATTTATTTTTTTAGGTCCAGAGATTGTTGTAGTAAACGCAGCCCTGACTGATTACAGGAAATCCAGTTACAATTCTTTTTTATCCCCCAAGGGGAGCAGTGATCATGGAAACCTATGCATTCATTGCCATCAACCTGCTATTTACACATTTTTAGTTTGGTCACTAAAATATGGTGAACATTTCTGCAAAACACTGATACAAATTTTTTATTTTTTTTTTAACTATTTAGACTGAGCGAGCAAGCTGAAGGCTGAAACAGTTGTCTCTAGATGTCAGTTTCTGCTTATTACTCTTTCTGAAACATCAAATAAGCAGAAGGTTATTTAAGAGCTCTGCAAATGTTTCTATACACAGAAAGGGAAAACTTATTTTAACTAAATCTGAATTAGTTTGTGTCGAGTGCTGTCAGAACTGAATACTACTTAGACTTAAAAACAAAATACCATGGATGGATGGATGGATGGATGGGTGGGTGGGCCAGCACTGTTTGCAGTGTTTGACTGATTAGACAAGCTTTCTCTGCAGGGAACTGTCCTGACATCCTATAGATGTAGCTAAGGCTACTGTTTAAATGGTCTGATTAGTGGTGAGCAAAGTGCTAGCCCCTAAATGACTGAGTGGTATCAATGCACACAGTAATTTGAAATCATCACTCAAGTTGTTAAACTTTTCATACACCTGAAGGCTTATGTGAATCAATAAGAATTGTGGACACCATAATAAAACTGATCAAAACCACTGATTAAATTGATTAGGCTTTAAAAGTTATTGCTCGGTACTTAACATTTTTACCTACTTTTGTATCGAAGCCCTCATCATTCCAAATCTTCAGCAACAAAACTGTGTAACGCCTGGACTGGAAATCTCTTCGTTCAGCTGACATTTCAGTGTGAACTGCTGCAAATGACTGCCTGAAATTACTTTTAGTATCTGCTTTATGGGCTCAGCTTGTGTGACATCCTCAGTAATGTGAGAAGATGGTGATGATGGGCCTACAGCGGATTCACTCCCTGTGGCAGATTCTGAGAGTGGAGAAAAGGCTGGCTCATTTATCAGAAAGCTAACTGAAGAACTGAAGTCCTGCAAGCACGTTTTAGCTTCTGCTTTTCAGCTGCCTTATTATTACTTTATTTAATAATGGAGGCTGTCCTCTACAACACTGACAACCACAAAAGTAATTTATGCAGGCAGCTTATTGTTCTCCCTCTGATTATGTTAGAAAGCAATCTTGACAAATGCCCCAAACTAACAAACTGCATGTCTGGGTTCAGGGACAGCACCATCTAGAGGCCATGGTGTGTATGACAGGTGCAAAGGAGGAAGTAGAGCACAGTTTTAGAGAAAGTAGGGGGGGGATAGATTGGAAAAAAGAAAACTCTCTCATAGATGACTGCATCCTTATTCCTTTCTGCAGTCTTGGTGTCGCTCCACATCATTTCTCCACTTGGTGCAGGTTGTGTTTAGAGTGGCTCTTCAGTTCACAGTGGCTCTCAGACAAAAGAACAAAGACTACTTATTGTCAGCTGTACTCCAAGATGGAGGATGTGGGGGGTGTCACATTCATATGGGGTGAGGCACACCCCTCATGAACGCATGACTGAGACTGGTCCTAGTTCCAGCTCATTGCCTGTGACCCAAGGGGCAACCTGAAAGATGGTGCCAACGTGGAAGTAACAAAAACTGTAGTCCCTTTAGGGGCCACTAGAGGCTAGCTCCAAAAGTGAGTCCCCCAAGAAGTCCATATTTAAATCCCCAACTTCCAGCTTTAAAAAAGCATGCTGCAACCTGGCACAAAAACTTTTACTTGCAGGTGTCTGGACAGAGGCAGCTGGACCCAATCAGCATCTGATGGGCCTCATCTTCACAATTGGGAACTGGACATCTTCACTGTGTCTCTGCTGTTGGATTGGCTTGCTGTATAATACATTTTTTCTTCAGTTTATGTGAGTGAAAATTTAGTGTTTTATTAGACTTAGCTTAGTTACTTGGCACTAATGAATCATATGTGTCTGTGTATCCCTAAGGTTTATGGATGCAACAAAAAAGCTATCATTAGCTGATGAGTTAGCACTCCTCCCTTTCATCCAAATGCTACCTTCTTGCTCTAAAAGAACCAACATGGCAGTGGCAAAAAGGCTTGGCCAGGATATTTATTTATTTATATAATTTTGAATTAAATGGCTCTCCATACCTGCAGGGCTTGTCAGGGCCACCCCAATTCCCAGCTAGCTAAATCTGTGCACTGGCTGCCACTAGTTCAGCTGGAACTATTAAACCCCACCTCTCTTTCAGTGGCCCTTTTTTTTTTTTTTTTGTCACGTGTTTAACAAGTTTTCTTTCAACTAGCTTATTAATTGCATCCTAGTTTTACAGAGGTCTGTAAAAGCACGAGTTGTTGATGGCTAATTTGTCTTACTGTCTATTCATTCACTGTTAATGCAAAGTACATACTTATGGCATTCATGGTAATGTACATGTGGAGGATGTCCTCCTTAATTAAAGTTTAGAATTAAATTACCATATTTCCTGGGGGGGGGGGGGGGGGGGGGGTATCATGATGAATAATGTGTAATCACAACTACTTTTTACTTAAAATAGGTGTTTCTCATTAAAAAGCTGCACCGACTAATGCAGTCATTCAAAATCTGTATTACTGTGGTATCTGTCAAATAAGAGCACAGATAAATATCTTCATGTAATTAATATAGCATGCTCCTGGGTGTCAGTATTTTGGAGGATGCATGAGTTTAGACTCTCAGTGAAAAGATCATACAGTCATCTTACAGAAGTGGAGCTGGACAACCTTGTTCATTCAGTTAAATTGAGGATGCCACACATGGGCTATAGAATGATGAAGGGAGAACTGCAAGCAGTGGGACACGGTGTCAGATGGGACCAGGTTTCAGCATCTACGCACAGGCTGGACGCTGCAGGGATTCAGGAGAGAATGACTCATTTAGGCTGTGATACTAGAAGAACATACTCTGTCAAAGGTCCCCACCCACTGGTTCATGTGGACAGTGGCGGTTTCTGATATGGGCGACATGGGCAGCCGCCCAGGGCGGCATTTCATCTAGGGCGGCATGACCGCCCCCCTCCCCCCAACGCATTGCGATCGCCGCAGCAACGCCTACCGCACTGCTCCACTTGTGGGATAATGGGCGCCCTCTGCTTGCTGTGTATTGCATGTAGCTTTCTGCAATGGTCAGACAGGTTGTAACAGAAGAAAAAGGGCAGGCGGGGGATTCTCTCTCTGTCTCGCTGTCACTGCTTCACTCGATCGTCACACACACAGCGCTGCCCCGCCCCCTTCTCCTCTCAGCCTGGGGTGCGAGTCGAGTGAAGCAGTGATGGCGTGAGAGTGAGACTGTCAGCCGGGTTCATTCATTCATGCCTGTACAGTTTGGGCCTGGTTACAGCCAACAGTAACCGCTGAATTATAAATAAAGGCGACTTTTGCTGGCAGTCTCTCGCCAAACCTTTCATCCTCACGGACACTGCCATATCAAGATTAACGCGAAGTGTATGTCCTAATATTGAAAAGTTTTGCGAGATCTCGCAAAAGTAACTCAGGATCTCGCAAAACTTTTGCGAGATATGCAAAACTGACTCTTTTTTTTTTTTTTTTCCTCCCATGTTCCACAGAATGAATCTGTGCGTCTAATAAAATTAGATGCACACAACTGATAGAACACAAAGCCAATTTCATTTATAATACTGTAAATATGGTCATTAAATCACAGTATTTGTGTGAACCCGAATCCTGATAAAAAAAATAACACAAATACGAATCTAGACAGTTTGGACAAATGTTGGTGGATGGCGCAGTGTTGCCAGATTGGGCAGCTTGTGAACACATTGGGGTGGAATATTATATAGATATTTCTATATAATTATAAAATTATATAGATATATAATTTTACAATAAAAACTTCCTAAAAACCTACCAAATATGGTGAAAAGCAGCCAAAATTTTAACAAGTTACCCAAAGCTTGTATATTTAAATATATATCACACCTGGTGCTATTAACATGAGTTTCAGTGGAGGTTTTGTTGTGTTGGGCTGGCAACTGTCAGTCAGATCTGACAACCCTGGGGATGGGCGGTGGTGGTGGCGAATTGTGGCAGATGGAAAGGAAAAGGTCAAAGCCATCAGGTGCACAGTTTAGGAAAAAGAGAAAAGAAGAAGAGGAGAAACAAGCAAAGATAAAGGTAAGCAGAAGCTGTGTAATATTTCAGTTTCTTCCATGTTTTTTCAAATAAAAATTTAAAAGAAGGCCCTGTGACAGGCTGGCGACCTGTTCAGGGTGTACCCTGCCTCTCGCCCTATGACAGCTGGGATAGGCTCCAGCCCCCCCGCGACCCTGACCAGGATAAGCGGAAGCGAATGGATGGATGGATGGAAATTTAAAAGAAATTCTGAGTGTGCCTGTGATGGTGGGGGGACCTTCTGTTAAAGCCTGTCTGTCAGACCATGGCAGAAAGCTACATACACCACACAGCAGTCGCTCATTACCCCCCCAAGTGTAGTAGTGCGGCGATCGCTATTGTGTGTGTGTGTGTGGGGGGGGGGCGCCGGCGGGGATGCTCGCCCAGGGCGCCAAACAGGCTAGGACCGCCACTGCATGTGGATACAAATCTTATCAGGTATCCTTAGTGTATAGTGTATGTTTATGTGCCTTATATAGGCCCAGAATACATATGGGTTATATGTAAATATTGTCTGTTGAAGAAGAAAGAAGTCTTTTGTTTTTTTTTTAAATGTCAGGTATACTACTGGTGGGTGGGTCGACTCAATACAACACTGGTATTGGTATCGGATCGATACTAGCGTGCTTGATGCTTCAGTTCAATGCGTTGCTCCCGTTCATCAGAAAGCAGACATGTCTGTGCAAACACCGCTCCTCTCATGCAGGCACTCTTTGTTCCGCCCCCTCCTCCCTGCACTGCTGTGATTAGTTGTTTGCGGTCACGTGACCCAGCGGCATTGAGCAGAGTCATGCCGGCTGCAGTGAGTGAGAACATGGAGCGTCCTGCAGAGGTGCTTAACAGCTGGAAATGAAAACACTGCAAGCAGTGATGCCTGTTGTACTGGCCTTGTATTTACTTGGTATAAGATCAATACCAAAATTTGCAGTATCACACATCACTAAGGTGTATATACCTGACATTTATGAATAATACAAGTTCAACAGAGTTATTTTTCAGCAGTAAACTAGTTGGCAAATGTGAAATAAATCTACAGAAGATGGCACTGAAAAGATGTGATGTAGTTATGATTTGTGTACTCTGTAGGAAACAATCTAATTATTAATGTGCATAATTATCTCTGCTTTGCTTCCCATCTTTGTTTATTAAACCTGAGATTTAATCAATCATCTTGCATTTTAATTTTGGCAGATGTATCAAGAATATCTATCTACATTGTTCTGGTATGAGTTGCCCAGTTTTACAGATAATTATACCGCCCAAAATACCCAGAAAAATTAACTCACCAGCACGGTGTTTATCTTCAGAAAGACCAGTTACTAAAATAAACAAACCAAAAGACTTGTTGTGACCCGTCTAATATTTTCTTTCTCCCATCAACATGACCAAACCAAAAATAAAAGGTGCTGCTAGCTAACATGACAGCCCTGCTTTAGGGGGCACAATTAATCCAGTTTATTTTAAATATATAAAGTAACATTCATACACTATACTGCCAAACGTATTCGCTCATCCACCTTCACACACATATGAATTTGAGTGACATCCCATTCTTAATCCATAGGGTCCAAAATGTCTTGAGCATTAAGAGTTCCTTCCACTGGAAGTAAGGGGGCTGAGCCCAACTCTTAAAAAACACCCCCACACCATAATCACCCTCCACCAAACTTTACACTTGGCACAGTGCAGTCAGCTAAGTACCGTTCTTTTGGCAACCACCAAACCCAGGCTCATCCATGGCTTTGCATCGTGCTTGGTGATGTAAGGTCTGGATGCAGCTGCTCAGCCATAGAAACCCAGTCCATTAAGCTCTCTAAACATTGTTCTTGAGCTAATCTGAAGGCCACAGGATGTTTGGAGGTTGGTAGGAACTGAATCTGCAGAAAGTTGGTGACCTCTGTGCACTATGACCCTCAGCATCCGCTGACCCCACTCTGTGATTTTTACATGGCCCACCAATTCGTGGGAGAGTTCCTGTCATTCCCAATCACTTCCACTTTGTTATAATACTGTGTTAAAGTTTCATCCATCCAATTCACTTAAAAGGTACACGAACAATTACCCAAAACAGAAAGTTTGATTATACATTCACTGATGTATAATAATGTGACTGAAAAGCTTTACAACTTTATTAACAAAAAAAAGGTACCAGTGTTTGATGGAGCTATTTGAAATATTTTTTTCAACATTCTTTAGAAGATTTACACAAAGAAAATAACGGTTCACTTAACAGGTTTGTAATTGAATATTTTTCTTATGAAATGAATTGGGTGTCACTTAATAACTGGTCACCTGTGATGAGGTGAAACATGAGTAAAAATGAACCCCAGAGGCTCTGCTCATTCTGATCGCTGCACTCGGCGCATGTTTTCATATGTGCCACAGCAGGCACTAACAAGAGGGAAGCTAATGTGGTGACTGTGGGTTTTTTCTTTACACAGGCAGTGAAATCTCACACCTGTTTTAAGATCTGACTTCTCTGACAGAAGAAGAGGTTTGTGCCTTTGTCCAGTTAACCACTGCATGACTATTGGGACAGACATTCTTGAGAGCTGACTCCAGTGTCCTCCTTGATCCTCAGTTTACATCTCTTCTTGAGCTTCATTCTGACCTGGATCATGAAGAACAGGTCAGAGTATACCATTATGTTGAAGTCCAACACTGCCCGATCCGTACCCAAATCCACTAATCCAATTCTGTGTAACTGTTAGGTCCACAGACCTTTGGGTCTTTTCTTTAAGGAGAGCTGTTTCTCTCTGTGTTCCAAGTCTGTCACACCCGATTGCCACAGCTCAACACCATTGAGCTTGTTTGTGAAAATGCCTATCTAGCCTCAGCAGCAAGCCCTCCTTGCCATTTGGCCACTGGGCCCCATAATGTGTGGTTGCACGATTAGGGCTATTCAGCTTTTGTAATTAGGAGAGGGAGACTGCGAACAGAAAGAGAGATTCATTCATGAAGAAGTCAGAAGGTAAGTGGATGGAATGGATAACCACTGACTTTGGTTTGGAATATTATCAGTGAGTTGGATTAGTATCAATACTGACAACAATAATCAGGTATTATCACTCCATTCCTCAGTATCCTAACCAAACACTGCAGGAGTCTTGTAATTTTATCTTGATTTCCTTATTTTAATTTGATTTAAAAGTGTTAAGGAAATTTTTAATGACCCCAGTATTTTGTGGTTAGTACTCACACAGTGACATATTGGGTGTGAATCCTGGGATTTTTACTTATTCAAGTTAAACAGACACTATTGCCACATCAACAAAGGGACACGTTCTTAACAAAGACAGTAAGGTGGTAGAAGCTGAAAACTGGGGAAACTAACAGTAACACAACCTTTCACCACACAAGCTTGCATGCATTCACTTGAAGGAAACCAGCCAAGAACTACAGTGCTTTGCGAAAGTATTCGGCCCCCTTGAATTTTTCAACCTTTTGCCACATTTCAGGCTTCAAACATAAAGATATAAAGTTTTAATTTTTTGTGAAGAATCAACAACAAGTGGGACACAATCGTGAAGTGGAATAAAATTTATTGGATGTGTCAAACTTTTTTAACAAATAAAAAACTGAAAAGTGGGGCGTGCAATATTATTCGGCCCCTTTACTTTCAGTGCAGCAAACTCACTCCAGAAGTTCAGTGAGGCCGAATACTTTCGCAAAGCACTGTATAAGGCATTCCTTAACTTTGTTAGTTTTGAATAGTCTCAGTTTGTTGTTTTAGGGAAGGAGTCAGTTCGCTTTAACAGAGCATCTTCTATCACTTCCTCTGACCCATATATCTGATCCAGTCTATCCCAAGTCATAGCTAACCCTGCTGCTGGATGGTTGATATATATTGCTCTGATCGGCTCCACATGCTCTGCTGACTCCTTGCCAAGCCACTTGAGTAGAAGATCCATCTCCTCACTTGGTGACAGGTTCAGACCTGTTGTTGTGGTGTGAAAGGCTCGTTTCCATGCTCTGTAATTCTGTGGCCTATCATTGAATTGCAGTAAGCCTGTAGCAACAAGCTCACAATGAGCAAAGTACCTTACAAAGTCATTCATGTCTGAACCATCATCGTAGACATTTGGAGACGCAGGATAGGATGGCAGACTTCGACGTTGCATGGGAGAGGCTTGATCTCTTTCAGACTTGACTTTACGTGATTCAGGACTGTATTTACCTTCATAGATGTAGGTGAGGTAGACTGAGCTCCATCGTTTTGCTCTGGAAAGAATGGTTCTGCTTTGGGTTTGAGATGTGAGATGTTGCTCAATAACATATTATCACGTGTGCTGCATGATTTCCAAGGGAGTGTGAGGGTTGGGGCTGTGGCAACCAAAGCAGAGGACCCCAATGCAGGACTCATAAGGCGACGAGCTTAATAAGTCAAAGCTTTAATAGCAAAACGTAGCATGAACTTGGAACCTAGACATGAACATAGCATAAAGCACACAGTGGGAAAAAATCAACGACGACGCAACAAGGAACTAAACAACACTGAGACCTTAAGTACACTAGGCGATAATGAGGGAAAAGGAAACAGGTGAGAACTGTCATGGCCGGGGAGGAAACGGGCAAGGAAGGGCAAAAACGCAGGACTCCAGGGGTAACTTAAAAGGGGCGTTTATTCCACTGGGGAAACACAAAAATACAAAACCTTGGAAGGGAGGCACAGGGAGACGAAGGGCAGGCGCAGGGAACACGGGAACACAGGAACACAGGAACACACGGACACACAACGTCAACGACGCGACAGAGAACAAATGAAAACTGAGGGCTTAAATACACAATGGGTAATCAGGGGCAAGAGGAAACAGCAGGGAACAACAGGTGAGGCAATGAACTAATTACACAGGGGAAGCAAAGCTAAACACAAAGCACAAGGAAATCACATTGGCAAAATAAAACAGGAAGTGATAAACCAAGGAACACGCAGACAAGTCACAACACTGGGAACATGACAAACATACAGGGAGGACAAACTCAGGAAATAAATTAACACAAAACGCTGGGCCAACGGCCCAGGACATGACAGTACCTCCCCCCCCCTCAAAGGCCGGCTCCCGACGGCCAAAACCAGAAACAAAACCAGACAAGGGCGGGAGGCGGGGGACCAGGAGGGAGGGCCCGAAACAAAAACAAAGACAGGGAGCAAAACAGAAACCACAGCAGGGCGTGAACAAAACAAATCAAACCCGGACAGGAAGAAAACAAAAACACAGGACCAGAACAAAAAGCGACGGCACAAGGCCGGAGAGCTCCAATGTCCAAAACAGGGGGCCGAAACAATGAACAGTCCAGGAGCTATGACAAAACAAAAAACAGTCCACAGTTCAGGGGAGTCAGTGGGAAATCCAAAAAACAAAAACACACAGTTCAGGAGGCCGCAGAGGCCAAGGGGCCACAAAGCAAAATCCCAACGAGGGAGGCCGACCGCGCTCCCAGCGGCGGCGGCGACGAGGACGAGAAGGAATCACTGGAGGCCGACCCGCGCTCCCAGCGGCGGCGGCGACGAGGACGAGAAGGAATCACTGGAGGGCCGACCGCGCTCCAGCGGCGGCGGCGACGAGGACGAGAAGGAATCACTGGAGGCCGACCGCGCTCCCAGCGGCGGCGGCGACGAGGACGAGGGGAGTCACTGGAGGCCGACCGCGCTCCCAGCGGCGGCGGCGACGACGAGGGGGAGTCACTGGAGGCACACCGCGCTCCCAGCGGCGGCGGCGGAGACGAGGAGAAGACACTGGAGGCCGACCGCGCTCCCAGCGGCGGCGGCGGAGACGAGGAGAAGACACTGGAGGCCGACCGCGCTCCCAGCGGCGGCGGCGGAGACGAGGAGAAGACACTGGAGGCCGACCCGCGCTCCCAGCGGCGGCGGCGGAGACGAGGAGAAGACACTGGAGGCCGACCGCGCCCCAGCGGCGGCGGCGGCGACGACGAAGACACACCAGAGCCGCAACATGCCCGGACTCCCCTGAGCCCAGGGCGGTCAAGGACACAGGAAACTCGGAAGGTCCGAACCGAGCGGGACCCCCTGGCGGCTCGGACTGAGCGGAACACTCCGAAGACTCGGACTGAGCGGGGACCCCCTGGCGGCTCGGACTGAGCGGGACCCCCCTGGCGGCTCGGAGCTGAGCAGGACTCTCCGGCGCGGAGCGCTCGGACTGAGCGGAGACCCCCATCGGCTCGGACTGAGCGGGACCCTCTGGCGCGGAGTGCTCGGACTGAGCGGGACCCCCTGGCTCGGACTGAGCGGAGACCCCCATCGGCTCGGACTGAGCGGGACCTCTGGCGCGGAGCGCTCGCGGACTGAGCGGAGACCCCCATCGGCTCGGACTGAGCGGAGACCCCCATCGGCTCGGACTGAGCGTGACCCTCTGGCGCGGAGCGCTCGGACTGAGCGGAGACCCCATCGGCTCGGACTGAGCGGGACCCCCTGGCTCGGACTGAGCGGAGAACCCCCATCGGCTCGGACTGAGCGGGAACTCCCTGGCTGCATTGCAGGGCACGCAGCCGTCTCCTCCGACGACTGGGCTGCTTTGCAGATAGATCGGGTGAGTCAGATGGTTGAGGATGAGGGTGACAGGAGAGCTGACTGAGGGCGAGCTAGTGCTACACTAGCGAACTGCGTGGAAGCAGACTGAGACTGGGAGGTGGCTGGAGCTACAGCAGACTGAGGACGAGGGACGAGCGGCTGGCTGAGAGCTAGGGAAATCAGGCTGCGTGGAAACTGACCGAGAGCTAGGAAATCAGGCTGCGTGGAAGCTGACCGAGAGCTAGGGAAATCAGGCTGCGTGGAAGCTGACCGAGAGCTAGGGAAATCAGGCTGCGTGGAAACTGACCGAGAGCTAGGGAAATCAGGCTGCGTGGAACCTGACCGAGAGCTAGGGAAATCAGGCTGCGTGGAAACTGACCGAGAGCTAGGGAAATCAGGCTGCGTGGAAACTGACCGAGAGCTAGGGAATCAGGCTGCGTGGAAACTGACCGAGAGCTAGGGAGATCTGGCTGCGTGGAAACAGACCGAGAGCTAGGGAGATCTGGCTGCGTGGAAACAGACCGAGAGCTAGCTAACACTGGGGCCTGAGAGGGAGCTGACACAACTGGAGCTACAGAAGGAGCAGGAGCTGAGGGAACTGGGACCAAAACCGAAGGAACTAAGACAGGGGCTGAGGGAACTGACTGAGAGGGCACTGAAACAGCTGACACTGGGGACCGAGGAAGAGTTACTGGAGCTAGAGCTGACTGAGGGCGAGGGAGAGCGACTGGAGCTAGAGCTGACTGAGGGCGAGGGAGAGGCTGCTGGCTGCGTGGGAGCAGACTGAGGGAGAGCCGACTGCGTGGAGACTGACTGAGAGCTAGAGAGAGCTGACTGCGTGGAGACAGACTGAAGAGGCACTGTGGACGACACTGAAAACTGCTGTGAAGGCTTGGACCTGGCTGCCCCCCCCCCCGCGGAACAGGAGGCGGGCGCAGAGGTCAGCCCGTCCGTGGCTGCCTCCCCCCGCGGAAACAGGAACGGGCGCAGAGGTCAGCCCGTCCGTGGCTGCCTCCCCCCGCGAAACAGGTACGGGCGCAGAGGACAGCCCGTCCGTGGCTGCCTCCCCCCGCGAAACAGGTACGGGCGCAGAGGACAGCCCGTCCGTGGCTGCCTCCCCCCGCGAAACAGGTACGGGCGCAGAGGACAGCCCGTCCGTGGCTGCCTCCCCCCGCGAAACAGGTACGGGCGCAGAGGACAGCCCGTCCGTGGCTGCCTCCCCCCGCGAAACAGGTACGGGCGCAGAGGACAGCCCGTCCGTGGCTGCCTCCCCCCGCGAACAGGTACGGGCGCAGGAGGACAGCCCGTCCGTGGCTGCCCCCACCCGCGGAACAGGAACGGGTGCAGAGGACAGCCCGTCCGTGGGCTGCCCCCACCCGCGGAACAGGAACGGGTTGTGCAGAGGACAGCCCGTCCGTGGCTGCCCCCACCCGCGGAACAGGAACGGGTGCAGAGAGCTTCACAGAGGCTGGCGGAACCTGGGGCTCCTGGAGACGAGCTGGCATCACAGCAGACAGGGGCGAGCGGCGGACCGGGGGGGGAGCGTGACGATACCTGGGTGCGCTGCTTCCTCCGCTTTCTGTTGGAGCTGGGAGGCACGATTCTCTACATCCAGAATGTCCACTAGCAGAGGAGAATCAATGATTTCTACATCTTGCGGCAGCCAACAGAGGTCGGGCTGCGCGACGGTGGAGTGGAAAAAGTCTCAGCACTTGCCGCAATAAATCGAGCCCGGTGGTACTCACGGAGGTGGGTGGCCTGTGCGTGAAGCGGTGACAATGTCCGCGGCGTATACCGCTCGGGTCTTGGGGAGAGGTGAGTGGAATGGAAGATGGCAGGGCCTGAGAGCAAGGCAGCGCCAGTGGCGATGAGGGGCCATGGAGAGGAGGAGACGAGGATAAGCCGTCTGGCTGCAAGGAAGAGGGTTGCATTAGCGATGGCTTGAAGAAAAAATTTGAGTCCCTGCCCTGGACTGGGCGGCCAATATTGTGCAGTTCATATTGTAGGTTCTTTCGGAGCATGATTATTGAATGGGCAAGTGAAGCGGTGTTCAGGATGGGTGAGGAGCCAGGTGGAGGACGAATAAGTCACAACAGAAAGCTAATTGTAGTAACCGGTGGTGACTGGTGGGGGCCTGAACAATTCTCTCGGAGAATCCTTGAGCTCCTGGATCTTCTCTCTTGCTCAGAGAGGGTCCTTATATCTGCGGGGGTCCATAGTTTGGTCGCGTCGTTCTGTCATGGCCGGGGAGGAAACGGGCAAGGAAGGGCAAAAACGCAGGACTCCAGGGGGTAACTTAAAAGGGCGTTTATTCCACTTGGGGAAACACAAAAATACAAAAACCTTGGAAGGGAGGCACAGGGAGACGAAGGGCAGGCGCAGGGAAACACGGGAACACAGGAACACAGGAACACACGGACACACAACGTCAACGACGCGACAGAGGAGAACAAATGAAAACTGAGGGCTTAAATACACAATGGGTAATCAGGGCAAGAGGAAACAGCAGGGAACAACAGGTGAGGCAAATGAAACTAATTACACAGGGGAAGCAAAGCTAAACACAAAGCACAAGGAAATCACATTGGCAAAATAAAACAGGAAGTGATAAACCAAGGAACACGCAGACAAGTCACAACACTGGGGAACATGACAAACATACAGGGAGGACAAAACTCAGGAAATAAATTAACACAAAACGCTGGGCCAACGGCCCAGGACATGACAAGAACACAGGTGAACGAATACACTGACAAGGGGAAGTAACCCTAAACACAAAGCACAAGGAACACAAAATTGTCAAAATAAAACAGGAAGTGACTAAACGTAACACACACACGCGCAGACCTAACACAGAAAACCTGACAAAGGGAATCAAACCGTACACAAAGAAACCACAGGAAGGGTAACTAAACAGAGAAGGGCCAAGACACAGAGACAACACACACAGGAACACAGGGAAGACCAGAGCTAACACGGAAAACTACAGACACCAAAGGCAAACTAAAATCCTAATACTAAGCTACGAACACAACCGGGAAGAACAGAACTTCACATTGTTTCATTTAGCTAAAATTATTAAATGTAAGGCACAGGAGTGATTAAACAGAGTAATATAACACATATTAAAGTAATATCCACTGTATTGTAATAAAAATTAGCATAATTTCATGCATTTGTACTATAATTATACCATCAAGTGGCACTGTTCGGCCTCCGTACAGCCACCAGATCCAACTTTAACTTTCAAACATGATCTCTTGCTGTCGCTGTCCGATTTTGCTGTCAGTTCACCAGCATTGAAGGCAAAACTGTTTTATTTGGCGATCCTGGCGTCACAGAAGCCATCTAGCTGCTTAGCAGGGATCACACATATAGCACTTCTAACCACATTTGATATTATGCATTCCTACTAATTTGAATGTCTTTTTCTTTTTTTAAAAAAAGGGTTGGGAGGTGTAATTTATGTCAAATCTACAGAGTCTCAAAATATTATTTGAAGAGTAATTTTCTATTTAAAATAAGCAGAGCTCATTGGAGTGAAGCATCTTTACTCACTTCACTGTTTTCCAAACAGTCTTTTTGCTTTCAACAATAAGACAAATGATAGCGACTGCACAAGTGCAGACACAGTGGTTTGGATCAGCTCACAGGATGTGTAGCGAGCACTGCGAGACAGTTCTCTGCTGTGAGGACTTTGTTTTTCCGTCTGCCTCTGCACTCTCCTTTTTTTTTTTTTTGTTTTGCCACATCATTAAGTCCCAACAGAAGCAGGAGACGTAGGAAGAGGCAGAGATGTCAGTGACAGCTTTGCGATGCCAACAGCTCCTGTGGCGTAAACATGCCGGAGAACCACTCTGTCAGCACGCCGGACAGGCGACAGGAGACGTCTACTTTAAAGAAGATGACTCTCACTGCCCAGGAGGCCTCATCAGACGGCGTAGTAAAGACTAGCGACTCTGAATCAGCAGCGTGTGACATCATGTTGGCATCACAGCGGGACAGGTTTAAACTGGACTTCATGGGATCACACAAACCTTTCAGCTCTGAGCAGCATTAATCTAATGACTTTTTCAACTTTTAAGCTATTGTACACAACAAAATACAGTATGCAAGTATTTAACAGTAATGCATTTACAACACTCATCTTAAACTGAATCTCCAGCAAAACAGTGGCACATTTTAAGAAACAGTTTTTGAAACGTACACCATCCCCCTGCCAATAAAGTCATCTCTCAATCGAGCGTCCCCAAACCAGAAAGCATTTCAAAGTTTCTCCTTTTTTTAAACTGAGGCAATAAAATGCAAAAACACGAAGTCAGTATTACAATCGATTTCACATTCTTAATAGTCTTAATAAAAAGCAACAAAATATATCATCACAATATGTTGCTGCTGTAATTGGATTTTTTCTTTCTCTGCACAGCCAAAAATAGAATAATAGCCTTTCGTTTAATAACGAGATTCACCAGTCAGGCAAATGCCCAGCATAAATTTAGCAGGAGGATGGTTCAATAAATATGTTTTTTCTTTTACATTATATATATTTATAACTACATAAGAACCATCTACGCACAGAACTTGATGAAACGTAAAGTAACCAGCTGAGGAGCACTCTATTTGGCCTCACTAATAATGTTGCTTTGAGCCGCTGCGGACTTATTTTGCTTCATATCCTGTTCACGACCCGATGACATCCACTATATTAAATGTTCAAAGATGGCCTCACAAGAGATTGTTTCCAAATATATTCACCGGTTGCAAAAAAAAAATAAAAATAAGCAAATAAATAAAACCCTGAAAACTCAGTACAACAGAGGATTTCTGATGGAGGGCCACATTACACAGAAAAGTTGTTTCATAATTTTTGTATTTTAATGTAAAACATTAACTAGCATAAAATGCTGTAACAACTGCTGCACAATAATCATCTGCAGTGTCTTCAAAAAAAAGACTCCCTGTCTTCTCTGGATCAATTTTTTTCCTTTAGGCTAACTATACCCAGCCATGTATAGTATATATAAGCTACATTTAATTGTTTTCTTTTATGGATTTTTCTATTGTAAGGTCTGAAAGGTCACTCTCGTTGGAGGCTTTGTGGAGTGTAATGACCTGACCTCTGGGTCTCCTGGGCATCTTGTACTTTGTGTCTGTGGAAGCCTCGAGTCCTGGCTAGCCGCTCTTTATATGCTGAGAGATGCTACACAACATGTGTTCCCTTGTCTGAAAGGAAATTGATGAGATAACTGATTGACTATTGTTCTGTTCAATAGGTCTACTCATCTCTGTTCTTGATGACAAGAAGCAATAAATGTTACTCTGCTGAAGAGGTAATTCCGAGTGTTTGTGAGGATAAATGTAAGATTTCTGTATCATCTTCCAATAAAAATCCTTGTCTGGATTATGGTCATGGACATCCTTTCAGTAAAGGGAACATTATGTTGCCGTACTGGAAAGTGATGAGTTTAAAGAGTATTATGCTTTCTTAATATTCTGTCATACATATATTCAATTCAGTTTTATTTAGTTGCCTCAAAGCACTTTATATACAAAGGTAAAGACCCTACAATAATACAGAGAAAACCCAACAGTCAAACGACCCCCTATGAGCAGCACTTGGTGACAGTGGGAAGGAAAAACTCCCTTTAACAGGAAGAAACCTCCAGCAGAACCAGGCTCAGGGAGGGGGGGTCATCTGCGAGGGGAGAGAGACAGGACAAAAGACACACTGTGGAAGAGAGACGGGGATTAATAATAATGATTAGTAATGATAATTAATAATGATAATTAAATGTTGAGTATAAACAGAGAGTGAAAAGAGGTGAGTAAAGTGCATCATGGGAATCCCTCCCCCCCAGCAGCCAGGCCTATTGCAGCATAACTAAGGGAGGGTTCAGGGCCACCTGATTCAGCCCTAACTATAAGCTTTATTAAAAAAGGAAAGTTTTAAACCTAATCTTAAAAATAGAGAGGCTGTCTGTCTCCCGAATCCAAACTGGGAGCTACTCTGACAGTATGACTCAAGGGTGTTGATTAATTTAAATTAATAAATTCATCCTGCTGTAACCAGGTTTCTGTAAGACAGAATAAATCAATATATTGATCAATTATTACATCATTTACTAACAGAGACTTAGAAGAGAGAGACCTTGTGTTTAATAATCCACATTTAACTCTTTGGTGCAGTTGAGGATGCTGTGTTGTTCTTTGTGAATTTTTATACTTAGGGGTCATTTACAATTATTGACGTTTTCCAAAGCGTACAAAGCATACTCTTCTTCAGACCCCCCCCCCAAAAAGTGTACAAAGAAAATGTTGATCTTTTTTCATGACATTTAATTTCACCTGGTTGGTTGGTATTTTAATGTAATAGGAAGTATTAAAAACACATCCTGGTGTTGAAAAATTCTGTAAATCTTGGTATCAAATATACTCTTTCCTATCTATTAAAACATTGTATTGTTGCAATAATAAAATATCCATCCATCCATTCTCTTATCCTTTTCATGGTCAAGAATTTATAGGATGCAATAAACTGATTTGAATGTGTACTGCACTGCATGTATGCAAAATGTACATGCTACCACACTGTACACAGTGACAGTGGGGCGATTTGTCATCTGAATAGCTGGTCGGCCAATGTTGCCAAATTAGTGACTTTGTCACTAAGCCTTTTCAGATCCCTATCGACTTCTTTTCCAAAGAGCGACTAGCAACAAATTCAGCAACATTTTCTGGTGACATCAGCAACTTTGTGCCGGTGTTGTGCCAAAAAAGTGATCGTCGGCCAAAAAGTGATTTCCAGTATTTGCCAAAGAAAAAAAAGATTGGTTGTATTGAAATTGCATGAATGATATTACACCATTTTGAGCGAGAAACAACACTCCTGTCACAAGGTAGAAGCTGTAATCACTTTTTGGCAAAGTGACTTTCGTATATTCTTTATTAATGAGGTTAAAAACTATCACTGACATTAAAAATGTATTTTTTCCTGAGAGATCTGGCCAAGAGGGCTGCAGAAACTGCAACAAATATAACATTACAGTTCTATAAAGACTAGCCAAAAAGGACTGAATTGATTATAATGTAGATACAATAATCCAGAGTCATAAATATATTTGCAAAACAAGTCATTTCTTCATTTTATTTATAAGGCCTTCATAAATCCTGTGCACCAGTCTATTTACCGATATAAGATAATACATTAAAAAAAAAATTGGAAATCACTTTTTGGCACAACACCTTAAACCTGAAAACTCCGCTGTCACCATGTTTTGTGTACATACAGTGCTCGTACTGCGTCCCTTCGCCCGGACCTCGCCTCAGTGCCGAGGGGGACACCCCATCCCCGAACCTCAATTCGTCCTTTAGCGACTTCTAGCGGTTTTGAGACAGCTGACAGCGAGTTTTCTCACACAAAAGTTGGCAGCAGTGCCACCAATCACCAGATTACGCTCTCAGAGTGTTGGGATATCTCCCCTGTGACCTGATGTCCTGACTCCCCCTTGCCGTAGCATTTGTGTTGTACCTCATCAATCTCTGGTTGTGATAGCAGTTGTTTCTTGTGGGAACACTGAGCTACTAGTTGTTTTGTCTAAATGTTGGGTCTCCTCTTCATGTAACCCCTTTCACTTGAGTTACAAATGCAGTAGCATTCTCATCACTTGCCCAATTATGTCTTATCCGTGTCCTTGTTCCACCTATTGTCAGCAATGCTCTGGCTCCTCAACATCTAACGAGGACCTTGTTGATCAGGCACAGCTCTAAGTGCCCAAATCAAGGAATCTTTGTAATGATTCTTTACCACTGCAAGAGCATCACAGCTTCACAAACACATACACTCTAAGAGTGCTGCCGATGTTTGTGCTGTCTGCTATTTTTCATCTAACATCTTCAGATGGATTAGAGAAGCTAACATTCCAGTCAAGACCAAGAAATTGTGTTACTTGGTGGGTTTGAAGTTTGATTCTGGCATTGGCAAAATGGGGACGCTGTGCTCAGAAGCAGTTCTGTTTCTGAAAGGCAGGCGAGAGGCAGCCAACCAGAAGAAGGTTTGCTTAAGGGGAGGGAGATGAGCTAAAACAGTGTGTTTCAGAGGATAAACACCAAGGCTCAGTGAAAGACCAAAACAAGATTATTTTGAACTATCAATCATGTAAACAGATTCCACAAACCCCGCCTCCAGCAGACGTTCTAGCTGATCTGATGGTTGTCCGTTTCACGAACATGTCGCTCTCCGAACACTGAATCACCAAGATAACACAGAGGTCCTGTTGTTCTTTGTTTGGTTTTTCTTCCTATTTTTTCCCCCTTTTCTTTTTTCTTTCTTGCTTTTATCCTCACCTGTCAACTCTGGCATTGCTACAATACATTTATGTGAAAACTATTTAAGAGATAAAATAAAAAGGAAAAACGTTAACAAGAGGAGCTCATAGAGAATCTATAGAGCTCATCTCTATAAAAATATGGTAAAATATGGAGTATAATCAACTTTAAGGATGCTGTATATGATAACAATGTATGGAGGAGATTTTTAAGCTAAATGAATTAAATTTGTTTAACTAATGTGTTTCATCCATGATCAGTTAATTGCCAGCATATAGTCATAATGAAAAATAAAAAATAATCATGCTTTTTCAAATGACTTGTAGATGCTGGAGACTGTTTCCATCCACGCTACACAAAGAAAAGCCACTGGGGACAATCTGCACGTGTTCTGTGAGGCATTACATTGAATGATTAAACAGTCATTTTCCATGCAGCCATTTCATGCAGCTGTGAAGTGACAGGTGGACCACACAGTTTTCTTCCAGCTTTCTTGTTGTTGCCAAAGTGCTTTCTGCACATACTAATGATCGCAACCATTCTCTTATATTTAAAGCAACTTGTTACTAGGAGTAGCACTTAGGCAGCAGCAGCATGAGAGGTTTTTTACAGCTTGTTGAGCTGCTTTTCTGTCCACTCTTTATACGTGTTTGAATATACAAAGATTTATGTTTTCCTTTCTCTGAGGTATGGTACTTAACAGCAGACGATGGCACATTTAATATTATGGATACCATATACAAAGGTCTTAAAAGAAATAACCTTTATTGTCACATACACATGCATGTAGTGAAACTCAGTCACTGCCTTTAAGCCATCACCCACACAGCACAGGATGCGGAGCAGGGGGCAGCTAGAAAGCCCTCGGGGAGCAACTGGGGGTTAAGGGCCTTGCTCAAGGGCCCATAGTGGTGTACTGAGAGTGGAGACAGGTAGCACTTCAACACCTCAATATTCCAATGCCAGTCCGAGGGTGCTCTGGGGTTTTTCCCCCGATGGTTGAGAGTCCAGATGGTTTTCAATCCATTTCAGTCCATCCACGGGTGGAAATCCCATTTTTTCTAGTACATGTCAGTCCATGGAGTCGAACCAGCATCCTCACACACAGCATCCTCTCAGTCACAAACCTTCCTCTTCTCCTCTTCGTCCTCTTCTTTTCTGCCACTGAAAAAAAAACCCATCCATAACTTTTGAGTTATTTCTGCCAATCAGGGAGCTCAGTGAAGGAAGTCACTTCATCATGTATCACAGCATAACAGCATACGTGAGCTACCGATGTACAGCAAACCTGAATAAATTGGTTCTTCAGCTTTGAATGCCTTCTTTGCGAATGATAACTGGATGAAACTTATAGAATCGATGTGTTCATGTCAAACTGCAGGACAGGTGATGCCTTCTGCTTCCAGGTAACAAGGAAATGATGGACGTTCACAGAGCTTCCTGATTGGCAGAGCCAACTCGAAATTTTAAGTTAATACTTTGAAAATTTGAGAAAATAACTCAAAATTTTGAGATACCCAACTCAAAATTTCAAGTCATAGATGCCAATTCTATTTTATTATTTTCAGTAGCATAAACAAGCTTCCATACTTTTCAGACTGCAAGCCCTCCATAGACATTCAACAGCCGTTAATCTTTGACTCAGACAGCCTGGGGGGGGAGAGATCAGCTGTCACCGCAGTGCTTTTTTTTCATGACTGCATACAGGTGAAATTGTACTTAGAGAAATATTCTAGAAACACAACACATCTCTGCTGGCAAAGCAAGAGAGGAGCGCTATACAGGTAATGATAACCTTGACACAGAGATTTCTAAAGAAGTGCAATGAGAGGAAGAAACACTTACTCTTGTTGCCTGGAAACTACAATGTGCCAACTCTTTATAACACACATTACTGTATTAACTCCAGAAGACCTCAGAGGAAAAATGGACTCTGGGCCCCTGTTCAATACCTATTACCTCCCTCTGTATGTACACAGTGTCCCATTAAGTGCACTAAAATATTACCCTGTTCAAGGTTTGCAGAGGCATGTGGAAATCTGACCTTTGAGTTTAGGAAGATTCAACATTGTAGACCAAAGTAATGAAGCTAATTTAAAGCTGAAGTCTAGGTAGATAGCTTCTTGCTTGACACGCTGGTTTGCTCTCATTCTCCACGGTGTCTCATTTCAGTGTGTTCCCACAATTTCCAATCAGTAACTCAGCCAAAGCCACCTCGCTTCAGCAGCTTTCTGCTGTTTCTATTTGTGGCACCAGGTTGCCAGTGACAAATTTGGCTTTTCTTCCTTCACCTCTCTAATTTCCTGCTGTTTTCATTAAAGACACCGGTTGCCAGGTATTCGTTAAGCCATTCTCACAGCATTTAAATAGTCTCATTCTGTTCCCGCAGCACAGCAGCTGGAAGCCTCCTGCCCAAATATTCTCTGACCACCCAGTTTGAAACATTCGCAGTCCCACAGGTGGAACTAATGCAGTGCAATTATTGTAATGTAACCCTGCTGACAGTGGTGTGACTGGTTACATCTGCATTTGTTTGGCAGGTAAAAAACACATTCTGGTTCATTCTGCTTTAGTTTCACTCCAGTTTTGTTTCCCTGGTCACCGGCATGGACACCAGTTGGTGAACCCAACAGTGACAGGTTTCACTGAACATTTAAGCCCTCGTATCAGTCAGCAGTGTGTTTTAACAGGGCACATTTCATCCTTTCAACACTTAAATACATATAGATATAAATCATGTTAAAGCACCTATAAGAGGAGATGATATTAATACCTTTTTCATGATCATGGATTTCTGTTGCTGTAATCTCAGTATGTTTTATCCTACAGGTTACTGATGTGTTCCTTTTCCCTTTATTTTTAATTTGCATTTGTTTTACCCATTTTTATTCTTTTATTTTATTTACTCTCCTTTCTCTTTGATTCTGTCTCTCTCCACTGTGGGTGCTGCTGGTGTCTTTCGGAGCATTTTAAGGATAAAATTACAGTCTGCTGTGTGGCACTGTCAAAGGAGTTTGGACAGTGAAATGTAATATTTTATGAGCAGATATGTGTGTATGTGTTAAGCAAGCTAGCTAGCATTAGCTGATATCTTGACCCACACCCACCCACCCACCCATATCTTACCACTCCTGATTCCAAAAACTTACATATTTGCTCTCCAAAATGCTAAAACCACCACAGATTCATCCATCTTTTATATCGTCTCTATTTAACCTATCATCATTCTAATATGCTACAGTACAATTAAATATACCCACTTTACCAATCAGACATTGGCATTTGTGCCCAAAAAAAAGGCAGTATTACAACACACTGAAGACCTTTTTTTTTTACACATTTCTAAAAATACTAACCACAAACTAGCAGAAATATGAGGATCCTGAAGGTTTTGGGGGGTCTCTGGATGATTGGAGCACTGGGTTGTCTGCTCCACCTTTGGCTGACTGGCAATCATGCCAGGGGGGGGGGGGGGTTGTCTTTACTTTTTTCTCTTGGACTTAGAAAACTTTAGATTAAAAAGTGGCTTAAAAAAGATTTTACATTTGAACTGAGTAAAAAAAAAAAAAAAAGGCTGTTCTTCTTCAGTAAATCTGGACATCAGGGAAAACAGAACAGCTTTCTAGAGACGACTCCAACATTCATTCGCTCTGCTGAGTTTCAACTGCAGATGTCTGAGGACTAAGAGGTTAAAAACAGCAACCAAGGATTCAGAGAATGAGCTGGAGAAATGAGGGTTTTTTTGTCTTCCCCAAAAGACCCACAAGCTCATAAGTCAGTCCAGTGTGTCAGGAGGTTCCTTGCTTTTAGTACTGGCACAACTGTCGGCGATGACAAATGGTTTTGATTCCTCAGCCCTCTAAAATCTATTACTGAGCATGAAAAAAAAAATTGAGTTCTAGCCTCTTACAGTGAGTATATACACCACGACTACAGTGGCAGAGATGCCGACAAAGAAGCAGGATGATCGGCCTTTCCATCATTTTTTTTTTTTTTCCTTTTTCTGCTCCCATGTTATACAATAATGTAAAACAGTACTAAACACAGCGAAGAAGGCAATCTGAAAAGTGATTGAAAATATGGTTGTGCAGCCAACACATAGCCACATAAAGAGTTTTAATGGATTACATAACATAACATACATAAAAAAACAAAAAGAAAAAAGAACTTCTTGTGACCTGTAGTTCCAAAGGTCATTTAAGGACTGATTTCATTAATGCAGAATTCGTCCTCCACGCTAACAGAGCTGGGGTCACATGGTTTGATTTGTGATGCACAGAGCACCAAAAACCTCATTCGTGTCTCGATATTTTTCTACCTTCCTTTTAAGAGCGTTTGTAACGCCTTCGGCTCTTTCTTTGAATTCTGCTTCTTTCTGTCCTGCCTTGGTCCCAATATGTGCTTTAATTGGTCTCCTTCACCACATCTTTCTGCTTTTATGTGTGCAATGACTACTTTGCTTTTAATGATTACATTTAGTTCTATTTTGCATTTTGGTTTCCCCTTCAAAACTTCACCTCAGCACAAAAACAGATTTGGGGATTCTCTCAGCATTTGCTGGTTTTTAAGGATAAAGGCTGCAGTCCAGCTGGGAGGCACCCAGCATTCATCCTTTGGAGATATCCACTAGTAAAGCCCATCTGAACTACACTCAACCACAATTTTTTAGCTGCTTTTAGCTTTACTTAAAATTTTGTTTGTTTTCAGTTCAGTTAGTTCTGGAGAAAATTTTAGTATGAGTTTGTTTTGTTACTATGTAGCTGGTGTTTTGTAGCAGATTTTAATATTCAAGCAGTTCAGAACAGCACTATGAAACCATACAGCTGTACGTGCAGTCATGCACACACACACACAAATCTGACAGATCTGATCAAAACTAAAATTATAGACATTCACTGTATAGTTACAGTGTTTCTTGTTTTTTATTTTGTTAGCTTAATTTTTTTTTCACTGACTGAATTCAACTGTAAGTCTGAGTATTTTTGTTGCCCTATCGTCAGCCCTCTGATTTGCTGTCACACGCACTCGACTCAGTCATATGACAGCTGGCAGAGATGGACGCAGGCTGCTCTGCTACCTAAGTTAACTAATGTAAATGTGAACGTAAATAGCATTTAGTCATTTAGCATCATACTTAGCCGTTATTATCTGCTCCACTCACTGCTGCCTAGCTTTTGTTCTCATCTTCCCCCTTTTTCCTTTTTTTTTTTAACTCCCAGAAGGATAATTCCTCTTCATCTTCATTGACAGGCATCAGTCATCAGGTTTGTTTAAACAGAATCATTAACACCACTTGCAATGGGAGTTAATGGAGTCAGGTGGGGCTCCCTTAGGGAGGTCAGATCTTCCTGTCATTGCAAACTTTGCACACTGACACTGCTGTAGTTTCAAGTTTGTCAGCCCTCGGGGGCCCCCCAGTGGCCTGGGGCTCCATGCAGCTGCTAATTGGGGGCTCTTTGTTTGTCCTCCTCATGCTCCTTGTGTTTTTTGGATTCCTCCTGCATTTGAAAGGATAACACATAATGAACATTTTACTGTTAACTGAGTCTTGCTTTTCTCAGCTGTGCAAAGTTATGATCATTTTTGTTGTTATCATATGAGCCTTTTGTGCTCCTCCACTGCAATGCAGACGTTTTCCAGTAATTATAGCGTGAACATGTTAATATCATATAAAGTAGTTTTTTCCAGTTTCATTTGGTTCATGCTAATTCATAACTAAACTTGGACTCAGACCTTAAATCATACTGAGCCTGGTTAATGAAAATCGGTGGCTGTGTTGCCACAGGTGTGTGTGTGTGTGCGTGTGTGTGTGTGTGTGTGTGTGTGTGTGCATGTGTGTGTGTGGGAATAAATGTCTGCCTGACAGCTCTGATCATGTGATATGTCACAAGAGCAAATTGGGTTTTTTTTGGAGCTGACACAGAGTGTAAATTGTGATGTGTAGGAAAAATAACTGAAAAATGATTGCTGCTATTTTGAACCACAGTTGCTCATTAATGGCAGAGCAACACGGTGCTGACAGGCTTCCAGGGTTGGAGCTCTCCATTTGGGTCTGTTTGGATCAAGGCCTACCTGAAACCTGATTCTCACTACTGGAGTAACTTTCTGATCTTTAATTATTATTTAATCATATTTTGTTATCAGTAATTCATTCGTGTTGGGTTTAGGTAGACTTTCTGTTTTGGATCAGGTCCAACATTTACAAACTAGTTTTATACGAGTGTAATATGAACTGATTCGGTTAATTTTCACAGTGGAACTGCAAATCTTATTACAGGCCATTCCTTGAGTTTTCCCAACATCATTTAGTTTGTTTTTTTTTTGTAACTAGAAAAAATAAATTTGAATACACTTCGAGGTCTAGCCTGTGTGTACACTGAGGCAAAGTAACACTGAAATCTGCAACACTAGTACGAACTAAGCAGTGCAGTGACACGAGCTGAGTTTTCGTCCTATTATATTTATCCATCAAAAACACAGAACACAACTTTTTTTTTTTTTTTTTGGTTACATTTTGAGGCCTGTTGCCGGGAGAAGAGACTGAAAAAAATATCTCCTACTGTGATTAACAAAGCCTCAAAGCATTACTCTGTGTGCGAACCCATTTCTCCAGTGTTCTCATCAGTGTGCGATAACAGCAGCCACGAATCATTAGAGCAGGCAATGTTTCAAATCGTGAAGGATTCACACTTCACTCTTTTTGCTGGATCACAGAAACTGACCTTAGGTTCAATGCCATCAGTTCCACTTTCTCTCGCTCCCTCTCTTTTTTTTAATGAAGCAGAAGCTCTCTGTTGGACTTTTCTGCACCATTATTTTAGTTTTGTGTTTAGCTTTTTGCACGTCCTCTGGGTGTTGCTCCATTATTACACTTACAGAGTAGTGCGGTTGCAGTTCTCTGTTTTGTTTAAAGAAGCAAAACTATATATGAAGAGTCCAGCTGGGTAATTCATAACACTTGACATGAAATACTGAGATGCCAAAAATGAGAGCAAAACCTTAAACAGTGAAAAAAATGTTAATTCATGCTTTCAATATGATCCAAAATCTCAAATCTCACAAAGATCTAAACTGGTCACTCTGAAGCATTCCTCCCGTACTTGATGAAGCCAACATTGTTTCAGAAATGTGCAACAGAAAAGTTTTCATTTTGCCATTTGAAAATGGCACGTCTGCATCTAAAACAAAAACCAAACACAGCGATATGAGCAGCACGAGCCAACGAGGCGCCGCTGCAGGCGAGGGCCTCGAAATCTTTTGTCCTCACGATTTCCACCTTAAATGGCACACGCGGATAATCAATATCTATCACGTCTGGACTCCAAAAATCCTTCTTTAACTTCTGTCTCACCTTCGGCTCTCGAAATGCCAAGACGGCTGCCAGTTTTGCAATTATATCGTCTGCGTAGACTTTCCTTTTAAAGTGGAATATTGTACTTCATTTCAAGAGGAGAATAATTAATTAGCCACTTAATATTCAATTATTCTTCCAGCAGGCCAAACCCTCCAGCATTCTTCAGCTTTATTGTTGCCAAAGCTTAAGATGGAACTTCTCTCTATTTGTGGAACTGCGGCACCAAAAGCATCACATCCACATGTGTATATCAACGCTGACAAACTGCACACACGTGACCTTTTGTCCCCTAACAGGTTGAATGGAATAGAGTAACAAATCAAAGCAAGTCTTTTGGATTTTGGCATATTGACAGCTTCCCAGCAGGTAGAAAAATCCACTCAATAAACCATCTGAGTCCAGAACAGAAATCTATTTGGCTCAGGCCTCACCAGCCTTTCAATCCATCAGCCAAAGGCAAGAACACAAACACAAAAGATGCCAAGGAGGCATGAAAATACAACTTGCATCCGACACAACGTGAAAAGCAATAGAAGAAAAATGGATTTGGTGGTTGAGCTTCGCGGTGCTCTGCAGACGTACAGCATCTTAATGCTCAACACTTGTTTCAGAGCTTCAAATATGTCAACACTCCTTTAATTTTTGAATTCAAATCAGCACCCAAAACCTTTTTGTACATATGAATTAAATATAAAGTAATAAATTATAAAATGAGGGGTCATAAACTGGGAATAAATCATTGATGGGAAATGTCTTTTCTTTTTGTCACCCCGAGTGTCTCAGCAAGCTAACAGAAACATTTCTGTCCCATGAATGCGCTTAAATAAACAGAAACACGTGATTATTTTCCCCCACATATGACCAGTCCTTAAAATAGCCACTTCCTCTGCTGGTTACACGCATCCCGTATGGAATACCCTCCGGTTTCCAGTTTCAGAAGGGCAGTACGGGCACAAAGGTGAGAGAGAGGAGGATTACCAGCCACAGGAACATATGGGCCAACCAGGCTGTGATGAGATGGGATGTGACAGCCAAAGAGATCCCTGGAGATCCACCTGAGCTGGGATCAAGCTATAGCTGTGGAGGCATCTGTGGGCAGGAGGAAAGTCCACCGAGTCAGCTGATGCTGCAGACATGTTTTCACCTGCTCAGATTTTAATTTAAAGTGTGTTAACATTTTTAAATTGAACAGTCAGGGCTCGTGTTCTCACAAACAGCATTCCCCAATCTGAGCCCTGCTGTATATTTGCGTTATATTTAACTCTAAATAGGAGAAAATACAGCAGTATTTATTATAACTCATATTGCTATTTGTTAATTAAACCAAATCAAACATGCGGCCCTGCCCACCCACTGTGGAGACCCCTTGTGACAAGAGACCAGCTGAAAGAAAGAAGGAGAGAAAGCACCCATTACAATAAATAATGATGATTCTTGATGGCAGCCCTCTGGCATATAAATCATACAGAAGGTGCCACTAATGGTTTCATAGAGTGTGCTCGTGAGGTAGTCCAGAGTAAATTATGCTGATTAGGCTGAAGCGTGTACAGTGACAGGAGGGGATCAATACCATAGATATATTTCCATATTTTGTTTAGTTTTTTTTTAAGGAGTTTTCATTGTAGTACAATATCCCTCTGTGAGCGTTAGGGTCAGCACAGCGCCATGAGCCGCCATTTTTATTTCAGCCATGAAGCGAACAACAGCAGAGGATTTCGAGCAGTTCTGACCTCCTCGTAGTGTCACCTTTCACCCACCAAAATCACCTGCTTCTTATCATTTGGATAACTAATGTTTGCCTCAGGGAATACGTCCTTAAAATAAATCCTTTAATCAATGCGTGCATTAGCAGAATGTTCACATTTTATATATAAAAAGAAAACTAGGACATCCATCCATCCATTCACTTCCGCTTATCCTGTTCAGGGTCACGGGGGGGCTGGAGCCTATCCCAGCTGACATAGGGCGAGAGGCAGGGTACCAATCAGACATACATATGTCCTAGGGTACCAAACTAGGACATATGTATTTATTTCTATTCATACACATTAATTCTGTGTAAGTCTAAAGACCTGCTTTTTTGTTTAGAAGCAGCTGTAAATGATTGTTTAACCATGTGGCTCCACTCAGTCCCATCACGGACGACCATCCTGCACTTGCACTGCCCCGCCGTCGAACTGCAGCCACTTTCTGTACACTGAGATTAGAAGGAAATGTTTCACTCTGATCAGAATCACATGAACATGCTTTGACACATTACCAGTTAGCCAGTGACTTTACTCTAAACCATGTTTGTCCGAAGCTCTGCTGAGACTGAGAAATTGACATGTGGGCAAACTGCTATTGACCTAGATGTCTGTTTTCAAGTTGAGGGACTGACAGGAGCAGTATTAAGAAGTGCATCTAAAATGAGCACCGATGTTATCATCTCAGCACCACAGCAACCTAGAAAACTGAGCTTTCTAACACATTTGATGCTGCAAACAGGTGCATGTTAACACGAACCACAAGCTTTTCTTAACTCCACACGAGTAGCTTGCGTGCTTGGTGCGGACCAATGTACAGCGAGTGAACGCAAACCTTAAAAATGGTCCTTGACGAGACTCAAATTTCAGCCTCCCATCGGACGTCTGCTCCATCTGAGCCAGACAGCAGCCTGCTAAGAAACAAAATCTGTAAAAAAGAGAAAAAAAAGAAGAAGAAAAAATATGAACTTTCCTGCTTAAAGTTGCCTCCTTATCTAACATGGAAACATCAGCAACATTTGTCATGCATCTTGCTGTGAATTTTAGCTGCAACACATTTAACGGCACATAAGCAAAGCTGAAAATGTTACTTTGGTCTGTTTTGGATGCTGGTGTGGTCCTTATTTTTCACTGCAAACAACCCACTAACTGCCTGCAGTCTGAATACTGTAACTCGCTCCCGCCTGTGTTCAGCCAGCCACTTTTCTTTTGATTAATTCATAACAACAAGTAAATCATTTCTAAATGTCATTTTGATATTATTTTTGATTCAGCTTTGACTTTACCTCCTTCCCTTCTGGCACGGGATTGATTCCTGCAGCTTTGAAAGATTTATTCTGAACTTCACGCACTTCATTTCCTCAGCAAAATCTAACCCTGATGTACCCTCCCAAAGCGGGGCAGCGAGTGGATGTTCGTATGGCATTACAAGAGCGAGGATCTTAGAAAAAGGCAGGTCTGCAGTCTGTTTGATATGCAGTAAATTAGACCTGTTAACCCATAAGAGATCTCTCAGATCATTAGTCGTCACTTTTGTCTTTTTCTTATTAAATGAAGCTCGTCTGTGCCTGAACTGAAGTATGAAGGCCGTGGGAAGACTACCACTGCAGAGGGATTTTTTGTGTGTGTGTGTAAATCAGACTGTGTGGATGTGGTGTGTGCTCCCAGTACTGAAAGATATGTGATCGTGACTTTCAGTGAATTGCTGCCTGATGTCTGTCTGTCCTTGGTTACTAAATAATTGTTGATAAAATAACTAACAGACATTT
Source organism: Archocentrus centrarchus (assembly GCF_007364275.1). Classification (NCBI taxonomy): domain Eukaryota; kingdom Metazoa; phylum Chordata; class Actinopteri; order Cichliformes; family Cichlidae; genus Archocentrus; species Archocentrus centrarchus. The sequence continues at coordinate 3,385,208 of NC_044360.1, read as the reverse complement.
TTCTCTTCACTTGCGGTTTATAGATTTAGTCAGCACTGCAAAGCAGCATTAAACAATCTTTAGTTCAAACCAAGTCACAATAATTAAAATGTTAATTAAAAATAGTAAAAATTGACTGAGTCTTTTGTCTACTGTGGTATTGCAGTAATGCAGTACTGCAGGTCCTTGACTTCTCTCAGTGATTTCTGTGAACCTGCCTTTAAGGTTTTCTTTTTGATAGAACAGAGACATTTTAGAGATATAAAGAATCTCACAGGTTAACCAGTAATATTTTGGAGATCAGTATCAAATATAAAAGATAGACATTGCTAAAGGGACACCCCCCCACACACACACTGCATTACAGTATGAATTCCCATTTTGAAGCCTCAAGATGAGCGATTTAGTCATCTTGGTGATTTGAAACTGGATGTGATGAGCGACGCCCAAATCTGACTGTAAAACCACATTGAGCATATCCTGGATAATCCTCCTTTCTGAAACTTAGAATGACCAAAATTTACTTAATGTTTTATTCAACATGACCTGAAAGGAGCCACTGAGACCATAAACACAGCAGGAAAGTGTTTGCAGGGGTCCGGGCAGTTGCCTGTTTTCCAGTAAACCTCTATAGGACTGGGAATCTTTTAGTAACCACAGACCGTCACACCCTGGTGGCCTTTTAATTAAAGAATAAAGGTTTAAGGCACTTCGTGTTGGCTTAACTGCTCAGATGCAGAAGCTGTGTGAGTCTTTTATACTGTCAGTGATCAAAACTGACCCTGAGCTGGCTTCCTTCTGGTTAATGCTGCCTCGCCTGTATCCAACATAGCAAACATGTAGCCAAATTACAGCTGTTTCATTATGCTGTGAGCACGACCCTCAGGAAATAACATGACGATCCAATCAACAAGAGATCTTGAAGCACTTGCAGCTCATTAATGTTTTAATATGAAGCTGCAGTGCAAGTGTGGCAGACCTTATGGAAAGAACATTTTCATGTGTGCTTCTGTGTTGGGTAGACACAATGCCTGGTGTTTCCCGAGTAACGTCACCTTTACCCTTTCGACCTGCCTCCTTCACTGTCACTCAGTCTGCTGGATGTCTCCAGAACCGCTCCTTACAGAACAGATGCAGTTTTCCCTCAAACACTTTCCTGCTAGTTTACATGTTTGTTTTGTTTGAGCTGCGTTTTTCAGCCACTGTTTACAGACTTTATTCTCCTACATGTGTTTAGCATTTGAAGGCAGACTAAAGACTCCATGACTGTAATAATCTGTCAACAATACATTTTGAAGCAGCTGCCACTGGGTAGCATTCATGGCTCAGCTTGTAGGGCAAACACGCCCCTCTGGGGCTCATATAGGCCCAAATGAGCATGTTTGCTAGGTTAGCCACACAGCCAGTGTCTCGTGCAGTGACAGATTTTGTCTAGTCAGCGTTGTTACCATCACAATAATACTCAGGGTACTCAGCATATGAATGTCAGACATAAATGCCTGAGATGGTGCAGGACGGTTTTGGCTGATGTTTGCTTTGTCATGGACTCCAACCACAAATGCTGTCACCAGGTTTTCTGACTGCAGTTCACTTAAGCTGAACACACACTTAACAACTGTCAGGCTGTTTATGGCTGTGACCACTGATAAAGTTTGTTCCAGCTGGGCTCAGTCACTGTTTTCCAGTTGGCAGCCCCATCATTTATTATAGTGTGCGTTTCTATGGTGCTGACACCAAGGATGGGGACAGATTTTTACACTCAGCTGTGTTAATTTAATTCTGCTATTAATTATCATTAGGCTAGGGTTAGGCTTTAAAACTACTGGTTTAGGTTTAGGTCATGATTTAGGTTTAAACAGAACAGTTGTTACTATTTTCCTATTTTCGGGGCACTTCATGCCCATGCACAGATAGATGGATTACTTTATGGTCTTTGTGGCTGTGTGCATACTTGGTTGTCCACGACCAAGTATAATCCTGGCCTCACAGGTGTCAGTGGTCTCTTATGAGTCTTCAGTTTGTGTCTTGTGTACAGGCTGCTGATGTATGCTCAGGTGCAATGCTTCTCATCTGCAGGCTCTTTGTAGTTTTCTCCAGTGTAGCATGAAAATGTACTGAGAAAGTCAGTAACTAGGCCTTCGATTTTAAATTATTTCCCCACATATAATCTCCAACTTCAAGAATGAGCTCCCGTGATCATGTAAGAGCTGTGTTTTAAAATGTAGCAGCTGTGCTTGCAAGTTTCAGGCCTGAAAATTGATTTTACCCTGCTCTGACTTCAGTGGAAACAAATGGCTGCAGAGACTTAATCTGCCATAATGTAAAATGTATCTAGTTTAAAATTAGGGTGCTAGAACCACCAGAATAGTCCTTTATAGTTTAATTAGGATTCTGTTTAGATTATGGTGGGGTGTGGCTCTGAGTAAGTAGCAGAGAGGATAAATGCAGCCAGTTATGATCCAAACCATGTGTATGATCCTGACAAGTATAAGCCAAGCACATGTGTGTGCAGAGACATAAATATACATTAGTGATTATTGATCTCGGTGGTCAGGATTCAGGGCCCTGCTGATTTTCCTTTCAGTGACTGAATCAGTGATTATTTTCCACCTGGGATATCATCAGTAACACTGATGAGAGTTGCAGAATCAGACATAGACTGCTAGCAATAAGTTGCCCATGTCCTGCATTCACCTAGATATGACGATAAATTGTTCTGACAGAAACTCTCAGCCCTAAAGTGCCAACCAATGATCACTCAATAGTCCCCGTGTCACTGAAACTACATGAAACAGAAACAGATTAACTGAAAATAGATCATCTTGGAACATCTCACGCAGTCTCATAGCACAGTTCATGAATTATCCTGATCAGTTCATTCATGACCATGAACACAAACTGTAGTTCTTCCAGTTTAAAAAGAGCAAAAAACAGTCCTGTGGGTTCATATAGCAGAGAACCTGCAGGGCTGGTATCAGTGTCTCAGCATTGCATCCATACAGTCAATTGGCCCTTTCACACAGAAAGCAGCATGCGCCACACTGACCGCTAGGTTGAGTGAATGGCCCAATATTTGCTTTACACTGGCCACTGCACTCTATCTGTACCATGCCATTTTTTTAATAAGCAGTAGTATTGCACGTGTTTGTCCCAGGTAGGCTTTACCACGCTGAACACCTTTCCTCTGAGGACTCTGGACCTTTGAGACAGAAGAACTTCGAGTGTGTGTCAGACTTCTGGGTTTCCTGCGTAAGCTCCGACTGGCTCTAATCGACTTGACTCCGCAAACATGCAAACACGTGTCTTCCTTCAAAACTGTGGGACATGACAAACCGTTGACTGCTTTTCAGTCCTGATTCTGCAGTACAGGCACAACCCCACAGATTTCTATTTCCTTAGTTGACATCGATGGGTTTTGGAAAGGCAGAACACACCTCGTCAACAGAACCGCAGTTTTAACTCTTACTGTTCTAATCTGGCTGAGAAAATCAGGCTTCAACTCACTAAAAATAAATACATTAAAAGCCACAGGCCTCTTATTGACCTATATCACTGTTCAAATCTCCTCAACCCACATTTCCATTTCAGAGGGAGTTTGTATCCAGTGAACCACCTGGATGTCCTTTTTCAGTCAAACCAGTGTTTCGATGCTTCTGTTTCAAATAACAAATTTAATTGACCTTTTAACCCCATCCCAGAGGATTACACATGTTCTCCTAAGAGCATTGGAGTAGCCATGGGAGGAAGATGTCAGATGAGACTTGTGTCTTATCTGACTTTGATCAAAGAGCATCATCAACATGTTGAACTTTTATTTTTCCTCATTTTCCTTTGAAAACATGAATCTTAATAGCCTTGCATCTGACTCATTAAACTTTCACTCAGTTGTGTGTGTCCGTCCACGGCAGGAGCTCTTGTGCCCCTGCAGGAGCGCGGGCATTGTTCGTCTTCACATTAGTATATGGTGTTTGGTCGAAGTCCCCCAGCGGAGGTCATCAGCAGTCAGTGCAATCCCTCACTAACGCTCCTCGACTGCCATTGACCTACTTGCACTGTAATGAGAGCCGACATTCTCTCTGCAGTCTGATGGTTTTCTCCACAGAGGATTCTTGATCTGACAATTAACCGAAGACTTCAATATAACTGACCTAATTCCTGAAAAAATTTGCATCAGCTCCGACTCCTCTGCTGCCCATCGCCTCATATCTCTCTAGATGTGATAGCTTATAAATAATCTTTAAATAAATAAATTATATATCAGAAACTGTTATTTTACCTGCAACCATCTATTTTATTTTTAAATATGACAACTTATTAGAAAGTTTTTGGACCTCGAGCAGGAGAAAAATTGCAGCAAAGCTGTTTTAAAGCTGCGCTCGCTCACTGAACTTCTGGTTTCTAGGTGAGATGCCGGCTGTGTGTCAGAGCTGCAGGCTAATGGGAGCTTTGCATAAAAGCACGTCTCAACTATCCGCATGGCAGGACACTCACTCATCTTCCTCTTCTATCATCAAGCTCTTCAGAGTGGAAATAGCAGCCTAAATAAATAGTGGAGGTATGCGAAACGGGTAATTTTCTGCCCATCATCGTCGTCCAAATGTGACACTGCCTGACTAATCTACTATAGAATTCTGCCTTGTTTACAACTAAGTGGTTTAGGCTGGATCTACAAAATAATTGCAAAATAATGCATCTTACTTGGCATATTATATGTTTGATATATTCTTGTATTTGAAGCCAATGTAATGGAGGCATTTGCATTATACTGTTGAGCCCTTAATGTGTAATGAAAGTGTTCTTGAAATTGTTCAGATGAGAAGATGCTCTGTGTGGGAAAATAAGACAAGCCCGCTTTCCGCAGGGCGTCAGGACCTGATATCTTTAATTTTCTCAGGCTTCCATTTGTTTACCTTCTTTAAGATGAGATTCAATTTATGTCTAATTATGGTTTGTGGAATGCTAAATGATCAAATTCTAAACAGTATTGCTGCAATCAAGACTGACAAAAGGCATCAGTAAAGAAATTAAGAAGGCAAAAACAGAAATGCACAACAATTTCAGCTGATCCTCGGGTCACATTAGAGCTAACAAATGCTGCTTTTCTTCTCAATTTAAAGGAGTAATTCAACATTTTGAAAATTACATCTTAAAACATTTGTGATAGGCAGGGCACACCCAGTCGCTCACCCTGTGTCACGTGGCTCCTGCCGTCCTATGACGTTAAGAAAATGAATAGATGGATGTTATAGCATTTTTTGGCTCTGGGTCCCTGCTATCCTTCACTTTTCCTTTATTGACCACATGAGATTTTCCATGGAGTATGATGGACCCATTCAAGGTCTGGAAAACATGATTAGTTTTTGTTTCAGTGATTGTTTCACTGACACCATCTCATGAACCAATCTGGATGATAGGGTGGACTTGAGAAGTTGTCAGCTACTGGCTAGCTAGCTCGGTTAGCAAAGTAAATCCATAATGAGATTCAATGGAATGCTAAATTTGTTGGCTAAAAGCGGGATTTAAAACAAAATTTAATCACTTGGCAAACTGAGCAGGAACTCTTTTTAGTCTCTTTCAGTCTGACCAACAAGACAAAGTTAAACAAGAACATGACAAAAGGCCACCGACCCGTCACACAAAGCAGCCACACCCTGTATGATACACAGGTTTAAGCATTAATACAGCTGAGCTGGTGTGCTACATAAAAACTGACTTACTCTAGGGTTGTCGAAGAGAAAATTTAGCAAAAAAGCCTAAAACTGCCTTATTTATTTTCTTTGCATATTTACTGTAAACAGCTGATCTGTGCCTCTGCTGTCCTGTGCCTTTACGTGCAGACATATTGTGATCCCAGCAGAAACAGTTTATGTTTGTTGATACTTGTTGAGCTGTTTGAAACATCTTAAATTACCTGCAAATTCTAAATGTTACTCCATTTATAGTGGCTCCTCTTCTGTAGTGCTAGCCAGAGCCCTCAGCGAGACAGTGAAGTTCCCCAACCACGACTTTACTGACATCTGCAGCATGAACGCATCACAACGATGAGAAGGAAACAAGGATTTCCTGAAGGTGTGGGATGACATTATTTTCATAGAGCTAAGCAAGCAACTCTCTGTTGTCAGCTGCACGCTATGGCAGGCTGCAGCACACACAAAATTATCTCTCGTATTAAACTGACTCTCAGATTTGATTACACCTTAAGTGAAGCTGACAGAATGCCGTTCTGGATCATATCGGTCCAGTTTAACCCCTCAATATAACACTTTTGTTGCACCTTTTGGTTTGATTTTTGCTGGCCATGTAGCATTTTATCCCTTTCTATATTATGACTTTCTTTTTCTTTCCCCTGCTACTTGATGTTTTTATGTTTTCTTCTTGTTATGTCTCACAAAGTCAAGGGCAGTGCTGCTGAGATCCCAGTGGGAGGGCAAAAACCTCATAATGTTCAGCCAGAATATACCATATAACACAGGCAGATGCTTTTCCCATTAGGACATTGCGGCCCCAAGGATGTATCTTGACAGTGTGAGGTGTCAGCTACATGTTGCACTGCTGAGGCAGGGTTTGAGGATGATTATGCTGAATTGCATATCGGGCATGTGTGTGTCGCAGCTCGGCCACAGTAATTATCCAAAAGAGTTTTATCTGTTTTCAGCAAAGTCATCAGTGTCCACTGAAGTGTGGAAAAGCTACCACGAGTGTTTCTAAGTTCACTTCATCAGAGTTAATTTAGCTGCCCCGGAGGCATCTCAGCTATTTTGGGAGCAAACAAACTGTCTAATCAGCAACTGTCAACAGACAATAATCAGTCGCTTTATAATCCAGAGTTATTATCACAGGAGGATTTTCTGCCGTTACTGATGCCGATGACCACAGCAGACGCAGCACTTCAGCATCTCTGAATAAACCTCCTTCAAACGAGTAATTACACATGCGTGTGAAAAATGTATTTAACCCCGCTACAACAGCAGCAAGCACTGAGGATTCTGGACATCACAAGGCACATTCATAGTGTGCTGTAATGGAGATTGTTTAGTCTTTAATTACCCTTTCTTCATCTGAAATTACCATTACATTTTCACTTTTCAGATTCTCAAGGGGTCGCAGAGTTTTGCCTCAGGCACTGGAGGAGGCTAATTGCAAATAACTCCCAAGCAATTAAATGTCTAAACAAGTAATGTATGGTACAACTGCGCACAGAAAACTATGGAATGACTGGATATTTCCAGTGTGTGTGGATTACATTTGCAGTATTATATATTTGTGATTTTGAAAAGTGCCGATTTTAAAGCAAAACTCCTCCTAAGAGCAGAGCCGTAAACGTTTACCGTGTATCATTTTTTTCATCAGTTCTTGATCATTCTTTTGTTGCAGTCATCCTTTCATCTCGATTTTCTCCCCGAGGCCTCTTATTACCGCTTTCAAAACACAAGAACATTTGAAAAAATGCTTACCGACGGTGATATCTGATCAGCTCCACTGTCAGGGCCAAGTGCACTTTTGTTAACCCCCCCCCCCCCCCCCCCTTCCACCCCCCCCCCCCCCCCCTTACCCCCCCCCCCCCCCCCCCCCTCTGTTCACACAAATTCTACATGAACATATATTTCATTTAAAGGTGTTTGATGCAAACGGCTCAGTACTGTGCAGCATCAGTTAAACATGTTATCAAGTATCTAAGAAGCCAAACCAGTTTCTAGTCAGGTCACCTAAAAAAAAAAAAGTTGTTTGCAAGGCATCACATAAACAAAACTCACTTTTGGTGGGGATGAAGCTCTCAGCGTGAGACATACTTCAAAATCTCTCAAGCCCAGAAATAGAGTTGTCAACAGATGAAAGTCTGTGCCCTGAATTCATACTTTAATAGGTTTTACAGGCCCTAAGAGAATGTCTTCCTGGTAATAACACACTCAAACGACATAATGGTGTTTAATAAAATGTGCACGTTTAATAACGTATGAAAATATGTGGGCTCGTTGTGTGCTGCAGTGGTACATATGTGTTTCGTGGCGTCGCTGTCTCTGCACCCTCCGTGTTCTGCCCTTGTTTCTTCTGCAGCAGGTGATCCAGCGCAGCTGTTTCCACCGGTTCGTCCGGACCAAGCTACAAAAGCTGAAACAGGAAGCACAGCTAGAATCCAGTGGGCCATTTGGGAAGCACTCAGGCTGTTTGTGTGCTCTATAATAGTGAACCAAGCCTGGTAGCTTTTACCTGCTTTTGCTTTTCTTTTATGTTTTTGACTTCCTTCCAGGTTATGTTTTTACTCTGGATTTTCACAGACTTGCAGGAAGTTTCTTTGTGTCCTGTCCTTATCTGGCCCCTGTTCTGAGTAGTGTACTTTAATTTTTAATAAAAAAGTGTCACTTAGACTTATCTGTTTCTCCCAGTCTTTCTCCTGTTTAACTTTTAATTGTTATGCCCTTCATACCCCTGGCCTGCTCGGGAAATGTAGCAGCGCTATGCCAATATATCGTATCAAAGCAGCGCAGCAGAAGCTGTATTGATTATACTTGCTTACTTTTGCAATTTCGGTATTAGCTGTGGAATTTTCTAACATTTCTCAAGTCTCCTTAACTGAACCTCATAAGACCCAAGTTTTGATTTTGTATGCATTTTTAATTTCTTTTAGCAATATGGAATTACCAGGATCTAATGGGTATAAAAACTAATCCTTTTCCTTTCAAATTAAGTGGTTTTTTGATGATGCTCTCATATGGAAACAATAGGTTTAATTTATTGTTTATCACAACAAATCACTAGAGAGTCATGTATAAAAGTTCATTTCAGTGAGTGCCTGGCCTGCAAGAATCACAATGCAAACAATGAAACATCCAAAACTCCTGTGATTTGCTCAACATTTTTTAAGTCACCGCACTGCAAATCAGTAAAGGGCCTCATGTTTCAGCCTCCATAACCTCTGCTTATCACCTCACACACACACACACACACACACACACACACACACACACACACACACACACACACACACACACACACACACACACACACACACACACACACACACAGCACATCTCCAGAAACATTCATTCTTAGGATGGAGTGCAGAGAAACTGATGTCCTACAATTAGGCTTAAGGAGGATTGTCTGATTGTTGAGGTTCTGGCTAATATTGACGGGTCTTTACCTTACAACCTAAAGCTCCTTGAGATGACTGAACTGGAAATATATAAATAAAATTAAACTGAATTAAATTAAGTAGACATGCATTCCAGAGGCCTGCACCGTGAAAGTAGTTTTTTTTTTTTTTTTTGGTGTGAATTATGTTGATAAAGCTTATAAAATAATTAGACTCACTGTGAATCAAGTGCATGAGGGTTCTCTGGCAGAAATTTGGAGCCCTATATGCAGCACTTTCCCCAAGTTTGTATTTCTGCAGACTCAGCAGACGGGAATTACACTTCATAGTACTTGGACATTAAATACACAGTTGCAGTCGTGAGCAACCAACAGAAAGGTATGAGGAGAAAAAAGTTTAAGTCAGAGAAATACTTGCTTTATTGTATATTATCCATCTTTCAGTGTGTAGCCATCCAATTTCTGTCAAATACCTGCATCTGAAAGATGCCCATACCCCCCACTTCTCCCCAGCCACTAACTCTAATTCCTCTGGGGCGGGGGGTTACACTGAGGCGTTCCCAGTTCAGCCAAGAGACATGTCCTGGGTCTCCTCCCAGTTGAGGTGGTTCAGACATCTGCCGGGATGCCTACTGGACATCTCCTGGGTGAGATGTTTCAGAAATGTCCAGTAGGCATCCTGTCAGATGTCTGAACCACCTCAACTGGTTCCAAGTAAATGGTGAACAGACTGGTTCTTAATGCAGCGCTTTTCTACTCTATGTAGAGCACTTTACACAACATGCCTCATTCACACACTCACACACATTCATGCACGCACTTCTTGCTAAGCTTAAGTGCTTTCTAACATTCGCACACACTCACACTCCAACGCTTGCATTGGAGAGCAACTTGGGGTTCAGTATCTTGCCCGAGGATACTTTGGCATGCAGACTGGAGCAGCCAGGGATCAAACCGCCAACCTTCCGATTAGTAGGTGATCTCCTCTACCTCCTGAGCCACAGCCACCCCAAGTAAAAGATGTTAAATCCAAGAGTAAGAAACTACTATACTAACTATACTGTTGTGGCTTTGTTAAGGTGGTGTCATGTCACAAAGTAACGTCCCATTTCTATTATTATAATTCTCTAGAGCACTACTGCAGTGCAAACAGGTGTAGTCAGTCTTAGAGGGTTTATATTAAGGTGGTGTTTGGCCTTACAATTTAAATGGAACATTTTGTGCCTGTGAGTGAACAAATGTGGATAAGTGTGTCTGCAAATACATTCTGCCAGAAAAGTAGCCACTGGATGTTAACAGTTCTGTGAGTATGTGTGCTTAGCCCCTGATTTAGCTTTTCAATTGCTTGCGTTATAGTTTCCACATCTGCAAATATGCAAGGGTCAGGTTTGGTCATCAGAGGCTGAACTCAAGGCTCTGAGCAGACATTTGTGTGACCGCGGCGCTACAGAGGCACCACAGTGGATGCTGGATATAATGAGAGGTTGTGTGAAGAGGTCAGTTACTACCTCACATCTGTAAGAAGGAGACAGCAGTGTTTGCATTCCCTCTTGACCTGCTTCTCCAGCTTTGTGATACCAGGACAGAGACTTCAGCTGTCCAGTAGTGATAATGTCAGTGAAATTTGATTTTCTGCTCTCTGCCAAGGGACTCTGCAAACAAACTGATACAAATCCTTCAAGCATACTCTAAGCTAATAGAAATGAATAAAATAAGATCACACTCTCTTCTGTGATGTCCACAGCTGTCAGTGCCTGTGTGGGCAATCATCCCGGCCTTAGTTTGAGGCGGCCACAGCCGCCTCTGGCTACTATGTAGCTCCACCATCGCTGCTGCAGAGAAACGGGCTGCTCTGGAGAATGTGTGCATGTCGTGTCATGTGTTTTTATGATTACAGGCTGAACTGCTCTGCAGCGTTTGACGTGGGTCAACAGGTGTGACAAACTGGCTTTAAAGTTTGGCAGTGCTTCATTTTTGTACTTATCAAGTCCACCTCCAAACTGAAATTAAAATGCATAAAAATCTCTCCAGCTATGACTTACATTGTTTACATGTATGAGTTGTGGCTATCGTCATTGTGTTGATCAGAGCCTGATGAATCACAATATAATCATCACTCGCACAAAACCCCAGGGCTGGCAGTTAGCAGGGTTTTTTTGTTTGTTTGTTTGTTTGTTTTGGGGGGGGCTGAAAAAAAGAAATATAATCTGCAGTAGAAATCAGACAAAAAAAAAAAATTTAAATCAATGAAGAACAAAAGCTGAATATCAGTAAAAGTTTCATTTGCTGAACAGTAAATGAAACTAAACTGTATTAATAAAGAAATCAAATGGTAACTAAAACTATAAAAAAGCATTACTTTTTCCACAAACTATTTATAAAACTTTCTTCATATCTTCCAAAGCTATTTTCCCTGCTTTCAGACCATCGCTATGCATGAACCTCAAATATGTGATTCATTAACAGCACCAGTCTCTATAGCTGGAGATCGGTCCGCCAGGGCCTCCACCCTTGGCCACCACCCGACTCACATTGCACCCGACCCCTACAACGCCTACTGTGGGTGGTGGTCCTACAGGAAGGTGGACCCATGTCGTCTCTTCAGGCTGCGCCCAGCTGGGCATCACGGGCTGATGCCTGGCCATCAGACGGTCTCCCTCAAGGTCCCTCCCCAGGCCTGGCTCCAGGGTGGGGCCCTGGTAACCCTATTCCAAGGAGGGTAAACAGTTCCCTTGTTGACTCTTCCATAGGGGTCTTTGGAATCGCTCTTTGTCTGGCCCCTGACCGGGAGGGGGTCAAAGTAGAGCCGCTGCTCCTCTACATCGAAAGGAGCCAGTTGAGGTGGTTCGGGCATCTGACTAGGATGCCTCCTGGGAGCCTCTTGGGTGAGGTGTTCCAGGCATGTCTTACTGGGAGGAGGCCCCGGGGCAGACCCAGGACATGCTGGACAGATTATATCTCTCAGCTGGTCTGGGAAGGCCTTGGCGCCCCCCTGGATGAGCAGGTGGAGGTGGCTGGGGAGAGGGAGGTCTGGGCTTCTCTGCTTAGGCGGCTGCTGCCCCCATGACCCAGCCCGCGGAAGTGGATGGATGGAAGGATGGACTGATTGATTAACAGCACCATCCCAGCAGCACAAATTAATTCTTTTTTTTTTAAGCCAGAATGGACCATATTTGGAGGAGAGGCCACACACACACACACATACCTGCTAACTATCAGTAAATAACATTTAATTAGCATTAGATAACTGCATTAAAATGCATTAGCATCACAAACATGGTCGAGAGGTCGGGTTTATTGACTGCGATGAAAGGAGGAACTGGGCCGTGGGAAAACTAAATTTGTTTTTTGCTGTAAAAATTTTTACTTGGGAGTCACCGAGGACTGACTTTGGAGCGACCTCAAGTGGCCATTCAAGGAACTGCACTTTGCTGCTGAGGCTCAGTCTCACTCAGACTGACACCATGTTGTTACTCTGGATGGTGCATTGTGCTCTGTTTTTGTGCCATCTGGTAGCAGCAAACAAAAAAGATGATTAAGCAACACCTGCATCTCACAGCATCTGCAGTCTCACCCACATTTGTTTCACCAAACAAATAAAACAGGTTCAGGTTTAAAGGCATTGCCAGCGTGAGTCCTGCTTTTTTAGAAGACAAATTTAATCTTGGGAAGTATCCACCACAGAGGGACAAAGAAGCTGCATGGGCAGAGGGAAAATGTCACCTTTAATAAAGCTGCGGGAGCATGAAATTATCAATACTAATAATAGAAGAACTCCACTGATGTCGTGCTTTGCAAACAAACTTAGACCACCTTTATCTTTCAAGATGGACAGCAAATGAGAATTGAATCAATAATCTAAAAAAGTATAAAAATATTGTTGTTGTTGTACTATGGCATTATTACTAGTGTACTGAAATAATCTCATTCAATCATCAAATACATGCGTCACTGCTCTCCATCCAATCACAGTGTAGAAAAACACTATGATTAAAATGTGCTAGACTGCTGTATGAAGAATGTTATTTACATCATCTACTAATACAGCGTAATGTATTTTATTTTTGTAGTATTCAAAAGATAATTATGTAATTCCTCGGTTTGTCCACTAGGGTGTGGTATTTCCCCACGGCCTCAGTCATGTTCAAACATGGCATGTTCTAAAAGCCTCCTCCCTGCTGTGCATTTTACACTGAAGTGTATCCCCTACTGATGCTGTCATTTATTTATTTATTTATTTGCCTCAGCATCAGCTCTATCTGATGTCAGCACAGTGTCCTTTCCAATACAAAGTAGAGAAGAAGAAGCAGATCCTGTAAGGACAGGTCTCTGGAGTGGACACAGCCTTCTTGTAGAGCTGACAGATCATTTTGGTTCAACATCCCCCCCCCCCCTCACGCAACTACTGACTTTGATGTTGTGTTTATGCCCCTGCACGGGAGCAGAAAAAGGAGAAAACTGCTTCCCCATGCACATTTGTTTTAGAGCAGTGGGGACAAAAATGGCATAAAAAACAAGATTTTTAACTTTGTTGTCTTGCATTTCAGGGCTCGAATTGCTTCCCTGACATTTAAACATGGCATTTAATCTGACATTTAATCACTAACCCTTAGCTTTAACCTAGCATGAGCTAAATCCAAAAATGAACCACGCAGCAAAAAAAAAAGTATACCTCTAAATGGCAACTGAAGGAAAATAATTCCAGTACTGCATTTTCATCCTTGTGAGGACATCACGTTCCCCTGAAGGTCATTGGAGAACAAACACCTGAGGCTGAGTCTCGTATGCAGGGTTACTGCCTGAATAATGTCGGTTTTTATTTGGCAAAATTTGAATCCAGTTAACAGCAAGACAGAATGGAGTAAGCAGGAGGATCATGTGGAGACACCAGATGCAGCAGGCAGAGATATTAAAATGCAGCACAGGTATCTTCCATGAGCAGAACCCTGGAGAGGTGTGATGTGCTGCTTTACTGACATCTAATGGTAAGCAGTATGAACTCCATCAGTAGTGGCAGATCAATAAATCTGTTATAATGATAGCTGTGATCAGTAATTTAAAGTGTGCAGGAGCTGCGGTGGAAACAGAAGCATTGCTGGTCAAAGACCTGACAGCATAATGAGCCTCTTTTTCAGCAAACAGGATTTTTATCTCTAAAGGTGAGAATTTTTAAAAATGTGATAAACAGACTTATTAGTCAGTCAGTCAGTCATCTTCAGCAGGGTGTGCATTCAGTTGTTGTCCTGTGAATAATTTTTCCTTTTTTTTTCCTGTTAGAGATCTTTGCATCTTTTGTTCTTCAGATTGAAATCTTCTCTTTTTTCATGCTTATGTACTGATTTGTTTTATCTAATAATAATAATAATAATAATGATTGGCTATCAGTAGAACATGTTCCACTTTCATTTAGTCATTGTGATTTATTTTATGGATGTCCTCGATGCAAACAAAACAAACATATTTTTGGTAAAGAAGACATACTTGTAAGTGGAGGGACTATAACCCTTCTTCACTGTCTATCTATTCATTCATTCATCCATCCTAATCTGGGTCTGGCCTCACAGGTGAAGCAATGCAAGTAGAGATGCTCAGATCTCCCTCTCCCTAGCCACCACCCTCGCCCTATCTCCTCTGGGAGAGGGGCATCGAGGCATTCCCAAGCCAGCTGAGAGATATTATCTCTTCGGCGTGTCCTGGCTCTGCCCTGCGGTCTCCTCCCAGTTGGACAAGCCCGAAAGACCTCAGCTATGAGGCTTCCCAGTCAGAACCTCCTCGACTGGCTCTTTACAATATGGAGGCGCAGCGGCTCCACTCTGAGCCCCTCCCGGCTGACTGAGCGGTAGAGCTGAGAGGGAGAGTCCAGACATCCCACTCCACTCTCCCCTCACTTGTAAGCAAGATCCCATGCTTGAACTACTCCACTTGGGGAAGAAGTTCTGGGCACTAAACCCTCCTGCTGAGAGCCATGGCCTCAGACTTGGAAGTGCTGATTCTCATCCCTGCTGCTTCACACTCAGCTGCAAACCAATCCCATGTGATCTAGTGCTCATCACTCCAATGTGCTTGAACAAATTTACTTTATAATACTTATTTTTTTATTGCTCTTGTTTTGTGCTTTGTCTTTGATGGGCTTCTTGGATTCTCTCATGTCTGACAGCATTTTATATTTTCAAAATATATTCCTCATCTTGTTTTGTAAAATATTTTTCTTCCTCTTTAAAAAGGAGAAACCCGGCTTCCTCTCGTTCACTGAGTGCAGCGCTGAAAGCTACTCTGTGACTCAGATCAGTTCATTTGTTATGATGTAACTGATCTGCATCAATGAGCCACAGGTTCATGTGAAAGATGCATTAAATGGGCTGAACGAGCACTAGAAGCAGCAGCGAGTGCTCGGACGTGAGGCCGTGTTCAGCGGTAACGAGTTCTGGAGGTTTCGTGTCAGTCTGAAGTGGGGCTGGGGACCAAAGGTTGGGCCCGAAAGCCTCCGGTCTCTTTTAGAAAAGAGGAAATAAAGAGAGACCTAATGTCAGCACCCAAATTACCCATCTGAGAGACACATGCGAGGTGGTGAATCCTTTAAGATCTAGAAGGCTCATCGGTGAAGCTCCGAGAAAGAAGGGCTTCATGGCACTTAAGTTGGTTTTCCTGCCAAGACTTAGATGAGATTATTGAAACTCTCACGTTCAACTATTAAACATACTGCAGCCGAGTCAGTATAACTTCACCACAAAGACTGAATCTCCCAGTTAATGATATTTTGTTGGGGTTTTTTTTATATACAAATAAATCAGAGTGTAAAAACTTTAAGTTGTGGTTTAATGGCAGTCTATTTCCTCCCATCGCCTCAGTATTGATCAGATTTTATCGGCTCATCCAGCAGACACGCTGCGGTCGAAAAGTTTACTTTTAAAATGACAGTCTTAATTTATTTTTTGGGAAATGAAATCAATTCTTCGGCAATAGCAAACTGGAGTCCAAACACTTTGAGTTATAAATTGTGTAATTATGTTTTGCTCTGGTTCAAAAGATGGAAGAAAGATTTCACATTTTTAGAAGAGGCCCGTTACAGCTGAGGCCAAACTTTAAACCAAAGTTGAACAACTTCGTCTTTGTTGGATAACATGTTACATGTTGCATCGTGTGATTCATGCAGCAACGTTATAAAACAAACAGTTAGAGGGTGTGAGCCATGAAAACTTCTGCAGCAGTCTTTCTTCAGGAGCAAGGCAGGATGCTCTGCACGCTAGTCACTGGAGGTAAGTGTTATCTGAGCTGTTCGATAATTAAGAGGAATTAGAGTCTGACTTCTTGGTTATTTCTTTCAGCAGGTCATTAGAGGGGTTACTGGCTGGCCAGAGGGATCCAGTAGATGAGTGTGGTGGAGAGAGGGCAGGCAGATGAGTAACAGGTAAATTATTTTCCTCTGCAGGTAGGGGACCAGCTTGTAGAAGCAGGTAAGTGAAGCAGCAAGTGTGAGCTTAGTTTCCCCACAAAAGTAATACTTTTCAGTCACCCTTTCACCAGAGAAGTCACACTATGAAGGCAACAATCTGATGGAGAGTGGACGCGTTAAACACTGCAGGCTGATGAGGAGATGGGAAACAGGTGTGACAGCTGAAGCCCAGGAAACCAGGAACTCCGCCAGTAGGCTGACACACCTCTCCACCTGAGAGAAGAGAGAGGGAGGCAAAGAAGGAAAGAAAGAGACAATCAGCTCAAGCTTTTCTGTTTCTGGACAGTAAAACTTTGAGGCAGCCAGGTTAGAAATTATTTTAAGTTGAATAAACATATTTTAGTTTGTGGGAGGAGGCTGGAGTACCCGGAGGAAACCCACGCGGGCACAGGGAGGGAGCCCCCGGCCGATAAAGAGCCGTTTGCTGCTGCAGTACTGACTGCTTTTATTTAAATGGAACATCCGCCCAGAAGGTCTGTTGGCCTTTCAGAGCTCCTGAGTTCCTCACATAATAGTCATCTGTCTGACAGGGTCAGAGTGGAGAGGTGACTCCAGCTACACCTGTGGCCGTTCCACACAACAAGCGAAGCCCACACTCATAACTGCAGCTGCATCCAGTATTTACAGTTTTTCTAGGATTACTCATATCTCTACAGATACATTTGAATCACCCGTTTAAATTAGAGTTCTTATTTCTAGTAACTGATGATAAAAGGTCATCACTTCAGCAACTTTTCTAGATTTGAAGGTAACATTTTAAAAAGATAATTATATACCTTCTAATGACGAATCTCTATAATTAATTGGTAAAAGTAAGTGGCCAGAAAAAGATGACTCACAGTATAAGTAATCTTTACCCTTGTAAGGATTGTCTGTGTCCACCGGTAACTGTAATGAAACAAAACTTTATGTTGGATCATTTTTTTACAGGTTAAGAAGTTTTGCAAACTCTGTTCACCAAGTATGAGCAGAGCGTGGGAGGATGCACCCTGTGCTAAATAATCCCAAACTGCAAGCAACAAAAGTGTCAATGAAATGCAGAAACATGCAGAAAGTACTAAGAAGCTTAAGTTTAAAACGTTTATGATTTCGATTCTTGTGATTTCTGGGGGATTACAGTCAGCGGCTGTGTCCTCGCATGCTGCCGAGTGAAGTGCTCGAAAGAAAACAACAGCAGGCTGTGAAGGGATTATCACAAGAGTCGGTGCGTCCACTGGGCGTCATTCTGCATCCACTCATCAAGACTCATGACAAGTTTGTGCCTTCATGAGGAGCCACCTTGTGATTCATTAGAGGATTACAGGGATTCATTCATTTAAAAGACTAATAACTTACTACCTGCTAAATATTATTAAGCAGTTAGATCATCATCATCATCCATGAGAGTCTAATTTTCTTACACACCATCAGCAGAAAGTCAAATGCAGCTGAAGGTCATAAAATATTCATGAAGAATTGTCATAGTAATCCATTCATTTTGTTGTTGTAAATATTAATAACTTTCCTACAAATGGATTTTGGCTCAGATGTCCTGCATAAGGAAACAGTCCATGGGAGGGAGCTGCCTCATATTTGACATAATGACATGGAAATCCAAATATATTCTTATAAAAACTTCTTATAAAAACAGATCACTGGTCAGAGATTTCAGGATGACTTATCAGAACGTAGCAGATAACTGGGCAACACTCGAGGTTGTGACACGTCACAGACACCACGTCATTACACGCAGCAGGTGTCCTCAGAGCTTTGATGACTGAGTGCCGTGTGAGGGGTGCACAAGAGAGAGAACTACTAATTATTTATTTTAGTTCTTTTATTCTTGCATATTCAAATATAATACATATACATAATATCTGAAAGGGCAGCGTGGTGCCGTGGTGGTTAGCGTTGTTGCCTCACGGTCTGGGTTAATGGGTTTGAATCCACCTTATCCCGGGTCTCTCTCTCTCTCTGTGGAGTTTGCATGTTCTCCCTGTGTCTGCGTGGGTTTCCTCCCACAGTCCAAAGACGTGCAGTTACTGGGGTTAGGTTAATTGGTGGTTCTAAATTGCCCACAGGTGTGGATAGTTGTCTGTGTTAGCCCTGCGACAGGCTGGCGACCTGTACAGGGCGTACCCCGCCTCTCACCCTATGACAGCTGGGATAGTCTCCAGCCCCCCTGCAACCCTGACAAGGATAAGTGGAAGAGAGTGGATGGATGCCTGGAATATTTGAAAGAATTACACTGTATAATGTAGTATTTAGAGTCAGCAGCAGACTGTGACCTCATCCCAACATACTCTTCCTCTCTCTCACACACACACACACACACAACATGAGGGAAAATCTGTTTGAAAAAACATAACCATAGCTGACAGTGTGACCTGTAAAGGTCCGCAGATTAGGAATGAGCTTGAAAGCCCCTTAAAAACGTTCACATCTTTAAAATGACTTGGCTCACGTCCGTCCTGTAGGTTTAATTCCTGTCTTTACTTTCCTCCCACCATAATTCTCTAATTGGTTCCAACTGTGTCCTGTTACCCAGTCAGCCCTGAGTGAACATATATTCTCGCCTCTTCCTCTGTTTTTTTTGTCAGCTTGTCTGTTTACCCAGCTGCTCGATAATGTTTGCTCTGTGCTGTCTTTGTGCTCTCTTCAGGCCAGAGGCATGTCTAAAAGCATGGAACTACCCCTAAAATCTCCCCATAAAACTGTGTTGTCCTATTTATGCCAAACTTGTTAGTGGAATCTATTTTCAGGGCCTTGTAGCCAGTGTTCCCTGAGCCAATTTTGAGTGCTGCATTTGTCTAATTTCCTGGCTTCCTTTGTGCCTCTTTTCTTTTCGAGTGTGTACTCAGCAGAACAAAGAAAAGATGGTGACATGCTGAGAGCTCCACGTTACACTAGTCCGGTTAGCCATCGTCATTTTCAGTCATTTTTAAGTGATTTATTTATTCAGTGTTTTCTGTATTTATCACTATAGAGATTTCAGATCAAGTATTTCACACATTCATCATTAGAATCATAAAACCAATTACAGCTCCAGTTCTGTCTCTAAGAGCCTCCCAGAGTCATAATCTGACTCCTGACACTGTTTCCCGCTCGGGTACGTCGTAATGGTCTGCTGGAACCTTGAGGCACAGACGTATTTAGAACAACGGCTGCAACTTTATTGATCTGAACAAGTGCAATACTGTGATAAACTGATCCACCTGGGTGACATCCACTTTGAAGGATCAAAAATGTCTTATACAAAAGAGTTCACATGCTCAGGAACCTCTTCATTGTGCAAATATTATGGCTCAATTCCAGGTTCATGACATGAACCAGGACATGATTTTTGATATGGTGTCAACCCTTTGAACCCCGCTGTAATGTGTAGAGAACATCACAGCGCTGTTATTTTAGTCTCCATGGTACCATTTTCAAGTTTGCCTCTCTGTTGCTTTTGCACACAACTGAAACTTTTTTACTTTTTCTCAGTTTATAAAGGTGAGTTTCTGCTTTATTCTGTGTGATCTCCTGGAGAGCACCGCTGCACAGAGACATGAAACGCTGAGAGAATATGTGAGCTCCAACCAAAGCTGGGATACAGGGAGTATAACACAATGGGAATGAATTCACCCCAAACTGTAAAGTAATAAAGAAAATGGCGTTAAATGTGGCTGCTGAGTTTCCTTGTCTCTGTATTCGTTTGTTTGGTGTTTCTTGTACTTGAAGTTTTACGTCTTCCCTGCCGATCATCTTAATTATGTTCAGCTGAGCCTCATCCCCCATCTGTCTCCCCTTCCCTAATTAGCCCTGTGTGTGTGTGTTTCTTTGGATTTATGACCCCAAATCCAAATCAAAGTTGGGATGCAGTGATTTGTAAATAAAATATTGGTTTATGGGATTTGCAACAAAACAGAAAACATATCAAATGTTTGAGCCGAGACATTTTACTGTTTCATGCGAAATTTTAGCTCGTTTTGAATTTGATGGCAACAACACATCTCAGAACAGTTGGGACAGGAGGACAAAGACGGGCAAAGTAAGTGTTACTGAAAGGGAACAGCTGGAGGGAAACAGGTCAGTAACATGAATGTTTTTAAACAAAAGCATTTTAGAGAGACACAAAATGGGCAACAATCTGCGCTAGTCTGCAAACAAACTGCATCTGCTAATTGTGAACAATGTCAGAATAATGTTCCTCAACATTAAATTGCAAACAGCAACATATGCTCCCATCATGATGACTTCTTTTTCAGGCAAGTACTTGCATATTTCAGCAAGTCAATCCTGAACCATATACTGCAGCACGAGAAACAGATTGGCAGAACAACATTATCGTCCTTATGTGGCAGATTTGTCAGCAACACTCAGAGGAATTTTCTGCAAGCATCCCAGTGCACTTCAGACCCAGCAACACCCTTAGACAAAAACTGGTTCATCCTGAGGACAAAACACTCAAACACAAGCTAAAGAGCAACGTGTTTGCTGTGCAGTGCAGCAGAGGTGGGAAGTAACGAAGTACAAATACTTCGTTACTGTACTTAAGTAGATTTTTCAGGTATCTGTACTTTACTTAAGTATTTATTTTTCTGACTACTTTTTACTTTTACTCCCTACATTTTTACGCAAGTATCTGTACTTTCTACTTCTTACATTTTCAAACAGACTCGTTACTTTTTAACGTCAGAGAGAAGTTTGCATTTCCGGTCAGTGCGCCTTCAAACATAAAGCGATCTGAGCCTAAATGGAGGAATAATAACATATAAGAGACAATCGTACTGCGTATCCTCCATCATCGGGGCTTATCTCGTACAAAGAGATTAAATACGCAAACCCATATAATTAATGTATCATTTATAGCGCTATAATCGGGCCGGACCGAGTCCGTAAGTTGCGCTGCGGCACATAAACAGCTTAGCTAGCGCTACTGAAGAGGAGCGAGCATGAAGGGAGTAACGTGTGGCAGGTAAATGCAACGTTTCTAAATGCTCAACAAATATCAGCAAACACACAAAGTGTGTGCAGTTTGTCACACAGTGTGTCTGCTAGCTAAAAGAAGAGCTGCTGTATTTCAGGGAGAGCAAAGAGAGAGAAGTTCACTCAGAGATGGAGAAAGAGGACAGGAGAGGAAGAAGAGAGGTTAGATTTAAAGGTAAGGACTGGAAAATAAACTGAAGTATGCTGACTTTGTGTAATTCAAAGATTCTATGAAAATGCTGCAGTTTAGTGTTTAATAAATAGGTTAGCTTGTTGTACTGTATTTACAGTAAAGCTCTGTGTTGGACTGGAGCGCAGTGTTTGTGTTCATGGTCAGAGTTACAGGTTACATCAGTGCAGCAGAGATGAGTTTGAATCAAAGCTGCTGATGCTGAGATTCATTCACTGAATCCAACATTTCTACAGCCTGTATGCTGTCAGTGTAGGGGATGGAGATCAGCTCAGATAGCTGTGAAATACTGGGTTACATCTTTGTGAGTTCACTTCATCCACGCAGAGCAGTAAACCTCAGAGCAGCAGCAGCAGGTCAGCTGATCACAGCCTGCACACCAACATCATTTACTGCAGCTCACAATAGAAAGTTGTGATTCTTCTCCCCATGCAGAGCCTCTACAGCTGATCTTAGGGTTCCTCCACCTTCTGTAACCCCTGAGTATCCTCATGTTGGTGTTTAGGTGGAGGCACAGTCACCCTCTACTATGGAGGACACAGAGAACAGAGCTGTGTTTAAATTCCCTTTAACAGTTTGTGTCCTACATAACAGATTCAAGCTGAGTGCATTCATTAGGATTAAAATTTAGATTGGAATAACATTTGTATTCTCATGTACTATTTTATATTATTACAATAATATATAATGAGGTTCGGTTTGTTTTACACAAAAATAGCAGGTAGAAACATCCTCCAAAGAACTACTTTTACTTTCTTACTTTGAGTACATTTCAGAGCCTGTACTTTTTTACTTTTACTTAAGTAGAGAAGTTGAACCAGTACTTCGACTTTTACTAAAGTATTTTTTAACATAAGTACTTGTACTTCTACTTAAGTACAGAATGTCAGTACTTTTGCCACCTCTGCAGTGCAGTGAGGAGTGCTTCGACCAAGCAGCACAAATGCATGGCACAGGGGAGCACGGGGGAGCCAGCTCAACGACTCAGCTGTACACCTGCATTTAACGGAGAAAGGACACTCTCTGTACAAAGGATGCTAATGCTCACATTATGGACCACGAAGACAGACGGTTTGAGAAAGAAGTCCATCTACATTCACTGTGAACAAAGGCAGTTCAACCCCCACTCGCACCTTGGCTCATATCACCTGAGTAGGGGACATGATAGTGGGGTGGGGCAATGTCTTTCACCGAGGTTTCACGCTTTGGCCCTGTGAGAGTAATGACCTACACCTTTTACCACACCTTGGCTCATGTGATGATTCACATGATTAATAGTGGATCAATGACCTCGAGGGGTTAAATACCTGGGAGACTCTGCCAGCTGTTTGGGAGCCTCTTGGATGAGAAGCAAAACATCTTCACGATCCAAGAAGAAGTCCAGTTTCCTTCTTTTCAAGCCCTCGAGTCTCGCTGATTGTGTTTCAGCTTTGAGGGAATTCCCAGCTGCAGGATCAATAAAGAAATTACAACGCTTGTGCAGCTCTTACAACCAATGACGATCATTATGATTATCAAAGTGAACGTGTGATGGGGCTTCCATTGGCAGGCAGCAGGGATTAGAGGATTATTTCTCTCCCCGTCTTTGGCCATCTCTCTATCGTTCTCGTTCCCTGGATTAGTTTTTATCTACAAAGTAATCGGGGCTTTACTCTTGTCTGACAGGACTACAACTCCCACAGACACCCACAGACACACACACACACACACACACACACACACACAGATTACATCAACACTACACAGTCTACTGCAATATTGACTCAAAGACTCAAACCAGGCAGAAAGGGATGAGATAAAGCAGAAAAACCTGGATTTCCACAGGAATTATTTTGTATGAAATCTCCTCTTATCACTCCACAAACAATATGAAACCACCTGAATGAGATTTCCTTCTCTGGCATTCTTTGTATTCACTATAAACAAAGACTCTGAGCAGTCAGATTTCATTCCAGGAGTGGGGAAAGAGCGAAATCCAAAGGTAAATATGGTCTATATTCAACACATTTTGGAGAGTATTATAGTCACAAAATGTATCTCGGTGAAAGAAGCGGAGCTGGTATTGAGTGATCTTTTGTTTTTTCCTCCTTCTGAAATTTTGAGCTGGTGCATAAATTACTAATGAAAGCAGGATCATAGGTGTAAAGGACACCAAGGTCTTTTTTGATATGCTTATGGGAATTTGGCAGGTTGCCTACATGTTATTAAACCAATTTGTTCTTTTAAGACAGGATGGAACCTTTTTAGGCTAAAGAAATCTTCTAATTTGGCCTTTTTATGCAAAAAAAAAAAAAAGGATATAGTGAACATGGATTGTAACGTTATCATAGAAGACAGTCTGTAAAAGCCGGAGTGTATTAGGGCAGTTCCAGGTTAGAAAAACAAACCTCTATATTTTTTCTGAGGGGGGGGGCTTGTGATTTTGTAAGAAAAATATTCTGAGATTATAAAGGCAAATATAAGAATCTTTTCTTTTATGCATCTGTAGACTGAGTTTTCTCAAACTATTACCTTGTTGTTGTTGTTGTTGTTGTTGTTGTTGTTGTTGTTGTATTTCTTTTTAAGAATGCCCTAAAACTCAGATTTTATCATTAAAAACATGCTTGCATCTAGATTTGTGATGCAGCTGCTTTGTGTGCAGAACACAATGAGCTGTAAACAAAGTGTTAACTAACGATGCAGTTGTGTAAAAAGTGACATGTTTCACTGGCTGCAGTGAGGCGGTTTCTTTACATGCAGCAAGACGTGCTGGGGAAAAAAAAAATCAGCATTATTTTGAAGCTTGTTTTCACAAACTGAATATAACATGAAAGGAGACGGAGACCTCGGGCTCGGCTTTCCGTGTGCTTTGCTTTTCCAGCTGTGCAGCTACATCAGCCCCCACTGAACATGTCAGCTCTGTGAATGTTGCTTCAGGGAGTCATTTATTGTTGGCTTTGTGCGCATGTTGTTATGTCTCCCTCCATAAATGTGCCTGTGAATTAGAATTACAAGCCTGCATTTGACTTGACCTTTACTGTGCAGCATATCTGTGCTGTTCCTTTGGAAACTGAGCCTGTCTGATTAGCTTTTGTGCACATTCAGCATCACATTTAAGGCTCATCTCTTTGGATATGAAAGCACCGGTGATGATGAACGTGAAGCATCAACAGCAGGTGTCGCAACATCTCCACGAAGCCGCATTTCATTTTGTCCTACCGGGCTTTTATCAGCACTCTTCATATTCAGACCCCACACCGCCTTTATTCTGCCATCAGTCTTTAAAAAAAAATTTTTTTTAAAGATATTTTAGTGCTGTGCAAAAGTTTTGAATTACCCCGCATTTCTTTCTTTAAGCGACTGTTGTGATTTGGTGCTAAATAAATAAAATTGAATTGAATTTATATTTTCTAAGCAGGTGCAGTGATTTATTGAAATGTGCAAAAATACATGGAAATACAGAGTTACAATTCTAAGTTGCTTGGCAGGTTGAAAGTCCATATGTGGTGTGACCACCTTCATTCCTCAGCATGGACTGAAGGAGATTTCTATCATTTCATTAGGCGGTCTTCAGGAATGGTTCTCCAGGCTTCTTGAAGCTCTTCTTTGGACCTTGACTGCTCTTTGTTCCCTTCTCTGTGACATGTGATCCCACACTCCTTCAATAATGCTGAGGTCCGAGCCCTAGGGGGGCCGATCCATGACTGATGGTGTTCCACTGTGTTTTTCTATTCAGGTGTGTGTTTGGGTTCATTGTCGTGCTTAAAAATGAGGCTGCTTCCAATTAGATGCTTTCTACGTGGTATTGCATGATGGATCAAAATCTGAGGATACTTCTATTTGTTCATCTCCTTTTGTTCTCCATTTGTCTGGTTTCTTCAAATCTTTAAGGACACAATGCACACGATGCTGAGATGTCCGGTTTCCAGCAAACTGTTCGGGAATCCCCAAAAATATTATTTTACGTCTGTCAAACTTTTATCTTTGACATTTTTTGAAGAAATAGGAAGAAATTATGTTTTTTTTTGACTGACTGCTATTAACAAAGTGCTTAAAGATACAGTTTGAAATTGCTTCTTTACACATGACAGAAAACTTTGCAAACACAACACTGGATCCCTTGAGTTAGGAGCCTTTTGTATAAAGAAATGAGGGGTGACTCAAGACTTTTTCACAGTACTTTCCATCTGGCCATGCTGTAAAGGGTTTAAGTCTCTAATTTTACACTCAAAACTCTTCATCTAAATTTTTTAATGCTCATTCAGAAATGAAAAAGCCAGCACGGTGACCCTGCTGGAGGACACAAAATACTTTTTCTGAGCCAAAAAGCATTTTGGCTCTGAATCACAGCAGGGACGACGAGGATTCAAAAGCAGTTAAATCAGGAAATAACCAGGAACTGGTTAAATTTCAGAAATGGAGAAAATAACTTCCATCTCTCCTTTTTCCTTCCACTTATCCAGCGTGTGGAGATGAAAACAAAGAGCATAAAAGATCTTGGTTGGAATGGGCGATACAAAAGGATGTGATTTAAATGTATCATTCTATTTCCCATAGCTGCAGATCTGGAGAAAATAAACATGGAGCAATATTCAGTGTATACCTGTCAGAGATTTATATCCACAGGTTGTAAACTCAACCCGACTTTTTGTTAATCTGCATAAATTAAGTTACAGGGACATGATTTCATTTTTTCTCTCACTTTTGCTTTTTTTTATATTTATTAAGGAGGAGATGCTATAACTGTCTACATGTAAGACTTCACTGAACCGGACATGGTTTTGTGTTTACATTTCACTGATCGCTTCATATCCCAGAATGCTGCTGCAGCAGGAGCATAAATCTGCTGTTGCAAGTTCATTATATAATCTGCAATATTGTATCCATCCATCCATCTTCTTCCGCTTATGCAACTCAGGGTCACGGGAGGGCTGGAGCCTACTTCAGCTGTCACAGGGCGAGAGGGAGGGTACACGTGGACAGGTCACCAATCTGTCACACAGCAATATTATATTGGCATCATAATCCCACCGGCCTGCAGCTTGTATGGCTCAGAGGAGGAACAAACGTGCTTCATCACTTCTTCTCAGACCTCCGCCAGCAAGTCTGCTTTTAACGTCATAGACACACCTGAATAACCAAATTCTTTTTATCCTCAGCTAATAATAAATGCCATTAATTTGAACTTTTTCTGTTTCCCATTTTTGTACCTCTAGAAAAATCTTTGTTTTTATTTTTTTCATGCAATTGGAACAAATTTCATGTTTCTGAAATGTCCTTTGACTATTTTTATTCATAACCTGTTCATGAACGAGCACGAACTGTTTATTTGTTTTTTCAGGCGATTCATATTTCATACACATAAAGCACGTAATGTACTTTTATGCATGTGAAAAATATAAAATATATATTCTTCCACAGGCAAATTGCTGCAACTGCAAAATACTACCCAGTACTTACACATATACGAGCATAATTACTGTATATGTTATAATCCAGCAGATTGCACTCGCACACAGAGACACTTAAAATGTTACAAATGCAATATTATCATGAAAAGGGCACCTGCAGGTTGCTGTATGTGTGTCAGGTTTATTCAGGTCATGTTTCATTTAATGCTTTAAATGTTCTCCCAGCTTTCTTCATGCTTGACTCAACTTTTCAGATAACAAATAGATTTTATTTTCAGGAGAAAAATTCAAACTGCATCTGGATCTTTGACATTTAGTTTAGCAAATCAGCACCTGGGTGGAAACTCAGATAATCACACACTCATCACCACGGCTGAACTTCCTTATCCGAGACAAATTTTCCATGAGGTTCTGTGACTCCGGGCGGCAGCAGGGCCAGGTAGACTGGAGTCACAGCGCCCTCGTCTGGTGACTTGGGGGCTTTCGCATCAGTCATGCCAGTGTGCACCCACCCTGGACAGCAAGCATTCACCAAGATCTGTTAAAAGAGTGAAAATAATACACAAAATAAAAAGTATAACATTAACTACTTTAACGCGTTCTACTCTGTTTTCTCTCCCAGCTAAAGTGGAAGGTACAAGATGTTTTTATTGGCAGCTTTAAAGTTGTTATAGATTAATTACCCCATCGTTCGGCCTCTCTTTGGACACACAGCGAGCATGAATCATTGTCAGGGCCTGAAAACACACACAGACAAACACATTTATGATCACAGCCTCTATAAACACAAAGAAATATGTCAGTCGGTCTGTAGGGCCCTGGTTTAGAGCAGCTGCTTTACATGTTAATAAGTCAGTCGTACCGTCAGCCCGACTTTAGACATTCCATACGCCGCATCAGGAAAGCCGCCTTGCTTGTGTTCGCCTTTCTTGGCTTCATCGACAAACCGCTGCATCAGTCCCACCAGCTCGTCCTCTGTGAGGTCCTCGCTGCTGGAGGTCCGGGCTGCACTTGTTCAACGTACGTGGGCTGATGAAGCTGGAAATGTTCACCACGCGACGTGAAACACACACACAGAGGGACCCGAAACATCTTCATGTGCACCTCTCACAGCACGTCAAACGAGCCTGTCACCTTAAAGGAAAGATTAGATGTGAGTCGACTGTGTGGTGTCGTGCTTTGCTTTCAGCGAATTGTTACTCTGAGGGCGAAAAAGAGAAGCAGCAATTTGATGTCATTTTCCAATTATAGATAAAATGTTTACGATGGGCCGACAGCTGTGATAAGATCACACGTTTCAGAGCATCCACAGTCATTATTAGTCTGAATCAAGGCCAACTCTTGAAATTGAAACGCTGACCAGAACGAGCTCTTATAAACGCCAACAATAACGGCTGTTAAAGTAGACAGCAGGGACAGACTGGACCGGCAGATCGGATTCAGCTCTGTGTCCGTACCTCCAGCTTTAACCATCGGCAGGAAGTGAGTCAACATGTCTCTGGTGGCGAAGAAGTTTGTCTTGAGTATCACCTCCGCCCGGACAGCAAATGGGAGTTGTGTCTGCCACTGAAGAAAGAAAGAAAGTTCACATGTTGTGTCACTGATAGCATCCGTAAGCAGTCGTTTTATCAGAAACCCTTTTTTTATCATTAGTTTTTATCATCATTTACAAACAGGTCATGTTTGTAAATGAGAACTAGTTCTCAAACATTTTTACCTGGTAAAATAAAGGTTTAAAAAAATAATAATAATAATAATTTAGAGTTTAGGACAATTTTCAGAATGTTTTCAAATGTTTGATATTCAGAGAAATGATTCACTTCCAAATGCACCATAACATTCCTTATAGTACTACTATTAGAACTGGTAAAATCTGGGGCAGGTTATATTATTGTATAGCTGTTTCCACACATGCACAGCAACCCCAGGCCTTTCTGGACCTCGCCTGATGGAAGTGACGTGACAATGAAGCTGCAGCCTCCCGGGCTGAAAAATGAAAACCAGTGCTGAAGTGTAAAAACCTGCAGCTCCTCTAATGGCCACTTGTGGATGCCTCTAAAAGCAAGTCAATCCCCTTAGAGTCCCATGTTAAAATCCCAACCTCTCCTTCATCCCTTCACAATGACAGGGGGAATCTGAGGCCTGACAGATGTGCTAGCTGCCTGCTAGGCTTCACCTCAGCTAACTGGAGTCCCTGAAGTGGACCTCTCAACCATGTTTGTGCTGTTGGTGCCTTTTAGATCACACCCATACAGTCTACAGTTGCACTCTCCTAACTAAGCTTGCTAAATAACTTAAAACTCCACCCTTTCCTCCAAATATGATTTGGCGCTAAAAATTAGGACATTCATACAGGGGCGCAGCTATATATTTTCTGAGGTGTATGCGGACACATTTTTAGCCCCCCCTCCTCAGGGGCGGGGGTGGTAATAGAATAGAATAGAATGCCTTTATTGTCATTATACAGGATGTACAATGAGATTGGAGGGCCACTCCTGTTCAGTGCCATGTAACAGAAAATCAAACTCTCTAAAATAAAAATATTATAATCTAGTATGATCAATATAATCAAGAGATATACAGAAATAAACAATGTGTAAAATATACAAAAAAATATATACATACATTGGTGCATCTGTACATTGTAAGAAAAGTAAATATGTGTATACATATAATAATGAAGATGATGAATATTGCACTTGGTGAATGAATATTGCACTAGTGAATGAATACTGGATATTACACAATATAGGAATGTCAGATATTGTTCAGTATGAATAATATAATATTGCAGTTACAGTGGGTGAGTGTGTGAGTTCAGGGTGGTGATTGCTCTGGCGAAGAAACTGTTCTTGAGTCTGTTTGTTCTGGCTTTGATGCACCTGTAGCGCCTGCCAGAGGGCAGCAGGTCAAACAGGTCAAAGCCAGGGTGTGAGCTGTCCTTGATGATGTTCCTGGCTCTGCTGATGCAGCGGGAGGTGTAGATGTCCATCAGGGAGGGGAGAGGGCAGCCAACGATTCTTTGTGCTGTCTTGACTACCCAGATAGCAAAATGACTCCGCCCCCGATCCGCCCCGGATGTGCCACTGACTCCGTAACGGACCCGCAAAACTGGTCCGTATCGGAGTCCACTTGCACAGCGGGACGGATCAGTAACGGATCAGGATCACGGTTGAGGAACAGATCAGGACCGGATACAAATCGGACCTGTCCACGTTTCAGGTTATCCAAAACGGATCCTTTACGGAGCCGTCTGTGGAAAAACTGATCCGACACGGATCCGTTTTGAATCCGTTCATATAACAGCTTATTTTGGCCAGAATATTTTCAGGATCCCTTATTAAAAATTGCTGTAGCCATGCTAGCTACAGTTAAAGCTAAAATATCTATTTGGACATGAAGACTGATTTTAGGGAAAATGAAAAATCTTTAACAATTACGGCATCCTTATCTAAAGCCTAATTTTCCATTTGAATAACAAGATGAGCATATGAGTATTACAAAAATAATGGGATCATAAATGTATCAAGAATACTGTTTATTTACTATAAATCCTTTAACACTTCTTTATTCTTTAACAAAATGCAGTAAAGGAAAAAGTAAAATGGCAAAGAAAGGAAATACTATCACAAATTAATTAAGCAGGTGATGCATTGATTCATTACTGTACTTCATTAAAACATTAACAGACAAATAACTGAAAGATAACCATTTTTGGAACAATAACAGTAACAATAACAAACTGAAGTCCTCAGCATTGATTCGGGATGGTAACAGGAGGACGCCGCCTTCTTCCTCTGTCTGCTGCCAGATTGAACCATCGTATGGCATGTTTCCGAATCTCCTCTTCTGTGGCAGCACGGGACACGTGGGTCTTTCTTACTGCATCTATACACACAAGGTATATGTTATATGAAAGCTTTGAAATCTTTCCAGCAGCTTGTTGAATCTATACCATGAAGAATTAAGGCAGTTCAGAAGGCAAAAGGGGGCTCAACCTAGTGCTGGCATCATGTACCTAATAAAGTGGCCAGCAAGTGTAGCATGTTGATTGTAAGCTTTGGACATAGTGGGGAAAAAATTCCAAAAATTTACAACTCATCTTTAATATTTAACAGCATCAGTTATTGCCAATCAATGCAGTCATGTCCGGGTATCCAACTATGTACCACAGAGGAACATCACAGATCTCAAAGGGGAGTTTTTCATTTGAAAGAGTGCTGTGATCAGTGAGTGGAATAAAGGTACACCTGAAAACTGTCCTCCAAAGCCCATAACTGGCATTATCAATGAAATGATACAATACAACTCTCAGAGTTAAAAGATTTGTGCTTCATTAAACCATGACAATCAAATCATTTGCAAAATCTATTACAATTACTTACCCAAGAGTACTGTTTTTGATGCCATCTGGGAGAAACCTCCCTTTCCATTGGCCCCTGTCCAATTTATCTTCTGTCCAATGTCACTGTGGAACATGCGGGAAAGAATGTTCCATGTGATACTTCTTGCATCATGCCCCCCGATGGCTGCCAGTGAAGAAATCTAAAAATGGAGAGGAAATAATGGGAAATGTTTAAACACATTTCACAAAAAATAAGTTGCAGGCAATTAAACACAACAACAAAAGACAGCTTCATTTGTATTTGAGTTATCAAAAAGGTCCCGTGTGCCAGCTCAAATGTGGGTATATAGAAAAATTAAAAAATAATAATTTTACATTTTTCCTGAAAGGGCTATTCATTTTGCAATTCTTACTACTTATCCCTGGTCAAAATGGTAATATGAAAGTACAGAGTCTGCATAAAAGCACTTTGTGCTGCTGGATGGTCTTCCTCACTTTTATGACAGGTGCTTTAATTAATTTTACCAGTGCACATAAAACAGTTTAATACTTTTATTAAACATAACTGATTGTTGTCAGTGTGATTAAATATAAATTCACTTCAGCTGCACAGCCAACACACATAAATGCAAACATACTTTGTAAATTTATTTACACGTATTTCTCACATTTCATTTTAAAAAGTTAGGAATGCCATTTGAGTTAAGTGGAACATTTCCTTATTCACAAAGAAGCATTTCCAGTCTTTCAGTGAGAGATACAGATTATCAATTGAACACGGGTATTGGCAAATAACCACATCTTATCCGGACTGTAAAAACCTGGATCTGGCTGTTCGTAATATTTAACATTCAGCTTTTCATTATAAACAGCATCATTCGTATTATACAAAACCATGACAGTGACAAAAGTGGGATTTCTTTGTGTTGAATGTCAAGTAGAATGGTAATCAGATGAAAACTCACCACACTCTGCTTCAGGTGAGAGTTAGCAGGATCTTTGAGCCATTTCTCAAAATTCTCCACTTCCTCCACTGATTGTAGTGGAAACTGTACAGGGTCAGGTATTTCTCTTTCTTGGACAGTTGAGTTCAGCTTGTTGGTCAGATAGTTTACTTTGGTGGTTAATTGGTCTTGTTGGTGTTTAATGTACTCCAGTAAGCTCAATATTTGAACTTCTGCAGCTGTTGGAAGAAGAAATGAGACAAATTTGCTGTAATCTTTTCCAATAACTGGATTACATGGCAAATGGCTATAGTGTAGTATTCATATTTACAAAGAATACAATATACCGATTATTCAAGCTTTACTGTATACACTTTTGGAAAAATCAGTGTACATTCAGGAAGAAATGCATTGTTGCATTCGATGAGTTTATTTTCACTTGGATGTTACACTGAGAATAACTGAATTTGTGATGTAATTATCAGTCATTGAAAGGTGAATACTAGCTGTTTAAGAGATTGCTTACCAGAGCAGGTAATTGTGTCTGAGCCATACCGTCCCCCTTTCCAAGTAGGCCTGTAGACATGGCTTGAAGAAGGAGTTGGCTCATCTCTTGGTCTATTTTCCATCTGGGCAAGCAGTGGTGGTGATGGAGTTTTTGCAGAAGAAGCAATTGTGTGGATGCTAGCTCCAGTGAAAGGTGGTGGTTGGATAACTGGAGCAGGTGGTTGTAGTGGGCGTCTTACTGCAGCTCTGGCTTTCCTTTTCAGGTAAACTTCTTCTGTGTCACTGTCAGAGTCCCCAAAGAAATGACTGTCAAGCAGAATAGAAAAATAAAAATACTTAATACTTCATTTGTCATTATTAAAACATGTATTTTTTTACTTTACTCAAGCTGTACACTACTCTAATTGCTTTCGAATTCTGTGATTTGAATACCATCCATTCTCTTCTGCTTATCCTGTTCAGGGTCATGGGGGGGGCTGGAGCCTATCCCAGCTGTCATAGGGTGACCTGTCACAGGGTACACCCTGTACAGGTCACCAGCCTGTCATAGGGCCAACACAGAGAGACAGACAGCCATTCACACCTATGGGCAATTTAGAGTGACTAATGAACCTAACCCCAGTAAGTGCATGCCTTTGGACTGTGGGAGGAAACCCACACAGACACGGAGAGAACATGCAAACTCCACACAGAGAGAGGGAGAGAGAGGGAGAGAGAGAGAGAGAGAGAGAGGCCCTGGCCAAGGGGGAATCAAACCCAGGCCTTCTAGATGTTATTCTGTTATGTTAGTGCTAACCACCACACTACTGTGCTGCCTGTGTTTTGAATAATGATGACCAAAAAAAGCAAATCTAGAAAGAAAAAAAAAATGTATATACTAACATTGCCTTTGGCTTCCTTTTTGGTCGTATTTCCTCCTCTTCCTCTTCTGACTGAAGGTCTGATGTGCTGCATGTAAGCGATTTCTTCAGAAGCTGTCGTGCCTCAAAGTACTGATCTACAAATTACAAACTTGAGTTTACAACAGATAACACAGTTGTCTTTAAACACATAAAATATAATAGCAAATATATTTCAGTATTTAATTAAAATAGGCAGAGGTGTATTAGAAATTGCATACCACATGATTTGATAATTCTGATATCGTATGTCTTCCAGTCTGGTCCTGGTTCCTCTACATTTTTTACTGCCTTATCCACTCTTTCATCATTTCTATAGTTGGGCCAGTAGGTAGCACCATCACAGCACCAGTTTTCTGGTACTACTGCTACTGCTTTGTTGCTCTGGAACTCGACCAAATGGAACATCTTGAAGTGGAAAAAGAAATCAAACAACAACAAATAACAAAAAAAAGAGCTGCAACCAGCAACACTACCACAATTGCTTTGCTTAGAAAATAATATAACAAAATGGTATCATCCTCGACATTTTAAATGCCTGTTAGAAAAAAACAGCCTTAATAGCTATTAAGTTATACTGCCAGCAAGGACAATAGACAGGTACAGAGAAAAATCTGATGTGTCCCTAAAAGGCATGGAACATTGGTATGGCCACAAAACCATCTCTATGAGGCAAAACAGTACATTTTACAACAAGCTCTGACACTTGAACACACTTGAATGAATCTGATGTTTGTGAAATTTTATAAATATTCAGATAGTCAGAGTTAAATGGATAATCAAAGAACAAAGATTTATCTGAGAATTCCTTGTATACCACATAGACTCCATCACTGCACTCTACAATGTTATGTATACAACAAATATCATTTCCAATAACAAAAACATTATCCCCAGTTGAAACTTTAACAGTCCACTTATCACAGGTCATTTCACCATACTGTGCTTTCACTGACAGTCCACCTATAATTGGTCCAACATAATGTGGCTTTTTAAAAGAGGTACAACTTAAAGGAGCTTCCATAATTCTAATTTCAGACAATCGACGGATTATTTGGGCAAGGGGGAACTCTGGTTTCCTGATGAGCTTTTTAAGCTTATGCAGATAATTTTCATAAGCAAATGCTGAAAATGAGTCCAGACAACCATGTAGTTGCACATCACCTGCTAGATGGACCAAACCATGTACATTATAAACAATTTGATCTTTTCCATATATTTCACCAAAGTGACTAACAAAACATTTCAGCAAAGTACGGGCATACTGTGTGTGGCAGGACAGTCTAGGACTAACTAAAATAGCAACACCAGAGAAGAGTAGCATGAAATTATAGTACATATTTTGATCCAGAAATGTGCCTAGCATTACAGGTCCTGTGTACAGGAGAAACTGTCTAAATTCTGTGGCCTTCCAACGATCCAATTCCCTCAGAGATCTGGGCTTCCGTGCAAACTCTACAGGAATAAAGGAACGCATTTCTAACAGTTTTGCTGACATTCTTTCCACTATGCTCGTAGGCAATCAAAAATTCAGAGGACCCCTGAGCCAGATGTGTAGCATTCTTCTAACAACTCCTAAACAAACTAAATGCATGTAATCTAGAGGGGACTGTGAAACCATACCCACACTACTGCCAATAAATGGATGTGGTCCTTCATGATGATGACTCTCATCGGCCATGTTTGTGAATGATTCATCTGTCCATAGGGCATAGTCTGCACATGGGTATGTCATGCGTCTGTTAATATAGTTTCCAGGCTGCACACATTTGTCACATCCATGGTAGGCATTGTGGTTCTTTGTGTTTTTAATAAAGGACCTGGCTGGTGTGTCACAGATGACTGTATGCAGCTTGAGATTTAACTGTTTACCTTCTAAATCAAAACCATTTTCAAGCTGTTGTAACTCTGTAACAAAGTCTTCAAGGAAGTCTTTTGCTGAACTTGGTTTCTTTGGTCCACAGAACAAACCTATAACTACAGGTTCCTTCATGGGAACACTTAATAGTAGACCAAGGATGGGCCACAACTGCAGACAAGAACTCTTGAACAAAGGAAGTCCATCTATGTTGATTTGTAACTTCAAAGTGAAACTGTCTGCTAACGTGTGTTTGAACTTTAACAATGTATTTCTAAGAGAAGCCAAAATGCCAAAATAGTGGTAATGTCCTCCAGCCCTTTCAAGAATTGAGTATTCTGTCTCAGTTCTGAGGAGTGTCCTAGCATCCTTTGGAATATCAGAATGGTAAATGCGAAGTATGGCCAATAATGCTGTCAAAGCGACCAAGGAAATACGAAATTGTATGGCCCAGTGGGATAAACTGTCAGAGAGTGAAACCGAGTCTTGGAGTTCATCATCAAAATGATCAGACTCAGATGTCTGAGTCTGAACATCACAAGCAGCATCCTCAAAATCCTCAGACAGGCCTAGATCTATCTCCATGCCATCTTGCTCACTAAAACCAGCACCGGTTTCAGTGTCTAGACAGTGTGGATTATCAGTTCCAGTGTGACTTTCATGAAAATGCTCTTCACTGATGTGTCCATGGTCAAGGTTCCTCTCTGTTGTCATCTGAAAGTCAATTAAATTTGTGGCGTCATCCCGCATTTGTCTACACGGGCCCTCCTTCTTAAGGTGGAGTTGGAGACAGGTAGAGTCTTTCTATTCATTTTATCTAAAAATAAAAATTTTAGAAACACATTTTTGTTATTATTCTGAGACCAGACAGGATTTTAAAGCAGGCAAACAAGCCTCAACCTAGACCACAGGACAAAACATTGAAATGACAGAACTTACACATTATAATAGAGAAGAAGCTGTTATAGCCACTTATACTGGCAATAACAGCTATTTTTTTAAATGAAGAATATATTATAACAGTCAAAGCTTAACGTCCATTACAGTTGCTTTTTAAGTACAGATGTGCGTGTGCAAGATTTCTGATAGCATATTACAAGCTCAGGTTTCCCTCCCCTTGTAACACACACATAATATTTCTGGCAGAAATTATTTGCAGTTTTAGAAAAAGTGTCTAAATGAACTCTAAGATTGAATTTTGGCTTACTTCAGTGAGGTAGCAGACAAGGTGGAGGGGGGAAGGCAGGCTGAATTGATCTGTAACAGAAGACATAAATAAAATTAATGATTATAATGATGAAACTACAGAAAATCTTTCTTTTTGTGGCATGTTGGATATTAAACTTTGGTAATTTAAAGTATTTTAATTGTATCAATAGGGACTTTCAGTAAGTCAGAGTCCAAATATGCATTGTGGAAAAGTTTAAGGTCAAGCAAAGACAATAAATAGGGTTCATACACTTTCAACGCACAGGAGTTGTTGAATTTACTCGCGAGAAGTGAATACCTACGCTTGGGGAATTTGCAAGGATTGTTTTCTTCTGACTTAATTATAATTCCATACTGATCTTATCCATTACTGGAATTTGCGGTTTTCTAGCCAACCAGCCAACAATAATTAAAGCCCCACTCTGGCCGGTTAAAAAAATGTGACCTCCTAAAGGTCCGCTCACTCTCTCACAGACTGTCTTCTGGGGAGATGCTCATATGCAGACGTGCAGGTTCGTTTCCATCTCATAAGTTAACTATTCAGATATTTTTTAAGGCAGTTACAGTTTTAAGCAGTTTCAAGCACTGTGCCCCAAAATCAAGCACTTTTCAATCCTTGAAAGGACAATTTTAAAATGGAAGCATTTTCAAGGATAAGAAAAAAAGAATTAAATTTGAATCAAAAAGTCTTAGCAGAGACATAACTAAATCCATTTCTAAAGCTTATTAAATACTTTACAGCAACACCTGAAATCGTGAGACCCACTTTAACCTGATGGATGCTCTCAGATTAAATTTGGAGAATAGGCTGTGTTAGCTTAACTTTACCTGCAGTCAGTCCTGGAGAGGCTCAATGAAATCCTTCATGTGCTCAGTCTGCTGTAACATCAGCTACCTGGACAGTTAACCAAATCACATCGCCTTCCCCACCGAAATAAATCCCGGAGGAGCTTTTTTTTTTCTTTTAACCTCACAGCTTCCCGCTGTGTTAGCTAATAGGCCAGTAGCTAATGTGCTATAAGCTAACTCCGCTGCCACAATCTCACATTTCTGAATAAAAAATAAATAAAACCTTAATTATCTCCTACCAGGATAACTTTACTGTACAGGTAAAGCCATGAATGAAGAATATTTAACAGAACAGCTTACAGTTCTTACCTTAGAGAAGCTCTGCTCCTGCGCTCCTTATGACAGCAGTCCTTGACTTTTGAAAAAGAAAAAAAGAGGGGGGTGGGGAAAGGCGCGAGTTCGCTGACGGGCTCCGCCGTGGAGCCGTGGCGGAGCCGCGTTTTGATAATCCGCTGTCAGTAGGTGGGGCGGGCCCAGTCCGGAGAGCAAGAAGGGTGGGGCGGAGCGGCTGACTTGAAGGCGGATCCGCCCCGAAGTGTTTTGCTATCTGGGTACCCTCTGAAGCCTGACCCTGTCTGCCTCAGTGCAGCTGCCGTACCATACTGTGATACAGTACGTCAGCAGGCTCTCAATGGATGAGCGGTAGAAGGTCAGCAGCAGGTTTGAGTCCAAGTTGTTCTTCCTGAGGACCCTCAGGAAGTGAAGTCGCTGCTGAGCCTTCTTGATAACAGCTGTGATGTTATCAACAGTTGTGATGTAATGCCAATTAGCAAGCTAATACTAACTGCTAAAAGCTGCTCCCGATTGTTAATTGAGTGAAGGGTCCTACACATGTAACCAGAAAGCACATCTAAAGCGTAATCACAGTCTTTGTGAACCTGTAGTTACATTTGTCGAGGTTCATGTCATTTTAAGGCCTTTCACAGCTCCACTGGTGCTGAAAACTAATGTTTGACTATGGCTTTCTGAATACAGCTATCGATTATTTTCAGAATCGAGTATTGTATCAATTATTCCATCAATTAATCAAGTAATCGGATAATAAATAATTTTTCATACTAACAATTCATCTGCCCATTTTAACTTCCGTACTGCAGTTTTTCTCTATGTCACGTGTGTCAGACTCAAGGTCTACGGGCCACTTCCGGCCCACGATCTAATTTTATACAGCCAGCAAGATGATTTCATTCAGCTATTATTAATAGCCCGCGGGTAAATGTGCTCCCACCACTTATACTACAAATTCCACGCACTGCAGCAGCTGCCGGCAGGCCAAGAACTGTGCGCTAACCCGTTTTCCCTATTGCCGGTTGATCAGTGATCAGCAGATAAAACATCGGTCAGCACTTTTTACAGTGACATTTAAGCTGCCTGACTCCCCAAAAAATGACCCAACGAAAAGTGGAAAACAGGGATTTTCCAAACAGGTGGAAGGCAAAAGACCTGAACGCTGACATCGGAGGTAAACCATCTGTCTCTTTTCCTCACTTGCGCTCCGGGGAAAGAGCGGATTGGTGGGACAGATACGGAAAAGATGAAGAGGAGACCTGCACAGGTGAGCTGAGAGTGCATCACTGCGTCACACAGCAGGAAACGCCGCGCAGCAAAGTCCTGAAGACAGAACGCGTCATAAACACCATAACACAGACAGGGAACTTTGTAAGAGGCAGTTTCAGTCTTTTCTGGAGTAAATAGCTTCTGAATTTGGTGACGCGCCTTATTACACAGGTGCGATGAGCTGCCTGAGGAAATCTGTCAATTCATAGAAAGTGAAGGAAAAGCCTCAGCAGGGCTCCGGGATGAAAGGTGGCTGAGAGTCGACTTTTCTCATGAAGCATCATAATGTGTCCCTGCAGCTTTGGGGACTGGACCGCGTGATAACTTGTCTCCAGCGCTGTGTTTGCGGCTGCGCTATTTGCTGATAAACTGGACACACTGCAGTTTATGCAGCGTTTTTCCGACTGTGAAGCACAGAAATTCAGTTTGAAATATATTCATTTTTCCTAATGTGATTTTTGAAGAATAATATAATTTTATATTTTATTTAATGTGTTGAGGAAAAAAGCTGCTGTATTCTGGCCATTCAAATTTATTTTACTGATTTAAATAAATCCTGTTTGCTAAATGCAGAGACAGCAGAGCTCCGAAAGTGAAGCGTCTCAGCCTGGCGCGGCGCCTTGGGATCAACCACTAGCTAGAACACTACACACACACACACACACACACACACACACACACACACACACACACACACACAACGCGCCATCCGCCTCCTCTCAACGTTTACTGTGTTCATGTGTGCAGATCACTTATTCATGGACTTATAAAATACAAGACTTCTATGACATAACTTACCGACTGTCTTTAAATGGGACAGGAGGAGGGGAGGTGAAGGAGCGCAGGGGCGCCTAATCAGCGCCGCGCCTCTGTTATTGATCATGTCATATGCACAGCTGTTAAATACAGAAAATGCAACTAGAGAAATATTTTCCCACATCGTTTTGGCGCCCCCCTCTTGTGCGGCGCCCCTATGCATTGCATATAGTGCATACCCCCTTTTTGCGCCACTGCATTCATAACCACTCATACAAAGAAAAAGACTAAAAGTGGGGGAAAGGAAAAGTAGCTTGGGAAGATTTGCAAGAGTGCAAATAGTTTGTTTTTTCTGGAGCTGATCAGTTATGACAGTTTTGCATTTTTCATTTCATTTAATATTTTTCAGGGGCAAGATTTAGGAAGTTAAACAATACAGAGCACAGAAAGCTGGATTAGACATTAAACAGTTTTTGACCTTTCAGCTCCCCAGTACAAAGTCTACATGTGTGTCCCATTGTGAAACAGTCTGAATCCACAGCCAGCGACTCCTGTGTCCCGCCTCCTGCACCCACTTTGCTTAGGATACCTGCCAAAATGATGGTTGATGGTTGTACTTCCTGCTGGAAAGGACAAAGTTGCCCTTTCTGCTGTTCATGAAAGGACAACTTTGGACAATGTCCTGACCTGTCCTGTTGCTCAGGTGTAAAAGCAGCTTATGTTTTAAATCCTAATTAAAGATTGATGATGCTGGAGCTCATTTCACTTCCAGGATTTTTCCAGTGCGTCTAAACGGGAGCCACAGTGGTATTAATGACATCCTGCCTCGTGATGGTGGGCAGGTCTGCACGCTTTGAGGACCCCGGGGCCCTCGGCTGTAAACGTGTACAACATGTCAGACTGGTCAAAGACAAGAAGCCAGACAAATGACTGTGTGAGGGGCTAACAACCACATAAACAACCTTTTGCTACAGAAACTGCAACAATCACAGAACCTACTTTTTTGTCCTAGTGGCAGCTTTATGTTTCACATGGGATAAAAAGAAGTAGTGGTGGTGTCAGTACTGGTGGTAGTGTTGTAGCTTAACTTCATGTGTGCATCGTTCTAATTCTACCTTTGAATGCTATTCCAGCATTATTGATGAGAATGTCCACTCCGCCGTACTTCTCTTTAAAGTAGGCAGCAGCAGTTTTGATGCTGTTCAAGTCGTCGATGTCCAGTTGATGAAACAAGGCCTTCAGCCCCTCTGAGGACAGAGCCTTCACTGCTTCCTCAGGTCACACCATCAGCACTGGGATGACTGTTAAGCTGTGATGCAAACTTCTAGCTAAATAAACTGAACAGGATTTTTCAGGATTGTTGCAAACAATCCTGAACAGATCTACTGCTAGTTAACTTTTCAGCCCATCAACATTTAAAATATTTGATTTTAGCTTTCAGAGATGACCTGCAGGATACTACTTTAGTTACATAAAGCTGACTCACTGATGTAATCATTACTAGAAGCCAAGCTTTGGACTCTTTTTTAACTTGCACAGCAGCGAGACAGAAATATTTGTAGTTTTTAAGCTGCTGATTTTTTTACCAAGCTGTTCCAGATAGACACATCTGGGCCTAATGTGGGCCACCTCTGGCACTCACAGGCACACAGACTCCTGGGCACGAGTGTTTGGTGCGTCATAGCCAACTTTTTTATTTCTTCAATAATGAGACATAACACACAGGAGTGTGTACACAGGTGCGCACTGAACAGTTCTGAACACAGAGCACTGGATCCTACCAAGAAAAAGAAAACATCAATATACAGCTTCACTAAAAGCTTTGAAGTATCCAAAAACCAGTGGAGAATGAAGCAGCCGGAGCTTTTTCATGTCTTTTTTTTAATAAGGAGAATGCTATGTTTAATGTAGGTGTCCTCACACACACACAGACACACACCTTTTGTTGTCTCCTTCCTGTCCCTCTCTCTCTCTCTCTGCCTGACAGTCTCCTCTTGGTAATAACACTTCTCTCCCACTATTTGTAGCATTTGTTCACAGTCCCGCTCCCAGATGAGTGCTGAAGCAATAATTATTGTGCTAGTGTTAGGGGGCTCACGCACATGTTTGGGATGCGTACTGTGTCCAAAAAAAAAAAAGAAACTTTATCTCCATTAAAGAAGCAGGAGATAAAGAGGGAGGGAGTGGACTTTACCTCCCTGGACACTTGCTTCTTCAGCAGGCCCTCCACCCACTGATGGTGACGGCCTGGCTTCTTCATTTACTCCAACCACAGTTTTAGGCCATAAACCCACTGCCATGGTGACCAGTGCTGCTGCTGCTGCTGCATCTCAGCAACTTTCATTTTATTTGGTTGAACAAAATAAAAAAGGATTTTTAAAGACTACTTGATGATGACGTGAGGGAGAAAGGGGTAGATGAAATACGGCCTACTGTGCTTTTCACGTGGTCCTGGAACGTAACACCCGCGATACGTGAGGGATTACTGTACATTGTTTTATTCAGTAAAGCAAAATCCCGAAACATACAATTATATTACAAAATATTAATTTTAAACAGAGTTTATGGCTCTGTAGTAGACTGGTAAGAACCTTTGCAACCACCGCAAACACAAGTCACACTGAATCTATAAACAACAAACAAACAAACAAAAATTATTACCTTTAATGTCGTAGAGGGCAGCTTTTCTTCGGAGAAGGAATTTCTCCTTTTTCGTGAGAAGCAAAGGGTACTCGCCTTTTAGTTTATACAAAACCAAATTTTTGTATTCTTCTGGTTCCATCCTCTTACAGTGTTGGTTATTAGATGAAAAAGATACAAAAAAATTGTTTTCGCTAGCTCTAACGCGCAGTTGCTGCAAAAAGTCAAGTCTAACACAAAACGTCATTGATTTGCATAATTGAGGAGGAAAATAACACGTGGCCTAGGATGTTAGCAAAAAGTTGAAAAGGCCCACTAAAGGTTAGCCAAAACATGCTTGCAAAATTATGACACTCTCTGTTACTGAGAAAGATACTGATTAATTTGTGGTCTATAGTTTTAAGTATTAGGGATTTGCAAAATTAAACCCTCAATGAAAAGAGTGCTCTGCTTGATTCATCAACTAAAAGCAGTCATGGTAGGACAATAAGGGTGCATTATAGCAGGGGGGCACAGATTTTGGCAGAGGGAGACACACAGCCTGATAAAATGTGTATCCCCCTCTAGCTTTTGGTAGGACAAAGGAATCATTTTGAAAATCACGCAGATTATTAGGCATACTCTGCTTGATTCATCAACTAAAAGCAGTCATGGTAGGACAATAAGGGTGCATTATAGCAATTCAATTGAATTCAAAGATCTTTATTATCCCCAAGGGGGCAATTATTTCCACAGCCAGCAGTACAACAAAGATAAAATTAAATTTATACCGTAAAACATACATAAAAATGCATAGAATCACAACAAATGATTTAAAAACCTAATTGCTGATGGAACAAAAAGATTCTCGTAATCTATTTGTCCTGCATCTTTGGACCTGATATCTGCATCCAGAGGGAAGCAACTTAAACTCCTGGTGCAGTGGGTGGTGTGGGTCTGCTAGGATCAGTCTGGCCTTTTTCACTGACCTCACTTTTTGTAAGTCAGCGAGGTTGATTAAGGCTGTGCCAGCAGTTTTTCTACACACCTTTACAACTCCTAGCAGCTTATTCCTGTTCTTAGCATTTAAAAATCCGAACCAGCAGATAAGATTAAATGTAAGAACAGACTCAATAAAACAAAAGTGAAACATTTTTATGAATGTAAAATCCACGGAGCTTCCGATAAAAGTGCATCCTCTGATGGGCCTTTTTGCAGAGTAAATCTACGTGGGCTTCAAAGTTCAGCTTATCGTCAAGGGTCGTTCCCAGATATTTATACTGGTTTACGACCTCGACATTTTCCCCAGAAATGACCACAGGCACGGTGACTATCTAGCAGGGGGGCACAGATGTTGGCAGACGGAGAAACACAGTGTGTGTAGTGCAGTTTAAACTAGTAGTACACTGCAATGTCCTGAAATTTGTATTAAAATTCATTCAATTTACTTACTTTTGTTTTTCACCGTTTTAGGTTTATTGGAGCGAATACACACTATGAAAAAGTAGCTTACAGAACCACGTAAGAGCTTGCTTTGGATGGCAACTGGCTCCGCCTCCTCTGCGCGCTCTCGAGGGCGGGGATACAAATTATATCGGGGATAACTACTTTGGCACGACAGGTTCTTTCTGCGCAGCAATACCGCGCATACCCGGAAGACCGCCCTTTTTAAAAACATTCTTTCTGGGTGCATTTGAATAAATTAAAATATTTCACGACATTAGACCAGAAGCAGGAGGTCTTATTCAAGAAGCCAAAAAAAAAAAAAGTTTAATTGAAAAAAATAGAAAACAGATCTTTGAATAAATTTTCAAAATTCTCCTCCATCATTTGGATCCCATCTTTGAC
The DNA here is from genome assembly GCF_007364275.1 of Archocentrus centrarchus. Lineage (NCBI taxonomy): Eukaryota > Metazoa > Chordata > Actinopteri > Cichliformes > Cichlidae > Archocentrus > Archocentrus centrarchus. Next base: position 3,340,762 of record NC_044360.1, on the reverse strand, counting down.
TGAAATCCCGTGTTATGGAGACAGCTAAGTAAGCAAAGCCACTCATTTCTTAACGTCTTCATCACAGGCAGCTTATAATGGGTTTAACTCTTGTACAAGAGTTTGATGGGGTAGAATTGTGTCTATAGCCATGTGTTTTATAATTATTTTTAATTAACAGTAATTTAGCAAGTTAAATAGGAAACGTTTTGAGTAGTTCCAGCTTCACTGAATGAAAATCATAATGAAAGCTGTTATATCATGTTTTCTTGAGAGCCCTAAATAGGAAAATTCATTAATGGAAAAAATAAATATCATCTTTCTCATTCCAGGAAATTATGCATGCAGTAAAAACTGTACAGTTGAATGTCCTTTCGCTGTCACGTGGGATTTTGTTTAGTGTAGCTACAATCTGTTAAGTCACCAACTGTGCACATATGCTGTCAGAGGGTTTGTTTTCTGTTATTGTCTTTGAGATATTTTGTTATAACCTTTGCAAAAGCATCAAATCACAATGTGGAAAGTTCTGTTGAGTGAAAATGACTGAAGAATTATTCAACTTTCTACCTTTATATTGTTTTTTTGTGCTCCCTCATCCCGGCAGGTTCAGACCTGTGTGCATTAGAGCTGCAACTTATGGGAGATGAAAACTGAAGTGGTTTTTAGTGCCCTTCATGACTTTCACATACACTATACTGTAAGGATTCACTCACCCATCCAAATCATTGGATTCAGGTGTTCCAGTCACTTTTACGGCCACAGGTGTATAAACCAACCACCTAGGCATGCAGACTGCTTCTACAAACATTTGTGAAAGAATGGGTCGCTCTCAGGAGCTCAGTGAATTCCAGCGTGGTACCGTGATAGGATGATGCCTGTGCAACAAGTTCAGTCAGGGAATGTTCTTGCTACTAAATATTCCAGTCAGCTGTTAGTGAGATTATAACAAAGTGGAAGCGATTGGGAACGACAGCAACTCAGCCATAAAGTGGTAGGCCACATAAAATCACAGAGCAGGGTCAGCAGGTGCTGAGGCACATAGAGGTCACCAACTTTGCATAGAGAGCTTCGTGGAATGGGTTTTCATGGCAAGGCAGCTGCATCCAAGCCTTACATCACCAAGCTCACTGTGAAGTGTTGGATGCAGTGGTGTAAAGCACACTGCCACTGGACTCTAGAGCAGTGGAGATGTGTTCTCTGGGGGGGATGAATCACACTTCTCCATCTAGCAATCTGATAGATGAGTCTGGGTTTGGTGGTTGCCAGGAGAACAGTACCTGTCTGACTGCAAGTGTAAAGTTTGGTGGAGGGGGGGGGTTATGGTGCTGGGGTGTTTTTCAGGAGTTGGGCTCGGCCCCTTAGTTCCAGTGAAAGGAACTCTTAATGCTTCAGCAGACCAAGACATTTGGGACATTTTGATGCTCCCAACTTTGTAGGAACAGTTTGGGGATGGTCCCCTCCTGTTCCAACATGACTGCACACCAGAGCACAAAGCAGCTCCATAAAGACATGGATGAGCCAGTTTGGTGTGGAAGAACTTGACTGGCCTGCACAGAGTCCTGACCTCAGCCTGATCGAACACCTTTGGGATGAATTAGAGCAGAGACTGTAACTCAAGTTCATATGTGTGTGAAAGCAGATGAACAAATACTTTTGGCAGTAAAGGTCGCATAGAGCAGAGAGTGCAAAATGTCATGGCACACCTCATCCGCAGGTTTCTATTTCACTGCTTTAAGTTAGCCCATATTAAAGGAGTATGACTAAATTTTCCTTAAAAAGTACATCAATGATATTCTGTACATTGCTTTATCCTGTCTCTACTGCACCACCTATGGATGGATTTCACTTTTAAACACACTTTTGGGTGGGTCCAGCAGCCAGTGCAGAAGCAAGCTGTGCAGGTTGTGGAGGATGTGTAAGTTTACACTAACGTTTCTGAGAATCTGAAAACAGTGTTTGTTTTATCTGCACAGTCTAAGAAGCTGGGATTTTGTAATATCTCTTCTTTAGTTCAACCTGCAAGTACCAACCTGCTGTTTAAGCACCATATGTTGAATGGTACAAAAAAATGACCACGCCCAGTTACCCTCATGCAAAGCAACATTCCAGGCTGTAGCTGATTTAGGTGCCGTTTACACGAGACCGTTTTCATTTTGAAACGGTGTCGTTTTGATGCGTTTCGCCCTTCTGTTTACACGAAAACAGAGTGAAAACGATGTGTTTCAGAAACGGGGTCCAGAGTGGAGCGTTTCAGAAACGCACCGGCTTGCGTTTTCGTGTAAACACTTGAAACCGGGGTGATTTGAAAACGCTCGACTCGCACATGCGCACTATGGTTGCGACGGCCAGTTTTTCGCGCACGCGCAAACTGATAAACAGTACTCGCGGATTCACGAGTGCTTCTTATGCTTTTCCTGTGTTTTTACCGTTTTGTAATTCAGCGTTGTGTGCAGCAGCGATCCAACCTCATCATCGGTCCACACAAAACCTCTCACATTGGCCGTTTTGTAAGTAATGAACAATTTGCCGCACTACCTACTGTGTCACTCCACGCATGCGCGTCTTGCGTAAACAAACTGCAAAGAGAAAACCAACGCCAACTTGTGGCCTGGCATGGGAACTACATCGTTTTCATCGTTTCACATGTCCTCGTGTAAACGCGGATCGTTTCTGAAACGCCATCGTGTAAACGAAAGGCTGAAACGCATCAAAACGACACCGTTTCCAGTGAAAGCGGCTTCGTGTAAACGGCACCTTAATCTTAATCCAGTTTTCTGCCGCCAGCCTCGAGTCAACCGTCAAATCGCACACAAAAGAGTCTCCACAATCGAAGCAGATCTGTTTTATTGCGTCTGGTCGCATTCTGCAGTATGAAAACCAGCGAGCCTTTCTGCCCATTCGGACCCACAATTCTCTGCTGCAGCTACACGTTCAGCAAGAGAGTCAAAGTTCAAGGATGTGACTGCAGTTGTAGCACATACTCACATAAAAAAGTATAAGGCTTAGAACAAAGTTTGTGTTTTTGCCAGGACAGGATGTTTATGCTTTAGCTTCCTTTGTGGTCCTGCCCTACCACTGCCCTGATAAGCAAAACACATACAGCATGGGTACTGTGTGTGTGTGTGACCTATTCTACACCACAATATGACTTTTAGCTTAGTGAAATGACAAAAGTTTAAGTGATGCTGCAAAAACCATCTCAGTGTTAAATGCCATAACAGCAGCTACCATGCTGACCTTAAGCTCACTGTTTGGCAATTATCCAAAGTTAGATGTGACCACATTATGGATCAGCTCTGTCAGACCTGTAACAAGGAGAGACCTGCACTAATGACTAATGAGGGAGTTAGGTTTTTGGGTTTTAGGTTTTGTTGAACCCGTATGTAATAAACAGCCTGCATCGAATTCTGCTCTTCTCCAGTTATTCTTTGGAAACTTTGTTTCTAAATAAGTTTTATAAAGGCTTCAATCCACATCAGCATTTCAGCCAGAGGGAAATACAGGAGCCCTTAAAATTAAGAGCCAGTGCATGCTTTATTTATTATTACAACAGAAAATCAGAGTAAAATCTTAATAAAAAGCATTTTATTTTCTTTGATTTAAAAAAATGTAGCTATATCCAGCTAAAGCAAGTTTATTTTTTACATGTTAAAAGGCATTCAAATGTATAACTAAATTTTTACATTGATTATTTGAATCCCAAAACACACACAAACAAGCACACATGTTGGTTTTGATTATGTGACATGGGTTTTTGTTGGTACTGTATAATGTATGATATGAATGCCTTACATATCACATATTTATTTCTGAGAAGATCAATATAATATCAATTTTACACAAAAATCAAACAGAATTTGCATGAAAAAAATTTATTCTTATATGTCATCACACACTCAACTCTCTTTCACCATGGCTGAACTTCCTTGTCAGAGACGTATTTTCCATTAGGCTCGACGGCTCCTGGAGGAAGCAGGGCCAGGTACACCGGAGTGATGGCGCCCTCGTCTGGTGACTTTGGGGCACCTGGTGCAGCGATGTCAGTGCGCACCCATCCTGGACAGCAAGCATTCACCAAGACCTGCAAAAAAGAAAAACAAATCCATATCAGTGATGAAAATGAGACTTCAAAAGATAAAACAAACACTTAAAATACATAACACCACACTGTTTAATCTATTACAACAAACGGGAACCCTGAGCAAGATGGGGACAGTTTTTTTTGCAATTTGATTTTAAGTTCTTATATTTTAATTAGTTACCCCGTCATTCGGTCTCTCCTTGGACAGACGACGAGCGTGAATCATGGACAGCACCTTAAAACACAAACAAACACACATTTATAATCAGAGTCTCCAAGAAGGTGGAACCAAAGAAGCATTTCATTCAAACTTTAATAAATCTTTTGGGCACTGGTTTGAAACAGTTGGTTTGCAGGTTGTCATGAGTGTGAAATATCTGACATGTCCTTCAATTTTACTCATTTTAAGACCTCATAGACAAACTTTTCAGTCGTACCGTCACTCCAATCTTAGACACTGCATACGCCATGTCAGGCCAGCCACGTTGTATGTGTTCGCCTTTCTTGGCCTCACTGACAAATCGCTGCATCAGTACCACCAGCTCGTCCTCTGTGATGTCCTCGCTGCGGAAACGCTGCTGGAGCTCTGGGCTGCATTGTTTTAACCCACTGGCACCAATCATGCTGGAGACATTCACCACACGACCTAACACACACACAAAAGATGCTTAAAGTACTCCGAAACCTTCATTCAGTGCTGTTCAGTGTTTGTGGTGTTAGGAGGATTCGCCACTTTGGTCTCCATTAGCTTTGCAGACCTGGATTTGGGCAGTACTTCCCATTTCTTGTGTTAGATTGAATGGAAAGCTAACTGCCTGTCACTACTGCCCTGAAGAAACCCCTTGCATGATGCTACTTCCACCATGCAGCACAAATGGTACTTGGTGAAGAGCTTTTCTTGGTATTTTGGTTAGTTAGCTCCACAGAAAACTTCTGAACTTCTGTTAAAGGGACTTTTAGGTTACAGGTTGCCTTGCTGACAAAAAGGCCCTTCTTGCTTGGTTACTCAGCTTAGACAGAACCAGACAGCTTCCATTTTTTTTTTTCATCTAGGTCACTGAACTCCAGGAAACACTCACAGTTTTAGAAAAGCCTCCCATATCAGGGCCTGATTTCTGTCCTGAAAGGCAATGTGACTTGTGGGACCTTGAATACATAAGGGTGTTTATGTGGGGCCCTGATAGACACATGTCAATCATAATGACAACTGATTAAAGCAAACAGGATGCACCTGACCCCATCTTGAAGCAACACATGAAGTCTAAATACTTTTGTTAAAAAAATGCTTCAACTTTTGATGTTTAATACATTTAAGTGAATTCTAAAAGTGTGTGCTGTGCAGCAGACTGGATCAAGCTCTGCATCTGTACCTCCAGCTCTGACGAGTGGCAGGAAGTGAGTCGACATGTCTCTGGTGGCAAGGAAGTTTGTCTTCAGGATGACCTCTGCCTGGACACCAAATGGAGTTGGGTCTGAGGCTGAAAGGAACGAGTTAACATGTTGTGTCATCCACTTTGATTTTTGCTGCAGTTTCAGATGTTTATGTGGTTCCAGCAGAACATCCATCATGTTATGTTTCTAATTCTACCTTTGAATGCTATTCCAGCATTATTGATGAGAATGTCCACTCCGCCGTACTTCTCTTTAAAGTAGGCAGCAGCAGTTTTGATGCTGTTCAAGTCGTTGATGTCCAGCTGGTGGAACTTGGGTTTCAGTCCCTCTGAGTTCAGAGCCTTCACTGCTTCCTCACCACGACCGCTGCAAAAGGACCAAAAAAGTCTCATTTCCTTTTACTTTCAGTGCTTATCAATTTTTGGATCTGTCTTCCTTTTGATCTTAAAGTCCCACAAACACATTTTTATTTTTCATATTTTAAGTAAAGGGTTTCTGCATTGTTTAACTTTCTATAGTGTGTACCGGGATCAGGACACATATGTATTTAACATATCTATAATCAGTTTAGAGCCATTTTGGTCACAGGCAGGACGGACTGAGACAGGCATGTAGTGATTTACAGCTTGAAAAGAATGGGGGATAAGGCTGGGAAGAGGACCTGTTGCCGCTTTGCACCCTGACTTCTGGTGCTTTTGCTTAATACCTACATTTAACTCTGGCAGTTGCTCATTCATTCATGAATATTACATTTTCCCAAAAGCTTTGAAACCAACATTTCAAGGATTTCAGGGAGACAGCGGTGCTGAAGACTGATGATCATTTCTGCTCAGGATTCTTCGAACTGAAATCAGGAGCCACAAATCATCACCAGAGTCGTATCAATTAGAATTAATTTAGATGATCTGTTTATAAATGGAAGTAGCAGATGACTGCCCCTCCCTGAGCCTGGTTCTGCTGGAGGTTTCTTCCTGTTAAAGGGAGTTTTTCCTTCCCACTGTCACCAAGTGCTGCTCATAGGGGGTCGTTTTGACTGTTGGGTTTTCTCTGTATTATTGTAGGGTCTTTACCCACAATACAAAGCGCCTGGAGGCGACTGTTTGTTGTGATTTGGCGCTATATAAATAAAATTAAATTGTATAAAAATGTTTGATTCCTGTTGAATTTTGACGACTGCCACATGTGAATGCCTTCACATCAGCCCGGTCCTGGTGAGATACCCACACATCTCTGGAGGTGAGGTAAACGTCTCCTTTGAACTGCTTGCAGAGCGCTCGGACGATGGCCAGACCGATGCCTTTGTTACTGCCAGAAACCACTGCTACCTTGGTCGACATGTCTGTACACACACACACACACACACACACACACACACACACACACACACACACACACACACACACACACACACACACACACAGATATCAGCGCATGAAGTCACAAATTAAGCCAGTCTGGATAGCATAAAGCTTCGGGACATTGTCAGGAGAATCAAGGCTTTGTTCTGAGGTGTTTAATTTCTGAACCATTTATATGATTGGAATCTGAAAATACAGCTAATGATAAATATCTGGGTAATGCCTGTAAAGGTTCAGGCTTTAGAAATGAATCCAGGTGTCATCAGTGAACATGTGGTTTTAATAACAGGAAATCAGCATCATGGAGTGAGTGTAACAGTCTGGGAAACCATGAGGCTCCACCATCCCTGAAATATGAGCTACAGCACAGAACAAAAGCTAAACATATCTTGGCTTTGACTATATTTGACTAACATTTCTTTATCGCATCACCCTTTAACAACATTTATCTAAAAAGCTTTCACTCCGCTGTTATCTCTCAGTTGGATTTGTTTATTGAAACATGGTCACCTGTTACAGCCCCAGCAGAGACTTTTTTTTTTTCCCTGTGTGTGTTTTACACTCTGTCTTACGGCTCACCTCATTCAGCAACCGGAGCTAAGGAGTATTTAAGCTCAAGGAGAGCAATCTATCCTCACTTCTCTGACAGTGTGATTTACAGGATATAATGTGACCAGATACGACCCACAGTCTAATGACATCAGTGGATGGAGTATGAAGAACGCAAGCTGAACCTTTAATACGTGCCATCAAACAGAAGATAGTCTGACTGAGATCGTCTTAGTTTATAGAGCAGCAGGAAGCAGGACACGTGAAGGTCAGTCAATCAGTGTGAAATTCACATCATGATTATCTGCACTTGTATAATTTCTATAGTGACCCAGTTCAGGTCAACACTGTGCGGGTACAGGTACGTTAGACTTCATTTAATATTGTCCTGTTTTACCTAAGACAAGAAAACCTAACAGCTGCAATGATTTACATGTGATTTATTGAAATTGAAAATGGCAAGAATATTCTGGAACTGCTGGGATTTATTTTAAAACCCTATATAACCACTGTAATTGCACTGCCCTAATAGCTTTATCATAAAATAAAAAGCATAACTGCCATCTATAATTATCTATATTAATTCAGCATAATCATTAGATACAAAACTTGCTTAGTGATTAAAAAAATGATTTATTGCAAACTAGTTTGTGCATTCAAAGCAGTAAGAGGAAACGTTGAGTGTGCAGGACTCCCACGTGTTTCCCACACTCACTGAAATGGCAGCTCAGGTTCCTTTATGATGTTTTCACCCCCTAAATCCTCTTATCATATTTTAATATTAGTTAGCTTAATTTCAGGGAAAAAGATGTACTCTAATCTGTTCATTTTTAAGATTTACTTACTGGTGGGTTACATCCACAGTCAATTTAGAAACACCAATACCCTGATGTGTGTCTTTGATTATGGGATGAAGCTGGAATACCTGAAGGAAACCTTCAGGGAGAACATGCAAACTGCACACAGAAAGGCCTCAGCCATGACTGAAACCAGGAACTTTGAAGCTGTACCACTACACCACCCTATTTCTATTTCTTGTACCTGTGTCAAAGCACCCCCTGACCTCTGTAGCACTCCTTCAGTGCACCATATATAATCACTCCTGTGCTGCTTTACTATTTCACTGGTTTGTGATTCGCCCCATGATCCTTCAAAGGCCAGGAGACACCTGAGAACCTGAGCAAAGACGGCTGTTCTGATAGTGTGGAGGTCCCCCTTGAATTCTGTCATGGCTGTCTCATAAAAAATACATAAAAAATACCCACAGACATGGACAGTTTCACATTTTCAAGATTCCCTAACACCACGATTTTCCTTGATTTGACCTCATAGATGCAGGCCAAACACACAACAGACTCGGTGTGCAAAAATTTGTAGCATCTGTAGAATATTAGTTTAAACTATATTTTCTTTTTCTTGTATTTTGGATCACATAAATAAAAGTCAAGTTTCAGGTTAAAGGTGATATTTAGGGTATTTTTTACTGCTGTTAAAACCAGTCAAATTTGACCTGGTGGGTGAAAATCATTAACAGCAGAGAAATAATCTGCACAGAGCGTGGACCTGAAAGAGCTCATTAACTCAAAGTCACTTCTCTTATCAGCAGTGTAGGAGAGCTGATTGTAAACAGGTGAGAGTTGCAGTGTCACGATGACGCGTCAAAACAGCAACAAATCAAAAAGATATGCAGCTGGTTTATTTGAAACTATTCTGTTAATCTTCCTGTTTCAGTGCATTTTAGCTATAAAGGAGGACATTTCATTAGTGCAGCTGCTGTACAGTCAGCTAGCAAATGTGCAATAAAAGTACAAAGTGGGTTCTTACTTACTTATGTTGCTGCTGTGATGCTGAATGAAGCTGCGGCCGGACTGAGAGTGCTGCAGAAGAAAATGACTGATATACTGCAAACGATGGGAGGGCAGCTGGGTGGGGTTTTGAACCGTATCAGCGAACAAATAAAAAAAATAAAAAATCTAACAAGTCATTGAATGTTAATAAGTAGCTGATGTACACTGAAAAAAAAATACATTAGTACAGCTGAAAACTGCTGCTGTACCGATTAAAGAGGCAACAGTTTTAATTATAGCGGTTCAATTATAGCCCCAAAAATGGCCAGAAATGGTTTTCTAAGATGTGGATCTTATTACATCAAAAATATCCAACAAAATGAAGAAAGCCAGGCTCGTCTCACAGAGACTCTGAGATGTGGGAGGCAAATTTCTGAATGGGAAGAGGAAGGCTCAGGGAGAAAAAAAAAGGATTATGGACAACCAAATGAGTTTGAGGTGTTTGGATTAAAGAAGGAGAGGAAACGAAACAAGGATGCCGGAGGAGCGTGTGACCCTCCTCCGGCACTCCAACAAGATCATGTTGGAGACGTGATCTTTTAATATCGTCACTCCACTTTGCCGGATCAGGCCTTCCCTGTGAGCGCTACTCGACTGGAGTCAGTTCAAAGGGACAAGAATCCAAAGCAAAGCTCCAAACTACACAAGATCTCCCCAGAGAAGAACCAGTCAGCTCAGTAAGAGGTGCCCATTAACCAACTTGGGGAATGTTTGAGGAAGCATGGGGTGAAATTTCGATGACAGTCAGAATCACCCGCTGTGATTGTTTAATGTAAGCAAACACTGAATATACGACTGCTCGTTTTACATTTTCAGACATCCGAAAGAAAATTTCAGTGACTCCACGATATCCTGTGACATCATCCCAGCAGCTACAGGGCACACAATGGAGACCTTAAGCTTCCTATTGCTGAGTCATCATCCACTGTGCCATGATGACTCAGCAATGTGCCATGACTTTTCATAATTTAAAAAAGAGAAGGTTGTGTTGTGCACTTTTTTTTTTTATCTATTTCATCATTGTTTGATAATATTCAGACGACTCAACTTTATATTTTGAAATTCTTTTATTAATTTTAACTTGAGATCCACATGTTTTATTTAACAAACGGCATGTTGTATAAAACAAGCTTATTATTTCTGAACAATTAGCTTCATCCAGTTATGGCAAGTTTACAAAGTCAAAATATTAAAATGTTTATTGAAGGCAAAGAAAAACAGGCTGAAAACTGAGGTTAGACAGCAATCCAACATTTGATTGATTAATTTTCATACTGATGCATTCAACCTAGCACACGCACACACACACACACACACACTGTTCCCTGGAATAAAATGAATAATTTTGGTTTTATTACCAACACTATTTGGATTAAGTGCTAAACTCTGTCCTAAAAAGCTTTTGTATTGTCAGCATATGTTAAGGGTTTTTGTCACATGTAACTTTAATCCTTTGTATGTGATTTTTGATTTTTGTTACCGCTTATGTGGAAACTCTTCCAGTCACACACTCGTCACCACTTCTGAACCGTCTTCTCAGAGACAAACTGTCCGTGAGGCTCTTTGGCGCCAGGTGGCAGCAAAGCCAGGTACACCGGAGTGATAGCGCCCTCATCTGGTGATTTGGGAGCTTTTGGTCCAGCCATGTCGGTGCGCACCCATCCTGGGCAGCAGGCATTCAACAGGATCTTTTACAAGAATAAAATGTAAAAACAGCAGTGACAATTTAATGGACTCAAAACCACAAAATAATCCTCAAATACATCATTTTTACATCGTATATATTATATATATATATATATATATATATATATTTTTTTTTTTTTCCAGTTACCCCGTCATTGGGTCTCTCCTTGGACAGACGACGAGCATGAATCATGGACAGGACCTAAAAAACATCATTATTAATATGGTATTGATGAAATCTTCAGGACTGTGGTTTATTTTTTAGAATCCCAAAGTGTAAAAACTACTAATCAAACGTACCGTCACACCAATTTTAGACACTCCGTACGCCGTGTCAGGCCAGCCACACTGTTTATGCTCCCCTTTCTTGGCGTCGTCGATGAATCGCTGCATCAGGTCCCCCAGCTCTTCCTCTGTGATGTTCTCGTTGCGGAATTGCTGCTGGAGGTCCGGGTTGCACTGGTTCAAAGCACGGACGCTGACCATGCTGGAGACGTTCACCACACGACCTAAAACGCACAAACGCACACAGAGGGCACTAAAGACGGAAAGAAACGCACGTTTCTTCCTCGAGCTCTTAGAGTCCTATAAATGGCAAATGTGAGCTTTAATGACACTGATATATTTATGTATATAGTGCTTATGTATATGTGTATAGATTTTTGCTATTTTATTTTATTCTATTCTATTTTAGTTTAGTTATTTGTTCTTACTCATCCTTTTCATTTTTTCTCTGTATTGAGCTGCTGTAATGCACAAATTTCCCTGTCGTGGGATCATTAAAGTTTTATCTTATCTTAATGTGCCTCTCACTGAAGTACCATCCTTCTGGCCCCAGTAGCGTCAAAAAAGAAAATGAAAGACGGTGCGCTTTACCGTGTCATCAACGAGATGCTAACCAATGACCCTGCACTGTCCCTGGTTTCACATCAGGTTTTTAAAACATTGAGAAAAGGCTTCTTTTCAGCCCATGATCCTGATATACTATAACTAGCTCATTTTCACAGCCATTGCACCGTAAACTCAAATGTGATCAACAATATTAACTTAATGCTTCACTTAGCTGTTCAAAGACCCTGTGGTTCTTCATGCAGGCTCACTGAGCAAAACAGGTAATAATTTTACCAAATACACCTGCGTTTACCTATAGTGTATCATATTTGTGCCTTCTCTTTGCATGTGGCCTCTGCCCTCCTGCCTGTTACTGAGACATCAATTTCAGAAATCAGTGCTGAAGGAGGTCTCAGTTGCTGAAGCAATCTGGAGGACAAATAGCAGAGGAGGCAGCAGGAGGAGCTATAACCAAGGATGCATGGGTACCTCCAGGTTTGATGAGCTCACTGAAGCAAGTCAGCATGTTTCTGGTGGAGAAGAAGTTTGTCTTGACGGTGACCTCCGCCTGGATGCCAAACGGAGTCGTGTCTGCCACTGAAGAGAGAGCGTTCACATGTCAGTGTGGCTCCAGAGCGCTATAATATACATCAGCCAATCAAGTTCATTACTTTTGAATGCTATCGCAGCATTATTGACCAGGACGTCCACTCCTCCGTATTTCTCTTTGAAGAAATCGGCGGCGGTTTTGATGCTGTTCAGATCGTCGATGTCCAGCTGGTGAAACATGGGCTTCAGTCCCTCTGTGTTCAGAGCCTGCACCGCCTCCTCACCACGGCTGCTGCAAAAGCACCAAAAAAAGAAGAAAAAAAAAATCCTTGTTCATTTTCAATTTGTCTTCAATCACATCACTGACACATTTATCAGCTTAGCTTCTCACTGGGTCTTTCTCTCTCCAATTGTGTCCCTAAAGGTCCTGAATATATAAATTCATGATAAATATGATGAAGTCCCATCACTACTATTGCATTGGAATGGAGAGCAACTTGGGGTTCAGTATCTTGCCCAAGGATACTTTGGCATGCAGCCCAGACCAGCCAGGAATCGAACCGCCAACATTCCGATCAGTAGCCGACCTGCTCTGCCTCCTGAGTGACAGGTGCCCCCACACAGACAGCCAGACTTTATCGGTGCCTGTTTCGCCTCCGTTGTTGCAGGGTGTTTATTTTGACCTTGTTGCTGTTGGTGCTTTTGGAAGCATTTTTCCCTAATTTCTATTATAATTTATCCAAATGAAATAAAACCAATTTATCCATGTTTTATTATAGCCCAAGGGGTGTACTATGATTAATGGGTTAACACGTTAAGTTGGAGTTTTTATGTTTTTTTGAGAGGCAGCTCTCTTTCATGGTTTATCCTGCTTGAATTGCAGCTCAAAGAACAGAGAACTGTTGAGTCTATCTGTAGGCTGTTTATCAGAGAAAATAATGAAAATCAGATTCACTCTGATCTGGCCACAAACCACAGTGATTTCCACGTCCCCTTCATTAGGTTATGGGACAGAGTCACACAGGAACGTCAGGTTTAACAGCTCCACTGAGCTTCGATTCGTGTTGGAGATGAAGAGCAGCAGGAGCACACGAAAAAGTAAAATAACTGGCGTCAACCAGCTTCTGCAGCATTGCCCTCTTGATGCATCAGCAGCACCTGTGTAGCCTTCTGCCATTTTTTTTTTTTTTTAATTCTTTATGGATTTTTGCACTCAATTGGTCAAAGACTGGGGTACAGGAGGAGAGTGAAATGATGCACTAAAAGGCCATTTTTTCCATGAGCATGCTCAGAGCCTGAAGCAGAAACCTTGGATTAACAAACTGCTGTTGGAATAGAATAGAGTGCCTTTATTGCCATTATACAGAATACACAATGAGACTGAATCCCTGTTAGCTCTGACTGGGGTTTTTGTTTTAGTCAAACTAAAGTAACACACAAAAAAATGGCTTTGTTGGACGCTTCATTGTACACCCCCCTCTGGTGTATTCAGCATACAAATTATCCCCCACATATATATTACCCATCTACATTTAAATAAACATATAGATATGAAACCAGGATATTTAAAGTGCACATATGGCAACACTGATCAGCTGCTCCAGGTGTTACCAGGTGAGTCACTTACACATCTCTGGCTGTGAGGAAAACATCTCCTTCAAACTGCTTGCAGAGCGCTCGGACGATGGCCAGACCGATGCCCTTGTTACTTCCTGTTACCACAACAACCCTGGTTGACATGTCTGTCCAAAAAAGAGAGAACCATCAGCGCACAAATGCCACAGACTCACACTGGTGAGGAGTGGGTGTTAAACTGGAAGCTGGGAGCAAGGGTCTGGCAAGCATGGGTTATTTAAGGAAAAATGAAAGTTTGGTGACATCATCAAGCTGATGTTTAATTAAAATATCCTGGGGGGTTTTTTTGTTGTTGTTTGTTTTTTTTACACTAACTGTAAAGTAAAATTCAAGAAATCTCTAAAAATATTATATCTAAATGTGTCCTAACAACATGGATACAAAAGTGTCACAGTGCTGCAGTGTTACACAGCTGTGGTCACTCAATTGTTATTTCCATTTGTGTGAGAAAATGTTACCAAATATGATGTTTAATAAGGAAAATTATTTCCCGGTAAAAGAAAAATAGACAGTCCCAAAACTTTAGTGCGTCCATAGCCGGTAGGGTAGCCCAGCTTTATTTTAGTTCACCTGATCCAGGTGACAGAGGAAGAAACTAAGCTACAGTCTCTAAATACAGGTAACAGGACAGACTGGTATCACCTGCATACTGCTGTTGGCACTGGGCCCTCACTTGCGAGTTTTCTGTGAACGTTTCAACGGTTGTGCTTGCGTTCAGCTAAATAAAGGAAGGCGTTCCCGCTTCCACTCCAGTCTACCTCCACCCAACACTGCGGTCACAGTGTCCCTGTGCAGGTGTGCTACACGTCTGAAAGAGAGTTTCAGGACGGCCGCATTAAACATGGTTAATAAACTGCTCTGCTCTGTCAGCGCTTTGAAGGCAAAGTGGAAACTAGATTTGCTGAGTCATGCTGACAAGTTAAGAGAGAAATTTTGGGGAAAAAAAATCCAAATATACTGCTTTAATAATTTAAGGGGTGAAACACTAAATTATAAACGTATATCGCAGCTTTAAAAGCCAGAGCAGAATGAAGATCAAATCATTTTATTATGAATTATATTTTGGAAAGGAGCCGTGCGCGTGCGCGCGGTCACGCGGTTGGCTGGAACGCACTTCAGTCGCGAGACAAACGCTCGAGAAACACGCAGATTAAGAGCAAACAGCACGTGACTGCAATTTAAACCATAAAATTAATCAACTGTTAACGCTTCCTGCTGATAAACGCTTTATCCGTGAGGGGACCTTTCAGCTGCGGCTCCTTTCTGTTACATAACGCTTATACACTAACACACAACTCTCCGACACCTCTTTAAATCTACCACAAACAAAACAAGCTGCGGACACGCGAACGATACAATGGGAAAAGCGGCCTCTCACTTACTGAAGCTGCAGTTTGGTGCTGAATGAAGCTGCAGACGAAAATGTTTGAATATTTGGAAACCGAGAAAAGTGGGGCGGAGTTTTGCGCAGGCACAGTGCGCATCTCCGGAAAAAAAACAAGTGGAACACGTGGGTTGGGTTTCTGGAGCAGCTGTGCGGTGTCGACAGTTTGATCATATTTGGGTATTTCCTCTGTTTGGATCGGCTTTCAGGAAGCTTTTAGGACCAGCTGATAACCAATTAGAGTAACGCAGCTCGAGATCACTGAAGCTGGTTTTGTGTAGCACCTTTAACATCCATTTGTTTTATGTTTGTTTAAAGATGAGTGTGTGTTTATTGCGTGTCTGTTTACCTACCAAAAGGGGTCGCGGGTCGTGATGGGGCCATGAGAGGTCACAGCCACAGAGCTGGACGAACTGCCCGGAAGCGGAGGCAGAAGAATGAAAGCACCGTCCGGTCAGGTACCGACATGCTGACTGCTGTCACTGCAAATGTTTCCGTGCTGTATGCTGGCTCAGCACTGACCGGTGTGCCCGTCTCTTTCAGTCTCTCTGTGTCACCAGCCGCAGTTTGTGAACCTGCTGAAGTTTCTCCACCAAAGAGGATTTTGCTCCGCGCTGCTGCAGCCTGCCCTCTTCTCTGGTACCGCGTCCTGCTGCCTCTTCCATAACCTCAGGAGTCTTATAGCCTGAAAGGGACAGTTGTTCATTTTTTATTGGGTCATTCTAGTGTTAGTCAGTGCTTCCCACCTCACCTTCTTCAGGTTTTTTTTTTTTTAAACAATATCTGTATTCACTTAAGCCATGCCGAGTTTGACCTTCATCCTGTGAATCTTTTGAGTTAAAGGTTCTCACAGCACATAACTGTGGTTTTAAATGTTGTGCTTTTTACATATTTCACGTTATTCCAGCATTCTTGAGACCATAACTTCAAAATGTCATAAGTACAGGAGCATCCCAATCACTCCATGATTGGGATGCTCAGAGGCTGGATCACAGCCTCTGTGATCCAGGCCCATCTGTGAGCTGAAAAATGTCTTCAGGACCTAAAGTTATTGTGATCAATATGATTATGTCCAAACTACAGAACATGTGAACATCAGCTCTAAGCTGCATTCACGAGTACTGAAATATTACCATATTAGATAATTATTTTGATACAGAAGGAATCCTGGCTAGAAGATGAGACAGGTATCAAAATATATGTAAGATTGAGATCTTGGATAGTTATCCACCCTGCTGATAGGAGCTCTTGAGCCTCAGCTGAAGGCTTCAGGGGGAACCTTTTTCAGGCTTGGTTGATTTTATATAGAATGATCCTGAGTAGGCTTTCTGTTAGTGGCAGTTTGGACCAATCAGAAACACCACTTACAGAGAGATGTTTAAATGTACCCTCTGTCTCTTCATACAGACACCGGCAGAGGACTGCAGGCTCTCCAAACCATAAAGGTAATCCAGCTTCCCTAAGCCAGGGTCCAAAGTAACTTTGGTGGTGCTCGTGGTAGACGACCAAGTTAATAAGCACATTGTTTTATTTGGATGCATGTTCTGTAAAAGGAAATCATAAATATTTTATTTTGAAGATCACACTGTACAAACTTAAGGCAACAAACTGGAAGTCACTGAGAGGCTCGTTAGAGTCCAGGATCCAGTGCAGTACAGCAGGACACTGATGTTCCAGGGTTAAATTTTCTCCCTGTATCTGTGTTTGTCCATCAGCCCGGTCAGCTGGTTATTTCCCTGCCAGAGTCGTGCCTCCTCACGACCTCCGCCGTCCTGGACGGCTACCTGGGACGCTACATCAAGAGGTAAACATATCCCAGTATTTCCACACACTGTACAGCCTGTGGGATTTAATCTAGAGTTGAATGTAGAGTGTTTGATAAGTTAGCACCTGCTCAGACTCAGTGTCAGGAGGATTCAGCAGATGGTTCAGTTTTTCAGCCAGAATTAGATCAAACTAAACTGTCACTGATTTTCTCTCCACAGCTGGAAACCCCGTCTTTCTCCCCTCTTGGCACTCTGTGTCTTCTTGGTGTGTGAGCGGCACAGAGGAGAGGCCTCTGATTGGTTCCCTTACATCGATGTGCTGCCCACAGCTTACACCTGTCCCGCCTGTTTCAGCGATGATGTCATGGCTCTTTTGCCTACTAGTGTGCAGAGGCGGGCCTTAGAGCAGAGGGAGGCAGTGAAAGAAATGCACTCCTCCAATCTGGAGTTTTTCAGGTGAGTGCAGTCAAAGCCAGGATTGTACTCCCGTGTGGATCACCTCCAATCATCTCTGATACTCTTTCACCTTTCAGTGTGAAATGCATTTGAATACAAGTCGTTATTCACATCAGTCTTCTTGTGTGAAACGTGAACGATGAAGCTGAGATTGATTTATTGGTTCAGGTCCCTGCAGCCAATCCTGAGCCAGCCCGCGGAGGATGTTTTGACCTATGAGGCACTGAGGTACACAGTTTCTTTCCTTCTTATCTTTCACCATATGAACAGTTTACACCAAGACTTTAATAAATGACAGTACTGTCAGGTAACTAAGCTCCTCCTCCAGGTGGGCATGGTGTAGTGTCAACACGCGCTCCGTCTTCATGTCCCATCCTTCAAACAACTTCCTGTCTGGACCGGATAATTATGCTTTAGCTCCCTTTCTAGATCTGCTCAACCATCGGCCTGACGTGCAGGTAACCTTCATACTGCAGCAGAAACTCTGTAGCTGCTGAGATTGAACTGATCGGACTGGCCATTTCTTTTGCCAGGTAAAAGCAGGTTTTAATGACGTGACGAGATGTTATGAAATCAGGAGTGTTTCCGGGACTCTGCGTTACCAGCAGGCCTTCATTAACTACGGCTCCCACGATAACCAGCGGCTGCTGTTAGAGTACGGATTCGTCGCCCCCGCCAATCCCCACAGTGTGGTCTATGTGGACACAGGTAAATGGATCAGGAGACGCTTTTACTTTTACTCTGAAAAAAGGGCTCTGCTGGTCACAGCTGATTTTTTTTTTTGTTTGTTTTGTGCTCTTTCTGATTCAATATATAATTAAAGAATATTTGGATTATATAAAAAGTTATTCTCCTGTAGATAAACTTTTCCTATTTAAATATCCCCCTGTTCTGCCTCCTTTTTGTTCAGTTCTGATTGCTCTGTATGAATATTTGGCTGTTTGTGAGGGGGAGGCAAAGAGAAGGAAAAACAGTCTTGAGTATTTAACCCTGGAACACTAAAATTGGGTGGTTTTCACCCACGTGAGGGATTACTTGTACATACACTGACCTCATTATTGGAAACCTACGAGAAGCTACCAGCGTAACATTAGAGATGTAACAGAAAATAAGGAAAATAGCAGTAGGTCCACTTTAAAACTGCTCGGGCTGAAAGATTTTTTTTCACTGTGGTTCCTCAGATCTGCTCTGTGATGTTTTAAGAGGTGACAGAAGTTTGGCTCAGAAGATCAAGTTTCTCAGAGAGAACGAGTTCCTTCAGTAAGACTCCATTTACATACTGACTCATCAGTAAACAGGAGCAGTGCTCATCTTAGTTACAGCTATATGCAAAGATGTCTTCTGTGCCCCTCCTGCCAGCAATCTCACCGTGTCCAGTGAAGGTCCCAGCTGGAGGCTGATGACGGCTCTCAGGCTGCTGTCGCTGCCACAAACGCTGTAGTAAGTCTCCACTTCCATTCCTAATCAGTTTATCAGTGTGGTATCTGTGTAACGATGAACTCTGAACCTGTGTGTGTGTGTGTGTTTTCATAGCCACCAGTGGAAGGCAGTGTTACTCGGTCAGCTGGTGTGTGAGGAGAGAGAGCAGTGGAGTGTCTGGGCAGCTAAGACTCTCTGTCAGCGACTACTACAGGACACATGTAGAGCTCTAGATAAGGTGCATGCACATAAACTTAACTCTGTGGCAGCTTTTCATTACAGACTGATTAGTTTTTTTCACATTAACTGTGTGTTTAGGTCTCACGTCTCCTCCAGCAGAGTGAGCAGCCAGTCAGGGAGCAGCTAGATGTGGTCAAGTCACTGCGACAGGAGGAGAGGTGCATCCTGGGAAGCTGCCTTGAGGCACTGGAGGACTCACTCAGACATAATGACAATCTGCTGTTGGGTCATCCTGATGTTGGCGCTGTGAGCTGACATCTGATTGGTTGTCTGGCTTGACAGCTGCTACACTAAGCAGTGCGATTGGCTGAAGTGATTTCTGTGGCGCGTGATGGCTGAAAAAAAGCAACTTCTCCAACCAGAGGGTTACGGGTTTGATTCCAGGAAGGCTGAAAGAACCTCTGCCCTCTGTTGCCGGGTCTCATCACCACCAGCTTAACTGCTGTAAACAAAAACATCACTGTTACCTCCATGAGAGCAAAAACAGCAGAAACCCAGGAGAGCTCAGTCCTTTAGACGGAAGGGATGCTTCTCCAGTTTTTTAAAGTTGTTGTTTTAGGTTTTTATTTTTGCTTTATTTTGTAGTAGTTTGTTTTTTAAAGAAGTGTGTTTTATTGAGTCAGATGAAACCTTGCGTATTCTGAAAGAAATATTAAGTGAGGTTTGAATGATCAAACAGACTTTAATGTGTTTGGATTTAAAGAGATTGCTCTGGTTTTCTTTTGCAGTGTAAAGTCAAACTGTTCAGGTGAAAGACTGACACACGTCTGGGGGCTGAAACCACACATGTGTTAACTGTATGGTTAACAAGTAAAAACAGTGACTTCATTGTGACAGAGTGTCACTGCAGAGAGAGGTGATCCTGCTGAACTGCGTGCCGTTTTCTTTTCGCTCTGATCGGTCGGGTCAGAGTTGAACGACAGCCTTTTTCTTCGGGTGACGCTGGACAGTCTCCATGGCAACTGTGGCTTCATAGAGAGGGACCGCCTCCTCGGGCTGAGGCCTGACGAGACAGACGAGTTGGATTTGGTCAGAGTTAGGCTACTTACACACCAAGTTACATTTTCATTTAAAAACAGTCTCAGTGCGGACGGGCTTGTAGCAGCGCCGGAGAAATAATTACCGCCTACGCTAACGTGACAACACGAGCTCCTGCAAAGTGACGGTGAAACATTAGAACTGCATTTTCATGGCGATGGGAAAGGAGCACCCACACTTGAATGTGTGAGCCTAGCGCTAATGCTTTGGCTCCATTTATGTGACGGATGAGACAGAAATCAGAAAGTGATCTTAAAGTGCCAAAGCAGAGTGAATGGCAGGTGTAGACAGTAAAAGTTGCAGGTTTAAAATTAAAACTAATGTGGGCGAACCTTTACACTAAACTTTGAAATGTGTGCAAGAAAAGATATGAACTGTAAACACCACATGGCCAAAATATGGCCTGACGGCTGAGCCTGGCATGCCTGGCATGCCTGCCATTTTAATCCTCTGATGCCCTAAAAACAGGGGTGTTAAACGTGAGGCTGGGGGCCATAATCGGCCCACTAAAGGGTCAAGTCAGGGCAGCTAGCTGGCTTAATGTGTTAAAACTGCAGTGAAGTCTATGTTATCCAGATTTGGTCTTCCCAGTGAAGGCATGCCAGCATTACTACACAAACACGTATATTTGCAGATTTGAGAAGTGGTTTGAATGAGAACACGAATATTTCTTCATTTCCAAAAACTCTCCATGTTGGTTTAACGGTGATTATAACGGGGTAAACCATATTGAGACAAAAAGTAAACATTTAAACAGACCTATTGTAAAGCAGTCTGTTATTTATGGATTGTAGTCTAACTCAGCACTATTCAGTCATGTTTCAGTTATTCAGAGTGCCGCCCTTTGTGAACTTGATGATAGTATGATCCCACTGAGAAATGTTGTCCAGCACTCCTTAAAACTATAAACTGGATTTTGAGGTTACCTGAGTACTCCAGCTGATATCTTCTCTACAATATCCTTAAGAATATCTGCAAAAGTCTGTTAAGGCCTCATAAAGTCACGTCACAGGGTAAGGGGTTTTAGATGCTGCGAGAACAGGATACGAAGGTATCTTCCTTGCTGCGATGATGATGCTGTCCAGACTTCAGGGTTGAGGAAAGACACACAAGCTGATTTTAAATGAAGTAATCTGCAGTCTGGAGGATCCAACTGCAAAATCACAGACAGAGCAGAGTGAAACGTTCAGACACTTTAAAGCCACAGGAGTTATGAGTCGTCTGAAATAAAGACTTTTTAAAAAAGCGATTTAATTTAAATGAACATTTCCATGTTTGTTTACTTGAAAAGACAAATCAATACATTAAAATTACAGAAAAAGATTTTGGATACAGGATCGTAAAAATAATAAATTATGAAATTATCACCAAGATGCAACTTCCGTGTCCAACTCCAGCTCACCTGCAGGTTTTGGTGGGATGTGACCCAGTGCCCGCCCACTCCCAGCACACTGATGATGTCATGTTTGTGTGCAAGTAGTTTCTTCTCCTCTGGGTCCCCTTCCTCCTCCTCCCCGTCATGCAGACGAACTACACACACAAAAGGAAACAGAGGGCTTTTCTAATTGGTCTGTTTGGCCTCCTGCCTGTGACCCTGAAGCCAATCTCAGCATCATCGTGGAGGATGCATCAATTTTTAAAAAGCAGGAGGAAAGAGGAACGAGTATGGACACAGCTTGCCAGAGGTGCCACGATCGAGGAAGCACAGATGTACCCTCGACATATAAACCGGTGCAATACACACCCTGAATATACAAACAAGGGCAGGTGGATTATATTAAGAGATTATAGTACTGATGGGTCATTTCATCATAATTAATCCAAAAAAAAAACAAAAACTTCTAGCATTCAGCTGATTTGGACTTTTAAAGAATATCACATGCCGTGTTTTCTGCAGGACTTCTAATCTGTAAGAGATCGGACATCCAAATATTGCAGGAACTTCAAGCAGCCATCATTCTGTTAACTTGAGCTCCAGTCCTGAGAGATCCTGACACTGAATTACATTAATGACCTTGCTCGATTGGTTTTCTAGATAATGGAATATTAAAATGGCCCCTTTAAAAAGAAATAAATAAATGCTAGAAAAACATCTCTGAACACTCCAACCTTCATCCAATGAAGCTTTTTTTTTTTTTTAATGACAGCAGGGAGCATAATTCTAATTAAGAAGTCTGTACACAGAAACTACCAGCTCAGGTGGGAATTTTTTTCCTCGTGTCCCCATTTTGATAAATTGAGATGGAATGACCCACGTGATGGACCGGATAATCCATTTTGCGGGTTCAAAATTTAATTGCTCCTTTTTATTGTCTTTTTTTTTTTTTTTTTTACCCATACGACTTGTTTTGTTCTGTGATTATTTTTTTAGCTATATTGTTTTTCATGTTTTGACTGCTGTATCACAGTCATTTTCCAACTTTTTGGATAAATAAAACACAGATGGGTGATGCAGCTGTGAAAACGATGGCTCCGTTCTCATCACGTCTCTTCCTCACCTCCCCCACTCACATCTCTGCTGAGGAGAGGAGGTGAGGAAAGGAATCAAGGACAATCTGAGAAATGCATAGAGTCGAGTCTAAATTTGAACACTTTTTTTTTTGTTGTTGTTTTTTACCTCCAGAGTCAACGACCACATCCACTCCCAGTCCTCCCGTCTCCTCCATAACTGCCGACAGCAGGTCTGAGGAGTCGTTATAAACCGGAATAACTCTGGCTTCACACAAAAAGACACACAAACATGATCAAACGAGTCACTGTAACTCATAATACATTTAAAACTGAGAAACCTCCACTAAATGAACCTCGTATCCAGAGCAAAAGTCTCATCAACTGCTTGCAGTTTTCACTAATATCCACTTGGTGGCAGCAGGTTTTAGAACAAAAATATTCCTGTAGACTCATCCTGCCATTAATTATGTTACTAATCAAGCAAGGACGCAAGGCAAGTCAGTGGGAAAGAGATGGAGAAAAAGATCTCACCTACTAAAGGATCCTGAACACCTGAGGAGAATATGAAGGCGGGAAGACGGGAATAGGATGCAGAGATAAAAACAGGTTGAAAGCAGATAATATGAATATGAAAGGAATGACAAGGGCAGATTTCAATGTGTAAAAATGTGATTTTGAAGAACAGTGGTGAAGTTTTTGAAAGCGAGCTACAGAAACCTCGACCTAGGCCGGCACACACCTACGCTGGGCCGAAGCTGCTCCAGGAAAGCGTGTTTCTGTGGCGAGTGTGACGTCGTCAGCACCTTCACCCCGTGATAACAAGCCAGCTGGATACACATGAGGCCAAAAGACTTCACAGCAAGAGGAGATGAGATCATTACCCGTGCGCGCACTCAAACTTGAGCTTTGCTTTTCAAGGTCACATGGTTTATATTGTGTGGTTTTACATACGCTGGCTCCGTCCATGACCAGGAGTGTGTGTCCGGCCGCCATGCGAGCATGTGTGTGCAGAGCAGTGTAAGCACAAAGGCCGTCACGCAGCGCTCCTGCCACACACGCCGAGCTGAGCTTCTCCGGCTTCTGAACTGTAATCACAGAAAAGCAGACGCTCACTCAACAGCTTTTTAATGAGATTTATTTTCATGACTTCAAGTTTTGCGGAAGTTTATCCATCCATCCATCCATCATCCATCATTCATCCATCCATTATCCATCATCCATCCATCCATCCATCATCCATCATCCATTCATCCATCATCCATCTATCCTCTTCTGCATAAAATTCATTTTCACTCATCATCTGAATTAAATCTGTCTGCGTAGAAGGCGATGTTCTCGCCCTTCTTCTCCAAGGATTCTTTTCCAGGTGCTTTTATAACTCTTTCAAACTGCCTACGCTGCATATAAAATTCAAGAGGTGGACAACAACCATCAAAATAAAAACATTCAAAAACAGAAGCATTCTGTCTGGGGTGCCTCTGTGTGGAGTTTGCGTGGTCTCCCCGTGTCTGTGTGGGTTTTCTCCCACAGTCCAAAGACATGCAGTTACTGCGGTTAGGTTAGCTGGTGATTCTAAGCTGCTCATAGGTGTGAGTGTGAGTGTGAGTGTGGATGGTTGTTTGTCTCTCTGTGTTGGCCCTGCGACAGGCTGGTGACCTGTACAGGGTGTACCCTGCCTCTCGCCCTATGACAGCTGGGATAAACTCCAGCCCCCCACCCCCACAACCCTGAACTGGATAATTGGAAGAAGATGGATGGATGGATGAAAAGTTGGAGAAATAAATTCCACATTACAAAAGGTGTTTGTGTGCATCTCACCTAAATAGTGTTCATCCATGTCAATGACCTCACAAAGTCCAGAGCAGGGAGAGTCCAGGGGAAGGATACCTGAAGAGGGAAGATCACCGGAAATATTTAATATGGGAAACATGGAAGCAATAAAGTGAAAATAAATCTGGTTGTTAATGTTATTATTGTCTTTATTTTTGCGCAAATCAAGACTTAAATTAAGAGTTAAACTTATTTTGTTGCTATGGATATTAGAAATAAAATCAATAATCAAAGATATCACAAAACTCAAGTAATTATCTATTCTTAAAGAGGTTCAAACTTATAGAAATTCCTACCATGCAGTCCTACACAGAATTCCACCTGCTCTCTCTTACCTACACTGAGTTTTAAGTTTGAGCCCTGAAGTCTGGATTCTTATTTGCACGTGCCCAGAATTTCTACAGAAATCATCCTACCTACGACTTCATTCTCCGGCTGAAAGAACGTAACTTTGGGACCAACTGTCAGGGGAAAAAACACACAAAAAATACAAGCAGTGAGCCTAAGGACTCTCACTCACTCAGCACTAAAACACACACACACACGTGTATTTATACAATAAAGCAGCTCAAATGACAATCGTGTCTGTGCGTTTGCAACCTTGAAGGACGACCCCGGCCACCTCTCTGCCGACAGGAATGAAATCTGTCTGCATCCCCATGTCTCTGAGCAGCTGCAGCAGACACAAGCGGAGTGGTGAGGCATCATCACTGATGCACTGATCAAATGTTTCAGTTCAGTTTAAGTCAATTCAGAGGCAACAAGTGGCGTGAAAGTTAAGAAACAACACTGTAGGTAAGGGGTGCCAAGAGCATGACATACACACACAAGTGATATTATATATAAAGAATTTAAAATGCTTTACTGCGATGACTGCATTTGAATTTTGAGGCGTTCATCGTTGAGGTTCATTTCTGCATTATGTAAAAAAAAAAAAAAATCTTCCATTCATTATTCCTTCATCAAGGTTTAAATTCAGGCTGATGTGATTGTCAGTAATTTACACAGAAACTACCAGCTCAATAGTGTGAACTTTGCTGGAGACACGGAGCAGTTAGACTCTGTACATTCTGCTGGGATCGCTTTCATTAAAATCCCCTGGGGAGGTCACAGGACTGACTCAGTTTGTTTGTTAGCAGGATTACTACTGAAGACTTTTACCACACGTGGGACTTGGCCCGGCTCAGAAGTGATTAACATTTGGAGATGTTCCATCTGGATGTGGGAATTTTAGAAAGGATTATTTTCCAAAGTGCAGAACTGAAATTAGACATCATATTTTCACATACGAATAAAATTGAAAAGAAAAAAAAAATCATGAAAATTCATTAAAATTTAAAAATTAATCAGAGACTCAATTCATGTCTGATGCAGAGGGATTTGGTGGAGGTATGCAGTCTCAGACTCCCCCAAATTTTATCCTTTTTTTTTTTTTTTTTTTGCAACCCTGGATTGGACAAGCAGATGAAGATGGATAGATGATTCCTTTTCAGAGCTTCAGTTTGGGCCAAACTAACCTGCACTATAAATAAACTACTGTAAAGGAAAAACTGGGAAATAAAAAGAAGCTTGGACTGTTGAACACCCTTCATTTCTGCCTTCACTGCTCAGCCACAGGCCTCGCACTGTTGGTACCTTAAAGTCCAGTGGGCTGAGTCCACACGCCTTCACCTGAACTCTGACCTGATGGCTGCTTAAGACATCTGGGAGAGTCTGGAGAGAAACACACAAAGCTGCTCAGTGCAATAATAGTCACAAGCAAAACAAATGTAACAATGCTGGAAAATGTATTACTTTGTAACTAAGAAAAACATTATGCATATATTTAACACTTTCTTCCTCTAAATGTTTACCTGCCGCATGAACAGGGGCTGTTCCCCAATATATTTACACCTTGACAAGGTGTAAATAATATCATTCAGACTGAGACTAGTCAGGAACAGCGAGCTGAACATGCAGATTAAATAAGCACATTTCATTTGCTTTTCTAATCAGTGGTTCCAGTACTGACGTTCTCCGGTTATTCAGCATCAACCTCGAACTCACCGTTTCCTGGATGACGAACTTGGGGTCGGCATCACTGACAGCTCGGCAGTACAGACCTTTCATAACGCTGCAGTTTTTCATCAATTCCAGACACACAGAGCGACGATACCCAAATATTATAACGTGAGTGACCGAAGGAACCCTCTTCCTGCAACACAGGAGAGACCACACGGATAAACGGAATCAGCTGACCTCCTCTTCTTCGTTTTGTGGCTGGTGCCGCTAAAAGTATACATTATCGCCCCCTACTGGAGTTTATGGCATGGATGACTCTTGGTACATAACAAAAGAATAAGATCATATTTTAAAGACAGTCATGATTAAGTATCATACAGAAGACGAACAAGAAGAAAATTAAACAACAAAAGAATGAGTCACACACAAAAATCTTACATCTTATGGGATGAAAGACCATGTCTCATACAAAAGTCAGTGAACTACAACCAATACCAAAGAAAAACTCAGCTAATGTATTTATTTCTACATTAATTAAGGTAGTTTTATTTTTCTGCTGTTCTGTTTTGCTATGTTTTATTTTACGGTATTGGTTAAGTCTTAGACATATTAATTTGATTTGTAACTACTAAAAAAAAAATTACCCGTCTAATAAGCTGGCAAACTTGTTTTAAGTTACTGCTAAGTTTTTTTTTAATTTATTCTTAAAAAATATGCGTGGTTTTGTTTTTGTTTTACTTTGTTTAGTTTAGTTTTGCTTTGTTTTGTTTTTGTTTTATTTTTCCCCTCAAACAGCTGCCAGCAGGAGCGCTGCTAATCCGTTTATTTCGCAGAGAATCCCGATGATCCGGACAAGAAAACTGCTCTCGCGAGGTTACGTCGATATACTTTAAACTGATGGGACATCTCGCGATATCTCAGGAGCGTTACCCCATTTTCCAGCTGTCCCTCAGTCGGTCAGGATTCCACAGCCACGGAAGATTCACCGGAAAGGGTTTTAGTGATAAACCAACAAATTTTGGGGGGAGAGACCACATTGTATGGTCACATAAGCACGCAACGGGCTACTTCAGACAGCATTCAACGATGGAAAGTGAACTATGAGGTAAGAGCGAAGTGTACTGTGGGTGATGTGAAAGAATGTCCCTGAGCGGGCTGGCGTTAGCTGCTCACTAGTTAGCCTGCTCGCTAGCTGCACTGACAGCTTTCGAGCCATTAGTTGGACATTTTTCCTCGCTTGAGTGAACTCCCGTCAGCCTCCGTCTGCGATAATCACCAGTTTAAGGAGGTGCCTGATATTAGTCTGTGATACGAGAGCGGAGTGTCAAGAAACTGAGACGATGCTATCCACCCACTACTAACAGCTAACCTGCATGCTAATGTTAAATCACAGCATCCGCACTGCTTGTCTGCGACCTAACGTTTAATTCCGCCGGCGTGTTCCTGGTGTTTAGCTGGAGCCTCGTTAGTAGCCGAGATTAAGATGATGAAGCGACAGTGCTGACGGTGCGAGGTCAGAAAGCCGCTCTCAGGGTGGAGGTGTGTTCGGTTAGCCTGGCGTTTGCTGACACATACAAGTCTGGATTTTAGCCACACTGCCTGTCCAGTCAAAACAGCCTCTGAGTACCTGATCATCAACCTGAAAGCACTTAAATCGCTCGTGTGCGTTGAGTGACACACTTAGTCTTTTGGCGAGTCCAGCTGAGCTGATGCAGGAAGTGATGAGGTATTGCCAAACACATCTTTCCTGTTACTGTAAACGCTCTTTACCCGGAGAACTTGGCACACTCCCTCTGCATTAGAGGAGGTGTAACATCAGCATTTTGATTGACAAGGCTTACTAGGGTACATCCGCACGGACCGGTTTCCATGGTAACGCGGATGCTGACTGGCCTCGTGAAGGTCGGAGGATTGCAGCTTGTTTGACTCCGGTGTTGATTGAGAAAAATCTACTCAGTAATGCTTTGACGTTTATTTATTGATTAGCGGATGGAAAGAAAATGAACTATTGTGCAACAAAAGTGAATACACCTATGCTCACTGAAATAAAACCGAAACACTGAAATAACCTATCCTATCAGTGTGAACGTGGTTATAAAATCGACTTTGAGACACCAGACTTTTCTCAGTTATCTGTATGTCTTCATCATGATTCTAAATGACAGAGCATTGCCTGAGGAGCTGAAAACTGTGGCTGTGAATGCACTATCTGGCTGTGAAAAACAGATGGGTGAATGTGTGACATGGCAGAGGAGACTTCTTAGACAGTGTGAAGGACAATGGATAGCATCAGATGCGGTCCAGCACTTTTGGCATTAACCTGGTCAAGACTGCAGCGAAAGCAACATCCTGACGGTGAAGTGTAAAAGTGGGAGTGCAATTTTTATGGCGCTGCGAGAGTTCAAAAGTTGTTGAGGACATGACATGGACACAGCAAACACTGGTTGACAAGGTGACTCTCAAGATATTCCAACATGATAATTATCCAGAACACACTGCCGGCATCACATATGTTCTTTTGAATAAAAAAAAAGAGAAACCAATGCATTGAATCCTTCCATCTTTGGCTGCATTTTAAGACTAAGGTCAAGCAGCACAACCAAAGGAAAAAAAAAAACAGATTTTTCTCTAACTAGTAGTAAGTATTGACAGTAAGTATAAACCGTTTTTTTTAATTACAGAAGAGCAAATACACTACTGCTTAGCACTGAAAGGCGATGACTTCTGGGCTTGTTTGACATTTAAGTGATATTCCAAACATTTTTTTAATGTTGTATATGTGTGTGTCAAATCCTTTAGTTCCAGTGTTAGTCACACATTTAGCAGTGTCAAAGCATATAATTTAATGAAGAATTTAATCTATATTTCAGAAAGTTCAAACGTTTACCTGTAAGCAGAAAAAAAAAAGGTTCATAGGGTTCAACAAGTACAGCTGTTTTCAGGAGGGCAATTTTATGTTCTCGCCATAAATCAGGACCGTGTAGTAACAGTTTGTTCCAGTGTATCCCAGAGCTCCGTTCAGCACAGTCAGTTGTTTGTTTGTTTTATTTTTTTAATTGCAGTCCACTTTCAGAGGGGCAGAAAACACAATATAATCCATCAACAATGAAAAAGTTTTTAGATGACTTGATTGTGTGTGCGTGTGTGCGTGCGTGCGTGCGTGCGTTAGGAAGGAAAGGATTCCACATCGTTTGATGGAAATTAAAATGATCAACCTACAGAGGGCTGAGTTCAGTGTCATCCCAAAAGTCAAAGTGAAAAATTATACAGCAGGTTAGTCAATTTTGCCAAAATTTCATTGCAGCAACTCAAATGGTACTCAGCAGTTTGTTTGGCCGCCACAATATTTGTATGCATACCTGACGACTTCGGCGCATGCTCCTAGTGAGTTAACCGATGGTGTCCTGTAGGATCTCCTCCCAGATCTGGACCAGGGCATCACTGAGCTCCTGGACAGTCTGAGGTCCAATCTAGCAGCATCGGCTAGACTGAAACATAATGTCCCAGAGGTGTTCTGTGGGTGGGTCAGGCGAGCGTGGGGGCCAGTAAGTGGCATCAGTTCATTCATCCTCCAGGAACTGCCTCAATACTCTTGATACATGAGGCCAGGTGTTGTCGTGCACCAGGATGAACCCAGGACCCACTGCACCAGTATAGGGTCTGACAAAGGGTCCAAGGATTTCATCCCAACAACTCCAGACTCTTTCATGTCTGTCACATGTGCTCAGGGTGAACCTGCTCTCATCTGTGAAAAGCACAGGGTGCCAGTGGTGGGTCTGCCAATCCTGGTATCCTATGGCAAATGCCAGTTGGGCTCCACGGTGCCGGGCAGTCAGCACAGGGCCCACTAGAGGACGTTGGGCCCTCAGGCCACCCTCATGAAGTCTGTTCCTGATTGTTTGGTCAAAGAGTTTCACACCAGTGTCTGCTGGAGGTCATTTTGTAGGGCTCGGCAGTGCTCATCCAGGGTTCTAGCCAGAAAAAATTCACAGACCAGCAGTACTGGAGGATTGGACAACTGGGGTGGGGGTGGCAGAGTTCCCGGGCAACCGCTTACTAGTGCTAATAGCTGAAACGGATTAACAACCCCCTCTGCTACTTAACTGTATTACTATTATATTATTGTATATTATATTATATCTCTGGGATTGTTCCATCTTATCTGTGTATATGCATAAATCATAATCGTAAAGCCTTTGTTTTCACAATAATTTATAAATGTTTGTCCCTTGCATCAGAACAGGATTAGGAATGCCTCTTTTTCTTGGAACAGTCTACAAAAGTAGCTGAAATTGTCAGAACTGGTTGCTCAGTGTTAAAGTATCAAGAAAACGGTGCTCTTTGTCTTGAACTTGCATTAAAAATCATTTGAATTTGAACCTTTCTGTTCTAGAAGTGTGATTGCATATAATCTGGACTTTTAGAGCCCTTTACATGGTTATATCAAGGATATAATACAGTTTATTCATTTAGTATAAAGCCAGTCATAAGTGCCATACAATTTGACAAAGAATACGGTTTGATAGTGCAACAAGGACAGACACAGGAAGTCCTTGCAGTAAGTGGATAACTGCAACTCAACACATTGTCTGGAAGAAATTCCTCTGTTATCTTGTTTCAGTACCTTCATTTCAGCCCTGCACGCTTCACTGCACTTTATACTCTGTGTATATTAAGCTATTTTAGTGGTTTAGTAAGTAGGTTGCATTTAGTAATCCATTTTTATTCTATTTTATTACTTTTGAGTTTCTTGAGCTATATTTATTTACACAATAATGGTTTTGTATTTTAGTTCGCTTCTTATTTGACATTTTGTTTTTGTTTTTAATTTAGGTTTTTTAAACCTTATTTATCTGTTTTAAATTCTGTTTAACTGAGCATTTTTACCTGAGCATTTCTACTTTCTTGTTTTGTCATATGTTGTTTTTTTTAAGCTAGTCTTATTTTATTAATGGTTTTGTTTACTGTTTTGGCTGCTGTTACATGGGAATTTCTCAGTTTTGTGGTAAATAAGATATCTTATTCAATCTTCATATCAGGGTCAAAAGGCCAGTTTGTTCTTAAAGCCCCTACACAGCCATCATGGTGGATGTTGTCAGTGATATTGCCTTCTTAGAGCAACATGTTCCTTAACAACAATAAGGCGGGTGTGCAGTATGTATGCACATGTATGTATAACAGCATGATGCTGTTAGCCATCACTGCATTGCATTGTATTTGTTGTTCAAAGAGTTTTTCTTTTTTACATTTAAAGAATAACCGATAAGCAGCAGCACTAACATTAGTCTCTGGGGATAAAAAGTAACTGGGCTGCTTGGAGTGCATCTTGAGTCACAAGTGGGCAGTGTGGAGAAAATCGTGGTGTATTACCTGCTGTATGACTGATAAAAGTTGGTCTTGACTTCAGTTTTTAGATTTTGCAGCAGCACTAATCAGGGGTGTTGTACTCACAGAGAAAGTGGGACACATTGTCGAGGGCCCCAGTGGCAGGAGAGGCCCTTACACTCTTGGAATTAATTTTTTTGTTTGTTTTAATGTTTTATTTCTATGTAATTAATACCATAATTAAATAACCTGAATAAATTGGTTGGGTGACTGAATTTTGATTCCAAAGAATAGTGGAGCCTCTCTGATGCCTCTTTCACCCCTTACACATGATGCAGTCAGACTGCCTTCACAGCACAGCTAATTTATTCTAGTTAGGCAACTGCTAATGCAGACTGCAAGTCACGCGTTTCTCCAAGAAAGTGAACTCTGGTTGTCAAGAAACAAAGAGAGGCAGAAAGGAGAGGGAGAGAATGCAAACTGGGGGATTTCCTCTGTTAAGGTATTTCTTTCAAAAGAAAGGTGAACAGGTTAAGAATGGCTTAGTTATCAGCAGTTGCTAAAGACAGTGAGCAAGTGTGTCAGATGTGACTCTATATCTATTACGTTTACCCAGCACAACTTAATTCAGAACAGCGGGAGAGTGAAGAAGCAGCAGGTCCAAATGATGTGACACAAGCTGAGCTCATATAGTGGCAACTAACGTTATTCAAAGCAGCCATTTATATCGATAACAGCTTCAGCTGAAAGCCGAGCACTGTTTAAACTGTTGGACCAGCAGTTCTCACCCAGTGTGCCATGAGGTAATCAGGGCATTTTAATGGAAGCGCGTTTGAGGCTCATGAAGTATAATTTAAAAATACCACAATGATGCTGCTACTTAACTATAAAAAAAGTTTGTAGATAGTTACTTATATGAGAGTGGATGCATTTATTTACCTTTTGCTAGTTCTAATGGAACACCATCAGGCAGCACCTCTGTGCAAACATTTTCATGTAGTACTAAACCACCCAGTATATCCTCAAAACCATCAGACCGCCGTGTAAATGAGGACAGAGTGTGGTTATAAAAAAGTGTTACAAAACTAATATTGCAAAATGTAGCAAATTATGCAAATTCAAGGTTGATACTCCAAGCAAAATTCATGTGATCATAGAGTAATTGTAGACTACAGTGTGTTGAGAACTGTGGGTTGAAATGTGAGGCCATTTAGATATGTGCAGACCTATGGAGGTATCATAGATTTTCATTAAATGTGGTATAGCAACAGTTCACTACTGGCTACCCTAATGACCACTGCAGATTGTTGTCCAGTTGTCAGCTCAATTATTTGTTTTAATTAAAAAAAATCTAAATACGCATGAGAGAGATGGATCAAGAAGTATGTATAGGGCCCACAGTTCTGTGCTATGCCCCTAGTACTAACATTAGCTAGCTGTGGAGGATTGCAAGCATGTTGTTGCAGAGGGATGTGAAGCCTTGGGGGTGATGGGATAGGGATGATGTGTGAGGAGCTGATGGAGACACTGCTGTGGTAATCTTGTGTTTGCGCTGAGTGGGTGTGGGTACTGCCACCTATCAAGCCTCACTACTTGGCAGCAGCGTGATTAAAAAAAAAAAAATGTGGCAGAGCATGTCGTAGACAGATGCAGAGCTTCGGGTCAGTGTGTCACAGGGTGTGCTCAGAGCGGGTGTGTTTTTCATGTGTGAGTGAGAAGAGGAGGAAGGAGGAGGGTGGGACTCGGTGTGTGTGTGTGTGTGTGTGTGTGTGTGTGTGTGTGTGTGTGTGTGTGTGTGTGTGCGCACGTGCGCGCCTGTGTCTGTTAGATAAAATGCATGTTATTTATGTGCGGGGGAGTATGTAGAGTGTGAGCGCTCATGTGAAGAGGCTGCAGATATTCATGTCAGTGTTATCACTGTTAATCCATCTGACAGGATGCAACAACAAAATCAACAAAAGTCATGTTCTTAAAGTCAGGGTTCAGTCTTATTTAATAACCTTTTTGTTGTCTTTCTTCTCTTTATACGATCATGTTTTTGTTTCCAGTTAATTTGTTGATTCTTTAGCCTAAAAAAAGAATAATGCCCAGTGAAATTATTAATTCTTAGTAGGGTTGGGCAGGATGTGGCCACCATCGCCATGGTTTTTTTCCTGCATAAATAAGGTCCACCAAAGTGGAATTTCCTTTTAGGTGTAAATTCCATTTTTGCTTATGTGTCCAAAAATATTAACTTTTTGCATAGATTTCTGTTAATGAAGTTATAGAAGTCATGCTTAGGTGCACAGTCGTGCTCCAAACACCCCTTTTGAGCTATCAGAAGCCTCTGGTCACACAAAGTCGAATCACATCACATTCTGCAGTGACATTAAAAGGAGAAAACAAAGAAAACGTCACATACTACTTGCTAATAATAATAATAATAATGTCTTGATTAGTAATACAACAGTGTATTAGGTGTCAGTATTGGCTGATATCTGGGCTTTGCTGACTGATGTCGGTCAGTATGGTGAGATTTTACAGTTACTGTGTGGTTAATGTTGTCTGTCATGTCAACTTTGCAGCCACTAAATGTTCAAAGATGGTGTAAAGAAAAGCATTATCATCATCTGTGATGTGCCCTTTTACATTTTTAGCTCCTCCCGGTAGTGTGTGTGTTTGTTTTCTACGACAACTGCTGATTGGCTGGTGTGAATAAGTTCTATAATTCGGATTGGATGATTGGATCGACAGCGGCCTCTTATCCTCCAGCTGGCAGCCACCTCGCCCTCTCCTTGTCTCTTCTACACCCAACAGCCAGCCAGCTGCTAGTAGCTCTAAATCCTTAGTGAACTGTGTGACTGTATTTGTGTTTCTGTCGATCACTGCGAGCCGTGTGCTTTGTAAATAGTTTTGTAAATAGAAAACTGTGAATATTTACCCACTGTATTATTCACTGCTGCAGTAAGTAGGAGTGAGACGCAGTTTTTTTTTTCTCTTGTTTATTGGTTAGGAGCCTGGGTTAGAGAATTGTCTTTTGTTTGCCTTTTATTTGTCGGTTAGGAAAGAGTAGGGAACATTAGAAACTTTTGGCATTGCTCACATCCAAAGCAAATAAACTTTAGTTTAGAAACCACTAAACTTTAGCTTTAGTGGTTTCTGTGTTACTGGCCCTTTCTTAGGAGTGCTTGGAGGTGGGAGTCGCACATTATGTTATGTCCAGGTTACCCCTTGGCCAAGGACGTCACAGCATTGACATAATATAGTCAAGAATGATCTGGTCTGCTGCTGATGTAAGCGGACACATGTCAGATGAAACAGTGGGTCTGCCCCATTGTTAAATTCTTGGATTTGACTGAATTGTATTCCAGCATAAGAAATGATCATAGCACATGATGAATGTCCTTTTTTTAATCACCATGATTATACTGAGTGTAAATGTAATGAAAGCATCAAATTTACTGTTATTGCCTCAATAATAACAACAGAGGGTCATTTCTTGGATAAAGTTGATTCATTTCATGTTTTCTATGTCGATTGCAGTGTCAGGAGTTATGTTAACTGCAGTGTTCATGAGGAACTTTTTTCACTTCCCTGATCAACAACAACATGTTCACTTTAAGATAGAAATAGGCAAGATCACTTGAGGGGAACTGGAAACTATAAGCATGAATTGCAGCACTTCTTCCTCTAAGGCACTGTACAGTTCAGAGGATGTCCACAGTGATAAGAATATTGAAGTGGATGGAGCATCAGTGATGCAGGAGGCTCAGCAGGAAAATGAGGGGGAGGGACAACGAGAAGCCATTAGAGTGTGTGTGTGTGTGTGTGTGGGGGGGGGGGGGGGGGGGGGGGGGGGTTGAGAGGCTTTAAACAGTCATCTGCCACAAACATGATAACAGGACTCCAGTTACATCCAGTGCTCTAATTATGGAGACTAATCTCCACAATTACAATGTATAAACACGGGTAAACAGAGCATTAAACCCTTAACTGCACATGATAAATATGACAAAAGAATAGATGCAACTAAGGGCTTCAAATGAACTTTTGTTCATACCTGTAACATGTTATTGTTTAAATAAATTTGTGCCTGCTTTAGTTGTACAGTTCTGCTAAGGCAAGGTCCCACTGAGCCTGTGCGGGCTGACAAGTGTAGCTGGACGACGTGGCCTGAAGATCATATGACAAGACATTGCTGTTGAATATCTGTCTCCCCACACTTTAATTTGAATTTGATTTAGTCTGCGTATGTTTGCCTGAATGCAAATCCTGCCACTTCAGCTGATGGCTTAGTGGACAAATATTTTATCCTGATTTCACTCTCATTTTATTCTGAAAGGCTAGAGTAGGGATGGGCATTTCAAGCAAAAAAAGCTATTTGCTTTTCACTGGGAGCTGTTTGACTATTCTTCAAAGAGTGCCCTCTTGAATTTATATAGTTGTGCAAGACTTGTGTTTTGCTAGCTTACCTGGCAGTGTGGGCACTGGACTTTCATTTGTTTATCAGACCTTTATGAGTATAGATCTGTCTTTGGTGGTATCTCCTTTAGCATCTTATCTGTGGCTGTCAACACGACAGAACGTCCACTGGATGGTTTTGCAAAGTGTTAAAATTGTAGTGAAGTATGAATACTCAAACCTTTAATAAAAGCATTGCAGGAGTGGAAATGGAGACATCTAAAGTATTCTATTCTACAGCTAAACAAGTTGTTTGAATCATAAATATCAAAAAATGGATTTGTTCTGCGCAGTGCAAAAAGACTTCCGTCCTTGTCTTTCACATTAAAAGTCTCGACATAAACACTCTGTACTCTGCAATCATAGAGCGAACTTTTGCTGATAGTAAATGAGGAAATGTCTTAAAGTAGTTGCATCATAACAGTTTACACAAAAACAAAAATAACAATTTGCAGTTTTTGTTAAAGATGGGATCAAAAGTTTGATGGCTGCAGTAAACTTTTTCAGGCTCAGGATGTTGTGGGGCTGACTGGTTAACATGCCGCTACTTGCGTGGAATTCCAGGACAGTGCCTCTGGATGTGCAGACTGGAGCGGCATCCCCACTTTTTAAGGAGGAGAACCAGAGGGTGTGTCTTATTATTATTTATTATTATGTCTTATTATTTAACACTGGAACTGCTCTTAGTAGTAGTAGTAGTCTGCATGTGTTTTGTGGTGTTGGAAAAGACATTTGACCATGTCCCTTAGGACGTCCTGTTGGATGCTTCAGGAGTACGGGGTATCTGGCCCATTGTATGAAACATTCATC
Organism: Archocentrus centrarchus; assembly: GCF_007364275.1. Classification (NCBI taxonomy): domain Eukaryota; kingdom Metazoa; phylum Chordata; class Actinopteri; order Cichliformes; family Cichlidae; genus Archocentrus; species Archocentrus centrarchus. The sequence continues at coordinate 3,303,695 of NC_044360.1, read as the reverse complement.
CCTGTGCAGTCACAATGAGAGTTTGATTCATATTTTTGGCAGTAAGTAAGACCTGTTCGTGGTGGGAGTCTGAATCTGTCAGGGCTGCCCTTTGTAACAGATTCTGCTTAAAACTGTTGGACAGAATCTCTTGGTACGGCAACTTTCACCTTGATGCCTCAGGATCATGTCTTTGTTTTGGGGGGTGTGGGGGGGTGGGGGGGGTGGTAGGAGGATGAGGATTGGCTTCATCAGGTGGTGACCTGATCTTGGCCTGGGTTGGTTTGCAGCCAAGTGTGAAGTGCCAGGAATGAGAATTAGCACCTCTCCGTCTGAGGTGGTTGTCAGCCAGAAAAGGGTGGTTTGGCCACTCTGGCTCGGGGAGGAGTTGCTGCCCAAGTAGAGGAGTTTTAAGTACCTTGGGGTAAGTGAGGGAGAGTGGAGCTGGAGATTGGCTGACCGGTGGTTTGCTGTACCACTCTGTTGTGGTAAAGAGAGAGCTTTTCGTAAAAGCGAAGCTGTTGATTTATCTGTTTATCTACGTTCGTGCTCTCACCTATAGGCAAGAACTGTGGGTAATAATCAAAAAATTTGATTGGGATACAAGTCGCGGAAATGAGCTTCCTCCAAAGGGTGGGAGCTCTTCCTTAGAAACAGGGTGAGGAGCTTGGCCATTTGGGAGGGGTCAGAGTAGAGCCACGACTGCTCCACATCGAAAAGAGCCAATTGAGGTGGTTCGGGCATCTGACCAGATACTCCTGGGTGAGGTGTTTTGGGTATGCCCCCTGGGAGGAGGCCCTGGTGCAGAACCGGGACATGCTGGACAGATTATGGGTCTCAGATGGCTTCTGAACATTTTGGTGTCCCACCAGAAGAGCTGGAGAAGGTGGCTGGGAAATGGAGGTCTGAGTGTCTCTGCTTAGACTGCTGCCACTGTGACTCAGACTTGAATAATAATAAATATAATTAAATGCCTTTCATTACTATTGGAATATTCAAAACTGTTTGTTCTGATCTTCCAGGAAGTGTGCCCACTCAGTGCTACTCTTCCTTTGCCAGGGTCATCAATTTACAAACTAAGTTACATCTCCAAGATGCTTAGTGAGTTGAATGATAGCTGTCCTAAATATGTCACAACCAGTCATGCTTCAGCTAAGTTCATGATGAGCAAGAATGTTTGGACAGTGCTGCTGTTATTATTTTTCCTCCAGTGTTACAATGGGTGTAATCCTTCTTACTGGTGTAAAACTGGTTCTTATAAGCAAAACACAATTTGTTTCATAAGCAGCTAAATTGTTGTGAAGACTTCATGCAACTTGACTTCTCACTCGCTAGATTTTGGTAAAAAATAATTTAGTAGTTAAAAAACCTGCACTCTGCTACAGTTTTCATCCTTGGTAAATGCCACCAGCTGTTGAGTATGTCCTCTAAACTCTTGTTTTACAATCATTTTCTGTAGTCAGTTTAGTCTGAGTAACAGGCTTCATGTCGATGGCCAGAAGTGTAATCACTCCTTCCTGTGGTGGTTGTTTAAACCGGCAAAAAATGTTTGCAGTCTCTCAGCGCTTCAATGTTCTTTAATGTAATATTCAGCCGCATGAAAGACGTGTGTGCGTATCTGTGCATGTGTGCGTGTGTATGTGTATGTGTGCAGGGTGGGCTTTGTTCCTCTGACCTACTTAAGCTGTTACTTTGTCCTCCTACTCTGATGATAATTGGGCACACACACACACACTCCACAGCAAACCCTTCATAGGCCGAAGACAGACTCATACTAAAGAAACAGTCTTATTGAGCAGCATCAGAACAGTTTTGGGAAAGCACTTTCGTATTGAGTTTTCTGATCTGAGCACTGTAGAGTGAATTTCATCTGTATTAAACTGTTTTGATTGCAGATATCTGAGAACTTCATGAAATAAAATTTGGCTTTGTGTGGCCGATACCTCTAGGACTAGATAGAAAAGTTCTCTTTGTGATTTGGACTCTGTAACAGGAGTCTTCCCATCATGGGAACTTGTTTGTATATACATGGGCAAAAAAAAAAAAAAAAAGAGGTCAACAACCCACTCATCCACCCGTCCCAATTCTTTCTGTTGCGATGTATGTCACATTGTTGTTGTTGGGTTGTCTGTTAGCCACAATACAGGGGGGGGAGGCAGGTCTGGATCTGATTAACATACCTCTGCTAATGCAGACAAATATGAGTTGTTGATTGCGAGGGAGGAGAGCGCTGGTCATTTTTAACTTTTTAAATTGGTGGAGAACTATGCGTTATTTAGTTTTATTTATTCACTTTAAAAAATGTGGAGCTTCTAATTCTAAAAAAATGTTGCTGGTGTCTTTACTTGGCTGTAAGAAATATTGACTATTAAGACAGGAGCTTATCCCAGACCACTCTTCAGTTTTCAAGTTATGACTTAAGACTAAAAAACACTACTTTAAATGTTTGAAACATTTGTTTGGATTGCGATGGCTTATTTGTGATGGTAGTAAGGCAGAGGGTTCACGTGTGTGCGTGCAAAAAATGTACCACACTTTCCTAAATAATACCTTACATACTTTGTAACAACAAATAATGCAAAGTAAGTAGCTGCCTCTCCAGTAAATACCTTGTCCCATTGATGAACTCCCAACTCCACCATCTTTGGACTGCAGCTGGTGATAACGGTGTCTGTTCTGTTCTTCAGCCTCAGTGAGCTACAGCATAAAGCACCAGTTTTCCACCTGCCGTGGATTCTGGTTTAGAGTGTACCTTCAGTGGGACTTCCAGAGCAGAAAAAGCACAAGGACAGCAATGCCAGATGCAGTCCAAAGTGTTGGAGTTTGATCGACTACCACAAAAACAACCTGGCCTGCTTGACTGCAAGGGATTCAAAGAAGGACCAGAACTAGCTGTAGCAGTGACTGAACTTTGAAAATAAGAGCGAGGGGATTGTCCAGAGGTAAATCACATTGTCATCTTGGAGGGACGAAAAATTGAATTAAATTACAAAATACACTTAGGTGGCTATCACTGTATTTCAGAGGCCTGTTCAAGTAATGTCTTATCTGTGGGAAACGCAGCAGAGGCTACAGAAACATTTTGGTGAAGTCCTCCAAAGAAACGGGTGCTTAGCCCGCCGTGTCTTGGGTTGGAAAATTCAGCTTGAACATGAAAGGAAATGACAAGGATAAAGTGTAGAAACATGGATGAGAAGCCACAGAGAATGGCTGCAGTGGAGAGTTTTCATTCTTACTAACACTGTGTTTCACTTCACTACAAAGATGTTCTTCGTCATATGATTTCTGTCTTCTTGTTTATCAGGGCTAAGCTTAAAGGACCAACAGTGCTAACACCATTTGTTTTTTTTTTAACACATTTTTGACACTAAAAATGGACTAGTTCTTATATAGCGCTTTTCTACTCAGTATGAGCACTCAAAGCGCTTATACAACCTGTTTGCATTCACCCATGCACTCCCATTCATACAAGCACTTCCATTTTTATGAAGCTAAGTGCTTTTAATTACCTAACATTCACACGCATTCATACTCCGACAGAACGGTCGGAGAGCAACTTGGGGTTAAGTATCTTGCCCAAGGATACATTGGCATGTAGCCCGGAGTAGCCAGGATTCGAACCGCTGACCTTCCGATCAGTAGGTGACCTGCTCTACCTACTGAGCTACAGCCACCCCTACACTAACCCCTGCTGACAGTACACAGCTATAGCATGTAGATGTGAGTCTGCAGTACCATGGTGGGTATTTTTATGTGCGGGTTCTTGTGGTGTTTTCACTTATGCAAACATTATCTACTTCTAGAAATAACGAGTTAAAATAATTTTACTTAATGTTGCTTTGCTTCAGTGTGGGTAAACCCAAGTATGAGATCTGGAGGGACAATAGAAGCTTGATGAAAATAGCAACACACTCAAATTAGAAACTTTACTGGAGTCCATTTTACGGTGTCTTTATAACTTAGGGTGAACAGTTTTTCAGAAGTTCAGAGGAAAAAATGTGTTGCCGTCACTTCGGCGTTAATCTGTATTCAGATCTATATCATCACCAAAGTCTGGCCTCAGAATGAGTGTGATCCACTCTGCTCTAACGACATTTACTCCAGTAAACAACCTCCAGACGTCTTGCACATTTAAGTCAGTATTAAAAGCAGAGGAGCTGTGGGTGGTAGACGTTAGTCTTATAAAACTTATGGAGACACACATGAAATTCAGTTTTCCTTAATATCCTTTTACTTTTTTTTTTTTATTTTTAAAAAAAGTTGAACTAGGTCTTAATTGCATTCATAATGGTCTTTAAAAGTCTTAAATTGTTCTTGCCCTGCACAAAGAAAAGTTTGCAGCCCTGCTGACATGCACAAGCATGGGTAATGCAGGTAAAGACTGCAGTCTGCCCAAAAGTTAGGAAACCGTAAGCCTGTGAGGATCAGTGGGATGGAGACCCAAAAGAAAGACAGCAGAGAGGAATATAACTCCAGACTGGACTGGAATGCCGCCTTCCCCCTCACTGACTTTGTCCACTGTGTCAGCACTTTTGGCTGTTGACCAGACATTATTTGGTCCTTTTAAACATCTTGCTGGGTTTGCTGACCTCGCAGACAGAGACTGGCTCCTTCACAATAAAAGCATTTTTATAGTTGTTCAGGGAAATGGTGTTAATGTGAGCTGGTTTTGTTCAATTTCTGTTGAGGTGGTCAGATAAAATCTTCATCTGTTTTTTTTTTTTTTTAATGTGTTGTTTCAGGTGTTGTGTAGCTGCAGAAGACTGAGTGAACCATGGCACAGTTCCCAACCACATTCACAGGTCAGTATTTATGTGTGACTGAAAGTATAGTGAGAGTTGATGTCTCCTTTTAAGAGCTGCTGGCTAAGAGAGGAGCAAATGGCAACGTTGAGAGTTCATTAGAAGACACACCGCGCTATAGTATAGTCATGCAAATGTACGAGTGGATGTAGCAACTAAATTGTAAAAAACTGTTGGCAGCGAGACAGATCAGAACAACTAACAGATGGAGACAAAGGCAGACTGAGTGAAATGGTTAAAAAGCACACAGATTTGTGTGAGATTTGTCAGACTGTAGACAGACTGTAAGCTGTTACCCAGAACATATTGCATGCTTGCCTCTGCTGACGGAGGACCAGCCACTCGAGTTTGTTTTTTTATCAGCGGGACGTGATGGAAAAACTCTCCCTGCAGCTGGAAGCGCCTGGAACCTGAATGAAAGGATTGCATCATAGTATAGTAACAATATAAGTATGTAGTATCAGACAGGTGTAGGCCAAAATATCATTTGTACAGTTTTTGCAAAAATATGAGAATTTAAAGCAGATTTGCAGTAGCTGTTTGTACGTTATTTTTGTATTTATTTTGAAACATTTTGACAGAAGCGTCCAACACAAAAGACAGGTGACAAGTGTCATTTTAGTCAGCTGTTTCTGAGAAATAACCTTCCTTCAGCAGCAGTTTCTCTTCCATTTTTAAAGGAGTCAGAATAACTCACTGAACATGTAAGCCCCTGCCCTTCCTCATTCAAGTAAATGGATGAAGTGTGACGCAAAAGTAGTACAGTTTACAGAAAGAATGACCCCAAAATGAGAAATATGCAAAGTGTATGTGAGGAAAATGTATTTATATGGTAGGAAGTATGTTTGTTTTATTTAATTGTATAAATGTAAAATTACATACGTACCATGCGTATATTTGTATATATGCATGGTCTGCTGTTTCAAAGAAAAAGTAGAGGTATTGTCACAGCGTTGGCGTCTACACCGTCGGGTCCACAAAATCTTTAACGTCAAAGCCACACCTGTGAGTCAAGGTGCAGCGCAGTAACAGTTTAATAGACCAGGCAGCATTAGCTGGTATCAGAGCGCCGGGGAAGGAAAGAGAAGCGGCAGCAGGAGCAGACACCAGATTGGAAGTTAAATTAACAGTTACGTCCTCTGCAGTTTGCCCGTCTCTGCTGCTTCACTCAACAACATAACACCACCTGTGTGGGTCTCTGTGTGACTTGCTGGGTTTGTCGTTTGTTCCTGCAGTTTGTAACTTTCTGCAGCGGTAGAAACATGAGTGCCGTTAGCAGTGGTTATTTTACTTTAGTGAGCCGTGGAGTGTGCAGATAAGCTGTGGCTGCACCATAGTAGCAGCTGAAAGGCTGTAGGAAGAAGAACGCCAAAGAAAGTGCAAAGTGAGCATTTAACTGTAACTGTGCTGGCACTGGATTGTGTGATTAGCATATATTTTTGTACATTTTTCAGTATCACAGTTAACACCAGCACATCATGCTGCAACATCCCTTTATAGCTCAGCATAGATCTTGAAGGCTGGGTTTGTAACACCTACATTATTTCTGTCAGCTATCGATTATATTCACGTTAATCATTCACTCTGCTGACGCTCTTTTTAAAACTTAATGGGAATTTTATAACAGGAAGTGAAACTCATGACTAACACATTCTTCTCGTGCCTTCTTTTTCTCCCTGTCTGTGTCTGACTTTTTCTTGGCCTTTGGGGTTGTAACTGACTGTGTGTGTGTGTGTGTGTGTGTGTGTCTTTTTTTTTTTTTGCTTCTCATGGGTGTGTTAGGTCCAGATGTGTTTCTGATCTCTGTGGATGAGAGAGCCAAACATGATCAGCAGTTTCATAGCCTCTCTCCGACTGCTGGTGGTTTTATCACAGGTAACACACTCTCTCTCCCTCATGTGCTCTCTCTCTCACTCACTCACTTCCTGATAAACTGGACTTTATCAGGAAGGAAACATCATAAATTACAGCCAGTTAATTTAATTTTATAGTGAATTAATACAGTGTGCCTCACAAATGATTACATACTTGTGTCACATGTGAGCATAGGTGTGTGTGTCTGTTCCCTAACACCTCCTAGATGCATTAATCAATCTGGATGAAACTTGCTGTATAAACTGCTGAGGGCACCAGAATTATCAACTATAATATATATAGCATTTGGGAATTGTTTTATAACACTCAAATCCTTCCAAATTATATATACTACTTGTAGTAGCCGATCTTAAAATGAATGGTGATGTTACATGCTGAAGGAATTTTAAATAATAAGAGTGTGTGTATTGCTGTTGCTGTTTAAGCCTTTAGGTTTCTGCGCGTTCGTTTCATCGAACAGTAATGGACACAAAACAAACAGGAATAAGGAGTCCAATTATTAAATTTAATAAAGCCATTTTAAACAGTTTACAGATTAATCTGGTTCAGAGTTGTCGTAGCTGTCTGATGCAGTCAGTGCAGCTTCACACAAGTCTGACACGGCTCTCTATCTTAGTTCAACTTTTATACACAGACTTAGACACAGTTACACAGTTATTGAAATATGCAAGCATGTAGCAGCTTATCAGTTCCTTCTTCTGTGCCCTTCACTGTCGCCTGTTAACGACCTCATCTGGGTCCTGTAGACACAAAACATCAGACCAAAACACACATTCTTTTCCAGTACATCATCGGCATGTGATTTTGTTGTCTCTCTACTATGCAGTCTTATTTCTGTCTCCTGTACAGAGTTATTTCAACACTTTCACCTTGTTGTGAAGATTAATGCTGCAATATGCAACTTGATGCTGTATTTCTATTTGAATTGTTATATTTATGGTATGTCTAGTGTGCAGCTTATTTACACTCCTTCCTTCAATGCTAAACAATTTTTAGTGCAGTGGCACTTTGGGGTCACTGGTGTGTGTTATCATGTATGTCTGTAAATAAACGTTGATCAAACAGTGACATTACCGTATTTTTCGGACTATACGTCGCTCCGGAGTATAGGTCGCACCAGCCAAAAAATGCATAATAAAGAAGAAAAAAAACATATATAGGTCGCACTGGACTATAAGTCGCACTTTTTGGGGGGGGGGGGGGGGGGGGGGGGGGGGGGGGGATTCAGAAATTCCATCTTGAACGGCAATTTAAAATAATAATGGATTAAAGAACAGGACGAACACGGTTACGCCTACGTTATGCTAACGTAACACATTCAGCTAAATGACGCACAACGAACACGTGTTCGGTATGTTAACGTAACATTAAGTTATTCAGATAACCATAGCATAAAGAACATACTAACAAGTTAACCAAACCATCAATCCATTGAATTCTTCATCCTCGGTGTCACTTCTAAACAATTCCGTACACTCCGTAGACGAAGCGCCGCTTCCTCTTCTGTGTCGCGTTAGTCAGACTCGTCGTCAGCTGCAGTTCCAATTATTCCAGCCTTTCTGAATCCCAACAGGATGGTTTGTCACTGAAGCCCATGTTTTCTTGATCCATCCAATGACTTCCAGGAAAGTTGGGTGGCGCATTCTCCCAGTTGCCGTTAAGCTGTGCTCTCCGTCCATCATCCACTGCGCCCACAGGTTACGCAAGACTGCCTTAAAGCTGCAGTTCACGGAGATGTCAAGTGGCTGGAGTATTTTGGTTCATGTGTTATAAATGTCACATATACGTCGCTCCGGAGTATAGGTCGCACCCCCAGCCAAACTATGAAAAAAAGTGCGACTTATACTCCGGAAAATACGGTAATAGCGATTACTTACCTGGCAAAAACTCCCCCAAGGTGGGTTTTTACTAGTTGAATAACAAATACAAACATTTATTGTAATGTAGGATGTAATGTATAATATTGAGAATACTCAGCAATGATGAGGTAAAAGCTCGGGCTACAGACTGCTTTAAATGCTCAGTATCAGGCAGTTTTTTTTTCTTTTGGCTCTGTATGATGTCATTGCGAACAAAAGCCTCCCCCTGCTGCTCCAGTACTGTATGTGAGGTGCGGCCAATCAGAAGACAGCTGACTTATGGTGGCCTGTGCCAAAAGCAACATCACAACTGCTGGCGCGCAGTGATGTAGTCCATTTGGTGTCCTTTTGGCCTGTCATGCAAGACCGGACATACAAGTTTTGCGGGTTGCTCCGTCTCTGCGTGCGTTTTAGTGATGTGATAATGCAGGAGTACAGAGACCCCCCCCCCCCAATCAGACTGATGGAAATTGTTGCAGCAGCTGAAAAAATTGAAACTTCTGCAGAAAATCTCCAGAGTCACTTTGTTTCCTGTTACACGGACTTGTCTTCCTATTCCAGGATATGTGCTGATGTGATGATTTTAGGTGTCATGCGTCAGGCATGAGAATAAATGGGCACATGGCTGTACTGACATCAGTTCTCGGGAACAGTAACCAAACCGCCGAGCTTAACCGCGGCATTAAAGGGAGTAGGAAAAGAGCTTGTTTCAGACAGGATGAACTGAGAGGCCAGAGGAGATGAAGAATAGTGGGACAGACTTACTCTTGTTTGACCCTTACACATTGTGTTGCTGCTTAATTAACACTTTAATTAAACACTGCCTACGCATCTTATTACTGTTTATCTAGAGGTTCTAATCTACATGTGGTTTTGGTAATCGAGTAATGTCTGCAGACAGTTTCCGACCTGCTGGTGTTGGACCACTTGATCTGTTCTCCACATTGTTGCCTTCGGGATCTTTGATCTTAGCTTTTGTCACTGTTTAACACCTACATACCAGTCACACCCCACCCACTGATCACTGCCCCCTGCTTTCTCTAGTGTATCTGCATAAATGTGATAGCTTACCGGTGACTCGGGGTTGGCTTATCTTCACAGACCCACCCCCTGGGGTTGGAAAACAGGACACTGAGTGAAAGTCGCAGTTTCTATTGTACATCGTACGTTATCCTGTACTGATTCAGACGAACTTCAGTATGGTTTGACTAACATTTTGTGATTTAGTTGACATCCGAATTAAGATTTGAGGTCATTTTCTTTAGATTCTCTGGGCTCTGCACTGATCTCACATCTTGTCTGTCAGGTGACCAGGCGAGGAACTTTTTTCTTCAATCAGGGCTGCCCCCGCCCGTCCTCGCCCAAATATGGTGAGTCACACAGCCAGGTCATTAGCCAGCTCTTTCATTTCAATGTTTTAAAATTTGCATTTCAAAGAAGTTACAGAATATTGTGTCACAAAATATTTATATATCAGTGTTTTTTTAAGCCACATCAGAATTTCCTGTGTGTGTATGTGTGTGTGTGTGTGTGTGTGTGTGTGTGTGTGTGTGTGTGTGTGTGTGTGTGTGTGTGTGTGTGTGTGTGTGTGTGTACCTGCAGGGCTCTGGCTGATATGAACAGTGACGGAAGAATGGATATCCATGAGTTCTCAATCGCCATGAAGCTCATCAAACTGAAACTCCAGGGTCACCCTCTGCCCCCAGCACTTCCTCCCAGTATGAAACAACACCCGCTGCCTTTACCCCCCACAGACTGGTTTTGGTAAGACTGAACTAATGGCTTATGGACCATTCAGTGGATATAAGTGTGTACCTCCCACCCGTTACCTTTAGTATATTTATTGAATTTATTTAGAAACTGAAGGAGTCACGTCTACAGTATGGTATTGAAGTGTAGGTAAAAACTGGAGTCAGGACAGTTGGTGGGTCACCTTTTCATTGGTGTTTCTTTGTGTCCTGTTGGTCTTGAGAAATAATTTGATGATAAGTCACTTTGTCTGCCAAAGGTTTTATAGATCTTGTTCGCTCTGTCGTCTCTATATTTGGCCTGTTGTACCGTCATCGCAGATCAGTAAAGTTATGATGCATGCAGAGTATAAAGAAATGGTCCTGTGTCCTTCACTGTGTGCATGCTTTCCATTTTTTTGGTATAAATATATAAGAGCAAATTCAGTTTCTGACACTCTTCGTCTGAAAAGAAAATGTTCCAGTGATCACGTCTTCTCTGTATGTCTGTTTTTGCACAGGCATGCCCCCCATGGCGCCCATCGCAACTCCTCTTCCAGCCGTGCCCCCCGCTCCCCCTGCCTCCTCTTCCCGTTGGGGTTTCGCCCCCGCTCGTCTCGTCCGCGCCGCCTCCTCTTCCGCAGCCCCTTGCCAACGGAGCTCCTCCCACAGGCATGATGCAGCCCATCTCAGGCTTCTCCCACCCAGGTAACAGCGGAGAGCATTGTCTTCACATCTTTGTGGTGTGTTGCATCTCTAAGCTCATATTTACACATAACATGTTTAATATATTTACACTTCAGACATTCACACGCTCTTTTATCCCTGCATGAATGCTTTACTGAGTCACAGGTCACTGCTTTGTTTTTAAGTTGCAGTCCTTCACCAAGTTTGTGCTCACGTTGATGCTGAGTGTGTGACTGCAGTCTCACTAAAATGAACTCCCCTCTGTCTCCCTCAGCTCCCTCTGTCAACAAGTCCTCTTCATTTAACCGGTCCAGTACCAAGTTGCAGAAGGGCTCATCCTTTGATGCTGCTGGGTAGGTCAAATGATCCAATATGTCCACACCTTACTGAACTCTGTGAATTTGTTAATATTCATGTAAAAGTAGGTTGTGCTCCACTCCAAGAGAATCACAGCAGAATTTAGATCCATTAGGGTCGGATGATCGGACAAATATACTGGCTACAGCGACTGGTCAGCCGACCCCATTGTGCATCCTGCATTGTATGTAATTATTTTCTTTCATTAAGAGATTTCATTGGTTCCTCATTTTTTCCTTTTATTCTGTGATCGTCCTCCCAGTGCTCAGCCCCCCTCTGATTGGGCAGTTCCTCAGTCCTCCAGGCTGAAGTACAGACAGCTTTTTAACTCCCACGACAAGATGATGAGTGGACACCTCACTGGTACTCTCACACATCCTAACATGCTATTGCTTATGATTTATATTCCTGTGATGTTTGTGCATGCATAAATGTGCATGTCTTTGTGTGTCTGTGGTTCAGGTCCCCAGGCTCGCACAATCCTGATGCAGTCCAGTCTTCCTCAAACCCAGCTTGCCACGATATGGTGAGTACATTGGAATTTAACCATCTATATCTAAATAAAAAACCAGCAGTCCTTTAAATGTGACTCTTCCTTTCATTTTTTTCCCCTTCAGGAATTTATCAGACATTGACCAGGATGGAAAGCTGACGGCTGAGGAGTTTATCTTGGCTATGCACCTCATAGATATGGCTATGTCAGGGTTACCGCTGCCCCCAGTGTTACCTCCAGAATACCTCCCACCATCATTCAGGTAAATGCTGAACTAAACACTAGGGATGTTATTTTAACGAGAGAAAAAACATCAGATTAATAAACTGAGCACAGTCCCAGAGGTTAAACATTGGCCATGCTAGTTTGCATGGGTATGTAAGAACTACTCCTTGATAATCAAATCATATTGTAGATGCTGCTGTGCGGCACTCTGTGCTGTGCATAATGTTGCACACATATGAGCTCATAAGAAACATTAGAACACCAGCAACACCTCTTTCCAAGCATATCATGAAGGCAGATGAATTTCCTCCCTCAGCCCTTAAAGTTTGCTTTTAAAATTTCCAAATATGTGCGACTTGTATGTAATCTCCCGTGTGAACTGTAAACAACCTAAAAGTGTCCCGCATGCGCAGTAGAGGACGCAATAATGTCACAATAACGTGGCGAGCGTGCTCAGTGTTTGCGGAAGTAAACACCAATCAGGACGCTTGTCGATTGTCAGTGACGCGCAGGTCGGATGAATGCGACCCGGCCGTACAGACGCAGGTCACATTTGAAAAGATCGGATACGTATCGGATTTAGGACCACATATCCAAGTGGCCTGGGTCGCATTTGTAAAAATCGGATCTGTGTTGTTCAGACTGGCATGAAAAGATCGGATACAGGTCACATGAGGGCAAAAAAATTGGATTTGGGTCCCTTCAGGCTGCAGTGTGAACGTAGCCATAGTTTCAGCTGACTTGTTACACTCTAAATGCAAAATAGTTGTCATGTGTTATTGTTAATACTGTATCAGTTATTTCATATGATGAACATAACGCAGGTGTGTAGAGCAGCATTAAAGGTTTCGGGATCTGACCTCTCGTTGTGTGTCACTGTGTGTGAAAGGCGTGTGCGCAGTGACAGCGTTCAGTCGGACCAGAAGAGCGTCCAGGAGGAGATGGAGGAGGAGACAGAGAGCCTGGAGAAGAAACTACCAGGTGACTGTAAATGGTGTTAAAGCTGAAGTTTAGACATCAGTCTTCTTTTTAGGCTGGACTTTAACTTTGCAGCTAAGTTAATTTCTGCAGCCTTCAGTAATTTTGTAATAAACAAATACTAAGCAGCATCTGTCTTTCAGTTCAGAAGCACTTACCTAAACATCCCTTAGTTTAGTGTTCATGATGCTGACAGACCCCCGCTCTGCTTTCCAAACACTTATACCTTCTGTTCTGTTTTCTAGCTTCTTCCCCTCACATAAAGTGGTTCTGGCAGTTTAAGTTAATTTGCAAACCATCTATTATAGCCTGTTTTATAAATGTGCTCCTTGTTTCAATGCAGTGACATTTGAGGATAAGAAGAGGGAGAACTTTGAGCGAGGGAATCTGGAGTTGGAGAAAAGACGTCAGGCTCTGCAGGAGCAGCAGAGGAAAGAGCAGGAGAGGCTGGCTGCGCTGGAGAGGGAGGAACAGGAGAGAAAGGTGCTGCTTCGACTGTGCACTCAATATTTGAATTGCTCATAGTTCATGGCGTCTTTATAAGGCCGTAAAATAAACAGTGCTTTCACAGGGCTGGCTGCAATCTCACGTGTCAGTAAATTATTTAATTTCACTGTTGAAACTCTGAGGATATGAAAATGCATCAGGGTGACACGCAACAAATAACAGTTTGTTTGTTCTGTCAGCTCATTTTTTATCGTTTGTGCTTCAGGAGCGCGAGCGTCTGGAGCACGAGAGGAGACGCCAACAGGAACTAGAAAAACAACTGGAGAAACAGAGAGAGCTGGAGAGACAGAGAGAAGAGGAGAGGCGCAAAGAGATAGAGAGGAGAGAGGTATGAAGGAGAGAGAGGGAACATGATTACCACATATCTGCATTTTAATTGAAGAGCCAAAGCTAGGCTGAAGCTTAACTGCTGCAGACTTGTAATTACATCTCCTGCAGACTAGTGCTCACCACCACCCCCTTTAAATGACTTACAGTAAAGAGCCCAATTCACACCCCTGCAGCAGATAACTTGTCATGTGTAATGACGTTTATAATGTACTGTATGCATGCAGTATTTAGTCTTGCGGTGCAGTTGCAGTTCTTTGAGCTGTAATACTGTGTTGTGTGAATAAACAGAGCTTTTTGTGTCTGCGTGGCAGGCTGCTAAGAGGGAATTAGAGCGCCAGCGTCAGCTGGAGTGGGAGCGCCAGCGGCGGCAGGAGCTTCTGACTCAAAGAAACCGAGAGCAGGAGAGTATAGTGCTGCTCAAAGCCAGGAAGAAGACGCTGGAGTTTGAACTGGAGGCTCTGGTATTCAAAAAACACACAGCTACACCGAGTGACATCGTAAATCCTGTTGTATACACACAGAAGACATGAGATTAAAATAAGCTGCTGAGGAAAGGTTACAAAGAAGCAGAGCTCAGTATGTCACCCGGCAACAGTAAGGATACTAGACTGTAAAAAAGGCAGAAGTACCAGTAACTTATCCCTGTACTGTAAATGGTTTTTCTTTGGAAAAGCTTGAAATCTTCTTCAAACATACACCCTGGAAATTTCTTTCATAAGCAAATCCCGTCCCACCGGGCTTCAAGTATGTATCCAAAAAAAAATCTCCCACTGCTTTGAAGCAATCAGCTTCCAATAATAATAATAATGATAAACTTGTACAGTTTTTTTCAAAACATAATTATAAAATGTTTACAAAATAAAATAGATCACAATTAAAAATAGGTAAATATGTCAATAAAAATGGTAGAGGAGCAATAGAAACAGCTCACAGGAGGATGAACCCTGGTCCAGCTGTCATTGTGAGAGAGGAGGGGCCGGCAGGTTTATCACAGGGCTAACAGAGAGACTGACAGCTATCTGCCTTTAACATCATGTCCTGACTCTGGTTTTCTATTTCACAGGTTTTAAGTGGTAAATTTGATTTATTCTGTATTTCATTTTCTCCAGAATGACAAGAAGAGCCAGTTGGAGGGTAAACTGAAGGACGTTCGCTTTCGTCTGTCAGCTCAGAGGAAAGAGGTGGAGCAGACCAATCAGACCAGAGAGACGCGCATTGCTGAAATCACGCTTTTACAGCAGCAGCTGCAGGTGTGCAAAAGCAAATGAAATCAACAGCTAATAAATACAAACTTATCGCACAGACGAATGGCACATTAATTTCTTTAGAAACTCGTATCGCAGAAATCGAGCAAAATGCATACGTGCTAATTGTTTCTGCTGTTCTTTCTGGCTGCGTGCAGGACTCCCAGCAGTGGCTGGGGAGGCTGATTCCTGATAAGCAGAGTCTCAATGAGCAGCTGAAACAGGTTCAGCAGAACAGTCTGCACCGTGAGTACCACAAACACTAACTCACACACACACACACACACACACACACACACACACACACACACACACACACACACACACACACACACACACACAATCTGTTGTTCATTCTTGTCATTTGGATACAGCTGAGATGCAGCTGAGGTTAAATCTGCTGCTTATTGTAAAACAGTGAAGAATGTCATGTGACGTTATGGTAATAAAAGGGGTTAAAATGCATGCATTTCAAATATTAAATATAGTGTCTGATTAACCGGTTAACTGTTCTAACTACTGCATAGCTTGGAATTTGCTTAGATTTATTAACTTGGCACTGTCTGTATGTGTGTGTATTTAGGTGATAGTCTGTCGTCCCTGCAGAAAGCTGTTGAGCAGAAAGAGATCAGCAGACAGCAGCTCAGAGAGCAGCTTGATGCTGTGGAGAAAGAGACGAGGGCCAAACTGCTAGAAATAGACGCTTTCAACACTCAGCTGAAGGTAAAGCGACAAACAACCGACAACGATACAGGACAGGAAAGCCGTGAATATATTAGGCAGGGTTTTTCCTGTGTACAGAACATGATGGCATCCCCAAAAGAGACAGTGTAATAAAAATATTTTTAACCATTTCTTTAAATTGGAGTTCATTTATTCTAGTGTAAAATACAAATAATAATAGTTTGCAAAGCAGTTGTGCTTAAATGTGTCGTTACCCCACAAAGGCTCATTTTAAGCCAGGAAAAACCCAGCCAGGGAATGCCAGGTCACAGTACTGTGTGGTTTGCCTAATAAATTGCTATGTGTTAATGACACTGAGCATGAAAAGAAGCAGAAAAATAACAGATATGAATCTAATACTATGTTCTTGCTCGTGTGTGTGAGACGCATGATGTGGTCTTTCTTGTCAGGAAAGCACGCTGCAGGTGTGTACATGGCATTTTCACAAAGTCTGAGGGTATTAATTTGTTTTTTTCCAAGTCATTTTATACATATGTGTTAAAGAGTCTGCTCAGTTAAATGGACCTAACATGTTTATATCTTTGATTTGTTCACCTTCTAATAATAAGATAAAATCTAATTTTGGTGCAGAGAAGCATATTTTTTAATGTTTATGTAACATAAAAATGAAGTAGTTGCATGATTTCTGTCCAGTGAAACTTAAGCAAAAAATAAGTAAATAACCAGTTAGTCATTTCTAACACAGTAGATGTTCTCCTAAATGAATCCTTAATTCATGTCCTGTCCGTCCCTCATAACCACATTCTCACAGCTTGGTAATTTGTCACAATTTTCATGTTGACTGACGTGTTCAAGGGTTTTGTGTTTATATCCGACTGCTGCTCTGTGTTTGTGTTCATGCGGATGTGTTATTTTCAGTATTAATGTTGATTGCCATGTTTTTGGAGAGCGTACACAGGAACACTGAGTCCAGCTGCTTCCTTTAGCTTTCACCCAGTTTACTGCAGAGAGATGAAGATGGAGGGATTTTATTCCTCCAGAATTGGATCACAGCAGTCTGTTTATGTGTCCTAGAGCACCTTTTGTCCCTGTTTCTTAGATATTTCCTCTTGATTTACCCGACAGTGAGGCAGACGAGGGAGAGGAGAAACAGTCTGCTTAAACGAGGAGGAGAGGAGAATGAAAAAAGGGAGGAAAGCAGAGCGAAAACAGGCCACAATAAACTGATTTTTTTCTAACAGCTAATCTAATAAAGTTGACTCTGGGTTGTATTCAGTGTAGAAATCATTACACAGTGATTTGATAAAGCCAATTATCATAGGAACAAATAAGGAGCCTGTATAACCATTTTTCTGCAGAGTAAAGTGCCGCCATCTCTCAGTGGTGTTATTCTTTGCAAACAGAGGCGTAGGCCACTGAGACATGATCGATATTTGATTATCCTTCCCTCCACCTTCCTTTCTACGCCACTTCCTCTCCCTGTAATCTTCTCTTGTCACGCTGCTGTGCCTCGTCTGGGACACTGCTCCTTCTGCCTTTTCTGCTTCTATCGGTTGTCCTCGTCTATATTTTGTTCCCGCTTCTTCCACCTGTATTTCTTGCATTCATTTTCTCCCTGTTTTACTCTGTTTAATCCTCATAATAAACCCTTCCTTTTATATTTTCTACTCCCTTTATTTTATCTCCTACACTGGCCTTTTGCTCCCTTGCCCATGCCAGTCTCTGTGTGAGTTCTATGCCAACCACTGTGCCAGGATAGATGCCCTGCGACGCCAGCTTCAGGAGGAAGAGAGAGGGAGACAGGTAGAGCACACTGCCACTGCTGGACTGGGGTGGTACTGCAGCTGGGACATACTCTGTAATATAAAATATCACATTGTCTAAATAACATTAAGCCATTAATGGCAGAACCTGGAGGAAGGAGCAGGTTCTGCGTTTGGATTGAACCTGATTTGGGAGATTGTGAGAGGAACTGTTGCAACTAAAACACTGTACACCCTCTTGTGAGAATACTAACCTGCTGTTTTAGTCACTTTTAGAAGGCTTTGCCATCTTTAACACCAACAAACCAGACTTCTGGTCTGATTTGTGGTAATATTTCAGTGCGTCGTTTGTTCTGCACCGTGCTGCCCCCGCCCCGCCAGATAGATGTACCGCAGCCAGTCGAGATGTTGTACTTGTCAAGCTGTGACGCCCTGATGTAGTCTGTGTGCTGTTTCTAATCTCACACGTCCGAGTCAGCAGCACCTCTGACAAGGGGGAACGCAACACTCATTACTAATCCTGGGCCTGTAAATGCAAACAGTAGGAAATAACTAACAAAGTAACTCTAAAAGATAAAAGTGTAGTCTTTATTAAGGCTGTAACGATTCTGACACAGAGGCCGACACGTCAGTACAAATGTCTGCAAAAACATACTGTGGTTGAAACTGCTGTTAATGGTGAAGTCTGCTAGGGTTAAAGGCACTTTTTGCAAATTTAAACTAGACCTTCATCAAATCCTGACTTTCCTGGTTAAGTAGAGGTTACACAGACTCTGCACCACCTTGTGGTGGAAGTTGGTATTACTGGAAAATGCAGCCTTGGTCGAGTTTAACTTTGTGTAATATCTCACAGTGTAATAAGTCACAGCAGTTTATCCCTGTAAAGGAAAGTCTGAACTGTACATTTGATTTGGAGATCTGCTTCTCAGAACGTATTTATCAAACAGAAAAAATGTGAGTAAAGCTTAATTACTAACAAAACAAAACAAACCAGAAATGCTACAACTTACAAAACATTTCAGGTTCCAGGCTATTATCTATGATCTAATCCAGGTGAATAAAAATAAGATGACAACTGGGATCAGCCAGCTTTAAGCCTCTGATGAAACTAACAGTCAATGACTCACAAGAGCCTCCCTTTATGAGTCAGGGCCATATTGTGCAAGCCCTCTTTTTCCTTTTGTGAGCAGAATCAGATTTGTGTCAGAGTTTAAACAGGTTTTATTTCTCAAAATTAACTAGTGATCTCATCTTGAATTAGAACTAGTCAGATATGAGGTTACATGGAGTTTACAAGGCTCACCTCAACAAAAATTATTTGGTGTCTACAGAAAAAAAAAACTGCTGACAAATATTGTGTGTGTGTTTTGAACTGTGTGTGTGTTTGCGTGTGTGTGTGTGCGTGTGTGTTTCAGCACCAGGAGCAGGGACAGCTGCAGGAGTGTGTGTCAGCTGTCAGAGTGTGTCTGACTCGGCTACACTACGTTATAAAGGTCCATGAAACAAACCAGCCTCCCATCATGCCCCTCCTCCAATTTTCTTCTTCTTCTTCTTCTTCCTTTCTTGATTTTTCTTCATGACTGTTCATCCTTTCTGTCTCTTCTTCTCTTCACCCTAAATTTCTCATCTATTTTCCTTTTTTAGTGCCCCATCTTTTCTTCTGTTAGGCTGGTGGTGGCTCACTTCTTACCAGTTGGCTAGCTATGCTCCTGTAGTTAAAGGAACAATTCAGCTCAAAATCAAAATCTACATGCTTTCCCTGTAGAGCTCTTTATCTGTCTACATTTTGTTTGGTCTCAGTTGCCCAGTTTTTGGAGATCTTTGTCGATGAAATGGAACTAAATGGCCCTCGCCTTGTGAAAGCTCCAAATACCAAAAAAAATCATCTAGAAATCATTACCATTACCTTTCTACTGAACTCCAGTCTGTCAGCCGTAGTCGCTGTGCAGGAAGTAGCGTGCATTAGTGGCCGTGACGTGATGCAAACATGAATGCCAGAAGTTAACGGGAACAGTCGTAGCTTTTGTCTGTAAATACATAAACGTAAGTGTGCAGCTCACACCAAAACAGTGTAGAAAGATAAAGAGCACTCCACATAGGTGAAAAATTTTAACTGATTTGTGTCCCTGAATTGTCCCTTTAAAATTACAGCTGGTATATTAAATTAGGTGACTTTATACTGTTGCTATGCTGGGATACTAGATTACAGTTGCTGTACTGTAATGCTATCAAATTATGTTTCAGCCAGACACATAGAAGCTAGTAGAAGTTAACCAGGCTAAAGTTACGGTAAACTAGACTTGATATGGACGTGTGTGTGTGCGTGTGCGTGTGTGTGTGTGTGTGTGTGTGTATATATGTGTGTAGTCTCTGTTGTTTCATGTCCTCCACTTCCTGTTTCAGGTGATTTGGAGGATTCTGTCTCCACATTTGTAGTTTTTCTCCTCGTGTCTCTTGATTGCTCCAAGGTTTCCTCACATCAGTTGTTTGGCTGAAACACGACAGCTGCCTTGTGGTGTTGTTGTAGTAACAGAGTGTGTTCTAATGGCACAGCTGGTTGTCATAACTACACAGAACTGCCCCTCCCTCCTCCCTTCACTTCCCTTCAGTCCCCTCCCTCCCATTTTTTTGTTTCCTCTAACCCATCCCACAAACATACTGTGGGTTGTGCAAGCTCCGCCCCACTGTCATGACCGCAGCCCTCTGTTATGGGCCAGGTCTGTGGCAAAAAATACACCTTCCCACTTACTGATAGCATATTAAAAAAATTTTGTGATATCGAATCCTCAGTTTTACACCCCTCTTGCAGTTTGCTTGCTATTTTTTTGCTGCAGTCTTTGGGATCATTGGCACTAAAAAAAACTGGTCAGTGCACATTCAGACTGCAGGAAAAAGTGTCCAAAATCAGTTGTTTTTATTATTTGTGATTGATCCTTACAAATTCTGATTGAACCCACTTGTGTATGTGGTTCTAAAGCAGATAAATAATGAAGGCAGCACGAAAGTGCCTTAAACCTGCATTCTTTTAATGGCCAGCAGGGGGCAAAATTTGTGGCTTCAGAAAGATTTCTGGTCCTATAGAGGTCCCTCTGCTGTGACCTCTGCAAACACTTTCCTGGTGAATTTATGGTCTCATTATGTGTCTGAAAGGAGGGCTGTCCAAGGTAGGCTCAGTGGGTAATGATGTGTGATTGACATGTTGCTAGCCAATGAGATCTGCCCAACACATCTGCTGACAGCAGAAAGCGCTTTTGTCCTGCCGGACTTCAAGAACCAGTAGACGAATCAACTTTTACATCATTTAGCAGGTGTAGTTAAAGGTAATCCGTGACATCCTGAAATCTGTCTCAGTGATGCCATTCAGGTCATAATCCCGCCGCTCCTGGCTTCAACTCTGCATCCACATACACCTCCACACTGAAGTGGCGGCCACCACGCCACGAAAAGCTGTTCATTAAAAGTTTAACGTCCTGTTTCAAAATTGGTTCGCTGCTGGTCGGCCAGTTTAAAAAACAAGATTACCAGCGGTGACATTCATTATCCCTGTGACACAGTAAGAGGGCGGAGCTTGCCTCACTCACCTGACTAATGCAAACTTGCTGCTACTGCCGGTGTTGTTGTTCTTGTTTGTTGTCGATGGACACCCTTAGCAACCAGCCCTCTGACCCCACTTCCTCCTCATCGCTTGTTCCTTCCTGTATCCCGTGATGCTTTGCAGGAGCTGAGAGAGATCCACAGCCGGCAGCAGAGACAGAAACAGAAGGAGCTGGAGGGAGACACACACACACAGACACACACACAGACTCACACACAGTCTCACATACAAGCCCCCAGCGAGAGGAAGTCCGCTGAGCTGCAGGAGGGCAGGTAAGAATGAAGTGGATGTGATATCGGACCACGAGGTCATAAAGTCAAGTCTGTTGTTTTAAAGCGTTCTCTAAATTTGCTTTAATTTCAGTGGCACTTAAAATCTGCATTTATAGAATTACCAGTCAAATCGCGTTAAAATCTGATGACTTTGCCATTTTAAATATACTTCTCCTCCTCTTCTGTCACAGGTTGTCATCAGAGGAAGGTGCCGCCTGGAAGGAGGAAGCAGGAAGCTCTGCTCCTAAAGCTCCAAGCCCTGCCTCTGTTTCCGCACCCCACGCATGGCTGAACAGAGTGACGCAGGAAGAGGAAGAGAGGAAAAGGAGAGGAATGGAGGAGGAGCAGGAGGGCAGAAAGGGAGCAGGATCGACAGAAGAGAAGGAGGACGAGGGCAGAGGCAAGAAGGATATGCAAGACAAGCTAAACAAGCTTTTCAGCCAGCCGGCGGACCCCTGGGCTTCGGCAGGTGTGTTGGACATGGCCATCGTGAAGTCACGCGCCGGTTAACTGCTTCTGGTTTTAAACCCTTTGAATTTCGGCCACCGCCATGTTGCTTTTTTAAAAGCAGAAGTGTTCACAGAGGAGGATGGCGTGCTGAGCTGTCCGCTAATGATAACAAATGCATGCATAGACTGAACAGGCGTGTCACATAGAGACAGATGTCTGCTAACTAGTGCTGAGTGGCATACAAATAAAAATACAGCAATTTCATTCATTAAAACTGGAGCACAGACCTCTTCAGCAGCCCATGTTTTTGTCACATAATTAAAAAGTTCCAGAAAGGCACAAATACCAGAATGACAGTGTGTGGGTTCACTGCCACCACTTGATTTAGTTGAGGTGACACCCAGCAGGCAGCGACCTGTGTCAGCATCCACCTGTATGTTAGGATCGTCACATCACCAATCACACAAATTTTAAACCTCAACAAAATATAAACAGGTGAGTTCACCAGTTGTGCAATTATTATGAAGGTGGAAACTATCCATAAACACCAAAACCATGTTTTTACAGTTGACTTCAATTCAGTTTTATCTCTATAGCGCCAAATCACAAGAAACAGTTGCCTCAAGGCGCTTAATACTGTAAGAGAAAGACCCTACAGTAATACAGAGAAAACCCAACAATCAAAATGACCCCTGATGAGCAGCACTTCGTGACAGTGGGAAAGAAAAACTGCCTTTTAATAGGAAGAAACCTCCAGCAGAACCAGGCTCAGCTTTTGGTACTTCTGTTCTGACAGCTCAGCTCTGCAACAGCAAACAACACCTTTGTTTTTCCCACACTGACTCGTTCAAAAAACTATCTGCTCTGATAGGTGTTTAAAAAAGGGGGAAAGCAGCACACTGAGCTCTGTATGCTGAATTCTGACTTTAGTGATAAGGAAGCCCGATTCCTGTCCACCAGGAAGTGCTTCATGAAAATGTGGTCCTGTAGTTTGATCAGCAGTAATCTGTTTCTCATATTTTTATTTCTCTGCTTTTTACAGTGGATAAAGCTCCTGCTCCTGCTCCCAGTCTGTTTGACCAGAAGGCTTCGGCCAGCGCCTTCGACCAGCAGCCGGTGAAGGTGGTGTACTACAGGGCTCTGTATCCGTTTGACGCTCGCAGCCATGATGAGATCAGTATTGTCCCCGGAGATGTTATCATGGTATGTGGTTTGCATAAAAAAGTACTCATTTAAGACGTCAGAGGAATTGTGCTTCACTAAAATAAGCTCACTAGTCACTTAAAGGACTTCCATACATGTGTCTTGTTGTCTTTTATATTTATGTGTGTTTCTTATTCTGTCTGATGGTGCTTATGTGTGTGTGGCTGTGTGGTGTGTGTGTATTAACGTTTTCCTCTCTCCTCTGCTGTGCAAACTGAAGGTGAAGGGGGAATGGGTAAGTTTTTGGCCCCCGGCCCAGTGATGTGCCTCCACCAGCCAGAAACCCTTTCATCTCATGTCGCCTCCATACTCATTCATCAGTGGATGAATGTGGTGTTTTGTTTTGTTTTTTAAGTCATTGCATTCAGATCCATAATGTTGGGCTTTTTTTTAGTTCACGTGGAAACCTGTGAGTGTGCCAAAGACGGGTGGCTACAGTATAAAAGCTATTTTTCTTCCCATATAAAGAAAGTAAACAAAGAAGGCGTCCCAGCTTGCAGTTTTCCATTTTTCATTTAAGCATATCACATTGTTCCGTCCCACTTCCCTGTCACATTGTGGCCACATTTCAGTGAAACATTATTTATTGTAGTGTAATTTCTGACACATGAGATCCTGGTTGGGATTGTGGGGAGCAAGTGTCAGATTTACTGCCCTAAAACAAACAAACAAAAAACTCAGACCTGTTTTATATTTGTCCGGTCTGCCTCTCAGTATTGTCTCTTTGTGCACCTCAGCAGCGCTTCCAGCACTCCTCCTACGTTTAGTCTGCTCACTAGATGCTCGTTTCTACCAATTGCATCCTCACATGGATCACCTTCACTGTCTCACCACAGCAGCCCTTTAATGTATTTTAGAGGATCAAGTTGGAGAGAGCCACAGCTGATATGTGGGACTGTGGGTGAGCAAAGATTGTGCAGGTGTGGCCAAGAACTCCTCATTCAGTCAGACTTCGGGGAGCAAATTCACAGTGCAAAAAGGAAGCTAAGATTTAGCCACTAAAACCCATCAAGTGGAGTCATTTATGATCCCTTACGTTTTTAATGGCTCTGTTAATCTTGATCATACCTCTACAGTTCCCTATATTTATGGCAGATAGTCTAAAATGTATTTAATTGGGGTTTTCAGTTATGGTTTAATCTGACCTGATAGGTTCAGATCATTTTAAAAACTCAGAGAACAAACACACAACTCTTTTGAACTTGCGCAAGGAGGAGAGATCCGTTCCTTGAACTCAGCTCGCGGCTGAGCGGAAGTTATCTGTCCTGGCGAACTGCTTCCTGCGCAGCGCTTTTATTCGGATTTTCACAATAAGATCACGTGGGTTACATCAAACACAGTTTACAGCATGTAATAAACAACATTCTTGGCTTTTTCCTTACCATATATGGTCGTAAGCATACTGTGACATGTGCGCATGTAACATGGCGTATACGAGACACGTATCCTATATGTGTTCTCTGCAGGCTGAGAGCAGCCTGCAGGTAACTACAACTTCCTTTGTAAGAAATACCACCACGTGTTCCCATTTCAAACATAAAAACAACAGTATCATATGTACATAAAACAACTTATAGAAAATATACAAACAGAAGATATGATAATTTATAATAAACAGAATGGAATTTATACCGTAACTCCAACAGACCAATCTCTTGTCATTTGAGCCTTTTGCATCATCACTTTGGGCATTAAATATCTGCTTCAGGGTTGCTGCAGCAGCAGTACCTCTGCGCTGTCAGTCTGTTATCTATACATAACTGCATTTTCAATCCCCATGGTGCACTGCTCTGTTTGAGGATGTTTAAGGTCCACGGTAGCATCCCTAATGTCAGAGCTGCACAAGGAGGCAACGTGTGCAAGAGCCAAATTTAAATCGGGTATTATTTTTGGGCAGAGTCCTGGGATCTTTTTGCACCACGTGTTATTTTTTCATTCGTCCACTAATTTGGATCTGAACAGCTTCTGCTTTTGTTGAACATGAACATGACATGACACACACTTCTTCATGAGTTTGTGTCCCTTGGGTGCCTGAGCTATACCCTAATCCCATCCCTCTGCTCTAATAGGTCGATGAGTCGCAAACAGGTGAGCCCGGTTGGCTGGGAGGTGAGCTCAGAGGGCGGACCGGTTGGTTTCCTGCCAATTATGCAGAACGGATACCTGACAGCGAAGCGCCGATCAGCCTGCGCTCCACAGCCTCAGCCACAGCCTCCTCAACCCAGCAGCCAATGACTACACCCCCTCCAGCCCCAGGACACACCTCCTCCTCCACCACGTCTTCTGCTAACAGCAACTGGGCAGACTTCAGCACAACGTAAGTCTCATTAAAGTCTCACTAACTTTTGAGGATTTATTTGTAGCTTACTGGCTCACATGCACGTTATATTAATCCACATAGCTGCAATACTCCTGATCTGCATGTATTTCCAGCTGGCCCTCAAACACAACCAGCCAGTCAGACAGTGAGGGCTGGGACGCGTGGCCAACCTCTTCAGCCAGTCAGAATCCATCTCTGAGCGTTCCCTCAGCACAGCTGCGGCAGCGCTCTGCCTTCACACCCGCCACTATGACGACCGGTTCCTCTCCTTCTCCGGTGCTGGGACAGGTAACAAGGAAAAACATATTTCTTTTGGTTTTGCATCTCTTTGTGCTGCTAATAATGGCTGTAATTCTCTATCAGGGAGAGAAGGTCGAGGGTCTTCAGGCTCAGGCTTTGTATCCCTGGAGAGCAAAGAAAGAAAACCACCTGAACTTCAACAAAAATGAGGTAGATACCCCCTCATTATTAATTTCTTACTCTTTGTGCTGTATTATAATTGTTGTAACGGAATTTATTATTTAATACAGATAATAACAGTGTTGGAGCAGCAGGACATGTGGTGGTTAGGTGAACTGCAGACCGGACAGAGAGGCTGGTTCCCCAAAAGTTACGTGAAGCTCATCTCTGCCACCACGACGGCCCCCGCTGTGGCTGCGGCACGTGGCAAAAACACAAAGTATGTCAAAAAGCTTCAAGGAGTCGCACTTAGTCAGCACTTTGCAGCGGGAACTGCTGTCACTTCAGGCTTTTCAAATTACAGAGTGGGAAGGAGGACAGAAGTCTGCTGGAAGGTTGTTGTCAAAGTTAAAAACACAGGATTGTATAACTACTACTTTAGCACTATCAACTTTAAATGGTTCATTCAGACAGACACAAAGCACAGCTTCTGCAGAACGTGATCCATTTGTTCATCTTTATTTGCTGTCTATAAACAGGAACTTGTAGCCTCGACGCCATTGTTACCTGAGGAGCTTCAGCTAGCAAAAATAAAATCATAATCGACTCAGTGGGTTGAAAAAAAAAATCATCTATAGTTGCGCCTGGGTGGCTTAGTGGTGAAGCCGGCGACCACATACACATGCCGCGTTGCGGCGCGGGTTCGCGTCCCGGCCCATCGTCAATTTGCCCGCATGTCTTCCCCTGTATCTTTCCCCCATTTCCTGTCTCTGCCCACTGTCCAATAACGGCTGCTGTGGCCAAAAAACACCAAAAGAAAATAATCTATAAAAAGAGTTGGATGAAGGGCCACAGTAACAGTGATTATTGTTGTACTTTAAGTAGCTTGGGCTCTTGATGCACTTGAACACTATTATTTAATATATTTACTGATTTTTTTTGTTGTTGTTGTTTTCCCCTCATCTCTCCTAGTGAAACAGGAGCATCAGAAAGCCCACCCAATGGAAAACGTCCCTCCCCCTCCCCAACAAAACCTTCTGAGTCCGGTGAAGGTAACAAACGCAGATGTGGAGATTTTTTCCTGAAATGTCAGATTGATTGTTGTCATTGACTCTGTCTGCATGCTTTGGTACAGAATATGTGGCCATGTACACCTACGAGAGCAATGAGCAGGGGGACCTGAGTTTCCAGCAAGGTGACATCGTCGTGGTGACGAGGAAAGAAGGTGATTGGTGGACGGGCATGGTCGGAGGAAAAACTGGAGTCTTTCCGTCCAACTACGTCAAACCACGGGACTCCACGTCAGAGGTGAGAGCTCGTTTTGAACAAGTGAGGAGAATAGAAGATTTTAAGGTGAATATTTCCAATGACTGACTACATTTTTGCCTGTAGTCACTGGGAGCAGCAGGGAAGACGGGCAGCCTTGGAAAGAAACCAGGTAGGCCTTTAGTGTTGTTCACTGCAGCTAAACTGCACTGTGATTTTCCTTGATAAAAATTTCAAACTGTAGTCAGTAAATGTCTTAATTCACTCATCTTTGTTTTTGGTGTGTCAAGGTTGGGGAGCAGAACTTGCCTGATTTGTGTTTAAACTTTCAAAAGTGTCAGAGGCTAAAAGTGCAGAAATAAAAAACTTCTTCCTCTTCCCGTTCAGAGATCGCTCAGGTGATCGCCCCCTACAGTGCTACAGGAGCAGAGCAGCTAACTTTAGCTCCGGGACAGCTCATCCTCATCAGGAAAAAGAACCCGGGGGGCTGGTGGGAGGGCGAGCTCCAGGTACACAAGCACAGTAATACATGACAAAATGCATCCACCACAGTGTCTCTACCTGACAAACTGTAATGAGGTAGAGAAGGATAGTTATACTGGTAATCTCTGCAATGGATCCATCAAATATAGACACAAATATTTATTATTGTCTGAGGTATAATTTTTTTTGTCATTATCATTTTATTTAATTTAGACATCATTCCTAATAAACAGAAACAGCCTAAATGAATTATCTGCTCTTTTTTATTATTATTATTTGTTTACATATTGGTTTCTGGCTAATGGCATGCTGTGATCTTATTGGTCCAGGCTCGAGGGAAAAAGCGTCAGATCGGTTGGTTTCCAGCCAATTATGTGAAACTGCTCAGTCCCAGCACCAGCAAGACAACGCCCACAGAGCCCACCCCTCCTAAACTGGCTCCTGCCAGCACAGGTACAGCAACACACAAAAGCAAATCCACACAATTTACCACAACACCTTCATAGATCCTTAATGCCGCGTTTCCATTAGTACCTACTCAGCGCGGCTCAGCATGGTTTGTAGGCATTTCCATTAGTACCAGGTACCAGGTACTTTTTTAGTACTCACGCAGCCAGGGTTCCAAGCGATCCAAGGCCATCTGAAAATGTGACACAGAAGAACAACATGCCACTGATTGGCCAGGGAGTATCGTCACTAACTGAGTCATGAGAGCGACTCCTTCACCAGAATCAACCGTGCCATTTTAAAAACCGACAGCAAGAAACTGGAGGAACCACGGGGAGGCTCGGTTGAATGCCCAGACCAACAGTTTGCAGCGGTATTTTTGCAACAAGAGAGCCATCTGAAACGTGCACACAGTATACATATTATAACCCTATACTGCCGGGCGATCGCCGCTGAAGCACCGTTACCTGTCCCTGCTAGCCGTGAACAGCTAGTTAACACCGAGCGCTGAGGCGGCTGATCAAAGGAACTTTGAATTACTGTTATTACGCAATGGTTTGTCCTATTGGAAAAATTCAAACAGTTTCTGAAAGCTGAGAAACTGCACTTCACATCCAACGTAGGGTTATTACGGTAATTGTTGCCGAAAGTATGCAAACGGCAGCACTTTTGAAGTACACTGAGTTGATTATGTTTGGCGGTATTAATGATGACCTTCATCCATTAAAACATTGTACTGGGGACTTACGCATGATGACAATCGTAAACTGGCATTAGCTTTTAGCTTGCCTCCATCTCATCCATTGTCGCGTTGTGTTTTGAGTCTCATACAAATTACGTCAAGAGACTACTGCCCACGCTGCTGTATCGACTACATCCACATTGAGGTGGTGCTCAGTTGCAATGGAAACAAAAAAAGACTGTGGCGAATTGTGCCGAGTTGAGTCAATCCGCACTGAGTAGGTACTCATGGAAACGCAGCCTTAGTTCATGTGCTGGAAAATAAGGGGCATACCTATACAAAAGGCACTGCATTCTTTCTGCTGGCCAGCAGGGGGCTCATTTTTGCTCTATGTATTCATTGTCTTAGCTCCTAGTTTAAAGTCTTTGGTTTTTGTTTTTTAAATTATGACCCCATGTAGAGC
Source organism: Archocentrus centrarchus (assembly GCF_007364275.1). Taxonomy (NCBI): domain Eukaryota; kingdom Metazoa; phylum Chordata; class Actinopteri; order Cichliformes; family Cichlidae; genus Archocentrus; species Archocentrus centrarchus. Next base: position 3,274,605 of record NC_044360.1, on the reverse strand, counting down.
AAAACAGATCATAATGTAGTCTGTTTTGGTAGCGGGCTAACTTGTAATTGATGATGAACCAGATCCGATCCTCGCTCGTGATGTCAAGTTTAAAAAAATAAAAAAATTAACATGGTGAGATTTAAAATGGGAGCCCACAAATTAGGTGACATCATGATAGCTTTGCCCATCTTTATGTACAGCCTATGAGGTCCTCTCATATTTCATGGATTTAAAAAAAAAAAGGAAATATAAAATTTTTATCTATGATCGGGCCTGGAGAAGACTAAATAGCGAGGCCAGCGTATGTACAAGAGACTCTAAACTCCCTGTTTCCACAGTTCGGTTATACTTTTAGATCTGTATGATGTCAGTGAGGGTGGGTTTCCCTAATATAATCATCAGAAGCTCCACCCACGTGTTGTTCACACCTTTTATGTGTAGGGTGCAGGCAATGAGAAGAAAGTAGGCTAAGCCAACTTTGTTTCAGTGGATCAGAACAAGATTAAAAATGGATTATTTTGAACTATGATGCTTGTAAAGCTGTTCTAGAAAACTGCAGTCACAAAACTGGGTCCCATTAATGCTGAAATTTCTTTCAAAAATGTGCTGTTGGCGTAAATAAACTGTGTTTTTTTGTTTTTGGATGAAAAAGATTTTATGAGACACAATTAAGCAGATATGATGGTATTAATATTTAGTGATGAACGTGAAGAAAACAAAGAGAAACCTGGACACCGGGAAGAAAAGTCACACAGGTGTAAAAAAAAATCTGATGATAAACGAGGACGTCACCTGTTAAACCGTCACCCTGACGTCTCGTCCCTGTTCTCTGTCTCTGGTCCTGAAGCGCTCTGTCAGGTCATCGGCATGTACGACTACGTGGCGCAGAACGACGATGAGCTGGCGTTCCAGAAGGGTCAGGTGATCACAGTGCTCAACAAAGACGACTGTGATTGGTGGAAAGGCGAGCTCAATGGGAGGGAGGGTCTGTTTCCCAGCAACTACGTCAAACTCACCACAGATACTGACCCGAGCACGCAGTGTGAGTAAACACACACACACATCAATCACCTCCTCCGTGGTACACATACAGACATACTAACAGACTCACAGTGTTAACACAAAGTAGTGTAACACTTAAACACTGAGACACACACTCCCCTCCCCCTCCTCCCCCACACACACACACACACACACAGCCCAGAGCCAGGTGTGGAGATGCTGTCTCAGTCTTTGACCCCCGTCCGCAGACTTATTTGATCTTTCACCTTTCACCTCGGCACTCCTTTGGGCCTCTTTGATAACCTCCCAGCCATACACCACCCCTGGGTGGTGTGTGTGTGTTTGTATGTGCATGTGTGTGTAGATTTGCATGCATTAGTGTGCAAGTGTTCCCCCTCTTCCCTGCATGTGTCCCTTCAGCATGATCCACCATAGACATAGAGTTTCTAGAGCAGAGCAGAGAGTCACTGGCAGTAGATGGGAATAGGATTGTGTGTCCGTGTACAGGGAGGGTTCTCAACTTGAGGCCTGCGGGCCAGTGGGGGCCATCGGTAACCCAGAGTTCAGGTCGAAATAAAGTAAAGCAAAACAGATCAGAACCAAGGGAACATTTTTCTTCAGTTTTAACTCTTTGGTTCGAGCAGACTGAAGCTGGTGTAAAGCAATGCAACAGTCACCTAACTAATAATTACAAATATAAAAACCATCCCCTGAACAAACAATTTGTGTGCACTTTTTTCGGTGTGGCACTCGTTCAAATGTTTGCACTCTGCCATCAAAGCTTTGGCTGGGCTCTGTGTGTGTGTGTGTGTGTGTGTGTGTGTGTGTGTGTGTGTGTGTGTGTGTGTGTGTAAGTGAGAGAGAAACTCACAGCGTGCCTGCTTCCCTGTTTTTTGTGCTCGTTTGGGCCTCACATTGTGTGTTACAGAGGGTGTAAAGTGCTACCATAATGGCAGGCTAATGTGCGTACATGTATCTATACCAAGTCTCAAATGTGGGACACACGATGTAACAAATTAATAACTAAAAGTTCATAAAGTACAAAGTGTTTGCTTTTCCAAAGTGAACGTTTAAAAGAAAACAGCACCAACCAGAACCGGGTTCTTGTGGTCGATGTTGCTCACAGATTATAGGAAGTAAATAAAATGCTGATATCTGTAAATGTGAAGCTTTATTGAAAAAAAATAAGTCAGTGTGTTAGTTTCCAGGGGCAACACGTGTGATTGGTCCCCATTTATCAGCAGAGTCGGTGTTGCTGTATTTGACAGAAATCTATGAATTTTCAGGTTCTCTCTGGGTATTTGATAAGCCAAAGTTTATTAAAGTAGTTATAATATATACTATGTGATGACACCGGCTGTTACGTCAGTGGTTACGGCTCGTTAAAAAGCATGAATTTAGATTCTGAAACTGGTGCAGGATCCCGGCCTCGACATGAACGTCTCCAAACGATCTCGTGCAAACTCTCTGCCTGCTCTAGCTCCTCTGTTTCTATGCTAGGTTAGACCACGCCTCCACACTCTCCGCCTTGCTGCACGCTCCACCCACCTAGCAGTCTGACTGGTTGTTGTTGTTGTTGTTTTGTTTAGTTGTTTTTGTTGATGTTTGTTGTTGTTGTCCTCTCTCTAGGATCATATCATTACCCAGAACCCCCCTCTCCTCAAAGCCCTCAAAGAGACCCACTAGGCCACGCCCACTAGGCCACTCAACCAATGGGACAGCAGCAAGAGGTCACATGACCCGGAAATGGCGACTCTCCACCAGTAGAAGCCAGAGAGAAAGAGAGACAGACAGACAGACTAACAGACTGTAACGTTAAAGCGCCCTCTGCTGGCGAGATCTCTGCCTTTGAATGGCTCTGACTGGACTTGGCCAAACTCTGTTTATCTGAGGCTCTGGCTGCAAACAGCACTGTTCAGCAGGAGGGAGATCAGTAGGCAGGACTCCTCTCCTCTTACATGCTCTTCTTCTTCTTCTTTTTCTTCTTCTGTTCTCTTCCTGTTTTATCCGTTCCAAGATGCTTAGATAATGAGGGAAGGGAGAAAGGAGGAGACTATTGATCTCCTTTTATCCAAGATTGGACTGATGAACATGTTTTGACTGGATCACAGTGACTGTAAACACACGCACGCACAAACACACACACATTAACACGTTCTCGGCCCTGTGCTGGCGTGGTAAAGTGGATAGTGGGTCGTTTTGTGGCTTTATGGGAGACTCATTAGAATCTTTCAACTCATTCTTCCCTCTCATTCCTATTTTTTATTTTTTTTTAACCCCACTCCCATTGGTTCAGCTGCCTGTCAGTCAGAAATGCTGGCTCCACCTCCCTCACTAACCCCTCCCCCTCCCACAGCTTCTCAGAAAGACCCACTATCTGCTGGAGGACAAGTCTCAATGCCAGAGTCTTTTACTCTCCTCTCCTGAACACCAAAGACTCCTTCCTGCTTTCTGTTTCCTTGTCTCCTCGTCTTCTTCCCTCCCTTCCTCGTTCTAAAGGAGGCAGGAGAGGAGAGGAAGTGAGGCAGCATTGAGACGTGTCCCACAGCAGTTACAGGCTAAGTTTCAATCCTCACTGCCGCTGCCTTCTGCTAGCTTGTCCTCCTTTCATCCTGTCTTGGGAAGGAGGCACAGAAGGAAGCAAGCAGCTGGAATTTAAAAAAAAAAAGCCATGCTGCTTAGCATACCGGCTAACACACACACACATACACACACAGATGATGTTTTTATCCGTCGTAGTTTAACATTCTGAATATGTATTAACTTTAAATGTTTGTTCTGTTGTTTTTGTTTACATGTTTATTGTTTTGTCTGTTGCTATGGTGATGATGATGATGATGATGATGATGGGATGTCACATTTATGAGAAAACTGATGAACACTGACCTGACAAGCAGAGGGGCGGGGCTTTATTGAAAAAAGGCTCGCATCTTTGAGTCATTCCAGTTAAAATAACCCCCCCCCCCAGCTTCTTTAGTGAGGCCGGTGAACTCCTGGCCTCGTATTTACAGACATCATCTCATTTAAAGCAGTAAGGGAACTTGGACTATTCTTTTAAACAGCTTCTTTTAGTTGAGGTTTAGCCGTATTTACAAGTGATTTCAGTGCATTTTCTCTCTGCGCTGCATCAGAATCTCTCAGCTCAGTGTCAAACTGAAACAGCTGATTTTTAAGTTTCTGCTTCCCTTCTCGCCGCATCATTATGAAACAAAAACTTCTGAAGAGGAAGTGAAGCGCACGGAGCCCCTAAAGTCTCCCAGAGTTCGAGTAATTTATCTCGCGCTTGCACATTATTTTAATCTTGTGCACACGGCTTTTTTAAACTTTGCGTCAAGAAGTCTGGACTCACTGAAATCTTATCCAGGCAGGTTATTTGGAGCTAATGTAACCAAGTTGTTTAAATTTTGTCCAAGTTAGTTTTTAAAATCTTTGTCTGGTGCGGATAATTTACTATAAATTCATGCAGATGTGAACTTTCATCTTATTAAAATCACACAGCATGATAAATTGTGCTGGCAAGATTTTCTTTGTTTTGTTTTTTTGCGAATCACCTTTGTGGCTCCAGGGGCTCCGCAGATTCGTGACATCTTGACCAAGTATTAAAAACCGATGTGCTCCAGGAGTGGAAGAGTCCACCTTTACCGCAGCTTTATTTTGCCGCCTCGTTACCGCCCGTTCTTCCTGCGCGTCACAAACAAGCACCTGTTTGTTCCCACTCAGCGTTTTTATCTTAATTACCTCCTGAAAACGTCTTTTTCTTCGTGTCATTTTACCAAGTTTAGAAGCTCCGTGTCGGAGGACGTAGAGATGCTGACCTCCGTCCTGGCTCCGCCCTCCCCTCTGTTTGTTGCCATAGCGACAGACTAGTATTAAGATAATGGGGTTGCCATGTTAGATTTATATTTCTGTTGTGTGTTTGTTGATGACAGTATTGGGATTTTAATGTTTACCCTCAGAAACACAAACAATGAATGAAATGATTCTTGAACTACGCAACTTTTTTATACAATAAGCAATAGAGTTATTGTTGTTGTTGTTATTATTATTGTTATTGTTATAATTACCCTGCTTGGATCCCATTGGCTCCTCAGTGTGTCAGTATTGGAGGTGAAGTGCTCTGATTGGTTGATGAGGCCAGACCATTGGTGTTTTAACAAATCGGGTTTGTTTTGGGAGGTTTTTTAACAACAGCTGCTGGTTTTCAGGGTCCGAGGGGAAGTTTGGGAACCGATGGTCGAGACTTCTCTCAGTCAGAGTTTTACATTAGATCAAAGACCCGCCTGGACCAGAGCCACACCTGCCACACCTGCCCCCCCTTCCCCCCTCGTTAGCATTAAGTTTAAATAATTTGGGGAGTTTACAGTGCTGCAGGTTCATTTGTGGTGCAGCCGAGCAAAAGACTCTGAAGTGTGGCTCTGATCTTGTCTGGTTTGTTTAAAAAGATGAATAAAACTGTGTATGAACTTTACATAATCTGATGAATGGTAATGGTGATGCATCTTATAAATATAAATAGTAATCTGATGAATGGATGAGTGAGTGTATTAACAGCCAAGCCAAATGTAACCAGACTGCACTCGGTGTCAGTGTTAATGAGTGAGTGAATGAGTGAAAGTAAAGCATGAATGAGCAATTTTATGGACAAACAGATTCATAAAGTATAAAAAAAAGAAACACAAGAAGGAGAAGGTGCTTAAATGAATGAAATGTATAGAATGTTAGCATAGCGCTGATAAATGAAATCTGAGCTTTTATTTTGGTGGTGATTTGGATGACGTGGTGAATCTGACTGGTCCTGATGATTAAACGCTCTGAGACAGACTGCAGCGACTCGCCTTCTTACTCATCCTCGCACACACACACACACACACACTCACACACACACACACGATTTCACACCCTTGACTCTGTTGGTCCAGTATCTTAAAGGTTTCCAACACCATGAGGCATGAGTCACAGTTCAGAATAATCCTCATTTATCTCACACTGGGCGTTGGTGCAGCTCCTAATGCATCCATTTCCCTTTAAGCTGATGGTCTTCCAGTGTTTTCTGCCACTTCAGAAGCCCCAAAATCCACAATTTTCACCACTCACTAACCAAAAAAGCTACATTTGAGTGAAATAAAAGTCAGCACCGTAACATCAGCAACATCAGCATTCATATTCCCCTGCTCTTCTATGCCCCATACACAGCTTAAAGAATGCATCTTTCTTCTGATTGGCTGCCCCTCGCAGACTCAAAGCTGGGAGCCTGAGATGACCATATCAGAGGTATCCCTGTTTAATGGCATCATACTATGGGGGTGCTCACAGCCATATTAGGCATATCCTCTTCGTATGGCATCATTCAACATGAGCGATTAGAAAAACCTGTAGAGTTTACAGACGTCTGCAGCCGGAGCCTTTGGGTCACATACCTACTCTTCCCTGATTATCTGACTGTGTTTAATTGAATAAATCCACCACTGGAACAGGAGATGACAAAAAAACAAAGAAGAGTATAATAGATCCTCCTTAAAGTTTTAGCAAACTGAATGATTTCCTGTCACGTGAAAGTGGTGTCTTGTAGTGATGAAGCCGGGAGGAAGAGATCACCAACTCTACAGCGAATTAATTAGAGATTTATTATTCTGTTGGCTTCTTTATGTAGTTGGTATGCCCCCTAGTGGCCAGAAAGGGAGCCATGCAGCACAAAAATCTTTCCTGGACACAAATTTGAACTTGAAAGTTTAAAAGTAACCAGTTACTTCTTAGTTTATTGTTTCTTAGTGAGAAGTGTCTCATAAGCTTCGAGGTCAGTGCTGTCAAATCAGTGCCACAAATGACCTCACACACGTCAAAAAGCAGCACATTTACATCCACTGACATTCAGTAAGCACTCCTCCAGGTGTGTTAGTGCAAATGCTTTCACGTTGATCACAGGTATGTATGTATCATTACAGCTCGACAGGTTTTCTTTGTTTTCTCCTTCCACGTTTGAGGACATTTGACTGACGGCAGGTGTGTTTCTGTGTGTGCGCGTGTCGCTGTGTTTTCAGGGTGCGCTGACCTGCATCTGCTGGACATGCTGAGTCCTATGGAGAGGAAGAGGCAGGGGTACATCCACGAGCTGATCGTCACAGAGGAGAACTACGTCAACGACCTGCAGCTCGTCACGGAGGTAAACTCAGTTCCCTGCCTCGTGTCTCCGCCGTCCTCCTGCCCGTCAGGTGGAAATTGTCCTCCAAAGATTTTTCAGTTTCTCAGACGCATCTGGAGATGAGATGACGGTGATGGAGGGAGCTTCATGGTTGGGGATGCATGTATAAAAGAGGCGTGGCACACAGCTGGAATATAGAAAACACAGCATTAGGAGGACTGCAGCAAGAAGGGGTTTTAAATGATCACGTGTGCGCTCAAGTATAGTTTCCAGCCCTTATAAATAAAAATATATATATATCTGTATATTGATAATAATGACTTTTATTTCAGTCATATTCACAGTTTTTTTTGCAAACAATAAAGGTAAATAAATGACAACAAATAACCAATTTAAATGGAAAGAACACATAGTATAGGTTTGTTATATATTTAATCCAAGTCATGTAAAAGAAAATATAAAAATTAGTTTTAAAAATAATTCACAGGAAGTGACTGCTTGATTTCTGCAGGCAGGTTGTTCCAAAGCCTGATGGGAAAAGCATGCTAGATATAAGATATAAGGCTTCCTCATGTGTGGTGTCTGCTGTGCAGCTCTGAGCTTTAAAAGTGACAAGCAAAACACAGAAAGAGCTTATTTCAAAATAAAAGCCCCTAGGTAGTTATAGGAATGCTAAAAGCTAACATGCTTTTTAGTTTTTACTGTACATTCTTCTGCTTTCAGCTTTTTTTTAGTCTACCTGTTTACCTCAGACTTTTTAGCAGCAAGCATTAGACTGAGTCTGGCAGCAGCAACAATCCCACTGCTCCAGAAAAACCTGCTCCTGTTTTCTTGTTTTGGCTTTTTAATTTTTATCTAGCACTGCTAGTTCAGCCAAATTTAATAGGAAGTGGGCAGGACTGCTAAAAGCATTATATAATAACTTTTATTAAAAATAAAATACATCTCAGGCTGAACCTATAAACCCGCATTAAAGACACAAATTAATGAAGTCCTTTAAAATATCAACAGAACAAAGTTTTTTTTTTCCTTACGAACCAGAAAATAAACAGCTTGATCTCATTTTTCCCCACTTAACTGAGTCCATCACTGAGTGGCACCAGCACAGGGTTAGGGTTAATAGTGGCTGGTTTATTTTAATTTTAATTTCAGTGGCATTTTGTCTTAAATTTTTTCTTTTATTTGAACTTGTTTATCAAACGATTTCCCCTTGTAAAATTGTGTGTGTGTGTGTGTGTGTGTGTGTGTGTGTGTGTGTGTGTGTGTGTGTGTGTGTGTGTGTGTGTGTGTGTGTGTGTGTAGATCTTCCACAAACCTCTGCTGGAGTGCGAGCTGCTGACGGAGAAGGAAGTGGCCATGATCTTCGTCAACTGGAAGGAGCTCATCATGTGCAACATCAAACTGCTCAAGTAAACACAACTGAGCTAAACGCGCACCGCGGGCGGACGTTCACCCGACACGACACATTTGCATCTCTCTGCATGTTTTTGACTTGCAAAACTCAAATGATTCTGTTTTCCTGCTGTCACACAGTGTCACACAGTGTGCTGCAGTGCACTTATAATTTCCATGAATATTGTCTGCAGTGATGAAACTTTCCCTCTGCAGGGCTCTGAGAGTGAGGAAGAAGATGTCGGGCGATCGGATGCCGGTGAAGATGATTGGTGACATCCTGACCAACCAGCTTCCTCACATGCAGCCGTACATCAGGTCCTGCCTGCCGTCTCTGGTCCTGAATCAGCCAGCGGGGGTGATCTCCCCCTCGACCGCATGTGTTTCATGACTCTTGATGTTTTCTTGTGTTTAGGTTTTGTTCGTGTCAGCTGAACGGAGCCACGCTCATTCAACAGAAAACCGACGACAACCCCGAGATCAAAGACTTCCTCAAGGTACAGCGCCCTCTACAGGGGAACTGTGTGCAGGGTTTTAGCATCACCTCCTAAAATTAAATCACCAGCACAGAGAATCCAGCCACTGGAAGCATAACGTCCAGGAGCTGGACTCCAAAATGCAGATTTTACTGCAGCCCAGCGTGTTCTTACTGTGTTGTTTCATGCAGGTCATGTCAACGAGAAGCGCCGGTGCAAATCTAACTGGATTAGGAAGATTGGAATTGTCAAGGAAAAATTAAATAAATGTTATTTTGCTGCTGGAGAGACCATCCCCTTGGTCTTCCTCTGTTTTTGTCCAACTGCTGTGCAGATCAAATTTTAATGGACAGCAGAAAAGTGGATTTAATTTTCTCACTCTCTGTGTGTCAGAGGTTAGCCATGGATCCCCGGTGTAAGGGAATGCCTCTGTCCAGCTTCCTGCTCAAGCCCATGCAGAGAGTCACGCGTTACCCCCTCATTATCAAAAATGTACGTACATCATCCGCACGCACATACAGATCACACTCCCTCATACTTCATGAATTTTGCTTTCCAGTTAGTCTGTTTATTTTCCTTGATTACAGATTTTAGAAAACACTCCAGAGTCCCACCCAGACCACAGCCACCTGAAAGCAGCTCTGGAGAAGGCAGAGGAGCTGTGCTCGCAGGTGAGCCCCGAACGCGAGAAGACGTCCACGCCGCTGCAAAAGTCTTTAATTATTCAGGCTTCCTTAAACGTTCTTCAAAGGCACCAAATGCATGAATCCAAAAATCAGGCTTCACGCCTGAGTTATAGTTCACACGTCCTCGAGTATGCACACTGATGACATACAAGCAGTATTAAAAGAACCACTCATGTGTGCCTGCTTGCATATCCACGAGTATACTTCTGACATCTGTTGTTGTTGTTGTTTTTTTCCCCGTAACTTATGAACACCTCTCACATTAACACCCAGCAGATGACAACAAAGGACTCAAAGGATCATTTCAGGAAAAACAATCAAACAGACCCTCAGAACAGCTGATTTTTGTTTGTTTGATTGTGCATTAACTTTAATATGTTGCATGAAGCCATGCAGAATCATACCTTTATACTATAAATACTGAGTGACAGGCTTAGTGTGCGGAGGTGGGGCTGAAATTTTGTGTTTTTTTTTTTTTTTTTAATTCACATTTTTCAGCATATTTGAACCTTCATAACTTGTTAAGTGCAGGACATGTGCACCTGAAATTCTCAAGCCTGAAAAAGGTTCGTTTTTGGCTTCACGCGGGACTTAAAGTGAAAATGTTGAATGGATGTGTGCCGTTGCCCGAGTCTGAGGCTGGACTGGAAAAAGAAACCGAGAGATGCAGATTGCCGTCTTTTTTTATCAACAAGGCTGCTTACCCGAGGATGGTGTGAGGGGAAAGGCATTAACGCTCACGTGAGGTTTATCCTCCATATGGTGGACAGTTTAGGACGTCTCAGACTGACTTTATCTGCGGTTTTTCACTCTTAGTAGGTGTTGATGTTTATTCCTGAGCTGGAACTTCACTCGGTGCATTTGTGGAGGTTTTTGTTCAGTGTGTGTTTTTTGTGTTTTTTTTTCAGGTGAACGAGGGCGTCAGGGAGAAGGAGAACTCGGATCGCCTGGAGTGGATTCAGGCTCATGTTCAGTGTGAGGGCCTGTCAGAGGTACAGTCAGCTGCTCACAGAAACCCTTCGCACACACACACACACACACACACACCTGCGAGGAAATCACCGACCATTTTCATTCAGATCTGCTGGAAACTCAAATCAGATCCACTTCATGTCCTTCTAAGCTCATCTGATCAGAGGCAACGTAAATTTAACAGATCAGCAGACGACAGTTTGAAGTCATCACTTTGGATTCTTATGTTTTTGTGCTGTTTTAAAAAATGTTTTTTATTTAAACTCAGTTCTTGGAAGGAGATCACAGCTTGGACGATAAACATCTCAAATCATATATTGATTGAGATTTTGCAGGATAAACTATCGATGGGTTACTTAGGAAACAATAGCGATAACCTCTCTCTGCGTCTTCCTCAGCAACTGGTGTTTAACTCCGTCACCAACTGCCTGGGTCCCAGGAAGTTCCTCCACAGCGGGAAGCTGTTTAAAGCCAAAAGCAGCAAAGAGCTCTACGGCTTCCTGTTCAACGACTTCCTGCTGCTCACACAGGTGAGTCTGACACCTCGACACAAACACACGTTTAGTTTCTGCACCTGCATTCATCTGTTAGACCCTACGAGTCTGAATTGGACTGGACGGGCACTTAGATAGTGCTGTTTCCAATTTTCAGTCCTCTGAAGGGGACAATAGCTTGGACAGGACACACACACACACACACACACACACACACACTCACTCACTCACTCACTCACACACACTCCAATGGATACATCAGAAGCAACTCGGGGTTCAGTATCTTGCCCAAGGATACTTTGACACATGGAGGAGCCAATTGGTGGACGTCCCACTCTTCCAGCTTTTATTTTGAAATGTCCCCTCCACCCCCACAGGTAACCAAACCTTTGGGCTCATCGGGCTCGGACAAAGTCTTCTCCGCAAAAACACACCTGCAGTACCGCATGTACAAGACGGTAAGCTCTCTCTCTCTCTCTCTCTCTCACACACACACACGCACACACACACTCTGTTAAACCTGCTGTGGGTTGGGTTACAGTTTGTGAGCTGGACCTTCAGCAGCAGCATACATACATGTACATGTCCTCTGTGTGAATCCCACTCACTGAGGTTTCTGTTCACTCTCAGCCGATCTTCCTAAATGAGGTGTTGGTGAAGCTGCCAACGGACCCGTCAGGAGATGAGCCTCTGTTCCACATCTCCCACATAGACAGAGTTTACACGCTCCGAGCCGAGAGCATCAATGAAAGGTGAGACGCCCCACAGTACGGCCCCACGCCGTCAGGCAGAGTGAAATACCTGGAGGGATTTTCTCCAACCGTCCCAGGGCTGAAAGTCACCCTTAATTTGGTGGATTAACCTTAAGAAGCCTAATTAAGTTAGCGTTATCTTTAGAAGAAAAAAAAAAAGAAGAATATGAACAGATGTGTGTTTAATTGCTGGTCTCCAAATGTGTGTGTGTGTGTTTATTCAGGACGGCGTGGGTTCAGAAAATTAAGGCAGCTTCAGAGCTCTTCATAGAGACGGAGAAGAAGAAGCGGGAGAAGGCGTATCTAGGTATCCATCCCACTCAAACAAACATCCTCAGATTCACGGTGTTCAGAAATATCTCTAACTCCTCGCTGTCGCTCTGCCTCAGTGCGTTCTCAGAGGGCCACGGGTATCGGCAGACTGATGGTCAACATCGTGGAGGGAATTGAGCTCAAACCCTGTCGCTCCCACGGTACCTGTGAACTCCTTTTCCTGAAATTTGGGAAAGGAAAAAGGCTGATTTTCAGTTATTAGTTACATAACCTAGCTTTGAGTTTGTGATACTCATTCATTGTTATCCTGTAATCTCCTCTAATCTGTATTATCCCTCCTCTCTATACTTTCAGGAAAGAGTAACCCATACTGTGAGGTGACCATGGGTTCCCAGTGCCATATCACAAAAACATTACAGGTAAAAGTTTTACATCAAACACATATTAATGTAATAATAATAATTTACTTCCCAGCTCAGTCAGTCAGTCCTGCAGTAAACCACTCTTGCAGTTGCAGGAACATAAATGCGTCTGTTATCATTTATATTTCACTGTTTTCTGTCTGTTTTTCAGGACACCCTGAATCCTAAGTGGAATTCCAACTGTCAGTTTTTTATTAAGGACCTGGAACAGGATGTCCTCTGTATCACTGTGTTTGAACGAGACCAGTTCTCGCCTGACGGTCGGTGACGGTCGCGCGCTGATTTCAGTCGTTTGATTTGACGTTGCCGGCCCCTTCCAGAAAGTACAAATGGTTTTGTTCTCTTTCCGTTTCATCTCCAGACTTCTTGGGCAGGACAGAAATCCGGTTGGCGGAAATAAAGAAGGACCAGGGTTCTAAAGGACCAATTACAAAGAGGCTGCTGCTCCACGAGGTTCCCACAGGAGAGATCGTCGTCAGGCTGGACCTCCAGCTGTTTGAAGAACCGTGAAACCTGGACGGGGCCGCACCGGACTGGACCGACCCAAAAAGGACCTACTGGAAAAAATGATTTGGACTGGACGGCAAAGATGGATTAGACTGGACTGGAAGGCTGGGCTGGTCTGAAATCTTTGGTTTCTCGGTGTGCACATGTGGGCTGTTTGTGTCCGGGGACAAAGTGTCAGTGAGCTAAAGGAACAGTGACCCTGTGTGCTGCTTAAAAGCGATCCACAGACAGTGGATCAGCTTTCATGGTCTCGGTGGAGGATTTTTAGAAAAAAGTTCCCTTCACTCGAGCTTTTTAGGCAGTGATGATATACAGTAAAATAATCTGGCTGCTTATTATGGTTGCATTTCCAAATTCTTTGACCTGTTACTGTCTCAAAGTCAGGGCCCTGCACCCGCAGCAGGGTCTCAAACCGATTCAGTGGACGAGGATCATAAAAATCTTTAATCAGACAAATTCTCCCACTTTCATGATGCATTTTCATCAAGTTGGTTCGAGGTTCTCACCATTTTTAGTTTATTCCTTTCAGTGGAGATGATAAATAAAGAGCTTAATAACTGTGCAGCTCTGTTAAACCTTCACGTCTCACATTTAGTTTGCTCGTACTTCCATAGTTGCACCAGTTTAGCAGGTCTGACATTTTACTGAAGCAGCTCAACAGGTTTTCTGGTCTGCAAATAAATCTGAATCATTTTGGTGCCACTGAGAAGTAAAAATCCAGGACCTGCTTCTCTTCCAGTCCGGTCCAGTCTGCTTGAGCCCTCCCTCGGTTTGGCCCACATCGGCATTTAGTCCGGTCTCGGAGAACATCAGCCAGGTCTTTACTGTTTCCTCTCCCTCTGCTTCATCGAGACAGTCTCACAGACACTCCAGCGACAATCCCAGCTCTCCTTTGTCCGACCAAACCCAAACCCCTGTGAGTGAGTGTGTGTGTGTGTGTGTGTGTGTGTGAGTGAGTGTGTGAGGCAGATGGCTGATGTGAATGACTGTACGAGTGTCGCGATGGACAGGCTAATTAAAAGCACGGTTCAGTATACATGTATTTTTTACAGAGTCAAGTCTCTCAGAGTCTTATGATCAAATCTTTAGGCGTTCAGCTTTTAGGTACGGCATGTGAAGGGACATTTTTATAATTTTGGTCTGTTTTGATGCTCACTGAACACTCGCCACGTTATCTCAGAAAGTGCTAAATATGTACAGGTTTAATGAGAAATCCTTAGGATGCTAATAAGCTGAAAATATAGAGAGAGTTTACCCTGATATACGACTGGTGTAAATACACTATAGACAAGGTGTCCCCTTCACATGCATCAGTGGTAATAATGCTGATAATAAGACGGAACAGGTGTGACAGCTGATTTAAGCTGAGGTACTGTAAAGAAGAATGTCTTAACTTTTTTTTTTTTAATTATTACATATAGGCGTCGCAGATTCAGACGATTTCTGTCACACATCTGAACTCTGATGTTACGTTGCTGCTGTGTTGCCGTCACAGTGGGCGTCACTATGCAGGGAGGGTAAGCCCTGAGGGATTTCAAGGGCCCGCCGCTGGATTGGGGCCCTCGAACAGGCTCGCTGCTGGGGCAAAAATGTATTTTATAGGAATAGCATTTTGACCATTTTCACAGTTTAACCCTATGAAAGCTAGAACAACTTTACTGTGCGATGGCACTCGCAGCACTTTGAAAAGCAGATGTTGGAGCAGAGCAGGACACGAATCTACTGACTTATATCACCCAGCAGCTGTTTTGGGTAATCAGAGGAGGAAGATTAATACAACGAGGCGCTCAAAGGATGTGTTTTTATTTATAGCTTATCATAAAGACATTTTAGTGAACCCAAACCACACCTGAGCCCACAGGTGCAGCCCATCAGTTTTTTTTCCCAGATAAAATTCCTTATTAAATATAATCTAAAGAGGGCAGACTGGTCCGCACTACCAGTTTTGTTCACTAAATTTAAAGTAATGGCAATAAATATGAAGCTGTAATTTATGAAGCTGAAAAAGTGCTTTGAGGGGACATTTAAAAACAGTCTCATTGCTGTAGGTTTAACAGCTTCATTTCCAGAGCGTATCACTGAGCTTCTTTGGGACGTTTCCTCCACCTGAGTGTTCAGAACGGCGGCTGCCGGCAGAGGCAGGTAATAGTGCCGGTTTGGTTTGCTTAGTAAGACTGTAGATTAGGTAGTTAGCTAGCCACTTGGCTAGTTAGTAAATCTAGTTAGGCATTTTAATTTAGTGCCAGTTACAGTAAATGCTCTGAATTACCACTAAGACAACAGTTACCTTAGTGACCAGCCACTGTCCAATCAGAAGTCAGCGAGGCTCGGCCAGCTTCAGCAGCTCGACTGTGGAGGAAGGTGTGAACGAATGTTTGTGTTTCCCCAAACTGAAGCTGATGATGATGATGAATGATGATGAAAGTGTCCTACATCCCTCTGTACTGTACTACTCAGTACCCCCCCTCACTCCTCCTCTCTACACTGTACTGAATCTAACCCACTCCAGTTTGAACCCGTTCTTACTGTCTACCTTCCAGGTTGTGTATAATACTGCTGTTATCTGAGAGTTAATATATGAGCGACAAAGGCAGCCTGCTGTTAATTATCACTGTAGAAGATGATGTACGTTGTTGTCTTTCAGTGTTCAGAATAAACTTCAGTTGGACCAAGAGCTCACCGGTCTGTGTTCGTGTATTTCTTATGGTTTTAACTATTTTCATGTAACAATCATAGACTGTATGTAAGAGGTGGATGTACAGTATTGTGCAAAAGTCTTGAACCACCACGTGAGAAATAGGCACAGTGGCTTGTTACAGTGTGTGCAGCACACTGAATAATTTTTAAGCTGTTACAAAAAGAAAAAGATGTTCTGAATTTGAAATGAAAGCAAAATAATCTTCATCATTATATATCTCACAATTATCATGTTATTCAAGTTATTGGACTGAAGTGGAGGTGGGATTAATTAGGCCAATCAGAAGCACCTGAGAGGAAGGTAACTGAAAGCAGCATTTATTTTAATATCTGGAGATGTTTTAAATATTTCAGCTTTTACTTTGAAATCACCAGCTGGAAATACCGGTCTCTTGTAAACATGACCAAAGCAAATACTTCATGCAACTTTTGTGTTTTTTAAAAAAAAAACAGGCAGCGCGACAGCTGAGCTGAACCTGAGAGACAGCAAACTTTACTGAGGGAAACTTTATTGAAAGTGGGCCAGGTAACAGCACTGCAGGAGGAGAGGGAGGAGAGGGACATGCGGTTCTCCTCAGGATCATTCCCAAAGAGATTACTGAGAATCTTTCTTCTCACTTTGGACATCTTTCAGTTCCACCAGCATGGCTGCTGCGCTGTTCAGAGCTGGAACAGGACTGAGTATCAGAGTAGGTATATGTTGTATTTTTTTTTCTATTTATTCCTGTGGCTGATAGAATGACTTTGAGTCTGCAGCTTCTCATAACTTTCAGCTGATACACACACACACACACACACACACAGATAACAAGTTTCAGTTTGATTCCCTAACACTCTGTATCATCTTAATCCTCGGCTCATCACTGAGAGGGCTCCAGGGACGTTTCCAAGATTGTATAAATATGAGAGGCCCCACAGGAAATAATTTTATCATAAATAATTCCACTTTAGATTAACTAGGCATGATTTTCAGCCTCATGGGCACCTCTGTGCTCTAATGCAGGTGACATTATGTGAAAAGTGGTGCTCAGTAAGAACTGAAGGATGGTTTTCTATTGAATAACATTTACCAGTATTTAGACTCAGTAAAACTTATAATCACAGCTAGCAAACCTAATTGTACAAATGTTAAGCCATAAAGTATACATGTATATGTATATGCTTAAGGTAAAAGCGCTCATTATTGGATCATAGTTGTTGATTCAGTGAGCTGCAGATAATTTTATTCATTGATGTATTGTATCTTTGTTTTTAATGATACAGAATCATATAGATTAACATAGATTTCTGACTTTTAATAAAACCTGTTGCCACCAGGGGGCAGTGTATTATCTAATAAAAACAGACTTTGGAGTCTTGTGAGAACTGTCAGTAAGATGTCAGGGAGAAGCCGGGCTGAGGGGTGGGATTTATCCCCCTCATGACTATAGCAAAGGAGATGTCCCACCATCAAACTACTGAGCAGTTGGCGCTGTTAAACTTTACGTGTTCGCTATCAGCACAATTAGGAACCAGGCACAGGCATTTCTAAACTTTATTTATTTTTAACATCAAGCTTAAAACTTTCCTTTATGATCAAGCTTATAGTGAGGGCTGGATCAGGCGACCCTGAACCCTCCCTTAGTTATGCTGCAGTAGGCCTAGGCTGCTGGGGGGTTTCTATGATGCACTGAGTTTTCTTCTCATAGGGGGTTGTTTTGACTGTTGGGTTTTCTCTGTATTATTGTAGGGTCTTGACCCACAATACATTATATATTTGAATGGAGTTTGGCAAAGAGCAAAGAGAATCTTAACACTTGTAGCTCACATTTGATAACATTTCAGTTTCCACACGCCAGGGTTAGAAGAACCACTGAGATCCATTAAAATAACAGTTGTTATGAATGTGTACCGTATTTTCCGGACTATAGAGCGCACCATACTATAAGCCGCACCTACAAATTTTTTGGAAAAAACTGGAAACGTACATATATAAGCCGCACCGGGCTATAAGCCGCTGGTATCTCCGCCGCTCTTGGTTTTCCACAATTACTCGGCACTCAACAGAGGGGGAGAGACAACCCCAAATTTGAGTTATAACAAGTCAATTCACCATTGATTCGTTCACGCCGAGCTTACGTGCAGCGGCTCTATTTCCCTCCTGTAGTGCCAGGTCGATAGCCCTCAACTTAAAAGCGGCATCATAGGAAGTTCATTTTGTGGTTTCCATGATGAGGGAGTTTGAAAAAAATCTCCTTTGTGCCTGCTGCTAGCACTTGTTGGCGCTTTCTTCTTTGATTTCCAACTTTGACGTCCCATGATTCATATCCTGCTAAAGAGCCCCCTGGTGGTTAAAGAAAAATCCACAGAAACGCCGCACCGGGCTATAAGCCGCATGGTTCAAAACGTGGGAAAAAAGTAGCGGCTTATAGTCCGAAAAATACGGTAATTAAAGCTGAAATGTCGTCTCGAGCGTAGTAGTTTGAAGTTTTCATCCCGGACCAATCACTGTGCTGAAAACTCTGAAACAACTTGCCATAAATATTCACCCTCCCTCCATCCAGCTCCACATCTGTTCTAGTACATTAAAATACCAGTACTGTTGACCAGAGTGCATAAATGCAACACATTTTTCATATTACACACTACAATAAATGACAACAATATAGTTGATTTGGATTTTTATTTGATATTGATTTTTTTTTTTTTTTTTTGCCATATTATACAGTACCAGTCAAAGGTTTGTACACACTCATGGTAAGTGTGTACAAACTTTTGTCTGGTACTGTGTACCCAACAATCAGACGATCCCTTATGAGCAAGCACTAGGCGACGGTGGGGAGGAAAAACTCCCTTTTAAAAGGAAGAAACCTCCAGCAGAACCAGGCTCAAGGAAGGGTGGCCATCTGCTGTGACCAGTTGGGTTTATTTTAGTATTTGTTATGGCAAAATTATATTTTCTTTTTTATAAAATATTATATGCTTAAAGATTTAAAAACACAAGGATGGCAACATGGTAATTCAGTCGTCACTGCTGCCCTTAAAGCAGGAAGATCTCCAAGTGTTTCAGAAGAGTGTCGCCAAAAGATGAATCTTCTGTAAGTGCAGCATTTAAGAGCTTTTCTGAGGAGCCAAATTCGTGGATAAGCTGTGCAGTCATGGCGTTGGTAATCTCATCCATGTTTTTATGAAGGATTCTCAGAGATTCTGCGCTTGTGACTTTGTGTAGCACCATATCTGTAAGAGAGTTGATGGTGGCTAGGACTTCTTCACTATTCTGAGCCCCTTTTTTGCTTTTCTTGCAATTTTGGAAGGCCCCCATGAACAGAAAGAAAATGAAGTTCAGGACAATTGTCTTATCAGCAGAAGGTGACGTGGAAATTTCTGAGGTTTCCTTCTCTGAGTTTTCAGAGGTGGATGGCTGACTGTGACTCTCTGTAGACCTTGTGTGAGAGACTGGTGCAGTCTCAGATCTTTCTACAGACAGGTCCTGCTCTACTGCACTCACACAGGAGGTGGGCTCATTTTTGGGAGCAGAACTTGGACTTGACTGTGGGAATGATGTAGACAGTTTGTCGCTTTCTTTTTCCTCCGTTGTCGTCATTGCTCTAATGATCACATTATGGATCTCTTCCACAGCACCAGAAATTTTGTCACTTTGCACAGTTTCATCTAATGCTTCGTTCTCCAACCACAGGAGAATCTTCTGCAAGAACCTTTCCACTGCGTCTTCTACAGACACATAGAGGAGCTCAGGAAAATAGGGGAACTGTGTTTTAAATGTTCTAGAGATGATGGAGTCTAAGAGACTTTTTCCTGGTACCATCGTGGGGAGGGGATATGTATGATAGATCTGGAGGTGGTCATACATTAAATCAGTCAGTTGCGTTGAAAATGTCTTGATTTCCTCCTCACTTATATTTTCTAGGGGTTTTCTGATGATGCCATTGTCTCCTTTTGTGGTTAATTTATCAAACCACTCATTAAGATTAGGTTCAATGATGTTAAAATCAAGTGGATAACACCTTTTAGCAGTCGGATGCATAACTGGTGTGTTTAGAGAGCTATTGGAAGGGCCCCGAGAAGATCTTTCTGGTACTTGAAGATAGATGAAGAATCTTTTGCTTTTCTTCATTTGGTCTGCCAGCTGTTGGATCAGTTTTTCAAATTCCTTTTTGACAAATCTGAAGAAGTGGGCTTTGTATACGTTTACTGGATTACAGTTTGTGAGTGGGGTACATGAGGAGAAAAAGTCTCTCACCTTTTCAATCAGTAACCCCACCTTAAAATCAGGTTTGGGTGATGTACCTTTCTCACCACCTTCAGCATCAGGATGCTGGAGATGATCAATTATTGCATTTATAATATCAGCTGCAACTGTGGGAGGCCAGAGACTTTTAGCTTTCTCCTCAGTTTCAGTGCACTCCTCTAGAGTGCCTCCAGCTTGTAAATAACGCAATTTATCAGTGATTGGAATGAGAGCCTTAGCTGCAATAATTTCAGCTTGAGTACAGGGACAAAGGACAGTCTTATTTTTTGTGCACTGCTCTGGTTCTGTAGTAGCTTCAACACATAAATTATTCAGCTCATCATTTATTATACTGATGACTTCACTTACCATGTCATGTAGCTCTCTGTAATACCGGTAGGGACCCATAGATTTAATAAGTAAACAGTCCAGGTTGTTCAGTATTGTCTTCACAACCTCTCTCCAAATCAGTTTTTCTTGAACACTGAGAGGGATTTCTATTTTCTCCATGGATTTCATATCATTTTCATCCTTAGGTATTTCTGGGTCTGCACGCCATCTGGTGAGAGCCAAACTCACCTCATTGACTGTTGCCTTCTCAGAGATCTTGGATTCAAGGGTCTCCTTGCTTGAATGAGGACTGGGTACAGCCCCCTTTCTCATGTGCTGGTAGCTCATTTTACCTGCGCATCTTTTCAGATATGAGGCAGTGTGAGAAACCATATGTCGAAGCTTTTTAATGTCAGTCACTTTTACACTGACATAAAACGCAGGTTCTGGCCGTAATTCTGGGTTTTTAAGGAGCAGTGACACAGCTGAGTGGACCTTAATAAAGATCTGTTCCTCAATCATCTGTGTCAGCTCCCTAGCGCTGTCACACCTTTCGTGGGGAATGTTGAGAGCCCTGGTGATGCTGGCTGAGACAGAGTCTCCCAGTGATGGGCTTAATGATCCGAAAAATAAAAAATCATGTAATGTTTCCACCTCTTCACCTGCCATATAGCGCTGAACATCTGGAAGTAAAGTTTTCAGGCTGACTGCAGAAACTGACTGAATAATTTCAGTAATCATATCGGCAAACAGAGCTTGGAGATCAGAGTCCCAAACTCCTTTTTTAATCATGCCCCACTGTACTTCACTGAGCTTTTCAAAGACGCTATTAATCACGGGTAAAAGCTCGTATGGTGTTAAAACAGCTCGATTTTCAGTTGGCTGTTGTGCCATTGTGGATATAGTTGCTTCACAAGTTTGCTTTTCTTGTTTGAATACTTAAAAATGTGCGTTGTGTCGGATACCTGTTTACAAACGGACACACTCTGGGTCAATAAAGAGTCGCGGGGGATATGCAAGGCCTCGGTTTGAGCCAAGCGTGATGTCGCTTTACAGTTAAAAAACCGGGATACGTTAAGGTACATTCTGCAACACCAATAAGAGCAGGAAAAGTAGCGCGAGAGTAATGTCGACCAAAACAAATGCAAGTGAGACCGAAGACAGCTTCGAAGTTATTAAAAACCACCATAAGCAGGCGTTTGGGTATATATCGAAGGCAGTGAAGATCGAGGAAGATGACACAGGTTTGTTGATTGAGTTATTAACCGTTGTTGTGCGTGTGCACGCTTGTAATAAACACCTCTTCCTCTCTGTGGTCACAGGAGAGAAGGAGGAGGCTGAGCAGTGGTACAAGAAGGGGATTTCTGAGCTTGAACGGGGTATATTAATAGAGATCTCGGGTCAAGGTATTACAAACACATCCAGATATGACGTGTGCTGTGGATCTGCAGTAACCTCATACTCAGTGTATTTTTTAACAGGAGAGAAGTATGACAGAGCAAAGAGACTTCGAGATCAAATGCTCACCTACTTAGACATGGCAAAAGACAGGCTTGCCCTTTTAGGTGAGTGGCACTCCGATTTCTTCAAGTCTGGCCTGCTTTGATTATTTCTTTATTAAAGTAATGTATGCTGAGTCAGCAAGATAATAAATTTTCCTGCTTCACAGAGGCAACACTGGCCTCTAAAAAGAGAAGTGACCTCGGGGAGACATCAACTCACGCCCTTCCACAACCAAAGTCAGCTCCTAAAAGCCCGCCTGTAGGACCCTCTACTGCTCGAACACCTCCATCGAGACCAGCTGACCCAAAGGTGATTTCTTTTTTCTTTTTCATTATTTAATTGTGCAGTTACGTACCATTTGCCATCTGTCCGATGTCTAATGCTTTGTGGGACAATCTTATTCCTTCTAAGACAAACCCTCAGATGGGAAAATCACAAAACAGAAGACCAGTGGCTGTGAAACAGCCTCCGAAGAAGGATTTAAAAAATTTCAAGAATGTGGACAGCAAACTGGCCAACTTGATTCTGAATGAAATTGTAGACGGGTATGTTATCAACAATGCATTGTTCTTTGAGTGAACTGCATAAAATCAAGCATTGCACATTTAAAATGTTTCCTCTACTCTCCACAGGGGAGCAACCGTGTCCTTTGAAGACATTGCGGGACAGGATCTGGCAAAGCAAGCACTTCAAGAAATTGTCATTCTTCCTGCCTTAAGACCTGAGGTTATTACTTAGAAACATTTTGTCTCTGCTTACCATAATTATGCTTTTTCCATTTTTTCTTTTTTGACATGTAAAGCTTTTATTGTTTTTTTTGTTTTTTCTGTTTAGCTTTTTACTGGTCTGAGAGCTCCTGCACGTGGCTTGCTTTTATTTGGCCCCCCTGGGAATGGGAAAACCATGCTTGTAAGTTAACTTTACAGCACTACAAATCATGTGTGTTATTAGGCACAGATATTTATGTAATTAGCCTCAAATCTCAAAAAAAAAAAAAATGAAAATAACAGGAGCTATTCCTCTGTCTGATCAGGGATGAAAACCCTCAAAATACTATGACAGTGTTAATAAAATGCTAGTACGCTACATTTTCTGTTATCTTTCTGTCACTTGAGCACATCTGCTTTGTAATACTAGAAGAGAACAAGCTTTAAAAGGAGACCTTGTCAGGGCGCCCGGGTGGCTTAGTGGTGAAGCTGGCGACCACATACATATTCTGCGTTGCGGCGCGGGCTCAAGTCCTGGCCTGTTGCCAATTTGCCTGCGTGTCTTCCCCTGTATCTTTCCCCCATTTCCTGTCTCCCTCCACTGCTGATAAAAGCTGCTGTGGCCAAAAATGAAGAAAAAAAAAAAAAGGAGACCTTGTCACGCAATAGAAGCAGCAGCTATTAGCGCTTCATCCAGATCAAACTGCTCTTTTTTTTTTGGCATATAGATGCTGATAGCCCTCTCTTTATCTTCAGTTGAATCACAGTCTTTATTTCCACTTGCTAGGCCAAAGCAGTTGCTGCAGAGTCTAATGCAACTTTCTTCAACGTCAGCACTGCCAGTTTGACCTCCAAATACGTAAGAAACACGTCTAACACTTTTAATGATCTCTCACCACCTACACTAGTTTTTTCTTAAACGTTTCATGTTGTCACCGTAACAGATGGGAGAAGGCGAGAAGCTTGTACAAGCGCTGTTTGAAGTAGCAAGAGAATTGCAGCCCTCAATCATCTTCATCGGTGTGTGTTACTCTAGATGTGCCTTAAACAGCAGTTTAGTCCAAACATTTCAGCTCATGAATAAACTTCACTGTGTCTTCAGATGAACTGGACAGCTTGCTTTGTAAAAGGAGGGAGGGCGAGCACGATGCTTCTCGCCGTTTAAAAACTGAGTTCCTCATTGAGTTTGATGGGGTAAGTTCAGGAATTTTTAAACAGAGTAGAACTCCTGTTTAACAAATTGACTGTGACCCCCCTGATGATGCCTCATGGCACCATCAGATGGGTCACAGTCAAGTTTTAGTTAACTCAGAGAGCGCTGGTGTTGTTTTCGCTGAAGCTCTTCTGGGTTTCAGGTGCAGTCAGGAAACGATGACCGGGTCCTTGTAATGGGAGCAACTACCAGACCTCAGGAGCTGGATGAAGCAGTGTTAAGGTACATTCTGCAACACCAATTTGGAAAAAAGTTGTGACACTGTATAAAATGTAAATAAAAATAAATGCAATGATTTGCATAAACTCATATTTTCTTTACAATAGAATCTAGAAAACATGTTTATGTTTAAACTGAGAAAATGCACCATTTTTTTAAGAAAAATATGAGCTCATCTTGAATATGATGGCAGCAGCAGCACAGCTCAAAAAAGTTGGGACGGGGCAACAAACTGGAAAGAAGAAAGCAGCTGGAGGAACATTTTGAAACCAATTAGGTTAATTGGCAACAGGTCAGTAGTAAAGATGGGCAGAGGGTCACCAATCTGCAAAAAACTAATATTGTGGAACAGTTTCAGAATAATGTTCCTCAACATAAAATTGTAAAAACTTTGAGTATCTCATCATTTACATAATACATCATTTACATAATCTCATCAAAAGATTCCAATAATCTGAAGAAATCTCTGCGCAAGGGACAAGACCAAAAATCAAATGGATGCCTGTGATCTTCGGGTCCTCGGGCAGCATTGGATCTAATACAGGCATGATTCTGTTATGGAAATCACTGTATGGGCTTAGGGACACGTTCAGAAATCATTGTCAGTGACCATCAGTTGGTCACAGTTGGACCAAGGCTCAATGAAATGGACTGAGGCAAACTGTAGAACTGTTCTTTGAGGGATCAGAGTTCAGTTCAAAAGCCTTGACCTCTGATGGTATGGAGGTGGATCAGTGCCTATGGAATTGGCAGCTTGCACATCTGGAAAGGCACCACCAATGCTGATAGGTTTATACAGGTTAGAGAATATATGCTCCCAACATATCCTCCCATCAAGATCATATCTTTTTCAGCAAAGGTCTTGCAAATTTCAGCACTACAATGCTAAAAGTCCGGTGCTGAGCTGACCTGCCTACAGTTCAGAGTTTCACCAACTGAAAACATCTGGTGCACCATGAAACGAAAAATGCATCAACAATGATGCAGGACTGTTGAGCATCCTCTATCAGAGAAGAACGGGACAACATTGCTCTCCTCAGTTCCCAGATGTTTACAGACTGTTGTTAAAAGAAGAGGGGAAGCTACACAGCTGCAGCACAGCTACACATGTCCCTGTCCCAACTTTACTGAGATGTGTTGCTGCCATCAAATTCAAAATGAGCTTAATTATTTTTTTAAATGTTGCATTTTCTCATTTTAAATATGTTTTCTGTTCTATTGTGAATAAAATATGGGTTTATGAGCATTGTTTGTTTTTAGCATTTTACCAGCTTTTTCCTGACTGGATTTGTAAATGCTGTAAATATGTTTGCTTGTTGGAGGATTATTTTTGGTGTATGAGTCACAATCATTTGTTGTTTGTCCTTCAGGCACTTTGCAAAAAGAGTGTATGTGACTTTACCTGATGAGAAGGTGTGTATATAAGAAAAATAAGCATGCACAAATGTACTCAAATTATCATGTTTTTTTTTTATATGCAAGTGGCAAGCCTCTCACTTCATTAAGGTATATAATGTAACTCTTCCAGACAAGATTAACACTGCTGAAAAACCTTTTGGGAAAGCACGGGAGTCCACTGAGCCACAGTGACCTGTCCCATCTTGCAAAGTGAGTTTCACTTCTGAAGACTTTAGAGAGATGCTTTTACGTGACTTTGCATTAATCACTCAGTGTGTCATTTCACAGAGCGACTGCAGGATATTCAGGAAGCGATCTGACAGCATTAGCCAGAGATGCTGCACTGGGCCCAATAAGAGGTACGAGTCCTTCTGTCATACTGGTCACGCAGTCACCCATACTTTAGCTCCCATAATGAGCTCAAGCTGTTTAATATTTATATGTGCAGAGTTGGGACCGGACCAAGTCTGTATGACGCCTGCTAATGAGGTGAGACCATGCTTTTCAAGTACTCACAGTACTGCGCATGTCTCCTTTGTACTGTTTCTACAGTTATTCTGTTGTGTATATTCACAGATGCGTAACATCAAGAAGAAAGACTTTGAGGATTCTCTGAAACGAATCAAGCCCACTGTTAGTTCCACAACTCTTCATATGTACACCAACTGGAACAAGGATTTTGGTGATACGTCAGCTGTTTGAATTTAACAGCTCACTCTTTAAAATAAACTCTGGAAAATAAAATTTAGTTTCCTTTGTTTTCCTGCACGGGTTGATAACACAAATAATGCCTGGAACGAACCATTTATAGATTGTTAAAGCAATAATGTGTGAATATTGTGACATTTGGAAGCATCACGAATCATTTTCCTGTTTGACAGAAGGATTTTTCTAATACAGTTCTTACTGGGGGGTTTAAAATTGTATTTTTACACTCCTAAAACTGTATTGCTGCTTGAATTTGTAATATTTATTTTTGAGAACGTCCTGTATGTAGAATTACAGTCAAACATCAATGGTACTGATTTTTAACACTCTCTGTGCCTAGGTGCATGTAACAGGAGCAATAAGTGGGAGAAGAACTGCCTAAGTGGCTTTTTTTGTATTATAAGTTTGTTTGTAAAGGTTTTCCATCTGCACAACTAGTCTGTAGATACAGATGCAGCCACCGAAAATGGCCGGCGGTCCGTGGCCGAACCTTGGCCAAAACGTGATCCCCCGCTAATGACGTAGGCATTCCGGCCACTGGTGGGAACGCCCCTAAGCAGCATTTGGGGGAAATGGTGGTAATGTCTTGTTTATCCACCAGGAGGAGCAGTAATAGTGGAAGCGCATTCATTTACAGCCCGCTGTATACTGTACCAAGGATCCTCACATCCAGGCCTCAAGAGCCGGGGTCCTGCAGGTTTTTGATGTGTCTGTGCTTCAACACACCTGAGTCAAATATAGAAGTCATTATCAGGATTCAGGAGAACTTGACTGCATCAGGGTTATAATAGTTTTGGATTTTACATTATAGTTTAGTTTTAGTTAGTTTTTACTTTTTTTTCTTTAATTCAGTTAGTTTTAATTAGTTTTCAGAGTGGTTTTTCTCGTTTTTATTAGTTTTTATTTTTGGTTTCATGTGTAGTTTCAGTTAGTTTCAGTATTAGTTTTAGTATTTTCATACCTAATCAGGTGCAAGATTCAAGGCGCAAAAGTGACTATTGTGTAATGAAAACTTGACAAAAGATACCGTTTAAAGAAATATATTCAACAACCAGCTGTTCACAAGACATGCTAAATGTGTGTAATATTAAGGACACACATGAACATCAGCAGGGAGAAACAAAGAAAAACATGAACTCCCAAACTCAATAAATGCTACAATAAACTCCCAATAAAGTTCAGCATCAGTGCAGTAGATTAACAACAGCTACATGTGGTGTTTGACAAAAACAAACTCTTTGAAGGAGTCAAAGCTCAAATCCAGCTGCATCCTGATGTTCTCACCACCTGAAGCTGCTTCTGTTTTGGAGCTAGCTCGGTTAGATGCTGCTAATTAAACCTGCAGGGTCTTTGTACACAACCTACGGAAGTGTCTGACCTCATGTCCACATTTATGCTTGTGTAGCTGGATTGTGTGTGTTAATTACCTTGTGGTCGTGTGCAGGTGTTTTATATGCAGTGCAGGCTGGGACTTCTTTTTTGGTCCTCGCTCTTTGTGCTCAGTTTTTTGGCTGCAAACATATTTGTCCCTGTTTTTTTCCCCTTTCTTCATTCCTTCACGTCCATCCTGATAGTTTCTGCAGTCTCCTACCAGGAATTTGCTGACAGTTGTGAGTCCTTATATTGATGTCTGTGTAGATTCTCAGTCATCCAGGTCATAGTAGTCTCTGGAGCTTGAAAAAGGCGACTGGACTTCTTTTTGTTTCTTGAAGACGTTTCACCTCTCATCCGAAAGGCTTCTTCAGTTCTCAACCAAAAGGTGGAGAGACCCAGGTATTTAAACCCCTGTGGGCGTAGTCCCCTGGAGGTGGTTATGACCCTCTATTGATCATGTGCGTGAACACATGTGCCCAGGTGTGAAGGGGGCGTGGGTCATATTTAATCAGTGGTTTCAGTTGAAACCAATTTAGGACTCCGCTCCATTGTTTCCTGTGGCCTATTGAGGTCACTGGAACAAAGGTGTGAATGGGGGTTGAGACGTCTGGGAAGGGAGCTCAGGACAGCACTGTAAGTGGGGGAAAGTTGGTGACGTAATCCACCTCCTCTGTTCAATGATGGTTGTTCACAGTGGACATAGATGGCTTCTTTCACTCCTCTTTCAAACCATCTGTTTTCCCTGTCCAAAATGTGAACATTGGCATCCTCAAAAGAGTGCCCTTTTTCCTTCAGATGCAGATGTACTGCTGAATCTTGTCCTGTCGAGGTGGCTCTTCTATGTTGTGCCATTCGTTTGTGAAGAGGCTGTTTGGTTTCACCAATGTAGAGGTCCGAGCACTCTTCACTGCACTGAACAGCATACACTACATCACTGATCTTGTGTTTGGCGGGTTTGTCCTTGGGATGAACCATTATATTATATGCAGTCGTCCTTATATTGATGCTTTGATTATTATTCCTGATTGTTATTCTCTCACTGATAAAGTAGCCGGAAACGCACAAGGACTAAACAGTTTAGTCACAATGTTCTGGGCTGCATGGACCCGACAAGTAGTCCCGTTTCTCAGAGGCGCAGGCCAGGTTACCTGGTAGGATCAGAGCGGTTTCTGTAGCCGTTGTGAGCTTCTCAGCTGGACTTTGATGTTGCTGGTTTTTCCTGACTGAGAAATGTTCCGCACATTTTTCATCATCCACAACAAGACTTTCGATTCTATCTGTGCTTTTAGAACCTCCATACGGGACTCTGCCGCTTTCTTGGCAGACCGCAGCCATTACTTTGCGGACCAGCGCGGTGAGCGCACACACTCACACAGTTGTCCTGTGGCGCTCCCAGCTTGACGTCGGAGAGCGGAAAAAATTATTTCATATCAATCCACAAGGCTTAAAAAAAAAAAAACAAGTAAATGAAAGTCAGTTTATCGATAATTTCAGTTAGTTTTAGTTAGTTTTGTAAACTCACAATTCAGTTTTAGTTAGTTATCGTTTTTTTTCCTTTTAATTATAGTTTTTATTTATTTCAGTTAACGACAATGTTTTTTCAATTTCAGTTTTCGTTATTTCGTTCGTTTTCGTTAACTATAATAACCCTGGACTGCATATTGAGGCCATTTGATTCAGGTGTGTTGGATCAGGGATCAGGCTGTATACAGTATTTATGCATTTCCTGAAATAAAAACAAGGTTACTGTGAATGCTTTCTGCTGGAGCTGAAATGCTCCAAAAAACAAAACAAAAAAAAAGCCCTGAATGAATTTCTTCTCCCAGGCTGGAAATTGGACCGCTGCCCTTCGCATTCCCAAACCAGCGCTTAATTTGCTGAGATAAACCTGCGGAAACGACAGAAAGTGAAGTGATCGAAAAACGCACGGAAGAACATACAGGTGTACTGTAATGAAATAGAATAAAAACGAATAAAGTCTTTATTCTATAAAAATAATAATATTAAGATTACACAGAATGCGCAACAGTACAGCGTGAGTCTGTACTGTACTAATCTGTATTACTCGGGCTTCGTACTATGGCTCAGGTGAACAGAACCAGGGCACGAAGTGTCACACACTGTCTTCTCCAGGTCAGTTTTTTTCATAATCACAGTGTAACCTGTATTAGAGTGACAAACAATACACAGGAGTATTTCCGATCTAGGGCCTGACAGGAGGATTTAAGTAAATGGAGGGGTGACACTCTTTAAGCTGTACACAAAATAAATTCATTAACAAAATAAAAAGCAAATAAAACTTCAGTTCAAAATTCTCTGTTTGTTTCCAATAACACAAATACACTTAGGGATTGTCCCTTTCTGTTGACAGCTCTTGTGAAATAATAACCAAAATAAAAAAATTGATAAATAAAATTGTCCACCCTTCTTTTTTTTAAATTTCTACCCAGGTAGTAAAAATCAGTTCCCTTTATCTTCCCTCATGGAAGCAACAGTTTAAAGTTTCTTCAATTGAAATGTTTAGTCCAATCAAAAGTATTTCAGTCAACAAGTTTAAGTTCAGTAAAGTCAAAAAAATGTCTGTCGGTCAACTGCGCAGTTTTAGTTCAGTTAGGGGCCCCCTATTGGTTTTCTGCTTAAGCTTATCTGTTATCCAGTGGAGAATCCTGTGCATCCAAATCCATGGAACAAATCCTTCACTCCGCACCGCTGCAGCGGCCGCCGTTGTGCCTCCTGCTCGCATTGGATCTGCAGTCGTCCTCTCTCAGAATCCGACCGTAGTCATAAAACCAACCTGCATATTGTACAATTTCCAATAAATGGCAAATTTTCTCTATGCAGTTAGCAATGAGCAATCTCTCAGTCTCTTACTCTCATCAATTTTACATGTTAGTCAAGCCTTCACGAAACTTGAACACATATTCACTGGTTAATAAAGTAAAACACTACAACCAGAATTAGTCTGCAACAATAAAACTTAACATTTCCTACAGCGTTAGACATACATTACATATTGCATGTTTCATGTTTCTCGTTTCTCCGATTGGTCTCGGTTACAGTCACAAACAAACAGGAGCTCTGTTCGGCTACGACTAACTCCGAATTCCTCCCTCACAAACAACAAAAATACAAACACGGTTGTTACACTTAACAAAACCTTAAATTCTACATTAAAGAAGCAACTCGATTACATGTTTGGATAAGCTAGGTTGCTAGAGCCGAACCACGCTTCTTTGCATGGTGTCTCACCTTCTTCTTCCCTAAATCCATTGTTTTTTTCCCCTGTAAAACTCATGGGGGTTACAACAGCTTATCGGTTTGGTTACAAAAACAATGTGCAAGAGCCAGCAACTGAACGCTGAGATCGTTTTTTTTTTTTCGTCAGTGGCTGACCATCAGTACCAATCATATTGTCCATGATATGATTGGTACGATAGATGATGGAAGGTGAAACTTTTCAGACATATAACTGCAAACAGCACGGTGGCGTAGTGGTTAGCACTGCTGCCTCACAGTTAGAATACCATCTGGAAGGCCTGGGTTCGATTCCACCTTGGCCCAGGCCTCTCCCTCTCCCTCTCTCTGTGTGGAGTTTGCATGTTCTCCCTGTGCTTGCGTGGGTTTCCTCCGGGTACTCCGGTTTCCTCCCACATTCCAAAGACATGCACTTACTGGGGTTAGGTTAATTGGCTAATCTAAATTGCCCATAGGTGTGAATGAGAGCATGAATGTGAGTGTGAAAGGTCGTTTGTCCCTCTGTGTTGGCCCTGCAACAGGCTGGCGACCTGTTCAGGGTGTACCCTGCCTCTCGCCCTATGACAGCTGGGATAGGCTCCAGCCCCCCCGCGACCCTTAACAGGATGTGCGGAAGCGAATGGATGGATGGATGGATGGATGGATAACTGCAAACATATTTTTACGTCATAAGGATAGAAATTTAACGGAAAGGATTATGAAACTATATATATATATATATATATATATATATATATGTACGACTGTTGATTGCTAGGCTGTGTTGTAATTGTAAGCGGAACTGTCCATTAAAAACAATAGAAAGATGAGATTAAAGCGGTCATTATAGTGGAGCAGTGAGTATTGTCTGGAGGGACGGGGCTGAGCTTGAAGTTCAGGCTCGGACAGGCTGTGAGCGCTGCACCGCCAGCGAAATTGGGTAAAAAAAAATAAATAAATAATTCTGATCACCAGCCGGTTTGGCCTGGGAATGACCTGGGAAGCCTAATCCTCTCATCAGTGTCACATTGTTCTTCCAAGTCTTCACAATGTTAAGCTTTTTGTTTGTTTATATTTTCCCTTTTATTTTGGGCTCTATCCTGGGATCCTTGGGTGAAAGTTATGTTGCACCCTGCAGGTCTGCAGCCCATCAGTCATATCTAACATTTGGTTCGAGATTATAAATCAAACCAAACTCAAAGCAGGCTCCTTGCATGGAAATGATGAGCTGACTGTGATCATTCTTTGACTCTCCTCCACCTGCTTCATCAAACCTCAGCAGTAAACATATATGAAGGCAGCAGCTGACACAGTAACAGTGAGCGCAGCGCACTGTGCAGTCTAAACTCTGCTCTGATGAATTATATGAATGTACAGCGAGTCAATCAGGATTGTGAAACGTCAGCTGCAGAGCCTCCATCATCAGAGCCCTGCCCGGTTCATTTTCCATTTTATAAACAATACTTTAGAGGTTTTAGTGAAGTCACACTGTGACAGTGACGTGCATTAGTGTGTGTGTCATCAGTGGCTATAAAAGGCCTTTTCTTAAAGGATAAAGTGGTGTTTGAGCCACAGTTACGGCGGAGCGGCGGCTCCTTGAAATGGGACGCAGCCTTCCTGCGGCAGACAGCTAGCAGCAGGAACCGGACGCGCCAGGTTAGCCTAAGAAGCTACTGAGGCGTCCATGACAACCACCATAGAAACAGCCTTTTAAGACCGTTTTAAAAACATCCTCAGAGTTCAAACGAACAAAAATATATGATTTGAAACAGTTACAGCTGCAGAGCTGTGGCGGCTTCTTTAAACGTTGTTTACGTAGATGATCATAAATGATACGATGTAGCTAGCAGTGTAGCTAGCAGTGAATGAGGTGACGTCATTGTGTGCGCATTTCACAGCTGTCTGTCTCAGTCTGTTGACATTTCACAGCCATCACCTGAATATTACTCCAATTAACATGTGTTTACTTTCTCTGGACCGTCTCAGGTCCACCGTTACAATTTCAGCCTACAAAATGATTTAAATATGAACATACACTCTAACATCAGTGCGCTTTATGAAGTCCAGTCCTTAAAATAAATATTATGTTTTATTTATTTTATTTGTTTAGAGAATTGTGAACTTCACATTGTGTATTTAATCAGAGTCTCAGCAACCTTCAGTCAGAGACTGAGACTGGATGACAGCTTTAACCTCTGCAGAGTCACAGACAGACACAAACCTTCCAAATCACAGACAAGCAGCCCAGTCTCATCATTTGGAAACTAAAATGTCTCTACTGTACACTACACTGTGATCAATATATTAAAAAAATAAATGAAAAGATAACATTCACATAAAGCTGTTTGAAAGTAAAATTAATAGGTACTTTCCAATAATATTTTTAAGGATCTCTGTGAAAGACCAGACAGCGCCATGACTCTCAAGAATCAGAACAGAAATATGGAAGAAAAAAAAAAAATCCCTATGAGAAATAAATGTGTAACAGTAAATATTTTGTCCACTGGAAAATAAACTTTTTGAAACAAAAGCTTGGGATATCATCAAACCATCCATCCATCCATCCATTTTCTTCCGCTTATCCGGGGCCGGGTCGCGGGGGCAGAAGCCTAAGCAGAGAAGCCCAAGCTTCCCTCTCCCCAGCCACCTCCTCCAGCCCATCCAGAGGGACCCCAAGGCGTTCCCAGGCCAGCCGAGATACACAATCTCTCCAGCGTGTCCTGGGTCTACCACGGGGCCTCCTCCCGGTGGGACATGCCCGGAACACCTCACCCAGGAGGCGGCCAGGAGGCATCCTAATCAGATGCCCGAGCCACCTCAACTGGCTCCTTTCGATGTGGAGGAGCAGCGGCTCTACTCCGAGCCCCTCCCGGATGGCCGCACTCCTCACCTTATCTCTAAGGGAGAGGCCAGCCACCCTTCGAAGGAAACTCATTTCTGCCGCCATCAAACCAGAAAAATAGAAATCAATTTTTTTCTTTAATAACATACCTTAGCATGCAGTAATGTGACACGTTTCCAAACAACAATACATAGATTTTGTTCAATGTTTTGATTGTGGCAGTGAAAACACATGTTGCTGTGCGTGAGTGTGACTGGCAGCCTGTGCACTGAGACCATGAAGCCCACTTCTCTGAAGCAGCTTCTTCTTATTATTATTGGCATCAAAACAGAGGTGGGAGAAATCTACCAAAAGGAGAAAGAAGACCATCTGAGGTGAAACCAGTCAGGACAAATAATTAAATTATATATAGTAGTTCAGTACAGCATCTCAGGTAGCTTGTGTGGTTCAACTGTTGATTTCAGCTCACTGCTCCTGTCTGTGGACCAGTGTTTTTTATGTTTGTAACCACTTAACTTCCATTCATCTATTTAACTCAGGGAGGAGAAATGTCAGGTTGGTGCAGGCTGGTGAGTTTAGGAGGGAGGTGCATTTGGTTCTCTGTTGTCATTATCTGAAAGATTTGGTTCACCTTGTGGCTGGGCTGTATCTGGGGTATCTGGGCTGGACCTGTCACGCTTAGCAAGTTTCTCAAGTTGGTGTTTATGGTTTAGAACTTCGAGCTCTGGAGCAGCATCTGTGGCTGTGTAGGGTGCAGTTGGTTTTTGCTGTTTCTCCAGATCTGTGTTGGAAATTAGGTTATTGATCTCAGGTTAGGTTATTTGGATCCAGATATTTGACTTACATGAGGCCCATGCATGGTTCATGCATAGCCCATGCATGCATGGACCATCTGGGTCCCAATGAACACATATTCAGAGCCGGTTAAAATCTATCTGGGCAAACCCCTGTAGGGCCACCATGGAAACCTTATGGGGCCCATAATGTTTGCCCTTACCAGGGTTATTATAGTTAACGAAAACGAACGAAATAACGAAAACTGAAATGGAAAAAACATTGTCGTTAACTGAAATAAATAAAAACTAAAATTAAAAGG
Source organism: Archocentrus centrarchus (assembly GCF_007364275.1). Taxonomy (NCBI): domain Eukaryota; kingdom Metazoa; phylum Chordata; class Actinopteri; order Cichliformes; family Cichlidae; genus Archocentrus; species Archocentrus centrarchus. Next base: position 3,239,959 of record NC_044360.1, on the reverse strand, counting down.
AAGAAACGACAACTAAGTAAAACTGAATTGTGAGTTTACAAAACTAACTAAAACTAACTGAAATTATAGATATTGTTATTTTTTCAAAAGTCTTGTGGATTGATATGAAATCATTTTTTTCCTCTCTCCGAGTTTAAGCTCGGAACGCCGTCGGGCAAATGGTTGCGCATGTGCGTGCGTGCGCACACCGCGCTGCTCCTCAGAGAGTCCCATGTGGACTGTTTTTTTTTTGTTTTTTTTTACTATGATAGCACAGATAGCAGCGAGTGTCTTGTTGTGGATGATGAAAAATGTACGGAACACTTCTTAGTCAGGAAAAAAAACACCAACATCAAAGTAGACCTGAGAAGCGCACACAAGGCAGCTACGGAAACCGCTCTCATCCTACAAGGCAACCCGGCCTCCACCTCCAGAGAAACGTGACTACTCGTCGGGTCAACGCAGCCACAACGTTGTGTTTAGTCCTTGTGCGTTTCCGGCTACTTTATCAGTCAGATAATAACAATCAGGACTAATAATCAAAGCATCAATATAAGGACTCACAAATGTCAGCAAATTCCTGGAGGGAGCTGCTGAAACTATGGGAATGGACGTGAAGAAATGAAGAAAGTGAAAAAACGGGGACAAATGTTTGCACCCTAAAAACTGAGCACAAAGAGCAAGGACCAAAAAAACCCCAGCACACAACCACAAGGTAATTAACACACGCAATCTAGCTATACATGCATAAATGCGGACATGAGGTCGGACACTTCCGTAGGCTACATAGGCCGCAAAGACCCTGCAAATCTAATCAGCGAGCATCTAACCAAGCTAGCTCCAAAACAGAAGCAGCATCAGGTGGTGAGAACATCAGGATGCAGCTGGATTTGAGCTTTGACTCCTTCAAGGAGTTTGTTTTTGTCAAACACCACATGTAGCTGTTATTAATCTGCTGCACTGAGGCTGAACTTTATTGGGAGTTTATTGTAGAATTTATCGAGTTTTGGAGTTCATATTGTTAGCAGTTTCTCCCTGTTGATGTTCATGTGTGTCCTTAATATTACACACATTTAGCATGTAGTTCTGCTGTCTGTGAACAGCTGGTTGCTGAATATATTTCTTTAAAGGGTACCTGATTAAGTATGAAAATACTAAAACTAATACTGAAACTAACTAAAACTAAGCATAAAACCAAAAATAAAAACTAATAAAACGAGCAAAACCACTCTGAAAACGAATTAAAACTAACTGAATTAGAGAAAAAAAAGTAAAAACTAATTAAAACTAAACTATAATGTAAAATCCAAAACTATTATAACCCTGGCCCTTACGTATCCCATATGGGGCCCACCTATGTGTGCTGGCAGGAAGAGACAATCGTACTGGCGTATCCTCCATCACCGGGCTTATCGGGTACAAAGGGATTAAATACGCAAACACATATAATTAATGTATCACTTATAGCGTTATAATCAAGGGTCACAGTGGGCCGTACTGAGTCTGTAAGTTGTGTTCGCGGTACATAAACAGCTTAACTAGCGGTACTGAAGAGGAGCGAGTGTGGCACCCCAGAAGTGTAGCCACATATGGGAAGTTGCAGGGGTATAAATAATATAAAAGAACTATTCATAGGATTGCTGTAATATTTTTATTTTATCTGAATTCATGTATGTGTTGATATTAACTTTGAAGTATAAACAAAGGGCCCTGATATGAAAAGGAGAGGGGATCTGTTGGGTGCCAGTGGGGCGGAGCTATTGTCACGTTCCAATTGTCTGGGGGAAAGGGGGGGGGGGGGGGGGGGGGCAACACTCGTCCTCCCACCTCTCAAAGAAGTCCACTGTCCTCATTGCGCCTTGTTATCCACCTCATACAGGTGTCAAACACTTGTTACTGTGGTACTCACACGTGAGACCCGTAACATGAGCATAAAAGAGTAACGTGTGGCAGGTAAATGCAACGTTTCTAAATGCTCAACAAATATCAGCAAACACACAAAGTGTGTGCAGTTTGTCACACAGTGTGTCTGCTAGCTAAAAGAAGAGCTGCTGTATTTCAGGGGGAGCAAAGAGATCAAAGTTCACTCAGAGATGGAGAAAGAGGACAGGAGAGGAAGAAGAGAGGTTAGATTTAAAGGTAAGGACTGCAAAACAAACTGAAGTATGCTGACTTTGTGTTATTCAAAGATTGTATGAAAATACTGCAGTTTAGTGTGTGATAAACAGGTTAGCTTGTTGTACTGTATTTACAGTAAAGCTCTGTGTTGGTGCACAGAGGCTGTGTTCATGGTCAGAGTTACAGGTTACATCTGTGCAGCAGAGATGAGTTTGAATCAAAGCTGCTGATGCTGAGATTCATTCACTGAATCCAACATTTCTACAGCCTGTATGCTGTCAGTGTAGGGGATGGAGATCAGCTCAGATAGCTGTGAAATACTGGGTTACATCTTTGTGTGTTCACTTCATCCACACAGAGCAGTAAACCTCAGAGCAGCAGCAGCAGGTCAGCTGATCACAGCCTGCACACCAACATCATTTACTGCAGCTACAATAGAAAGCTGTGATTCTTCTCCCCATGCAGAGCCACTACAGCTGATCTTAGGGTTCCTCCAGCTTCTGAATCCCACTGTAACCCCTGAGTATCCTCATGTTGGTGTTTAGGTGGAGGCACAGTCACCCTCTACTACACTCAAAAAAATAACTCTTTGGATTAACATAAAAAAATCATGGAAAAGATTTCCACATGATTACTTTACTTTATTTCAGCATTATGTAATTCTGTTGCTCCAATTTAAAGCACCTGTGTTGGTTCAACTTAATTTATTAAGGTTGATTCAACCTATTTACTATAGTTGGGCCCAATTTAATTTAATAGAGCCAGCCCAACTAATTTGTAATGTTTTAGACCAACTAAATGAATTTACTTGTTTCAGATGAATTCAAATTTAGTTGAATTCAACTTATTTTACAGTGGTATAACTACACTACTTAATTAAGTTGATCCAATTCATGGAAATTAAGTTAGCCTAACAGATTTGCTTTATGCTGAAAGAAAGCAATTTAATCTTGTGGAAATACTTTCCATGATTGAATTACGTTACCTTAAAGAATAGTTTTTTAGTGTTAATAAATTAAGTGTTTTAACAGTACTGGTTGAAAGGGTGGAAAGAATACACAACAAATTAGAAAAAATACAATAGAATTGTATTTCCAAAAATGTATTTCCAAAAATGTAATGCATTTACTTTTACATGGGCAGTGCAGATGCTTGCTGACTACTAAACAAGGAATAAACTCTCTTGCCTCTCTTAGCACATAGACAAGACCCAGCAACATCTCTACAGCAAAAGATACACTGTCCAAGTTACTCATCACTTCCACTCCCAACATCCATGGGGTCATCACCAGGCTCTGCACCTTCTGCTTGAAGGACAAAGATTTCAAACGCAGTCTCTGCTATGGCCGTTTGAGCACCTTCATTGACATCCTGCAAAAAAGAATAAAGATTTCTTAAATTGATTTGCATTGCATTCATATTTACAGTACACAATCTTTACAGTATGTAAAACAGCTTTCACTACCCTAATCCATATTCATAACAAAACACATGTAATCAAATAACCAATTAACATAAAAATTTGACTGAGTCATGGTGAAATACTTCCAACAACTAAGCTCCACCATAGGCCTGTCTGTGGTAATCGTGAGTCCAGCGTTAGATTTTCCAATTTGGAAAAGGTATATTGTCTCATTACAGGAAAAACTAGGAGCTAAAGTAGGGTATGTGTGTTTGTTATTGTCAGAAAGACAAGGACAGAGGGTGAATCCCAAACAGGCCCAGTATTCCATGGCCAGTCACCCTCAATTTGCAAGTTTGCTTGGAGGGTCTGCCACATTGCCTGTCATTCCAAACCAGTCATACTTATGGGCGAGTACAAAGCCCTCCATAGCAACTCTGTATACAAACCAAACATTTTCCATGTGCAGAACCTGTCTTGTTCCCATGATGGAGTAAATGCCATGACAATGCATGCACACAAAAAAGACCCACCTCCGCTTTTAAGGTCACATGACTTACAGTACAAACCAAATTATGCTATCTAGTTGTGGTATGGCCAGGGACTCTTGGGGGTCCAGGCAATGCCAAAGCATATAAACGGACACAGTATGAAGGCTGTATGTACACAAAACACAGCGACAGCGGAGGATTTCAGGTTTCCAAAACTCTCCAAAAATCGGCGACATCACCGGGAAAAGTCGCTACATTGGTCGCGAGGTGCTTTTTGGTTAAAAAAAAAAGTCACCAGCGGGGTCTGAAAAGCCACTGAATCTAGTGACAAATTCGCTAAGTTGGCAACACTGCCATGCTGTCGCTTCCTGCATTATTTATGGGTGAAGCGGTGAGGGAGAAAGGCGAGGCAGTGTGAAGTTTTTCAGAGACAAACAAGTATGACTGTAACATGACTATATCGATATAAATTATATTGTCTCATCTTATATCGCATATAAAAATATATATCGAGATTTCTTAAAAACTCGATATATCACCCAGCCCTAGTAAAGACGTCCCACAAGTCAGTGCTTATACCTTCCCCCTTCTTCAAGTGACCCTCAACGACAGCAAGTGATTCAATTTAGAGTAACAATGGGTTGTAAATGTCTAGTAGGTAAGGGTGGTTTGTGATTGTGCCAAAGTATGGTGCATGTTTTTAAATGTCTGGTCAAATTTTTGTTATTTTTAAATGTGCATTATAAATAAATTGGAAACTGGAAATTTAACCAAGAGAAAGAAGAAAAAGAAGAGTTTTAATGACCTTCTCTTAACATAATTTTAAATCTAATAGGAATACACAGGAAGCCCAATTAACTCCAACTCTGATCATCCCTATCATAAACACATAGGTAAATTAACATACCAGGTATTCCTTCACCAGCTTCTCTGGGTCTTCATTCAGGTACATGCAGAGACCTTTGAGGATGTATTCTCTTCTGACTTCAATAGTTTCATTCTTAATATGCAGATCAGAAAAAGAAGAAAGCAGTGAAAACACAATTTCAACAATCCAGCAGTGTAGGTTCACACACTTGGAAACTTAACTAAATTCAAAGGAAGTCATAATATAAAAGTGATCAGTGGCTAACATTTTATACAGCTTAGATTGTTTGATCAGGGATAGTCTGTTTAAAAGATCTTTAAGAATCTATTACTTAACTATTTTTACTACTTTGTGTTTTCCTTTCATCATGCCATGATTAAAATGAATTATTTTAACATTTTATTTTACCACCTAGTTGAAGATGTCATCTAAGAAATATTTATGCCTGAAATATGTGAAAAGTAGACCACTCCAAAACAGTTTACATCCTTCTAGTTTAACAAAGGATGTGGTGCTCAGTCATTTCTACAATAGACAAGTTTTCAGTAATGTCACTTTTACACTGGTATCATACCTGGGTTATGGGTGCCAGGATGGTCTTGATTTTTCTCCCTTGAACGCCTCCTTTCTTGGCATACGCCTTCATTAGGTTTGCAGATTGAACATCAAGCCTGGAGAAGAATGTTGACTGCAAATGGATTGTTGTGATTCTCTCGAACTCTGCACTCACCTACAAAAAAACCCAAAAAAAGTAGACAAAACTTAGTTTGGCACTGTACCGTCACCTTTGGTAAACGTTTGAGATAGCAGTTCTGTTTAAGCAATGTAAATGCATAATAAATGTTTTTATCTATACATGAACTTTCTTTGTCAGAAGGCCAACTAAAGCTACATTCACAGTGCAGGCCTTAATGCTCAATTCCGATTTTTTTGTGAAATCCAATGTTGTTCAGACTGACATGAAAAGATCAGATACAGGTCACATAAGGGCAAAAAAAAAAAAGAAAAAAGATTTGGGTCACTTCAGGCTGCAGTGTGAATGTAGCCTTAGGCTACAGTTGCTGGCCTTCAGTAAATCCACATCAGTATGAGTAACTTCTCGGAGTCTGCCAATATGTATTGTGACACATTGCATGCAGTGGGGCTTGTTCTTTTATGCATTCATCCACTTATGTCACAAACATGGAAGAGAGCTCGCCACCTTGTTGCTATCATGGGGGCCTCTCCAAATACATTCTTGCCTTCTGAGTGCAAAGGTCTTGTCCATCATTTCTGCCAACTTCTGATGATTGTTTCTCTTTTTTACTTCTGAGAGGAGCGTCACTCTCAACTCTTCCAGTGTCTCTGCTGTTTCACCGGCTGGATAGCTGGGGCAGTAATTTACTTCTGCTTTTTTTGGCTTCTTCACATGCAGGTTTAGCTTTATAAGCACTCCAACATTAGAATCAGTCACTTCAGATCTGGTAAAACTTACTATTAACCACTGAAATCAAAAACTTGATGGCCGATGACCCCCTTCACTGGTACTCATGCAGATGAACAACAGACAAGTGATGTTCTGAAAGAGATCAGATAAATTTTCAACCATTAAAATATTTAATTCATCCTGAGCAGAGGTGCATCTATACATGTATTCAAACTTTTGGTATAGGTCTCTGGAATGCAACATGATAATAACAACTGGAAATATAGGGCACGTTAGGGGTGGTAGGGAAGGTTGTACATAAATCACTGGGGAAAATACCAAATGAGGTTTGCTGAAGACAGTTCGATCCGCCTCTCTGGCTGCAGTGCGTGCTCCCAACACAGGGGGAACAGATTTTCACACGGGAACAGAATTTCGCACAAGACCAACACTGAACGATGGCTGCTAACGGTGGCTTCAGCTGACGTAAAGAAAAAATAACAGCTGACCTCTGCACAGCGAGCACAACACACGCATGCACGCTCACAGCACAGAGCTGTGGAGGCGTGGAAAAACTTGTACCCGATGATCCACTCGTGTTAAAGGGTCGTTTTGTCCAAATGATGGAAATCCGTCGCTCCCTCTCCATTCATTTCCTATGGAACTTGTGTGAAGCCACGGTGGCCTCATCACACAAGTTCTATAGGAAAAAATGAATGGAGCGCGAGCGACATCGCTCCAGGAGCTGCAGAGTTAAAAGGAAGCATTGTTTGTGCCTAAAATTAACCTATTTAATCCACACAACATAAAATAATGTGCCACATACAAGCATGGAATAGGCAAAACATTGGCGCAAATGGTAGAGAAGCACAAATAATTGCCAGCTAACTATCGTCACTTTAGCTAACAAACATGTTACGCGACCAAATATTACGGAAAATGATTAAAAGTCTGCTGATGATTTGATTCACATATTATCATTTGCATTTAGACGGATGAGAAAAAAAAAAAGACTGAATCTTACCTTTTATGATGCACGCCAGCCAACTTCCTTCTTCGCTTGATAACTGCCGTTCGAAATTTCCCGGGCACACCAAATGGTATGTCATCTCGCGTGATCTCGCGTGATCTCCCGTCAAAACTACTATAATTCAACAATGAAGAAATCCATCTTAAACATAACTATAATGCTCACAAAAATATCTCAAGGTGTATTTCAGTCAAGAATTTTATTGCATTAATGTCAACAAGGGACTTGTTCAAAATTCATAAATTCAAGTCTCTCAAAGACAGTTACTCCAGAGAGCACACAGAATATAAAATAAACTGCAGTATGTAGTAGCAGCAGATTTATAAAGCTCTTCAGTGATGTTGGCACCAAAGGACAACATCACGAGTACAGTAACTTTAGGACAAGTGCAGAAACATCTTCCCATCTCTGAGCAGTTTATTCTTCAGAGTGGACTCCTGCAGTACACGAGTCAAAAGTCACTCCCATAAACAGGTGCTGAATTACCTCAAAAGTGTACTTCAAGTCTTTTGGATATTCAAGGTTCAGAATGTACAGCAGTCCCATCAGGTTCACAAAAGCATTGGGGGCATCACGCAGGTGACGGATGACGAGTTTTTCCTCCATTACAATTTCGACATCATTGTAGGAAGCTGGGAGAGGTTCCCTCTCATCTTCAACCAATAAAATATTCCAGTGATCATTCCCTTGATGTCATCCTCAGGATCTGTGGGCTTCATGAAATACAAAACAAAGGTGTCAGTGCTTATGTAATCCTTTGTCATATCATTCAGCATCCAGGGGGCACAAGTGTTACCCTGCTCACTGTGAACTAGTTTTGTTTTTTGTCTGATTTTAAATGATAAACTCTTACCTCACACATCTTCAGGAATGCAGGATTCTTCCTCATGTACCCCGGTAGGCCCTGCAGCGCTGCTGCCCTCGTCTTTGATTCGATGCCTGCCAACAGAGCATCCAGCTGCCATCAGAATTATATGAGCCCATCAGTCCTCAAGTGATTTCAAGCACACATTTTGGTTCCACACTGTGATGCTTGAATTTTACAAGACAATATTTATTTAATAAAAAATATTTTCTATATACAAACAAATAATAAATGTAAAAGAAAAAATAAATCAAGGAAGCATTGCATGATTAAGACAAGTAGAACAGAGAAGGGACTTGGCAACATTATATCTACCTGTTTAGTATTTAGGTTCACCCTCTCTCCTAATTCCCATCCACTTCACTTCTTTCGTGAGCCTATCTTTCCTCCTCCTCTCTTTCATCCTTCTGCCTTATCCCTATTAATACATTCTCCTTCCTTCAGCTGCTTCGTTTAGTGGTCACCACAGTGGATCACCTGCCTCCATCCCACCCTATCCCAAGCATCCTCCTCTGCCAGGCAGAGTATGGATATTTAATGCTTCCGAATAAAAAAATCAAGATATTTTCAATGCAGCTGACTGATTTAATGTATGACCACCTCCAGATCTATCATACATATCCCCTCCCCGTGATGATACCAGGAAAAAGTCTCTTAGACTCCATCATCTCTAGAACATTTAAAACACAGTTCCCCTATTTTCCTGAGCTCCTCTATGTGTCTGTAGAAGACGCAGTGGAAAGGTTCTTGCAGAAGATTCTCCTGTGGTTGGAGAATGAAGCATTAGATGAAACTGTGCAAAGTGACAAAATTTCTGGTGCTGTGGAAGAGATCCATAATGTGATCATTAGAGCAATGACGACAACGGAGGAAAAAGAAAGCGACAAACTGTCTACATCATTCCCACAGTCAAGTCCAAGTTCTGCTCCCAAAAATGAGCCCACCTCCTGTGTGAGTGCAGTAGAGCAGGACCTGTCTGTAGAAAGATCTGAGATTGCACCAGTCTCTCACACAAGGTCTACAGAGAGTCACAGTCAGCCATCCACCTCTGAAAACTCAGAGAAGGAAACCTCAGAAATTTCCATGTCACCTTCTGCTGCTAAGACAATTGTCCTTAACTTCATTTTCTTTCTGTTCATGGGGGCCTTCCAAAAATGCAAGAAAAACAAAAAGGTGGCTCAGAATAGTGAAAAAGTCCTAGCCACCATCAACTCTCTTACAGATATGGTGCTACACAAAGTCACAAGTGCAGAATCTCTGAGAATCCTTGATAAAAACATGGATGAGATTACCAACGCCATGACTAAACAGTTTTTCAAGAAGTTTGGCTCCCCAGAGAAGTTCTTAAATGCTGCAATTACATCTTTTGGCGACACTCTTCTGAAACACTTGGACATCATTCTTGATGCCTACAGCAGTCCTCCAAAGAAGTCCAAAGTTAAAAGGTTTTTTTCAGCAGTGGGAAAAGCTTTTATGAAGCCCTTCAGGTGCTGCTTTAACCCTTTTACGCTGAATGTACAACGGACCATGGCACAACATACTTCAAAAGTGCATCCGTTTGTATGAGAGTAGGCTGGTCTTCATTGCATGTGTGATTGTATTGTAAAAACCCTTTTACTGTTTGTAAACAGTGACGTAGGCTGTAAAAGGGTCTATAACTCAGATATTCATGTGGAGCTCTTGCATGTAACAAAAATCAATTTCCTGGAGTTTGCACAGGGTTGCCGCGGGGTAGTAAAAGGTAGTAAATTAAATGAGGTCAAATTAAGGCTAGTAAAAGGTAGTAAACAGAATCTGACTTGGTAGTAAATTTTTCATCACCCCTTCAATATATTTTGACTTTTCCATTGATGCAGACTTTTTTTTTAAGTTCGTTTAACTATAAGATCTGTATAGAAATATAACTACTCAGCAGGACCTGAGCTGACGTTGTTGACGAGCGGTTCCACTGTCCGATCTGCGTTGCGCAGATGTGAGTCCTGATTGCTCTGCAAATAGTTGTACACAAAAACACCTGAGGCCTTTCCTGCATTTTAATGTCAATAGTTGTATTTAACGTTATTATTTACTATATTTTTACACAAGTTTTGCAAATTTACAACTTATATTTGCATTTTAATTGTAAAAATAATTCGTTAAACATGTTTCTGATTTTTACAGTAAAAAAAATCTAACTTTTTTCTACTCTGATTTTATGTTTTTATGTGATTGTAAGTCCAATGTCTCAATACAGTATGTCAAAATGAAAGAATAACTATACAGTCACACACGAGGTCATGCTGAAAAAAAAATTATACCAAACAAGGCAAGGTAAACAGTTTCTAAAGTCAACTATGAAGCTAAAAACAAAAGTAATCAAAAATGGCCAAATATACCCCGGACCCCAGAGGGTTAAGCCGGTCATGAGGAATGATTGAGAGGCGTTTTGTAAAGTGTGCAGAAAAAATATAAATTTGACCTGAAACGGTGTGACGGCGATCAAATCACACCGAGCATCCACCGTTCACCAGTAGCGGATTTGCGCGTAGGGAGCAGATCCCTATTTTGTTTTTTGGTGCTACACAAAGCACCGCAACTGCAACCTCAAGGTCAGCTACGAGCACAAGTATTGCCGTCACACCTCAGCAGCAAACCAGTATTCCAAGATTTTATTGGAAAATAAATAATCGGCTTGTGAAACTTGAATTTCATTGCATTTTGTTTATATTTAAAAAAAAAACAAATTTAGATGGATAGATTCAACTCATTGTCATTGTGCACACAAGGCACACAACGAAATGATCGTTCCAGATCACTCATCCAGAGACGAGCATCTGCAGTCATGCAGCCAGAGACCGGCGCTACTGTTGGGCAATGTGGTTTAAGTGTCTTGCCCAAGGACACAACGCAGCGTAGGGACAGGGACTCAAACCGGCAACCCACTGGCTGCAAGACGGGCGCCTACCTACTGCGCCACTTTTTTAAATGTGTTTGGCATATTAATGTTTATGAGGTCTTAGTCAAGACAAAGTCACAGTAACACCTTCAAGTAAGTGGGATACAGTTTTGTCTTTGGTGAGAGATGGGCGATCATCGTACATGGCTTAGTGCTGTGAATCCACCGCTACCCCAAAAAAGGCTGCTGCTCGATTTCGTCCTGGTAGTAAAAATATTTTAGAGGTAGTAAAAATAGGTAGTAAAAGGTAGTAAATTTAACTCTAGGATTCCTGTATAAACCCTGTTGCATTTCTCATGTTATTCATTGAGTAAAAAATAAACCCAAAACATAACTGAGCCAGTCGTTTGAGTTCTTACTGTTTTTCTACAAGTGCATAATGCAAAAAAAAAAAAAATTTCTCTACAATGTATGCTGGCATTGTTTGCTTTACAATCAGTGAACCAATAAACCAAGACAATTATCATTTGATTCACTGTGTTGAAGGATGCTATATAGTGGTTTCAAATAGGGATGCGCCGATCCGATCGGTATCAATCCCATCCTGACCTAAATTATTGGATCGGATATCGGGAAGGAATAAAAAGTGCAATCCGATCTGACCCGACCCGCATTAGCTGCATTACAGTTCTCAGGCTTCGTCTTCTTCTTTTTGTGGGTTTGCAGTTTACCAAACCAGCTTAGAGCTGCATTACCACCACCTACTGGACTGGAGTGGGGATCAGGAGTTAGAAAAAAACCCTCATAGTCTGAAAAGTTCTCCATCACTGCGACGGATTCCCTTTAACATCGTGGATCATCGCTGACATCACCTCCACCGCTCTCTACCGTGTTTGTGCGTTGTGCTTGCTGTGTTGAGAATTTCAGCTGTTATTTTTTTCTCTACTGCAGCTCCCAGAATGGATCGCTATCCACAGTATTCCTGATTTTGCGCCATTACCCATAATTCACAGCGGAAGCCGGTATTTTACTTCCGTTTTCGCTGTTGTTTATGGTTGCGGGCTTACACACTTGCTGTTCATTTAAACATTTTAACACTGCAGTTTCTTTTACCTGGCCTAAATGGTACCACATCAGCGGTGGATTCATTGCAAGGATGATTTACAAAGCAGCGAGGTAACAGTGCCTCACCCGTCACTTGTGTAAATGACATGAAATTAGAGCCGAGCCAGAGCATCGGCCAAGCTAAGCGCTTAGCATGGGTCATGCTAAGGGAAAGTGGAGTGGTGGAGACAGTCAGCTGTTCCTGTATCGCTGATTAGGGAAATCATGTAGTGATACAGCAGCTATTCTGTGGAAGGTAAATCACTGATCTGGATATCAGAATGTTCAGATCACTGAAACAGAAACACTGGACTGGCCGAAGGCTGTGATGAGCTGTCATCCTGCTAACTGCTACGTGTTAACAGGTGGAAGCCACGCACTGTTAAAGCTTTGTGTAGGCTGTATGCTGTAGTGTCACACTATAAATAAAATAATGTAAAAAAATAAGAGGCTGTACATTAAGTTACTTTTTTGACATTTCGCTAACTCCTCTTAATTGGAGGGGAAAGCAAAATGTCAAAGAAGTAACTTAAAGGGTCAAATTGTCATATTTTTGACATCAAATCGCGGACCGGACGTAGGGGGCGTGGCCGGATGCAGACCGCGAGTTTGAGACCCTTGGACTGAAGTGAGCTGTTTTGTTGTATGTAACCGTATATTTGTTCATGCTTTGTAAAGCAGTTCAACAAGGATCTATTAAGTGATTTCTGTTGTGTATGAGCTATGTATACTTATACTCTATAGAGAGTTTATGTGAGTTATGTGGTTTTAAAATGTGTTAGAGTTATGATTTAATGTTTTCAAATTGTTCATATTGTTTAAAGACTCCTCTACTGAAAAGGCAACTAACCTTATTTTAGTAAGGGGAAAATGATAAGTGTTATACATGAAGCTGTCATTATATTATGTTCACTGACAGACAAATGTGGATCATAGTGAAAGATGGCCACAGATGATTTTTAATACCAAGATTGTATACAATAAGGGTTTTATTCTTATGCAGGCTGAGTTTTACTTGAATACCCTTTGAAACTCCCTGGAATTGGACCCTAGATTTCCTCCTTGGCTAAGGAGGTGGTGAGCTACCAAAGGACGAGATCGTTTCATTTACCAAAGAGAGAACACACCTTATTCCTTCTTCTTCCACACTAATGAACCATTTGAATGTGGTAAGACTAACATAGCCACATACTGTCATTGACAGTATGTGGCTATGTTGACTATATTGGGTGAACTCAGGACGAGACCCTAAGACTTGACTAAAATACTCTTTGGCTTGGAGACTCAGGCAGCCACACAGCTCTGACGTTAGTCTGACAACCTCTTTCTTGCATCTTTCTCCATCTGAGTGAAGTTATCGCTCATTCTTTGCTCTCCCTGGAAATACAGCAGCTGTTCCTTTAGCTAGCAGAGAGACTCTGACAAACTGCACACACTTTTTGTGCTGATATTTGATGAGCTTTTAGAAACATTGCATTTAAAATTACCTGCCACACATTACTCTCTATTCTTGCTCCTTTTCAGTAGCACCAGCTAAATGCTGAAGTACTGTGAGCACAACTTACGGACATCGGCCCACTGTAACCCCTGATTATATCGCTATCAAAGATAATTATACGATTTTTGCCTCTTTAATCTCTTTGTATGCGATAAGCAACAGTGATGGAGGATAGCACAGCTGTGAGTCTTTTTATAGAGGAAAAATGAACAAATTTATTTTAGGAGCATTATTATTTAAATATGCCAATAGTTTATTTTTGAGAAATTTCTCATGTACATCTACAGCTGAATGTTAATAAAAATGTCTGTGTGACATTTGGGACATGTAGCTTTGACTCAGAAGTACCTTTTTTGTTTACACCTTTTGGGAAGAAAAAATATAGAGATTATCATATATCGCCATTCAGCTAAAAAATATTGAGATATTACTTTTGGTCCATATCGCCCAGCCCTAGTAGGAAATCTCAAGAGCAAATCTGATTTCTTTTTTTGGCTCTGAACCTATCAGTCAAAGCATGACAACACTGCCCCCATGTGTTGATAAATGAGAACTGCACTGCACTGTCATGAGGTATGAATTCAAGCTGTTGTCCATAAGCAGTCTGATGTGAGTATTTAAGATGTGGCTAAAAGTTAAATAACCATAAAAGTTCATTACTGCTGCAGTCATGAGTGGACTAAGTGGATTTTTGTACTGCAGGATTCTGCTGCCTGTTAATCAGTGACTTGGATTTCAAATAATATCCAGCAGATGGCACTGCTTCTTAACAAACCGCCTTATTTCATGAAGCTTGGAAGGGTGGCTGGATGTTCATATTCCCTATGAGGACAAATATTTGCAGATTCTTCTTCTCAAAGCTATAATTGCAGATGAAACCCTGAAATATTCTTTAAAAAATTCCCAACAAGTTATTTCATCATTTCTATTAGATAAACGGCCTCTGTAAAAATGACTTTATGAATCTTTAGTAAACCTTTCTATGGTGTGTGGGAGCACCAGGTGAACATCTGTACGGCCTATACAAATATTTGATACAAATCACACAATCATATTCATACATTTACAGTTTTGAGCACTGAATGAAATGGTGATTAGAATGGTGTCACAATCTAATGTATCATAGCATCATAACATAATCGTAGCATATCTATGTTCCCCCTGGTTTCTGAGTAATTCAATTTAATTCAGTTCAATTCAATTCAATTCAATTTTATTTATATAGCGCCAAATTACAACAAACAGTCGCCTCAAGGCGCTTTGTATTGTGGGTAAAGACCCTACAATAATACAGAGAAAACCCAACAGTCAAAACGACCCCCTATGAGCAGCACTTGGTGACAGTGGAAAGAAAAAACTCCCTTTTAACAGGAAGAAACCTCCAGCAGAACCAGGCTCAGGGAGGGGGGGTCATCTGCCGCGACCGGTTGAGCTGAGGGGAGAGAAAAGACATGCTGTGGAAGAGAGCCAGAGATTAATATCAATTAATGATTAAATGCAGAGTGGAGTATAAACAAAGTAAATAAGGTGAATGAGAAGAAACAGTGCATTATGTGAACCCCCCAGCAGACTAGGCCTATAGCAGCATAACTAAGGGATGGTTCAGGGTCACCTGATCCAGCCCTAACTATAAGCTTGATCATAAAGGAAAGTTTTAAGCCTAAACTTAAAAAATAGAGAGGGTGTCTGTCTCCTGAATCCAAGCTGGGAGCTGGTTCCACAGAAGAGGGGCCTGAAAGCTGAAGGCTCTGCCTCCCATTCTACTCTTAAGTATCCTAGGAACCACAAGTAAGCCAGCAGTCTGAGAGCGAAGTGCTCTGTTGGGGTGATATGGTACTATGAGGTCTTTGAGATAAGATAGTGCCTGATTATTCAAGACCTTGTAGGTGAGGAGAAGGATTTTAAATTCTATTCTAGATTTAACAGGGAGCCAATGAAGAGAAGCCAATATGGGAGAAATCTACTCTGTCTTTTTAGTCCCTGTCAGTACTCTAGCTGCAGCATTTTGGATCAGCTGAAGGCTTTTCAGGGAGCTTTTAGGACAGCCTGATAATAATGAATTACAATAGTCCACCCTAGAAGTAATAAATGCATGAATGAGCTTTTCAGCATCACTCTGAGAAAGGATGTTTCTAATTTTAGAAATATTGCGCAAATGCAAAAAAGCGGTCCTACATATTTGTTTAATATGTGCATTGAAGGACATATCCTGGTCAAAAATGACTCCAAGATTTCTCACAGTGTTACTGGAGGCCAAAGTAATGCCATCCAGAGTAAGTATCTGGTTAGACACCATGTTTCTAAGATTTGTGGGGCCGAGAACAAGAACTTCAGTTTTATCTGAATTTAGAAGCAGGAAATTAGAGGTCATCCAGGCCTTAATGTCTTTAAGACATTCCTGCAGTTTAATTAATTGATGTGTGTCATCTGGCTTCATTGATAGATAAAGCTGAGTATCATCTGCATAACAATGAAAATTGATGCAGTGCTTTCTAATAATACTGCCTAAGGGAAGCATGTATAATGTAAATAGAATTGGTCCTAGCAATGAGTAGTGTTGCATATGTGCATTATTCATTGGTTTCTGTATTTTAATGTATTAGAGTAGATTTTTTTTGGGGGGGGGGGGTCTTAAAAAGGATGTTTGTGTAGACTCCATAAAGGAGTTCAGAGGGGGAACTCCTCCTCTCCTGCAAGTAGGAGCAGGAGGAAATTTTGGGAGTATGATGCAGAGGAGGTGATGAAGTCAGATCACCTCCACGTCCTTCGCTCCTTTTTAACTCTGTTCCTGTGTAGACCATCAAGACCATTTAATTTGGCAGATTTTTTTTTACATTGAAAGCCTTTTCAGGCACAAATCCCGTTGGGGTTGCTTCTCAGGATTGAACTGGTGAGCTTTTATTTGCTGGGTGAATGTGTGAACCACTATATAACATTCTTCAGCACAATGAATCAAATGATAATTGTCTTGGTTTATTGGTTCACTGGTGGAAAAGCAATTATGCATTTATCATAGAAAAACAGTTCAAAGTCCAAAATGACCGGCTCACATATGTTTTGGGTTCATCTTTTACTCAATGAATAAAATGAAAAATGCTTAAAAGTAAACTCCAGGAAATTGATTTTTTTTTACATGCAAGAGCTCCAGATGAATATCTGTGAATTATACAATACAATCACACATGCAATGAAGTCCAGCTTACTCTCATAAGCATAATCATATTTCTCAATGTATTGTTTATAGATATTTGTTATAACTAACATTCTAGGTGCATGAAAATAGGTTCACTTCGTAGAATGATGTTAATGATGTCACTTTTACACTGACTCAAACAGCAGGTTCTGGCCGTAATTCTGGGTTTTCTAAGAGTAGTGACACAGCTGAGTGGACTTTATAAAGGATCTCTTCCTCAATCATCTGTTTCAGCTCCTTAGCGCTGTCACATCTTTCGTGGGGGGATGTTGAAACCGCTGGTGATGCTGGTTAAGAGAGAGTGTCTGAAATCCTAAAAAACAAACAGATGTGGCCGGGCCGGCTCTCTCTCTCTCGCTCGCCCTTGTTACGCTGCGTGAAGGCGCACCTGCAATTAATTGCGAGGTGGCTCTTTGACAGGATAACGACCCGGGCTTTGAGCTTCATCATTCTTCTCCGTATGGGGCTATTATTGTAGCAAAACTATTGTGTCCACTCCACGTGGAGTGGACACAATAGTTTTGCTACAATAATAGCCCCATACCTCTCCTGGTGTCTTGCAGCTGAGGCGTGCAGTGACACAAGCATTTGTCACTTCAGACCCCCCCCCCCCTCAGTCACGACTCTGTCACAAAGATGGTGAGTCATAAAAGACCAAAAAAAAAAAAAAAAGAATCGGCACCAAACTACATCCTAAAAGATGCTAAATTTCGCTTTTCCTTTGATCATTTATTTACTCGTTATTTATGTTAGACTGCATATGAATAATGAATTAACATAAAATGTCATCTAAAATAATTTCGGATGTGTAAAGAATAGAATGAAATAGAACTAAATAGCAAAGTGTTCACCATTCATTCAAATCCAGCTGTGCTGATGGGGATGCGTTTGTGGCTCGGTGGTGACGTCAACCGTCTTAGGCGGTTACATAGAATGCCTGTGTAGAATTCCGATGTGCGCGCGTGCGTGCACGTGTAGTTTGTCTTTGCTGCGGGCCTATGTTATCTCATGAACGACTTTAATTCATTCTCAGTCATATAAATAACTGCATTCAAAGTACACACAACGGTCACGTTAATAAAACGCTTCCCGCGGTGTGTGTGTATCCGCTCAACGCCACCCCTCTCCATCACTCTGCTTACAACCAGCAACCACAGACACACACTCACTCACTCACTCGTACGTACGCGTGCGCACAGTGGTTAGCCAGCAGGCTAACTAACGTTCTCCGCTTCCCAACCGGCGGCGCTGTCGTGTTTAAACGGCGTTTTCTCGGTGTTGTTATGTGAAGACGTGACTCGTTAAATAACGGAATATTATCTGCATCTCTCCCTCGGCTGACCGGGAGCCGCCATGGAATGCCGCGTTCTGTCCATACAGAGCCATGTAGTCCGGGGATATGTGGGCAACAAGAGCGCCTCTTTCCCGTTACAGGTAAATACAACTTGCATGCACCCTTTATCGGACAGCGAGCGACCAGCCGCTCGTTGTCGGACACGACCCTGTCTGACATGTTTCGCTGCCCTTTGCCAACAAAATCCGACTGCGGCACTCGATCAGCATCAGACGGACCCGTGTAACTGCCTGATTAGATGGTGGAAAGTTAGCACAGTCTTGGATGCGCTTTTTTATGGCTCTCGTTTGTTGTAATTTCCCGCCTGTTTAAGACATAATCGACGGCAGTGCTAGATGTGCAGTGAAAAGCTAAAAATAACTGTATAGTAGCCCAGATAATGAGGGACAGCCGCGACGACAGGTGTCGTGCACAATAGCGTCCCCCCCGTAAAGAAATCCGCGCATCTGAGATGTGATATAAATCAGCAGAAGTGTTTTCTTTTTGTTAGTGTCTTCGTTATCTGGATATTTAGGCACCAAATGAAGAGGAAAGTCATTATCTACGTGGCGCGACACCTGTCATTGACGGTGTCCGAGCAAGGTGTTCATCATCATCATCATCCGTAGAGCGAAAACACGGGTGTCCAACTCATTTTACAGCCCAAAGCTGCATAGAATCATACAGTCTCCAAGTAGTTTCTCAATGAATCACCCAGCAGATGATTAACAGCTCGAGGATTTGCACAGAAAAATTACTGCGGTTTCAATAATTTGTCTTAGTTTTCCTACTTTCTCTCAATCATTATAAAACAAAAATAGTGCGGTCGCAAAAAAAAAAATAAAAAAAATCAATCCATAAAATATGCTCTCCCTTTGTACAGTTTTAATACCATGTAGAGGCTCCCAGTGTGCTGGATTGGACCCCCCTGGTGTTAATCAGACGATCTTTGGAGATAATCGGAAGATTTAATCAGGAATAACGTGCAGAAATTATTGGGCACGATTTTGAGGCTCAAGCGCATGAATACAGATGGTAGTGCATGAAAAGTGGTGCTGCACCTTACTGGTGTTCAAAGCTGTGAAGCAATTACGCCAGTACCCAAAGTAAAAGAAATCATTATGCAGAATAATAACATTGTATCAGCTAGGTATCTTTTCTATAATAATACAGCACAATATATCAGTAGATTTATAGTTTGAATTCTGGAAAATAACACGTAACCAAAGCTTTAAAATAGTAGAAGTGGAAAGACCCCATGGTATTACAGAACGAACCCCAATGATGAGCAAGAACGTGGCGACAGTGGGAACAAAGAACTCCCATTTAACAGGAAATGACCTGCAGCTGAAATGGGCTCAGGAACTGGAAAGAGCAGAGAGGGGAAAAAAAGAGCGCAGGAGAGAGCAGACAAAAGGTAGTAACATGCAGAAGTGTCCAGTGAGTGGAAGAGAAATGCTCAGTGCATCATGGGAAGTATCCCAGTAGTCTGATTCTTAAGTAACTTAAGTAAGGCGTGGTCCAGGGCCAGCTGATGCAGTCCAAAGTGTTAGACTGTAGAAAAGCTTGTTTAACGGAGGGAATGACTTTTTTGTGACAGAGTTGTGTCTGATAATGGATCACCTGGTGTTTAATAAATGACCCCCGCCTGAACGAGGCACCTGAGGACTCACAGTGACAGGTGATGGTCTGAGGGGGAAATTTGTATTTGAGTTTTAGGCGCCTCAGGTGGTCATCTGTTTGATGTGAATGACTGGGAGCATCTGTGTGCTCCTGCAGCTGATAAACCTGTGAGTCAGTGCTGTTACAGGATGGGCAAATAATCAATACAGCTACTTTATCACTTTGAGTTTTGTGATAACAGTGCCCTGAATTCCTTTTTTGAAATATAAGTCATGCTTACATGGCTAAGCGCAATTTTCTTAGATGTTAGATTCAACTCATTGTCATGGTGCACACAAGGCACACAACGAAATGATCGTTCCAGATCACTCATCCAGAGACGAGCATCTGCGGTCATGCAGCCAGAGACCAGCGCTACCGTTAGGCAATTAAGTGTTTTGCCCAAGGACACAACAGTCTGCATTTTCCTGCTGTTTCTGGAAATTTGATATACAAAACATATTTTATGTTCAAGTAAATGAAAGACCAATTTAAGAAACATGTATTACTGTAAGCTGTTGATTTGTGTGAGATTTACATAAAAACGTACCATAACTAGAGCATTTCTTCGAGTTCTTTGAGATGTCCCACTGGCCTCTGACTGCCTTTTATTGGCAGTACAAGTCAATCATAAATGATCAATAGTAATTATTTTTTGTACCTGCATGCCAATATTCATTAACTACAGTAAAATATTTGTATTATAATCTGGGTTTTTTTCCTTTGGAGGAAGACTGAAAATTTACTCTTATTACAAAATGGTTGACTCATTAGTCAGCTAACAGCATCTTTAACTGGTAATATGTCAGATAGAGGTTTAGCCAAAATAAGTAAGGAAATGCATGGCTGACCATAGTTTAATAAAGTGACAAGGCTCAGCTTCTTTTACAATATCTTAATGCTTAATCTCAGTATTCATGAGGCCAAACCATTAAAGATCTTCACAACATCCAGCTGAGGATATAGAAATAATTTCATGTGTTTCTTTAGTATCTTAATAGCTATATTTTGGCATATCAGTGATACAATTAAGTGAAACCTGCTGATTGTGACATTAACTTGAAAAACAATTGATTGTGATCAAAAACTCTAAAGTAGAGCTTTATATCTATATCGTTCTATATCTTAGTGGGTTTCACACATCAGCTGGACTTGATTGTCTGATTATTGGGCTGGCAAACCTAACAGCAGCTGATTTTAGTTGCAGCAGGGTTATTTGTTTTGACAGAATTTGAGCTAAAAGATGAGTCTGTTATCAAATTGCATTCAGATATATCGTTTATATGCTATAACTTTTTATCTGCCACTTTTTCCACATGGGAGATATGACCCTTTTTGAAGGTTTCTCCAGTAAAGTATCAGACAACAGATCAAATATTGAGGGTGCCAAAGCTTGTATCTGTTACTCTGGTCTTACAGGCACTAAATTGGTGGCGTTTTGCTAATGAATCTAAGATATATCTCACAACGTGTGCTCATAGTTGGTCATAGAAAAAAAAACATTTTTTTAAAGTGAGATTTTGGCTTTAGATCATGAAACTTGGAGTGGGTATAAGGCTGATTTGGTTGCTGGATTTACCAGCCCTGAAAATTTCATGTGGCTATATCCTGTACTTATGATGTTATAATGCCTCAAAAATGCTGGAAAAAACAAAACAATGTGAATTAAGAGCACCTAAGTTTGACCTACCCCTGCTCATATTTTTGATTGTGCTATTCTGTTGTTTTTGTGTTGCACTTTGTAGCTGGTCCCTGCACAGCAGCTACACAGCGACAAGTGTTGTGAGTCCAAAGGACGAGTCGGAGAACGACTTGTTTTAATGAAAATTAGTTTGAGGTTTTCCAATTGTAAGATTGGACAGATGTTGCAGGTGTTGAAATTTTTTTTCCTCTTAAACTTGCTAGCTTTTCTTCTTTAGTTTGCCATTTTTTTCCTCATAAATTTGCAGTTTTCTTCTTCCATAAATATGCAAAAATTTTCTCATTAATTGGCTAAGTTTTTCCTCTTAAACCCGCCATTTTTCTTGTAAATTTACAGTTGCTTTTCTATTAAATCTTCCATTTTTCTTGTCAGTTTTCCTACTACTACATTTAATTCTTTCTCTTTCTTCCTCATAAATTCGGGAGTTTTTATTGCTGGAAAACATTTTTGCCAGAACTTTGGCTGTTTAATTTCACCTAAATGTTTCACTTTTGTAATTAATCAGATATGTGAAAAAAGTTTGACTGTTGGCATCAACTGACTGTGAATGTGAAACTTTTCCTTTATGATCCCTAATGTTGACATTTAAGACAAGTCACCTTTATTTATACTGTGCAGCACGTTTGAACTCAGGATATAGGATCATGCCAAGGGATTGGTTTGAGTCTGTGATTATCTTGATTATAATGATGCTGGTTATAGTTTTATATTTTACACTAGTGTGGCAGTGAGTAGTGTTGGTGAGGCTTTTATAGGTCAACAGTACAGTACATCATCCTGAAAGACTGGAGCTTGTTGTAAGAAGGGCCGGGTTTATTTTTAGCCTGCAGCACCCCAGGATGAATTTTGTGGTTATCCCAATGACTTGTGGGCTTTGATGCATGTCGCCAGGGTCCAGTACAGCCACTGATGTTCAGCTACTACGCCTGGTTTGTACAAGGGTGTTACTAAAGCAGTTTTAACCAGTGTAGTTTGAAGTGTACTGTACAAAATTGTCATTATGGCTGCTTACAGTGTAGTTCTGTAATGCTGTTGAGCAGGATTACTAACACATTTCTGTAGGTTTCCAAGATTCAAATCTTGAATTTATGATTAAAAATCTGAGTATTATAGGAAACAAGTTTCTAGGTTGTATGTTGTTTTCAGCATAGTCATTTTTCAGCCTGACGTTACCCTTCACCTCTGGTGTCCCTCATCTAGCTCAGGGATTGCTGCCACGGCAGGCACCAGCTCTGTGCTGCTGCCTCAGTAATGGAGGAGCAAAATGAAGTCCATTCAGACTCAGTTACCCCAGCTTCCCTCAGAATACCACCGAAGTTCTGCTGGAGGTGGGAACTGAGGATCTCGTGGTGTGTGTTGAAGTTTCCCAGTAGGACAGTCGAGTCCCCAGGTAGGGCACCCTCCAGAACCCCACTCAGTGAGTCCAAGAAGGTCTGGGTACTCTGAACTGTCATTCAGCGCACAAGCGCAAACAACAGTCAGGACCTGTTCCCTGAACCAAAGCAGCACAAACAACCCTCTCATCCTCCAGTATAACGGCAGCTAATCGGGGGGATGCAGGTATACCCACCCCTGCCTGCTGCCTCTCACTGAGGGCAACTCCAGACTGAAACAGAGTCCAGCCCCTCTCCAGGAAACTGGTTCTAGAGTGGAAGCCATGCGTTGAGGCGAGCCCCACTGTGTCATGCTGCGATCTCTCAACTTCACGCACTAGCTCAGGCTGCTTCCCCATTAGAGAGGTGACATTCTGTGTCCCAAGAGCTACTTTAGACAGCAGGGGATTAGAAAGCCAGGACCTCCGCCCTTAACTGCTGCCCAATATTTGTTGCACCCCACCCCTACTTTACCTCCTGCAGGTGGTGAGCCCATAAGAGGTTATGGCAAATTATGTACTCGTGACTGTAGGGTGCAAATACAACTGCACAGTTAGGTATATTATGGGTGTGAAGAACTGGATATAATTTTTTAAAAATATCATGGCAACAGCTTGGTGACAGTCTAAATGACACTGTTGTCAAAGGACAACAGTGTAACTAATGTGTTTTATCCATAAACAGTTTAAAGATGCTGGAGCAGACTGTAGATATGCTACATAAAGTGGGAGCTGACCAGCTTTTAGAGCCAGTCTCAAGTGGCCATTAGAGGAACTACAATATTTTGGCAGTTTGACTTAAATTTTCAGCTCTGGCTTTGGCTCATATTTTTGACTGAGGCATTTGCCGACAGCCGCACAGTTTTTAGCATTAAGCTAAAGTATTAAGCTCCATATGTCCTTTTGTTTGCTCGGGCCACTTAAATATTGTCAATAAAGAAAGAAGCCAGCACTAGAAGCAGGGAGGGTCTGCCAGAACATATGACTGTTCATGGTGCACCAGCTGCACAGTACAGTATAATGAGAGTATTTGGATGGTGATTACTGCAGACAGACTGTGAATGAACCACCGCTGGTGCTTGTGGACATAAGCAAAAAAAACCCCCAAAAAAACACACTGTTAAATTTAGACTCCAAAGGAAAACCCACAGGTCAGTGAAGGAGCTGCTCTCACCATTCACAGTAACAGCCATGATTCAGCTGGTGTCACAGATCAGGGGTAAGATGATGATTATGATGAGGATGATGTCAGTGAGCGTGCTGGGCATCCCTCTCTCTTCTGTCAGGACGGAGAATCTGTGGCATGCCAGCAGCCGGGAGGTGGCAGCATGAGAAAGCTGGGTTCCAATTGGCTGCCGCAGGATTCCTCTTAGTGACGTCAGAGAAGATGGAGACAGGCTGCCTTAAAGTTAAAGCTTCACCTTTCACATAGAAACAAAATTCAAGGGCACTGGTATCCTCCACAATATTAGACAGGGACTTTTTTTCACATTATGAAATACTGAGTACATATAAGTTTTAGACTCCTTTAAGTTGCAAGCAGAACTGGAGGGGAGTTGTTGTATGGAGGTAACAGTGCGCAAGAGATGGGTATACTTTCAGCGGTCTGCTGTGCAGATCTGTTAAAGTGGAATTAGTGATCCCTATTATATCCTTATTATGAAACTTTTAAATTAAAACAGACTTCATTTCCATACACCCACAGGTATGGGCATTTTCAATTTGGCAACAAAGCTGGCTTTTTTTCCTCCCTCTGTTGCTATATAAATAAAACTGAATCCAACCGTCATTGCGGAAGGATGCTGCCAGCTAAGTCACGATGGAGTAAAATTAGCTGTTGTGTTGACTCAGATGTGATCAACTTGTTAATTAAACTCTTCTTTCGTCAGCTGTGAAAGGGGCTTCCTCGCTGGGGGAATTTACCAAAAGCTTTTCTCCAGGAAGGCAAAAATGTTCATTTTTATTTTTATCTGTTAAGATCCTCGCCTCGAGTGAAAGCTTTCCCGTCAGCAGCAGTGCAAACAGTCTGTCAGTGACTTGAGGCCCATGAATAGAACGCGGGAAGATACGACCTAAATAACATATTCTTAGACCCACCCGTGTAGATCCGCTGTAAATGCACGGTTTTGCATCAACAGTCAATTTGGATCCACGCTGAGCCAAAAGAACTCGCTGTGATGAATGTCAGTAACATTTTTTATAGTCACAGCAAAGAAACAGATGTTTGCAAATGCACCGAAAAGGCTAAAAGCTCAAAATCAGCTCTGAATTCACATTAACATCAAAGCTGAGAGAAATGATTGCAATTGATCTCCAATAGTATATTTACTGATCACACCTGGAGTATGAGTAACAACAGTCCTGTGTCTTGAATGGGAATTAAAGGGTTTTTTTTGTTTTAGGTACACAGAGCAAAACAAATGCGTCTAATATGCTGGAATAAATCACAGCTTGTCAGTGAAACAATTTAATTTTATGGGCATTTTTTATAATGGTCAGTGTATTCTGATGGGTTCATCCCAGCAATATATGCATTGGGTTTAAAAGGTAACCTTAGCCTGACCTCTACTAGATATTCAGGGATGGTGTCAATACCCTTTTTTTGGGGGGTGTAAGAAATCCCATTACCAACTATCGTGAAGATGTTTTTTGTTTCCACCTGCTGCTCATCTGTGATGCCTGTATGTGCTGCAGTCACACACTGTATTTAAAAGATGAATGTAGCCACCATTACATCAGCCATTGCTTTTCAGGACTCCACATTTGGAAACCTCAAGCTAGAATTCTGGCCACCAATTTTTTTTGTTTTGTTTTGTTTTTGTTTATGTCTTTGGAGGCAGAAGTGACCATTTTTGGATCAGAGAGTTGGCACTGGCTAAGGTGACCAGTCTTGGATTCGTCCATTAAATGTGTGGGTGTGTGCACATTCACACATACCTGCTAAGTAGTGCTAAGTAACAAAACTATTAAAATACTAGAATTTCACTCATCAGAACTGAAGCACAAACTTCTTGGACAGGATGTAAGTTACAGCAAACAGTATCAGTGTGATAATTACATTACAAATGTTCCAGAAGCCAGCAGCAGCAGCTTGATTATGGAAAAACTGTAATCACATTTAATTTGGTAATGTAAAAAATGTTTTTATATAGTTTAAAGTCAAGTTGTTGCAGTTGTTGGGGGAGTCAGCATCAGCAGGTGTTTTTGACTTCAAAGATCATCTTACAAGGGCAACTGCTCGTGCCTGCTGATGCGCAGCCTCCAGAGAGGCACAGAGGGGCCTCGGGATGACCAGGCAGCAGCAGACTCGAGCATGTTTCCCAAGGTCTGCACTATAGCCACACAGAGACTGAGTTTTCATATTGGCACAATTTCACATTTAGCTTTTTACCTTGCTTTATTTAGGAAGGGAATAGGTATTAAACATTTTCCCAAGGCACAAATTACTTGAGATTCAAGTCTAAGACTGACCTGTGACCTTTCTGTAGGTTAGGGCAAGTAAAGGACTCTCCCTCAGGGATACTGATTTTTAAAAAGTCATCATTCACTTATTCCTGTGTCCACAGGAGTGTACTGTTACTGCAGTGAACTGTGTTTCCTGAATGCCTCACGCTGCTGAAACAAATACAGTATTCCACCTTCCAGAAAGCGCACGCAAGGTCAAAGTTAATATCTACACTGTGTTGCTGGGTGGGTGGAGGGGCTCCTCTCTGAAAGCAGATTCTTGTATCTCCACGTCACAGTCAGTTGAAAAGAACAAAGACCTCATTCACTCTGCCAGCTTTAGCTCAATTAAATAAAGTCGTTAACAATTAACTCAGCACGTGGATGAGCCATGTGTGTGTCTCTCTCTCTCTGGTAACTTATAAAAACAGATCTGTTAAGAAAGGCAGAGAGAGGCAGAGACACGATGAGCTGTTCTTTCCAGGTCTGTGTGCAGATTTCAGCACAAGTTAAACTGAGAGGATGTTTCACCACCGAGGTTAAGTGAAGTCGAACAGAGTGGGTTTTTTTTTCTCTCTCCATTGCAGTTTGACTTTAACACTGTAGAGCTGAACAGCTAAAAGTATTTTCATCTCATTATTTTACAGCTTTACTTTGTTTTAGTGTCACAAACACAAAATGAAAGCGCTGAGGGTAGCTAGTTAGCTACAACTGAACTTTCAAAACAAAATCTGGGAGGACTGTTCTCTAGTGAGTCAGTCATGGATCCCATTATTCTCTCACATGGAAACAAAAAACAAAAAACCCAACAAATCCTAGAGTGAGGCTGCAGGTGTACTTACCAGTTATCATATGCCATCTGGGAAGGTTTTGTTTGGCATCATTTCCTTTAAGCACCACCTGTGGTTGGTGCTTAAAGAAACTGGTCGCAGAAAGATAATTTTCCCAGTCTGGAGACCTTCAGAGTTGGTAAGGAAGTGGGAGTGGTGGTGGTATCAGAAGTTGCAGATATATCAATCATGAAACCCAGATTGATTTGGACCTTTGTGTGCACTAACAGGTTTTTTTTTTAGGTTTAGGGAATCAGAAAACATTTGATTAGGTTCAGGAGAAGGTCACGGTTTGGGTTCAGACGTGCTCTTTGACCACCAGAGACAGTTTGCTTTAAAAAAAATGACGGGTTAGGAATGATCCTGAGAAACGGTCCACCCAACGCTGTCCTCTTGTTGAGGTTGGGTTGACGCAATGCAGAAGTAACACATTAAACATTAAACTGTATCACTGTTCACTCAGAAAAGGATGATTCTGCCCTTTTGTCCTTGTTCTGCTATCATGGAAAAATAAAAAAATTGAGCTGGTTTGTGATAACCAATAAACTGTAAATGTAAACTTTTGCTTTTGGAGAATAAATATTTTAATCTGAAAACCAAAGAGGGTGACAGCATCGTGGAAATTGTAATGTTCATATTTATAAATCTTATTTAATATTTATCTTAATTTGCCGTAAAATGGTGAATAAATCCCAAGAAAATTTCTTAAAACCTTGAAGTCAGATTTGTCCACAAAACATAATAAGCTAAAATCTAAAGATTTTATTTGCCTCCACAATGAATCAAAATTCAAAATAAAAGTTCCAGTTATGACAGAATGCATTAGGTTTTTTAACAGAACAAAACTTTATTGGATGTGTCAAACAGACATTACAAGTATTTTAACAGCCCCATCTCACTAATGTCATAACCTGGTGTTTGACGCACCATCGCAGTGAACTCCTTGTGGTACTCCAGCAGCCCAGGAATACAGTATGAAGTCTGTAAAATGCAGCTGAGTTATGAAAGTGTCTTCTTCTGATTTCTCCTGACAGCTGTTTCCTCTCTGTGTCTTCTGTTTTCAGCTTTTAGGGTTTGAGGTGGACTCGATCAACTCCGTCCAGTTCTCCAACCATACAGGTCAGGCCACTGACTTAGCCTGTATATATGTCAGTGTGTGCGTGCGTGCCTCTTTCTTGTGTGTGTGTGTGTGTGTGTGGGTGTGTGTATGAGTCAGTCAGTTCCCTCTGGTGTCGTGATGAGGTGTTGGCGAGCGTTAACAGAGATGGCTCCCTTCGAGGCAGCGGCCGTGCCGAGGCTGACGACTCGACAGAGTCTGAGCTTCACTGAGTTTCTGTGGAGGTCAGCGGCTGCAGGGAGAGGAACTTAATTCATATTTTATACAAGCCTCGTCTCTGTGTCTCTGTTGTTGGACATGATGCTGCTGAGCTTTTTTTTTTTTATTTTATTAAATCCTCTAAGCTTTATAGGTGCATATTAAGGGGTTAAATAATTCTCAAAGCTTATAGATAACTGTCAAATCAAAATAATTGAGAGAGCAATGTAAAATTTCTGAGAAGGCATACTTATGACAGCACTAATTTAATTTTGAAAGGACTTGTATGATTGCAGTGATGATATATCTGGTTACAGAGATGATGCAGACAGCCCAGAGGGGACATCTGCATCATCTCTCTGTGTCACATTTAGCCATAATATTTGGCTCTAATTGCCGTAATCATGAATGAATACTCTGCACCGTCTCTCCCTGGCTGCACTGATGTGTGGTCCCACTTTATGGAATTCATGCTAACTGATCCTGAAGAATGAATCAGCTGAGAGCTGTGAAAACAAACATATTTGTCCAGCTGTTGCTTCGAAGTGGAGTCACTGGTGCTCACTGGGTCAGTTTGATTTTGTTTGTGGCCGGTAAACTAATTTGTCATGTAACTTAAAAGGCTGCTGATCCTGTTTGCCACTTTCTGCACAGAAAGAGAGGAAACGTTCAACATAAACTGGATTCACTCGCCCCAGAGTTATTATAGTTTTCTATTTTAGTTTTAATTTTATTTAGTTTAGAATTTTTGTTTTCAGATGAGTTCAGTTTTAGTCACTTTCTCCAGACTTTTTCTGTATATGTTTAACTCTAGTTTTATTTGTTTTATAACTGCCCCCCCCCCCCCCCCCCCCCCCTTCCCGGCTTGTAAAAAATTTTGGTGCCTCTAGATTTTAGCCGGAGCCAAAAGACAATCATTACCTCTGGAATATAATCATTTGTGTATTTGGGGTCATTTAGTCAAGCATTATAAACGTTTTTAGCAAATGTGCAGAATCTTGCATGTGTTGTTACTCTCCGAAGGACCGGTCTGAGGTTGGAGCAAAGGGGTCGACCTCGACCTCCTCATGTTATGGTTTAATGCGAGCAATCAGACTCCAACAGTTAATCCTGACTCAGCTGTAAGCTGGAAAAGCAGGTTGACGTCTGATGAGTTGGATTCGTGTGCTCGTGAACAGGTTTGAAATCAGGCTCAGATTGTTTTGTACTGTAATAGTGGGCTTAAAACTAGTGAAAGTGACCTGTCGTGATGTTACAGACTGAGGGTAAATATAATTGTAGGAGATTTTGCAGGATAAGTGTTATGTGGGCGAGCCTGGGACTCAAATGTAGCAGCAGCAGCAGCGGATGAAAAGGCAGATGGCATTTATATTTGAGCTGCTGCAGTCAGTATTTTGCAACACAGACATATGAACAGTTAAAGAAACTTTGCATTAGCTGGTTCAACAAAACCTAAAAGCTTTTGGCTTTTCTTTTAAAGAGACATTTAGTCTGTTTTTTTTTTTTAACCTGTCTCTGTGTTCTGCTTTTGGGTCCTACTAATGCATCAATAAAAAAATTTGAATATTATGAAAAAGTTTGTTGTATTTGTCATTTAATGCAAAAAGGGAAGCTTTCATATATTCTATATCCATGAAACTTACAGTGAAATATTTGAGGCCTCGTTTGGTTTTAATTTGGATAATTACCACTTGTAACTTGTGAAAATCAGAAATCCAGTTTCTCAAATTATTAGAATTTTTCAAAAAGGATTTAAAATACAGAAATATCCAAATTCTGAAAAGTGTGTTTTCTTATACTCTCAGTACTGGTTGGGGCTCCGGTACCATCAGTGCAGCGTGGCATGGAGGTGATCAGCCTGTGGCATTGCTGAGGTTGCCCAGGTTGCTTTTATAGCAGCCTTCATCTTGTCTGTTCATTTCCTTCTTGGCAGCATCCCTCAGATTCTCTGTGCATTTGGGTCAGGTGAGTTGGCTGGCCTGTCACATAGAGTAATAATTATGCTGGAGAAGGAGATTGGCATCTCTGTGAAGCTTGTGAGTAGATCTTCCTCCAGACCCTAGAACCTGGATTTACCTTCACTCTTGAACAATGAAGTGCAAAAAATGTACTTTCATCTGAAAAGGGGACTTTGGACCACTACTTTTTCTTTTTAGCCCAGGTGAGACACTTCCTGACATTATCTGTGGTTCAGGATTGGCTTGACTCCAACAGCTGGAGGCTCCTGATGCACTCACACCAGCCCCAGCACGCTCTTTGTGAAGCTCTCCCAAGTTCTTCTATTGACTTTTCTGAACAGTCATCCCTGTTGCTTGTGCATTTTTCCCTACCACCTTTTTCACTTCCAGTCACCTTTCCATCAGTATGCTTCAGTACATCGCTCTGCAAACAGCCAGCATTTTCAGCAGTGACCTTCTGTGGCTTACCCTCCTTGTGGAGGCTGTCGATCATCTTCTGGACAACTGTCAGCAGTCTTCCCCATGATTGTGGTTGTGTGAACTAGACCAAGAGATACAGTTGATGTTATTTGAGTGGTAATTAACTGAAACTTGAATTTAATATCGAAATATTTTGAGATATTTCAGGAGTCATAATCATTCAATAAAAAAAATCTTGAAATATTTCACTTTACATGTAATGAATATAGAATATATGAAAATAATTTTTTTGAGATGCACTATTACGTCTCTAACATTGTGTGAAATAATGAGATATATTGTGAAACCTGTGCTGCCAATTATCTCCATATAAGAAGGAACAGCTTTGGACAGTGTTGCAACAATGTCTGGAATTCATACCGTATGTGACAACAGTGTTAAATAAACAGTAAAAATCACTTTGAAAAGCTACCAGGGATGTTTCCTTTTACCTTTTTAATTATCACCTCCAGATGACGTCGGATAGCATTGCAGGAAAAGCTGGGCCGACTGCAGCACTTTGCTCACAGTCCCTCTGAAAGGAGTGTGTTATGCGAGCTCCAGAAAATCTAAGTTCAAATTAAACCCTAAAGAATGAGTTAAAGCCAGGAGTGACTAATCTAATCACAGGTTACAAGCTCACTGTTATTATCAATCCGCTTGCAGAGTAGACAGTGAGGATGGCGTGTTAGGAAGAAGAGAAAAAAAAAAAAACCTCACGTGTGGTGGAAATCTGTTTGAGTGACCTTAACGTAAAAATGCTTCAGACTCTGGTTTAATCAGATCTTACATTTGCAATTTCTCAGAGGAGAGTGTGTAATTTGCTGTGACATATTGAAGAAGACGTTTTCATCTGAGAAGGGAGAGAAGAGCGGCTGGGGAGAGGGGCAGAGAAGGTGAACAGAGAGAAAATGAATCAAAGAGGGATGATGGAGAGAGGGAGGCGGGGAGCGGCGATGCAACGCAGCAGCACACAGCAGCAGGCGTTGGGAAATTGCGACAGCAGCGTACAATGACGTCAGAAGCAGCTCTTATCTGAAGGCCTGCCTTCATTTTGCCCTCCCTCTCACGCACACACCGCTCTGACTGCTCATCTCTTTTCTTAGCCCCTTTGGCTTTCTCCTGGCTTGTTGCTTAGCAACCTGAACCCCCACCACAACCACGTGACCTGGCTGTGACTCACCTGGAGCCACGACGTCACCAGCCTGCAGCAAACATGTCATATGCAGACAGACGCTGCACGCTGGCTTATATGCTTGTAGTCACGTCACATAAATGTACACCCTAGCTGGTGTATGTAGTATTCAGCGCATACTGAAACACAAACTCTGTGTGTGTGTGTGTGTGTGTGTGTGTGTGTGTGTGTGTTAGTAGAGGGTCTATGTCTTTGTCCTCCTGCTAGCCTCCACTCTGTCCCTGTCTGACCAGATACTGTGACTGCAGGTTGCATTCGGGCCTGCTGCTGTATGTGTGTGTGTGTGTGTGTGTGTGTGTGTGTGTGTGTGTGTGTGTTTTGGTCCAAGCTGTAATGCAAAGTGTTTCCCACACATAAACATCATGTAGCTCTAAACAGGTGTGAAACCATAAACTGTATGTAAAAGATGGAAGTAGGACTGATGGAGGACTGAAAAAATGCCAAAATGAAAAATTAAGCAATAAATTAAAACTACAGATAAAATCTTTTTATATTTCCTAATTTATTCAAATTCCTGTTTTATTTTTCACTTTCAGGATTTTCGCTGCATACTGAAAATTTTGGTGACTTGTCAAAGTGGTTTTGGCCTTCCATCCAAGTAAAATCACTAGGACTGATCAATAATATGAAATATAATTTCTTTTGACATTTCTTCATGCATTGTCATTTCACTGAAGGCTTTTGTCAGAAATAAATGAGTTGTCCATTCAGGACCTCTCAGCAGTCAAACAGGTCTAGATGAAAATAAGTCTGTTTTATCTATTAAGTAAAACAGAAATTAAATGTCAATTTAAGCCACATTTTATAAATTGATGAATTATTTTTTTTTTAATTTCTTTATGGTAGATCCAGTCCCCCATAACTTCCATATCTGAAAGTGCCTTTTTAAACCTTGAAGCTTGAAGGCAGAAAGCTTCACGCCCCCTGGGCTGTGCGGTAAAACAAAGACCTTGTTGGGAGTCTCTGATTGTAAGACTAACTCTTTGACTCGTGTTCACACCATCCTTTGGAGGATGTTTGCAAAGATGAATTGAAATTATAATAAATCTTGAAATATGATGTTATATAAAATGTGATATAATGAAGCTGATCTGTAGTTAGGGTAGGTAGAAAAGAGATCCTGTGTGTGTGATGAATAATGAGGAACAGGTGAACCTAATCAAACACTAACGAAGGTGGGGACCGAACAAAGGAGGGAAGCAAAACAAAGAAAACCACATGAAGGTCTGACCTTCAAAATAAAACAGGAAATAAACTGAAAGAGGGGTCAGGACCAAACACGCACGGGTAGAGGCTCAACTAATTATAGTAATACTGTGCTGGAGCGATCTGTAGCCTTTAAACTAAGAATCTAGTTTAGTGGAGAACTAAAATGTTCCAATATATCACGTTTGATTCTTGTTTAATCTCTTTTTGTTTTGCTTTTTCTGAACTGGTTTTCTGAAGTTTGTTTCTCCACGCAGGAGAAGTGTGTTTTATCCTTTAGTCATTTCACAGCAAACACAATAACTCCTCTCCTCGTCTTTCTGCAGGCTATTCTCATTGGAAAGGCCAGGTGTTGACAGCAGATGAGCTACACGTTCTTTACGAGGGGATCAAACTGAACAACGTGCACCACTATGACTATGTTTTAACAGGTGGGTGTCCTACTTTTCTCTCCTATCGCTGCTCAAAATGCACAGATATGAAATACTTGGAGTCTGACCAGTTTTATTTAATCAGAAAGTTGAGATGATTTTAGATCCTGAAGTTACATTTTTGCCATCTTTTTCACCTTCATGTACTTGTGCCAAATCTTTGTCTTAAATGTGGAACAAAGTTATCAAACAGAAGAACAGTTTTGATCATTGAAGAAAAATTTCAGGTTCTTGTCAGAAATAAGAAATCACATTTTTTTTCCTTATGTAAAAATGTATTCATGCAGGGAGTCAGCACAGCCATCTACCATTAATGTAAGTTTAAGATCACCTGGGTGCAGAGCAGTCTTTTTTTTACTGGCAGTTTAACTTTGAAACAGAAAACAAAAAGTACAGTTACTGATGAATCTTTTCATTCTGGCTATAATAATGTCTCTGCTCCGTCTGTTTCTTCAGGGTATACCAGAGACACATCCTTCTTGGAGATGGTGGTGGACATTGTTCAGGAGCTAAAGAGAGCCAACCCCAACCTGGTGTACGGTAAGCAAACACAAAGTGAGAAAAACACAAGAATCAATCAAATAAAACTAAAAAATAAAGTGCTCTCACTGAGCATTTGCCTGCAACATACAAGAAATGACGATAGCTTCTGTTTTTTTGTTACCTTTAGCTAATTCCTGCTCGCTGTAGAGCTGCTTAATTATGGCAAAAAAAAAAACCATAATCAGATTATTTTGGTCAGTTGTTATAATTCATTAAGATGCATTTAATTAACTTTAACAAAAGTGGTTTTTTTTTAGTGGTGATTTCCTTGAACCTAAAAAGTAATTCAAATAAAAAAACAGATCCTGTGCTGAATGTTTGTGCATTCAGTCCTTCGTTATCAGAGAGTCTGAAACATTTGTGGTGAGGCAGTAAATGTAGTTATTGTACCAACTTACTCAAAGTAGAACCACTTCTGTCCGGGGATGTCTCTCTAGCCAGGAGGATTTTATTCTCATGTCACACCAATCAGTTTAAGTCAAATCAAGACTGTTGCAGCTTTGCCTGTAGACACTGTGTTTGTAGATATATAGTGAAGACCAACTGCCTCCACTCAAAATAATGAGCAGACAGAGGGTGATGTGTAAAATGCATTTACCTAAGCACTTTTTTTTTTTACAGAACGTGCTCTGCTGTGTCTGTGAGATGCTTTTGAGTATTATCATACTGTTCTTTAACTGTACTTCAATATCATAGGAGAGCACTGGTTATAAGACAGCAGGCACCTTTTAATGAAGAAAGCCTGTACAAAGTTGTTATTGTAATCAGGTTTCTGACTGTATTGCACATATTTTTGAACAGTGTCATATCAAAACATCACTGGATGTTTAATTTTTGTCTTATTAATTCGTTATTTGCTTGACTACTTCCCAGTAAAAGTCTGTAAATGTTGTACTGCATTTAGAACCATATCATGATAAAGGTTTTAAGAAATTTAAGGCATCAGCTGGGATTGGCTCCAGACACCCTGCAACTTTGAACTGGATAAACAGTATGGATGGATTGATGGATGTAAGGTTGGTGGGTGGGTGGGTGGGTGGGTGGATGGATGGATGGATGGATGGATGGATGGATGGATGGATGGGTGGATGGATGGATGGATGGATGGATGGATGGATGGATCACAGAGTTATAGTTCAAAATCTGAAGTCCAGCTGCACCCTGAGAACTAAGTTTACATTTTTATCTTCACCACAGCAGAGGCTCCAATAATAGAAAAATAGTATCTTGGTCATTTCCTCTGTAACATTTTTATACTCATATATGATGAACAGTGTGGAGTCAAAGAGGCACTAGCCGGGTCTCTAAGGCTTCTGTTTTAATACTTTAAAAATGGATAATAGGTTTTTCTGTCAGTCTTTTCCCAGCTTAGATGCGCTCACATCTCAAAATCCACTTTCATGCCTCCCATCACTGCAGTGTGTTTATGTAATGTGCTGATTGTTGTGTACTCTCACTCTCACTGCGTATTTGTCGTTTCAGTATGTGACCCCGTCCTTGGAGATCATGGATCTATGGTGAGGTCTATTCCCTTATCTCACACCTCATGCTGTTGTGTGTGTGTGTGTGTGTGTGTGTGTGTG
This sequence comes from Archocentrus centrarchus, assembly GCF_007364275.1. Classification (NCBI taxonomy): domain Eukaryota; kingdom Metazoa; phylum Chordata; class Actinopteri; order Cichliformes; family Cichlidae; genus Archocentrus; species Archocentrus centrarchus. The sequence continues at coordinate 3,204,098 of NC_044360.1, read as the reverse complement.
TGTGTGTGTGTGTGTGTGTGTGTGTGTGTGTGTGTGTGTGTGTGTGTGTGTGTGCTGATGTTATTTGGTAGATTTTGAAAGAGGATTTTTGCCTTTTGTGTGGGAGGGGTTTAGTGTGTATGTGTGTGTTTATACAGATGTATATATTTGTGTTTGTGTTCTGTGGGTGTGTTACAAGACTAATTTCTCATGACAGATGGATTATTGGGATCTGACAGTATTACATATACACAGTGACTCACTCTGTGTGTGTGTGTGTCTGTGTTGTGTATATATTACACTGTGCGGACAGTTAATGTTCACCATTTAAAACCATGAAAACAAGCATCAGAGGAAAGCTTTGTGTTTACTCAGCCTACAGATGAGCAGTTTGTGTGACTCTAACCTGTTTCCACAGTATGTTCCTCAGAATCTTTATCCGGTCTATAAGAACAAGGTGGTTCCTGTTGCTGATATTATTACTCCTAACCAGTTTGAGGCTGAGTAAGTAAAATGTGTTTTCTTTTTAATCCTAATAATTTGAGGACTCTCTGTATGTCCGTCCATCTGTCCACACAGCTTCTGATTGGTAAACCTAACAATATTATATATTATAAAGTAAAGACATTACAGTAGTAGATGGAGAATCCCAAAAATCAAATGATCACCGGTGGGCAGGAAGAACTGCATTTCAGCAGGAAGAGATCTCTGAGAGACCCCGGCTAAGGGAGGGGCAGCTATGTGCTGAAGGGGAAAGAGAGAAATGAAGGAATAGAAAGAAAATGACATAAAAATATGAGGAAGAGAGAAAACAGAAGTGTAAAACATGCATATAAATGCAGCAGGAGTGAAAAGAGGGGAGTGGAGAAGCTATGACTGCTGCAGTACAGGAAATGACCACAAAGTCCAAACCAGGAACTTTCTCCCTGTGAGGAATAAAAAAGGCTGTAACTGTAATGCAGTTAATGCAGTAATACTTTAAACCTCTTGAATCAAAACTGAAAGTCTGCTTCACCACTGTGGTGGGGTTATTGTCCAGATATTTACAGACCCAACTGTATTATACACATTAGGATAAGTAATGGTTGCGTACATTATTATTATTATTATTATTATTATTATTTATAAACTGCTTACTATTCAGATATTCAAAAATCACGAGCATGCCTAGCGAAACATTCATTCCTCAAACAAGCCTTTACATGGGTCAGGAAAAAAATGCGAGTCACTCAAAAAGTAACTGGATCTCACAAAGAAAGCTCAAAATGTTTTTATTTCATTTTATTTATTGCCTGATTTCCTGCGACAAATAACGTGACCCGGGAAAGCGTGTGCTGACAGCTGTCCTCTTCTCAGATCCTTAACACAATGATGGCCGTGACTCGTTGAAGGGACAGCCAGCCATGATTGTAGCTACTTAACCTCCTGAGACCTGAGCTCCTGTTTGGGATGCATTTTTAATTTCTCCTAGATATTCGTGATTAGATGGACCTGATATGTATATAAACTAAGCTTCCTCTTTGAACAGGAAGTTGTATTTTGTTACATGGGTGTTACATAATTTTGTAAAAAAAAAAAAAAAAAAAAAGATCCTCAGATGTGGACAACGGGATTATTTTATAGCATAACACAACAAAAACAACATGACTTAATAAAGTATAAAACACTATTGAGCAGAATGAAGTATAAGGGGCATTAAAGCCAAAATGTGCTGTCCCTATATGTGGACGCAGGGTCTCAGGAGGTTAAACATGAGACAGACTCTCCCAGAATGGTTCTGCAGTAGTTCTGAGCATGTTGGTGCAAACCATTTTTATGTAATGACACTTAGATTATCTAATACCTCTATTTTGTAGTCCCAAAAATACACCTTAGCTCCCCTCTTATCCCCTCTTATCTTCCTTGTTAAGTTTTTATTCCACACTCTAAGATATGATCTTTTATGTCTTCTTAATTTAAGCTCTTTAGAACCAAGATGCCAGGTGTCATCAGTCACACGTTTCCCCTCTAAAGATTTCTTTATGAATCTTTGGATCTCTGAATAAAGTTGGATCTCCTTTTTTCACTGTATGTTTCGTCCTCTTGTATACGTCATAAACGCTGCGTCATTCAGTCAGTGCTGTACACACACAGTAACGAAGAATTAAGTCTAATGTAAAATATCAGCTCAACAACAGAAAAATGTTCTGACAGGTGCTATGATCTTTTTTATTAGTATTTTGTAATGTCATCATATTTTCAGTAGTCCCTTCAAAAAGGACTCATGTCGCATTATTTGTAGGTAATGGACCTCCTCTGTACAGTGGACCCAGATACAGAGGATATTACAATTAAAATTAATAGCAGGCCATTAGCTACAGTTTTAGCTTGAAAACAATGAAAAAGGGTCTTAAAATATATATTTCCAGGATGATGTGAGGCTTACAAAATTCTGATGGAAACTGTTAAAGAAGGAGGCCCTGCTAGTCGGATGCTCATTAATCTGTAGAACGTTCAGTGACAGACGGTGTAAGAATAAGTCTGGTCCTGGAAATGCTTCTGAAGTAAACTTTGCATTATGATGTAGGTGTTTTATTTGTTTTCTTGCCACATTAATAACCACTGTTTTAAATGTACATCATTGTAACAGTGTATCTATATGGAAAATATGTTTTGTAGGCTGTCATTCAAAGTGATATTAAATAAGATTTAAAATTATATTTAGTTCCTTTATGTGTTGACCTACAGCCATCAGAGTTATGAATTATTTAAACTATCATACCACAGCAATATTAAAGCCTCAGTTTAAGAGTCTCACAGCTTCCCTGTGAAGTTGCTCCACCTGCTGGTTTTTCTGTGTGGCTGCAGAATCAGACTGAACCAGCCATGAAAGCCTCTCTTGACTTTGTGTCTTTAGGGGCTTTGTTGCACTTATGTTGTCAGTGCAGAGTGGAATTAATTGTTTGATAATTCAGCTATTTGGGAAATTCTTTATACTCTGAGAATTGAGAACAAGGCACAAACTGTGTTGCAGCTGTTGTGATCGTTTGCTTGTGTTTTAGATTGTTGACGGGGAAAAACATCAGCACCGAGAAAGACGCTGTCGAGGTAACAAATCAACGCATCCCTCTTTTCTTTGCACCGAGTTTATTTGTTTAAGAGTTCTTGCTGTAAAAGAAGATCTTGTCTCTTTGCTTTTTCCAGCTTCATACCTCTGTATCTCATGCTCTGACTATCTGTAGGTAATGGACCTTCTCCACGCGATGGGCCCAGATACAGTGGTCATTACATCCTCTGACCTTCCCTCTAGACTGGGAGACCGCTTCCTTGTGTCATTAGGCAGCCAGCGCCATGGTAGGTGACGGGATTAGGAGTTTAGTTTGACATCAGTTCAAAAATTTAACCTATTGTGTGTCTGTTGTGCTGTTCAGTTCGTCCAGATGGCAGCAGGACAACAGAGAGAGTGCGATTAGAAGTTCCCAAAGTGGATGCTGTCTTCGTAGGAACGGGAGATTTGTTTGCTGCTATGTTGCTAGCGTGGACGCATCACTACCCCAATGACCTAAAGGTGCAAACACACAAAAAAATCACAGCTATTTAAAGATCAGTCCAGAGTACCTGACAGTTTTAGCTACAGGAACAGATAATCCAAAGACTTGATGAATTTTTCCACTGGCATGTGAAACATCAACGGTTGTGCTTTTCTCGTGGATCAATTCTGAGCATGTAATAAAATGCTCCACTACAGTCCAGTAGGTGGCAGTAATGGAGAAGACTATACCATAGGCTTATACAGCAGCCAGGGAGAGTTAATGTGTTGGAAATACGGCTAAGTAAATAAAAGATAAGCAGAGGTGTACTAAGTCAGAACGAAAAGAGATGAATTACTCTGTTTTCCCTTTTCTGTCTCGCTCAGACGGCCTGCGAGAAGACTTTTTCAGTGATGCACCACGTTATCCAGAGGACCATATCTTACGCTCACGGTGAGAAAACAGAAGTTTTTTTCAGTGCTTAAAGCTTTCACTGTTTTTAATTTCATATGCAAAAACACTAACATTCAAATCTGTTTAAACTGCAACTTTTTAAAAGCTAACTGAAACAGATATTACCTGCATGCAGCGCATCATCAACACAGCAGCTAATTGATAGTTCACATCTGTGGGTCTGGATTACTGCTGCTGTTACTTTATTAGTTATTGACTTCTCCTGCATGACTGGTTTAAAATGCTTTGAACGACAGTTTATCCACAATGTGTGTCTTCAGATTCAAAATGCTGGAGAATCCAGTTTTAAGGGTATTTAAATGAATTTTGTCTGACCCCCTGCCTGCCCCTCTCTCCCTCAGAGTTAGCAGGTCCCGGTCGGCGGCCCAGTCCGCCCCAGCTGGAGCTGAGGATGGTCCAAAGTAAAGCTGACATAGAAGACCCTGCTATAGTTACTGAGGCCACGGTCATATCCTAACATTGCCCACCATAAGACTCATACTAACCTCTTCACCCATAAATCTCTCGGCTCCTGTATCTCGGTAAATCTCTCATCACTGTAAACCTTGACTGTCATTGCCTAGCTTCAACAAATCATCCAGACTCCTTAAACACCTTAGTATTGTAATCCCTTTAGTCCTTTAACCCTTTGAAGTCCTTAGTGTCCTAACCTAACCCCTAACCCTGTTCTGGAACCAGAGCCATGGACAGACAGAAAGTTTGGTCAGGGTATTCGAGAGGACTTTGCAACAGCTCTTTAGAAATTTGTTGGGCTCTCCAGATGACTCAGATATTGAACTTCCACAAGCACGATGCATGAAAGGTCATATGTTAAGGTTAATGAGAGTGATGAGTGTTTTGGGAGAAAAAAAACCCGGTCAGTGTTCAGTCATCAGCTCAACAGTGGAATTGATTTGGATCTGGGAAACTTAAGATTTGGGCAAAGCGTGAAACCGAACGGGGGAGACTTTGTCCGTGGGTGCTGTTAGGATAAATTATTAATCTTACCTCTGGTTTGAATTCTCATTTAAACTCGTTTTAAATTTTGTAAGAACTATTAGGAAGTCTTATCATAAAATAGGAGATCTTCATGTTTGACTTAGGCTGAAAAGCTGTTTGCTGCTGCCATCTCTGGTTCAGAGTCTCTGTGGTTTCCCTCCAGTGTGGTCTGATGTGCTTTGTTGCCCCTGTAGCCACACTGAGCAGGGATGTGATGCACACCACAGTATACACCCACGGCACAAGATCTGAGAGGTCTGTCCACAGTGACCCAGCTGCTGAGTAACTAAATAACAGGGTTTCCCACAGTGTTCGTGGCGATGTGTGTGCACACATGAAAGGAGCTGCACCCATGCTTTCTTTAAAAAAAAAAAAATCATAAGGAATATATAATTTTTTATAATAAATAATGGAGCAATAATCAGCTGCATCTGCAATTAGCTTCTTGACTGATGGCCCACATTTATCCTTGTTCTGCTCTGCAGCCTCAGTGAGCTCAGCGTAGGGGCGGTGGAACCAGTTCTTCACCTGCTGCAGAGTCTTATTTATTTATTGAAAATTATTTAACCAGGAAGTGATGTGAGCGTATACTAGGACTAGATGGGTAACATAACCATACCCCAACAAGGAAAGAACATGTAGACTCCACATGGAAGCATCCTGCCTGCATTCAACCCCAGGTCCCTCTTGCTGTGAGGAAACAGTGCTGCCAAGGATATGGTGGGCCTCCAGCTTTGCAGCAGGTTTCCAGAGCACAACAAGAACTACTGTCAACAGCTGACGTTGATTATGTGCGACTCTGGGACGAGGTCTTTTTTGTGAATGCGGCTGAATGATATCGTGGAACGCCAACCTGGCGAGTAAGTCAGTTGGTAGAGGTGAGAAAAGACTTAAAGGGCCAAGGTTAGCAGTGACTTACCTTTCATCAAAAGAGCGATGCAGTTGTCCACAGATAAAAATTTAAAAAATGAGTTGCTAATTAACTGGGCAGGCCACCCAACTAAAGTCTATTTGTGGGAACCACTGAACAAGTTCTCCAAAACGCTACCTCAAAATTCTTAAACTTGCCTACTTTATTGCTCTATTACTGCCACCCTGTTAACCTGGCATATTCTGTTTATTTCTGACAGTGTTGCACTCTAGAAGTGGTTCTCCACACCTGATGCCAAGTTGCAAGGCTCTATAGATCAAACGCTGTTTTTCTATGGCTCTGCCCACCACTCTTTTAATCCCTTCCCCGTCTTACAGCAGTGATGTAATGGTGACCAAGTTTAACCCCTGAGACCCCTTGAAAAATAATAGAAAAATCAACAAAAAAAAAAAACCGCACAATGTATAGCTGTTGTACTATAACTGTATTGGACCATCTGTATGATATCTTCTATCTGATCTGTCTATTGGACCATTGTGTTGATGCTACTGTACTATAGACTACACGCACTACAATATCACTCAAACAGGAGACGTCCGGGCTGGTTGTGGCACTCGCAGACGCTTCAGTGGCTCCAGCTGTTGTCACCTGATAGTAATTGTCTAATAATCATAGTGTATAGTTGAACCTCTTTCATCTTAGCACAACTTAAAAAAAAAAAAAGGGCAACCTGAGCAGCCTGAGCTGTCTCATGCTGATTTTAGACCAATCAGTAATCGGCCACCTCAGTGCCAGAACCAACCCACGTCGCGCCGAGGTGCCAGCCCAGCTCTCGCCCAGAACTCTATATCTGAAAGTTGAGCCACTGAATTTTACTGGAAGCCTCGACAAGTCATGACAACATCTGAAAACAGCTCTGTAAACTTTAGTTTTTAAAAATGAGTTTTTGGTTCCCATCACACTCCACTGTGGCCTCAGTCGCTCCTCAGTCCACGCCAGAAACCTGAATTAGTCCACGCATGTGCCAAATGAGGATGCAAAGGGATAATCTTGTTTAATGTTCTCATCTGTGTGTGGGCCTGCTTCTTTGGGGTTTTTTTGCCTAAATGCTGAAATTTGTTAAGAAAAGATTCAGTTATAGTCTCACTTTATGAAGGAACATATCTTTAGAAATGCATATTGATAAAACATGTTTAGTGTGACTTGTACAGTAGGGTCTCCATAGTGAATAAGGGAGCAGCTGAAAGTAGTTTTAGTGTGACTTTTACAATATGAAGAGAACCATCACTAAGCAGCTATTAGAGTACAGCAGTCACATGCTGTACAAGTCTTTGGCTTTTATTGTGAAAGAGAAGAACAGGAAGTAGCTGAATTTTTGCACGTGCCTAGAATAAAATGTGGTTTGGGTAGAGACCGGGTAGTCACAGCAGACTGAATTTCAACAGAATGCAGTGAGTCGACGCGTTAAAAGCTCAGAGATCTGCAGTACTGTCTTGGAAAACTGTTATTTTGGTACCAGTTACAATTTAGTAAAATAGTCCTCAGTTATGCTAGAAAAGCACCACAGCGTTACAGCACGTAGTTTTTCCACAGTGGAACTTGATGGGAAGGACGAGAGGAGGACATACAGCGACAGTGGTCATGAGCTGGTTTCAAACCAATGATGTCGCAAGAACTTGGCACGTGCCTTAGCCCGCTGCGCTACAAGGGCACAACAAGGAAGGAGATTTTAACATTTTTGAATTATCTCCAGAATCTTTTTTTCTCCTCAATTTTAACATTAATATTTTGGGAAGGGTAAACCAAATAAACAGAGGCTTAAAAAATAAGATCCAGAAGCCGTCAGTGACCCTCCTGAGCTGGATGTAAGGTTCTGGGCAGGCCAGTGTATTTCTGTACTGCTGTTGTTTCTCTATGGACTGTACTGTGATACTGCCTTAGGAACCTAACATCATAACACCACAATACTACTCACTGAGAGAGGAGGTGGGGAGGGAAGGACCATGAGTTGTCTTAAATGTTGGTATTTTTGCATATGCATATTTTTAGGGGTGCAATTATTGATTTGTTTTAATTACCAGAATTATTGTTTGGTTTACAGATTTGCATAAATTTTACTCTAAATCCCTTTTAATTCCAGCTAAAACATTTGAAACCCACAATCTCGTTTGCATTTATTTCCTGGTGAATTTTGGGGCCAGATTTATGAAGCGGGCAAAAGTGGAAAGTTCTGCATGTGAGCTACAAGCAGTCTGCTTATTATTAATACTAATAATTGATCCAATACTAGAGAGAAATTAGGGGGGAAAAAAACTACATGAAAGTCATTTTGTGACGTTGTAGAGCTCTGTGTGTGCACACTGCTGAGAAAAGTTGTGCTGAGGCTGATTTCAGTTCAGTTCTGCTCTGTTTGAATAAATGCTGTATTACTGAGGACTAAAACAATGCAGAGCTCAGCTGGAAGCATCTGGAGTGAGGATTCAGTGAAGAACTGCAGGATACAGCAAACAGTTTTTTTTCACAACTTTGAGTGCTCCACCTGCAGCAGTTACATTTTTGGATGTTTCAGTGGGTATGTAACAATCCTAGTGACATTTGTCCAAGCCCTACAGGATAAAACATGCTTTTTTTTATGGTGGTAAACAGTTTGCAGTTAATTAAAGATGGATTTCAGCTGACTCCGATTGCTAATAAATCTGGCCCTAATTGATTTCTCATTTGGAAACTACATTTTTCATACACTACATCGTGCTCAGAGGTAATCTGCATGCAGCTCGTAGACAAATAGGTGGGAAAAACAGTCTCATTTGTAAAACTGCAATAGTTTATTGTTTTTTTTTGTTTTTTTTTTTTTTTACCAGTACGGTTATATTGTGCCACTGTAGCACTGATTGTCATATCAGTAACGGACTCCTGGAGTCTGTGCATTTTACCAACCATGTTTCAGCTTTGCTAACAAACACTGGGCCTAAATGCATCTACCTGTTGTGTCTTTGCTCGTGGGAGAGTGTGTGTATGTGTGTGTGTATCAGTGTCGTTTATGGTAACAGGGTTTTGTGTGTATGTGTGTCTGTGCATGTAAAAATGAAAACAGGAAAATAGAGCTGTAAAGTATTGTGGGAGGAGGAGGAGGGTAAAAAAAGAAAAAGAATTAGCTAAGAGGAAGGGAGGAGAAGAGGGCAGCCACTCCCTTTCCCCTCATTTAGAGGACTGAATCTTAAATGTTTCCTGATGCCTCACTCATCCAGATATCTCCATCCTCAAAACCTGTACCTTCTGTACCCCCCTCAGTGCTGGTTCTTGTGTCTGTATTGCTAGTTTTTAAACCTTAGTCTTGCTGTGTGTGTTTGTTAGATGGTTAAACTGTACTTGCACTGTTTCTGCCACTGTTGCCAACTCCTAAGTAAGGAAAGTAGCTATTGGCTGTCCTAAAGGTCACTAGGAATTAGGGTTTAATATTTTTCCCGAAAATGACATGAATCAAATCCCGGGAAATGACGAGCCATTTCCCGGGAATCCCGGGAAAAAGTTTATTTATTTTTTTATTTTAATTAGGCCTTCTGTAGCCTGTGTCGGCCTTAACCTATTCTGATATTGTAGAGGTAGCTTTCCAGCTATGTCCTGTTATGCCCAGTAGGGGCAACATCGGCTTGATTAACGCAATAAAACCTACATCTCGACATTCGAGTGATCGAGCTATGCGGTGTTGTATCGTTCCTCAACACTCCCTTAACAAATATAATTCGAATATTCCTCCATTGTACATGGAATTATACCAAGATATTTTACAACTGCTGGTGCAAAACAATACGGTTCATCTCCACACAGCATTGATAAAGGCTCAGCCACGCTGTCGTGGCGACATCTGTTGCACTATATCTCCACCAGTGGAACGCTGTAATAGTCATTGAAAAGTTAACTACTGTACTACACTATAATATGACATAACACAGGGCCTTGAGTAATGCACCACGACTTGGTCATTGCCATTCTGGCAACAGCAAATTTATAACACCGTGTCTGAGGGTTAAAGTAGGTTCGCTGTGAATCGTCTATTGAAAAACTGGCCGATCCTTATAGCCTAAAAAATATACATTTTACTCAACTCCATTTTAAAAGCGAAATATGTTAAAGCAATCTATTTCATGATAATTTCTTCACACATTAGGCCCGCATCCTAATTCATGATTGTTAGTAAGCGGCTGCAAACGAGGAAAAGAAACACTCGAAGTTAAACAGATATTTCTTTATTGTTCAGGGCAGGCATATTTTATAGGCTATATAATGCAATATAACAATATATAATATAAAATTATATAATACAAAATACCTTAGGGTAAACACATTGCCTACGATTTCAACAAATTAAAGAGGAAAAAAGTACAACTGTGTAATACCTCTATTAAAACGCTTGAGATGAAGGCTGAAGCCTTAAACGGAGGCTGAACGTGCCTGAAATGAAGAGTAATGCTTTTCGCATTAAACGAACCCTTCTCTCAATATTTCCTTAAATTTAACATTCTGAAGCTTTCTTTTCTTTCTGAAAGTCAAATCGACGCGCGCGACTTTTTTCCCGGTTTCCCGTCTAACGTTTCCCGGGAAACGGGAAATGGTTCTGATCGCATTTCCCGGGAATCCCGGATCCCGGGATTAAACTCTACTAGGAATTGCTGTATGACATCATCACATAATTTGCATTGCTAGATCTAGCTCTATATTCAACCCTCCTCCTTTATCGTTGTACCCTCGGTGTCAAAGCAAAGTCCGGGGGGGAGGGCAGAGGGCTCCCTCTTTGTCAAAGCAAGGTCTGGGGGTTGAAGCGAGGCCCAGGGGGGAGGGTGGGGGGCTCCATAAATCCGCCGGCTGCATCACGGGCAAGACCCACTTCCACTATGAAGGTCACGTGATTTCTGGACTTCTGATACAGACCAACTTCCGCTATGGAGTTGCGGTATGGCCGCGCCTTCTTGCCAGCAACCTCGTACTCTTGGGGTCCGGGCGATCCCAAAGTGTCCAAAGGCTGTATGTACATAAAACACGGTGACAGTGGAGGATTTCAGGTTTCCGGTCCATCTCCAAAACTCTCCAGAAGTCACTGAGGTCGCTGGAAAAAGTTGCTAAGTTTGTCGTTAGTCATTTTTTGGAAAAAAAAGTCATTAGAGGGTCTGAAAATTTGCTAAATCTAGTGACAAAGTTACTAAGTTGGCAACACTGGTTTCTGCTGTCACTGCGGTGTCCCTCTCGTGTTCACTGGTCTCAGCATCCGTGTTCAGTTACTGTCTGTCCTGCTCACGCTGCTTTCAGGAAGTCCAGCTGCTTAGGTTTGCTGCTTCCCATTCCTCCACTTAATATTTACTTTGTAACAAAAAATGAAACAGCTTTGGTTTCTGGCTAATTTCCCTCTTCATCCTTAACTGCACAGGGTTTGCATTCGGTAGGCAGCAGGTGTCGCTAAACCGGACCTCTCAACTCTTGCATATTTTCCCCTTTAAATTTTTTTCCCCCTGTTTCTGTACACAAGATTTCACTAACGACTCTCATTTATACCGATTTGTACACAAATGGAACATTTTAAAGGCAAAAAAGTCAGTGAGGGGTTTGTGTTCATTTAATCTGGTTATTAATTATTATTGGGAGCTACTTGCTTGGGTTTCAGTAAAGAAAAATATTAGTTTGGGTTTAAATACGACACTTGTCACCATTTTATTTTCTTAGTTGCAGGGGTGACACGTCACCACTGAAGACTCGAGTTTATATTTGCTGCAGTCATGAAATGTAGATCCTATTGAAACACATTAGTTTCTGAGAACTGCTGACTCTCAGTAAAAACAGGACAGGTTGTGTCCATGAACGTGACTGATTTCTGCTGGAGCTACAGACCATCCAAAAAGTCTGTGGTCCAATTTTATTGAGTGAAATCTGAGTATTTAGTAAGTCAGTTAGCTCTAATTAGCAGGTATCTGTATGCCTGCACATTGCACCCATGCAGTCTGTGGATGCACTTTGCTAAGCTAAGTGATGCTGTAGCAGAGGCTTTTAAAACAGGACCCAAAAAAAGCAGGTGATGTCGTAGTGGCTGTGTCTGTCTGGGACACAGTATGAAACCCATCCTGCGTGATCAGCCCTCTGCCCCTCTGTCTCGCTTAGATGGTTATGTGACACCCTCCCGTCCTCGTACCCCACCCTGCCCTCACCCGCCTCTGATTGGTAATGAAATGGCTGCCGTTAAAAACTGCAGCGGCCCACCTGTTTGTCTGTCGCAGTGGTCCTCTCCTCCTCCACATCGACAGGTTCGACTCCACCATCTGTTTTTTTCTGTTCTCGGTGGTCAAAACGCAAAACAAAACGAGGAAATGTAATAATCATTGTTTGGTAACTGTTTTTAGTGCTATGTTTTTGGAGCGTTACGAGTATTTTCTAACATGTTACAATAAAAGATTGTAGTGTACAAATTCACATTTATAATATATATATATATAGATATATATAGATATATATGAGAAATGTATGTTCTAATGCAATAAAGAGAGATTAAGAATTACAGAAACTCAGTCTGATTATTTACAGTCTCCATGTTAAATATGTCATTTCTTGTATTCCTCGTATGGTCATAGTTTTATTAAATTTTATTTTGACATGTGGCATGCAACATGTTGGCCGTGTTTGTGCTGCTGTGGGCTTATAGAGGATTTTTAATGCAATTGTCCGACAAAGTCTTGCTGTGTGTTTGATTGTACTGACAGATCCTCCAAGAACTGCTTCCATGTCGGGGGGTTAAATTCTAATATTTTATTGGTATGCCACTTATTAGCAGTGTTCTGCATTTGTGCAAAACACTCATGCACTCTATGGATGCACCAAAAATACACCCAGAAAGCCAAAGTTTAAAGTTTTTAAACTGGGAGTCCACAAACCAATAAGTGCATCCAGTGCTGGCTGGTTTCACTGGGTATCTGTGTGCATCTGAAACCTGCTCAAATGTGAGCGTCGCTCTAGTTGAGTAGGTCCAGTTTGCTGACAAAAGTTGGATTAAAGCTGACAGTGCAATCCACCATGAGGCTGCCATCAGCCTTTTGAGGCAGTAAAAATGGGGAAATCCAAGGACTGGGATCTAACCAAACCACTCACTGCATTCCTCACAGCCTGTCTAAGATGCAGGGTAGTGGTGGTCATGCTGTTTTCCTGGTCCTGGGTGAGGGTTTGAAAAACTGGACTTCATGTCTGACAGAAACAAAGAGTTGGCCAACCCACCACACTGCTGACCGCCTGAGGGAGCTGCTGAGCCCTCAGCCACAGAGTGTGGCTGATTTTAAGCTTCCTTAAACCCATCAGCAGCAGTCTACCAACCACTCCTCCATCATCAAAGCCACTCCCTTCTGCTGTTAGGAAGTAAACTTTTGATGCTTGCATTTCAGCTTTGACCAGCTTTGTGCCAAAACCCCACACTTATCCACCTGGGGTATTCAAAGGAACGCAGATCTCAGCAGGAACATTGTTATTGCTTCTGGGTGAACTGCTCTGCCACCCCCACACATAAATGCAACTCAGGAAATGTTCCTGTAAGGTAGCAGTTCATCTTGCTATAAAAGTCGCCTGTGGGAGCAGTAATATAAGAACAATAATAAGAATGCTTAACATGAATTTCCCTGTAGTGGAATCTGATAGGTCACTGGCTGTATAAAATGTATCGTAATGTCTAGTTTGCTGATTTTCATTTATTGTTGGTGATTATTTTAGCATTTTAATTCAGTAGGTTTATTACTCATCATGTCTCAGAAATGCGTGTCTAAACCTACAGTCCAAGTATAATCTACAAACGCCACCTGAGCACACCCAGAGGGCTCGAATCCTGAGCTCAGTTTATTATAGTTTCTGTTCCATTATATCATCTTAATGTTACAACAGGATAACACGTGTTCAAAACTGATTAATGCTGAAAATAAAAAAGGACTCCAGCGAGGACATGTTTGACATAAAAAAAAAAAAAAAGCAGAAGCATTTCCAGGATTTCTTAAATGTGGTGGCACAATTATCAGTTCATTATCATGTGTATCTCGTTAATGATAGCACTAGAGATTTATCTTATTTATCTTTAATAATACAGCATCATATATTATGAAACTTGCAGAATGGTAAGTAACCGAAGCTTTAAAATAAATGCAGAGTATGAGTAGACGTGGAGGATAAACAGGCAGATGTAGTCGCACACCTGTGAGCCTAAAGTCCGTGGACTGTTTCTCTCGTGACTTTTTCAGCAGCTGTTTGGTTTGGTTCAGGCACCAAAATCACTTTGTTTGGTTTAAAACGTGCCGGTTCACAGCAGTAATCTTGTACATTGAAAACTCACACTCAGGGTTACCCAGAACACACATGTACTCAGGAAACAGCATTTAAGTCTACGCAACGTGGGCAGCTGCAGGTTTCCTTCCTGATAAAATCCTCTGATGTGTCTGTACAATAATAATAATAAATGACTATCAAAAAGTACTGTTTCAGGTTTTAATAAATCTTGTGACCTACCTCCAGCATCATGAATCTGTTGAATCCAGGTGACCCCCTACAGGCTAAAAAGGGAACCCACTGCACAAATGACAAAAACTGTAGTTCCTCTAGTGGCCACTGGAGGCTGACTCCAAAAGCGAGTCAGTCCCTGTAGACTTCCATGTTAAAATGTCCAACTGCTCAACTTTAAAAAAAGATTTTTATGGTGTGGAACAAAAAAGAACAACTTTCATGTGTTAGGTGAACGTATGACACTACAGTGCCACTAAAAATTAAAGTCGAGTTGGCTTTAAATGCTTCTGAATGAAACCCTAAACAACTTCTTTATGCAGAAGTCCACAGGTGTCACATCCTGCTATAAGGAAAAATACTGATTTCATAGTTTCCCGTATCATCCTTTGGTGTTCCTGTAGCAAGTTAGTTTAATCAGAAATGGTTTCGCTTCTTTTATACATAAATTTTAATTTTCCCAACACAAAATGGAAGAGACATACACTTACTGGGGTTAGGTTAATTGGCTACACTAAATTGCCCATAGGTGTGAATGAGAGCGTGAATGTGAGTGTGAATGGTTGTCAGTCTCCCTGTGTTGGCCCTGCGACAGGCTGGCGACCTGTACAGGGTGTACCCTGCTTCTCGCCCTATGACAGCTGGGATAGGCTCCGGCCCCCCCGCAATCCCTGAACAGGATGAGCGGAAGCGTATGGATGGATGGATGGATGGATGGATGAAAATGGAAGAGTTCAGGTTTACTAAAGACAGAAAAAACTGATACACAACAGAACCCTCAAGAATGATGACAATGACACAAAGCACAGAAGCAAATAGAGCACCAGCAAAATTATTGTTGCAGCCTTTATTAAAATGTATGTAAAAAGAAAAAAATATACACGGAGATGACACAAAATACTTAACATACTGCAGTGTGAGTGCAAAAAAAATAAGTAAATAATGTCACTATTTGAAAGCCCCACTGCCCATGCATGCACAGATAAAGGCCCGACTTTATTTTTTCCTTTTGTTGCAGTGAGTTTCTCGTCTCAGGTCGTCAGATCACGTGTTCCTTGTTCTCCACCTGTTTTCTTCTTTTTGAACCTTGTTCCTTTTTTTTCACATCAACTTTGATTCCAATATTTTTATTTTTATGACAGGGGAAATGAACCATTGGTACCAGAGCGTTGCCTTTTAAAATGTGTGTGTGTTTCTCTTTCTTTTGTGGCTGTAGTGGTGCAGGCTTCTCTCTTACAACATTACTGCTCGGTCCACTTCACCTCCAGGCTATCCATCCATCCATCTTCTTTCCTTATATCATTACCCTTTTTAAAATATTGGCCTGAGTCATTTTTTTAACAAAATTTTTATTTTTGACTAAATCATCATATTTTCAGTGTTTGGTTCATTTTTTTGTCTTTTCTGAAAAACCTGAAAAAAATCAGTTAGGCATTTATTTTAAGAGGGTGACATTATGGAGAAATGGCTGTGTGCAGATGGTATGCAGCTTGCACGCAGAGAGCAGCCCTTAATATGAATCTGATTTACTAAGTGAGAAAAAGAAAATTGGCCGGTGCACACGCTTCATAAATCTGATGGTGATTTTGTGTGAAAACTCTATTTTGCAGGAGAAGAAAGGGTGGGGTTTGGTTTTCTCAGTTTTTCATTTAAAAAATTTTTTTTTTATTTCTCAGCATCTTTTCTGCCATTTGCTCATTTATTCCCCTGACCGGTCTGCACCACCATCAATCACACTGATGATCTTCTGATCTTGTCAATGCAGCGTTTCTCATGAAAACAAACAGAATCAAGACCTCAAAAGAACTGAGCAGAAAAAAGATACAAATGATGTAACTGTCAAAAGGTTGTAGTTCAGAAGCTATTAGAATGATTGTAGGTATGATAATCAGAAAGTAGTGAACCAGCAACAGAATCAAAGTTCCTACAATCCTTCGGTGGGCACTGAGGTGGCAGCGGGCAGAGCTCTGAGGGTCCCTGCTAGACAGAAGATGAACAGGGGAGCGGGGAAGAGGGCAAAAATAAAGATACGTTCAAAGTGGTGTAATAATACTTCACGAGGGACACTAACAACACAAAGGACCCAAACCAGAACACAGACCAGCACAGAACCCTTAGTTTGTCTCATGCAGTCCAACAGGGGGGCAGGTGATGAAAAAATACCTGCAACACAAGACAAATACTCTGAATATCACAGAATAGTGTATTTCTGACCATAAAGATGCTTCATTGTACAGTACAGTGTTCAGTGATGTGCAGGTACACACACACACACACACACACACTGAAAGACAGATGGGTACCTTTCCAGAGCCATGCACATCTTGAAGTAAACGCTGGCCATCACACCAAACAGGCAGATGGCGAAAGCAGTAACCGAGGTTACGCTGTCGTGTGGTTTTGCATGCGCCATGTTGAAAGCGCAGATCTGGATTACATTGGCGAAGATGAGGTTTGTGTAATAGACGACAGGGACGTGATCACTTTTTACCTGTGGGAAACATTCATTCACATGAGTTTCTTATTTCTTGTGTACTTAATTCCTCAAGTGCTTCCTTATCTGTCTTCGTCCTCTGCTGTTCCCTATCTTTTTTCATATTTAACGTGTGGGTCATTCCATATTAACTAAACCAAAAAGCCAAAATCCTTCCTGGGTCACCGACTCAGGCATCATTAGGGCCCGAGCACAGCCTGTGCGAAGTTCCTGTTGTAATTGCTTTGGACATTTAGGCAAATTAATTGCTTTTTTGAGGGCCTAAACATGCTCAAAAACAAAAATTTTGCACACATGTCAGCTACAATCTCAGCACTGCCACGACTACATATTACAATATACATAATACATATTAAAATCTTATTAATACCTACTGTTGTGTCATAACTCAGTAGTTCAGAGGAAATTGTGAGGCAACACACATAATAAATTGTCCAAAAATGTGTTAATCTTAAAGGGTTCAACAAAAAATAACTGACAGCATAAAAAAATTCTAATCAAAGTCAAATTTTAAAAAGTTACACATAACTGAATACATTGTTTCCACATTGAAACAAAGAAATATGATATGGCAAACATAATTACAAGAGGAAAAATAAACTACTGAAATCAATGCAGTAAATCAAGAAAATCAAGATGCTCCTTCCATGTTTATTATTAGAATATGAGAAGTGTTTAAAGATGATTATAAAATTTTTAAAAATTACTTACAGATGGATGCTTCTGTATTCATAAAGGATGCTGTTTGAATCATTTGTCAGAAACTCTACCCGTCTGTGCTACCATGAGTCACACTGACTGTCAGCTGCTACATCTGATGTAGCGTTTTCCATACTGAAGCAGTACAGACAGGCCAGGAGCTTGTCAATGCGCCCTTTCCGCATGAAAAAAATCAGAATCATGTCCACATAAGGACAGAGCAGAAACAAGATCAAAAACATATGAAGATGAATATCTAGAAGATGACAGATGATTGTTGGAAGGATTATTAGAAAGTAGTTGAAGAACAACAGAATCAGAGTGCCGAGGCTCCTCAGTTGCTCCTCAGTGGGCACTGAGGTGGCAGCCGGCAGGGCTCCTAAGGTTGGAGCTAAACAGAAGATGAAGAGAGGGGCAGGGAGGAGGGCATAAATAATTAAACGTACAAATTCTTTTAAGACTACGGCAAGAGGAACGCTGACAATACAAAAAGCCCAGACCAGAACACAAACTAACACAGAACTCTTAGTTTGTGTCATGGAGTCCAGCAGTGGGTACACGATGGAAAAATACCTGCAACACAAGAGACACAGTACATAATAGTATATTTTTGACTGTAAGGATGCTTCACAGTACACTATGATGTTCAGAAACATGCAAGCACACATAATTTGAAAGATAAAAAGGTACCTTTCCAAAGCAATGCACATCTTGAAGTAAAGCCCGGCCATCACACACAAGAGGTGAATGATAACACTGATGCAGCTTTCCACTCTCATCAGCCAAACAATCATCACACAGATCTGGATTATATTGGAGACGAGGAGGTTTGTGTAATAGATGATTTGGACCTGACTCCTTTGCATCTGCAGGAAATATAAATTACAATTAAAGCTGCAAATATTGATGAAATAGCCCTTGCACCTCACCTCCTCTCCAGACTTGGACTCTCATCAAGCATGTGAAGTTTGGGACAGATGTACAGCTTTGTGTCCTGTGGTAAATGTTTGAACTTTGGAGTATGAACACATCCTTTCATGAAAACTGGAAAGCTTTCCACTTTAACATCACCAAGATAAAATATGTAATTTTCACCTGACCTGACGTGTATACAATTTCATGTGTTTTTGAGCATCGAAAACTAAAAATGGGATTTATTTGCTTGAATAATAAATATGGAGCCTGTAACAGATTCAGTGCTGTCTGTGAAGCTGTATTTGCAGTTTTTAGAGCATGGATAGTACCATCTTATCCAAATACAGAATGTGACATCACTAGGTTGGTGACTGGCAGCACTGAAACAGGAAAATGGACTTTTTAGCTATAATACTGGGGTTTGCAGAGCACTTTATCAGTGAAGACTGTGTGGAGGAGAGGGTGTTTGAGTCAGGTGCCCCAGCGGTTCACAAGACCAGCAAGCAATATGCAGCATATACGTATGCACTGCTCAAAAAAATATTAAAAGAATACTTTGAAAACACATCAGATCTCCATGGGTGTGGGGGTGGAGTGCTGGATATTTATACTGATATGGAATGATGTGCTAGCAATGAAGGGATGCCACATCATTTGATGGAAATGAAATGTATCAACCTGCAGAGGGCTGAATGTAAACCTTGAAAATCAAAGTGGAAAAATGATGCGGCAGGCTGGAACGTTTTGCAGCAACTCAAGGTCCAAGACTCAGGAACCATGGCAATTACTACACTCCGTGTGTCCCTTAATAAGCTACTTCTGCAGTTAGATGAATCTACAGGGTGTAACTGGAAACTAAGTTTGAATTTAGGGTCAAGCGTGGAACTAATGTTTCAATTTTGATGATCATTAATTCAAATATTTACATACCACACATCGCACACAGCAGATGATCAGTATGGTCAAAGGAAGGCAGACACACAAGTTGATCCACATCATCATTTCAAGGACATACTGCACGTCTCCATCATTCTCTGTGATGGGGTTGTTGTGTAGGAATCTAAACCCACTTGCTGTGTAAAACACTTTTTTGTGGCACAGCAGGTTAACATTGTTGTCATGGAGACATGAAATTATGGATGCAATTAGTAAAGAAGAAGCAAAGCCTGCTGAACTGTCAATGAAAACAAGAAACAGTCTGAACTGTGCTGATATTCTGCTGTTTAATATTTGTTTTAAAGCACTTGATTAAAACTCAGTCGATCATATTCAGATTTTCTTGCTGCTGAGTCGGTGTTTGTTTGTTTTGATTAACAATGAAATAATGATATTAATACACAGATTTTAATGTGAGGTAAAATCTACCCCACAATACTGAATGAATACAAATGATTCACAAAGTCCTCATTAGATGTTCCTGCACACCAACAACTATAAAAATTAAAAATAATCTTTGTAATCTTCATGAAGGCAGGATTAAATTAGATGTTTTATTAGACTCTGTTTGCACTGCGTACCTAATGATCTGGGCAGATAATAATAACGGATAATATAGGCAACTATTTTCTTCACTAGGATCACCTGTTGCATTTACTACTACTTTAGAGAAAGACGTGAACACAAATCACTGATGTGTTATTAGGTTAATTAATCATAACCAAGTACAGTTAATGCATTACTGCCCGTCCATTTTAGAGTTTATTTTAAAATTCTTTTATTTGTTTTTAAGTCATTACATGGCTGTGCCCCACCTTATCTCTCCGAGTTGCTGGACTTGCATGCTCCTTCCCGGTCACTCATATCAGCTGACCAGCTGCACCTTGATGTGCCGAGGACACAGCGGAGGCTCAGAGGAGACGGCGCCTTTGCTGTGGCAGCTCCTAAACTCTGGAATTCACTGCCATTGGGCATCAAACAGGCCTCCTCATTGGCCAATTTTAAATCTGCTCTTAAGACATATCTTTTTCATTTGGCCTTTGACTAGTATGAGCTGCTGTTTTGTTTTGTTTTTTATTTTATTTATTTATTTTTTATTTATTTAAACTGTATATTTTATTGTTTTTATTTATTTATTTATTTTTATCCTATTTATGTATAAATTAAAAAAAAATTTTTTAATTACCTTTTAAAAATTTTATCTTCTCTTGTCCTGATGTGTTTTATGTACAGCAGTCAGTGGTTACTGTTTTTAAAGTGCTTTATAAATAAACTTGGCTTGTTTTTACTGATACACACATTTACATTCACTGCATTTATACAGAAACTCACCGAAAGCACAAAAGGAGGAAGCGTCATGACTTCAGTAAACTATGTTAAAGTACTGACTTATTAACAGTTTCTTCATAACTCTGCTCTTCAAGTAGGAATAATATGAATAAATGTAAACATCAGTCTTACTTGTCTCAGGACGGCTTCCAGCTGAACCCGTGGATAAAATCTGTACTATGACGAGATTGTCTTGAATGAGGAAGATGTGGCAGCAAACTTTATAGACCCCACCCTGCACTCACTGCTGTTCCCACTGGCAACAGCTCAAACAACGGCAGTCAGGACACATGTTAGCTCAGAGATTCTGCACAACAGACACACTACTGAGCTGAAACTCTCCTGTTCTGCTGCGTGTGTTATTTTGCACCACAGTAATACAAACACAAATATTTGAAACAACATTTTCTTACTGTGCTCACACAGTTTTACCTGTGATGTCCATGATTAGGCTTTTTTCACACCACTCTTTCTCTTGAACGCTCCTCATGTGTCTTTGTCACCACAGCTAAATTTAACCCTTATTGGTTTCTTTAGGTGGCTGGTAACCCCAGTGATTAACAGACATTATCTTAAGTTTCAAACAGTGCTAGTGAGAAGTGAACTGCATGCAATAAAACTAGCAGTTTAATAATTTTTTTCAGTAGTCTTCTGGAAGTCCAGCTACATTCATTTTATACAAAGAAGAGGAAGGAAAAGATTTTATTTATTTACCATCACCAAAAGAAAATACGGGCCTCGTACCTTCCTTACCAACTTGAACATGAGGAAAGGAGTTAAAAGAAAAAGGCTTCCCACCCTACAGTGACCACAACTGCATTTCACCAGGCATGGTTTACTTCTAGGGTGGATTATTGTAATTCATTATTATCAGGCTGTCCTAAAAGCTCCCTGAAAAGCCTTCAGCTGATCCAAAATGCTGCAGCTAGAGTACTGACAGGGACTAGAAAGAGAGAGCAGATTTCTCCCATATTGGCTTCTCTTCATTGGCTCCCTGTTAAATCTAGAATAGAATTTAAAATTATTCTCCTCACATACAAGGTCTTGAATAATCAGGCACTATCTTATTTCAAAGACCTCATAGTACCATATCACCCCAACAGAGCACTTCGCTCTCAGACTGCTGGCTTACTTGTGGTTCCTAGGATACTTAAGAGTAGAATGGGAGGCAGAGCCTTCAGCTTTCAGGCCCCTCTTCTGTGGAACCAGCTTCCAGCTTGGATTCGGGAGACAGACACCCTCTCTATTTTTAAGATTAGGCTTAAAACTTTCCTTTATGATCAAGCTTATAGTTAGGGCTGGATCAGGTGACCATGAACCATCCATTAGTTATGATGCAATAGGTCTAGGCTGCTGGCGAGTTCCCATGATGCACTGAGTGTTTCTTCTTCACTCACCTCTTTTCACTCTGTTTATACTCCACTCTGCATTTAATAATTAGTTATTATTAATCTCTGTCTCTCTTCTGCAGTGTCTCTTTTGTCCTGTCTCTCTCTCCTCAGCCCAACCGGTCACAGAAGATGACCCCCCCTCCCTGAGCCTGGTTCTGCTGGAGGTTTCTTCCTGTTAAAAGGGAGTTTTTCCTTTCCACTGTCATCAAGTGCTGCTCATAGGGGGTCGTTTTGATTGTTGAGGTTTTCTCTGTATTATTGTAGGGTCTTTACCTTAAAGCAGGGGTAGGGAACTCCAGGCCTTGAGAGCCGGTGTCCTGCAGGTTTTAGATGTTTTCCTGATCCAACACACCTGAATCAAATGGCTGAATTACCTCCTCAGTATGCAGTCAAGTTCTCCAGAGTCCTGCTAATGACTTCTATATGTCATTCAGGTGTGCTGGATCAGGGACACATCTAAAACCTGCAGGACACCGGCTCTCGAGGCCTGGAGTTCCCTACCCCTGCCTTAAAGTATAAAGGACCTTGAGGTGACTGTTTGTTGTTATTTGGCGCTATATGAATAAAATTGTTGAAATAATTATTTCAGTATCAATATATTACAGTATTACTGTATCATATTGCATCTGTAGTGCTCTTTCTTGGCATGAAGCCATACTGCTGCTCTCTAATCATCACCTCTCTTCTAATCTGGCTTCAACAAATCTTTCCCCACAGGTATGGCTCCTCAGCTGTATCTCCCTGTGCTTACTATTGTTCTTGATTATCCTTTCTTTTCTGAAAATAGTACATTTTCTCAACATTTGATGTGTTTTCTATGTTCTGTCTGTACCCAGTAGATGAATAAATGATGCTTAAAATACGGTAACACTTTTAAACAATTGGCAGTGAAGATAAAACACAAGCTAGAAATAAAACGAGGGATGGTGAGGCACTCTGCTTAGGATAAAATCATGTAACAAATTAATTCTGGGAGCAGTTTTGCAAGCAAAGCAGACCAATGTGTATCGACTTCAAGTCTTCATAAGGGTCTATCAATATAATACCAGCCCTGGGTGGCAATCAACCAACACCTGTAGCAAAGTATTTTAACCCATAGAGGGTGCTAAAAATGAATGACCTAGTGTCTGGTTTCTCTCATAAACTCTTCCCAACCGGTGAAGCAAAGAAGGCAGGTGTAGTCAGAAGATGTTTTGAAGGTATTCTGCCGGCCTCCCAGAGTTCACATAAAGACTATTTACAACAACCAAAAGGAAAAAAGTTCCTCCATGACTCAGCTGCCTTAGAGTCCATGGTGACAAACGGATCACAGGTTACCCTCACTCTAAACAGCAGAAGACTAGTTAGTGGCAGTGGCGCAGTGGGTAGGCGTTCACCTTGCAGCCGGAGCGTTGCCGGTTTGCGCCCCTGTCCCTGCCTTGCATTGTGTCCTTGGGCAAGACACTTAAACCACATTGCCTAAAGGTAGCGCCGGTGTTGTGCCAAAAAGTGATCGTCTGCCAGAAAGTGATTTTTGATGTTTCTATGTGCTTTTATGTGTAATGTATTTGCTCATATTGGTGAATAGAGTGTAGTCAATAGGATTTATGAAGGGCTTAGATATAAAATGAAGAAATGACCTGTTATTCAAGTATGTTTATGACTCTGCATTATTGCACGTACGTATAATAAATCCAGTCCTCTTTGGTCACTGAAAATATCTTTATAGAGTGTAATGTCATATTTGTTCTGATTTCTGCTGCCCTCTTGGCCACATATCTCTTTAAAAATCTGGCCAATCGCAGTTTTTACCCTGATAAATAAAGAATATATAAAAGTCTCTGCCAAAAACTGATTGCAGCTTCTACCTTGTGACAGAAATGTTGTTTGTTATTCAAAATGACTTGATATCATTCACGAGAGATATGTTTGACATATTTTTCACAAATTATAGATCAGCAAGTCATTTACAACAGTTTAAATATGGGCAATCATTTTCTGGCAATCACCTTTTGGCCTACGATCACTTTTTGGCACAACACCGGTCTCTGGCTGCATGACCGCAGATGCTCGTCTCTGGATGAGTGATCTGGAACGATCATTTCGTTGTGTGCCTTCTGCGCACAATGAGTTGAATTGTAAGACTGGCCATTCAAGCCACGACAGTCTTCTTTGAAACCCGTTGCCCCTCCGACTAGGCATCATGTTTACACATTCCGGACAACACGTCTTCACGCTTATTATTCAAAATATTTTGATCCACAAATTAAGCATATTTCCTCAAACATCACCTGCAACTTAAATAGGTTATTTATGGGGAGAAAAACAAACAAAAATAATGCAGTTAACGTGATCCTAAATACGCGCGCGAACTTACTATTTAACCACAGGAACTCCGAGCCTCGTCCGACTCCCCGATCGGAGACAGCAGGCAGACTGCGCGCAATGATTCAACAAAAAGCTTCTGTAAGGCTCAATGAGAATGTCAGCTGTCCCGACCCCCTTTTGCTCGATAACAGCGAGCTTAACTGCCAACAAAAACAAAGAAATTAGTGAAGGCCTGCGTACGTGTGCGTTACCATGTCCGCTGCGCAGAGTCAATGACAGGGGCGCTCTGTCACTCATATCATATATCAACGATAGCGCCGGTCTCTGGCTGAATGACCGCGGTTGCTCGTCTCTGGATGAGTGATCTGGAACGAACATTTCGTTGTGTGCCTTGTGCACACAATGACAATGAGTTGAATCTAACATCTAACATCAAAATAACATCAACACTTCAACAGTAGGGCACGCTGGACCGAAAATAAACTTTTCTTCCCACATCCAAGAAAAAGACAAGTATAGTTAGGAGCAAAACCTGCACACTCAGTGTGATGCTCGAGTGAAGGAGTGAGGACGTGAGAGCGAGACAGTCAGCCAGGTTCATCCCTTCATGCCTGTACAGTTGGTTACGGCCAACAGTAACCGCTGACTTAGCAGTTAAAGACGACTTTTGCAGGCAGTCTCTCTCCTGTCCTTTCAACGTCCTGACGGACGCTACAGTATCAAGATTCACACGGAATCGCGTGGCCGTTTTATTCCTCACATTTAGTCTATCAGTTTTACTCAAAAAAAAAAAAAACCACAAATAAAACATACACAAATCAATGTTTCATTTGTTTAATTTAAAAATAGAAAAAATTAGTACTGTAATCAAACACACACACAGACTTTGGTTGTATAAGCGCTTTGAGTGCTCATACTGAGTAGAAAAGCGCTATATAAGAACTAGTCCATTTACCACTTTGCTGCCTAAACACAGACACACAGCCCGAGCGCTCAGTGGTCCTGAAACGGACAGACACAGATAGAGCTGTCCATGGTACCGAAACGCGCAGCGACACCAAAGTAGCTGTCTGTGGTGCTGAAACGCACAGACACAGATGGAGCTGTCCATGGCACTGAAAAATCACACATTCTAACAATCTTTAAACATCTGCAGCTTTTATGATGAGAATACTTTGAATTGTGGCTTCTGAGGCAGAGTTGGTATTTTTACTTTTGAAAAAAGACAACCCATAAGTATGCTGACAGAAATATCAGGACATATTGAAGCTGATGGTACATGGTACAATCTTGAATGAAGATAACTAGTGTTGTGGATGTGAAGAGAGGATCATGAGCTTGAAAGGAGGGCGGGGATGATTGGATCAGAGATCAATGTAAGTGAAGGGGACAGAGGTGGTAAGGAGGTGTTGGGTAAATATGGTAATGGATTTTGTGAAAAGGATGGAAATGGCTGTGGTGACTGAGAAAGTACATCTGATGTCCTGAGGGAAATTGCCAAGTAGCTTTTTGGTGTATCCTCTGGAGAGAAGATGAAGAGACTTGGTCATTCAATGAGGAAGTACAGGAAAGTATTCAAAGAACGATATAGCAAAAAAAAGAGGGATAATCAGGGATATGAAGAAAGTAGACAGGAATACTGAGAGGCTAGGTATACAGCAAAGAGAGAGGTATGAAGGAAAGTGAGTTCTCTTGAGGTATGCTCAATAATCCCTGAAAATGGCTGCTATTCATCTGGATGCAGCATTTTCATTGGGAGAAATATTTCATCACTCCTCCAAGTGACTTCTTAAGTCTTAGCTGACTGCAGGTTCCCCAACCTTATAAACAGAGCAGTTGCATAACTACTGAAACCAGTATCATTGCTTAACAATGAGACCGAAGCTCAGTTTCATGATTGTTATTGTGGTAATTGTTATGAACAATCATCAGTGGCCATGGGTACATGGTACTGGTTTACGATAAACATGGCCCGAGCTCGGATTTTTCCACCAGCCCAAGCAATGAATACAACTCAGCATGCAATTTCTTTTTAACTCATGGAGGCAGTGTTGTGTAACAGATGTCTGCCAACTGCTTCAAAACCTCAAAAAGAAAATTGGCTGATTAACCAATCATAGTCGGGGTGGGGGGTGGGGGGGTTGTCATAGGTGACTTAACGACTTTTCAACCCCTCAAAGCAACTAGTGAGAAATTTCGCGACTTTTTCCTGTGACTTCCGTGACTTTTGGAGACTTTTTGAGACTTTTTGAGATAGCTCAGAAAGCTGAAATCCTTTACTGATGCCCTGTTCTGTGGACATACAGTGCTCCCCTTGTAAGCAAAGACTTCACTTTGGCACTGAGGGGACACCCCCCATCCCCCAGACACTGCAAACAAAGCTATAACTTTTCCAGAGACACTTGTCACAAATGGAGCCCTGCATCACACATTCCAGCTCTGTGGGAGGTCATGGTTGTCAGTACAGGTGTGCAAATAAACCGTGATGCAGGAATTATTGATGGTGAGTACAACGGTCGGTTTTGGGGTGGCTGTGGCTGTGGCTGTGGTAAAAAAAAAAAAAGAAAAAAAAAAAAAGGATGATAGGATGATAGGATGCCAAGAGAGGAACTGTGGTACTGCATGAGGATGTCCAGATTGGCAGAGGGTGGTGCAGGGCATGTATGAGGACAGTGAGGCAGTGGTGAGGTGTGTGGTAGGAGTGACAGATGGGTTCAAGGTTGGGATTACATCCGGAATTGGCCCTGAGACCCTTTTTGTTTGCAGTGGTGATGGACAGATGAGGTCAAGCAGGTGTCTCCATGGGCTATCATGATTACAGAATACATTGTGATCTGTAGCGAGAGTAGAGAGCAGGTGGAAGAGAGCCTGGAGAAGTGGAGGTATGCTCTGGAGAGCAAGGGAATGAAAGTCAGTAGAAACAAAAGACGTGTAGAAAAGGAATAGTAGAGGGCTCTAGGCTGTCACTTGGTGTTGGGTCTCAGTGCGGTATTGTATCACTTCCCGTTCCTGTTTCGGAGCACAGTGGTGTTTTGCTGTCTGTTAGCTATTTAATCTGTATAGTTCGATCTATCTGGATAACAACGTATTTCAGTGTAATCTTCACCTATTTTGTTTAGAACATACTCTTTGCTGAATCACCTGTATTCACATTATTTGTTTTTAGAAATTCGCGAGCTTAGTGCAGCTAGTAGCTTAGCTCTTAGCCGACTCACTAGCAGCATGGCTTCTGCTCCTGTCCCTCCTGCACTTTCCTGCTCTGGGTGTCACATGCTCTGGGTGTCTGGGAAGAAGCGTAGTCCTAAGCAGAAGCCCCGGGTACACCACCAACCTGTTCACATCTCTAACCATTTTTCTCCACTCGGCGACACACCCGCCGAGGAACAAACTCTGGTTATTGGCGACTCTGTTTTGAGAAAATTGAAGCTAGAAACACCAGCGACCATAGTCAAATGTCTTCCAGGGGCCAAAGCAGGCAACATTCATGGAAATTTGAAACTGCTGGCTAAGGCTAATCGTAGATTTGGTAAGATCGTTATTCATGTCGGCAGTAATGACACCCAGTTCAGGGCTTTCGAATTGTTTTGGAGTACACTCTTAACCCAAATTAGTTGAGTTTACTAGAAAATCGCGTGGAAACTCGTTGCCTTAAACCATTCTAGTTTTTACACAAAGATGAAACTAAATATGTTTAGTAGTCTTTACTAAAATTGATTACCTCATATAAATTTCTTCCCATTTATGTGAGCTAATCAATTTTAGTAAATACTACTAAACATGTTTGATACATTGTACTAAGGTTCTAAGTTAACACAACTAAACATGTTTAGTAGTCTTAACTAAAATTGATTACCTCATATAAATTTCTTCCTATTTATGTGAGCTAATCAATTTTAGTAAATACTACTGAACATGTTTGATACATTGCACTAAGGTTCTAAGTTAACACAACTAAACATGTTTAGTTTCATCTTTGTGTAAAAACTAGAATGGTTTAAGGCAACGAGTTTCCACGCGATTTTCTAGTAAACTCAACTAATTTGGATTAAGAGTGAAAATTACTTTTAAGCTAAACTGTAAAGCAAATAAGCAATTTAACATTTAAAGCTATTTATATTTTGTTAATATAATTAATAACATTTCCTCTTACCCTCTTCCTATTACCCTTTTTATGTTCAAGTTGTATTGAATGTAACACTAAATTGTAAAGAGAATAAATCAAATACATTTCAACATTCCAATATTTTATTTTTTGCAGAATACTTACGCAAAAGACAATTTTAACTGTAGTTTGTCATGTTTTTCAGAAGTATAAAAAAGTATCAAAACAGTAGCCATTCAAAAAAAAGTTTGCCATACAAAAGGCAAGTAAAAATAGGCATATGTGCTTGAACTCAATTCTAACATGTTTAGAGAAGGAATACAAATGCAGCAGCATTCAACAAAAATATTTGCATCCTTTTGAAAAAACTGGACACCTTAAAATAGGACACAATCTCCAACTTGGAAAATGAACAGATCAACTATGTTTAAGGGAAGATTTTGCATGTTTTATGTAAATGTACAGTCTGTGTTGTTAGTAAATGTAATCAACTGAAGCAATAAATTCCTGTGCTGCTATTGACTGAAAAAACCTGTAAAATAAGCAGTAATGTTGCTGTTGAGGAAGAATTACATTATTTTGAATTTACTGCTTCAAATGACTACATTTACCATCAACACAAACTGGACGTTTACATGAAAAGTGCTGAATTTTCCTTTAACTGTATCAACTAAATATTACTATGGAGCCCTGAGCATACACTTCTAAATCCTGTTTTTTAGAGTACAAGTGGCTGGACACTGATGTCTCTTATAACACTGTAAGCTGAACATTACAAACTTTCTTAAGAAATAAAAGTTGTGGCAGTACTGCTGCACTGAACTGCATTAGATAAGAGCAACTTTATCAACTCCATCTGCATTGAGTATATTTTCAACCCCCTGACTGTTCACTGACAACACACAAGACATTTCGTTACATCGCAAGCTGGTTTTTCAATGTTTGTAACTTTGGTTTTAGTTCAACGTGGCCCAGCTCAAGAAATACCTGTTGGATGAACTGGAACGTGAACTTCATAGAAATGGGGTAACTGAGATGCATTGCATATGCAAGTCCAAAGAGAAGACACATAGCTTTTGGCAGGTCTTGAATGTTGTCCATCACCACTTCTCCCTCAATGACAATTTTTAGTGAGGCTGGACTGAGATGCAGGGAGGATGAGGGCACAGCACCTTCAGGTTCAACAAGGAGGATCCCAATGTCAATGTTGCGGAAAGAGTCATCATCATCTGAGTCCTTTATAAATGACAAGAGCACAACAGTGATATTTCAGTGACCATCAATAATTGATAAAAAAAAATAACTTCCACAATCAAATTGAAATTTCTGTCATATCTGTTTTATCATGCTATGCAGCCCTAGTTTCCTAGTGTAAATGTTGAATGAGTTGGAGCTCCACAAAAGAACATCTATCCAGCATCTTCATGTGCTAGTGCTAAGTGGAACAATACCTTATCCTTTGAATTGTTTAAAACTATGCTCACAAGTTTTCTTCAATCACTGGAACTGCCATCTGTTTTCCCACGCCTGTCTGTCTATGCCCAAATCCTGACATGAACCCAACACAGCATAGCATAAGATATAAATTAAGATATATATATAAAAAAAAAAAAAAAAAACTATCCCTTTAAAGTGGGTTGCATGAGGTGCTTACAGATGGTCAGCATACTTACCTACAGTAGATGGTGGTCAGCCTTTCCCCACTTTGGAGAAGCAGCAGGTGGATCAGTGTAGGTAGATAAGCAATGTACTGCTGCAACTTGTATTTTTAGATAAGTCAAAAAATTTATATCAGTTTTAGTGGACGCATACTATTTTCAGCATCTCAAACTGCTGTCCAACGGACCTATCTGACTAGAAAATTAAGTTACAGCACTCTCTTCATGCCAACCAAATGCCATAGGAAAAATTAGTAATTTTACCTCACAGAACACAAGAGTTGTTAGTCTAGCATGTCCTTGATCCTTAAATGTGTGCTACTGTGTGATTTTAGTGAATCCAAACCAATCAAATAATAACACAATCGAACAGACTGAGGCAGCAGTAGAAGAGCCGTTCCTCTGTTCAGCAAAGTAAACAGATTTTGTCTATGAAGTTTGGCAGGAGAAATCTATATACAACTTATATAAAAGTAATTTTATGTCAGAAGTCTGACTGACAGTAAGGTAATGCAGTGAAAATATTCTGTGTATAGTGTACATTTCACTGATCTAGATTTTTTAGGTGGCTAAAATAATGTTGTTATAAACACTGATCACAGCAGTATATTGCTTAGTTTCCTACACCAGTACCTCTGCTGCTTCTCCAAACCGGGGCCGTGTCAAATGGCACTTAATTCAAGTAATACACTGACTTTGGATAAATAGGTCATACAACACAGCTGCAAAACATTATTGCAAAGTAAATATTAAAGAATTTAAAGTATTTCAAAGACCCATGAGAACCGTGTATAAGAGTGAAAATTCAAGATTGAGTTGTTATTGTTCCTTTAGGTAGTCTTTAAGTAAAATTACTTACAAAGGCTGGTTTGTAGAAGTCTGTGGGGTTGTCACCAAGGATAACAGGAAGTCCTCTGAGCACCAGTGTTCGAATATCAGTTGGCTCTGCAGTCTTTTGGGCAGTAAAATGACAAAAATAAGCAAGTAACTAAGCACAATTGATTGTATCAAAAAATATAAAGTCCCCACATCTTCTTAAGCATCGTTATTACGAATGTACAATATATCGGCATTAACATCGGTATCAGCCAATATTAGTCATTTGTTAACATGTGAGTATTGGTCCGATAAACAAAACTGGGCCAATATTAACAACCCATATCTATTTCCATCTTCTTGTCATTTGATTCCGGACGGGCAGGGGAGGAGGTTGGTCATGTGGTATTTGTTTGGTCATGTGACAGCAATGCAGCGCAAGATTGTGAGGAGTTCATCTGAAGCAGAGAATCAATGTCAGCTGTGGGATTGTTTTGTTTTTTCCAAGGTGTCGAAAGGGTAGTGAAATATATATATTGTATACATTATCAGTTATCTGCCATAACAGCAATATTAATATCGGGTATCGATATCATCCCACATTTTAATATCAGTGCATCCCTAATGGTAATCAAGGACTTTTGAAGGCACATTCCCTAAAATTTAAGAAATACATGGCTCATGGTTAATTAACCCACTGAGACAGTAACACCCTTAACACTGAGAAGAACTAGCAGGTTTTACTGAAGTTCTCTGAAAGTTTAAGTGAAGTTCAGAAACTCAGCCTTGTTTTTCCATCCCTAAATTCAAAATCTTTTAATCATTTCAACAATCTATGTGAAGCATGAAAATAAATACAGTTGGACTTAAAGCCAAGTCATTACATGAGCTGTTGCACACAATGCAAGTGATTAATAGGACCAACCTTTGTTTGTTGGGAAAGCTGTGTCAACATTTGGCCAATGTTCCCTCTCTTGGATCGAAAAATCTCGATAAGACGAGGACTGTGCCGATCAATGCTCTCATAGAATTCCTGTTTGAGATTCTTGCCAACAATCCTGTTGAACTCCATGCATACCTGCAAAATACAGAAAATGCTCCAATATTACATCTTTACAGCTAATAACTGAAGGTGGAAGCACCAGAGTGAGGACAGCAATAAAAATTGCACAGGTGTGGACATGGTCAGCTGTAAAACACAAAGCCCCCTTCAACTCACTCACTTAACACTTTAAATTTGGGGATATTTCAGTTATTCTAGTCAAACTTCTTTAACAAAAACTTTGTACCGCACACAACACAGGAGTTGCTTTTCTACTGCCCTGATTGTTTGTAGTATTGTGTTACTTTTGTGTAGCAGACCATTGCTACATATAAACAGACTATTAATATTTTGTGTCAAATTATATATTTTTGTTGGCAAGTAACCTTTTAATAAGCAGGATAGCGTACCGTGAATAGGGAATTAATAGATGATAAACCTCTTCAGAATAATCTGAAATCAGAGTTCTGCATCAGGGTGTTGATTTCACAATAACGACCAACTCAATATAAAATATTCCTTACCAAAAAAAGATAAAGGCAGCTGTAGATAGCAACTACCATGTCCTGCATGGTAAAATTACTTTTTTTTTTGCTGACAGTGGGAATGGCTAACAGATAAATATTTTTAGGTTTTATAAAGGCAGTTTCCTAAGAGAAACACAGACACATATTTAAAAAAAAAAGTTCTCATTATTTTATTCATGAATGAACTAACCTGATCTTCTGTGAAAAGAGCAGGCCAACGTTCCACCATCTCACATACGGCAGGTTCTGACTCCACCACCTCTTTTCTTCTCAATGCAAACGTCAGATCCATCTTCTCTTTTACAAGCTGTCCATTTGGTGTTCTCTTCTGCATTTCATTAACCAAGTCTTTGCGGGCACCCTCAAGGGCTACCTGATTAAATCCGTCTGGAAAGTTGGGTAAGAAGTTGATCTCGCCTTTCTTTGCCTTCTTGATGTTCTTGTTGGCTGGTTCTCCTTCAGTTGAATGCCCTCCTCGTTTCCCTGCATTTACTGCTACATCAAGGCACCCTGATCTTCTGCGCTTTGTTCTGTAATTAGCCATTTTAAATTTTAGACTATTTTTCCAGCCGCTACAGCGACTGGTTGAGCCTCGCTCCTGGAGAGAGGGGTGCTTGCTTATGAGGGCTTGTGCAACACTTTCGAACTGAGCATTATTTGGGTATGCTGTGTAACTATACATGCTCTCTGCCAATCTTTCAAGAATCTCATGTTTCAGCTCTTTTGTTACTTTCAGGTGCGTACCATCACGAAGAAACTGAAGATCTGCTTGCCTAAGTCTATATGCTACATCAACAGAAAAATCTGGGATATCAAAACAATCTGGCCACTGTTTCTGTCGCTCCTGCGAGGATGTAGAGAGGATCTCTGTATCTGCTACACTGGGTGTGCCACTCAAAATTTCTTCAGATGTTGAGACAGATACCAACTCAAGTAGAGGGATGACCTTGACTGTTGGTTTTTCAGGAAGATCTTCGATATCTGTCAGATTGCACACTTCATAATTGAATTCAGGATCTTGGTACTGGAGACTGAAGTTGAAATTAAGTCCCAGTGATTCTTTAAGCTTGCCTATCAAATCCTCCACTGTAGTAGGTCTTGTATTCAGAACAACCTTTCTTATATCTGTCTCTGTGAAAATTACTCTCAAGGTCATCTTCTGGTGTGCTGCCATCTTGGAAATAAAAAAAATAGCTTATTAGAAATATATACACAAAGACATAGATATTCAGTTTAACATATGGCTTATCAAAAAAGATACAAAATTACCAATTAGGCTTACATTTAGACTCTATCCAGAGCAATGCTAGTACTGACAACACTTGTGGTTTCTCAACACAGAATATAGCGAGTGAGTGTCACTGCTGAATTTTCTCCAAATCTGTATGCTGACAGAGGGAAAACATCATTCAGCTCTTTTAGTTCCACCACACACAAAGAGGGATTTGCGCTGCCACAGAGTTCAAATGATCTGAAATGTTCATGGTACCATGCCGTCATTGTATTGCACACAAACAAGATCTCTGTGTTTATTGCCACAATCTGCTTGATCTGTTTGAAATTTGGGAGGCCTGAACATGAACCGACAGAGAGTATCATATCAGCACAATATCTAATTCCATCTACAGAGACTGATGATGCAACCAGAACCTTTGTAAGCTGGGGTACTCTCTTGCAGAAAACTTGTTGGACATTCTCGGGGAAAGATGTGATCAGTGCTGTGGTAACTTTGTCCAGCTCAACTGAGGGCTTGAAAAACGAACTTGTGTCCAAACAGTAAGCCATCATTTTCTGATGCTTTACAGCCAGTGTAAGTGCCACATGTCTGAAGTTGTGTGCATTACGAATGACCCGCTTGAAGAATTTATGTTTTCCCTCGAAACGCATTGTCCAGACATCTGACAGTGGGCCAAATGCCTTAATCATCTCAGGATAATGCTCAATGAAGTGGTGTTTTGGACGCAATTTGAAATTTGGGAATGTAGTTTGCAACAGTTCTCTGTGTTCTGACACTTTGCAGTCAAAGAAATGTATAGACTCTTCAGTGTGCCTTGTTGCTACAGCCAATTCAACAATATCTTTAAGGAGCATCAGAACGTTCCAGGCATCGTCCCCTTCAGGCACTTTATGGCCAATGAGAAGTGGGAGCAACCTGATTAGAGCCCAGTTCTCATGGCCATTTCCACCTATGGTCCCTTTGGTAGAGAAGCCTTGGGCAATAGGCTGAGGCTGGTCAGTTTTGTCATGAAAAGCATATGCAAAAGATTTGATAGCATGGTTCAGTGTTTCTAATGTGAAATATTTCTTAGAAATCAGTTCTGAAATGCAGAGTGATAACTCAACAGGAACAACCCCTTCAAAAAGGTCGTGTAGGATGTCAGGGGGATAGCCACGAGCAACATGAAAGTGCTCCAGACTGTCAGTTAGTACACATCGTCCCTTTACACCATACTGTTTTGCCAAAGTGGGATCCTGCTGTACCTCCTGTACCTGTTTGTTGTGAATGTCTGCAGTTCGGGGTTCAAAAGAGCCCGAGCTTACCTCCTTGTCTTGGATCTCACTCCTCGTTGCCATGCAGAACCTGCAGAACTTGTCCACTCCAAAGCTCTCAAAGAATCCTGCAAAAGAATGAGCAGCCAAGTTATCAGCAGCCACATACAACACTGTGCCTTTGACACATGCTCCCAACTTCTCAACATATAGGCCATCTTGCTCCAAAGAAACCAGATCCTGGATCAGAGGATGAAGAAATTTAGCATAGCCATATTCTTTTACATCAGAGGCTTTACATAAAAGAGCAAGTTGAATGGACTGGAGTGTGGACCTATATTTTGATGGCACATTGGCAAGCACCCAATACACTGCACTCATTTTATGTTTCTTCTTAGATGTCCCTAATGGATTGGACACTTCAAAATCATCTGTGTAAAGTCCAACAGCGATTCTGAATTCCTCGCTGTTAAGGAGGCCATTTCCTTTACAGTACAAACCATCTCTGTATGTACTGTACTCATGTGGCACATGTTTTTGTACTGGAAGAGCTTTATCTAAAATGTCTGCCCTGTTCAACATTTTCTGTAACATGGCATTTATAGGAACATATACAGCACTAGATTTCTTTTCCCTGGCAATAAAGTACTCAACTGGCATAACCACATCAAAGTTTTTGTTTACATATGCTGCTCTCCTTTTAGAGGTTGATAAGGAGCCACCCTTGCCACAATACTTTAGTATGATATTGCTCTCTGAGGCAGCCCTGACTACCTGTTTCACAGTTGAATCATCTACATCTGTGTGTAGCTTCAAAATGTCCTTGACTGAATTGTGCAGCAGTGGTTGGGACAGTTCACTTAAATGTAGGAGCTGTTGTATAACTTCATCGATAGAACTTTGTGGAATGTGGAGGATGGTTTGCATCTTTAAAAAAAGAGCAGCTAGGTTGTGCTCCAACTGTTTCCCAAGATCATGATGCTCTTCATTGCTGGACTCTTCGCTGCCTTCTAAATCAACAGTGTTGTTTGGGGGCCCATGTTCCTCTTCTGCCACTTCATTGGTTTCACTACCAGACACTATTTCTGGTTTGAACATCTTCCAATTGCCTGTTCTGTGCTGTTTACTTCTGTGTG
This sequence comes from Archocentrus centrarchus, assembly GCF_007364275.1. Lineage (NCBI taxonomy): Eukaryota > Metazoa > Chordata > Actinopteri > Cichliformes > Cichlidae > Archocentrus > Archocentrus centrarchus. Next base: position 3,167,934 of record NC_044360.1, on the reverse strand, counting down.
CATTGAATGTGGAGTACACAGTAGTATGAAAGTTACACCCATTATATGGACAGTGGACTCTGTGATTAACTTTTAAATGTGTACTCCGCAAGTGAGTGATAAAAACTGCCTCTGTGCAAGCAGCAGAAAAATCACAGGACTGACAGTGAAAGGTCAGTGTTTCACACAGTTGTGCATCTTGGTCTTTCTGGTGAATTTTGGATAAGTGGACCCTAAGTGCACTGATGGACTTAAATGTGCATAAACACTCTTGGTGTAAGCAAGGAAATGGTACAGTTCTGGTGTAGCTTCCATGTTTTAGCCTGTAATGTTTTAAGAGGTAACCCCTTTTCTCTGATGTAAACTCACAGTATTTGCACTTCCACTGCATCTTCACACGGACCTGTAAGAACAAAAAATAATAAAAATTTTAGCACACTTGTCCACAACCATGTCATCAGTGATCAAGGAAATATGGTACTTTGAAATACTGTCTCCCTTTGAAATTTCTGTTCTCAGCCTGAAAATTTTGTTTTCCCATTTCACATTAGAGTTAAAATATTGCCAAATGAGTTAGGCTTACCCTTCTGTCTGCAGACAATTGACAGGTTTAATAACGTTTCTAACTTGTTGTCAGTTCTGTATTTTAAGAGTCTGGAGATCAGAGGTGGAGAAGAAGAACTGGCGATAACCTCAGCTTCAGCTCTTTAGTCATACAAGATTTCAACCTTTGTGTCCGACCATTACATTTCAGTACATACGAAACCGTATAGAAAAAAAACGTGGACTAGGTTAACACAAGCACATGCTGTTACGAACGATGTGAAACGCTAAGCTAACGATAGCATTTAGCTGTCTTGACACTACTGGAGCGGCTTTTTCGATTAAAAAAAATTACCCTCAGAGACAGGATACACTCGGCTTAAACTTGGTGTAATAAAGGTTTATTTCAGCAAAGTACATCTCTCCTAAAGTAACTGTCCGTTATAAACTGAGACTCGTCAGTATGCTAACACTAAGCCAATGCTAACATTCGCGCTCGCCACTCCACTCGCGATATTTAACTTCGATTCCAAAACCCCTCACTTTACCAAAGTGTCGATAATGGTGGCGGTAGGCTGTAACTATAATTTTCAGTTATATCTGCACATGGAACTCAGCTATCTTTTAAGCAAAGAAATAGCTAGAATTATTTAAAATAGTTATTCTTCACACTTACCAGTCAGGAGTCGTTGAACTTGCCACGGTGCATGTTGCAGCAGGACTGAGTTTGAATATGCCCCGCCCCTTCACTTCAAAAACATAATATCTTTAGTAATCTCTGCTTAACAAGTTCATTACACTCTATATTTGTGTAGAAAAGTACAGTTAACTAATTTGATTTAGTAATGGGACAACATTTTTACCAAACACGAAAGAATAAGTAATGATTACTAAAACGTTTAATTACAATTAATATCTGGGTTAAGAGTGTAGCAGGGGGGCACTGTAATTCTGGATATACAATAGAAACTAATATCATGACATCTCCCCCTTTTAAAGTTAACCATAGCAAGATCCCTAACCTCAACAAGTTAGTGTTAGGGTTAGTTCACCATCTTAATTGGTCCATTTCTATAATGTCAATTGCTTACTCTTTACCATTTTTTTTTAGCTGTTACATTTTTTTCAAGTCTAACAACGCTTGAATGTTTCTTTCAAACATAAGAACATGGGAACACGTTCTGCAGTGACATTGAATCTCATAAGAAGTCTTATGTAGTCTCTGGCATCTTAGCTTCATTTCGTCAAGATCGTACGAGTTAATCAGTGGCACCGGTGGCTTATGGTTGGTTTGTAATCTGACATGGCCCATCCCTTGGTTGTAGTGGGCAAAACGCTCACAAGCCCAGACAGACGTCAGGTACTCCTTTTCAATCTGTGAATACCTCTTCTCCGCATCAGTAAGTGTGCGTGAGCAAAAGGCAACAGGCCGCAACTCTCCGTCATGGTCTTGTAACAGAGCAGCACCGAGGCTGTAGCTGCTGGCGTTGCTGCTGACCACTGTTGGTTTGTTGGCATTGAGTAGCAAAGGGCTGGCGCAGCTATGAGCATTGCTTTGGCCTTGTTGAACACTCACTTCTGGGGTTCACCCCAAATCCATGCAGTTTTTTTCTTGAGCAAGTTAGTCAGTGGATACAGCACTGTGGACAGGCCTGGCAGGAATTTTCCAACATAGTTCACTAGTCCAAGCACTTGCCCCAGCTGCTCCACATTTGAGGGGCGGGGCATCTTGGCAATAGCATTCAACTTGCTCTCATCAGGCTTCACACCATCTGCACTAATGATTTGTCCAAAGAACTGCAGTTCAGTTTTTCCAAAGTGACACTTGGCCCTGTTCAGCTTGAGACCAGATGCTTTGACTGCCTGCAAAACCGCATTTAGGCGGCGATCATGCTGCTCCTTAGTAGATCCATAAACCAGGATGTCATCCATCACAAAAATGGTCCCTTCCAGATCTTTGAGCAGATTACTCATCAGTCAGTGGAAGATCTCAGGAGCTGATGTAATCCCGAATGGCAGGCGTTTGAAGCAAAAACGGCCCACTGGGGTAATGAATGTGGTCAGTCTTTGGCAGCTGGGGTCCAACGGAATTTGCTAGACCCACTAGAGGCGTCCAGAGTGGAGAAAACCTTGGCTTTGGCCAGCTTAGGTGTTATATCATCTAGCATAGGTAAAATTTAACATTCGTGCTTCACTCCCTTGTTCAAGCGCTTTAAATCAACACACACTCTGACCTCATCTTTATTACGTTTTGGAACAGGCACCATCGGGGCACACCAGTCTGTCAGTTTGGTAACCTCCTCAATAATCCCAAGACTGAGCATGCGCTTCAGCTCTTTCTCAACTTTAGGAAGGAGGGGAAAAGGGACTCTGTGTGGCGTATTGATGCTATAAGGACCTGCCTCCTCAGTCAGCTCAATTTTAACGGGATCGCAGTTCAGTAGTCCTATTTCCCTGAACACATCACTTGGCATATAATCACTACAGACAGCATTGACCTATTTGACCAGTCCCATACGCTTTGCCACCGCCCTGTCCTTTAATAACTGTAATCCAGTACTGGTATCTCTGACCTTTCAATTAAGTGGCGGTGAGGAACTTGCCCACACATCTGACCTCGTAACCTTGGAACCTCGTAAGGTGTTCTTTATGAACACAGTATGAGATGATTTTTTTGAACCTAACTATCCCAGTGTATCTCTTTCTGTCTTTCTGCTAAAGGTAGCGCCGTTGAGAAACGGCTGCATGACCTCAGACATCTGTCCCCCCCCCCTGTTATGTTTATGCTTGTTTTGGATGGATGTTCTGTTAACTGCAATTTCCCCATTTGTGGGACTAATAAAGGCATTCTTGAATACCTTTCCACCTGGGCTGTATACTGTTGGTCTGGACTTGTTCATTTTTGGGTTTTGCTGTAGATTGTTGAAAGTAGCTTCTGTCATAATAGTGGTATCTGCACCAGTGTCAATTTTAAAATCCACCAGGCTGCCATTCACCAGTAGCTCAATGTCCCATTCGATATCTGAATCTGGCTCCTCAATGACATTTGACTTTTTTGTTGCTCTTAGGAAAAGTTCGCCAATAAAAAATGAATCCTCATCTGAATCCATAATGGCTTCAGCTCTTACTTTTAGCATTTTAGTTTTACACGCAACCTCAAAATATCCCATCTTGTTACACTTTCTGCATCTTTTATTTCGGGCCGGACAGTTTTATTTTTTGTCATGCATCCTATTGCATCTCACGCAGTTCTGGTTGTTTTCACTGTATTTCCATGCTTGCGGCTGCCGTGGTTTGTCATAGTTTCTCTTTGTGCTGCTGAACTGTTTCTGTCTCACCTCATTCACTGTAGTTTCCAAGCGTTCTGCACTTTACTGTTTCACTTGTTCGCTCTGACGTGCAAGCTGGCTCTCTCCAGAGTCAGGTTTGCCTCAAACTGGAGTGTTTGGGAATCTCTTTATCCATTATTCCGATGACGATCCAGTCCCGAATGTGCTCATCCTTCACCAAACTCACAGTGCTGCGCGAGCTCGTATAGGCTCTGCACAAAAGCTGACTCCTTTTGTGAAAACAGGCGCGGCCATGGATGACGTTTCTTTTCGGAACAAAGTGTTCGTCAGACTTCTGTATCACTAGAGCGAACTCATACTCTGGATGTGGCATGGCCTCTGGATGTGGCATGGCCTCTGTTGTGGCGGGAAACACACAAGAGCCATAAATAGGTTCGACATCTCTCCCCATGGAGACCAGGAGGGAATTTACCTGCACTTTGTCGCTCTCCCTGTTGAGTTTCGATGCAAATCTGAAGCGGGAGAGTCTCTGCCACCATATCGCTGATCATACAGGCCTGATCGCTGGTCAGGCACTTGTCTTGGCTGGGTGGCGCTGTCACTTGGTGTTGGCTCTCACTGCGGTATTGTATCACTTCCTGTTCCTGTTTCGGAGCACAGTGTTTTGCTGTCTGTTAGCTGTTATATCTGTATAACTCGATTTATCTGGATAATAACATATTTTAGTGTAATCTTCACCTACTTTAAATAGCATACTCTTTGCTGAATCACCTGTATTCACATTACTCACTTTATTTGTTTTTAGAAATTCGCTAGCTTAGCTCAGCTAGTAGCTTAGCCCTTAGCCGACTCACTACCAGCATGGCTTCTTCTCCGGTCCCTCCTGCACTTTCCTGCTCTGGGTGTCACATGTTTAGTTACTCCTCGGCCTCCTTTAGCAGTAACGGTACTTGTAATAAATGTAGTCTGTTTGTAGCTCTGGAGGCCAGGCTTTCTGAACTGGAGACTCGGCTCTGCACCCTGGAAAATCCTACATCTAGCCAGGCCCCTGTAGCGGGTGCGGACCATGGTAGCTTAGCCGCCGTTAGCTCCCCCCCAGCAGATCCCGAGCAGCAGGGAAAACAGGCCGGCTGGGTGACGGTGAAAAGGAAGCGTAGTCCTAAGCAGAAGCCCCGGGTACACCACCAACCTGTTCACGTCTCTAACCGTTTTTCTCCACTTGGCGACACACCCTCCGAGGAACAAACTCTGGTTATTGGTGACTCTGTTTTGAGAAACGTGAAGCTAGAGACACCGGCGACCATAGTCAAATGTCTTCCAGGGGCCAGAGCAGGCGACATTCATGGAAATTTGAAACTGCTGGCTAAGGCTAATCGTAGATTTGGTAAGATCGTTATTCACGTCGGCAGTAATGACACCCGGTTACGCCAATCGGAGGTCACTAAAATTAATATTGACTCGGTGTGTAACTTTGCAAAAACGATGTCGGACTCTGTAGTTTTCTCTGGGCCCCTCCCCAATCAGACCAGGAGCGACATGTTTAGCCGCATGTTCTCCTTGAATCGCTGGCTGTCTGAGTGGTGTCCAAAAAATGACGTGGGCTTCATAGATAATTGGCAAAGTTTCTGGGGAAAACCTGGTCTTGTTAGGAGAGACGGCATCCATCCCACTTTGGATGGAGCAGCTCTCATTTCTAGAAATCTGGCCAAATTTATTAACCCTCCTAAAAACTGACTACCCAGGGTTGAGACCAGGAAGCAGAGTTGCAGTCTTACACGCCTCTCTGCAGCTTCTCTCCTCCTGCCATCCCCCCAAAACCCCATCCCCATAGAGTCGGTGCCTGCTCCCAGACCACCAAAAACCAAAGCTAAAATCAGCAAAAAACTATTTAAGCATAAAAATTCAAAAACAATAAATAATACAGCTTCATCAACTGCACCAAAAAATAAAACAATTAAATGTGGATTGTTAAACATTAGGTCTCTCTCTTCCAAGTCCCTATTAGTAAATGATTTAATAATTGATCAACGTATTGATTTATTCTGCCTTACAGAAACCTGGTTACAGCAGGATGAATATGTTAGTTTAAATGAATCAACACCCCCGAGTCACAGTAACTGTCAGAATGCTCGAAGCACAGGTCGAGGAGGAGGATTAGCTGCAATCTTCAATTCCAGCTTATTAATTAATCAAAGACCCAGACAAAGTTTTCATTCTTTTGAAAGCCTGACTCTTAGTCTTGTCCATCCTAATTGGGAAAATCAAAAACCTGTTTTATTTGTTATTATCTATCGTCCACCTGGTCCTTACTCAGAGTTTCTGTCTGATTTCTCAGACTTTTTATCTGATTTAGTGCTCAGTTCAGATAAAATAATTATAGTGGGTGATTGTAACATCCATGTAGATGCTGAGAATGACAGCCTCAACACTGCATTTAATCTATTGTTAGATTCAATTGGCTTCTCTCAAAATGTAAAGGAGCCCACCCACCACTTTAATCATACTCTGGATCTTGTCCTGACATATGGCATAGAAACTGAAGACTTAACAGTATTCCCTGAAAGCCCCCTCCTGTCTGATCATTTCTTAGTAACATTTACATTTACTTTAATGGATTACACAGCAGTGGGGAATAAGTTTTATTACAGTAGAAGTCTTTCTGAAAGTGCTGTAACTAAGTTTAAGGATCTAATTCCTTCATTGTTATGCTCTTCAGTGCCATGTGCCAACACAGTGCAGAGCAGCTACCTAAACTCTGCTCCCAGTGAGGTCGATTATCTCGTCAATAGTTTTACATCCTCACTGCGTATAACTTTGGATACTGTGGCTCCTCTGAAAAGGAAAGCTTCAAATCAGAAGTGCCTGACTCCGTGGTATAATTCACAAACGCACAGCTTAAAGCAGATAACCCGTAAATTTTTGTACCCAAAAGGTACTTTTATCAGGAAAGTTCCCTCTAAGTACAGAGATGGACCCTTGGGGTGATTTACTGTGGACCATCAGAGGTACAAAATCACTGGTCAGAGCAAATGGTACAAAAGTGTACCAGTAGAAGTCAGTGTTGGGTGGGGTGTTTCCTCCCAGACGACAAAAAAGCGCCAGAAATGTAAAATGGTGGACTCTCCGGTTTTATGCAGCCTGTCCACCGAAGAACTTATTCAAAAAATATCTAAAGCTGGAATAAAAATGAATGAAGACGAGGCAAGAAGATTCAGTGGTAAGTAATCTGACCTATTCATGTTCATGGTCTAACTCAGTCTCCATTCATTTAAAATTTCAGACTAACATGCTAACAGTACCTAGCATGTTGTGTGCACAGGGTGTTACCCAACTTCTCTGCAATTTCAGAATATTAGTATTTTAGTGAAGTACTATCACAAGAGCTAAGTAATTCCATCTTTTTTTGTTTAACTACTTTGTTTGGGGCTTGTATTAGCTGTGGGGTCTCCTTTAAAGCTCCCTTCAGCTCAGCTACACCATCTATCCTAAAAAAAAAAACTCAGCGAAATTTACTTGAACTAGAAGCTGCATTTCTAGCTTTTGTTATTTTGGTTAGATTTGAATTACTAGCTGCCTTTAACAATAATAATTGACAATGTGTTTGTGTATTCTACAGTGTATTGATGAGGTTGACAGAATTCACCCTTCAACATCTGCCATCTGTCAAGACGGCTTTGCTGGTGTCTTGCCAAATGTACTTAAGCTTGCACAGGGAAAGTCTGTGCTGGCAAAACAGCACTATGATGCAAGAAAAGATGCCCTGGCTGAAGATCTACCTGGTAGTCACAATCATCTTGCTAATAAATGTGAAAGTAGATCTGCTGTAGTTACGCTCTGTATGATTTTTTTTTCTTTTTTTGCATTTGAGGAATCGACTTAAGGGCTGGACTCATCCTCCTGCCATCCATCTTCAGAGAAAAGATTTAACACTACATCACTTTGGGAAAGGTAGGCATCTGAACTGTAGTAAGATCTTGTTCAAATAAGTGAAGAGGAAAGAAAAATGACTCGAGTAAGGAATTATTTTTACTATATTGATATTTTGATCACCATTTAACATATTTAAAGTTGTATTACTTAATATTTTAAACTTGTAACTTAACACTAAGGTTTTTAAATTATTTTACATAAATTAATTGGAAAAATGTCTTTTGCTGCTTGGTTATTTATTTATTTTTTATTTTTTTCTTAATTTATATAGAAAGATGCTGCTACACCCTATCCAACCATTCAACTGGTGGATAATAAGTGGAAGACGGTGATGACCAGTGCCGGGCCCAGTCTGGTGAAAGTAGAGTAGATGTTATGTCACTGCACTGTCACTAAGTGAAGCCTTTATAACAGCCTTCAGTATATATTTTGTTTTCAACATTACATTCTTCTGTCTTCTGTTCAGTTCTTGTTTTAAACTGAATGAACTGATGTTAAATTATACATTTTGATAAATAAAGAATATTTTTGTGAATCTAAGGGTTTGTTTTTGTCTCTCAAAGGTACCATTAGCCATGTCGCTCCAGCTGTACCTCATTGGGTACATAATTTGTACCTTTGTAATGGGTACAGTATTGTACCTGTACATAAAGGCACTTATTTGTCACCAGAGGTACAGAAATGTTCTTCTAAAGGTACAGACAATAAGGTGCAAAATTGTTCCTAGATTTAGAGGTACAATGTTGTACTCCACTAGGGTACAGCTGGAGCGACAAAGCCTTCGTACCTTTTTAGGTCCATTCTCGTCTCTCTATTTCTTAGTGTGTAGATGCTGAGAATGACAGCCTCAACACTGCATTTAATCTATTGTTAGATTCAATTGGCTTCTCTCAAAATGTAAAGGAGCCCACCCACCACTTTAATCATACTCTGGATCTTGTCCTGACATATGGCATAGAAACTGAAGACCTAACAGTATTCCCTGAAAGCCCCCTCCTGTCTGATCATTTCTTAGTAACATTTACATTTACTTTAATGGATTACACAGCAGTGGGGAATAAGTTTTATTACAGTAGAAGTCTTTCTGAAAGTGCTGTAACTAAGTTTAAGGATCTAATTCCTTCATTGTTATGCTCTTCAGTGCCATGTGCCAACACAGTGCAGAGCAGCTACCTAAACTCTGCTCCCAGTGAGGTTGATTATCTCGTCAATAGTTTTACATCCTCACTGCGTATAACTTTGGATACTGTGGCTCCTCTGAAAAGGAAAGCTTCAAATCAGAAGTGCCTGACTCCGTGGTATAATTCACAAACGCACAGCTTAAAGCAGATAACCCGAAAGCTGGAGAGGGAATGGCGTCTCACTAAATTAGAAGATGCTCATTTAGCCTGGAAAAAGAGTTTGTTGCTCTATAAAAAAGCCCTCCGTAAAGCTAGGACATCTTACTATTCATCATTAATTGAAGAAAATAAGAACAACCCCAGGTTTCTTTTCAGCACTGTAGCCAGGCTGACAAAGAGTCAGAGCTCTGTAGAGCCGAGTATTCCTTTCACTTTAACTAGTAGTGACTTCATGGATTTCTTTACAAATAAAATTTTAGACATTCGAGAAAAAATTATTCATAACCATCTCAAAGATTATTCTTCATGTTCGGCTGCTTTCAGCACTGCTGGTATTTGTTTAGACTCTTTTGCTCCAGTTGATCTTTCAGAGTTAACTTCAATAGTTACTTCCTCCAAACCAGCAACATGTTTGTTAGATCCCATTCCTACTAGACTCTTCAAAGAAGTCTTTCCAATTATTGATGCTTCAATCTTAAAAATGATCAATCAGTCTTTATTAGTTGGCTATGTACCACAGACCTTCAAGGTGGCTGTAATTAAACCTCTGCTTAAAAAGCCATCACTTGACCCAGCTGTCTTAGCTAATTATAGGCCAATCTCCAACCTTCCTTTTCTCTCAAAGATTCTTGAAAGAGTAGTTGTAAAACAGCTAACTGATCATCTGCAGAGGAACGGTTTATTTGAAGAGTTTCAGTCAGGTTTCAGAATTCATCACAGTACAGAAACAGCATTAGTGAAGGTTACAAATGATCTTCTTAGAGCCTCTGACAGTGGACACATCTCTGTTCTTGTCCTGTTGGACCTCAGTGCAGCTTTTGATACTGTTGACCAATAACATTTTATTACAGAGATTAGAGCTTGCTATAGGTATTAAAGGTACTGCACTGCAGTGGTTTGAATCATATTTATCTCATAGACTCCAATTTGTTCATGTAAATGGGGAGTCTTCTTCACACACTAAGGTTAATTATGGAGTTCCACAGGGTTCTGTGCTAGGACCAATTTTATTTACATTATACATGCTTCCCTTAGGCAGTATTATTAGAAAGCACTGCATCAATTTTCATTGTTATGCAGATGATACTCAGCTTTACCTATCAATGAAGCCAGATGACACACATCAATTAGTTAAACTGCAGGAATGTCTTAAAGATATTAAGGCCTGGATGACCTCTAATTTCCTGCTTCTAAATTCAGATAAAACTGAAATTCTTGTTCTCGGCCCCACAAATCTTAGAAACATGGTGTCTAACCAGATACTTACTCTGGATGGCATTACTTTGGCCTCCAGTAACACTGTGAGAAATCTTGGAGTCATTTTTGACCAGGATATGTCCTTCAATGCACACCTTAAACAAAGATGCAGGACCGCTTTTTTGCATTTGCGCAATATTTCTAAAATTAGAAACATCCTTTCTCAGAGTGATGCTGAAAAGCTCATTCATGCATTTATTACTTCTAGGCTGGATTATTGTAATTCATTATTATCAGGCTGTCCTAAAAGCTTCCTGAAAAGCCTTCAGCTGATCCAAAATGCTGCAGCTAGAGTACTGACAGGGACTAGAAAGAGAGAGCAGATTTCTCCCATATTGGCTTCTCTTCATTGGCTCCCTGTTAAATCTAGAATAGAATTTAAAATTCTTCTCCTCACATACAAGGTCTTGAATAATCAGGCACCATCTTATCTCAAAGACCTCATAGTACCATATCACCCCAACAGAGCACTTCGCTCTCAGACTGCTGGCTTACTTGTGGTTCCTAGGATACTTAAGAGTAGAATGGGAGGCAGAGCCTTCAGCTTTCAGGCGCCTCTTCTGTGGAACCAGCTTCCAGCTTGGATTCAGGAGACAGACACCCTCTCTATTTTTAAGATTAGGCTTAAAACTTTCCTTTATGATCAAGCTTATAGTTAGGGCTGGATCAGGTGACCCTGAACCATCCCTTAGTTATGCTGCTATAGGCCTAGTCTGCTGGGGGGTTCACATAATGCACTGTTTCTCATTCACCTTATTTACTTTGTTTATACTCCACTCTGCATTTAATCATTAATTGATATTAATCTCTGGCTCTCTTCCACAGCATGTCTTTCTCTCCCCTCAGCCCAACCGGTCGCGGCAGATGACTGCCCCTCCCTGAGCCTGGTTCTGCTGGAGGTTTCTTCCAGTTAAAAGGGAGTTTTTCCTTCTTACTGTCGCCAAGTGCTGCTCATAGGGGGTCGTTTTGACTGTTGGGTTTTCTCTGTATTATTGTAGGGTCTTTACCCACAATACAAAGCGCCTTGAGGTGACAGTTTGTTGTGATTTGGCGCTATATAAATAAAATTGAATTGAATTGAATTGAATTGAATCGGCCATTATTAGTAGGCTGCGTAAAATCAAATGGCCCCGGAGGTCCAAACTTCGCCATCACGCTCTCAAAGTAGGCATAAAGTCCTTAATTCTGACACCATGTCATGTTATGAGGGAAGACACGGGCGATCGTAGTCAGGGAGGACCCTCCATCTTTATTTCTCCACAACATTGTATAACAAAAACAAGCTTCTTCTTCTCCCCATCTGACCCTCTTCTGTCCCTAGTGCCCCCCAGTGGCCATACAACCAAATTACCATAATTCTGGATATACAATAGAAACTAATATCATGACAATTAGATATTTTGTTTTTCTTGCCATCATTGTTGAACAGTATGGAGTTGATTAAAGCATAATTAATCATTAGCATTAGCTTAATTAAAATTGAAATATAAGCTTCTAATTTGGGTTCATATATGTGAACATCTGACTCGAGACGAGTCAGTTCCTCACCGTCACAAACCTCACTGCACGTCACTGGTTCCACCCCCGGGGTCAGCTGCTCACAGTCTCTAACACACAGGTTGGTCAGTAAACTCAGTCTGAGCTGTTTCTCCACATTTTTATCTTCACTTTCTGTCTCCTGCAGTTTGTCCCAGGATGCAGCTGAATAATTATGTTTTATAAATTAAATGTAAAATTAGGATTCAGCTTCATCTGATGCAGGTTCAAGTTGTGTAAATGATGACAGCAAATATATATTTTATAACAAACTTTTATTCTGTCTATCATGATGACAGAGTGGGTCAGGCTGATTAAAGTGACTCGCCATGCTCCACGCTGACACGTACGATCCTCCATCCATTGGATAAAAATGGAGGCTCCGTTCTTCATTTACCCGTTGCCATGGTGAATCATGTATCAGCGCTCCATTAATGATGGCTTTCTTTCCTTACTCACGCACGTGCTAAATCAGGGTGATTGAACTAAGCCTGATCAGCTGTTCTGGAACGGGAAACTCGGTTACCGATCTCAGAGTTGATCAACTTGGAATATGTTTTTAATCTCAGAGTTTGTTGAACATGCTTCCTGGAATAGGCCCCTGGTAAACTGACAATAAAAATATCACAGAGCCCAAACTGTGCTTTACTGTCTGAAATACTGTTGATTGAAGTGATTTGTTGAACCAGAAGAAGTGAACTACATTAAATCATAAAAATGCTGGCTTTAATGTGGGGTGTACACCACCTTACATGACTTGACTCGATACATGATGCTGCGCATAAAGATGGCTAAAGATACACAAAATCAAACAAGCGATGACACAGTCAAGAACAACTGGACTTTCCAAAAAATATTGTTCTCTTCACTGTCTGCAAATATTTCTCCAGACTGTCCAAAACTGTCATCTACTGAACATTTTCTGATGCATAAATTACAAATAAACAAAGCATAATTTTACCACACATCTTTATCCAGCAAACCTGTTGGCTATGATGGGGGAGCCCCCGCTGAGTGCAGTCACACAGTCAGTCAGGAAAATTTGCCCTCTTGATGATCCTGGTGATGGATTTATTTTTCATCAGAAGTTTAGACATTTGTGAATGTGCCATAAAGGAGCATTTTTATTTGCATCATTATTAAATCAGAATAATTCAAAGAAAGGACACAGTTCATTCATGGAAGAAGGAACAAGGCCTGGTACATGCACACATGCTGTTACACGTTGAATATGATCCTAATGACAGGGTCCTAGAGGAGAGCAAAAATAACACAGTGTGTTAATTTCTAAAATATATTAATAGTGGAGAACACTAGAGCAGAAACCTGATGTGAATAAGTAAAGAATCCACTGCTCTTTGAAAAAAAAAATCCTTTAAATCATAATCCATGTTCACATTGCTGACTCTGTACTGCTGTCACCCTGTCATACACCAGGGTGAGCCAAAGTTATTTTTAGAGACAACTTTGCGTTCAGAAAGTATTTGGTGTCAAGAATGAGACACTGTGGCAATGTAACAGTACTGTTAAGAATTAATTACAAGATTTGCAGTCTTACATGCCTCTCTGCAGCTTCTCTCCTCTTGTCATCCCCCTGAAACCCCATTCCCATAGAGACGGTGCCTGCTCCCAGACCACCAAAAAATAATTTAAGGATAAAAATTGACAAAGAAAGATCAATACAGCATCCTCAGCTGCACCAAAGACAGTTAAATGTGGATTATTAAACATTAGATCTCTCTTTTCTAAGACCCTGTTAGTAAATGATTTAATAATTTATCAATATATTGATTTATTCTGCCTTACAGAAACCTGGTTACATCAGGATGAATATGTTAGTTTAAATGAATCAACACCCCGGAGTCACAGTAACTGTGTAAATCCTCAAAGCACAGGTCGAGGAGGAGGAGTAGCAGCAACCTTCCATTCCAGCTTATCAACTAACCAAAGACCAAACACAGGATTTGAATTCTTTTGAAACCCTGACTCTTAGTCTTGTCCAGATCATTTCTTAATAACATTGACATTTACCTTAACAGATCACAAAACAGTGGGGGATACATTTTATTTCAGTAGATGTAATTCATAAAGTACTGTAACTTAGTTTAAGGATATAATTCCTCCATTATTATGCTCTTCAATTGCATGTGCCAACACAATGCAGAGCAGCAACTTAACTCTACTCTCACAGAGGTTGATTATCTCATCAGCAGTTTTACATCCTCACTGCGTATGATAAAGCAGATAACCCGTAAACTGGGGAGGAAATGGTGGCTCACTAAAAGAGTTTGTTACTCTATAAAAAAAGCACTCCGTAAAGCATCTTACTATTCAACATTAATTAAAGAAAATAAGAACAACCCCAGGTTTCTTTTCAGTGCTGTAGCCAGGCTGACAAAGAGTCAGAGCGCTTTGAGCCAAGTATTCCTTTAACTTTAATTGTTATTAATATCTGGCTCTCTTCCACAGCATGTCTTTTGTCCTGTCTCTCTCCCCTCAGCCCCAACCGGTAACAGCCCCTCCCTGAGCCTGGTTCTGCTGGAGGTTTCTTCCAGTTAAAAGGGAGTTTTATTTCCCACTGTCACAGAGTGGTTGCTTGTTTTGAGTGTTGGGTTTTCTCTGTAATTATTGTAGGCTCTCTACCTTACAATGCAAAGCACCCTGAGGCAACTGTTTGTTGTTATTTGGCACTATATAAATTGAACTGAATTGAAATAAATGAGAGAAAACTATTAGGTACTTGATTTCAAACTTACAAAAAGCACAACAGAAGTCTGCATTTTGACAATAAAACATTAATTTTTGCGCCTTTATAAAAAGACAACCAGAGGATCGCATGACAACCTTTTACAACATTATTAATAATACATTATACTGTGACAATGCATCAGAAGAAATTCAAATGTTACTCTGCGGGAACACAAAATCATCCAGAAAACAAAAATGTACAACCCTTAAAGGGTCTTTACAAACAAGTTATGATGATGCAGGAAAAAAAATTAAATTAAATAAAAAAGTTGAATATAACAGAGTATGTTATTTGTACATAAAAACAGAGTAAATTGAATATCATAATTACATGACTACTAAAATATGAATGAGAATGCAACAATAGAAAATAAAGATGTGTCAAGTGTGTTGTCTATTCATATTTGAATACAAGAAGCCTTCAGAAGAAATGATGAAATAATGATCAAATTTACACTGACATCATCCACTCAAACCTGTGCTTCCTGTCACTCCCAGTGGGTGCAACCTGACTGAGAACTGGATCTCAGGTGGCCGACAGCCTGAGAGTTCAGCTGAGAGCAGCACGTCTAAACTCCTGGAGCTGAATCTACTGTCAGATGTTCATTCAGAAACAATATTTGTAGAGGACGGTGTTCGCTCATCTCGCTCTAACTCCTCGTCTCTGCCTACATGAACCGGCCTCTCTGTGCTAACATCAGTCACATCTGCATTGCTGCTGTTCTCCATGCTGCACCAGAACGTAATGGCCAACAGCTTGTCAATGGGCCCTCTATACTTAAAACCATACAGAATCAAGTCCAAAAATAAAGCGAGTGGAAGATAGGTCACAATGATATAAACAAAATCTGCATAGGGGGGGGGGTGGTAACAGGTTGAGAGTTAATATAATGACTGCAGGTAGCTCTACCAGAAAGTAGTCCAGCAGCAACCAAACCAAAGTTCCTACAATTCTTCGTTTTTCCTCAGTGGGAACTGAGGTGGCAGCAGGCAGAGCTCTGAGGGTCCCAGCTAGACAGATGATGAACAGGGGGGCAGGGAGGGTGGCATAAATAATTAAACATACAAATTCATCTAATACTATGGCAAGAGTGACACTGACAATACAAAAGGACCAGACCAGAACACAGAGCAGCACAGAACCCTGAGTTTGTCTGAGGCAGTCCAACAGGGGGCAGGCAATGAAAAAATACCTGCAACACAAAATAGAAACTCTGATTATCACTGTACAGAATATTATATTTCTGACCATGACGATCCTCCACAGTACAATATAATGTTCAGAGACATGCAAGTGTGCACACACTGAAAGACAGATAGGTACCTTTCCAGAGCCATGCACATCTTGAAGTAAAGACCGGCCATCACAGCACAGTAATAAAAGATATCCATGGTATTTCCAAATGGTATTTGCAACCATAATATCTCACTGCAGCTTTGGATTAGACTGGAGATGAGGAGGTTTGTGTAATAGATGACAGGAACCTGATTTCTGTGCCCCTGCAGGAAATATTTATTGAAGTCACATTAATGCATTAATAAACACAACATGCTGTAATCATAAGTGTGGAGCTCATTTGAACATTGGGGGAGGGGAAACATGAAGTCATGGGGATCTCTCAGGAAAATCATGGTAGAAAATCCTTTACTTATCTAAAGACAAAGGAGAGTAACTATGTTTACAGCAAAACATTCAGACGTGTATGAACTCAACTTTAATAAATAACTGAATTAATTATGTAATGTAAGGGTTGAAGTGACCTTTAGCAAAATGTTGAAAGTTGTTATCAAAATCATATTTAGTAGTAATTTATAGTTATGGATCCAAAGGAAGGGTACATCCTGGGCAGGTTGCCAGGCTACCACAGGGTTTTTATTTATTTATTGTTTAATTATTAGTGTCTATTTATTTATTTAAGGATTTTAAATAATTTTTTTGCTAGGTTTTTTAAATTGTTCACATTCTCACAGACATAAAAAGAAATGACATATTTACGTACCGCACAACAGACACAGCCGATGAACAACCCGGTCACTGAAAGCAAGACACAGATGTTGATCGATAACACAACTTCCCACATTTCTCTGTGTTGGAACGGCCGTGAAACCATCTTCCCCTCTCTTTTCTTTAAAAAAACCCAAAACAAACAAAAGCCTTTAATGTGAAATAGCAGGAGCTGTAAATGATTAAAATTGTTCTTAATATTAGGAAAAATCAGAGTGCCTCCCGCTCAGTCAGTTATTTCTCGACATTAATTTTGGCACATGCAGTGAAGCCATTCAACAACTGCCCTTTCTTTGAAAATTTGTAGATTTGGCACTTTTTCTAAAAATCCCTGATAAATTTTTATTTACAGCCACTAGCTGCATAAAATTTTCAGGGTTTATAAACTTAAATTTAAGCAAAATCTGTTTTACACCAACTCCAAATGTCACAATCATAGCATAACATATTAACGATATCCTTTTGAACTCGGGCGCCTGGGGCCCTGGGGTCCTGCTGCCGACCTGCACAGAGGGCTGGCCTCATGGGGAGGGGCTCGCTTCCCATTGCCTCGGGTTCTCTGGGGCCCTTGCCCCTCGGCTGGAGGGGGTCCTTCTGGGACCGCCCGCTCCCGTCTGCTGGGGGTGGGCATGCAGTTATTGTTTGAATGTGTGGCCATGGGTCTCAGGTGCTCTTGATGGGCTGTGGGTGGCCCGGGTTTCCTGGATCTTTTGCTATCCGCCTCTGGCTTCTGGTGGGCGGAGGTGCAGCTTTCCACCCTCATCATTAAGTACATTTCATGACGGACACAGACATTCACGCTTACTCACACAAACACAACTCAGCAAAATTGTTGGTTTGTGTAGCCATGCTTTGTTTCTCTTTTGTTTTTCCTCATAAATGTATTTTTCCAAGTATTGTTTGTTTTTGTATGTTGTTCTTTTTTTTTTTTCTTCTTTCGCAAGGGCAGCAGCTGATGAACCATTATGGTTCATTTACTTGTGCTCTATCCTTTCTATCCCCTTTTTCTATTTTCTCTCCTTTCTCTTATTTTTATTGCTTTTTTTCTCAGCCTGTCAACTTTGGCATTGCAAGGACACATGTATATGTATGTGAAAAATAACACAAATAAATAAGTAAAATAAAAGGACAAACATTAACAAGAGGATCCGATAGAGAATCTATCGAGGAAGAGCAAATATGTTTGGCACAACAGTGCATTCAGATCACAATTCTGCTAGCAAAATCTGCCAGACATGACAGGCTTAATAATATTAAGAATAAAAAAAGAATAAATAAAATAATCTGTGATTGTTGGGTTTCTTTCTAATATTGTAGGGCCTTTATCTTACAGTGTAAAGCACCTTGATGTGACTGTTGTTGTGAGCTGCTGATATATAAATGAAACTGAGCAGAATCAAATACAGTTAGTGCATTACAACGATCACATTTACATTCACTGCATTTACACAGAAACTCACTGCAAACACAAAAGAAATGAACACAATCCCATAATACTGACTTGGCCTGATTATATGTTGAGAATATTTGTCTTTACTTACCTCAGGACTGCTTTTAGCTGAACCGGTGGATAAAATCTGTGATGTGATGAGTTTGTCTTGAACGGGGAAGTTGTGGTAGCAAACTTTACAGCCCACCCCCACTGACATGTGGTCACAGAATGCAGCGCAGCTGGTTGATTTTCAGCATGAAAATATTTTTTATTTTTTAGGATGTAGCCCACTTTTAACTTTAACATACAATAACTCCAGTCTGTCTATGTGTACAGTTTCCTAAACCCAACACAGTGGCATCATGGAAAAAAAAATGTATTAAATATTTTTCTACAATAATCCAATTTATGATTTTGCATTTTGTTTTAATTCATATCGTTTACACCCTAGTCAAAAATTCATGTATGCCATTCTTAAACCCATAGAAATGTTGCCATGTCTGTTTTGTAGCATCAGTAAACGTAACTTCAGTGGTTGTTTCAGTCGGCTGAGAACTTGAGATGAACAGATTAAAACCATATTTGGCAGAAGCTTTCTGGATGTTTAACCAGGTTCATATAACCACCATAACTACAAACAATGTTGACTCATAAAAGGAAATAAATTCATTTATGATTTAAATATTTATATATTTAAGAACATTTTTTACAGTATTGTTAAATTCCCGATGACAACCCCAGCCCCCTTCCTCCATGTCCCGCTCATAGACTGTATAAAAAGATTTCCAAAGTCAACATGCTGGAACACATTGGTTTGTGACGTCCTGGTTCTAAAGCCTTGGCCTGAGCATTCTGACTGTCAACAGCTGTGTCCAAATTCAGGGGCTGCATCCTTCAAAGCCCACGAAGACTGCAAAGGCTGGAAGTGAGCGGATGTGAAATTGACAGTCTAGCCTTCATATCTGTGTTGCCTGCCCTCACTTCAGCCTGCCTCATGTCGCCTAGCAATCGTGACAGCGATGCACAGCTGTGGAAAAGAACACATTTCTACATCACGGAATACAGATGGGTGAATGATTCATTTCCAAACATATTGACAGCTCTCTAGTAAGACACTGAAGATAAATAAAACTATCCAGTTATGAAGCTTAACTTTAATCTCTGCCAAACCGATTTCGCTCAGGAACAAATGAAACACTGAAATAAATCAAACATCAGCCATTATAGATTATCTGACTGAGCCAGCTGGGGTTTGAAAAGGATGTGCCAGGAATCAGGCGTTCTCTCCGGGTATAGCAAGCCTCAATCGGATGGTCAGCTGACAGCTGGCGAGGTGAGCTGCTGGTAGAGAAGCAGGAACAGACATCTCCAAAAACGTCAGGGCACTATAGCAATTAAGCGATAACTTGATAAAATCAGCAAATATTTGAGGTTAAGACATGTACATTCTCACCTGAAAAAGTTTATTTTGAGTGATAGAAACAGTCATATTGCAAACTTTTTGGCCACTCGGGTCCACCAGTTGCCGCATTTGAGTTTTGCTGCGCAATGAATCATAGGATATAGTAGGCCACAAAGGATACACCGGACCATCCTTCAAAGCCCAGGAAAGAAGGATGAATTTGTTGACCACAATTGGAGGAGCCTTCAAATTTGGACAGCCTCGCTGTGACGTAATCAGCCTACAAATGTGGCCTTTGAAGGATACAGCTAATATCTAATCTTGTGAGGAGTAAAAAGCCTGATTCTTACTGAGATACTGAGGACAGCGCAGTCTCACAGCTGATTTAGACTTCAGTGGTGAATGTTTGTCGAGTCTACAACATAATCTACCTAATTGTTCAAAGCCACTGAGACATTCTTGAATGGTAGTGAGTTATTTAAGATTAAGACTAAAACTATCAAGTGACACCAAAAATGTATCAGTACAGAATTTGCTGTAATTATGGACCACAGCAACAGATAGGCCATTTTCTCATAGAGTTTTATCCAATTTGACACCTTTATTAAACCACAACCCCCACATGATTTTTAAACATTTGTTATTTAGGATAAAACATTTTTTCAATATTAAAAGTGTGTGTGTGTCTGTGTGTGTGTGTGTGTGTGTGTGGGGGGGGGGGGGGGGGGGGGGGGGGGTTGCTGAGACAGGATAAAATCATATAACAAGTTTATTCTTGGAGCAGCAAGTAAAGCAGACCAGTGTGTCTCGACTACAAGCCTTCATCAGGGTCTGACAATATAACACCAGCCCTGGGTGGCAATCAACCAACTCCTGTGATGATGTATTTTAACCTCTAGAGGGGGCTAAAAACTAAAGGACAGAGGCCCATAGACATCAAAACAACACTTCAACAATGAGTTTGTCTCGATGAAGCTTCCACATTATCAGGTGTGACATTAAGGAAATTCCTTAATCTCTTGTAGGTCACCAGTATTAGAACAGTATGAAACCATCAGTGGATCTTCCACACCAACTGATTCTGTCTCATTCAGGGTTAGCTGGACCTAAAACAAACTTTTCTTCACACAATCCAAGAAAAAGACCAGCACCCACAGCCCAACCTCATTTTTATCTGAACAATTTATTTTGAAGGACAAAGATATTATTATTTGAAGTTCACTCTATTAGCACCAAAATAAATTCATTGGGTGGATTATCTTTTTTTTTTTTCTGTTTTGCAAAAAATTATTAACAGCGTTTAATGTTACTATATAAAGATCATCGTCAAATATACTTGAGCTTCAGGGCACAAACTGATGGCTGGATATTCTCCTTAATATTTTTATTGTAGAGAGCAGAATTTGTGGTTTCATCAATTATTGCAAGTCGTCCAGGTCCTGAAGCAGCAAAGCGGCCCCGACCCTCACACTGTCACCACCATGTTTGACTGTTTGATGTTCTCTCTTTATGAAAGTCTCTGGAGCTTGAAAAAAGGCGACTGGACTTCTTTTTGTTTCTTGAAGACGTTTCACCTCTCATCCGAAAGGCTTCTTCAGTTCTCAACCAAATGGTGGAGAGACCCAGGTATTTAAACCCCTGTGGGCGTAGTCCCCTGGAGGTGGTTATGACCCTCTATTGTTCATGTGCGTAAACATGTGCCCAGGTGTGAAGGGAGGCCTGGATCATTTCAATCAGTGGTTTCAGTTGAAACCAGTTTAGGACTTCGCTCTATTGTTTCATGTGGCCTATTGAGGTCACTGGAACAAAGGTGTGAATGGGGGTTGAGACGTCTAGGAAGGGAGCTCAGGACAGCACTGTAAGCGGGGGAAAGTTGGTCACATAATCCACCTCCTCTGTTCAATGATGGTTGTTCACAGTGGACATAGATGGCTTCTTTCACTCCTCTTTCAAACCATCTGTCTTCCCTGTCCAAAATGTTAACATTGGCATCCTCAAAAGATGTGCCAATGTTGTATGTTTTATATACACTGCTCAAAAAATAAAGGGAACACTCAAATAACACATCCTAGAGCTGAATGAATGAAATATTCTCATTGAATACTTCGTTCTGTACAAAGTTGAATGTGCTGACAACAAAATCACACAAAAATCATCAATGGAAATCAAATTTATTAACCTATGGAGGCCTAGATTTGGAGTCACACACAAAATTAAAGTGGAAAAACACACTACAGGCTGATCCAACGTTGATGTAATGTCCTTAAAACAAGTCAAAATGAGGCTCAGTATTGTGTGTGGCCTCCACGTGCCTGTATGACCTCCCTACAACACCTGGACATGCTCCTGATGAGGTGGCAGATGGTCTCCTGAGGGATCTCCTCCCAGACCTGGACTAAAGCATCCGCCAACTCCTGGACAGTCTGTGGTGCAACGTGACGTTGGTGGATGGAGCGAGACATGATGTCCCAGATGTGCTCAATGGGATTCAGGTCTGGGGAACGGGCGGGCCAGTCCATAGCTTCAATGCCTTCATCTTGCAGGAACTGCTGACACACTCCAGCCACATGAGGTCTAGCATTGTCCTGCATTAGGAGGAACCCAGGGCCAACCGCACCAGCATATGGTCTCACAAGGGGTCTGAGGATCTCATCTCGGTACGTAATGGCAGTCATGCTACCTCTGGCGAGCACATGGAGGGCTGTGCGGCCCTCCAAAGAAATGCCACCCCACACCATTACTGACCCACTGCCAAACCGGTCATGCTGAAGGATGTTGCAGGCAGCAGATCGCTCTCCACGGCATCTCCAGACTCTGTCACGTCTGTCACATGTGCTCAGTGTGAACCTGCTTTCATCTGTGAAGAGCACAGGGCACCAGTGGCCAATTTGCCAATACTGGTGTTCTCTGGCAAATGCCAAGCGTCCTGCACGGTGTTGGACTGTGAGCACAACCCCCATCTGTGGACGTCGGGCCCTCATACCATCCTCATGGAGTCGGTTTCTAACCATTTGTGCAGACACATGCACATTTGTGGCCTGCTGGAGGTCATTTTGCAGGGCTCTAGCAGTGCTCCTCCTGTTCCTCCTTGCACAAAGGTGGAACTAGCGGTCCTGCTGCTGGGTTGTTGCCCTCCTACGGCCTCCTCCACGTCTCCTGGTTTACTGGCCTGTCTCTTGGTAGCGCCTCCAGCCTCTGGACACTACGCTGACAGACACAGCAAATCTTCTTGCCACAGCTCGCATTGATGTGCCATCCTGGATGAGCTGCACTGCCTGAGCCACTTGTGTGGGTTGTAGAGTCCGTCTCATGCTACCACTGTCATGGTCCTGGGCCGGTGGCCCAGTGGTTTATGTTATCTTTTTGTATTGGTCTTCAGTTGCTTTTTCTTGTTCCTTATGTTTTCCTGGTATCAAGTCTGCATCTTTGTCTCCCTCTTATGTCTTCCTATTTTACTTTGATAGTTGTCTGGTCCATGTCTGTTGTCTTCAGTTTTGCTTCCCCAGTTTAGGTAATCAGCGTCACCTGTGTCTCCCAGCTGTTCCCACTCCCCTCGTTATCCTCTGTATTTTAGTCCCGTGTTTTCGTTGCCTGTTGTCGGGTCGTCGTCGTTCGCTCCCCTGCTGTGTCCCTTCCGTGTTTCTCTGTGGTTCCCTTTAATCTTTGTTTCCAGTTCTGGTTATGTTCCTGGTTCCAGTCTGCAGTCACTCAAATAAAGATTATTTTTCCACCTACCTTGTCTGCCTTGGGGTCCCCTTCCTGCCTGCCACACAGCTGATACATGACAACCACGAGTGTGAAAGCACCACCAACATTCAAAAGTGACCAAAACATCAGCCAGAAAGCATAGGTACTGAGAAGTGGTCTGTGGTCCCCACCTGCAGAACCACTCCTTTATTGAGTGTGTCTTGCTAATTGCCAATAATTTCCACCTGTTGTCTATTCCATTTGCAGAACAGCATGTGAAATTGATTGTCAATCAGTGTTGCTTCCTAAGTGGACAGTTTGATTTCAGAGAAGTTTGATTTACTTGGAGTTATATAGTGGTGTTTAAGTGTTCCCTTTATTTTTTTGAGCAGTGTATTAATGAATAAAATGATTCACCAGCAGCAGTAAAAAAAACACCTCTCAGTAGCTTTAGTCATATAACTGACTTCTATTATGTATATAATATATCTCTTTTCTTAGCAGGATCAAACATCTACCATCTTCATTACTGCTTTATAGAAAGAAGTGAACAGAAATCACTGATCTGTCATCAGTTCTCTGTCAAATAGACCAAGTACAGTTGGTTCATTACCAACACACACATTTACATTCACTGCATTTATACAGAAGCTCACTGTAAGCACCAAAGAACAGAAAGTAGAGTCTTGACTTCAGCAGGCTGTCTGAAAATACTGACTTGTCCTAATTATGAGTCAGTTTCTTCATAACTCTGCTTCTCTTCAAGTAGAAATAATATAAATAAACATCGGCCTTACTTGTCTCAGGACGGCTTCCAGCTGAACCAGTGGGTAAAATCTGCAATATAACGACTTTGTCTTGAACAGAGAAGTTGTGGCAGCAAACTTTATAAACCCCTCCCTGCACTCACTGGTGTTCACACTCATAATAAACAAATACACAATCTGCTGCTCCACACACACACACACACACACACACACACACACACACACACACACACACACACACACACACACACACACACACACACACACACAAATAAATTACACATTAAAATAACAAATAAAAACTAATGATCTTTAGTTCAGTTTTAAAGCCATCAATGATTGATGCTGTTTTGTTGACTCTACTATCTGTCATGTTGCACCAAAAAAAAAAAAAGAAAAAAAAAATCTGTCCTTTATATTTGATTTTCTGGTAATAACGAGGTCAGAGTTTTACGCCGGAGTATTAGGGCCACATTTAGAAAAAAAAACAAAATCGTGTGTTTTGAGAATAAAGTCAAAATTTCG
Source organism: Archocentrus centrarchus (assembly GCF_007364275.1). NCBI lineage: Eukaryota > Metazoa > Chordata > Actinopteri > Cichliformes > Cichlidae > Archocentrus > Archocentrus centrarchus. The sequence goes on along the minus strand of NC_044360.1, from coordinate 3,143,493 downwards.
AGAAAAAAGATGAAATAGTATTTTGAGAATAAAGTCGAAGCCGTCATTTCAAGTCAAATAACGGCCACGGCTGCTATACCCTCTACAAAATGCCTTGGGTAGATGAAGCAACTCGATCAGCTGTCTTAAGGGCTCTACACACGGGGAGCGACGTCGCTCCCTCTCCATTCATGGAATTTGTACGAAGCGATTGTGGCCTCATCGCAGAAGTTCCATAGGAAATGAATGGAGAGCGAGTGATATCGCTCCCCGTGTGGCGAGCCCCTTATTGTGACTTGTGATTCTGCAAATCCCCTCTGTACTGCACGAAGGTGCAATCATCGAAATCCTTGCATTTAACCATTGCCAGTTTGTGTGGGTTTCCTTCTGAGCCGATGCAGCTTTCTGCACATCTCATTACATCCTCATAGTTATCACTACATTGTGTTTGTGTACTAAAAGAGAAATAAATTCCTTGTTACTAAAACCGATTGTATAGTTCTGCTAACTCATAATACAAGACATTCTTGAGGTTATGGCAGACATGGCGTTACAGGTGTTTGACTTGAAACGACTTAAATCTGCACATTTCGACTTTTTCCTCAAAATAGTATTTTGACTTCTTTCTCCAAATTTTGACTTTATTCTCAAAATGCACAATTAATTTTTTTTCTCAATGTGGCCCTAATACTCCTTTGTAGAGTTTGCTGCTTTTTACAGAAATATTTATTAGAATACTACTTGTAAATTACAGCTGGAAATAATCCCAAACAAATGTAATATATACACGTTTGTCTTAACTTAGTAAAAACTGCAGCTGCTTTATGAAACCATGTTTGTGACTGTATGAGCTCCTACAGACTGAATTTTCCTGTTTCCACCACATTAAAACCCACAGACACATCAGATGAGAGCAGCTGAAGTGGCAGCAAACACTTGGTTGATAAATGTCGATTTTAAAGCACGCTATCTTCAGGCAGAATCAGTGAGCTCAGAGATGTAGACCAGAGACAGAGTGTGAGAGTCTGTTAGTTATTGAGATTTAAATGGAGACTGACTCACTGGCAATAATTTCACATTTTACACATTCACAAATGGACGTTTTTCAATGCTTAAGGACCTTTGACCTAACATTCTCTCTGTCTCACACACACACACACACACACACACACGTTTTGTTAAAGACACAGTATCTTATCACTCAGATATGAGGCCATCCTCTCGTTATAAACAGGAAAGCAGACTGCTGCCTGCCTGTCACCAGCAGCTCTAAATAAATCTGAATAAATGTGAAAACAGTGTGAAATTATATTTATTTTTCTCACAGTCACCTGAAAACAGAAGATTGTAGCAGTGTCTCCCTCGGCTCTTCTCCCCCGCTGCCCCACTCCACTCACACTCCTTCAGACACAAATAAGGTGATGGAGGCGTGTTGTGGTGCCAATTTTGTAACTTAATACGATGTTGCAAAATGTGCACAAGCTTACCCGTTAATTTTTGTTAGATATCATGATTACTCGTCTTATCAACCACTTACATCTGCACCTTTGGCTAATTTGTTCTGTCAGACCAACCTGACATGAATGCCAGCAAATACAGGAAGAACAAGTGAAGGTGTGAACCCAGAACCTTCTTGTTGTGATCCACAGTGATAAACCATCACAACAATGTTGATACACAATGAAACATGTCAGATTGTTTTAGCAAATGTGTTGACCTTTGACCTTTGAATTGGGCGCTGTGTAGTAGCTTCTATTCTAGATTTACTTACAGTATTTTGGATTTTGTTAATTTTTTTCCATTCAATTAAATCACATCACGGCAGCACCCCTCGTGATGGCAACAAGGCCACAAAACACTTATCGCCTGGATGAGTTTTCTTCAACACAAATTTTGATATATGTTTACACATAATGACAAATGAAGTCTTCTTATGTCTTCTTATATCTTATCACATGCACTTGAGATGCAACCACGGTTATTTTCAGTAAGCAGTATAGACCACATCATCATGATTATACAGACCTGATGGAAAAGTACTGAGGGGCTGTGTTTTCTGTACTATGATAACAATGAGCAGTCCCTATCTCATACAATAGAATGGAAATAGTAAACATTCATGAATACATTAAAAACACACAGTGCTCATATTTAGAACCTTTATTTCTATTTATTTTTCACCACAACTCCATGTCAACACACTGCAGCTTAAAACAGTTCATACTCAGTCATTACACAGCTGTGTGTGTGTGTGTGTGTGTGTGTGTGTGTGTGTGTGTGTGTGTGTGTGTGTGTGTGTGTGTGTGTGTGTGTGTGTGTGTTTATGCTGAAGTCCAAAGTCACACTGACACGTGTCTATAGGGGATGATACTGACTTCATAACTTCTTAGTTATTGATTTTTATTATTTATTATTTGTTTTATATACAGTGAAAGAAAATTTTATTAATGATAATAAAATATATTGACAATAAAACACTCATTTTTACATCTTTATAAAAACACAGAGGACAGCATGACAGCCTATTACAACAATATTATTAATAATACATTATACTTTGTCATAACTCAGTACATCAGAGGAAATTCAAATGTTACTCTGAGGGAACACAAAATCATCCAGAAACAAATGTGTGACCCTTAAAGGGTCCTTACAAACAAGTTATGATGATGCAGGAAAAATAATGAAATAAAAAGTTGAATATAACAGAGGATGTTATTGGTACATAAAAACAGAGTTAGATATAATTAAATGACTACTACAATATGAATAAGAATGCAACAATAGAAAATAAAGATGTGTCAAGTGTGTTTTCTATTCATATTTGAATACAAGAAGCCTTCAGAAGAAATGCTGAAATAATGATCAAATTTACACTGACATCATCCACTCAAACCTGTGCTTCCTGTCACTCCCAGTGGGTGCAACCTGACTGAGAACTGGATCTCAGGTGGCCGACAGCCTGAGAGTTCAGCTGAGAGCAGCACGTCTAAACTCCTGGAGCTGAATCTACTGTCAGATGTTCATTCAGAAACAATATTTGTAGAGGACGGTGTTCGCTCATCTCCCTCTAACTCCTCGTCTCTGCCTACATGAACCGGCCTCTCTGTGCTAACATCAGTCACATCTGCATTGCTGCTGTTCTCCATGCTGCAGCAGCACAGACAGGCCAGCAGCCTGTCAATGGGCCCTTTACAGTTGAAAGCAAGCAGAAACAAGTCCAAAAATAAACTGAGCAGAAATAAGATCACAGCAATAGCAATAGATATGCTAGGGTAGGGTAGATAGATGTCGAGAGTGAATATAATGACTGCAGGTAGCTCTACCAGAAAGTAGTCCAGCAGCAACCAAACCAAAGTTCCTACAATTCTTCGTTTTTCCTCAGTGGGAACTGAGGTGGCAGCAGGCAGAGCTCTGAGGGTCCCAGCTAGACAGAAGATGAACAGGGGGGCAGGGAGGGCGGCATAAATAATTAAACGTACAAATTCATGTAAGATTATTGCAAGAGTGACACTGACAATACAAAAGGACCAGACCAGAACACAGAGCAGCACAGAACCCTGAGTTTGTCTGAGGCAGTCCAACAGGGGGCAGGCAATGAAAAAATACCTGCAACACAAAACAGACAGAAACTCTGATTATCACTGTACAGAATATTATATTTCTGACCATGATGATCCTCCACAGTACAATATAATGTTCAGAGACATGCAAGTGTGCACACACTGAAAGACAGATAGGTACCTTTCTAGACCCATGCACATCTTGAAGTAAAGACTGGCCATCGCAGCACAGAAAAAAATGATATGCCCTATTGCAAACCAAAATATCCCTGTGCAGCTTTGGATTAGATTACAGATGAGGAGGTTTGTGTAATAGATGACAGGAACCTGATGTCTTTGCCCCTGCAGGAAATATTTACTGAAGTCATATTAATGCAGTAATAAACACAACATGCTGTAATCAAATTTAATAAATAAATGAATTAATTATGTAATGTAAGGGTTAAAGTGACCTTTAGCAAAATGTTGAAAGTTGTGTTCAAAATTATATTTAGTAGTAATTTATAGTTATGGATCTATCAAAGTTTCCAAATAACACAATAGATGATATGAGCCGTACCACACAGGATGGAGCTGCTGCTGTTGAGTCTTTTCTTATAAGTTACACGTTCCTACTGTATTTCTAATGGTTTCAAATTGTTACTAATTAAATATGTTTTCTTTAAAATTCTCAGTTGTAACTGCACCAAGTCTGATGGAGGCCTGTCAGACTTTTGATTTTATTAAAAAATATAAACTTGGTGTTGAATTATTATTCAACACCATGTTTATATTTTCTCCTTTTTCTTATCTGCTTATTTATTTCATCATATTCCTGCTGTCTGGGCCAAAGGAAGGGTCCATCCTGGGCAGGTCACCAGGCTACAGCAGGGCTGATTTTTATTTATTTATTGTTTTATTATTAGTGTCTATTTATTTATTTATGGATTTTAAATGTACTTTTTGCTAATTTTTTAAAGTATTCACATTTTCACAGACATAAAAAGAAATTACATATTTACGTACCGCACAACACACACAGCAGATGAACAACAGGGTCACTGGAAGGAGGACGATGTTGATCCAAAGCACAACTTCCAACATCTCTGACTGACTTTCTGTGTGTTGGAGCTGCTGTGAAAGAATCTTCTACTCTCTTTTAATCCTTAAACAACAAAAACAAACAAAAACACTTTTCTGTCAAACAGCAGCTGCTGTAACTGATTAACATTTTCTTAATATTGGGAAAAATCAGAGCACCTCCCACTCAGAGTCAGAGTTTGTTTGTACATTAATTTTGGCATTTAAAAAATTTGTAAATTTGTCACTTTTTCTAAAAATCCCTGATAATTTCTTATTTACAGCCACTGGCTGCATAAACATTTCAGGGTTTATAAACTTAAACAAAATCTGTGTTACACCAACTCTAAATGTCACAATTTAAAACCAAAGTCACATTTTTTTCATAATGATTTTTCTTTTCTGTCACTGAGTATCATCTTTAATAGCAAAGCTCCACAGATTTAATGTCTCTGAATCGCAGCATATTAAAGGTCTCCTTTTGAACTCACACTTTGAAACTAAGATCATCGTCTAACCGTCGTTCATCTCATGTTAAAGAATTTTTGAATATTTTCACTTTTTAACTCCCAACAAATGTTAAAATCTTTTACTGCAGAAATGAAAACCATGATAAAGCTCAGTGTGAGCATGAAGTCTAATTTAAAGTATTTTTAATGAAGCAGGATCACCTTTAGAGAAATTAGATGCACCTAATAAACTGGTAACTGATAATGTCAGCAGCTTTAGACATTATCTATATTTCATTCACCAAACTAACTTATTTCAGGAGCATCTTTGTATTAAAGATATGAACTCCTGTTACTGAGCTATCATCAGGTTTCTGTTCAGCAATCTGTGATTGTTGGGTTTCTTTCTAATATTGTAGGGCCTTTATCTTACAGTGTAAAGCACCTTGATGTGACTGTTGTTGTGAGCTGCTGATATATAAATGAAACTGAGCAGAATCAAATACAGTTAGTGCATTACAACGATCACATTTACATTCACTGCATTTACACAGAAACTCACTGCAAACACAAAAGAAATGAACACAATCCCATAATACTGACTTGGCCTGATTATTGTTGTTTCTTCATAATTATGTTTGTCTTCAAGTAGAAATAATGAGAATATTTGTCTTTACTTACCTCAGGACTGCTTTTAGCTGAACCAGTGGATCAAATCTGTGATATGATGAGTTTGTCTTGAAGGGGGAAGTTGTGGCAGCAAACTTTACACCCCACCCCCATTGACATGTGGTCACACACACACACAGTACAGCGCAGCTGGTTGATTTTCAGTTTTTATTAATTGTTATGCCCCAGTCTAGGGGCGAAAAAACAAAAGACATACAGCCAGGGTCGTAATGGCATGAAAATTATTTTTACTTTTAGGTTGTAGCCCACTTTTAACTTTATTATACAATAATTCCTGTCTGTCTATATCAGCGAAGCGCTCGACTTTGACTCTTTCGGTTTTCGTGCTAGCGAATACAATAGGCTGCGGGAGTCTCAGGGCTAATTAAATCTTTTTTTGATTTTGCATTTTGTTTTATTTATTTTAAATTGTTTACACCCAACTTAGTAAGTCATATCTGCTATTGTTGAACCCATTTTTGGTCCACTGCTTTTGTAAACTATGCTCTCGTGTATGTTTTGTAGCATCAGTAAATTTAGCTCTTAGTGGTTGTTTTACTTGCTTGAGAACTTCAAACATCATCAGTGTTTATCTTGAAGCTTCAAACTCTGTTACAGAGAAATTAACTAACAGTACTGCAGTTTAACTACATTTAGCAGAAGCTTTCTGGAAGTTTAACCACATTCATATACTTACAATGTTGAATCAATAAAGGAAAGAAATTATGTTTTAATTCATATACTTATAGATTATTTTTTTCTTTTTCTTTACAATATCTTTGATGCCCTGGTGACACCCCCGTCCCCTTCTAACCTGTCATGTTCATAGACTGTATAAAAAGATGGCCATAACATGCTGTGACACACTGGTTTGTGAAGTCCTGTTTCTAAAACCGTGACCAGCCAAGATTTGCCCAACTAGCATGTCCCGTCCACTGAACCACTACCTGAGTGAGACTACGTGACAAAAAACAGGACACAGACAATATACACACACATGATAATCAGGGAGATAGGACACATCAGGGAGCACAACTGAACAAGACCAGGGGAGTAAAACTGAATATAACAATACAAAGGACTGCCAAAATAAAACAGGAAGTAGACATGGAAACAAATGCTGACTTGATACAACACAGGGAAGCAGACACAGTGAGGGACTACAACCCCTACACCGGGAACAAAATCATACCAGGTAACTAGACACAAGAGTAGAACTTAAACTACAGCACAAGGAACAGAGACCAGGACTAAATCCACTTAACAGGAGAATAAAACAGAAACAAAAAAACACCAAACAGACCCCAGAACACAGGAAACCTGAGAACTGAAACAGGATTAAATAGAAAGGGAACAACAGCCAAGAACAGAACTCAGAAAACTAAACTAAGAAGCCTGAGGATAGAGACAATGAAACCAATCGGGAATTACCAGAAAAAGACAAAAATTCAAAACTGCAAAAACACAATAAAGTAGGAATCAAACACTAACATTAATAATAGAAATAGAAAAAAAAAATGAAAATCCTAGTCCTAAAACTAAAAACGCTGGGTCATAAAACCAGGACACTGCACCTGCTTCGAGTAAGATCCAAGCAAAACGTATATTAACTAGAAACACAGTGACGTCGGTGACACAGGCTGACAGATTGTGTTTTTTCATAGAGACACTACATGCCATACCTAGCCAGCTGGGATAGCTAACTACTTTGGGAGCTGGTTAGCAGTTGTAATTGCTCATGGAAACATACCTCGGCCATGACCCAAAAACAAAACCCAGACCAGGACGGAGGGCTCGAGACAAAAACAAAAAGGGCCCAAAGCAAAAAAAGCAACACCGTCCAAAACACAGTCCAAAAAGTTGCTGGCCCTAGGAACAAAACAAAAAAAACGGCGGCACAGAGCCGGGAAAAAGTCCAAAACAAAAAAAACCCACACAGTTCTGGAGGCCGACCGCGCTCCCAGCGGCGGCGAGCAGGCTCAGGACGCTCGAAAAGCTCAAAGCACTTGAAAGGCTCAGGACACTCGAAAGAGCCATGCTGCTGAGCAGGGTGCACAGCCGTCTCCTCCAACGACTGGCATGGCAAATGTGACTCATTCCAGCAGAAAACTAACAAAGAAAAGGTGGCATTCCTTAAGAGTAAAGGGTTGTGCTTTGGCTGCTTACAGAAGGGGCACATGAGTAAGAACTGTTCACAACGGCTGATATGCCTCGTCTGTAATAAGATCCATCCTACTGTTCTGCACATTGAACCAAAGGAACAGCAGTGGCAAACAACTAAGGCTGACTCTTCAGTTTCAAGTGCTCTAGTATCTTTGGACAGAGACAGCCACACTGTGGCCGGGTCCAATGAATGTGCTCTGTCAGTTGTTCCAGTAAAAGTGTAGATGGAAAAGGGAACAAAGGTTGTGGAAACATATGCCTTTCTAGATCCGGGCAGCTCTGCAACATTTTGTACAGAGGCTTTGATAAGGCAGTTAAATGCATCTGTAAAGAAAGTGGAAATTATGTTAAAGACCATGGGGCAGGAAAGACCTGTAAGTAGCTATAGACTCTCTGGTTCAGAGGTAGCTGCTTTGAAACAAAATGTATATACAGTAATCCCTCACTTATCGCGGGTGTTCCAGGACCACCCGCGATAAGTGAAAATCCGCGAAGTAGGGAAGCTATATTTATTTTAATACTTATACATTATTTTAGTAGTTATACACTATTTTAAGTTTTTATAAACCCTCCCCACACACTTATACACCAAATATATACATTACTGTACAACACGTGCTACGCATGTGAAGAACGAGTACCGCAAAAACCTGCGAAACAGCAAAAATACCGCAATAACTATTTTACACTAATATTGATTGAAAACCCGCGAAACAGTGAAAATACTTTAATATTTTACACTAATATTGATTGAAAACCCGCGAAACAGCGAGTCCGCGAAAAGCGAACCGCGAAGTAGCGAGGGATTACTGTACACAAAAATCCATTCCTGTCACTGAAGAAAACATTCCTAAAGAGGAAGACTTAAGAAAATGGTCCTACTTAAAAGATGTTGAGTTGACACCAATAAATGCTGGCATTGGGCTGCTTATTGGTGTAAACACCCCCAAAGCATTGGAACCTTGGAAAATAGTTAACAGTGAGGGTAGTGGGCCTTTTGCTGTTTTAACATGTCTTGGGTGGGTGGTAAATGGTCCACTCAACCACGTAGTGAAGGAGATGGACACGTTGTAAGTTCTATCCAAGTAAACCGTATTTCTATAAGCAGTTTGCAAGACATGCTGGTCAGACAGTATAATCAAGATTTTGTAGAGCACCAGTGTGACGAGCTTGCTGAAATGTCTGTGGAAGACAAACAGTTCATGGATGTCATGTCAAAGTCAGCTGTACTTAAAGATGTTCACTATTACCTGAAATTACCCTTTCGTAATCCTGAGGTAAAAATGCCCAACAACAAACAGGTGGCCCAGCAGAGGGCGCAATGGCTGCTAAAACGATTTCAGAAGGATCAGCTGTTCTTTGAAGAATACAAATTTATGCATAAGGTTAGTGTGGAAGGGCATTCAGAAATCATACCACAAGATCAGGTGGAATATGAAGAAGGAAAGATGTGGTACATACCTCATCATAGGGTTTACCACCCCAGCAAGAAAACACTGCATGTTGTTTATGATTGTGCTGCAAAGTTTGCTGGAACGTCACTGAACAAAGAGCTATTGCAGGGGCCAGATTTAACTAGTACCTTATTGGGTGTTCTCATTTGCTTTAGGCAGGGTCCGATAGCACTTATGACAGATATCAAAGGGATGTTCCACCAAGTCAGAGTAGCTGAGGAACATGTAAATTACTTGCACTTTCTCTGGTTGTCTGATGGTGACATCACAAAAGAGCTTGTTACACTGACACTCATTTACTGATATCTCCTTATGCTACATACACCTTTTTTTACACGTACAGTACATACATGGCCAAGAAAAGGACTTAAATTTTGCTTTTTATTATTATTGTTTCCACAAGAAATTAAAAAAAAAAAAAAAACAATAAAAAAGAAACCTGTTACTGCTTAATGTTTGTTAATGATGCTGATGTTGTTTGAGTTTAAGAAGCTAAAGAATTAAGTCTGCTAATGTGAATATTGATGCTGCATTTTTTTTTTTTTTTTTTTTTTTAAATGGCCACTTGGAGGTAATTCTTGTTGTACAGGAATTAGGGGCCGGAATGTTGTGGCCATTTACCATTTATGCTGAGTAGACCCTCCCATGTATTTAAGAATGGGGAACACACAAATGTTTAGTCAAATCTCCGGTGTGTTGACGGGAGGGTAAGTCATTTTTTAACCACTTTTAGCACTTGCATAGCACTTGTAAGGTATTTTTTGTAAATAAACGATATGTAATAATTAAACAAGCAAGTCTGAAGTGCGTAAAAGAAGTAAGCCGCCTGTTGCCACCGACGGTCTTATGTCTGGTCTGATTTTAGTTTAAAGTTTAGAAGGCTGTGACAGTAGCTGAAGAACAACAGAATCAAAGTTCCCAGAGTTCTCCATTTTTCCTCAGTGGACACTGAAGGTCCAAACTAAGCAGAAGATGAACAAGATGCAAATGGAGCAAATATGATGTGTAGCGCTTCAGTTTTGCTGCAGTTTAGGGAAATCTGACTTGCTGCAAATGATCATTATTGTTAACATTTCCTTATAAGGATACTTCCACAATAAGAGGAATCTAAAGCGTTTAACTGTAATGCCTTTTTAAGTCAATCACTGAGTTTCATTAATCTTCAAATTGTTCACATAAAAGCTATTTACCACACAACACACACAGTAGATGATCAGTATGGTCAAAGGAAGGCAGACACACATATTGATCCACATCATCACTTCATGGACATAACTCTTGATGACTTTCTATGATGGGGTTTCTGCATAATTCAAACCATCCTCCTGTGTTGAACTCTGTGTGACAGAGCAGGTGGTGGAAAAGCAGCAGGTTAACATTGTTCTTATGTAGACATGAAATTATGGCTATAATTGGTAAAGAAGAAACAAAGCCTGCTGACTGAAAATAAAAACATGGAAGAGACTGAATTGTGCTGGAGAATTTGTACAGATGGGAACATGACATGCTTATAATCTGAAGTTGAAACAAAAGTTGGCAGAGAATAATAAAGAGTGGTGGTTGGACGGGGTATGAAAATATGATACTGTGCTATTTAAAACCACTTTGATAGTGGTTTTAAATAGCACTGTATTTAAATGCGCTCTCTTGATTTTTCCAATCCGCCTGCGCGCACAGCGTTCAGCTACGGCACAGAGGTCTCTCACCAATTAAGCTTTTTTTGAATGACTTACGAGGAGTTATTTCCTTTGAATTTTTGCTATCACGTAGAGCAATTCCTGCTCTTCTGCCTCATTTTCGTTTTATTTTGTTCGGTTCAAGATTTCAGTCCGCTTGGCCCCGTCGAAGATTTTGCTCCAATTCAATCGACATAAAGTCACACTTTGGACGTACGGGACTGATTCAAAGGAATTTAATCCAGCCTTTTTCTTTCTGTTGATGAAGTTTCATTAAAATCTGCAGATGCGAAAGTGGTTTTTGGAGCGCCGGAATTTAGGAGGTCTGACCGGCTGGTTCATGGCTGCTGGCTATATATAACACGTATTCATGAAATCTTATATATTACATCATCATGCCTTAAGAACATCTTAAATTGACAATTATGATTTCATTTATAAATTTTAATGCATTATAAGCTTGATGATCTGTGATTGTTGTAAGGATATTTTATGATTAATCACTAAATATTTGGTTTAAAAATTGTACTGACATGTCCTTACTAAAAACTAAGTACATTCCAAATTTCATTTGATTCTGTTGGGAAATATGGAAGTTATGGCCATTTAGCTTTGCAGAGATCACAGACTTCAGACTAAAGTTAAGCAGTAAAACAGGAGAAAATTGCCTGTTTTCTTCACTGAAAACGTCATAACGTCCTTATTTGTGTCATTTTGTTTGTATGTAAAGGCTCCATCCAGTGCTGTGAATTTTTAAGCCATTTGGGAACTTCGATTTTTTTTCTGTAACGTACCTAGATGATGTTACCTGTAACTTATTTATGTTGTGATATAAATATCTGATTATATTTCTGACCTTTATTCCTAGGTCAGGTTTTCCCCTGGATTGGTTTCACCTGAGGAACCTGGTGAGCTGGTAGGAGAAATTCATTTATTCTTCCTGTGTCCCCAGAACTTGGACATTTTGATATTCAGCTTAAAATTTCTGCATCTGCTTAATAAAAGGCACAAAACAGAGGCAAAGACATTAAAACTGGACGGTCAGATGAATGTGGATCCACCCTGGATTAGTGAACATGAACTGCATGGTGGACTAAAACCACACAAACTGTGTCCCTGAGTTGTATATAGTTTTTTGTGTTTTGAATATGCATATTTTATTGCACTGTGTAAGGCATTTTGTGTATTTTTGTCATCATTCACCCACAAGCTCCATAAAGAACCAGGCCCTCTGAGCACAGTCAGCTATCTGCTGTCCAATCACACCAAGTGTACTTAACGTTACAAGAAATTGTAAATTTATTCCTTTAAAAACAAAACAAACTTCAGTTTATGGTGACATCAGATCGCAGCTCAACATAAACTGGAAGCTGATGCAGTGAGGCTTTCAGGCACGACAACAAAAAACACACAAAGTCCAAACTGTCCAATAATATTACCTTACACTCACAACAGCCTGTCTGAACTCAGTAAACTTTGACTCTTGGTTTTCAGGCTTTTTCCTGATATCAGACCTCCTTTTGCTTCCTGAGTGTTTGTGGCTGTGCCTGCCTGTGTTTACTGAATGCAGCCCAAATGTGTGACACTCAGTCTAACTGTGCTCCTCTCTTTGACTTCCAGTCAGGGGGGGTGATACTCTCTAAGTTACTGCTATGGAGCTGCTGTCAGGGGTACTTATTTATACCCTTGTGGTTTGTACAAAAACATTTGGTGACAGTTTTGTGTCTTAATATAACAGTACAACAATGTGCACATGCTTACCCATTAATTTATGTTATATATGATTATTATTTCTTCACACACTTTCAAATAAACCCATTTTTATGCCTTATTTTAGCGTGACCGATGAATGTTTTATTTTAGTAATTCTTCAGTGTATTTTTATCATGAAGAGAAATGCTCACCAGAGTCTTTGTACTGAACTCCATGATTGCTATGATTGATTAAACTATTTATTTTGGAAATAATATTTATAATATTTAGGAAGACCAGTGAACAAACAGACCAGGAAGTTCACCAAAAGCAAACGTGAACAACAGACATCCCACTGTGTCAACCTGCTTCAATTCAATTCAATTCAATTCAATTCAATTCAATTCAATTCAATTCAATTCAATTCAATTCAATTCAATTCAATTCAATTCAGTTCAATTCAGTTCAGTTCATCTATTTTCTTCTGTTTATCCTGTTCAGGGTCACAGGTGCTGAGATTATCCTAGAAGTCAGAGAGCAAAATGCAGAGTACACCACTGATAGGTCACCACTGGGTTTTTTTTTTATAATTTTCCTATTTTATTTTATTTTATTATTGAATTGAATTTCTCTTGTTTTCTGGACTAGTTCCAGCCGTCCTCACAGGTGTTTCCTCTCCTCTTGTTATCTTGTGTATTTATAGCCTCAGTTCTCCCTTTGTCCTTTGTCGTATCTTCCTTCATTGTTGTGTGTCTCCTTCCCCCGTGTTTCATGACATTTCTGATATTCAGATTTCCTGCTCTGCATAAATGAAGACTTTCTATATTTCTTTGAGTCTACCACATTAAAGGTAAGTTTTGAGTTTATTTCCTGTTTCCTGAGTCCTGCATCCTGCCTGCCACACAGCTGCACCCTGACAGAAATGAATGCCGCCTCATTCATTTCTATAAAGTGTCTTTAAATTGTTCATATATTCATGGACATACAGATATATAAATGCAAAATATTATTTACGTACCACACAACACACACAACAGAGGAACAGTATGGTCAGAGGAAGGCAGACACAGATGTTGATCCATATCACCACTTCCCACATCTCCAGCTGACTCTGTGTGTGCTCGAGGTGCTATTAAAGAACCGTCCACTCTCTTTTCATCTGAAGAAACACTTCTGTGTGAAACAGCAGGAAGTGGAAAAGTTTATTTCTCTCAACATTACAGAAAATCAGACCCCCCCCCCCCCCCCCCAACCCCCACTGACATGTGGTCACATTCACATGCAGAGTAATTATTTGATCTTCAGCATAGAAACAATTTTTATTTTCAGGATGTTGCCCACCTTTACATTTAACACACAATAATTCCAGTCTGTCATCTGTGTTGTTTCCCAGACCTAACAACATGGCTGCAAACAACAAACAAAATATATATATATATATATATATATATATATATATATATATATATATATATATATATATATATATATATATATATATATATATATATATATATATATATATATATATATATATTAAAAGTTTTGTGCATGATGCTTATGATTTTGCAATTTGTACACTTGACTTGTCAGGACCCAAGTTTGCAGTTCACATCTGCCTTTTTAAAAACCCATAAAAACATTAATATTCAGTCCACTGTTTCTCATAAACTAAGCTCCCGTGTATGTTTCATAGCACGAGTAAATTTAGCTCTCAGTGGTTGCTTTGGGTGGTTGATAACCTCAGAGACTCAGAGAGTTTCAAACTCTGTTACAGAGAAATGAACTAACAAGAAACACAGTTTAACTTCATTTGGCAGAAACTTTCTGGAAGTTTAACCAGATTCATATAACTGCAGTATAGGAACACAATATCAGCAGAGGTAATGCATCACCTATTAAACAATCATATCATATGAACATAGCAAAATGGGAAATAATAAAAGTAGGGCACCTCTTGGGTCATGGTGAAGCCCTCTCCTTGCCTTCTCACTCCAAAATCACCTCCAAATTCTGCACTATCACAAATTAAAGTTACACTTTCTGATTCATTTCCATTTCCATGTATTGATGATGTCGGTCCTGCTGCCTATGTTAGCAAACTGCAAGTCCCCCTGCTTTTGTCACCCTGATCACCTCGTACAGTACGCTGTCATGGTGTTTGAAATGGAAAATGCATTAACAGAAAAATCTGGGTCTGGATTTAAACATACAGTATTTCAATGTCTCATACCACCAGTGCAGGAAACTGGACTAAATAAATATTATTTACTGGAATTGAAACTCTTCTATTACATTTTCAAACACATTGAACTTACAAGGACTCCCTTATTTGTTTTATTTGTTCACATTTTGACAAAACTCAGCACAGATGATGATGACAGTATAATTATGTGCCTTTAGCTGCACTATTTGAGCCTGTGTGTAACCACCTGCATATTACATACATACTGCTACATTATTACACTATATTACAATATACAATGTATATACCAGTATTACATAAATGTTATTATGAGGGAAAACAATGTGTTACATGGAAAATAACACAATAACAAAAATAAATCAAATATTAAAAATCAATAAAAAAAATCAAATTTTATAAAGTTACACAAAGCTGGATACATTATTTTCACATAGACACGAAGCACGAGAAACTTAATTACAAGGAAGAAAAAAATAAACTACTAAAATCAATGTGGGGAAAACAAATTAAGATGCTCAATCCATGTTTAATATTGGAATATAAGAAGTGTTCAAAGATTATTATAAAATAAGTTTTAAATTGTTGACTGGCAGATGTTTCAGCTGTGAGGTTGATGTCCACTTGCAACAATATTTGTGAAGGATGGTGATTGCTTCATTTCTCTTGAACCATCTGCTCTCTTATTTCTCTTGACTTTGTTCTCATCAACTGACCTGTCTGTGCTGCATCAGCCACTCTGATGATCTGCTGCTACAGCTGCTGAGCACAGACAGGCCAGCAGCCTGTCGATGCGCCCTTTCCCAATGAAAAGACACAGAATCAAGTCCACAAAAGGAGTGAGATAAAACAAGATTAAATAGACATAAGAGGAAATATAGTGGAAATCAAAATCGATACAATGACAGATAATTGTGGGAATGATGATTACAAAGTAGTTAAAGAACAACAGAGTCAAAGTTCCTAGAGTTCTCCGTTTGTCCTCAGTGGGCACTGAGGTGGCAGCAGGCAGAGCTCTGAAGGTCCGAGCTAAGCAGAAGATGAACAGAGGGCCAGGGAGGGCAGCATAAATAATTAAACGCAGCAATTCATCTAAGACTACAGCAAGAGGGACACTGATAATACAAAAAGCCCAGACCAGAACACAGACCAGCACAGAACCCTGAGTTTGTGTCATGCTGTCCAGCAGTGGACAGGCGATGGAAAAATACCTGCAACACAAGAGACACACAAATTCTGATTGTCACAGTACACAATAATACATTTCTGACTATAAGAATGCTTTAAAATAACATTACAATATAATGTACACACACTGAAACACAGATGCGCACCTTTCCAAAGCAATGCACATCTTGAAGTAAAGACTGGCCATCACACACAAGAGGTGAATGATAACACTGATGCTGCTTTCCACTCTCACCACCCAAACAATCATCACATATATCTGGATTAGATTGGAGACGAGGACGTTTGTGTAATAGATGATGGGGACCTGACTCCTTCGCACCTGCAGGAAATATGAACTATTATTACATAAACATGACATGTTGTTCTGCTCTCAGGCAGCACAAGAAGACACAAAACAACAATCAGTGTTTCCTTCAGATTGTAGCAACTCTTCTAAACTCAAACTCTCCTCTTGGCTGTGTCCTCCATCAGAGTTGGTTTTCTAGAAGAGTCTTAGTTCTGAAATAGTTCCTGACCTGTCTGTCTGTCTAAGTTAAACCTCAGGAGGAAATCTGCTCTTTGAGTTCATGTCTGGTTTTCTGAGTCCTGCATTTTGGGTCCATCTTCTTGCTGCCACTCTGCCCGACGTTGATACTAAGGTTTGTTGTAAGATGTAAGTGGAGCAAATATAAAGTTTAGTGCTTCAGTTTGGTTTCAGTTTAGGGAAATCTGCCTTGTTACAAATTAGCATTATTGTTAACTTTTCCTTCTGAGGATACCTCTGCAGTAAGAGGAATCTAAAGGATGTAACTGGAATGACCTTTTTAAGTCATTCAGTGAGTTCCATCAAGTTTGAATGTCTCTGTGAGCATAAAACTAATGATTGAATAATGAATAATGATAATGATGATTTTTAATGGTCATTCAAATCATTGCAGCCCCCTCTCTCTCTTATTTTTTATTCGCTAAATCTTCAAATTGTTCACAGACTCACAAAACAGGTCTAGGAAATGTAAAAATTACTTACCACACAACACACACAGTAGATGATCAGTATGGTCAAAGGAAGGCAGACACATATGTTGATCCACATCATCACTTCACAGACATACCAGAACTCTTGATGACTTTCTGTGATGGGGTTTCTGTATAATTCAGACCATCTTCTTATGTAGAACACTGTGTGGGAGAGCAGGTGGTGGAAAAACCAACATGTTAACATTGTTTTTATGTAAGTAAGTAAGTAAAATGTATTTATATAGTATATTTCTAGATAAAAAATCACAAAGTGCTTCACAACAGTCAAAGGAAAACAGTGATACACAGTAAAACACACACAAACCACTATTTTAAAATCAAGCCTATATAAATAAGTTTTGAGCTGTTCTTTAAAAGATTCAGTAGAGTCCACAGATCTCAGGTGTGATGGTAGCACATTCCAAAGTTTAGGAGCTGCAACCTCGAATGCACAGTCTCCTTTAGTTTTTAGTCTAGAGCGAGAAACATATTTACATTGATACCACACAGTTATTACATTGTTGATTAATTTTTTTAATACCATGACAGAAATCTCCTAAATGATTAATACAGTTTAAATCTAATCTAATAAAGTTTAAATCTAATATGCATTGCCCTAATTTAAATAAAGAAATTAATAATAATAATAATTAAAGCCGCAAGCGGCATTAAAGGCCCTCGCCGCCTGCGCGCCCGCCAAACCCCGCGCGAGCCGCCCGTGAGCCCCCGCGAACCCCCAGCAAGCCGCCTACGAGCTCCGCAAACCCCCAGCGAGACGCCTGCGAGCCTCGCAAACCCCCAATGAGCCGCCACGAGGGGCGCTATATCTGCATTCAATAATGTCATGTGGATGTGTTCAGGTGTGGGTCCTTATCACACTTGTGAAGTTTGAGGGTAATTGGACAAAGTATATGAGAATGAGAGGCAATGGAAATGTCATGGCGAAGGATTGAAGCTCGCCATGGCGCCATGGTGCCAGGGCCACACCCCCTGCAGTGTAACATCATCATGTGCTTTACTGGAAATGTTTGTGGTCATTATACAGCTCAAGAGACGTGAATAAAGTGTGTCATGCAGAAATGTTCGTTTTTCCATTGAAAATGAATGGGGAATTGGGGCGTGGTTACAGGGGCGAGGTGCAAAATGAGGCATGGGTCTGATTGACTTTTTTGATCAGGGTCATATACAGAATGTGTAAACCAAATTTCATAATTGTAGGAGTAACTAAAATTTTGGAGCTCCATGTAAATGTTAGTTTGATTATGTAGGGGGCGCTATAGCAGGAATTGCCATTGTTTCTCCATTTATGGATTCATGGAGGGTCTGTACATGAGTTATTAAAGTTTGGGAGAAATCGGGCAAAGCATGTACGAGTGATGACAGAAAAGGTAAGGGTAAAAAAGGCCAAAACGAAGGCCAAGTTCAGCGCCCCTTTGTGAGAAGACCGTTTAATATTCTACAAAACCCCGAATAACTTTTGATGCCCTACTTGTGTAGATTATGCTGAGCGATTTTTGTGACTGTAGGTATAACGCCCTAGGAGGAGATGTTTCAGATATGAGGTGTGGAAAATCGCTGAATTGGAAAAGGTCAAAGTTCAGGCCAAGATGGCTGACTTCCTGTTTGTTGTGTGGGAGTGGTCCTAGAGGATTTTTTGCTTGTCTTGACATGGTCTGTATGTGACGTGAATTTCGTGGTTCTAGGCCAAAGTTGATCTTGGCCTCTCCCATAGGAAGCCGAAAAATTAAATTTCTGGGGGGCGCCGTGGAGTCCCCTTTTAGAGTTTGTTCTTGTTTTCGTATATGTTCAGTGGGTGAAATTAGTGATCGTTTACTCAGAAAGAATAAGAAGAAGAAGAAGAAGAATCGGAATTAAAGCCGCAAGCGGCGTTAAAGGCCCTCGCCGTCCCCGTGCCCGCCAAACCCCGCGTGAGCCGCCCGCGAGCCCCCGTGAAGCCCCAGCAAGCCACATGCAATCCTTCCAAACCCCCAGCGAGCTCTTTCTTTTCCCGAATGTAAAACCCGAGTTACAGCTGTTATTGCACGTCTTTCCAGTAGGTGGCGCTACAACTAGCATTCAATAATATCGTGCATGTGTTCAGGAGTGGATCCTTATCACACTTGTGAAGTTTGGTGCAGATTGGACAATGAGTGTTTGAATTAGAGCAACTTCCTGTTTCCACTAGGTGGCGCTGTCGCTGTCATTCAATGTCATATGGATGTGTGCAGGAGTGGATCCTTATCACAGTTGTGAAGTTTGTTGGAGATTGGACACTGAGTGTTTGAATTAGAGCAACTTCCTTGTTCCACTAGGGGCGCTATAGCTGCATTCAATAATGTGACATGGATGTGTGCAGGGGTGGGTCCTTATCACACTTGTGATGTTTGGTGAAGATTGGACACTGAGTGTTTGAATTAGAGCAACTTCCTGTTTCCACTAGGGGTGCTAGACGTGCATTCAATAATGTCATGTGTATGTGTTCAGGGGTGGGTCCTTATCATGCTTGTGAAGTTTGAGGTTAATCGGACAATGTATGTGAGAATGAGAGGCAATGGAGAATTTTTTGCTTGCCTTGACATGATCTTTGTGTGACGCGAATTTTGTGGTTCTAGGACAAAGTTGAGGACAGAGTTTGCTCTTGGCGATAGTAAAAAACAAAATTTTTTCGCCAGACCTGATGACTCTAGCAAAAAAAACTGACTTTTCGTATATGTTCAGGGGGTCAAATTTGCGATTGTTTACTCAGAAAGAAGAAGAAGAAGAAGAAGACGAAGAAGAATCGGAATTAAAGCCGCAAGCGGCGATGATCGGGCCCTCGCACCCGGCGCGCGTCGACCCGTGGCGGTCTCCAGCCGAGCCGCGCTCAGAGGTTCTGGCAGACGAGAGAGTGGCGTGCTCACCCAGGTGCTGACAGCTCAGCAGGTCAGCCGTACATTGCGTCGTTCAGCAGCCAAAAGTCTCCCACATCCACCAGGTGGCGTGGATGTGGCCAACCCTTCGGTTGGCTCGGGCCTAATAAAAAAAAAAAAAAAAAAAAAAAAAAGACTAACTCTAACAATTCCACTTAGGCGCTTGGCTCGGGCCTAATAATAATAGTAATACTTAGGTGGTGTGTAAACAACACATAGCACAGGGAGGGCAGAGCAGAGTTCAAATCAGTTAACTTCAACGCTGGAATAAGGTGTTGACAGCTTGACCTGTTTACACTTATATTGTTCTTTGTAAACAGTTGCTGTGCCTCCAGGACGTCCTGACATTCTTGGAGATTTAAAGTAAGAGCAGTCAGGTGGCAAAAGTTCACAGAAAACACTCGACTCACCAACAGTCATTCATGTGTCAGTAATACACGGGAAATCAAGACTGCGGGACATAAAGAAATCCTTCAGGATAAAGGTTTTGTTAGTTAGCGATCTAGCATTCACCAGGGCCATCCTGACAGGAGCAGGAGCATTAGTCGTCTGTTGGGGTTGAACAAGAGGCCGCAGATTGTTCAGGCCCACAGAGGTAGGGAAAGGAGAGAACTGACGGTTGCACCTCAACCGAGCCGACCACAGGAATTAGAGAAGAGGCAACTGGATCCAGGAAGCGCCGTGAAATGAAATGATGAAATGCTGTCCCAGTATTTCCAGAGAAAGTGGAAGAAGAGCGCACCAGACCAGCTTTCAGTTTTGTCAGCCTGCCGCTGCGTTTTTCCAACGATGTCTGCGCCTTCGGCATGCAGCCGGAAAACAGCGGAGGTATGCCAGTATACCCAAGGGAGGTGAGAGGTTGAAGGTCTTCTGTGCGTCATGACTGAGCCATTCCCAACACTCGCATGATTGGTGAATATTTAGGAGTGTCTGGCGATCATAAGCCAGTAGAGAATTGACGTTCAATGTTACAAACAGCAGAAAAACAACCAGAGTTTGCAGAGACAGACGGCAAGCCACAGACACTGGCGCCATTTTGGATAACCAGTGACCCGTTACTTATTATTAACACACATGGCCCAATGGTGCAAAAAACATTCTTAAATAGAAATGTGGGTAAAACATCGATTGAGCAAGAGGAGGGTTTGATGCTATCAACCACATTTAGGAGATCTTTTAATGATAACGGTGAAAAGTTCTCCAGGACTGAAGGCCGAGTGGAAAGTAAGGCAGAAGAAGATACACAGGGATTTATGTTAGCTCTGATATAATTAACTTTCCCAATAAAAAAGGATAAAAAGTTTTCACAGTCTTCTTTAGACTGAATGGCTGAAATAGGAGAAGCAGGTCTAACAATCTGTTTGATTGTGTCAAATAGCATTTGTTAGAAATCAGGTGGGAGAAATAAGCAGCTCTTGCATCCTTCACCATGTTATTAAAAGAAAATCTAAGTTCCTTTAAATGAATTAGGTGGACTTGGAGCTTTGCTGTTTTCCACAGACGCTCCACTTTCTGACAGGTTTGTTTCAAATAGCGAATACTGTCATTCATTCAAGGAGAGGATTTGCTAAATGGAGCCTTTCTCATTTTAAAAGGAGCCATTCTGTCTAAAATAGAGAGACATTGATGGTTAAGAGTCTACAAAAATATTTACATCATATGAATTAGAAACCACCTCATGATTAAAAGCAGCAGCAAATTTATCTGCAGAGAGGTGATTAAAAATGCATGAACAAACAAAACACGTGGAACAGATAGACAATCAAAATTAAGAGACAAATTAAAAGGAACATAAACATGATCAAAAATAAAAATATCCTCAGAATAAAGAGAATCAATATTTAAACCAAGAGTAAAAACAAGATCTAAAACATGTCCTTTGTTATGTGTGGGGTTAGACACATGTTGGGTCAGACTGAAAGATTCCATCAAATTGATAAAATTTTCAGCATGTTTATCTAAAGTATCATCATGTAGACATGAAATTATGGATATAATTGTTAAAGAAGAAGCAAAGCCTGCTGACTGAAAATAAAAAGAGCCTGAATTGTGCTGGAGAATCTGTACAGTCATGTATGCTTATAATATGAAATTATAACAAAAGTTGGCAGAAAATAAGAAAAGGTGGTTGGAGAGGTATGAAAATATGATACTGTGCTATTTAACATCACTTTAACACCACAGTTGGATCTGCCTTTCTCGCTGCTGAGTGGATGTACAGTACAGTCTATGATTATTTGATTAGAAACAAATTTGAATTGAAATGATATTAATACAATGACTTTAATGTCAGGTAAAATCTTCCCCTCATTACTGGATTTGATAATTTTATATGCTAATGAAAAAAATGATTCACCAACAACAGTATAAAACAACACCTCTCAGTAGCTTTAGTTATATAACTGACCCCTCTTATGTATGTATATATATATATATATATATATATATATATATATATATATATATATATATATATATATATATATAAAACTCTTAGCAGGATCAAACATCTACCATCTTCATTACTACTTTATAGAAAGAAGTGAACAGAAATCATTGATCTGTCATCAGTTCTCTGTCAAATAGACCAAGTACAGTTGGTTCATTACCAACACACATATTTACGTTCACTGCATTTATACAGAAGCTCACTGTAAGCACCAAAGAACAGAAAGTAGAGTCATGTCTTCAGCAGGCTGTCTGAAAATACTGACTTGTCCTAATTATGAGTCAGTTTCTTCATAACTCTGCTTCTCTTCAAGTAGAAATAATATAAATAAACATCGGCCTTACTTGTCTCAGGACGGCTTCCAGCTGAACCAGTGGGTAAAATCTGCAATATGACGACTTTGTCTTGAACAGAGAAGTTGTGGCAGCAAACTTTATAAACCCCTCCCTGCACTCACTGGTGTTCACACTCATAACAGCACAAACATGAAGCCAGCAACAGTCAGGATACATTTTAATTTAGACTTTCTGCTGAATCCCTCCAGTTCTGTTTGTGATATTTTGCTTCATAGTCACACAAACACAAATATTTTCATCAACATGTTCTGACTGAGAGGTCAGTGGTTACCCTTCTCAAAGTGGCTCGCTGCAGGTGAACCTCACACATTTATCTATGTGTAAAATTCTGTGTGCTTTCTGTCTGATAAACTCAGTGAGATGTTAATATTTGTGAAAGAGTGTATTTAACACAAAGCATGATTTTTTCTTCCTCAGTGCAGCTGCTGCCTAAACATAACACAGCTACAGGAAACTGAGAACATCAAGAAAAACAAACTGTGGCAGAAAACAGGACTTAAGCTGCTATCAGCTGATTCTAGTAGTAGAAAGTTTTATCATTCATGTAGAAGTCTGGTCTCAAAGGTGCAGCTGGATGTTTCCACGGCACATTATCAGCAGTGGGTAGGTGATGGCCTCGTCCACATCAGGCAGACAATCAAGAAGCTGTAAAGTCTCAAAATGCCAGTCTCAGTATTTGCACACATGCTAGTACACATTGTTGAAGAGTATCTTTATAAGAGGATCATAGAGGGAGGAACAAATAACATAACAGTGCTCACATTACTAAAATCATGGAGTGGAGAATATTAGACCACAAAACTGATTAAACAAATACACAATCTGCTGCTCCATACACACACACACACACACACAGACCAAAAAAATCAGTACAGATTAATTTCCTGGTAATAATGAGCCCAGAGTTTGCTGCTTTTTACAGAAATATTTATTAGAATACCACTTGTAATATATACACAAATGTAATATATACACGTTTGTCTTAACTTAGTAAAAACTGCAGCTGCTTTATGAAACCATGTTTGTGACTTTATGAGCTCCTTACAAACTGAACCTTCCTGTTTCCACCACATTAAAACCCACAGACACATCAGATGAGAGCAGCTGAAGTGGCAGCAAACACTTGGTTAATAAATGTGGTTTTTAAAGCACGCTATCTTCAGGCAGAATCAGTGAGCTCAGAGATGTAGACCAGAGACAGAGTGTGAGAGTCTGTTAGTTATTAAGATTTAAATGTAGACTGACTCACTGGCAATAATTTCACATTTTACACATTCACAAATGGACGTTTTTCAATGCTTAAGGACCTTTGACCTAACATTCTCTCTGTCACACACACACACACACACACACACACACACACACACACACACACACACACACACACACACACACACACACACACACACGTTTTGTTAAAGACACAGTATCTTATCACTCAGATATGAGGCCATCCTCTCGTTATAAACAGGAAAGCAGACTGCTGCCTGCCTGTCACCAGCAGCTCTAAATAAATCTGAATAAATGTGAAAACAGTGTGAAATTATATTTATTTTTCTCACAGTCACCTGAAAACAGAAGATTGTAGCAGTGTCTCCCTCGGCTCTTCCCCCCGCTGCCCCACTCCACTCACACTCCTTCAGACACAAATAAGGTGATGGAGGCGTGTTGTGGTGCCAATTTTGTAACTTAATACAATGTTGCAAAAATGTGCACAAGCTTAATTTTTGTTAGATATCATGATTACTCATCTTATCAACCACTTACATCTGCACCTTTGGCTAATTTGTAACGTCAGACCAACCTGACATGAATGCCAGCAAATACAGGAAGAACAAGTGAAGGTTTGAACCCAGAACCTTCTTGTTGTGATCCACAGTGATAAACCATCACAAAAATGTTGATACACAATGAAATGTGTCAGATTGTTTTAGCAAATGTGTTGACCTTTGAATTGGGCGCTGTGCAGTAGCTTCTATTCTAGATTTACTTACAGTATTTTGGATTTTAATTTTTTTCCATTCAATTAAATCACATCACTGGAGATGCAAATGGTAAATGGACTAGTTCTTATATAGCGCTTTTCTACTCAGATATGAGCACTCAAAGCGCTTACACAACACGTTCACATTTACCCCATGCACACGCATTCATACAAGCACTTCCATGATTAATTAATTAAGCTAAGTGCTTTAATCGTCTAACATTCACTCACATTCATACTCCGACGGAACGGTCGGAGAGCAACTTGGGGTTAAGTATCTTGCCCAAGGATACATTGGCACACAGCCTGCAGTAGCCAGGAATTGAACCACTGACCTTCCAATCAGTAGGTGACCTGCTCTACCTACTGAGCTACAGCCACCCCCCTTGGTAATTTACAATGGTTATTTTCAGTAAGCAGTATAGACCACATCATCATGATTATACAGACCTGATGGAAAAGTACTGAGGGGCTGTGTTTTCTGTACTATGATAACAATGAGCAGTCCCTATCTCATACAATAGAATGGAAATAGTAAACATTCATGAATACATTAAAAACACACAGTGCTCATATTTAGAACCTTTGTTTCTATTTATTTTTCACCACAACTCCATGTCAACACACTGCAGCTTAAAACAGTTCATACTCAGTCATTACACAGCTGTGTGTGTGTGTGTGTGTGTGTGTGTGTGTGTGTGTGTGTGTGTGCGTGTGTGTGTGTGTGTGTGTGTGTGTGTGTGCGTGTGTGTGTGTGTGTGTGTGTGTGTGTGTGTGTGTGTGTGTGTGTGTGTGTTTATGCTAAAGTCCAAAGTCACACTGACACACACTTAGGGGATGATACTGACTTCATAACTTCTCAGTTAATCAAATTTTTAAAAAACAAACAAACAAACAGCTTTTTATATACCATGAAAGAAAACTTTTTCAATGAGAATAAAATATCAGGTACTTGATCTGAAACTTACAAAACACAAAACTCTGTATTTTGACAATAAAACACTCATTTTTACATCTTTATAAAAACACAGAGCACAGCATGACAGCCTATTGCAACAATATTATTAATAATACAGTATACTGTGCCATAATTCAATACATCAGAGGAAATTCAAATGTTACTCTGAGGGAACACAAAATCATCCAGAAACAAATGTGTGACCCTTAAAGGGTCCTTACAAACAAGTTATGATGATGCAGGAAAAATAATGAAATAAAAAGTTGAATATAACAGAGGATGTTATTTGTACATAAAAACAGAGTTAGATATCATAATTAAATGACTACTATAATATGAATGAGAATGCAGCAACAGAAAATAAAGATGTGTCAAGTGTGTTTTCTATTCATATTTGAATACAAGAAGCCTTCAGAAGAAATGCTGAAATAATGATCAAATTTACACTGACATCATCCACTCAAACCTGTGCTTCCTGTCACTCCCAGTGGGTGCAACCTGACTGAGAACTGGATCTCAGGTGGCCGACAGCCTTAGAGTTCAGCTGAGAGCAGCACGTCTAAACTCCTGGAGCTGAATCTACTGTCAGATGTTCATTCAGAAACAATATTTGTAGAGGACGGTGTTCGCTCATCTCGCTCTAACTCCTCGTCTCTGCCTACATGAACCCGCCTCTCTGTGCTAACATCAGTCACATCTGCATTGCTGCTGTTCTCCATGCTGCAGCAGCACAGACAGGCCAGCAGCCTGTCAATGGGCCCTTTACACTTGAAAGCAAGCAGAAACAAGTCCAAAAATAAACTGAGCAGAAATAAGATCACAATGGAATAACCAGTATCTCTATAAGGGTCGAGAGTGAATATAATGACTGCAGGTAGATTTATCAGAAAGTAGTCCAGCAGCAACCAAACCAAAGTTCCTACAATTCTTCGTTTTTCCTCAGTGGGAACTGAGGTGGCAGCAGGCAGAGCTCTGAGGGTCCCAGCTAGACAGAAGATGAACAGGGGGGCAGGGAGGGCGGCATAAATAATTAAACGTACAGATTCATGTAAGACTATGGCAAGAGTGACACTGACAATACAAAAGGACCAGACCAGAACACAGAGCAGCACAGAACCCTGAGTTTGTCTGAGGCAGTCCAACAGGGGGCAGGCAATGAAAAAATACCTGCAACACAAAACAGACAGAAACTCTGATTATCACTGTACAGAATATTATATTTCTGACCATGATGATCCTCCACAGTACAATATAATGTTCAGAGACATGCAAGTGTGCACACACTGAAAGACAGATAGGTACCTTTCCAGAGCCATGCACATCTTGAAGTAAAGACCAGCCATCACAGCACAGAAAAAAATGATACACGCTGTATATCTATGAAGTATTTCCCTCCAAATCATCCCTGTGCAGGTTTGGATTAGATTGGAGATGAGGAGGTTTGTGTAATAGATGACAGGAACCTGATGTCTTTGCCCCTGCAGGAAATATTTACTGAAGTCACATTAATGCATTAATAAACACAACATGCTGTAATCATAAGTGTGGAGCTCATTTGAACATTGGGGGAGGGGAACATAAAGTCATGGGGATCTCTCAGGAAATTCATGGTGGAAAATCCTTTACTTATCTAAAGACAAAGGAGAGTAATTATGTTTACAGCAAAACATTCAGACGTGTATGAACTCAACTTTAATAAAAAAATGAATTAATTATGTAATGTAAGGGTTAAAGTGACCTTTAGCAAAATGTTGAAAGTTGTGCTAAAAATCATATTTAGTAGTAATTTATAGTTATGGATCTATCAAAGTTTCCAAATAACACAATAGATGATATGAGCCGTACCACACAGGATGGAGCTGCTGCTGTTGAGTCTTTTCTTATAAGTTACACATTCCTACTGTATTTCTAATGGTTTCAAATTGTTACTAATTAAATATGTTTTCTTTAAAATTCTCAGCTGTGGCAATATTTGGAGTTCCAGGGGAGGGCACATCATTAACACATGACTAAAAATGTACTGGCTTTTTCAACTCTCCTCGCCTGAAGAAGAATACTATTAGCGTGGAGATCAGAACACCCACCCAGGGCTTCTCTTTGGTTGAAAGATCTGACCTTGTTCCTTAAGTTAGAGAAGATCAAGTTTTGTGTTAGAGGTTCGATCCAAAAATTTTATAAAACTTGGGCCCCTCTATTATTTTATTTTGAGAGACTGGATGTTCTCCCTCGAGTCTGAAGTTCACGCAGGAGCTGGTTCTGCTGCGTGTGTGCCTGTCCCTCCAGCCCGGCGGCCTCAATGCTTCCCTGTGGTTCAGGCTTTTAGAATAGAATAGAATAGAATGCCTTTATTGCCATTATACAGGATGTACAATGAGATTGGAGGGCCACTCCTGTTCAGTGCCATGTACAGAAAATCAAACTCTCTAAAATAAAAATATTATGAAAATATTATAATCTAGTATGATCAATATAATCAAGAGATATACAGAAATAAACAATGTGTAAAATATACAAAAAATAGCATGTATAAAAATATATACATACATTGGTGCATCTGTACATTGTAAGAAAAGTAAATATGTGTATACATATAATAATGAAGATGATGAATATTGCACTTGGTGAATGAATATTGCACTAGTGAATGAATACTGGATATTACACAATATAGGAATGTCAGATATTGTTCAGTATGAATAATATAATATTGCACAGTTACAGTGGGTGAGTGTGTGAGTTCAGGGTGGTGATTGCTCTGGCGAAGAAACTGTTCTTGAGTCTGTTTGTTCTGGCTGTTTGACAGTGATTGTCAACCTGCGCAGTTTTAAACATCCATGCCCTGACTTGGTTTGTGTACCCATGCTTGTGTGGACGCCTGTTCGTAAGTTGTCCATGTTTTTTGTGTTGTTTCCTGGGTTTTCATGCTCGTGGTCTTTCAGCTGTAATTTTTTTTTTTTTTCCGTTATATCCTTTTATTTTGTTGTTTCATTGTTTGCAGCAGGGTGGGGATAGATGGGGAGGGGGAGGGGGAACAAGGGGAAGGGAACAAAAACAAAAAACATACACCATGTTTGCTTTGTCCCTGTGGTCAACGACCTGTTGTTGATGGATGTTTAAATAAAATAAAAAAATTTGCAGTTGAAAAAAAAAAAAAGCAGGGGGGGGGGGGGGGGGGGGGGGGGTATTTTGTGCACACTGCACCCATCCCCACTGCCCCTCTCCATTGGACCACTTGTTTTGTAAAACCTAAGGCCGCCCCTGTGGGTCCCGCATATGGTTTACGCTTTATGTTTTGTGCCGTGCTTGCACTAAACAAAAAGATGTGGCACTAGTGGTGCACAAAAGACACTTTTATAGCGAGCAACCTGCAGCGCACAATAGGCGTGATATCCGTGTAGCCTTTGCGGGATTTCTGCAGATTGGCTCACCCATGTCAACTTAAGGAAGGACAAAGGGCAGCGTGTACAGACAGGCGCAACACTACATTATCACTTTAGTCTGCCCGTGTTTGCCTGTGTGTGTGCCCAGCGCGTCGTACATAGTGAAGGCAGAGTCTGAAAGAAACATCGCTTTCCAGTCTTTTCCTTCTGAAGAAAGTTTTAGCGGTGAGTTCCCTTCCCCAGAGGGTCCTTCCACTCCCCATTCGCCCTACGCAACACACACACTCTCATTCATACACACACACACACACACACACACACTGTTCTTTTTACGCGGTGCCGCTGGTCCTATAGGATGTCCCACCTACTGCTTACCACATATAACGAACCAGCTCTATTGGGTCGCATAATGAAACACTCCTGGGATTGGCTGAGGAAACTTAATGACCTGTAGGTCCCCTGTGATGGGGAGGAGGGTCTAAATAACTGATGAACAGATGCACTTTGTGTAAAGCAGAACTAACTTACTTTCAGTTAGTTCATGATAAAGTCCGTCAGGTTTGAAATGTAAAGTGTGGGATTAATCGAGGAATAAACACTTATCTGCAAAAAAAAAAAAAAAAAAATTCTCAGCTGTAACTGCAACAAGTTTGATACAGGTCTGGTAACACCCCCCCCCCCCCCCCCCCCCACACACACACACACACACAGGAGGTGGCAAACAGACAGGAAGCTACCAGAAGTGACAAAACCTGAACAGTGGGTCCCACAGTGTGACTGACTCTTTAAAGATCATCATTCACAGTATTGCGATCAATACATTTTTAAAGAACAGTGCCAGTAAATTGGAGAATAATTACTGAGCAGCACTGAAGCTGTCAGATTGACTTTAATGAGTTTGTCACCCATCTGTAGGTCAAAAGCTCATGTTTATGATGGGATGTATTCATTTTACATGACTGTATCTGGATTAGTGAAGTGGACATTTTTACACTTTGGCTACTAAAATCAAATATGCCATATTATTATTTTATTGTACTATTCCTTTATTATTAATCAGTTAGTTTTGTGGTGATGAATCTAAAATGTGAGTGGAAAATGTTTAATTGTCAGACTTTTGATTTTATTCATAAGCACTGAAATAACTACTTAAACAATTATTCAACACCATGTTTATATTTTCTCCTTTTTCTTATCTGCTTATTTATTTCATCATATTCCTGCTGTCTGGGCCAAAGGAAGGGTCCATCCTGGGCAGGTCACCAGGCTACAGCAGGACTAATTTTATTTATTTATTGTTTCATTCTTATTAAGTCCTATTTTATTTTTGGCTATTAATGCACTTTTGCTAAGTTTTTAAATTGTTCACATTTTCCCAGACATAAAAAGAAATGACATATTTACCTACCGCACCACACACACAGCAGATGAACAACAGGGTCACTGGAAGGAGGACAATGATGTTGATCCAAAGCACAACTTCCAACATCTCTGACTGACTTTCTGTGTGTTGGAGCTGCTGTGAAAGAATCTTCTACTCTCTTTTAATCCTTAAACAACAAAAACAAACAAAAACACTTTTCTGTCAAACAGCAGTTTATGTAACTGATTAACATTTTTCTCAATATTAGGAAAAATCAGAGCACCTCCCACTCAGAGTCAGAAAGTTTGTTTGTACATTATTTTGGCATTTAAAATATCTGTAGATTTGTCACTTTTCTAAAAATCCCTGATAATTTCTTATTTACAGCCACTGGCTGCATAAACCTTTCAGGGTTTATAAACTTAAACAAAATCTGTTTTACATTGACACTGATATATATATATATTATGTATATAGTGCTTATGTATATGTGTATAGTTTTTTTGCTATTTTATTTTATTTTATTCTATTCTATTTTAGTTTTAGTTTAGTTATTTGTTCTTACTCATCCTTTTCATTTTTTCTCTGTACTGAGCTGCTGTAATGCGCAAATTTCCCCGTCGTGGGATCATTAAAGTTTTATCTTACACCAACTCCAAATGTCACAATCTAAAACCAAAGTCACATTTTTTTCATAATGATTTTTCTTTTCTGTCACTGAGTATCATCTTTAATAGCAAAGCTCCACAGATTTAATGTCTCTGAATCGCAGCATATTAAAGGTCTCCTTTTGAACTCACACTTTGAAACTAAGATCATCGTCTAACCGTCGTTCATCTCATATTAAAGAATTTTTGAATATTTTCACTTTTTAACTCCCAACAATTGTTAAATTTGACCTTTTACTGCAGAAATGAAAACCATGATAAAGCTCAGTGAGTGAACATGAAGTCTAATTTAAAGTATTTTTAATGAAGCAGGATAAACTTTAGAGAAATTAGATGCACCTAATAAACTGGTAACTGATAATGTCAGCAGCTTTAGACATTATCTATATTTCATTCACCAAACTAACTTATTTCAGGAGCATCTTTGTATTAAAGATATGAACTCCTGTTACTGAGCTATCATCAGGTTTCTGTTCAGCAATCTGTGATTGTTGGGTTTCTTTCTAATATTGTAGGGCCTTTATCTTACAGTGTAAAGCACCTTGATGTGACTGTTGTTGTGAGCTGCTGATATATAAATGAAACTGAGCAGAATCAAATACAGTTAGTGCATTACAACGATCACATTTACATTCACTGCATTTACACAGAAACTCACTGCAAACACAAACGAAATGAACACAATCCCATAATACTGACTTGGCCTGATTGTTGTTGTTTCTTCATAATTATGTTTGTCTTCAAGTAGAAATAATGAGAATATTTGTCTTTACTTACCTCAGGACTGCTTTTAGCTGAACCAGTGGATCAAATCTGTGATATGATGAGTTTGTCTTGAAGGGGGAAGTTGTGGCAGCAAACTTTACAGCCCACCCCCACTGACATGTGGTCACATTCATATATTTATAGAGAATTTTTTCTTAATCTTTACAGTATCTTTGAAGGCAGAGTGACACCCCCGCCCACTTCTTCCATGTCATGTTCATAGACTGTATAAAAAGATGGCCATAGGTAACATGCTGTAACACACTGCTTTGTGAAGTCCTGTTTCTAAAACCTCGGCCTGAGCGTTCTGTCACTATCTGATCTTGTGAGGAGTAAAAAACCTGAATCTTTCTGAGAGACTGAGGACAGCGCAGTCTTACAGCTGATTTAGACTTCTGTGGTGAATCTTTGTCGAGCCTACAACATCATCTACGTACTGTGATTATATCCCAGTGTGGTCATGACATGGAACATAGAACAAATGAAATCCTGGGACTTTTTGGTTTTTTGTTTGTTTTGCTGGGGATTTATTTATTTATTTTTTGCTGGGGATTTAAACATATTTGTCCCTCAGGTTTCTCCTTCACTTTCATTTCAACAGTTTTGCCGATCTCCTTGCAGGAATTTGCTGACCTCTTGTTATATCGAGGCTTTGATTATTATTCCTCATATTGAGGTGATGATTGTTGCTCTCTCGCTGAAACATTTGAAAACTCTGGCAAAAAATTTGCCATAAATGCAAAGACGGAATCCACAGTACTGAACAGGCCGATCACACTAGCTGTGGGCTCCACTGGTGATAGGTGTAGCTACATTTTCAGGCGGGTGCACATCAGATTAGGGCATGGGATACGCTGCAGGGTTTCAGCTGGGTTTGCGGTTGTGACGTACCTGTGATGGAGGTTTATTAAAGAAGTTTAAATTCTCTGTTACAAAGCATCTAGGCTACTAACAAAAACTACCTGATGCTCACATCAGAGGCATTCTTGTTTCATTTTAAAGTTTCATTAATACCATAAAAACACTACACCTGCACAGACGGTGGACCTGCTGAGACGCTTCTATATGGTAGTGAGGTGATGGGCCTGCTTAAGATTTTAAACTACCAACTGACACATTAATGTATCTGTAAAGAGTTTACTGTGGTTATGATCACAGCAACAGACAGGTCATTGTCTCATAGAGTTTAATGCACTCTGACATCTTTATGAAACGCCCCCTGTTGACCTTTAAATTGAATGCAGGTTTCATATTGGTGTAACTTTCTATAACTGGAAAAAGTTAATCAGTCGTTTTCTTTTCAAGATGTTTTTTATTTCACCAATACAACAACAAAGAAAAGTCTAACAAAGATAAAAATCTGGTCGTGGGTTTATTGATATGTCTGATTCCAGCAGTGCAGTAAACTGAACTCTCTTCTATTACATTTTCAATCACATCGAATTTACAAGGACTTCCTTATGTGTTTGAACATTTACAGTATACAAAAATTGACCTGTACGAAACCTGTTCACATGAATGGCTGCTGTGTTTGTTCAGTCCAGTTATTAATGACACTCTGCAGAAAGAGCTGATGACACATCGTTCCTGGAATCTGCTGGAGCCATTCTCCCAGTTTGGGGGTCACTGCCCCGAGTTCCTGTTCTTGCTGTTCTTCTTTCTCAGATAAATACACTGCTCAAAAAAATAAAGGGAACACTCAAATAACACATCCTAGATCTGAATGAATGAAATATTCTCATTGAATACTTTGTTCTGTACAAAGTTGAATGTGCTGACAACAAAATCACACAAAAATCATCAATGCAAATCAAGTTTATTGACCAATGGAGGCCTGGATTTGGAGTCACACAAAATTAAAGTAGAAAAACACACTACAGGCTGATCCAACTTTGATGTAATGTCCTTAAAAAAGGTCAAAATGAGGCTCAGTATTGTGTGTGGCCTCCATGTGCCTGTATGACCTCCCTACAACGCCTAGGCATGCTCCTGATGAGGTGGCAGATGGTCTCCTGAGGGATCTCCTCCCAGACCTGGACTAAAGCACAGTCTGTGGTGCAACGTGATGTTGGTGGATGGAGCGAGACATGATGTCCCAGATGTGCTCAATCGGATTCAGGTCTGGGGAACGGGCGGGCCAGTCCATAGCTTCAGTGCCTTCATCTTGCAGGAACTGCTGACACACTCCAGCCACATGAGGTCTAGCATTGTCCTGCATTAGGAGGAACCCAGGGCCAACCGCACCAGCATATGGTCTCACAAGGGGTCTGAGGATCTCATCTCGGTACCTAATGGCAGTCATGCTACCTCTGGCGAGCACATGGAGGGCTGTGCGGTCCCACACCATTACTGACCCACTGCCAAACCGGTCATGCTGAAGGATGTTGCAGGCAGCAGATCGCTCGCCACGGCATCTCCAGACTCTGTCACGTCTGTCACATGTGCTCAGTGTGAACCTGCTTTCATCTGTGAAGAGCACAGGCGAATTTGCCAATCCTGGTGTTCTCTGGCAAATGCCAAGCGTCCTGCATGGTGTTGGGCTGTGAGCACAACCCCCATCTGTGGACGTCGGGCCCTCATACCATCCTCATGGAGTCGGTTTCTAACATTTGTGGCCTGCTGGAGGTCATTTTGCAGGGCTCTGGCAGTGCTCCTCCTGTTCCTCCTTGCACAAAGGCTGAGGTAGCGGTCCTGCTGCTGGGTTGTTGCCCTCCTACGGCCTCCTCCACGTCTCCTGGTGTACTGGCCTGTCTCCTGGTAGCACCTCCAGCCTCTGGACACTACGCTGACAGACACAGCAAACCTTCTTGCCACAGCTCGCATTGATGTGCCATCCTGGATGAGCTGCACTGCCTGAGCCACTTGTGTGGGTTGTAGAGTCCGTCTCATACTACCACGAGTGTGAAAGCACCACCAACATTCAAAAGTGACCAAAACATCAGCCAGAAAGCATAGGTAATGAGAAGTGGTCTGTGGTCCCCACCTGCAGAACCACTCCTTTATTGAGTGTGTCTTGCTAATTGCCAATAATTTCCACCTGTTGTCTATTCCATTTGCAGAACAGCATATGAAATTGATTGTCAATCAGTGTTGCTTCCTAAGTGGACAGTTTGATTTCACAGAAGTTTGATTTACTTGGAGTTATATTGTGTTGTTTAAGTGTTCCCTTATTTTTTTGAGCAGTGTATATCCGAGAAAGAAGAACAGCAAGAAATTCTTGAACCATTAGCTCTCTTATTATCCCACTTGTCATCAGCCACACTGATGATGTGCTGCTACACCTGCTGAGCACAGACAGGCCAGCAGCCTCTCGATGCTCCCTTTCCCAATGAAAAGAAACAAAAATAAGTCCACAAAAGGACTGAGCAGAAATAAGATCAAAATGAGATAGAGGTGAATATCTACAATATGACAGATAATTCTGGGAAAGATTGTTAGAAAGTAGTTAAAGAACAACAGAATCAAAGTTCCTAGAGTTCTCCGTTTTTCCTCAGTGGGCACTGAGGTGGCAGCAGGCAGAGCTCTGAAGGTCTGAGCTAAGCAGAAGATGAACAGAGAGCCAGGGAGGGTGGCATAAATAATTAAACATACAAATTTATGGAAGACTACGGCAAGAGGTACACTGACAATAAAAGAGCCCCAGACCAGAACACAGACCAGCATAGAACTCTTAATTTCTCTGAGGCAGTCCAGCAGTGGGCAGGTGATGGAAAAATACCTGCAACACAAGAGACACACAAATTCTGATCCTCACAATACACCAGTGTTAATTTTGACAGCAAATTTTGATTTAGTTTTAGTCATAATTTAGTCAGCTGAATAGTTTTAGTTTTAGTCGACGAAATTATGGTAAGAATATAGTCGACTAAATCTACAGTCGATTTAGTCGACTAAAATATAAAGGGTATAAAATGTAAATGCTTTTTCTTCAGTTCCCTTGAATTAGTCATTATACACACTTACACAAAATTAAACATTTTTTAAAAGTTATGGAATATTATTAATAATATCAACATCAGTGTTTCACCTGCTTCCCACACACCTGCTCATTAACACCACCTTACTGAGATAATCCGAGCGTTTTACAGCAGGACCCTCTGAAAGGTACAGGGCAGTGTTCAGGACTAAGATTATAAAGGCTAATCCACCGCGGTGTGGAGATTTTCTCTAAACACAAACTGGGAAAAACACTTTACCCTGCATGACATTAAAATGCTGACCTTTGCATGGAGATCTGGGTGACTGGTTTGCAGATGTTGTTTAAGATTTGTCGTGTTTTTACCCGAGATAGTCGCCCCACATGGTTTACACATCGTTTTGTTTGTCACAGCATCAAAGGACAAATGTGTCCATACATTGGCTCTTCTCTTTCTCCCTGCTGACATTGTTTACATAACTTAGTTCTATCGGAAGTAACGACCAATCACAGGCTAGTTTGTCCTTCCGGGGTTTAGAGCAAATTTGTGCATCTGTGCGTTTGATTGGATGTTTTCCTAACTTGTACCACCCTGTACCAAAATTAAATCAGTTCTGATTGGATGTCTCGTTATGTTCACGAAAAAAAGGGTTGTTGACGAAAACTATGACGAAAATATTTCGTCAACAAAATTAACACTGCAATACACAATAGTAAATGGACTAGCTCTTTCTACTCAGTCAGAGCACTCAAAGCGCTTACACAACATGTTTACATTTACCCATGCACTCACATTCATACAAGCACTTCCATGTTTATACTAAGCTAAGTGCTTTTAATTAACTAGCATTCACACACATTCATACTCCGACAGGATGGTCGGAGAGCAACTTGGGGTTAAGTATCTTGCCCAAGAATACATTGGCATGTAGCAGTCAGGAATCGAACCGCTGACCTTCCGATCAGTAGGTGACCTGCTCTACCTACTGAGCTACAGCCACCTTCTTATTGTAAGTATGCTTCACAATACAACATAATGTTCAGAGCATTGCAAATACACACACTGAAACACAGATGCATACCTTTCAAAACCATAGTTATTTATACAGGTAGTCCCACAGAGACTCAGTGTCTCATTTGTAAGAGAGACCTGTTTCCAAAACATAGTAAATATTTCAACAATATAATAAAAACAATAAATAGTGAATAAAATGCCAAATTTTCACATTGCCAACAAGACTAAAGCTGTGACTATGACTCTTCAACTGTAAACATCGGTGAACAGACCCACTGTCAGGCACGCTGCTTGGAGCTTTGTGTCTCCATCTACTGGCCAAAGGAGTGAAGTGAAATAAAGCTGCTGTGGTCTGACGTGTTTTCCTGGTGCAGCACAGCGGCATTAATAACAGCAAAAATTCAGTCCACGATCATTTTATGTTGAGTGATAACAGGACTAACATTTTTCATCTACATAAAACAAACAAAAAAGGGTCACATTTCCACCTGCACATCTTCCACCAGCTCACACTTCAACCAACAATCAGACTAAGTGTGGCAACCACCCTTCAGTCTTCACAGTTGTTTAGTTTCATTACTAAGTTTTGGGACAGTTGTTTTCTAATATGTGTAGTAAATAATTATTTATAATTTTAACTTTTTGTGTCACCCCTAAGCTCCAAAAACTGGTTTATTGAAGGAAACCTTTGCAAAGGGATCAATACAGCATGAACGGTCTTTCCAAAAGCGTTGATAAAGAAACAAAATAACAACTTCTCCTTTATACTCATAATTTGGATACAATCTTTTTCTGTTCAGCAGAACAGTTTCTCACAGACATGTAGGCACCAGCCTGATAATGAAGACACAAACTGCATTATGACCTTGACCACAGCTTACAGACGGTTGTGTCTACATCTTCCCACACTCAGTCTTTGTACAAGAAAGTTACAGTTACACACCAACAGTACACAGAGGACAGATGAGCTGAAACATAACTTTTCCATTACACTTGCAGAAGAATGTGAGACGTTAATCTTGGTGTGTAACTTATGCTGAATACATAACCTGGCTGGGAGCAGGTGATGCTCAGAGTTTCAGTTTAAAATCATCTGGAAGAGCCGTGTTTATGTTTTCTAAGTGCAATTTATTAAGCCTTACTATAGTAAAATCACAACTGAGGCCCAATTACAGCAGTGCAAACTGTCTCATTGTCAGTATAATTTGCATATATTCGTTCAGTGATGCAGAAAATGTATAAATGATTTATTTTTATTTATATACACGTGTAGGTGTGTATAAAGTATGGTGTTTGCTTATCTCACTCTAACTCCTCGTCTCTGCCATCGTGTGTTTTCGCTCTCCTTTTGTCTCTGACTACATGAATCCACCTCTCTGTGCTAACATCAGTCACATCTGTGTTGCTGCTGTTCTCCATGCTGCAGCAGCACACACAGGCCAGCAGTCTGTCAATGGGCCCTTTACACTTGAAAGCAAACAATATCAAGTCTAAAAAAGAACTGAGGAGAAAAATGATCAAAATGATAAGATCAATGTCTGCGACGGGGCGGCGTGGACGCAAGTTGAGAGTTAATAGAACAACTGCAGTTAGGTTATCAGCGAGTAGTTAAACAGCAGCAGAATCAAAGTTCCCACAGTTCTTCGTTTTTCCTCAGTATGAACTGAGGTGGCAGCAGGCAGAGCTCTGAGGGTCCCGGCTACACAGAAGATGAACTGGGGGGCAGGGAGGGCGGCATAAATAATTAAGCATAAAAGTTTGTCTAAGACTATGGCAAGAGCAACACTGATAACACAAAAGGACCAGACCAGAACACAGACCAGCACAGAACCCTGAGTTTGTCTGAGGCAGTCCAGCTGTGGGCAGGTGATGAAAAAATACCTGCAACACAAAACAGACAGACAGCACAGCGCATGTAGATTTCTGACCATAAGGATTCTTCACAGTTCAGAGACATGCAGGTACAGACAGGTAGACAGGCAGGTACCTTTCCAGAACAATGCTCATCTTGAAGTAGAGATTGGCCATCGCACCACAGCAGTAAATGATACACCAGGTATCATAATTGAGTACTGCCCACCAAAAGATCATTATGCAGAGCTGGATCAGATTGGAGATGAGGAGGTTTTTGTAATAGATGACAGGGCCCTGGTCCCTTTGCTCCTGCAGGAAATATTCATTAAAGTCATATTAATGCAGTAATAAACATGACAGACAACTTGCAATACCCCTGCCACTTTTCAACAGCTAATGTGGAAGGTGTTGTCTGTTATGGAAAATAGAAAGGCATATCTTGATGATAGTCTATTCCACTCACTGGAAATCTCATTGGGAGACCTTGTATCAAGTGTTTCTGTGCTTCTGTCTCTGACCCTGAACCTGGAAAAATGTGTTTGTGTAGCACTTTTTTAGACTTCTCAGTCACTCACATCTGCACCTCTGGCTAATTTAGAACATCCAGTTATGCATGTCAACCCAGCCCATGGAGACCAGAGGAGAACCCACAACCTTCTAGCTGTGAGGTGACGGTGCTAAACTGTCACTACTGTGGCGCAAACAAAACAGACGCTAATGTTTTTCATTGAACTTCATTAAGCAGTAAAACTGTGAAATAAAAAAAACAATTACATACAAGTTGGGATGCTGCATCAAAATAAATAAAACAGAATGCAATGATTTGCAAATCTCCTAAACCCATATTCTATCCACTGAAAACATCTTATATGTTTGAACTGAGTGTATGTAACATTTGAAGAAAAAAAAAAGGAAAATGAGGTCATATTTTTCTGTTACACAGTGTCCCAACCTGTTTGGAGCTGGGGTTATGCACACCTTTGAACTGTTTACATATATTTACCTTCTTAGTTTTAAAAGTTACCAAGTTTACTAATTTTCCTCACAGTGTACTGTGGACAGTAAAATCTGTTCTATGATCACTGAACCCTCCGTGTTTATTTTATTGTTTCTTCCATCCATTTTCTGAACTGCTTATATAGTTCAAGGTCACAGAGCGGCTGGATCCTATCCCAGCTGTCATTGGGCCAAAGGTGGGGTCATCCTGGGCAGATCGCCAGTTTTTTTTTTTTTGTTTGTTTTCCTTTAATTAATTAATTAATTTTTGCTAAGTCTTTAAATTGTACAGATAGACACAGACATAAAAAGACATAAATACAAATTTATTATTTACGTACCGCACAACACACACAGCAGATGAACAGTACGGTCAGTGGAAGGAAGATGCAGATGTCCATCCACAAAACCACTTCGGGGGCTTCCCACATCTCCAGATGAAGTTCAGTGAGTGTGGTGGAGTGTCTGGAAACAATCGTCTACTCTCTTTTCATCTAAAAAATAAATGTGTGAGTGATGGAAAAGATAAATATTGCTCTCAACACTGAACTGGGAAGCACCCATTGAAGCCCTGTGAGTACCTCTCATTTGAAACCCTCGGCATATTTTAAAGGCATTAAAACAATGATCCCGTGACACTAAGCTTAATGTAACTGAACCTTTATGAAGGCAGAATTTACTTTGGAGCTATTTTATTAGATTGTAGTAGAAAAATGTGTCTAATAAACTGTTGGTAACTATACACAGTACCTTTATCCCACTCACCAGGATCAAACAGCTAACTTATTTATCTTTGTAGTAAAGATATGAAAACAAATTACTGATTTGTCATCAGTCATCACAGTTAGTGTATTACCAAAACACACATTTACATTTACACATTTGTACAGAAGCTCACTGCAAAGACAAAAAGATAAATGAATGTAATTTCACGACGAGCACAATGATGAAACAGTTTCTTCATAACTCTGCTTCTCTTCAAATACCAATAATGTGAATAATAGTAAACGCTGTCTTCACTTACCGCAGGACTGCTTCAAGCTGAACCAGCGGGTAAAATCTGTGACAGGAGTTTGTGTTGAACGGAGAAGTTGTGGCAGCAAATTTTACACCCCACCCCCACTGACAGGAGCTCACACTCACAGTGCAGAGCAGGCAGCTGATGTTCAGCATAAAGTTTTTACTTTCAAGATGTAGCTCACCTTTAACTTTACAGTCCAGTAATTACAGTCTGTTCACTGGTGCTGTGACCTGAACCAGCAAAGTGGATAAATGATATTAAAAATAATATAAAGTAAAAAATACCTGACAGAAAATCTTTTGGTCTATGATGTTTATGATTTTTGATATTTTTTTATATTTAAAATGTCAACATGTTAATATCTACATAAAAAAAAAACCCTGCATTAAACCATTCATTTTACTGCCACCATTTCTCATAAATTATGATCCCATGTACTTTCGTACCAGAAAAAATTAGTGGTTGGTATCTCCTGTGATACAGTTACAGAGACGTTACTGAGAGGTGAACAGGACATGATAAAAACCAGCAGTTTAATCACATTTTGCTGTATATATATATATATATATATATATATATATATATATATATTTATATATATATATATATATATATATATATATATATAGTTTTGTTAACCCTTCTAAGTATGTTAATATACACACCATCATTTCATAAATACAGAAACCCTAAAAACAACAAAGATAATGATGCACTGCACAGCAGCAAGAGCATAGTTATTGTTTGTACCTTTATTAAATCCTTAGTTAAAAAATAAAGAAAAATTAAAGAAAAAATACACATGAAGGTCAGCTTTAGATGGTTAACATATTATAATGTCTCACAGCAACAGTGAGGAATAAATAAATATTCCTTGCAGGAATTTAAGACTCTTCTATTAAGTCTTCTGGCACTGTGAACATGATTACATTCTCTCCCTTGTGTACTTGAATGTTGGTACAAAATTCACTCTTTTCCATATGAATGCCTGCTGTTTGTTTGGTCCAGTGATTAAAAACCCTTCAGAAATATGAGATGATGACATTAAGTCTACGATGCTGTAGCTGCACTGAGCCTGTGGTGAAGTAGTTCAGCTAGCCAGAACAACCTCAGGGCATCTATGGCCACATATTATATTACAATATTATAATATTATAAGTCCATTATAAGTAATACATAATAGTGTACTATAACTCCATAGATCAGAGGAAATGAAAATATTATTATGAAGTTCACAAATATAATTCATAAAAATGTGTCACACTGAAACGGTCCCATACAAAATAACTGAAAGAGATCATAAAAATTCAAATTAAAATTTACAACAAAGTTCAGTTTATTATTTGTACATAGAAACAAGGAATATATATGTGGCAAACATAATTACAGGCAAGAAAAACTAAACAATTAAACTAAAATGACATGATTGTAAAAACCTCTAAATCTCTAAAAAAAGTCTAAAATCAGACAGATGACTGTAAATGAGAAACCAATACTGGAGTCAAAGAATTAAGAAGAAGAAACAGCCTTTATTGTCCCACAGAGGGGAAATTTGGGATAAATTAAGATAATTAAGAAGAAGAAATATGGAGAAAAAATGTAAATAATAATAATGGTGTAATATGAGATGTGTTCAGAGGTGATTATAAAATAATTATAAAATTACTGTAAAATTTAGAGTCAGAGCTACTTCAGCTGAGATCAGTGCTGTTGAGATTCTATATGATGAATGATTTTACATGATGAATGATGAGCGTTTGCAAAGGGTGTGTTTGTTTGGGTGTGTTTGTGTCTGTTTGCTTATTTCCTCAGAATCTCTTACAGACTTTGCTTCCTGTTTTCTCTCTCCATTTGACTGTGACTGCAGCAGCAGCCCTCTGCTCTGTGCTACCATCACTCACAGTGATGATCAGCTGCTTAATCTGATACAGTGGTGTCCGTACTGCAGCTGCACAGACACCTCAGCACCTTGTCTATGCAGCCTTTCTGCATGAAAAGAAACAGAATCAAGTCCACAAAAGGACAAAGCAGGAACAAGACTGAAATTAAAATGACATAATAGTACAACAATCTGTATATATATTCATTAACAAACAGGCAGATGATTGTGGGAATGATTATTAGAAAGTAGTTAACAAACAACACAATCAAAGTTCCTAGAGTTCTCCACTTTTCCTCAGTGGGCACTGAGGTGGCAGCAGGCAGAGCTGTGAAGGTCCGAGCTAAGCAGAAGATGAACAGAGGACCAGGGAGGGTGACATAAATAATTAAACGTACAAATTCATTTAAGACTATAGCAAGAGGGACGCTGATAATACACAAAGCCCAGACCAGAACGCAGACCAGCACAGAACTCTTAGTTTGTCTGAGGCAGTCCAGCAGTGGGCAGGCGATGAAAAAATATCTGTGAAATAAGAGACATGTAAGGATGCTTCACAGTACAATATTATGTTTAGAGGCTTGCAAATACACACTGAGCGACAGGTAGGTACCTTTCCAGAGCAATGCACATCTTGAAGTAAAGAGTGGCCATCATACACGAGACGTAAATAACAATAAAGATGCTGCTTTCCACTCGTGTGACCCAAAGAGTCATTATGCAGATCTGGATTAGATTGGAGATGAGGAGGTTTGTGTAGTAGATGATGGGGACCTGGCTCCTTCGCGTCTGCAGGAAATGCATGTTAAATTTAAATTACTGCAGTAATAAACAGGAAGTATATTATTGGTTTAGATTTCATTTGGGCATGGATTTACCTAAAGCAAAATTAGGAACAAGTATGTACAGTAACGGTCATTTTTAGCATGTAATTTCTGATCTGCTGCAAAACTAATGTGTAAAAAATGTGAACTTCACTCAGGCAGATCCAGTTGTGTTGAAAAAAGAAAAAATGCATCACATGGATGGCTGGTTGTGCTATTGACATACAAATTAAACACACATACACACACACACACACACACACACACACAGACACACACACACACACACACACACACACACACACACACACACACACACACACAGGTGCTGGTCATAAAATTAGAATATCATGAAAAAGTTGATTTATTTCAGTAATTCCATTTAAAAAGTGAAACTTGTATATTATATTCATTCATTACACACAGACTGATATATTTCAAATGTTTGTTTCTTTTAATTTTGATGATTATAACTGAAAACTAATAAAAAACCCAAATTCAATATCTCAGAAAATTAGAATATTGTGAAAAGGTTCAATATTGCAGACACCTGGTGCCACACTCTAATCAGCTAATTAACTCCAAACACCTGCAAAGGCCTTTAAATGGTCTCTCAGTCTAGTTCTGTAGGCTACACAATCATGGGGTAGACTGCTGACTTGACAGTTGTCCAAAAGACGACCTTTGACACCTCGCACAAGGAGGGCAAGACACCAAAGGTCATTGCTAAAGAGGCTGCTGTTCACAGAGCTCTGTGTCCAAGCACATTAATAAAGAGGAGAAGGGAAGGAAAAGATATGGTAGAAAAAAGTGTACAACAACAGGGATAACTGCACCCTGGAGAGGATTGTGGAACAAAGCCATTCAAAAATGTGGGGGAGATTCACAGAGAGTGGGCTGCAGCTGGAGTCAGTGCTTCAAGAACCACCACGCACAGACGTATGCAGACATGGTTTCAGCTGTTGCAGTCCTCGTGTCGGGCCACTCTTGAACCAGAGACGGCGTCAGAAGCGTCTCGCCTGGACTAAAGACAAAAAGGACTGGACTGCTGCTGAGTGCTCCAAAGTTATGTTCTCTGATCAAAGTCAATGTTGCATTTCCTTTGGAAATCAAGGTCCCAGAGTCTGGAGGAAGAGAGGAGAGGCACAGAATCCACGCTGGCTGAGGTCCAGTGTAAAGTTTCCACAATCAGTGATGGTTTGGGGTGCCATGTCATCTGCTGGGGTTGATCCACTGTGTTTTCTGAGGTCAAAGGTCAATGCAGCTGTCTACCAGGAAATGCTAGAGCACTTCATGCTTCCTGCTGCTGACCAACTTTATGGAGATGCAGATTTCATTTTCCAACAGGACTTGGCACCTGCACACAGTGCCAAAGCTACCAGTACCTGCTTTAAGGACCATGGTATCCCTGTTCTTCATTGGCCAGCAA
Source organism: Archocentrus centrarchus (assembly GCF_007364275.1). Taxonomy (NCBI): domain Eukaryota; kingdom Metazoa; phylum Chordata; class Actinopteri; order Cichliformes; family Cichlidae; genus Archocentrus; species Archocentrus centrarchus. The sequence continues at coordinate 3,098,633 of NC_044360.1, read as the reverse complement.
ACTCGCCTGACCTTTAACCCCATAGAAAATATTTGGGCTATTGTGAAGAGGAAGATGTGATATGCCAGACCCAACAATTCAGAAGAGCTGAAGGCCACTATCAGAGCAACCTGGGCTCTCATAACACCTGAGCAGTGCCACAGGCTGATCGACTCCATGCCACGCCGCATTACTGCAGTAATCCAGGCAAAAGGAGCCCCGACTAAGTACTGAGTGCTGTACATGCTCATACTTTTCATGTTCATACTTTTCATGTTCATACTTTTCAGTTGGCCAACATTTCTAAAAATCCTTTTTTTGTATTGGTTTTAAGTAATATTCTAATTTTCTGAGATACTGAATTTGGGGTTTTCATTAGTTTTCAGTTATAATCAGTTATAATCTCAGCTATACAAGTTTCACTTTTTGAATAAAAATACTGACATAAATCAACTTTTTCATGATTTTCTAATTTTATGACCAGCACCTGTGTGTGTGTGTGTGTGTGTGTGTGTGTGTGTGTGTGTGTGTGTGTGTGTGTTTTCACAACTGGATCTGCCAGAGTGAAGTTCACATTTTTTACACATGCAGCAGATCAGAGATTACATGCTAAAAATGTTACTGTACATACTTGTTCCTAATTTTGCGTTAAGTAACATCTTTTAAATTATTCAGTAAGCTTCATTAAGTAATTATGAATTTATGTGTCAGCTAATGAATTAATTGTAATGAATTCAAATCATTCCAACCCTACTAGTGTGTTTTTTCTTTTTACTAAATATTCAAACCATTCACATACTCAAAATTTACATTTACAAAAAATATGTAAATTTATTATTTACTTACCACACAAAACAGACAATAGATGATCAGTATGGTCAAAGGAAGGCAGACACACATGTTGATCCACATCATCATTTCAAGGACACGCCGCACCTCTAGATTATATAATGTGAGGAGGTTTGTGGCTATGGATCCAGGCCATGTTCCTGTGTAAAACACTTTACGTGGTATAGCAGGTGGTGGAAAAAGCAGAAAATTATTATTGTTATTATGTAGACATGAAATTGTGGATGAAATTAGTAAAGAAGAAGCAAGTTCTGCTGAACTGAAAAAAAAAAAAAAAAAAAAAAACCATGAAAGAGCCTGAACCGTGCATTTATGCACAGTTCTAAATAACAGTAGGCACAGAACAATAAGGGCAGTGGGGATATATCATACAATGCAATTTAAAACCAGTTCGATAGCACTTATCTGAAACTCAACTGATTTCACTCAGATTATTTTGGTTGTATAACAGTCTAAAAATCTGATTAACACTTTTCGGTTAAAATTAATGTCATTAATCAACACACTGACTTTAATGTGAGGTAAAATCTATCCCTTATTACTGGAGTTAATATATTTACATGCCACAACTAAAAGTGATTCATAAATTCCTCATAAAATGTTCCCATAAAATAAAGTAAAATAAAATAAAATCTTCCCACGCACCAAAAATAGTAAAAAGAAAAATACCTACCTGTAGCTTTTATTTCTGTAATCTCATGAAGGCAGGCTTTACTCTGGATATGTTTTATTAGACTCTATTAGCTATGCGTACCTAATGAACTGGATGGATAATATATGCAACTATTTTCTTATTTTGCATTCACCAGGATCACCTATTGTATTTTACTTTATAGAAAGATGTGAAAACATTATTGATCTGTCATCAGGTTTCTATTAAATGATTTGAGCAAAATAATACATGCATTTACATCCACTACATTTATACAGAAGCTCAGTGCAAGCACAAAAGAAAAGAAGGTATAATCGTGAGTTCAGCAGCCTGCCTGAAAGTAGTGACGTCTTTTAATTATGAGCTAGTTTTCCTCATAATTATGCTACTCTTTAAATAACTTGTGAGTGTAAAGATCGGCCTTACTTGTTTCAGGACGGCTTCCAGCTGAAACACTGAACAAATACGGTGATATGGTGATTTTGTGTTGAACCGGGAAGTTGTGGCAGGAAACTTGATAAACTCCACCCTGCTGTTCACACTCACTGCAGCACAAACATGAAGCCAGCGACGGTCAGGACACATTTGAACTCAAATGTCCAAGCTGCATCCCTCCAGTTCTGCTGCTTATGTTACTTTGATTCATAGTCATACAAACAAACATTTTAAACTTTAAAATTATTTTCTTTACATTATACATTATAAAAAATTATTTTCTGATTGAGAGGTCGATGGTGACCTCTCTGAAACCATCAGGCTGCAGGTGACCCTCACATGTTTTTCTGTGTGTAAAATTCTGCGTGCTTTCTGTCAAACTTCTGGAAGGATCTGAAAGATGTGGTCAACATTTCTGAGAGATGTGTATTTAACGCAAACCTTCCCCAGCACTGCTGTTACCTAAAGCTAAAAATAAACTTTGTGGCAGAAAACAGTTTTGTCCATGATGTCTATTATTTGTGGGGGTTTTTAATCAATGGAGTTGGCATTTTACAGTATTGTGCAAAAGTCTTGACCACTTTTTATGTGTTGTCTGCTCAGAAAATGGGGAAAAGGTGCTGTGATTTATTGCACATGTGCAAAACATACATGGAAAAATAGTATATAAGCCAAAACAGTTTGTACAATAAGCTTGAAAGTCAATATTTGGTCTGACCACATTTACTCTTCATCACAGCTGTAGCTCTCTTAGGCAAGTTTTTTTTTTGTAATTTCTTCAAGTTGTCCTCAGGAATAGTTCTCCAGGCTTCTTGAAGGACATTCAAAGCTCCTCTTTTGATGTTGGCTTCATACATACTGACGAATATTTCAGCCAAAGGTTTTCAGTTTAGATTCATCACTCCATCAGACCTGTTGCAACTGAGTTTCAGTTGAGTTCTTGTATAATTTAGCGTAGCCCAGCCTTTTCTCCCTGTTTCCCTTCCTTAAGAATGGCTTCTTTACAGCCGTCCTTCCCCTGAGACCATTTCTGACGAGGCTTCAGGAAACAGTAGATGAAGGGCCAGATGCATCTCTGAGGACAGACTGTCCTTTTTTACAGAAATACTCAATAGAGCAACACTTGTGAATCAATCCACAACTGGAAATAATCCCAGACAAATGCACTATACACACATTTGGCTCACCTGTCCTAAAAAAAAAAAAACTGCAGTTTGCAGTTTGAAACCATGTTTGTGACTTTATGAGCTCCTTACAGAAATAATCTTCCTGTTTCCACCACATTTAAACCCACAAACAGATGAGATCAGAGGAGCTGAAGAAGCAGCAATTTTTAAAGATTTCTATCTTCAGTAAGAACCAGCTGCTTCAGAGACATAAACCAGAGACAGTCTGTGTTTGTTTAGGGTTTAAATGTAGACTCACTGGCAATATTTCCCCCTTTTACACATGCACAATGCATGAGTAATATAGCATCATAATGTCTGGACTGTCAGTGCAATACGTTGTTGTTAAAGACAGCATCTTGTCAATTCGATCTAAGGACATCCTCCTGTTAAAAAACAGGAAACCAGACTGCTGCCTGCAGCTGAAAGTGTTTAGAAAGGGTGGGGGCAGAAATTGATGCACAAAGATGACGTGTCCAATAGGCCCCTGACTCACAATAAATGGAAGCTTTCATTTTGTATTTTTTGTTCAAACTTTTTATCAAAAGTCACTTTACAAAGAGAATTCTTACTGTTTTATAGAATATAACGTCTAAAAGCTTAAGCCATCATTGTCCTTTATTTTTAGACTCAAACACTTCTCCAAACGGTCACCTAAAGTGCAAAAAAATATTTTGTTATGTTTTGCATATTTTAGTACATTTTCCTTTTCCCTCTTTTGATTTCATGACCCACACTGCTTTGCTGATCCAGTGGCCACTCCTGGTGGTTATCTCCACTGGATGACAACTGAGACACCGTCTGGTTAATTAGCTGGCAGGGAGGCGGCTGGAAGACGGCTGGTGGAAAAAGTTTCAGTTTGATAAAAATACATCACAAACTTGAACCTTGAGGTGACTGTTTATTGTGATTTGGTGCTATATAAATACATTTGAATTGAACTTTGTATTTCCTCAGAAAAACAAAATAGAAACCTTACTGAATTATATCTACTACCACATTTGTGTGTGTGTGTTTTTTTTTTTACTAGTTTTAATGTACTTGAATCTCAAAAATTTCTCATAGCATATTTTGTTGCTTGTTTTTTCTAAATACTTTCACTTGAGTTCAAATGTTTTGCTAATATTAAACTTAATACTTGCTGAAAAGCATCCATTTAATATTAGAAACCAATATAAAGAGTATACCATCTCCAGGTGGCTGCATCTGGTCAAAGTCCATGCAGTGTGCAGTTCAGTTTGGCTATCAAAGTCACATGACCTCACAGGTTACAGAGTCCAGTGGGCTAAATTAGAAATAAACCAGAGAAATATGATATAATAAACATCTGCGAAGTTATTGCCAAGAAGGTTCAAGCTGTGCACTCTTTGCTGTGACCCTTCAATTCTAAACACTGTGTAGTCACATAATCACATAAAACCACCATTCAATTTACTGCTCTATGCTGCAGTCTTGTGGCTGAATATTTTAGTCAGTACAAGCAGTGATGACAGTAATGAGTTAATTAGTAACGCGTTACTCTAATCTGACTACTTTTTTCTTGGTAATGAGTAATCTAACGCGTTACTATTTGCAGTCCAGTAATCAGGTTAAAGTCATTTTTATGTTGAGGCAGCCGGTGTTGTGCCAATAGATGATCGTCTGCCATAACGCGATTTTCGGTATGTGCCAGAAAGTGATTGCCTGTATTCAAACAGCTGTAAATTACTTGTAATCTGTGGAAGGTGTGTCAAACATATCTCTCATGAATGATATCAGGTCATTTTGAGCGAGAAACAGCATTTCTATCACAAGGTAGACGCTGCAGTCAGTTTTTGGCAAAGTGACTTTTACATGTATATGTTCGGGGGTTTTTTTGTTTTTGATCAAGGTAAAAACTGTCATTGACATTAAAAATGTCTTTTAAAACAGAACTCTGGCTCAGAAGGCTGCAGAAATCACAAAAAATATAACATCACAGATCTATAAAGATATTTGAAGTGGCAAAAAAGCACTGGATTGATTATAATGTAGGTACAATAACACAGACTCCTAAAGATTGTTGAAAAACAGGTTATTTCTTCATTTTATATATAAGCCCTTCATAAATCATGTTGACTGCACTCTATTTACTAATATAAGCAAAGACATTAACATAAATGCACAAAGAAACATCGGAACCACTTTATGGCAGTCGATCACCGGCCTGACCTGACCTCCAAATTAAAACCATGGGTCACAAGTGTTTATTGATGATGATTTATTGGCTCGTTCATTGCAGGAATGTATGTGGGAATGCAACATGTGCAATATATGTTCTATTGTTTTTTTTTGTTTTTTTTTTGGGGGGGGGGGGGGGGTAATTATGCACTTTTAAAATGACTTTTATTGTCATACTGTATTATTGTGGTAGCAGCTTGTTTTTGTACGATGTCCAAGACAAATTTCCCTGTGGGGACAATAAAGTATATTTGATTTGATTTGATTTGATGTGACTGCTGATAGAAGTAGCAGGATGAATTCTGAAGTGTAAGGGCTATGCTCTTTGCACAGGCTCAGCAAATACTGCAAAACTGATCAGTGTTTCACAATGAGAATGGATGAAGAACCAAAGCATACTGCAAAGCGGTATACAGTAAACAGTACAGCAATGTCATGGTCCGGGGCCCCTTTGACCCTGTGTGTGTTTGTTTTGGCTTTATTTTGTCTGTTTTGGGGTTTTTCTTTTCTTGTGGGGTTTGGTCATGTTTTGATTTCCTTGTGTTTCCCAGTGTTCAGTGTCAGGTCTGCGTCTCTGTTCCCTTAAGTCACTTCCTGTTTTATTCTGACAGTCTCATGTTCCCTGTGCTTTGCATTTAGTTTTGCTTCCCGTGTTTCATTAGGTTCATTTAGTTCACCTGTTGTTCCCTGTTGTTTTCACTTGCCCTAATTATCTTGTGTGTATTTAAGCCCTCAGTTTTCTTCTGTTCTTTGTTGCATTGTTGTCAGTGTCTCTCTCAGTTTTTTCCACAGTTTAGTTTTGTTTTTCTATTTTCTCCCAGGCTTTGTGTTTATTTCTGCCATGGTTGAGATTTTGTGTTTTTAAAATATCTAAGTCACCTGCACATAAAGCAGTTTTAAGTTCAGTCCTGTCTTCCACGTCCACCCAGCACACAGCCCCGTCTGTGACAAGTAAACAATTATTTTTGCACTTTACTGTGTATAAAAGCAGTTTAAAGTCTGCACTTCAATCACATAATGATTGATTTCAAATCCACTGTGGTGGTGTGCAGAGGCAACAATGCAAACATTTTGTCTGTGTCCAACAAATGATCAACGTAACCAAACTACTATGTCACAATGTTATCAGTAATACATAATACTGTGTCATAGTACATAAACAAAATAAATATAGATATGCTGAGGCCAACATGATTACAACCAAGAAAAAAGTAAACTACAGAAATGTAAATAAAAACTATTAAAAGAAAGTAAAGACTTGTTTGGATGATGTCCTATTGCAACATTATTTGTAGCCGATGCGATTTGCTCAGTATTTCTGAATCCCGCGAATCATTTACTCTCTCTGTGCTCCCATCATTCACATTGATGATTAGCTGCTGACATCTGCAGCAGCACAGAAACACCACCAGCTTGTTAAAGGGCCCTTTCACCATAAAACACAACCAGGTCCAGATAAGGACTAAGCAAAAACCAGATCAGAATGATGGAAAATTGGAAAAATCATCAGAAAGTAATTAAGGAACAACAGTTCTTTCCTTTTCATCAGTGGGAACTGAGGTGGTACACGGGTCGGGAGGAGGGAATAAATAATGATGTGTGAAAATTAATATCACAAGACTATGGTAAGAGTGGCACTGACAATACAAAAGGCCCAGACCAGAACAGAGAGCAACAGAGAAGCCTTAGTTTGTCTGATCCAGTCCAGCAGTGCACTGGTGATGAAAAAATGCCTGCAACACAAGACAGACAAATATTATGATTATCACAGTACAGAATGATATATTTCTGACTGTAAAGCTGCTTCACGGTGTAATATAATGTTCAAACAGTATGGGAGACTTGGGACATAACCTAAGTAGAAAATGTGTTTGTGTGGAACCCTGTCTAACAACAACACAAACACATTTTGCTTGTTGGAATCTGCACACAACATGACCGCTGCATGTAGGGGAGATGCAGGCATGTGAGGCCTCCCTAACAGAGCTAGTCCTGGTTTCCATCGTGGTGCCTCCGTCTCCAACCGCCATGAGGCTTGTTTGTCCAGTCTGTTACCTCTATCTTGTTGAACTGTGTGGGACCTGTATGGGATAACTGATGGGGCTGAAGAATATAACATGACACTCTCAGACTTTGTATAAGACAGATCTGCCTTGTTTGTCTCTTTGACTTCCTCATTGCACGGCTGCGTTCAATGAGGAATTCCTTCCTGCAAGAATACATTTTCAAAAGACGACTCCAGCAGTAGATTTCTTTTATTAAATACACTAAAATTTCTACAACAGGTGTTAGCCCATGAAACATTTTTGAGGATGTTAAGTAAACTTCCTTGCCGTCACTGTATTTTGGGTTATGGAAGTATTTTCTAGTGCTACTTGAGTCATAAGCATGTCATAATTCATCTTTAAGCCAGATGTCACTATCACACCTGTTTTTTCTATTCTAGTTGTAGGTTTCCACAGTGGAGTTTGGCTTGAAACTCTCAATAATCCCCTTGTTATCATCCACATCAATAAAAACAAGAAATCCACAAACCATTTAGTGCATTAAGCGTCCATCATATTCAAAGCACATAAACAACTGAAGAAGGTCAAAAAACCACGTCTCCACTCTCTGCACTTCATTTTCTTATTTTATGTATGTACAATATTTATTTAATAACAGTTTTTTTTATCCAGAGTTTTTCCATAAACCAAATTATATCACGTGCAAAAACAAAAGAAAGGGGGAAAAAACAAAAACACAACATAAATGACTTCTCAGCCATAGTTTCCTTGCAGAGGTGTATATTCAAGGCTTCTTGCAAAACAGGCACCATCACCACAATTTGTTATTTCAGCATTATGTTGCATGGCGCATCAGCTGCCAGTCAGACTGGGTTCTTATCATATTGCAGTTTCCCACATCAACACTGCTGAACATTGAGCTAACTTTATTTACATTACTTTATTAAACTTGATATACAGTTATGTAGCACAACCAAAGAACAAACATGGCTAAATATTACAAAATGCAGATTGCAAATTATAATTTTAATTGTAAAATACTAAACTCACAATTAAGGAAATACAATCTTATTGTCTACAGAAAAAGAAAATGTGTGTGTATGCATCTTAAAAGTTTCATACAGGAAAAATAGAAGACTTATTAAGGAGTTCTTTCTGTGATTAACATCTGAACATCTGATTTCAAAATCATTTGTAAATTTGCATTGACAGTATTTGAATACTCAACAGAACAATACTTCCTGAGACTCACAGTGGGTGCAAATTGACTGGAAACAGTTTCTCTTTAGTTTCTGATACCCTGGACTCATTATTCTTTTAATTAATTTCAGTTTTGCAATATTATTACATGATGGGATCTCTCTTGACTTTCTCAGTCTTGTTTGTCCCTATGTATCATGTCTGAGTTTCTTGTGTTAGTGGGTATCTTTTGATTTGTTTCCTGTTTCGGTTTTCTCTGGTGTCTTGCTTTAGGTTTTACTTCCTGTCTGATTGTCATTATTACTTTTAATTGTATCTCATTTCCATCCTATTTCCAATTCCCAATTATTCCTGGGTGTGTGTATATTCAGTACTTCTCTTCACATTAATATTTTCAGCAGGTCTGTGCAGCTGCTCTGGGTCCTATTCCAGGCAGTGAACCATCAGGGCAGGCTGGTATCAGCCTAATCTGCTACATATATTGTATCAAACTGTGTTTGACCTGTGTAGGATAACTGGACTGGGCTGTTACTATCTGGGTAACTAATATATATATATATATATATATATATATATATATATATATATATATATCAAAATGGAGGCTCTGCTCTTTATTAACTCATTGCCGTGGTGAATCGTGATATCAGAGCTCTGTTGATGATTGCTTTCTTTCTACCCAAACATGTGCTTAACTCAGAGCGAGCATACTGAGAGCTGATTGACTTAACTCTGTTCAGTCTTTATGGAACAGTCTGTTGAAGATGTGTCGAAAGGCTTCTTCGGATGACTGAGAACCTACACAGATTTGTGGAACAGGAAACTCTGAGTTGCAGATCTCAGAGTGAATTAACTTTGAGCTTATTTTTAAATTCAGACTTTGTTGAAGATGCTTCCTGGAATAGAGCCCTGATGTGTTCTTTGTTTTGCCCTTTTTCTGTGATGATTTTAGATACCTGTTTGTTCCTATTTTGGACTTTGTATTCAGCACAATTATAGGTTAACCTTTTTGTTATTTTTGACTGCAGGAATCTTTCATGTGGGTCTCTTTACTCTGAAAATCTTAAAATCTCTGTAATTCTCTGATCTACTGCTCCCCATTTTCTGTCTCTCCCTCTATTAAAATCACCCAGACGCTCTGTGGTATCATCAGTCACACTAATCTGCTGCAGCATCTACTACTGTATTGTCAGTTGTCACTGGGCCCTTTACACAAGAACAAACAAAAAGAAACAGAAACAAGTCGACAAATGGATTCAGTAGAAACAATATGGAAATGATTTCCATATAATGACATCTTGACATAACACAGATGATCGTGGGAAGGATCATTAGAAAGTAATTAAGCAGCAGCAGAACCAAAGTTCCTACAACTCTTTGTTTTTCCTCACGAGGCACTGAGGTGGCAGCAGGCAGAGCTTTGAGGGTCCCAGCTAGACAGAAGATGAACAGGGGGGCAGGGAGGAGGCCATAAATAAATAGTCGTAAAGTTTCTTGTAAGACTATGGCAAGAGGGACACTAACAATACAAAGGACCCAGACCACCACACAGACCAGCACAGAACCTTTAGTTTGTCTGCAGTCCCACAGGGGGTAGGCAATGAAAAAATACCTGCAACACAAGACCAACAGATATTCTGATTATCACAGTACAGAATAGTATTTTTCTGCAATATAATATTCAGATAGGTACCTTTCCAAAGCAATGCACATCTTGAAGTAAAGACTGGCCATCACACCAAAGAAGGAGATAATGATACAGATTATGATGACTTCATGGCTATTCCATTTTGCCACCAAAGTTGCTAACATGATGAGCTGGATTAGATTGGAGATGAGGACGTTTGTGTAATAGATGACAGGAACATGCTCTCTTCGCACCTGAAGAAAGTATTAATTAAACTCACATTAATAACATACAAAAAGAAGGCATATCTGAAAACTATATATTCATACATATATATGAAGTTTGGTCTGAAGCTGATCTGAGGCAATCTTGTGAACATTGGACAAACTTTGTGACCTGTGAAAATTTTTTGAGGGATTTCCATAAAATTCAATATGGCGGAAAATTCAGTATGGTGGAAATATTACATTATACGGTGTGATGAACCCAGCTAGACCAAAATCGGCCACAAGGATCACAAGTTAAGGTCGATAAAATGATAATAACACACTTCCTGAGGAAGAGTACCAAATTTCACAACTTTGACCTGATGGCTGTAGATGCTGCCATAGACTTCCATTGGAGAGGAATAAAGTTGAATAATAATAATAAGAAAACCTACAATCATTATGGGTTCCTGCAGGATTGCTGAGATTAATCTTATTCTAATCTTAACCTCTTGTCTCTGCTTGGCCCCTAATTAGCCATGCGATGTAAAGAGCTCTCTGGTTAGAGCAGTGGTTCTCATACTTGTTCTGTCATGCCCCACTTTGCTGGATGAAATCACTTTTGATGTCCCACGTAAAGCGAGGTCAGCAGACGGTGGAGAGTTGTGCTAGTCGCTGTGCTAACGTAGCTGCTAATACTTTCCTGTCCTGCCATGAGAATTAATCATTTGTTCCACGTGACTTTTCACCCAGGTTGTTCGCACCCCACATGTCATGACCCTATACCCCTATACTCATATCTCTGCTCCATGTGTCATTGGTGCTCTATTCACAAGTTGCTATATTCACCAATCTGTCTCCACCCTGATGTTATTCTTTGGTCGAGCTCTTTTCTAATTTCATTTCCTGGTGTTAGCAGTCCTCTTGAATACTTGTAATGACTGATTGACTCTCTTTAGCCACCCACACCTTTTTCAACAAACACTCAAAACAAGTCCATACTTGTCTGCAATTCTCAAAAGCTGGTCTTTAGGACAACAATCCAGAAAGCCTTCATATGGTACAGTAATAAATTAATCTATACTGCCACAATTCAGTCTACGGCCCATAAATTGATAGAACAAAACCAATGAACAGCATTGCCCCGGGTCAACTAGTGCATTAAAAACATGTCCCTGAACTAAAGTGGAACCCACACACATACACAAGCTGCAGGTCCAAAAAGATCACCAAATCGAGACAATTCAAATTAATCCTTTAACATTGAACGTGCTGTATTTCAAATACCTCACCGTTCACAGACTTCCAGCAACAATTACTGTAATAAACCTAATTTCTCAACTATGACACTCCCATAATCCCCTCTCCATAGTTGAAAGAGATGTAAATAGACTCTTTAAAACATGTCACATGCTAGCCTGCTTCAAGGCCTCCACCATCATTCCTATCCCCAAAAAACAAAAATCATGAGACTTAATGACTCCAGATCTATTGTTCTAACCTCAGTGGTCATGAAGACATTCGAGCACCTTTTACTGTCCAATTAAAAATCATTCACTTACCTCCTTCTGGACCCCCTAGTTAGTTTATATCCCTGTTGTGTGTATTTATATTTAGTGCCTGATCACAAAATGTGCAAAGGTGCTATTGTATTCATTCCATTTCTTATTTATTTATTTGTAGGACAAATAAATCAGCTTTTGGGGGCCTAAACATGCTCAAAAACTCGTGAAATTTTACCCACGTGTCAAGTCTGGTGAAGATTTATGTATTTTATTAGTTTTGGGAACAGGTGTTTCAAAATGGCTCAATAGCGCCACCAATACAGATGCAAAAGACGAGTCCCACCGCTGTTTCACATACATGTATGAAATTTAGTACACGCATGTAACATGTCAAAAAATCCTCATGGAGCCCTCTGGATCAGACTTCTCATGTGTGTATTTATGATTGTTTAAATAGCTGCACTCTATCTTGTTCACATACTAACAGACATAAAGTACTTTGAGAGCTTATTTACGTACCATTCGACACACACAGCAGCTGACCAGTAGAGTCAAAGGAAGACACGCACAGATGTCAATCCACATCATCGTGTCAACAGGCTTCATCTCTAGCTGACGTTCAGTGATGACGCTGCTGGGAAAGAATTCTTCACTCTTTTCTTTGAGGGGAAAAAATAGTTGTTTGGAAGAGCAGGTGGAGGAAAGGCAGCAGAATAGCATTTTTTTCTAACTTGGACATAAAATTGTGTATGAAAAGAATAGAAAAGAAGCACACACACACAAAAGTCTAAGAATATTAAAGAAGCCAAACTATGCTTGAAGTGATCTGGACTAATGTGTCTGAAGTAAAGATAACTGAAATGGTTTGTTTAACCAAAGTGACAAAATCAGCTGTTATGTGCTGTGAGTTAAAGCCAGTTTAATACACCTTAAATAATTCTAAATTTTACGATTGAGCTCAGATTTACTTGTTGCTCAGTAGCCTCAGTAATCTAGAAAAGAATCAGGTGACCGTGAACCGTCCTTTAGTTACGCTGCTATAGGCCTGGGCTGCTGGGGGGGTTCCCATGATGCACTGAGTGTTTCTTTTCATTCACCTATTTGTACTCTGTTTATACCCCACTCTGCATTTAATCATTAGTTATTATTCTCTGTCTCTCCCCCCCCAGCAGATGACCCCCCCCCCCCCCCCCCCCCTCCCTGAGCCTGGTTCTGCTGGAGGTTTCTTCCTGTTAAAGGGAGTTTTTCCTTCCCACTGTCACCAAGTGCTGCTCATAGGGGGTCATTTGGACTGTTGGGTTTTCTCTGTATTATTGTAGGGTCTTTACCTTACAATACAAAGTGCCTTGAGGCAACTGTTTGTTGTAATTTGATGTGATATAAATAAAATTGATTTGAATAGTCCAAGTGTTTTAATAGAAGTATATTTCAAGTGAACAGTACAAAGCTGATTTTGATGTGATCTCACATTTACCGTACAAGTAAGCTTTCATATATTTTGATACGTGAATGTCAGTAGAGTCTCCGTGTTTTATGATTTAGAAATTCCTTCTACAGACACACCTCTCTGTGTCACGGTCCCTGGGTTTTGGACCCAGAGTTTTGAGTTATCTTTTATGATTCCTAGTTAGTTTCTTTACATTCATATTTCTGGGTTGTTGTCTGGTACTGTTTATGGTTTCAGTCTTGCTTAATTATTCACAGCTGTGTCTCCACCTGTTCCTGATCCTCTCATTATTCTCTGTTTATATTTAAGCCTTCATACAGGCAGGATTGCCTCTGGAAGAATTGTATTAGACTGTATTGATTAAGTGTGCCTAATAAAATGGTAACAGACAATTTAGACAGCTGCACTATATTCACCAGAATCAAACACACATTTACTACTTTGTAGCAAAGACGTGAAAACAAATGACTGATCTGTCATCGTGTCTGTCAAGTCAGCTGATCAGAATCATACCAAAACACACATTTAAATTCACTGCATGTATACAGAAGCACACTGCAAGCACACAAGAACACAGCATCATGACTTTACATGAATAACTGTAAACATCTGCCTTACTTATCTCAGGACTGCTTCCACCTGAACTAGTCAGTAAAATCTGCAATGAGGTATTTTTTGAGTCTCTCGTGAACAAAGAAGTTGTGGTAACCTACTTTACACCCCAGCCCCCACTCACAGGCATTCACAGTCCAGCATCACTGGAGTAAAGAAAATAAAATATTCAGGTCTCTGTCAAAGAATCTTAATTCAGTGCATTTCAATATAATTTTATTTCTATAACACCAAATCACAACAACGGAGACTCGAGACACTTTATAGTGTAATGGTAAAGATCCTACAATAATACAGAGGAAACCTCAACAATCAGATGACTGCTGTCACCAGCTGGGCTGCAATCCTTAGTTCAACCAAGGATCAAAAAATTCTTATTTAAGGAAGTTCTTTGTAGTAGACCTGTGATATTACATTTTCTGCCATCAGGTTTCTATCAATTAATCCAGGGATAGTTGAGTGCAGTTAATGCATTGCCAATAGACACATCTACATTTTCTGCATTTATACAAAAGCTCACTGCAGGCAAAAACACCCCATCAGACTTTACTAGGTTATGATTATGAGGCAAGGTCCTAGTTGGACTAGTTGGTCAATGTGATGTTTTTTAGTTTGTGGGTTGAGGAAGTTGTGGTAGCCTATTTGACACCCCATCCTCCACTCAGACAGATACAGAAAAGGAAGACTATTTTTAATTTTAGAGTGTAACTGACTTCTGTTCAGTTTAAAACTACATTCCAGTGCAACCTTCTTCAGCAGGCCTTTCACTGCAACAGTGAATTAACTTCACTGCTGTGTTTTAGGAGTAAACAACTCACTATTAGCAACAGAATCTGTAAAATAAATCAAAGAGCATAAGTGTTAAAACTGCAACAGATAAATTTGAACTCCAAGCTTCTGCACAGTAAATACAGAGGCTAAGCTACAGCCATCCTGATCTGCTGCTTGTGTCACTTTGCTTCACACTCAAACATTTAACTAAGAGGTGTCATGATCCTGGGCCGGTGGCCCAGCGTTTTGAGTTCTTTTGTGTAGTTTTCTTTTGTTGAACTTTTCAGGTTGTTTTCTTAGTGTTGCGTTTAGTTTCTCTGTTTGTTATTTGAGTGTGCGGTTTGGTTTCCTTTGTTTTGTTTTGTAATGTTGCCTTAAGTTTTGTGTGTTTAGGTTAGTATCTGTTATGTCTGTGTAGATTCTCAGTTATCCAGGTCATAGTAGTCTCTGGAGCTTGAAAAAGGCGACTGGACTTCTTTTTGTTTCTTGAAGACGTTTCACCTCTCATCCGAAAGGCTTCTTCAGTTCTCAACCAAATGGTGGAGAGACCCAGGTATTTAAACCCCTGTGGGCGTAGTCCCCTGGAGGTGGTTATGACCCTCTATTGATCATGTGCTTGAACACATGTGCCCAGGTGTGAAGGGGGCGTGGGTCATATTTAATCAGTGGTTTCAGTTGAAACCAATTTAGGACTCCGCTCCATTGTTTCCTGTGGCCTATTGAGGTCACTGGAACAAAGGTGTGAATGGGGGTTGAGACGTCTGGGAAGGGAGCTCAGGACAGCACTGTAAGCGGGGGAAAGTTGGTGACGTAATCCACCTGCTCTGTTCAATGATGGTTGTTCACAGTGGACATAGATGGCTTCTTTCACTCCTCTTTCAAACCATCTGTTTTCCCTGTCCAAAATGTGGACATTGGCATCCTCAAAAGAGTGAAACAAAAAGAAGTCCAGTCGCCTTTTTCAAGCTCCAGAGACTACTATGACCTGGATAACTGAGAATCTACACAGACATATTGCCTTGCACTTTGGGAGGAACACCCTTCAATTGGTGCGGGAGTATGAAAGGGAGTCAAGAAAGCTAGCGGACTACAGGAACCACCTTCGTTTCAACTTGAGATGCAGACAGTCCAGACTGGTTCCCAAGAGTTTGCACCTTGGGTCCACAGTAAAAGGACATAGAGCTGACCAAATTCTATGGAGAGCACAGAACCACCTTTTAAGTGAAAGGATAAGACAGGTCCATTTCACCATAGATGCACTCCAGAACAAAATCCACCAGACTCAGCAGAAACTCTCATCACTCTTACCTCACACCATCGCAGAAGAAGTTTCTACATTTGTGGACAAAGCCCAGCTCGCACAACACATCAAAGGCAAGGAAAGACAACTACGTAAATTTCAAACTCTGCAAACCAAGGCATACCATTCATCTGTTAACAAACAGGACGACACGATAAGCAATGGAAACCAAGGAAAGTGGGTGAAGAACCTATCAGACAGGGTCCTCACCAAACCAGAAGAAAATGTGCTAGCCAAAGGACTCAACTTTGCCATAGCCCCACAACAGCTTCCTATAGTAGACCTCATCACAGCAACAGAAACCGCTATAAGAAATAACAAACTTTCTCATCCTGTAGCAGAACAGATCAGGATGAAAGTTTCAGCCACTCTCTCCAGTGCAAGACTTCCTCCATCCAACCTCACCATTCAGGAGAAGAAGGCCATCACAGCCCTAAGCAAGGATCAAAACATCACCATACTGCCAGCCGACAAGGGGAGGTGCACGGTTGTGCTGAATTCATCGGATTACCACAACAAAATTACTACACTCCTCAGTGACAACAATACTTATGAGGTCTTGAGACGTGATCCCACAAGCAACTACAAGAAAAAAGTTGTTTGCTGCCTGCAACAACTTGAAAAGGAAAAAGCCATTGACCGCCCCACTTACTACCGCCTGTACCCTGGAGAAGCCACTCCATGCATTTATGGACTCCCAAAGATCCACAAAGAAGGAGTCCCACTTCGACCCATTATCAGCAGTATAAACTCGGTCACCTACATTTCCAAACACCTCGCCACCATCTTATCACCGCTTGTTGGCATCACACCCCACCACATTGAAAACTCTACAGATTTTACTAACAAGGTCCAGAATCTTGTACTGGATCCAGATGAAACCATGGTGTCCTTTGATGTGGTTTCACTTTTCACTTGCATACCTACAACTGAGGCAGTGGAGACCGTCAGAAGACGACTACAGGAAGACGATTCCTTACTGAACAGAACCAGCTTCACCCCAGATCAGATTTGTGCACTTTTAGATCTCTGCCTTACCACAACATATTTTAAATACAATGATGGATTCTACAGACAGAAGCATGGATGTGCCATGGGCTCCCCAGTGTCTCCCATTGTAGCCAACCTTTACATGGAGGAAGTGGAAAGTAAAGCTCTTGGTTCTTTCAAAGGGAAGGCACCTAGCCACTGGTACAGATATGTAGATGACACCTGGGTCAAAATCAAAACCCAAGAAGTAGAAGCCTTCACTCGTCACATTAACTCAGTGGATAAATACATACGTTTTACCAGGGAGGACACCAGAGATAACAAGTTACCATTCCTGGACTGTGCGGTGCTTATCGAGGAAGATGGAAGCCTCAACATTGAAGTTTACCGGAAGCCCACACACACAGACCAATATCTCCTCTTTGACTCCCACCACCCTCTGGAACACAAACTTGGGGTGATCAGGACCCTACAACACCGTGCGGAAAGTGTTCCCTCTAAGGCAGAAGGGAAGCATAAGGAACACACACACATTAAGAAAGCCCTCAAAACATGCGGTTACCCCAACTGGGCCTTCATCAAATCAGCTAAGATGCACAGGAATGAAGGCCAAACACAAACTACAGAGAATAGGAAGGACAAGAGGAACAACATTGTCATCCCATATGTGTCAGGCTTGTCAGAGAAACTCAGAAGAATTTTCTCCAAGCATGACATCCCAGTATACTTCAAACCAAGTCACACCCTAAGACAAAAACTGGTTCATCCCAAGGACAAACCCGCCAAACACAAGATCAGTGATGTAGTGTATGCTGTTCAGTGCAGTGAAGAATGCTCGGACCTCTACATTGGTGAAACCAAACAGCCTCTTCACAAACGAATGGCACAACATAGAAGAGCCACCTCGACAGGACAAGATTCAGCAGTACATCTGCATCTGAAGGAAAAAGGGCACTCTTTTGAGGATGCCAATGTCCACATTTTGGACAGGGAAAACAGATGGTTTGAAAGAGGAGTGAAAGAAGCCATCTATGTCCACTGTGAACAACCATCATTGAACAGAGGAGGTGGATTACGTCACCAGCTTTCCCCCGCTTACAGTGCTGTCCTGAGCTCCCTTCCCAGACGTCTCAACCCCCATTCACACCTTTGTTCCAGTGACCTCAATAGGCCACAGGAAACAATGGAGCGGAGTCCTAAATTGGTTTCAACTGAAACCACTGATTAAATATGACCCACGCCCCCTTCACACCTGGGCACATGTGTTCAAGCACATGATCAATAGAGGGTCATAACCACCTCCAGGGGACTACGCCCACAGGGGTTTAAATACCTGGGTCTCTCCACCATTTGGTTGAGAACTGAAGAAGCCTTTCGGATGAGAGGTGAAACGTCTTCAAGAAACAAAAAGAAGTCCAGTCGCCTTTTTCAAGCTCCAGAGACTAGTATCTGTTATGTTTAGTCAGTTCCTGTTTTATTTTGACAGTCTCGTGTTCCTTGTGCTTTGTGTTTAGTTTTGCTTCCCCTTTGTCATTAGTGTCATTCATTTCACCTGTTGTTCCCAGTTGTTTCCCCTAACCCTTCGTTTCCTTTGTGTATTAAAGTCTCAGTGTTGTTTAATTCAGTGTTCAGGTCCTCGTCAGTTTTTCGCTGTGTGTTTTGTCCTCTAGTTTTCTAGTTTCCAGTTCTTAGTTTGCTGTCTTGTATTTATTGAAAGTATCAATAAATCCTCTCTCGAACCTTGCTCTCGCCGTGTCCTGCACTGGGGTCCTCCCTGCCTTGCCTGCACCCAGCCGTGACAAGAGGTCAAACATATCCTCTCTCAGACTGGCAGCAGATCTCTGTGTAACATTTTATCATAAATTGCGAAGTGAAGTTCTCAAG
The DNA here is from genome assembly GCF_007364275.1 of Archocentrus centrarchus. NCBI lineage: Eukaryota > Metazoa > Chordata > Actinopteri > Cichliformes > Cichlidae > Archocentrus > Archocentrus centrarchus. The sequence continues at coordinate 3,079,805 of NC_044360.1, read as the reverse complement.
CTATACAGTCTTTTACTTAGAATATCCATCCAAGTTCCCCTTTAGAGGGAAGGTAATTTCCACTCAACTGTATTTCTAAGAAATAATACCACAAGTAAAATACCATAAGTAAATGTTGCCTTTAGTGGTTGTTAACCTCACTGAGTAATCTTTTTCTGAGAAGAAGATGGAGGGAGTAGAGATCTACACTTCAATGAGGAGAGATCATTTGGAAAAGTTGAACATTATTTATTGATATGCAGAATTCAATTAATCTATTTGGTGGTTAGACTCCGATGGCCCATCGAATCAGAATGGAATCCCAGTGATGACAGAAAGACGCTCCTGTCCACCTTGTGTTAGTAATGTTTCAGTTCTGCAATACAAAAAGGAAATACTGTAAATTCTGTTTAGAAATACATTTCACAAATACTTGAAACATACTTTATTTTTACAGTCTTACAGAACAGTCCACAGGCAATACTGTACTACTGTACTCAGAGTACTGTATTGATACGCAGTACTGCAGTTTTCTAGTGAGAATAGATTTCTAACCTATTCTCATTTCAGAAAGTCTGGATGATGAATGCTACAGTGTTCCTGCTCAAATATGGCTGTACTCTTTGCCCAGCTTCCCTCATTGTTAGACCAAATCAAATCAAATCAAGGTTTATTTGTCACATACCTGGTCATACACAGTACAACTGGCAGTGAAATGCTTTTGTGACTGCTCCGCCACCCTGATTACAAAACTACAGAATAGTTAAAAAAATACATTATACAGAAATAGAATGTATTTAAAGTATAAGTATATAAACATTAGAAAAATTAACAATATAATTAAAAAGAACAAATTAAACAAATTAACAAATTAAATTAAGTAAACCTTATAATTAAAAAGAACAAATTAAATTAAGTAAACAAAATTAACAATATAATTACAAGGGGCAATTTAGAGTGAGTCAGTGCGTAAAGCGACAGCAGTGCAGATGCTACATAATTCTATACAGTGTGATAATAATAAATATACAAGTACTAATCTATACATATACATACATATACACATAAAAACAATATACATGCATATACTTATATACACATACATTATGTCCACATATATACATATATATACATATATACATGTGCGTATACATATAAGTCTAACGTTGTGTAAATTAGTCCTAAATGCTATGTTCGTTGAGGAATTGAATAGCTTGTGGGAAAAAGCTTCTCATCCTCTCTGTTTTGGCTCCTCTCTGAAACCGCTTCCCAGATTGCAACAGAGAAAACAGTCCGTTACTGGGATGACTGGGGTCCTTTACTATCCTCCTGGCCCTTGTCCAGCACCGTTTATGGACTGCAGGTCAGGAAGCTCAGTCCGGATTATGCGCTCAGCTGAACGTACCACCCTTTGTAGAGCCTGCCCATCCTGCTTGGTGCTGTTTCCGAACCAGGTTGTGATGTTTCCCGTAATGATCGATTCAATGGTGCAGGTGTAGAAGTTACGAAGCACCTTGGATGGTAGTTTGAAGTCTCTTAAGCGTCTAAGGTGATAAAGACACTGACGGGCTTTCTTTGCCAATGCAGTGGTGTGGCAAGACCATGACAGGTCCTCAGAGATGTGAACTCCAAGGTACTTGAAATTGTCTACTCTTTCCACTGCGGTGCCACTGATCATAACGGGGTGATAGTTCCTCTCCTGCTTTATGCTGCAGTCCACTATCAACTCCTTTGTCTTGCTATCATTAGGGAGGAGATTATTGTTCTCTCACCAGTCCTCCAGGTGTTTGATCTCCTCTAGGTAGGCCCTCTCATCATTGTTAGAGATCAGGCCCACTACAACAGTGTCGTCAGCAAACTTGACAATGGTGGTAGAGCTGGAAGTGGCCACACAGTCATATGTGTACAGTGAGTACAGCAGGGTGCTCAGGACACAGCCTTGGGGGGGCGCCAGTGCTAAGTGTGAGTGCGGGTGAGATGTGTTTTCCTACCCGCACAGCTTGTGTTCTGTCCGTCAGGAAGATGGAGATCCAGTGACACAAGGATGGGTGAAGTACCAGGTTCTCCAACTTGATGGTTAGTTTAGAGGGGATAATCGTGTTAAATGCTGAGCTGTAGTCAACAAACAGCATTTTAACATAATTTCCCCTCCCAGCGTCCAGGTGTGTTAGTGTGGTGTGGAGGAGGTAGGTGATGGCATCATCTGTGGAACGGTTGGGGCGGTATGCGAACTGTAAGGGGTCCATAGAGTCCGGAAGTGATGAGGTGATGAAGTCTCTGATGATCCTCTCGAAGCACTTCATCACGACTGATGTCAGGGCCACTGGGCGAAAGTCATTGAGGCAGGCTGGCTGGTTCTTCTTCGGGACTGGAACGATGACGGACTGTTTGAAGCACGCTGGTACGATGCCCTGGGTCAGGGATAAGTTGAAAATATTCGTAAACACCGGTGCTAGCTGGTCCGCGCAGGCTTTGATGACTCGGCCGGCGATCCCGTCCGGTCCTGCTGCTTTCCTGGTGTTCACTCTCCTGAAGGCTCTCCGTACATCACTCTCCCTGATGATGAGGGGTTCCTGCGTTCCGACGAGCTCCGTCTGCATGCTGGACACACCGGTAGCACTTTTAGCATCGCTCGCGCTGTTAGCATCACTCGCGCTGTTAGCGTTGCCGGCTGCAGCCTCGAAGCGAGCGTAGACGTTGTTCAGCTCGGTTGCCAGAGACGCGTCACTCACCAGTCTGGAGGGTGGGCTTCTAGAGTCACTCTGCTGAAACTGTGTCTCTATTTTCACCCCATATCGCCGCTTCGCCACTTTCACCACTTGGCGTACTTCGTAAGACGCAGCTTTATATTCCTCCATGTTACCGCTGATGAGTGCCGCATTCTAGGCGGCAGTGCGAGAGTTCAGAGCACTGCGGACAGTTTTATTCACCCACGGCTTCTGGTTGGGGAAAGTTTTCACTACAGTTTTCTCCACCGTATCGTCCACCAGTTTCCCGACAAATCTTACAACCGCTTCCGTAAACACGCTGATGTCATCGGCGGAGCTCTCGCGGAACATATCCCAGTCTGCGCCATCCAGAGCGTCCTGTAAGGCAGCCACTGATTGTTCCGTCCAGCGCGTGACCTCCCTCTGAGCTGGAACCTCCTGCTTCAGCCTTTGTTTATATTTAGGCATGAGGAAGATGGCGGCGTGATCGGATTTCCCAAACGGTGGATGATACTGTGCCTTGTAACTGTCTTTGAACGGAGTGTAGCAGTGATCCAGTGTCCGTTGTCCTCTGGTGGGGCAGGTGATGTGCTGGTAAAAGTTTGGCACTGCACGTTTGAGGTTAGCACTGTTAAAATCACCAGCCACAATAAGCGCAGTGTCCCGGTTATGAGTCTGAAACTGTGTGAGTGTGTCATGAAGTTCACATAGTGCAGTGTCCGTGTTTGCCCGAGGTGGAATGTAAACGCTGCTGACAATAACCGAAGTAAATTCCCGAGGAAGGTAGAAAGGACGAAACTTGAGTGCCAGAAGTTCCAGGTTAGGTGTTCAGTAGCGTGCAAGAGTGATGATGCCGGTATTATCACACCAGCTGCTGTTTACCATCATGCACACACCACCTCCTCTTGACTTTCCCGACTCCATTGTTCTGTCCATGCGGTATACCAAGAAGCACTTGGCCGGCTGAATGGCGTGGTCCGGTACCGCTGGGTTCAGCCATGTCTCGGTGAAGCAGAGAAGGTTGCAGTCCCGAATGTCTCTCTGGTACTTGATCCTGGCACGGAGGTCATCGAGCTTGTTGTCCAGGGACTGGACGTTGGCTAACAGGATACTGGGCAGGGGAGCTCAATGTGCCCTAGCCCTCAGCTTGTTCCTGACACCGGCTCGTTTTCCTCGGGGTCGTTTCGTGTCCCGTCCTTTGTTGTTCCTCAGGATCTCCCTCGGCCACGATGAATCCGTTAAAGACGGCAAACAGTGAGTGGATTGTAGATTAATAGAAATAAGAGTACTTCTATCATAGCAAATAAAAAGCTGTGAAATAACTAAAAACAGGTAAAAAGTTGTCGGAGCAGTCGTGACGGCAGCCGACCTCACCGGCGCCATCTTGAAATGGTTGACCACATGGTCAACCAAAGTGGCTCGGATCTCATCAGAGATTATGGTCCTTGGCCTTCCTTGTCCTGGTCCTCCACGTCCTCTTCCTTTTACTCTCACTCCTCTGGCTCTGGCTCTGCCTCTGTTTCCAATGTTGGCACCATTGCTCCAAAACGGAAGAGCTCACCTGTTGCCTTTTTAGGCTAAAATGAAGCCGGCTGACGTGAAAGTCCAGGATACTATGGAGCCTTCCAGCTGTCCTCAACTGAACAGTTTCTGATAAGAGGTGGAATAATGTCCATCAGTAGCCAAGTCACTTCGCTAGGATACCAGCTTACACAGGTCACAAGAGACAGGATAGGCAGGGCGAAGAGCATCTGTTTACATAACTCCAGGAGAATGAGATTTCCCACCTGTCTCAAGGCCAGGTAGGGGAGGCTGAATTCCCAGTAAGTCCAGCTGTTTTGGTACAGGCTGTTACTGATAACTTTGACAGCCTTAACAGTCTTGCTGGGCACTCTCAATGGCGAAAACTCCAATAATCCGAATTACATGGTTCCATTCTCACTGCCGCACAGGAACAGACATTTCTCCAAAAGTCTGAGTTCGTACTGCTCTGCATGTACCCCACTTCCAACTTCCGTGGTAAATCAGGTATCCCCCACGTCCAATCAGAGAGATCCTGTTATCCATGATCCATACCGAGTTGTTCCACTCAGGCAGATGGTTCTCCTTTTCCCAGTCTCCTCGTGGAGAAAAATTTGATGCACATGTACCACTTGAACACTAAACTGACTTTTATCCTGCCCAGTTGGTCTGGTAACATCACTGGACACGTGCAATCAATTGTGAGTTGCTGCATGGGTCAGACCACTTTTTGGTCCATCTCGGGGTGGCAAAACTTAACCATAAGCTTTGAAAAGTTACATGTCTGTAGATGATATTTTGGTATGATAGCCCTTCCCAAGTGGTAGCTTTGTCACAGTTACCTGCTTAACAACCCCTCAAGAAAAATTTTGCTTTCTGACACTGTGCATATGGTTTAGGCTCATGGTACAGACATTTATCAGAGGTCTAGAATATAGTGTTTGGTATCATTTTAAAGGGGACCCTTGTGGCTTTCATTTGAGCCAGGTTTTGGATCTCTCTGACCAACACAGAGGTTAGTAGAGCTCTTTAAACCACAAATAATTCAAATTTCCCCATAATTTTATGGGGAAATATATAATTTTATTTTATAACTAAAGAAAATAATTTCTTTTAGCCCTGTGGCATCCAGGGACATCAGGGACACAAGAGTCAACCACTGCAATATTCACAGGACTCTAAGGATTCAGAAAATGTATAATATACCTACACTGTTTATTTGTTGGAGGTAATCGTGAGCCATACTTACATTGTGAGCATACAGGTTTAGGCCAGAACGTTAATGGTTTTGAGGGATGTGTGTGTGTGTGTGTGTGTGTGTGTGTGTGTGTGTGTGTGTGTGTGTGTCTAGCTTGTTCATTATATAAAAATTAATTAGCAATGGTAGAAATTTAAACTTGCATACATTTTAACAGTGTAAACAGGCCTGTTTAACAGGTTTTGTTTTTTTTTTCCATCCTGGGCTACTATTATGTAGCTAGAAACACACGTGGCTCTGTGGAAGAAGACGCATGAAGTCTCATGTGTTTTACTGAAACATGATTGAGTCCAAACAACTCAGACTCTAATGATCTACCTGGTTTCATCCTCATACGGTCAGAGATGCTAAAGCTAGTAGTAAAAAAAAAGGTGAGGGTCAGTCTGGCTTTATTCATGAATCAGAGGTGGTGTGCTCCTGCACATATCATGTTTTTATTAGGGGTGGGACTCGATTAAAAAAATTAATCTAATTAATTAGTAGCTTTGTAATTAATTAATCAAAATTAATCGCATTTGAATATTTAACATGATAAATATTAATTTAAGTTTGGTTGATGAATGAATCAATATACATAAGCTTAAACTTCAAAATGTTGCTTATTTTCCCGCCAGTCTACTACACAGACCAACGAAGGGTGGAAGTGCTCCTGTGATAAGCAAACTCCTGAAATTAAAGTTAAGCATAAGTGGATACTTTTATTCAGCATTAATGTCTCACTTAATATAGTTGGAAATTAATCATTCGCTCAGCTGTATTCCTTGATGTTGAATTGTGTTATGCTTGTTTTAACAGCTTATTTTGAATTTAAGATTAAAATTAAACCACAAAAAAGGAAAAAGTTCGTTCTCCGTTTAACCAGCTGCTTTTACACAGCTGTGCTTTGCACTCACGATGCTAGGCGCCATGCAGAGGTGAGGGCAAGCGACGCTGATATGAAGGCTAGCCGCTCGCTTCCGGCCTTTGCGGTCTTCCTGGGCTGCAAAGGTCTACGTGGGCCGGGTCCTGAATTTTTGACATCGTGCATCGATATAATCTGTATGCCGGGAACTCGTGCACTGAGAAACGTTCCGGTGCAAAGTGTGATTAAAATGTGTTAAAATTTTTAATTCGTTAATTTCCCCGTAATTAATTAATTGAAATTAATGCGTTAAAGTCCCACCCCTAGTTTATATATATATATATATATATATATAAAATTCTGCGCCAGTACACAATACCTGGAAGAGTGGGAGCGGTTGTCTGCTGTAAAGCCGTCATTAAGAACCACTAGCAATAAGCACTCTAAAACACGACTTAATCAGTTAATAAATAGCTTTTTTTTTTAAGTGTTCATGCTATGCTGCTGCCTCAATTCTTTAGCTTCTCTTCCCTCGGAGCTCGAGGCTTTCATCAACGGCCAGCCTTCAAAACGTTCACCGCTATGTTTAATGTCTGTCTCCTTGTTACAAAATATTCCAATTAAAAGCAAAGAGAGATTAACTAATTGTGTTTCATGTTATTCTTCTCAAATTCAACAACACAGCACAGCTTGAAAACACTGCTTATGACCTTAGATTTCATTTACGCTACACGAGAGCACATTTACCACAAAACACAGTGGCTACCAAGGGGATTGGTGCATTTGATTTAATGGACTGTGTCATTTTACACAGGTGGTCCACAGACGTTAAAAACGTTTGCTTCCATTGGGACAGGATGAACAATAAATCACTTATCATCTACAGACTTTTAAATACAAACCACGAAAACAACTGAACTGTCATTTTATGATTTTATTAGTAGGTTCTCCCATTTCCCCTCTCCTCCCCTGGTCTTTGTGACATTAACTCACCGGCATTAAAATGGCGTTTAGAATTATGGAATATATTTTATTGAAATATTCAAATTGATTTTTTTCTATTGCTGATTGTTGTTCCATTGATAAGTGTTGTGTGAGAAGATCTAGCCATTGTGATGCACTCAGCTTTTTCCTGTTTTTCCAGTTAAGCAGTTGTTTTCTTGGTGATAGTCGGGGCCACAAGAAGCGGTGTTTGGGTCTGTTTGAAGCTCATGTTCAGTTCTTCTAGATTGTCAAGTAAGCAGACAGAAGGCGATAAAGGGATGCTGTGGCCAAAGGTTTGAGAAAGTTTGGTGATTATTTCTTTCCAGAAGTTTTGTTTCCGTGAAGGTGGTCATCAGTTGTGTTAAGTGTACAGTATGTGCAAACATCCCAGTTCCTTAACAACTGAAAAAATATATTCCACGTTGTCAAGTGCTTCTAATTTCTGCCTTATACAGGTAGGCAACAGTAAAGTAAAAATAAATAAATATATATATATAATCACACACACAAGAATTTAAAACTACTTTCACCCTTGTATAGGCCCTATTCCAGGAAGCAGGTTCCACAAACTGTGAGTCTAACCATGAACTCTGAGTTTTCTGTTTCAGAGTATGTTCACCCTGAGTTAAGCAAGTGCACGAGTAAAGAGAGCAAGCCAACATCAATGGAGCTCCAACATCACGATTCACAAGAGCAGAGCTCCAATTTCTCAGTGGACTGAGAAAAAGAAGACACATGAAAGTCAGAGTGACACCAGAGGTGTTTTATTGAGTTGCAGATAAGAGTTAAGCAATAATAACTGTTTGACATTTAACTGATAGAATAAATGCAGGGCAGCTTTCCAAGTCTTTAATGAAGATAAAATTTTATAAAAGTAAACATGTTATAAGAAATGTCAAGCAAGCTGTTTCCCTGTAACTGACTCTGTTTCCTTAAAAGGAAAGTTTCACAGTCTTTAGGTAAACTGGCTTTCTGGAATATGTCACTGGTCTGTTTTTTTTTTTTTCTGGATTCCTGTGATCATTTTAGGTTTCTGTTCATTCCCATTTTAGACTTTGTATTCAAAATAATTAAAGATGAGCCTTTTGTTATTTTTGTCTGCTGGAATCTTTCACCTGGGTCATTTACTCTGAAAATTTTGAAAAAAAACGCATCTCTCCCACAATGTGCTCCCCATTTTCCCTGTCTCCTTTAAATGAACCCAACTCTCTGTGCTCCCGTCAGTCACACTGCTGATATGTTGTCCAAGCTGCAACAGCAGAGACACGCCAGCAGCTTGTCAATGTGACCTTTACACATGGAAGAAAAACAGAATCAAGTCTACAAAAGGACTGAGTAGAAAAAAGATGAAAGCGATATAAAAGTAAGAACAATATAGCATTTTACAGATGATTATGGGAAGGATCATCACAAAGTAATTAAGCAGCAACAAAACCAAAGTTCCTACAACTCTTTGTTTTTCCTCACGAGGCACTGAGGTGGCAGCAGGCAGAGTTTTGAGGGTCCCAGCTAGACAGGAGATGAACAGGGGGGCAGGGAGGAGGGCATAAATAACTAAGCGTGAAGAATCTTGTAAGACTATGGCAAGAGGAACACTAACAACACAAAGGACCCAGACCAGCACACAGACCAGCACAGAACCCTGAGTTTGTCTGATGCAGTCCAACAGGGGGTAGGCGAGGAGAAAATACCTGCAACAGAAGACAGTTGTTTTGATTATTGCAGTACAGATAATACATTTCTGACTGTAAAGTGCTTCACACTGAAATATAAAGTTCAGATCCATTTAAGTACAGGTACCTTTCCAAAGCAATGCACATCTTGAAGTAAAGACTGGCCATCGCACCACAGAAGAAAATACTCGGATAGATTATGGAGTTTTTATTGTAATCCAGTTTTGCCACCAAAATGATTTGCATGCTGAGCGGGATGAGATTGGCGATGAGGACGTTTGTGTAATAGATGACGGGAACATGCTCCCGTCGCACCTGCAGAAAAAATATTCATTAAAGTCACAGGAATGAAGTGAAAGAAGAAGACATGTCTGAACTTTTAGGGATGTGTGATAAGTTCATTTTTTCTCTACTTGCTGCTACTGCATTCAGGGTCGTGAAAAAAATCTTTGAGCATGACTTTAGTATTAAGTCATCAGTAGCATGTTATGAGTAGGATGCCATTGGCAGCACTTGGCACTAATTTTGTGATGAAACTTGAATTTTCACACCACTGCTCATGTTAGCCTGCTAATACCCAGCAGGTCACCAGTGACATGCTTAAGGGGGGGAGGGGGTTCAGGGTTAGGTTGTACTCTAACTATATGCTGGTGTGCTAAACAGAAACTGAAAACTACCAGTATTTCAGATCAACCTTCTTACAGGCATTTGAAATGGTAAATTCAGTGTAGAGCCCCATAATGTGCTGCAGCCTCTGCCCTGCCTCTGCACTAAAATATCCACCACCAGTGATTTCGACATTTCTTTTTAGCTTCACCGCTGGTTCCCACTAAAACCCCATCTTGTTTCTTCTTCTTTTGTTTTGTACTGGGGATAGTCATCTTTGACTCATCTTGAATTTTCACTAGATGAAGCTGGAATCCTAATTCTGTGATTGATTTTCAAATGTAGTTATTCAGCTGCCGTCCAACGAGGAAAAAAGCAGGGAACAGAAATTGAAAATAAAATTGTAGAGGAACTGAAAATACGTTGATTTTCAGTGGGAAGTATTAAGTTGTATGTAACCTACTGCGCATGTGTCTATGGGTGGGGTCTTGTGTAAACAGGTGGTCGGGAGTGTTTTTTGTTGTTGTTAATGGTGGCCATTAAAAGATGCGGATCCTAACAGTGATGTGATTACTGAGTTAACAGGAAGTAGGTTCAGACTTTGAATTTTCCAACATTGCACTTTTCAAAATGTTGCTAGATATCATTTAATGTCTGTAACTCAACACACTGACACATTGAACAGACTCTCTGCAGTCAGCTTTCATAAATGTTAAACTTTCACTTTAAACTACATTTAGTTCAGTTTTAAAGTCTTTGCCTCATATTCACTCAAGTAGTCACATAATTTCCAAAATTGCAGCTGTAACAGACATAAAAATATCTGAAGATGAATCTACAAGCAGTAACAGGAATGTGTTTGTGTCACCTCCGAATTTAATCATTAAAATGAAGTTATTAAAATAACTTCATTTTAATGAAGTTTTAAAAAATAATCATTAAAATCTTTAAATAGCTACACACTCTTCATCTTGTTCACACACTAACAGACATAAAATACTTTAAGTGATTATTTACGTACCATTCGACACACAGAACAGATGATCAGTACGGTCAAAGGAAGACAGCCACAGACATCGATCCACATCACCACATTGACTTCCTCCATCTCTGGCTGACTCTCAGTGATGGTGTTTTTCGGAAGGAATTATTTACTCTTCTCTTTAAAGGACAAAAAAATAGTTGTTTGGAATAGCAGTTGGTGGATAAGGCAGCATATTAACAGCATATAAAGTGACAATAAAAATGTCAGAGTCCAAACTGTGCTTGTAGCGATCTGGACTTGTGTCTGAAATAAAGTTGATTGAAATGGTTTTTTGAACCAAAGTAACAAAATCAACTGTGATGAAAACCAGTTTAATAAACCTTGAAGGATCCAAACTTTTCCAGTGAGTGAGCTCAGATTTACTTGTTGCTCAGAGGGTAAACAGCACAGTACAGCGTGAGTGTTCAGACATTTCAACTGAAATAATAGCAGTGCAGTGACTTTGATGTGGTTTCACTTGAGACAAAACATTTGATGCATGAATGGTAACGCGTCTCTGTATCAATAATTCAGAAATTCCTTGTACAGAGGAGGAGAATATTGTATTAAATTGTTTTAATTAAGTATGTATTAGCTAACAGAAAATTAATTGAATGTATAGGCAGCTGTATTATTACCTTCCTCAGAATTAAATACATATTTACTTTTACGTTGTAGAAAATTACTGATCCCTCAATTCAGCTCAATTCAGTTTTATTATTATTGCACCAAATCCCAACAGTCATCTCAAGGCGCTTTATATTATAAGGTAAAGACCCTACTACATTTACACAGAAGTTCACTGCAAACCCACAAGAACACAGCATCAAACATTATTTTAATAAATTGAAACATTTAAGGTACTTGCCTCGAGAATGCTTCCACCTGAACTAGCTGGTGAAACATGCACTGTGACTTTTTTAGAGTTTGTCTTAAACAGGGAAGTTGTGGTAATGTACGTTACACCCCAACACTGACTCACATTCAGAGTGGAGAGTTTTATATTTTCAGGTTCTCTCTATACACATTTAAAAATGAACACTTCCACTCCATCCCTCTAATAAAGGAACCCTGAAGCCACTCCTGCACAGGCTGGATTCAATTATATAAATAAAATAACATTTTATTTGCTCCATGGTCAGACAAACATCTGAAAGAACACTTTCTTACTCAGAGTTCAGCTGAAACCTTTCTGAAACAGCGGCAGCAGGTGAAGCTCTGTGTGTAAAATTGGATAGAAACTGAGAAGTGAAATTCCAGTGTGATCTATTTTTAAAGCTATTTTTAAAGATCTTTTATTTGGAGGAATGATTTTTTATTGCTCTTTTAAAGTTATTATTGAAGTGACATTTTTTTTTAATCCATGTGTAATAAATATATATGGACATATAACTGGAAAAGTCAGGTCAGTCACAAGGATATCGCTGGATGCACCAGAAGTGTTGGATGAATGACATTGTGACTGACAGAGAAACAGTTCGTCTTCTGCTCCGTCTACTCGACGGTGAAGGTGTGGATTTAAGGTCCCGTAGACGACTGTGGAGGTGAGTGTATCATAGCAGAGGCCCCAACTATGTGTGGCACATCAACGGATACGATAAGCTTAAGCCATTTGGAATTGCAATAAGTAGATGTATTGACGGCTTCTGAAGGAGTGTTTTATGGCTTGAAGCTTACAAGACAAATAATGACCCCAGAGTGATTGCTGGTTACTACATGGATGCCGTGATTCAACATGGTGGATGCCCTGATCGAGTGAGATTAGATTTAGGAACAGAAAACATCCATGTGGCCCAGATGCAAAGGTTTTTACATTTTTCAGACAGTGATTCAGAAACTGATCATGTCACTTTTGGAGCAAGTACAGGAAATCAGCGTGTTGAAAGATGGTGGCTAATCTTACGAAGTCAGTGTGTCCAGTACTGGATCGACCTGTTTGACAAACTAAGAGAGGATGGACACTTCTCAGATTCGTTCTTGGACAAATCATTGGTCCAGTTCTGCTTTCTTCACATTATACAGGTGAGTTTACCTACTGATATCTGTTGTAACTGACTGTTTTAGCAGCATACATGGCCTTTGGCATAATGCTGAAATATTGTATACATTAAAGTACACGTGAAAATTATAGTTTTAAATCTGATCTCTTTTTTTCAGATAAATATATTAAAATGAATATCAAGGTACACATATTACAAATTCATTATGTGGGTTTATACGTGTCTCTGAAATTGATGATCATTTATAGTGGGTCAAAACTAATACATAAATAAGTATTCAAATCCCCATATTATACATATACAGTTTTAGCTAAAAATAAATTAAAATGCATACAAATGTATCTAATAGTAAGCATACACCATGATCTAAGCCACAACTGTTCCTATGTATATACATTAACATGTAGTTCAAATAGCGAAATTATAACAAAGTTTGCATTACAAAGGTACAATAATGGTGTCACGTAATCTAACATAATTTCTGCATAAGTTAGTTGTTTTTTGTAGATGTTTAAATTGAAAATGTTACTTCTGTGTATTTTTGTCATCAAGGAAGAGATAAACGAAGTTGCTTTGGCTTGGAACGACCACAGAATGCGCCCAGTCCACAACTCCCGCAGTCCTCATGGTCAACCGTCTTTTATGTATGCCCCCCCAGAGACTGTCTCCACATGTCAATATGGAGAAAATTGAAGCCTGCCTTGAAGCATGTGTGTTCAAAGACTTTCCATGTGATGAGGATGTGTTTCATCTCTGTGTAGAACTGATGGCTGAACATGCTCTGGACTTCACAAATGATGTGTTTGATACAGTGGATCTGTATGTACAGCTAAGGCAGCTCATGCTTGCTCAGTTGGAGACATTGCCCTAAAGGGTATACATATTTATGCATTTGACAGAGGTGTTGAAAGCACGTCCTTTAACCTTTGTGCTTCCTTAGGAACAGTTAGTCCTCTGGCTTATTGGCTTTTTTTTGTTGTTGTTTCTACAGTAATTGTTGTCTGCACAAAGAGAACATCCCAGTTTTTTGATGTACAAAGGCTTAAATCTTACACATGCTGCCTGTCAAACCTGCTATTTGGTGAGATCATTATGGTAAAGAGATATGTCTGATGGTGGATTTATGATTTTAGCTTTTGGAAGATGTTTTTTAATCCTTGTTCACTCATTTTTGATGTTTAATATTTTGTTTCTGATAATGTTGTTAAATTACTAATTTGGTTGTTTAAATTTTTTATATATATAAAATCTCTCTCTACTCGCTGGTGTAATTGTGTTTTCGTAGCTCATAGATGAGCTTAACTAAGCAAGGTGGTGTTTTTCAGATTGTCTGTCCAAAAATATATATAAAAATGAGCAAACTGAGCTCTGTCATTGTAGTCTCCTTGAATACTTTATTATAATACACAAATCTTAAAAACAGGGACACTTAGCAATTAACATTTAATCCAGAGCAGTAAGTTAAAAAAAAAGTGACTACACAAATCAAAAATGTGCAAAACTTGTAAAATATCAAAGAATTCAAGATAAGAACAGATAAAATGGCAAGATTTTACAAAGATGTCCTAAACTTTCTGAAATAAGAACATAGTGGCCTAAAATTCTATGAACCAAAAACATTAAGGTTTAAAGCTGAAAAAATATTGGGGAAAAAAGTTAACCCCCCAAAATAAAACCTGTAATAATAATAAAAAAAAAAAAAAAAAAAAAAATCAGTCATGCAGTGCAATGAAAGAAGGGAGAAACAAGACTTTTATCCCTCCTGATGCATCAAGAAACAACCCCCAGCTGAGCACTTGTTGATTTCACTGAAGTCCAAAATAAAAATATATCAATTATGATTTATGGCCGCTCATTTTAGCAACATAGTCACCATAACCCAGATGGCTGAATAGAGGTGCACAAAAAATAACTATTGAATTACTGGCATATAATATAAAACTGAACTTGTAAACATTTAAACTTGTGCATTATAATAGAACATGTTGGATATATTATCTATATTATTGCAGGGGTCTCAAACTGTAACTTCTGAGGAGCCACTATAATAAATCTCACTTTATAACGTTAGATAACTAAACTGTCAGATTTAAATTAAGCTTTTCCTTCTTTTTTTGGGTTGCGTATGGCTAATAAAATTATAGAAAAAATGTATAAATGTGTAAAGATAGCTTTGAATTTTAACTTGGTATGCACAGATGCTGATTGAGGCAATGGGAATTTTTATAAAAAGGCCTCCAGGCTGCCACTTTGACACCTCTGCAGAAGCGCATTAATCAAGTGTTTTAAAAACATATTGCCTTGTAATAAGAACACACAAATTCAAGTCTCTAATTTTGTACCTCAAGTTGAATTCAATTAGTGTTTCACCAATAACTTTCTCAGGAATCAGTTTTGAAACATGTGATTCACATTGTAACAGTTTTGTTTTAGTGCACAACTCAAATACAATCTCTTGTACAAATCTGTGGGTCCAGATCCACTGTTTGTGAATTAAAGTATTAGATAATGTCCATGACCCACACATTGGATTCCAACACTCTGTTCATCTCAGAACTAAAATCGGGATAGCTGTCATAATTTATTGACAGCTCCAGTACACATCCACATGTGTGTGCCACAGGTCGCCTCTGGAAACCTTCAAGTTCGTTAAATGCAATAATGATGTTCTTTCCAAGATATAAGTCTGAACCTGTGCAAAATCTGAGGAACAAGCACAAATGTTGCTTCTCAACATTCTTCACATATGTAGTTAGGTATTTCTGAATAACCTTCTGATGGGTCGTCATTGTTTCAGGGAAAGTGAAACACCTGAGAACCTTTCTCACATTTGGTTGGAGGGCTTCATATACTGAAGACAGATCACAAAGGCTTTCACCTGCAGTGCTGAGTGTTTTGGCCCACTGTTCGATGACATGGGCAGGCTCTTGGACAAGTGTTTTGTGTGCAAGCTCCATTAGGACTTCGGTAGCATTGCAGGCTGTTGGCATCCTTCTGCAGCTCTGGTTATCAAGTATGTCTACAAGTTCTTCTTGGTCTACACTGCTAAAATCTGACTGCCACGCCTCTAATACTGTACGCTCAGATTCAGGCATGAACTTGAGAAAATTCTGCACAATATCGCTCTTCACATATCCAAAGGCAGCTTGTTCCAGAATGGCAGGTGCCATTTTCACAGGGAGATATTTCTCTGTGGCCCATCCAAATGCAATGATTCTGCCCACACTCTCCCAGTCCTGCTGCCGAAAATCATGCCTTAAGAAGGGCACTTTGTAAGCAGTTCCAGTGGTGCACTGGTCATAGAATTCCTTCCAGAATTCTGAAACACAGTCTCTTACAACTCCTCCATGATCATAAGCTTTTTCAGGTGTTCCATCTGCTGTATTTTAATGTCAACATCTTTGAGATCATTAGGACAAAAAAGTGAAATGAGCTCTGGCATTACCTGCCCTCTGTGAACGAGTACTTTTTTCACTCTCTCACTGGTTGGGCCAGGTTGTGGAGTTAAAACCAGGGTGTCATCCAAATTTATTGACTCACTGTCAGAGACAGGTCCAACAAAAACAATGTAACTGCTGTAAGAAGAGTTATCACTTACAGACTACATGGAAGAGAGTGAAAGGTTATTGTCTGGAGTGTCTACAGTTTGTGTCACATCAGGGCTGACTTGTTCAAAAGGAGCAAATGAAGAAGCTGTAGCAACAGTAAAAGAAGAGGAGTTTTAGTCTCAAGAAGATGATTGCAAACCTGGGCTGCGTTGTTTGTTTTTTTTTGTGGTCAGGTAAAACCACAAAAGGATATTTAGTTTTGTAACATGGTACATTTCTCCAACTGTTAATGTTTTTCTTTTTGACAATTTGGTTTTCAGATGTTCAAAAAGCGTCGACTTTCGGCTGTTGCCCTGCCGTCTGCAAAATCCAAATACTGCAAGGCGATCACCATATGATGGTAGATAAGTCTTCAGCTCCTCATCTGACATCAGATTTATAACACTGGCATCGATCTACAGAGGGAAAAATAATTCACTTTCACACACACACACACACACATATATATATTTGAAAATACAATTATATATTGAATGAAAAAAGTAGTATTTAAAAAAAAAACTAGAATTATGTACCTTCTCATTCTCCAGGGTTTGTATTATTTCCTCAGAGATTTCTGTTCGTCTCAAGAAGTCAGACAGGTCTTCCATGCTGTAAACATGTACAAATGATCACTTATGAATCCACCATATGATCATCAAGTCTTGGTGTCTAGTGTATTTAATGTAGTTGAGAAGCTTGTAATATAACTTCCTGGGTAATATACCTTCCCTGCAATTAAACACTAATATACAGTGGTTCTCAAATTTTGGGGCACAGTGTCATGACAGGTGGGATGCGAATGACCTTGGAGAAAAGTCATGCGGAACATGCGTTGAACATCTGCTTTATTTTCACAGCGGAATGAGGAAACGTTAGCACGGCGACTAGCCAAGCCAAGCTGTGTACATAGAGCCGTCATGCCGCCGCTTCAACATCGACCCCCAGACCGATCTTAGCGTGTGGTGTGAAAATATTTCATATAAGTGAGGCATGACGGAAAAAATCTGCACTGATTACATACCTTTTAGATAGTTACCACTCGTTAGACTGCATCTCTACCTGAAAACCCTGGCGACAATGCAGCACAGTCTTTATCCGAGTGCGCCTGTGCCCTCTGCTTCCAGTAACAAGGAAATGACGTTCCTGCATCCTGATTGGCTGTGCTAACTCGAAATTTCGAGTTAATATAGCCATCCGTAACTCGAAATTTTGAGTTATTAGCTCGAAATTTTGAGTTAATAACTCAAAATCCTACAGACTGCCATCAGATGCTGCCTAGCTGCATGATGACTTTAGAGGGAAAAAGAGGAAGTGAGTGAAGGTATTGAATGATGGAAGCTGAAGAATAAAGGATGTTGCAGAGTTCAGGGAGGAGTTCAAAAAGGCTCTTGGTGGAAGAAAAAATTACAAGATGACTGAGTGCTGAAGGAAACTGGTGTTTGGTATCCTCTGGACAGAAGAAAGAGGACAAAGAGACTTGCTGGTGGATTTAGGTAGAACAAGAAAGCAATCAAAAGAAGAGTTTAGCAAAGAAAAGGTGGGATAGTCAGGGAAATGAAGAAAGTAGACAGGAGTACTGGGAGTCTGGGTGTATGACAAAGAAGGAGGTGGCATAGGAAAGGCTTGTATTTATTTATATGTGAGGCTGGCCACTAAGGAAGAAGAAAAGGACGTATCACCCTACGACAGCTGGGATAGGCTCCTGCAAATAGTGGATCCAAAGAGCAGATTCAAGTGTCAGCTGGCAAGATTAAGACGTTTATTGACCAAGGGTGAATTGTGGAAATAATAGTGGGTTGGAGGTGGAGAGGTTCTGCAGTGCAACACCACACACGGGCTCTCCGCCAGAAAGGAGATAGTCCAGAAGTTCTGGAGAGGAATATTGTTTGCAGAGATGACTTTGATAAACTGTGTCAGTGTAACTTGTGTTGTAGGAGAATTAAGTCACAGAGTGGATCTGTGGGCGGCTGGTGGCAAACCAAAGGTTAAAGAGCACAACAGGCCAAAAGTGGGCAGACTGGTTAGCAGGGGAGTACTTGCTTTGCCAAGTTAGAGAATGGATGGTGATGTGGGCAAGCTTGGCTAGAGGTTTCTGGTGGCAGCAGAGTGAGTGTGTTTCCAAGAGAGCTGGGAGAGGGGAGGAGAGACAGATTTAGTACAGAGAAGCAACTGGCATGCAGTGGCCTCAAGAAGTGGCCATACTGGCAACGACAATCTGGGAAAAGATTGCTGTAACCTCCAGGCCCAGCAGGAGGAGCCAGCCACTCCACCTGATAGTAACAGCAAAAAGGTTAGAAAAATGAAGAAAAACAGGCTGTGCTGGTGAATGAATGTGATGTTTAAAGGCGCATGGGGTAGCAATGAAGAAAAGCAAGCATATCCCCATTCTCAGAACTGAGGTTTGTCCTGTGCTCTGATACAATGTTTCCTGCTTCAGAAAACAGATGTTCTGATGGTTAATAATTAATGTTAATAATAATTCAGTGTCCAACACAACAGCCCCAGGTCAGTGGCTCAGAGTTTTACTGGCCCATGTATATTTTTGCTGGCCTACAAAAAAAAGCTTTATTTATATATTGGTATTAATTTACCAAGAAGTACACAGACAAGCCTCAAAAAATCAGGGAACTAGCTTTATGGACAAAGATTAACCTTTACCAAGGTGATGGAAAGGCTAAAGTTCCAATACTTTTGCTCACAAGAAAAAAGGGGGTGGATTCAGACAAAACATGCTATCTTCTGAACTGTGTATCTGAGATGTAAATACCTGGTAATAAAAGCTGAGATGTTGATCTTTTGTCTCATATTCATCTCTAAATGTCAAAGCCAAATATTTTCAGTCTATAGTAAAAATAAAGGGATTCATTGTTCCAGTAATTTTGGACGGTGGCGTGTGTGGGTCCTCTACCAGAGGCATGGGAGCTTGAGGGTCGTGCACAGTATCTTAGCTGTTCCCAAGTCTGTGCTCTTCTTGACAGAGACCTCAGATCTCGTTCCTGGAATCTGCTGAAGCCACTCTCCCAGTTTGAGGATCGCTGCCCCGAGTGTTCAGATTACTACGGGGACCGCTGTTACCTTCATCTTCCACATCCTCTGTAGCTCTTCTCTCAGCCCTTGGTATTTATCGAGCTTCTTCTGTTATTGTTGAGCCTCTTAGTATTGAGCCTCTCTGTATTCAAGATGGTGCCAGTGTCTGTGGCCGGCCGTCTGTCTCTGCGAACTCTGGTTGTTTTCCTGCTGTTTTGGATTCTTCTAACATTGAACATCAACTCTCTACTGGCTTATGATCGCCAATATTCGGCAATCATGCAAGTGTTGGGAGCAGCTCAGTCATGACGGACAGGGGATTTTCAACCTCCCACTTCACTTGGGTATACCGGCATGTCTCCGCTGTTTTCCGGCTGCATGCCGAAGGCGCAGACGTCGTGGGAAATGCAGTGGCAAGCTGACAAAACTGAGAGCTGCTCTTGCCCGTCCTTGGGCTACCTTCTCTGGGGATGCTGGAACTGCATTTCATCGCTTCATTTCACGGTGCTTCCTGGATCCGAATGCCTCCTCTTTGATTCCTGTGGTCGTGGTACAACCATCGGGTCTCTCCTTTCCTTACCTCTTCCTCAAGCCCAACAAACAGCTATCGCTCCAGCTCCTGTCAGGATGGCCCTGGTGAATACTAGATTGCTAGCTAACAAAACCTTTATCGTGAAGGATTTAGTTACGTCCCGCAGCCCGGATTTTCTGAGACTTCGATGACTGTTGGTGAGTCGAGAGTTTTCTGTGAACTGATGCACCTTGACTTCTCTTACTTTAACTCTCAGAGAATGTCAGGACATGGCGGAGGCATTGCTACTGTTTACAAAAAACGATATAAGTGTAAACAAGTTCAGCTGTCAACATTTTATTCCAGCTTTGAAGTTAATTTATTTGAACTTTGCTCGGCTCCTCCGGTGCTGTGCGCCGTTGTTTACAGACCAGCTAAATATAACAAGGATTTTATTAGTGACTTTGCTGATTTCCTGGCAGGAATAATGCCAAACTATGATCAGATTTTAATATTCATGTATGCTGCCCTTTGAAGCCGTTGGCCAATGATTTTCTGCATCTTATCGATTCTTTTAATTTTGTGCAATCTGTGTCAAGTCCAACACAGGAACGTGGGCACACTCTTGATCTTGTTTTAACTTATGGTTTTAGTGTTTTTAACTCAGAGGTTTGTGATGCTGTTTCCTCTGACCATATGCCCGTTGTCTTTGTCATGCCTCTTTTTTGTCATACGGTGAAATCTGTCATTCCTACACGGTGCTGTTGTGCCTTTAATTCCTCCACTGCTGCTCAGTTCTCCTCAGCCTTTAACACTGTAATCAGCTCTTCTGAATGCCTCGGCCTTAATTCAGATGTCGAGGTACTCACCTCCTATGGGACAGTTGGCAGTTTTATCAGAAAACTGTGATATCTCTTTCTGATATCATCACCTCTAATTGTCACAGTCCTCGTGTTCTTTTTAAAGTTGTAAATTCTGTTGTGAGTGAACCTCAATCTGATTACCTGGAGAACTCCTTCGAACTGTGTGAGAACTTCAAGTTGTTTATTGATAAGGTTGGTAGCATTGGGGCCCTCATTAGTTCTTCCTCCTATGACCCCTCTATCCCTGTCACTTGCCCGGCTGTTTTTGACCAGTTCGAGCCTGTCACTCTGTTGTCTCTGAGGGAAATCATTGATCATATGAAGCCTGCTGGGTCTCCAAATGACCCCTTGACACCTCGCCTTTTCAAGGAGGTTTTTCCCACTTTGGCATCTTACGTGCTTAGTATTATCAATGGGAGCTTAGCAAAGGGTATAGTCATTGCTTGTCTTAAGAAGGCAGTGGTGACCCCACTCATTAAAAAACCTGGCCTAGACTCCTCTCAACTTTCCAATTTCAGGCCGTTTTCTAAACTCCCTTTAATTTCAAAAATTCTAGAGAAGATTGTTTACTGCCGGCTCAGTTCATTTTTAGATAAGCATGACACCCTAGAAGACTTTCAGTCTGGTTTTAAATCCTGCCACAGTACTGAGTCGGCACTGTTGCGGGTTTTTAATGACATTCTCTTAGCCACAGATGCTGGTCATTGTGTTGCTTTGGTCCTGTTGGACCTAACAGCGGACTTCGATACTGTGGACCACCAGATCCTCCTGTCTCGAATGGAAAACTGGGTGGGCATTAAGAGTGTGGCTTTAGATTGGTTTCGATCCTATTTGTGAGAGAGAAGTTTTTGTTCGAATTGGGGCTGCTGCATCTTGCGCAGCACCCCTTACGTGTGGGGTGCTGCGCAAGATGCAGCAGCCCCAATTCGAACACAAAAACTTCTGCATCTTGCGCAGCACCCCTTACGTGTGGGGTGCCCTAAGGCTCTATTCTTGGTCCTCTCCTCTTCTCTCTCTACCTGCTTCCAATGGGATCATTCTCAGAAGACATGACATCGCATTCCACCTTTATGCCGATGACTGCCAAATTTATGTGCCTCTGAAGCAGCAAAATGCATATTCTGCTAACCATCTCCTCAGGTGCATTGGAGAGATCAAGGCATGGCTGTCCACTAACTTTTTGCACCTAAATGATAAAAAGACAGATGAGTTGCTGCTTGGGCCCAGTGATACTTCAAAAATGACTATTGACCTGGGTCCCTTAACTCAACATCTGACTAAGACAGCGACAAACGTAGGAGTAAAGCTGGACAGTGAACTTAAACTTGATGCCCAAATTAAGTCAGTAGTCAAGTCCAGCTTTTATCAGCTAAAACAACTGGCCAAAGTGAAACCATTTCTTTCTTTCACGGCATCATTTTGAGATTTTAATCCATGCTTTTATCACGACTTGCTTAGACTACTGCAATGCACTTTATGTTGTGCTCAGCCAGACACTACTTGTCCGGCTCCAGATGGTACAAAATGCTGCTGCATGGCTCTTAGTTGGCGTCAAAAAACGTGAGCATATTTCTCCGATCTTGATACTTTATTGATCCCACAATGAGGAAATTACTGCCACTTAGATATGGCATTTCAATATATGCCCTACTTGGATTCAGGAGACAGACACCCTCTCTATTTTTAAGATTAGGTTTAAAACTTTCCTTTATGATCAAGCGTATAGTTAGGGCTGGATCAGCTGACCCTGAACCATCCCTTAGTTATGCTGCTATAGGCCTAGGCTGCTGGGGGATTCCCATAATGCACTGTTTCTTTTCATTCACCTCTTTTCACTCTGTTTATACTCCACTATACTCATTAGTTATTATTAATCTCTGTCTCCCCCCCACCTCAGCAGATGACTGCCCCTCCCTGAGCCTGGTTCTGCTGGAGGTTTCTTCCTGTTAAAGGGAGTTTTTCCTTCCCACTGTCACCAAGTGCTGCTCATAGGGGGTCGTTTTGACTGTTGGGTTTTCTCTGTATTATTGTAGGGTCTTTACCCACAATACAAAGCGCCTTGAGGCGACAGTTTGTTGTGATTTGGCGCTATATAAATAAAATTGAATTGAATTGAATTGAATTGAATCCCTGTGCAGGTGGGTTCACAGCTTCCTGACCAGCAGACCACAGGTGGTACGAGTGGGTCACCTCACCTCATCCTCCCTCACCCTCAACACTGGATCCCCCCAAGGCTGTGTGCTCAGCCCTCTGCTGTACTCACTGTACACCCATGACTGCGAGGCCACGTCAGAGTCCAACGTCATCATCAAGTTTGCTGACGACACTGCTGTTGTGGGACTAATCTCTCACAATGAGGAGACAGCCTACAGGAGAGAGGTCTCCCGCCTGGAGAACTGGTGCCAGGAGAACCACCTCCTGCTCAACGTCAGCAAAACGAAGGAACTGATCGTGGACTTCAGCAGGAAGCAGCAGAGGGACTACCATCCAATTGTCATCAGTGGTGCTGAGGTGGAAAGAGTGGACACTTTCAAATACCTGGGAGTGACCATCTCACAGGACCTGTCCTGGACTCATCACATAAACATCACTGTGAAGAAGGCCAGACAGCGTCTCTACCTCCTCAGGCGGCTGAGAGACTTCAAGCTCCCACTCAAGGTGCTCAGGAACTTTTACACCTGCACCATCGAGAGCATCGTGCGTGGGAGCATCACCACCTGGATGGGAAACTGCACCAAGCAGGACTTCATGGCCCTAAAAAGGGTGGTTCGTTCAGCTGAACGGACCATCAGAACCACCCTCCCCAACCTGCAGGACATTTACACCAAGCAGTGCAGGCTGAGGGTCATGAAGATCCTAAAACAGCCCAGCCACCCCGGACACTCTCTCTTCTCCCTGCTCCCATCAGGCCGGCGTTACCGCTGCCTGAGGGCTAAGACTGAAAGGTTGAAGAAGAGTTTTTACCCACAAGCCATCCGTCTGCTCAACTCTGAGCCCTAACTGGACCATTATTGCACAATGTAAATATTATAATCTATAATTCCATGTAAAAGTGTGTATAGTGTATAGTATATAGAGTATAGTGTATAGTGTGAATTACTTATTTTTATTTTTATTCTTCTTATTTATATGTGTGTATATATGGTTGCAGGTACAAAATACATTTCACTGTGCATGTGACAAATAAACACTATCTTATCTTATCTTATATAAAGCGCCTTAAGGCAACTGTTGTGATTTGGTGCGATACAAATAAAATTGAACTGAATTGAATATAATGACAATAAAGCGATTCTGATTCTGATTTGCACAGAGTACTAGATGTACAAGAATGCACACAGGAGGAAGTGCTTTTGTGAAGTCTACTTCACTGCAGACTGGCTTTTTAAAGAATCAGTCAGCCTTTTGCTATTTTTGCTCTGTATCTTTTCTGCTTACATTTTAATAGCACAGCTGTGAACCTTTTGTTATGGAGGAAAAAAGCATTAATTTATTTGAGAACCATCATTATGAATATGTGCCAATAGTATATTTTTGAGCAATTTCTCATATACATCTACAGCTGAATGTTAATAAAAGTGCCCGTGAGACATTTGAGGCATGTAGCTTTGACTTTTTGTTTATACCTTTTGGGAAGAAAAAATATCGAGATATATATCATATATCACCATTCAGCTAAAAAATATTATGTTTGCTCCATATCGTCCAGCCCTACTACAAACCTCTTAAAGTATGTTTAAAAAGAAAAAATAAAATAAAATGAATAAATAGTAAATACAATACTATCCCTTAAAAGTAAATACTCCTACATGCAGACTATAATTTTGCTTGCTTAAGCTACCGGAAAGGACAGGTTTAAAAAATGGGGCACAGATACTTTTTAATGCGATTTGATGTCAAAAATATAAGACAATTTGTCCCTTTAAGTTACTTTTTTGACATTTCGCTAACTCCTCTTAATTGGAGGGGGGGCCTGACTATGAGTCACTGGAAATTGGCAGCCATGATGATTTTAAACCTTTCATCTCTGACGGCTGGGTGTCCATGTTTGACAGCCATGTAAACATACCAGTTAAGTTCTTGCTTGACACAGGTTCAAACCATTCTTTAATATTGTAGTCTGTATTACCATTTGCTTCAGTCTGACATGAATGTTTTTTGGATAAGAGGCATAGGTATGTAAGAGTTCTCTGTTCCTGTCCACAGCTTATGTCTTAGTTTCAAGCTGGTACAAAGGGTGTTATGCATGGGGATATGACCTGCACTGCCTGTTAAAGGCATATCTGTAATCCTTGGCAATGATTTGGCTGGTTATCGAGTTTGGCCTGATGACCAACTCCTACTGGGGTAACTTTGATGCAACATCCCTCCATAAAGCTTAATGGTAACACTGAACACTTGGCTGTTCCATGCTTGTAGCCGTGCAAAAGAGGCCTTGCAACCAATTATGCCAGAGCTAAGACAGAGTGTGAGTTCAGAGGTGATGGTTTCCCTGTCAGATTTCCCCCTGTTTGTTGTGTAAAAGAGGAAAATATTGTCAATCAGCATTTAAACCTTAATAACTAGTTTATAGTTGAGTCAGAACTTTTTAGTCTCACACCCCGTCTATGGTTCACATTTCTGAGGCCACTGGATCTGATTGAAGATGGCGATCTTATAAAGGATGTTATCAACAGGGTGCTTGCTGCCACTTCGAATTACACTCATCTGGTTTGTCTGTGGACTTTAATGTAGTGGAAAAAGGAAGATTAAGCTTCCTAGGATCTCAAATTCACAAACATGGGTTCATAAAACACCTGCAGATTTTAGTAAGGCCAATCTAAACTTGTCCATTGACTGCATTTGTTTGCAGTTACTGCTTGAAAACTGTTTCTGAGAATCTTTTTTGCCCTGCAGGAAGATGACATATACGAACCACAAAACTAAGACAACCCACTATTTATTAAAAGCCGCAGGAGAGATAACTTTCCTTTTGTATACAATATCCGGCCGGACATATACCAGTGTACTTGGATTCATTGCATGTCAGAGTATCCAAAATAATTAATCCTGAGTTACCCCAATGCACCCATGTGTGAGTGTGTGTATGAATGCAAAAAAGCACTTGTCACTAAGCTATTCTGCACTTAAACCTTTATAACTACTGTAGACCTCTGTTGAAACTTGTTTAGTTTAGGCTTTCGCACTCTGTCTGTGGTTCACATTCAGCCACTGGTGCTAACTCAAAATAGCAACCTTTGAAAAACCCTTTTTCAACAGGGTGCTTGCTGCCACTTAAGCTACCCTTATCTGGTGAGCCTGTGGCTTTTAATGTGGTGGAAACAGGAAGATTAAGCTAGCTATGAGTTCAAAGTCACAAACATGGGCTCATAAAACACCTGCTGACTGCAGTTTTTAGTAAGGGCAAGCTGAACATGTACATATACTGCACTTAGGATTATTGATTGGAAACTGTATTGGGGAATCTTAACGAGAAGATGGCATCTACAATGCACAAAGCACAACCCACCCAGAAATAGCAGTTTTGTATCCAATACATGTGTTGGTGTTGCACCAAGCAGAACGACTTAGTTAGCCAGTTCAAAATTATTATTAGGGCCCGAGCACAACCTGTGCAAAGGTCCTATTGTATCTGCTTTTGATTATTCAGGCAAATGAATAGATTTTTTTTGAGGGCCTAAACATGCTCAAAAACTCGTGAAATTTTACTCATGTCAGGTCTGGTGAAAATTTACATATTTTAATTAGAGGTGGGACTCGATTAAAAAAATTTATCGAATTAATTACAAGCTTTGTAATTAATTAATCGAAATAATCGCATTTTAATCGCATTTCAATATTTAACATGATAAATATTAATTTAAGTTTAGTTGATGAATGAATCAATATACATAAACTTAAACTTCAAGATTTTGTTTATTTTCCCACCAGTCTACTACACAGACCAACGAAGGGTGGAAGTGCTCCTGTGATAAGCAAACTCCTGAAATTAAAGTTAAGCATCATAACTAGATAGTTTTATTCAACATTAATGTCTCACTTGTTATAATGGAAATTAATCATTCGCTCAGCTGTATTCCTTGATGTTGAAATGTGTTATGCTTGTTTTAACAGCTTATTTTGAATTAAAGACTTAAAATTAAACCACAAAAAGGAGAAAAAGTTCGTTCTCCGTTTAACAGCTGCTTTTACACAGCTGTGCTTTACACTCACGGTTGCTAGGCGACATGAGCTACGCAGAGGTGACGGCAGGCGACGCTGATATGAAGGCTAGCCGCTCACTTCCGGCCTTTGTGGGCTGTGAAAGACGTGGGCCGGGTCCTTCGCAGGATGCAGCCCCTAATTTGGACATTGTGCGTCGATATAATCCGTATGCCTGGAACTCGTGCACTGAGAAACGTTCCACGGTGCAAAGTGCGATTAAAATGCGTTAAAAATTTTAACGCGTTAATTTCCCTGTAATTAATTAATCGAAATTAATGTGTTAAAGTCCCACCCCTAATTTTAATACATAAATGGCTCTACAGCACCACCTCACATGTGGAGTACCCCAAGGTTCAATCCTGGGACCCCTTCTATTTAATATCTACATGCTCCCACTAGCTCAGATTATAACAAGTAATAAGATTAGTTATCATAACTATGGACTGAACAGGAGTGGCCTCCAATCTCATTGTACGTCCTGTATAATGAGAATAAAGGCATTCTATTCTATTCTATTCTATTCTATTCAGATGACACGCAGCTCTATATCACGTTACCACCAGGTGACTCAGAACCTATCCAAGCACTGAACAGATGCTTAGAACACATCAATGTGTGGATGTGCCAAAACTTTCTTCAGCTGAACAAAAACAAAACTGAAGTTATTATCTTTGGACCTAAAGAGGAACAATCAAGAGTCAGCGCGCAGCTTCAGCTGCTACATTTAGAAACCTGTGAACAGGCCCGAAATCTGGGTGTAGTAATGGACTCAGACCTGAACCTTCAGAGACATAAAAACAGTTACAAAGTCAGCTTTCTACATTTCTAGAATTAAAGGACTAATGTCTCAACAAGATCTAGAGAAAATCATCCATGCATTTATCTCTAGCCGCATTTATTATTGCAACAGTATCTTCGCAGGTCTGCCAAAAAAAAAAATCAATCAGACAGTCGCAGCTAATCCAAAATGCTGCTGCTGCTCGTGTTCTCACCAAGACTAGAAAAATTGAGCACATCACCCCGGTTTTAAAGTCTTTACACTGGCTACGTGTAGCTCAGAGAAAAGACTTTAAAATACTTGTATTAGTTTATAAATCGCTGAACGGTTTAGCACCACGATACATTAAAGACTTCGTATCAACCCTCCAGAACACTCAGGTCTTCTGGTTCCAGTCTACTTTCTATCCCCAGAACCAGAACCAAACATGGAGAAGCAGCTTTCAGTTTTTATGCACCTTTAATCTGGAACAAACTCCCAGAAAACTGCAAAACAGCCGAAACACTAAATTCCTTTAAATCAAGGCTGAAAACCTGTTTAGAGCTGCCTTTGATTAGTACTCCACAAACAAATCCAGGTGAAAGCTGCTCTAAACAAAATATCTTATTACACACTGATCATCTCCCTATGATTATCATGTGTATCTGCTTGATGGTTTAATGATTTTGTGTGATGATTCTGATGTTTTGATTATTTACTGTGTACTTGATTGATGTTTTTAATGCTTTTAATGATTTTACTGCACATTTGTTTGATGTTCTTATGATGGAAAGCACTTTGAATAGTCTTGCCGCTGAAATGTGCTATACAAATAAATTTTTACTTACTTACTATCAAAAGCTATCCAAGGTTTTATAGAGTTCTGCCTTGAGAATCTTCCTTTCTGCCACTCATAACTGACTGGCCCATAGACAGCATAAAGGACTGGGATCATTGACTGAATACTAAAGATGGGAGTTTATTGCTGTGATTGCTGTGGTTTTAAAGAGAAGTCTCATTATATAAATGATGATAAATATCAGTCATGTCCCTTTGTTCTATGACCTCAGTAAATACATTCCTGATGAGTTTACAGCCTCAGGTGGTAATTTCAAGTCTTTTTAAATACAGCATGATATCTATTTTGTAAATTGAAATAGAAAATGAAATTTTTTTAAATATTTGGGTTTGTGTTACTGTGGTGGAAAATAATATGCAGTAGATCACATTATAAAAACATTACCATAATTAATATACTCTGGCTGCAGGGTTCATTTATCAGCGGGATGCACTGGAAATAAGTTTCAAAGTTGGATAAAATGCACTACAGACTGAAAATAAAATAATAATTTAAAAATCTGTCTGTACTTTGAAAATTAACTGAGTACTCTCCATTCTGAAAGTGTATGTCTGTAAGTGGAGGGTGGAGCGTAAAGTATGTTACCACAGCTTCCCCGTTCAGGTTTTGTACAGTGGTTCAGCTAGAAGCAGATCTGAGGCAAGTAAAAGTCATTTTTACACTTGTTCACTTCATTTCTACTTGAAGAGTAGCATATTTATGAGTAATGTGTTTCATAATGAAGTCCGTTTTATGAGATATCCTACTGAAGTTAAGAGACAGCGTTTGGTTCATTTTTGCCTACTGGTAATGAACTACCTTGATTATACTCAGATCACTTGTTAGAGCTCAGATGACAGATCCCTGTGTTCAGGTCAGTGTGTTCACATTTTTACTACGAAAGGGCTTCCTTAGGAATGTTTGGTGTTTGAGCCTAGCGAACGCAGTCTTGGTATATTTTAACCTCTCTTATCTGTTACTATTTTAAGCACAGATATCTAACAGTAACAATTCTCCAAAGTTCAGCCTTCCTTTATAACAGTTATTACAGCTGCAGAGACGTGTTTCTCTTTCTGCTGTTGTTGGTATGTGGTAACATTTTATCTGAATTTCTGAATCATCTGTTTTAGATTTGTTTTTCCACGTTAATTAACTTTTAGTTTAACAAACCATTTCAAATTTCAGACAGAGATGGAGCCTGTCGATGTGGTGATGTGGACTGACGTCTGCGTCTGCCTTCCTTTGACCATAATGGTCATCTGTCGAATGTGTTGCGTGGTATGTAAATAATTATTTTCATCTATGTTGATATGTGAAGATTTAACCAATCAACTGCCCTCTGCTGCTTCTCCAGTATTCACTGCGTTTTGTTCACTGCCTGTTTTCGTGCAACCTTTGAATCACACATTAGTATACTTAAATTAGTTTTCCAAAACATTTCACAAAAATGTAATTGGAAACAATCTCTCCTCTTCCTCTCCTGTTTTTCTTACATGTTTCTCCACCTCTCAGTTTGGCCGCCTTTCTGAGCAAGGCTCTCTGTGCTGTCACAGGAAGCTACTCCAGGCTGCGGCACATCAAAAATGAGCTTGCACAACATTAATACGCACTAACCTGCTTATGAGATTTAATTGAATGGAATCGTGAATCGCTAAAAACTGCAACCAAATCAATTTTCCACCAACTCCAAGTGTCGCAATCTAAAGCCAACATTTTGCTAACACAGAATATATGCTAATTTCAAGAGCAAAACTACTAATTTAATATACCTTTTGTATTAACAGCAATATATTGTTTCAGGCAATTATTTGTTACTTAACATTGTGAATATCGTGAATATTTTTTGCAGGACCGAAGGGACCTAGTCCCTGACATCTATTACACTCACCTCCTCGTCTCCAACCTAATCCAGCTCTGCGCTCCAGTTGTTTGGGTGGTTAAACTGGAAGACCATCATCAGACCACCACCATTATCGCTGACATGTTTTTCTTCTTTGGTGTGATAACCAGTCTCTACTTCAAAACGTGCATTGTCCTAGAAAGGTATTTGTCTTTCATATGTCTTTCAGTGTGAGTGTACCTGCATGTCTCTGAACATTTTATTGCACTGTGAAGCGTCCTTACAGTCTGAAATGTGCTTTTCTGTACTGCGATTATTAGAATCTCTGTCTTGTGTTGCAGGTATTTTTTCATCGCCTGGCCACTGTTGGACTTCTTAAGACAAACTAAGGGTTCTGTGCTAGTCTCTGTTCTGATGTGGGTCATTTGTGCTATCACTATCCCTCTTACAATATTACTACACCAATATGAGCGCATCCTTGTTTTTGGCGTGTACCCTGTCCCTGTGTTCATTCTTTGTCTAGCTGGGACTGTCAGAGCTCTGCCTGCTGCCGCCTCACTTCCTGCTGCGGAAAAACAAAGAATTGTAGGAACTTTGGTTCTTTTGCAGCTAAATTACTTTGTTTTCATCTTACCTGCTTTAAGTCTATCAGCTTTTGCCAGAAATATAAGTTTGGCCATGATTCTGCTCAGTTCATTTGTGGACTTGATTCTGTTTTTCTTCATGCAGAAAGGGCCCATTGACAGGCTGCTGTCACGTCTGTGCTGCTGCAGTACAGACAGCACTGCAGCAGTGTGAGTGATTTTAGCACAAACAGGTGATCTGAATGTTTGCAAAGACAAAGGGAGAGAAAACACATGATGGGAGAGATGCAGAGAACCTAGAAGAACTAACTCATCCTTAAAAATGGCCGTGACAGTGGGACGGAGAAATTCAGTTTAACAGGTAGAAACCTCCAGCAGAGCCAGGCTCAGGGAGGGGCGGCCACCTGCTGCACCCAGTTCTCACACATTAACAGAAAGCACAGTTTTGTGTCAATGAGAGTTACAAATGATTTTATTATCACTCCTGAATGCTTCATATTGAACACATCTTAAAAAAATTCTACACTTATTATATATTTTTGATAATTGGCCTATTATTTTGTGTATCTCCTTTCCATTTTATCGTTCCATTTAATTTGGTTGCCTTTTTATTTGCAAGTGTACTCAGCAATGTTTAATGCTAATAATCTTGTAATATGTATATTGTAATATATAGCCATACTTCAGTATTGACTATTCACACAACAGACTCAAATAGTGCCACCCAGGGTATCACAGACTCTGTGCAGGTACTACAGAAATGAGAAGTGATTATACTGCGTTCCAACTTTTAACAGAGCTTAAAAAAAACAGCAGCTGCTCAAAGTCTTTTTTTTTAAAAAAACGTGTTAAAATAAATATATTTTTTATTATGTCTTCCATTAGAAGAAGTGTTAAATGTGGCAGTCTTAGACTTGCTTACAGAGTTTGAAAATCCTGTCAAGAAACTATTTGGCTCAGTTTTCTTCCCTGGTGTTTTGACAAATTGCAGTAGGTTAACTTCACAGTTTTTTGTTGTTTTATTGGTTATTGGTTTTTTTGCTTTAATGGGAGCTTCATGTACATTTTATTACATAAGCATTTAATTTTAAAAAATGTACAAAATAGTACGATAAATAGAATGGACTTCTGCATGAAAAACATACCTAAAAGTATTAGAGGTTAATTTTTTATATTAATCATTTATTAACAGTGCACATGTAATTGTAATTGTGAGTAATTTGGCATGTTTCTGTTTGGACTGGTGTTAAAGTAGAGGGGCTGCAACACTGTGGTAAAACTGGCCCAACATTTTTGAGTTGTGTTGCTGCATCAAATTCATAATGTGAAAAAAATGTTTTTTTCTTAAAATTGTATATTTTCTCAGTTTAAACATCTAATATGTTTTTTATGTTCTATTGTGAATAAAATATGAACTTATGAAATTTACAAATCACTGCATTCAGTTTTTATTTACAGTTTACACATTTTCCAAATTTTTATGAATTGGGGTTGTACATATAGTTTAAGCCCCCCCCCCTCTCTCTGCGCACACCCACACTTCCATCATTATTCAAGATGGCGCCGGTGAGGTCAGCAGCCGTCGTACCTGCTCCTACGCTTTGTTTGTATATATTAGGTTTAGCTCTAATTTTGGACTTTATAATTCCGCCTGCTCTGTGTCATATCACGTATGACAGACAGACTCTTTTTAATATCAGAATACAGCACTCTGGCTGTATTCTGACACCTTTTTCTCCCGACCCGACTTGGCCTCAGGAGATACTGCGTTTCCAGTGGGCCAGCTCAAACAAAGGACGGACCAGGTCACGGACAAGGCCCCGAGGGAAAAGAGCCGGCGTAAGAGAGAGGCTGAGGCGCAGAGCGCACCAAACGCCACTGCCGAGCATCCTGTTGGCTAATGTCCAGTCACTGGATAACAAGCTGGACGAACTCAGGGCCAGGATACAGTTTCAGAGGGACATAACACTAGAACTACCAGCATTTTCCCTCTACTCCTTTTTCTACCAAGCGCTGCCAAATGGCAGTTTTACATCTCATTAGGCCACCTTTTGTTAGGTACACGGGGCCAGTAGATTGGAATGTGTGTGGGATGGGTGTGGGGGTGGGGATGGGTTACCAATGATGACCAATGATGACTCAGGGTCGCCAGGTGTATAAAAAGCCAGGTCACAACACATATTTCACCTACTCTGTTGACTGAGAAGCAAAGATGCCAAAGGTTTACGGCACACAGCAAGCTTTGGACATGATCCTCAACAATGTCAACCCCTGTGACTCCGATGGAGCTGAAATAACCCTTGTGCTAAATTCCGACTCTGAAAATTCTTCTGGTAAGATTTCCTAAATTTACTATTTTCGTTTGCCGTTTGTTGTGTTTTAGGAAGAGATGAATATCTTTGCGATTGCACATTATTTCAACATTTCACTAATCAAATCTCAAACATGGTCACCCTGTAGATAAGGAAACTTCGCCACCTCCAGAAAAGAGAGGTTGCATGGAGACACATGAGTGGCTGACAGAGACGGCAAAAGACGGCACAGTGTGGCGTGAGGAACAGATCGGAAGACCTCTGCATCACAGCCCAATTGATTGCTATGCCACAGATGGAGAGCCAACTGCTTTGGCCAGAAGAAAGGTGTCGAGTCGCTTACAGAGTTTCCTCTGTTTCATCACTCTGGAAATGCTTCGGACCATTCAGGAGTGGACTGTCCAGCATGCACGCCAGACACAGCAGGGAAACTGGTTCATGGCCCTCCCTGAACTAAAGGCGTTCATTGCAATCCTCATCCTGCGAGGGATTGTCCGCCTTCCAGCGGTGCATGATGTATGGTCAGCAACACTGGGAGTGCCCGCAATCAGCAAGATTATGGCCCGAAACTGCTTCCAGGACATCATGCGGCACCTACGCTTCGATGACAAGGACACACGCAATGAACGAGTTGCAAATGATTGGTTTGCTGCAGTCTCTGACATTTGGGGGTCTTTTGTTACCAACTGCATTACCTCTTACAACCCAGGAAGGCACATCACCATAGCAACTTTTTCCAACTAAGACCCGTTGCTGTTTCCTGCAGTACATTGCTACAAATCCTGACAAGTGTGGCATAAAGTTCTGGGTGGCATGTGACCTGAAATCCAAGTATGTATGCAACATCATCCCATATCTTGGCAAAGACCCCAGTCGTCCCACGGGGGAAAAACTATCAGAAAATGTGGTGATGAAGCTTATGGAACCATTTATGGACAAAGGAAGAACCGTTACCACAGACAATTTTTTTACATCATTGTCACTAGCACAACGACTGCTCAGCCGGAAGACCACACTCCTTGGCACAGTAAACAAGGTTCGCCGTGAGCTTCCAGACTCCGCCAAAAAGACTTTGGCCCGTGAGGAATTCAGCACACAGGTGTTTTCAACCTCTGGTGCCACACTGACCATTTACGCGCCCAAACGGAGAAAGACTGTCTGCATCCTCAGTAGCATGCACAGTGTGGTGGTGACTGGGGATACCCGGAAAAAAAAAACAAACACAGTCACCGACTACAAAAGCCTGAAATGTGGTGTGGATGTCATGGACCAGATGGTGCGAAAGTACACTGTGCGTTCAGGAACCCGGCATTGGCCAGTCGCTGTGTTTTACAACTTGATTGACATTGCAGTACTGAATGCACATGTGCTTTACCAAGCATGCACTGGGGTCAAAGAGAGACGGACGGACTTCTTGGTGAAGCTTGCAAGAGAGCTTGCACAGTCTCATATGGCAGCCAAGGAGGTGCATAAGGAAAACCTTCAGCAACAACCACTCTCACCTGACACAGGGATAAGGGCATTGCGCCAGGTGAAGTGTTGCTGCAAGAATAACCATGCCACTAAGCGTTGTGTTTATTGCAACAAGTTGACATGTGGAAAATGCAGAAAGGAGATGTTGTGGCAGTGCCAGATGTGTTCAGACAATCTGTAACAAATATACCAATAAAAATGTGCTGGATAAATATTTTGGTCGTCTTCAGTCCTTTTATAGTCGTATACAACTGTCCATCAATACTGAGATAAAGTATTCCTAAAAATCATAACATAACAACATTCACATAGAACTTATATATACATATATGGAGTTCTAAGTATGGCAGTTCAACACTTCAAAATAAAAAAATTAATTAATATTATTTGAAAATAAGCCAAAACACTATCAAATAAAAACTTACACTCTAAAGTTAATGGCAGCTTTACACAAGGGCATTTGTGTATGGGCTACGGAACACAAATGATTTATAATAGTTTTACAGATATTTACAGTTAGAATTTCCTTACAGTACATGGCAATAGGAAGCCTACTTTGTCTTGTTGACCGATGCTGAATAAAGGGCATGTAAAAATGTATGAAATGGTCAAAAGTTTATATGATACAGTAAATGTGATGAGTGAAACAATACAGTGCATTTTGAAAGCCCCTTCTAGTCCCTACTCAGGAGAGATGTCTCTCTGACTTCTAGGCTCTGCTCAAGCATACCCCTCCCCCTAAGGTCTGTGCTTGAACCTCCAGATCTGGCAGGTAATGGCTGCATTTACAAATGAAAGGGGGTCGTCTAGTGTCTAGTTGTGCTGGCCTCATTTGCATGACACAATTCACAGCTGCCATTTGGCAGCACCTTGGGATTTAAAGGTATAACTGCCATTTGGCAGGAGTCTGGTAGTTCTAGTGTTAAGGGACTGCAACATCATCTGTCTCACGGAGACATGGCTGACTCCCCTCATACCGGACCACGCCGTACAGCCGTCGGAGTTCTTCAGTGTTCATCGCACGGACAGAACGAGTGAGTCTGGAAAATCAAGAGGAGGAGGTGTGTGCCTAATGATTAATACCAACTGGTGTGACAGTAGGAATGTTGTCCCTCTGAAACAATCATGTTCACCTAACCTGGAGCTCCTAACCCTGAAATGCCGTCCCCACTACCTGCCCCGCGAGTTCACTTTGGTCATCTTCAGCGCCGTCTATATTCCACCTCAGGCGGACACAAACACTGCACTATCCGAGCTACATGAGGCGATTTCCACCTATCAGGCTAACCAGCGTGATGCGGCTCTCATCGTAGCCGGGGACTTTAACAGTGCAAACTTGAAAAAGCTGATACCGGAATTGATTCAACACATCGACTGCCCCACCAGAGGAGAGAGGACCCTAGACCACTGCTATTCTCCATTCAAGGATGGCTACAAAGCAAAGCCTCTTCCGCCTTTTGGGAAGTCTGACCACACCTCTGTCCTTCTCATGCCGAAATACAAACGGCTCAGGCAGGAACCCCCTGCTGTGAGAGAAGTGACACGGTGGTCTGATCAAACAGAGGCCGCTCTGCAGGGTGCGTTGGATTCAACCGACTGTTTCGCAGCAGCGCGGGCGGAGACATCGAGGAGTTTACGGAAACTGTTGTGGGATTTATTGGGAAAGTTGTTGAAGACACTTCACTTAGGAGGACCATCAGGACTTTTCCCAACCAGAAGCCGTGGGTGGATAAATCTGTCCGCGATGCCCTGAGGTCCCGCACCGTTGCCTACAACTCCGGCCTCGCCTCTGGG
Source organism: Archocentrus centrarchus (assembly GCF_007364275.1). Classification (NCBI taxonomy): domain Eukaryota; kingdom Metazoa; phylum Chordata; class Actinopteri; order Cichliformes; family Cichlidae; genus Archocentrus; species Archocentrus centrarchus. Next base: position 3,043,418 of record NC_044360.1, on the reverse strand, counting down.
AACATGGAGGACTACAAGGTTGCATCATACAACGTCCGCAGAGCGGTGAAAGAGGCTAAACATCGCTACGGCCGCAGACTGGAACAGCAACTACAACAGTCTGACTCCAGGGGACTGTGGCAGGGACGACGCACCATCACGGACTACAAAGCACCACACACACACCCGGTGAGTGCCGACGCTTCTCTGGCTGATGAACTCAACATCTTCTTTGCGCGCTTTGAGTCGGGAAGCCGACAGCCCGCTGCGCTCCCGGCCGGAGGGGCGGAGACACTCACTGTGACGGAGCGCGACGTGAGGAGGGCGTTTAGACGTGTAAACACCAGGAAAGCGGCTGGACCAGACGGTATTAGTGGACGTGTCCTTAAGACCTGCGCTGACCAGCTGGCACCTGTGTTTACACTGATATTCAACCTCTCACTGAAACTGTGTGTGATTCCCACCTGCTTTAAAAAGTCCATCATAGTCCCTGTCCCAAAGAAACCACACCCCAGCAGCCCCAATGACTTCAGGCCCATAGCACTCACCTCTGTGGTGATGAAGTGTTTTGAGAGACTCATCAAGACATTCATCACCTCCTCACTGCCCACCACCCTCGACCCACTACAGTTTGCATACCGGCCAGACAGATCCACAGATGACGCCATATCCTTCCTCCTCCACAAGACCCTTTCACACATAGACACTGATAAGGGGAACTATGTGAGAGTGCTGTTTGTAGATTACAGCTCAGCATTCAACACCATAGTTCCCTCCAGGCTGGTCTCTAAGCTGCTGGACCTGGGCCTGGGCCCATCCCTGTGCAGGTGGGTTCACAGCTTCCTGACCAGCAGACCACAGGTGATACGAGTGGGTCACCTCACCTCATCCTCCCTCACCCTCAACACTGGATCCCCCCAAGGCTGTGTGCTCAGCCCTCTGCTGTACTCACTGTACACCCATGACTGCGAGGCCACGTCAGAGTCCAACGTCATCATCAAGTTTGCTGACGACACTGCTGTTGTGGGACTAATCTCTCACAATGAGGAGACAGCCTACAGGAGAGAGGTCTCCCACCTGGAGAACTGGTGCCAGGAGAACCACCTCCTGCTCAACGTCAGCAAAACGAAGGAACTGATCGTGGACTTCAGCAGGAAGCAGCAGAGGGACTACCATCCAATTGTCATCAGTGGTGCTGAGGTGGAAAGAGTGGACACTTTCAAATACCTGGGAGTGACCATCTCACAGGACCTGTCCTGGACTCATCACATAAACATCACTGTGAAGAAGGCCAGACAGCGTCTCTACCTCCTCAGGCGGCTGAGAGACTTCAAGCTCCCACTCAAGGTGCTCAGGAACTTTTACACCTGCACCATCGAGAGCATCGTGCGTGGGAGCATCACCACCTGGATGGGAAACTGCACCAAGCAGGACTTCATGGCCCTAAAAAGGGTGGTTCGTTCAGCTGAACGGACCATCAGAACCACCCTCCCCAACCTGCAGGACATTTACACCAAGCAGTGCAGGCTGAGGGTCATGAAGATCCTAAAACAGCCCAGCCACCCCGGACACTCTCTCTTCTCCCTGCTCCCATCAGGCCGGCGTTACCGCTGCCTGAGGGCTAAGACTGAAAGGTTGAAGAAGAGTTTTTACCCACAAGCCATCCGTCTGCTCAACTCTGAGCCCTAACTGGACCATTATTGCACAATGTAAATATTATAATTTATAAAAGTGTGTATAGTGTATAGTATATAGAGTATAGTGTATAGTGTGAATTACTTTTTTTATTTTATTCTTCTTATTTATATGTGTGTGTATATATGGTTGCAGGTACAAAATACATTTCACTGTGCATTGTACTGTGCATAACTGTGCATGTGACAAATAAACACTATCTTATCTTATCTTATCTTATCTTATCTATCTTATCAGTTAGATCTCAGTCCAGCAAACGGGTGACTAAACAGAAATTTATTAAACATATCACAAATTAAATGAAATACTTATGGCATTTTAACACTCATCACATGAACTTTGCAATTTTAAAAGTCATTCACATATATGACCTTAACCCACATTCAGTCTGCTTGTATTTGCACTTTTCACTCCTATTTGTTTCTAAATATTCATTTATTTCCTACAAGGTTACACCAGTTGTTTTTTAAATATTTGCAATCATGCAAATCTGTATATGAGTCTATAAAAAATATTTTATGTTTGGCCACTAGATGGAGACATCTGATGTTCATAATGATGTGTTCAGAGGAGAGTGTTCTTTTTCTAACTTCGTTCGGTGTTTCATTATAGGAATCGCCTTGGCGTGACCAACTACAGAAGCTCCAATGACACCACGTCTGTCTGCAACAGACCTGTCAAGCCGTGCTCAGGGCCCCGCCCCTCCTACTATCACGGCTGACCAGCTCCTCCCTACTCATTCTCGCTTTCTTCCCGTGAGAAACTACATCGGGCTCCCTCAGCGCGTCCAGGCTGGCTTGGTTAGCTGTTTAACAGTTCTCAGGCGTCCCGTAGAGGAGTACGTCGCCGAACGCAGTTCTCCAGTTTTCAGTCTGGATTGTGCTGAGTAAGTCCTTCGAAAGAAGTGTACTGGTAGTTATACACCCTGGACAGCGACCGCGTCGTGGCGAGCTGTCTTCAGCGGTCGCCTGGTTTTAATTAGCAGGGTAGCCGTTGTGTGTGTGTGTAACTTGGGCTAACGCGTCACGGCAAGCTTTTCGGTGTCCGGCTAGCATTAGCTTGTTAGCGGGTCAGTACCGTGTTAGGTCTGGCTAGCATTAATTTGCTAACCGACCCTAAACAGTGTTAGGTTTCAGTTAGCATTAATTTGTTAGCTGAATCCACTGGTAGAGCTCAGCTAACGTGTCACGACGAGCTGACTCTCACGGCGACTAGCTCGGACTTAACCCCGTTGCTAGCGCTAGCTACAAACAGGCTATCGTGTCACGACGAGCCTTGTATAGCTCAGTCTCACCATCTTTCCGACCACGATGGCTACGGCTCCTACCCCCGCCAAAGGGTCAGAACCAAAGGCCAAAGAGGCTGCATCCCGCCCATGCCCCGCATCATGCGGTGCTTCCATTTCGGGCAGGGACTCTCATCCGATGTGCATAGCTTGCATGGGTGCTAAGCATGCTCAAACTTCTCTGGCGGACCCGCAAGGTTGCTCTCACTGCGCCTTGATGCCAGAGAAAATCCTGGAAAGGAGGTTGAGAGTAGCAGTGGCTAACAGCCAGGACCCCTGTCTGTCAGCCAACAATGCTATGATTGATATCCATCAGCCGACAGCCACAACGAGCTGGGCGGACATAATGGAGGAAGTGTTCCCGGTTATGCCCCAGTTGTTCGAGGGGCTCCTCGACCCAACTGAGGGTGAGCCGGCGGATGAGGATGCGGATGGCGATGCCAACTCCGACCTCCTCGGCCTAGAAGACATGGAGGAAGAGGAGGATGACTCCACCTTCCCTGCCCAGCAGTCCAGGCCCCCAAGTGGGGCTGAAGCTGTACCCCCAGTGGACAGCAACTTGTATGATGTTTGCAAACGGGCTGCTGCCAGGCTGGGCATCACATGGCCAGCAGCCCAGGCGGCTGAAGGGGCAGAACGTGACCTGTATGATGGCAAGAGGCTCCCTCCAGCCTCACCACCTGCAAAGCAGCTTCTGCCAGCAGTGCCTGCTTGCATGAAAGAAATGAGTCGCTATTGGTCTAGCCCTTTTAAGAGCAAGCTTCCTACCCAGGGCTGCTCTAAGCTGGAGATGCAAGGAATGGGTGAGCTGGGGCTGACCGGACCCCCAGCAGTTGAGCCTTCAGTGGCTTATCACCTTCACCCTAACCGCAGGTCAGTTTCAGCTTCTTCTAATATTTCTCTGCCCAGTAAGATGGATCGCCTCACCGCATCCATCTATCAAAGGATGTACAAATATTCAGCACAGTCAGTGTGTTCCCTTAATGCGGTTACACTGCTGTCAGCTTATCAGGCAGAGATTTTAGAGGACATGGGCCGTCAACTGGACTCGGGGTCTCCAAACCCGGCCCTCTGGGATGAGATCTGTGTGGTCAACGATCTCATCCTACGCTCCTCCAGGGGAGCAGTCCAGGGTTGTGGGTGTGTAATGGGTCTTGCAGTCTCAGGTGAGAGAGCTTTATGGCTAAACCTGTCAGGATTGGGAGACACTCAGAAGGCTGAAGTCATGGATGCAGCCTATGACCCAGCCAAGGGTCTCTTTGGCCCAGCTTTGGAGAAAATGAGAGAGACAAGCACTCTCAGAAAGCAGGACGGAGAAGCTTTCGATCTCTGCTTACCCAGAAAAGTGAGCCCACAATCTCACCAGGTGCCTAGAGTAGGCTTCGCAGCAGCAGCTGCAGCCGTGAGGGGTAGGCAGAGTGGGGTTAAAGTTCAGAGGCAAGCGGCAAGACTGCAGCCCTCCCACCAGGTCAAGGCAGAAAACCCAAGGCCTTGGGGCAAACACTCCTTTGCAGCAGCTGCTGCAAAGAACCGAGCGTCACACCCCGGGGAAGGGAAGCAGAAGCGTTCAGCCTAGCAAGCCTGCAACGTTGTGCATCACCTCTCTCTCCTCCCCCAAAGAGGAGGAAGGTGCTGGAAGAGGCAACCACACCTCCCAGGGTTCATGGTTCAGAGGCTCCTGGGGTTCCCAGTTCATCAGGAGCCCTCTCTCAGTTCCCACACCTAGTTCAGAGAGAGGAGATGTGGGGTCAAAGGTCGCAGTGTCACCATGCACTTCCCCGGTTTCATTATTCACTTCAAAGCAATCTATCAGCGTCACCAAGCACTGCCCAAAGTTTTCAGACACTTCATTGTGTTTCGGGGGTTCAAAAAGAAATAAAGTGTGCATTCCTGCAACCAGGCAGTTTGCCAAGGGCAGAATGTCCCCCCAGTTTAAAGAAAATGAAAAAAATGAAAGAAAGTCACTGTCATGTCACTACGTTCCCTGCGGAGGGAGCTGGCGCTCTTCACGAGGGGGACACCTCCATGCGGGAGGCAGAGGTGACGTCACACGTGTTCATGGGCCCGTTCTCTGCGCGGCTGGAGCAATGGCGCGCATGCGCAGTCCATCCCTGGGTTATGGCCACCATTTCCCAAGGATACAGGCTTCAGTTCGCAATGAAACCACCGAAATTCAACGGAAAGTTGATTTCAGTGGCCAAGGGAAAGTCAGCAAGTGTATTGGAGGACGAAGTTGCTTCCCTGTTACGCAAACAGGCAATCAGAGCGGTCCCGAGCGAGGAGGCTCAGCAGGGCTTTTACTCCCGCTATTTCCTCATTCCAAAAAAAGAGGGTTCCTCTCTCCGGCCCATTTTAGATCTACGTGTATTGAACAAACACTTGAGAAAGTACACGTTCAGAATGCTCACACACAAAGCGCTCTGTCGGGCCATTCACCCAGACGATTGGTTTGTGACAATCGACCTCTCAGACGCATATTTTCACATCGCCATTTATCCTCCACACAGGAAATATCTCAGGTTCGCCTATCAGAACGCAGCATACGAGTTTCAGACTATCCCATTCGGGCTATCATTAGCCCCAAGGGTGTTCAGCAAATGTGTGGAGGCAGCGCTGTCTCCGTTAAGGAACAGCGGCATCAGAATATTCTCTTACATAGACGATTATCTGATATGCTCCCGATCACGGGAGCAGGCGATCAGAGATTCCAGCGTGGTGGCAAACCACCTTATGGAGCTCGGCTTCAAAATCAACCTGGAAAAGAGCTGCTTGAAACCCGCACAGTATACGGAATATCTGGGGCTCATTTTAGATTCCAGATCTTATCGTGTCACGCTTTCAGAGCGCAGGATCGCATCCTTCACTCAGTGCCTCTCCCTCTTTCAAGTGGGGAAAGTCGTGCGTTTCCGGCTCTGTCTCCGCCTCCTCGGCCTTATGGCCTCGGTAATAAATGTGGTGCATTTGGGGCTGCTTATGATGAGGGATTTTCAGCGTTGGGTCACGTCCCTACGTCTGTGCCCTCACCGCCATCTCAGTCGCAGTGTAAAAATAACACCGTCATGTATAGCGGCTCTCCAGCCTTGGAGGAACCCAGCAGCTCTTGCGGCGGGAGTACCTCTGGGCGCGGTGTCATCCAGGATGACCCTGACCACAGATGCATCTCTGTCAGGGTGGGGCGCAACCATGATGGGGAGGGCAGTAAATGGTGTTTGGTCTCGGAGGCTCTCTCGGGCTCACATCAACATACTGGAGCTGCACGCAGTGCGCTTAGCTCTAAGGCATTTTCTGCCGTATCTCCAGGGTCGACATGTTTTGGTGAAAACAGACAACTCTACAGTAGTTGCTTATATCAACCGCCAGGGTGGTACTCGTTCCCTGCAGTTGCACAGACTGGCCAGGGAAATAATTGTGTGGAGCAGCACAAAATTCCTCTCCCTTCGGGCAACTCACGTGCCAGGTATTCTGAATAGGGGGGCGGATCTCCTGTCCAGAGGGAACCCGTTGTTCGGAGATTGGCGACTTCACCCGCAGGTGGTGGAGCAGATATGGCAGAAATACGGCCGGGCTGCCGTAGATCTCTTCGCCTCGCAGGAAAACACACATTGCCCACTGTTTTTCTCCCTGTCAGACCCAGTCGCCCCACTGGGCATGGACGCTCTGGCCCACCCATGGCCAGACACACTGCTATATGCCTTTCCGCCTCTCAGCCTTATCTCTCCAACCCTAATCAGAGTGAGAGATCAGGGGCTGTTGCTAATTTTAATAGCTCCATGGTGGCCGTCGAAACACTGGTTAGCAGAAATAATTCAGCTCCTGGCAGGCGAACCGTGGCCGCTCCCCATCCGCCGGGACCTTCTGTCTCAGGCGCGAGGGGAGATATATCATCCTCACCCAGACCGGGTGGCTCTCTGGGCCTGGCCCGTGAAAGGTCGAATTTGAATGCTGCGGGTCTGCCTCTGAAGGTTATTGACACCATTCAGAATGCAAGAGCTTCCTCCACACGCTCTCTTTACAGTTGTAAATGGCGTGTTTTTGAAGAATGGTGCTATGAAAGGCAGGTTATCCCTTTTCAGTGCTCTGTGGTGGAGCTGCTGTGTTTTCTTCAGGATTTGCTGGACGGAGGGAAAGCTTTTTACACAATAAAGGTCTATTTGGCAGCTATTTCAGCCTGCCATGTGGGATTGGGTGATAAACCTATTGGTCAGCACCCTCTTGTGTGTCGCTTCATGAAGGGGGCACGCCGTAAGCTCCCAGTCTCAAGGCCACTGGTCCCATTATGGGATTTATCACTGGTTTTGGATGCACTCTCCTACCACCCCTTCGAGCCAATCGAGGCTGTAGGGTTGAAATTTCTCTCACTTAAAACCGCTCTGCTGCTGGCTCTAACTACAGCCAAGCGAGTTAGTGAGTTACAGGCTTTGTCCATTCACCCCTCTTGTTTACAGTTGGCCCCTGGTCTTACTAAAGCATGCCTGAGGCCAAACCCGGCCTTTGTCCCTAAGGTGATAGAGTCATCATACAGGTGCCCCACAGTAGAACAGCTGGCATTTCACCCCCCGCCTTTTTCCTCTGTAGAGGAGCGCAGGCTTAACACCTTGTGCCCTGTGCGGGCCTTGGGGTCATATGTGGACAGAACAGCTGGGTTCAGGAAATCTGATCAGCTGTTTGTTTCCTGGGCCCACCCCCACAAGGGCAGGCCTTTGTCCCACCAGAGGCTATCTCATTGGATTGTAGAGGCCATAACTCTAGCCTATAGCTGTAAGAGTACTCAGCCCCCATCGGGGCTTCGAGCTCATTCTACTAGGGGAATGGCTACATCCTAGGCTTTGTTCAGAGGGGTGTCAGTCCAGGATATCTGTGCAGCAGCAAGTTGGGCTACACCACACACATTTGTGCGGTTTTATAGACTGGATGTCGCTCAGTCATCCCTGGCTCAGGCAGTCCTGGAGTCTAGTGCCTCAGGTCTGAGCTGAGATCCTGGGCAGCACTGGAGCACAGCTTCGGGAGGGCTGGCGCAATCCGGGAGTGGGCTATATCTCCCATAGTGAAGTTAGAAAAAGAACGTTGGGTTACGTAACGTAATCCCTGGTTCTTTGATAACAGAGTGAGGTGTTTCACCATCACTTCCCTCCTTGCTTGGGCACGGAAAGAAATCTGCTTAGAATGAGTAGGGAGGAGCTGGTCAGCCGTGATAGTAGGAGGGGCGGGGCCCTGAGCACGGCTTGACAGGTCTGTCGCAGACAGACGTGGTGTCATTGGAGCTTCCGTAGTTGGTCACGCCAAGGCGATTCCCATAGTGAAACACCTCACTCTGTTATCAAAGAACCAGGGATTACGTTATGTAACCCAAAGTTTTATGCAGGTAAGTGCATTTTTGCTTTGACTGAGATTTCCTCTCTGAAGAACAGAAAACAGGTTTATCTTAAGATAAGTTCTCATGTCTTGACATCAGTGATATCTTTGTCCTCCACCAGGAAACAGTTTCCTGGTCTCAGCCCAGTGTAGCTGAGGACAGAGCGGTCTGGGCTTCTCTGTTAATGCTGCTGCCCCCACACCCGGCCGTGGATAAGTGGAAGAAAATCATTTTTTCCCCACGATTTTTTTTTTTGTTTTGGTTAAAACTTCCTTGATGATACAGCATATCTGTTATTTAATGAGCAAATCCATGTGAAATTACAGACATTTTTTGTGTCATTATGCACTCAATGCATCAAACTTCAAATATATATTTACACCAGTGAACTGGAATTTAACGGTTTTATCTTTTAAATAAACATGACATATTTGAGAAATTATGTTACCGTGACTATTTTTACAGTTGTTTTGTGCTGAAAAATAATGGATTTCCTGGTCACAGGTCATTTAGAGATGTTAATTCACGCTCTGTTTTTGTGTTTTTATTGATATTTCACATATTTCAAAATAATGGGACCATTCTGTAAATTATATATAATTAAATTCTGTTAAAGCAGAGTTTGTTTTGGGTTTTTTTTTTACATTGTATAACCATACTAATAAACTATTATCTATGTTGGTGAGTGGGGGTTTGGTGTATTGAAAGTAGGTTAAGACAGCTTCCCCCTTCAACATGTTGCAGATCTGACAGACTGCTTGAGGAGCCCTGAGGCAAGGTTAATGTTCACCTTCATATTCATATTATTTCTACTTGAAGAGTTGCTCAGCAAAGTCCGTATTATGAGTTTGGCCTACTGAAGTGTTTTCTTTGTGCTTGCAGTGAGCCTCTGTATGAATGTGAAGCCTGTAAATATGTTTATTGGTAATGCAGTAACTCGGCTTGATTAGACTCAAATTACATCATAGAGAATTTATGGTCACATCTTTATTATAAAATGGTAGTAAATATAATAGTTGATGCTGGCAAATGTAATACGGTGTTGTGGTTGGGTGTATTATCTGTTACCAGTTTATTAGGCACACATAGCTACTGTAATATAGGCTAATGAAATATTTCCAGATATCCTGCCTTTATGAAGGTCATAAAGACTTATTAATACTGCAGAGAGGTGTTTCTGTTTGTGTGCAGTAACATTTTCTGAGGAAATGATAATCTGCTGTTTGCTAATCCAAACAAACCTTTTTTCTCTCTGAAGAACAGAAAACAGTGAAAAGTTCTTCCACAGCAACTCTGTCACAGAAATTCAGAGAGCGATGGATCCTCCCCACGTGATGATGTGGATCAACATCTGTGCCTGCCTTCCTTCAACCATACCGGTCATCTGTTGTGTGTGTCGTATGGTAAACAAACCACTTTAAATATGTATTTTATTTCTCTCAGTGTGCAGATAAAATAAAGATTCTACGAAAGAGGAGAAGATAAAACACAGGAAGTACAATTATTTGAAGAAATTATCATTAAATTTAAATCATTACCTCAATTTTATTTCTAAATTTAGTTCTATTGCTGTTAAGTTACTTTCCAATCCTGCCTGACAAGCTGCGGGCGTCTCTGTGCTGCTGTAACAGTAGATCAGTGTGAATTAAGTTAAGAAGAGGGAAAATGGTAAAATGGTCCTTAGTAGTAATAATAATGCGGCCCTTTCACACCTTAGGTGTGATTTTTCACACCTATGTGATAAAAAAGCCTTGCGCGTGCATGTGAGGTGCGTGTGCGCGTGCGTGTGTCCGTGCGTGTTTGCGCTGACGTGTGATAATGACGTATACGGCATCCGTTCAAATCAGCTGATCTCATTGTCTCTCCTTACAAGGGGGCTTTTTCCCAGACGGACATCAAAGAGGTTCAAACTCACAAGACAGTGGCTAAATAAAAATACAAAGGTAAATAATCTAATATCCGAGCCCACCTGTGGTGCATAAAGCACACAACACAGTGCCTAAATTAAAATACTATGGCTAAATAATAGCCGTATATCCTCCTCAACAGTAGGGCTGTTCATTTACATACAGAACGGAGGATGACCCAGTCTACAGATCAAAGGGTTATGACGTGTGTCTCCACCTAGTGGGGTGTGTCTTAAGTTATAGGGTGTGTATATAAGATCGTATGTACCTCACTTCTTCAATTGACCACCGGCATATACAGCTTCGGAGAGAATTTGCGACAGCTAGCGATCAACCAACCACCCATCTAAACCGTCATGACGTCCTTCAACCCACTTGCCGGAGTGAATCCGTCTGACCCTTTTGGAATCAGGACCGACTTCGGAGGTACGTCATCAGATGCGCAGATTGATGGGCGTCCTCGCAAAAAGAAGCATGATGAAGAGGTTGAATTTAAAACAGATTACCAGGGTGTGAACGGGTACGTGTATTCAGCTAAATATAGGGACGGTAAGGGGGTGCTGGGTGTGAATTGTGGGGATGACGAGATTTGGGGCATTGGTGGTTCACACCATATGTCTATTAAAAACTGGAGACTTTTTCGCACCGTGGTCGGGCCTGACCTGGACCAGCCAGGCTTCCCCGACATGCTGTATGCATCCCAGTGGTATTCACCAACAGGGCCTGAGTTGTACAGAGTGGAGGCTGATCGTTACAACCGACCCACCGAGGAGTTTATTTTTTTGAGTGTTTGTGAAGACAGGGAGAGGGTTATTGCATCCAGAGGAGTCGAGAGCTGGAGATTAAACCCGTATCCTACCACAAAAGCTGAGCGCATGAGTTGGTTTAAGGACTTGTTTTTTATCCAGTGGGCAGATTGGAGAGCTGTGCAGCGAATGTTTAAGGAAGTCGATGCGTTTATCAAGAGAGACAAGCTCAACAAGGGTTATGAGAACGTTAGAAAACGCCTTGTTTTTGATGATTTCACCCTTACTACGAAGACTGCTGAGCCTTCTGCCTTGTGTAGGCCGAAAATCATCAGACTGTCAGACTACTAGGGATAAAAAAATAAACAAATAATGGTACGTATTTAGTGATTTGTATATATATATATATATATATATATTACATTACATTAATGCTGGATACATAACTAATGATGATTTTTTTTTGTTTTTCCAGACGTTAAAACAGCCTCATCTGTTACACCTTCACATCCAACACAGATGTTGACCATTCCTCCTCCTCCTGATTCACCACCTCGGGCACCATCATCCCCACCCCACCCGTGGGTAGTGGAGCTGTCAGACGAGAGTTTGAAAAACGTCAAAATCGCCACAATTCGTCTACTGACGTGCGCTATACGAAAGTATAGAGAAGAGGTGTGTTACGGATGTATCGTTAACCATCCGAGCCAAATGCAGCATGAATGCATATGGGAAACCCCAGAGTTCTATTTCGCTACACATTATGATGAGATAGTAAAGATATTGTGGACCCCAAGATTCATCCCGGCGGTCAGGCTCTTTCTCTGTGCCACCAGCAGCCTGTGGGAGTCACGCAACGAGCTAACAACACCCGTAAATATCATTCTAACTGAATTGTTGCCTTCAGCAAACATTGAGCAGGCTATGAATGACATATTCTTACCTCTGATGAGTGAAGATGGGGATGCATCTGTTAAATACGCCCATCTAGGAATGATAGAACACTATTGGTCTGGAAGACATATGTTGTAACATAATCAGTGCATATTTGTTGTTGTCACCCATATGTTTGAAATAAAAACGTGTGTTATTCCATACAGACTGTTCATTTTACCTTTGCATTCATCATGGAAAATGCTCTGCGCAAAATATATCATAACCACGCTCACCCTGCGGGGTTGGCTAGTGTGAATAAATTATACAACGGTGGAGTTGAGTTGCTTGATAAACCACCAACATACACTGAGGTGAAACAATATTTAATGACAGATGATACATATACTCTCCATAAACCTGCCAGGGTAAACTTTCGCAGAAACAGAGTATTGGTGAACGGCATAGACAAGCAATTTCAGGCTGACTTGGTTGACATGCGTGAATATGCATGTGATAACGACGATGTGAATTATTTGCTAACCTGTATAGATGTATTTTCAAAGTATGCGTGGGTTAGGTGTGTTAAAACAAAGTCCGGACGTGCCGTAGCTGCTGCTTTTGAGGATATTTTGGCTGAAGGGCGCATCCCTCTTAAAATTCAAACAGACAAAGGAACTGAATTCTATAACGCACATTTTCAAAAAGTGTTAGACAAATATAATATTACACACTTCTCAACACATACTGAAATCAAGGCCGGTGTCGTCGAACGTTTTAACAGAAGTCTGAAAACACGGATGTGGAAATATTTGACCTCTGCAAACTCTAGAAGATATATAAACGTCATACAGGATTTTGTACAAGCATATAACGGCTCATATCATAGATCTATTAAAATGTCACCAAAAGAAGTGAACGCAGACAATGAGGAATTAGTGTTTAAAACATTGTACAAATCAAAGCCTGATGAGGTGTATGATTTTAAATTTAATGTGGGGGACAATGTAAGAATTTCAAAACTGAGAGGTAAATTTAGAAAAGGCTATGAACAGACTTATACGGACGAGTTGTTTACCATAAAACAGCGACTGGGGAGAAGATCACCACATGTCTATATATTAAATGATCTTAGTGGGCAAGAGATCGAGGGAACATTTTATGAACAGGAAATACAACATGTTATTATCGATAAGAATAAAATCTTTAAAATTGAAAAAATACTAGCTAGAAAAAAAGTGGGTAGGAAGAAGATGGCTCTGGTGAAATGGTTAGGTTGGCCGTCTCGTTTTAATTCCTGGATACCTGAAAAAACCATATTAAATGTGAAATAAAAACACGCAGCACAGACTACAACACAGCACTCTTTTTTAAGACTGTGAAGACGAATGATGGAGAAAAAGAATGGGTTTTATGTTACGCTACCATCAACTGCGTCACAGCACGTTTATCCAAATAATAAGATATGGAGTTTCAGAACTAAACTGGCTAAACCTATCATTCTGAATGAGCCGTATGAAGTTGGTATTATCGAATTTCAATACCCTAGAATCTGGAACACCTTTTCAAAATCTGATGCGATGGTAGTCGTGTATGTCCCTAAAAGAAAATCAAATGTCTATGTGCACCTTCCCGTGGGATATTATGATTCAATAGCGCAAATAATAAAAGAGTTTTATTCTGAATACCTTAAGCTAACACAGTCCACGGACTTCAGCATTTATCACAACCTGATTACAAATAGAATACATGCAGTAGCACAGGAAGGAGTTACTTTAACGTTTAAAGGTCGGCTAGCCGAAATACTGGGTTTTAATCCTGGAGAAGCTTTTACACTCTCTAAGACATCCAAATCCGCCCCTCATCCTGCTGACATTCACGGAGGAAGATATAATATTTTTATATACAGCGATATTGTAGATTACCAGCTGGTAGGCGACTCCCATGTACCCCTCCTCAGATGTATAAATGTAGCGAACGAAGACAGCTCCATACCCATTCTCACATTTGACAGACCGCATTACACATCGGTGTGCAAATCTGTTATAGACGATATTGAATTATCTTTGAAAGACGATCAGAATCAATTCATTCCCTTCATCTACGGCAAAGTAATTGTAAAATTACACTTCAGACCTGCGAGACATTATTTAAAAAAAAATAAATAAATAAATAAAAATGTTGCGCACACCATACATTCATGACGAGACCAAATATCTCAACTACTATATCAATCAGGCTGGTGGAGATATGCCCGGATTCATAGGAAGCAGTGTACAATACGGTAGCGGATTAGGAGGAATCTTTCGCACACTCTTCAGGTTTGCTGTCCCGTTGTTAAAAAGGGGTTTTAATATTGCCAAGCCTCATCTTAAATCTGCAGCCACGGGGATCGTATCAGATGTGGTTTCAAACATAGCAAGGCGTGTGGGGTCTGAAAAACAAGAGGGAAATGGATTATTGGTTTACACATCTAAACCGTCGAGATCCCCTCCCACTTCACACAGTCGTCACACCAAAACAGCCAAGAAACGCAAAACATGCTCCTCCTCCTCCTCCTCCAAAAAAAAAAAAAGAAGAAAAGCTGTCAAAACAAGAAGAAGCACCACTTCAAATTCGGCTTTTAAAGGGAGAGGACCGGTGAAAGACATATTCTAAGATTAGATAATCATGTCTCTCATCCATACACAATCAGCTGATTGCTTGAAGTCTGAGCTGGACATTTTTACAGTACCCTTCACACAAACGTCAATTGAAAAATGCACATTTATTGAAATTCCTCCCCTGTCGGCAGTGACAGACAGTGGGCCTCTTGAGTTTTTTATTTCATCAAGCGGTGAAGATTATCTGGATTTGAATGATTCTTATATATTTATAAGAGTCAAAATAACAAATGCTGACGGCACGCAGTTGGATAATGCAGCAGATGTAGGATTTATAAATTACCCAGGATGCACGCTCTTCTCTCAACTAGATATAACGTTGGGAGATCGTCTAATAACTCAATCGTCAAACACCTATCCGTATAGAGGGATAATTGAATGTTTAATTAATTACAGCAAGGATACATTGGACACGCAGTTTAGTACTGGATTGTTCTGTAAGGATACAGCATCACATATGAATGTGACGTCCATAGAAGGTGATAATCAAGGTCTGGTCGCTAGAGGGAGACACACTGGAAACAGCAGAATTGTGGAATTAATAGCACCAATTCACGCGGACATGTTTTTTCAAGATAAATTATTGTTGAACGGTGTTGATCTGTCTCTAAAGTTTACCAGGTCTAAAGATGAATTTTGCCTCATGACGGGTCAGAATGCACAGTACAAAGTTAAGATTATCTCAGCAAGTTTGTTTGTCAAAAAAGTAACAGTTTCCCCCACGATCAGGTTGGCACAGAGCAAAGCGCTGCTGCATGCAAACGCTAAATACCCTATAGATAGGGTTACGTTAAAAACATTCTCCATTCCGGCAGGAACACGTCTCAACACACAGGACAATCTATTCCTAGGAGCCATACCACAGTTTATCATTGTAGGATTTGTGGATAATGAGGCATACACAGGTAGCTATGCACGGAACCCATTTAATTTTGAAAACTGTGCTATAGAGTTTATGTGTCTGTATGCTGAAGGACATTCATACCCAGCCAAACCATTTCAGCCCCACTTTCAGAGAGGTCAGTACCTCAGAGAGTATTATCAATTAATTCAAACCACCGGTCGTCATCTAAAGGACAGACCTCTGGCTATATCAAGAGAGGATTTTGGATCCGGATACACACTGTTTTGTTTCAACTTGGAAGCTGACGAAGGCCATTCTGGGAATGTATCCCTGATTAAAACAGGCAATGTGCGCCTGGAAACCAGATTCAGAAATCCTCTGCCACGTACTATGAACCTTATTTGTTATGCTGTTTTCGACTCAATTATTGAGATATCAAACATGAGACAAGTACTTTTGGACTACTACTAAAGTAGACATGAATACTGTGGAATTAACCTCAGTCGTTAAAAGAATAATTATTAATGGGACCTATTTTCTAGGAGTATTTGCATGCGATCAGCTACCTAAAAAGACAATATCGACATTTCCCTGCATGGGAATTGTAAACACAGATCCGTCATCCTTACCCGGACATCACTGGCTGGCTTATTATATCACAAAAGACAGACGAGGTTTATTTTTTGACAGTTTTGGTAACTCGCCAGACAAATTCCCACATGAGATAATAGACTTTCTAATGAAAAACTGTGATAATATTATATATTCTGGAAGACAAGTTCAGAGCTTCTTTACCACAACTTGTGGCCATCATTGTGTGTTTTTCTTGTATCACATGCAAAAAGGTGTATCCTATAATCAGTTGATTAATATGTATACTTCTAACCTTGTCTGTAATGATGCTATGGTATGTCGTTTTGTTAACAAAATACAACCTGTTTCTAAGTGTTTAGGATATAGCTTTGATTGTGTACAACGTTAATGTTATGTAAAACGAGACAATAAAGACGATGAAAACCACAGATTGATTCATTTCATTTATTTTCAGAAAAAATATAAAAACAGCCTTATCAAGCAAAATATACAGACATGTAGAATGTTAAAAAACAGTTTTATCGGACAATATGTATATATATATACAGGCATGTAGAATATTAATTAAAAAAACATTAAAAGAGAAAAAATCAAATAAAAGAGAAAAAAAATCAAATTAATGAGAAAAAAAATCAAAATCCTTCCCAGATACCAACAGACCTTCTCATCTTTTTAACCGTACTAATGGGTGTATGATCACTCTGCGCCCGTTTTCTACCGATCTGCGGATCATGTTTAAACAAGCCAATACTCCTGCGCACGTGTGTGTTAGGAAAGACAGAAGACGGTACGTTTAACCCTGCAAGTGTTTTTAAAAATACAATCCATCCGGGCGGTCTTGAATCATCAGAAACATTATGTACAGCTGTGACACTTTTAATTAAGTCGTAAAGGTGTGATCCTCTGACAGTTTGATTATCAAGAATAATTTCCCCACGTTCGTTCCATGATACATCTGCTGTACGCATCAGAGCAGATAGGATAACCTCTGCATTTCTCCTTCTCTTTTTGGGTATGTATGTCAAAACATCATTAGCAACCACATCGTCACTCATCTGCTGATGCTGTTCCTGCTGCTGATGCATGTGTAAAGGTGATTCGTCAGGGAAAGACAGTGTCAACACATTCTTTTCATTCTGGCCTTGTTTCACAAGCGATAAATATCTTTGAAGAACAACAGAATACTTTTTAGCTTTTTCATATTCATTCATATCAGGTATTTGCAACACTTCAGACATAGCTTTGTCCAACTCATTTTGCACAGATTGTCTGATGGAAGAAGTACTTTGCTGTTGCTGCTGCTGCTTTAAAAACTCCATCTGGTGCTGGGGAACGAGATACATTTTCTGAGCGTGCTCCATATCATCTATTAGCTATGAGACTGGTAATGAATGGTATTGCAGCCCCTAATAAAGGGAGGAGAAATCCTCCAGATTGGTTGATGCTTCTTTTCTTACTATTTATTTTGACTTTCTTGTCAGCAATTAGTCTGATTATAGTCTTTTTCTTTTTTAGTTGTTTGTACTGACGATCACTGAGAGGTATGTTACCTTTCATTACATTAAGAGCTATTTCACACAAAGCGTTGATAAAATCTAAGCTAGCATTCTTAATAATTACACGCTGTACAGCCGGAGGGGATTTGTGCAACAATTCCAACAGAGATAAATTTCTACGTATGCGACTCGACATTTTTTTTTTTTCACTTCTTCAACCTCTTTTTAGGAATATAAACAGCTGTGCGATCAGGTAAGATCGCTAAGAACTCTCCGCTTATTATACACCACATTACCGTATGGATATTAAACCTGATTTATGCTTTGATACCCGCTTACAACATCCATTTAGCATGGTAATTAGCGGGCCGAGCTGTTGTGGTAAAACACATACGGTCAAGACCATTATTGAAAACGCATCAACAATCATATCCCATAATATTGATAATATTGTGTACATTTACTCATGCTGGCAACCCATATATGATCAACTTCTTCAGATCAGAAGTATTCATTTTGTGAATGGTCTCCCTGATTCATTGTGTGACGACACTCTGCTACCTCCAGACAAGAACAACTTACTTATTATAGATGATTTAATGAATGACGCTGCCAATAACTTGGAAGTACAAAACGTGTTCACCAAGTATGTCCATCACAGGAATTTGAGTTGTATCTATTTAGTTCAGAACTTGTTTATTCAGGGAAAATCAAGCAGAACTATTTCTCTGAACACAAATTATTTAATTTTGTTCAACAATCCTAGGGATAAATGTCAGATCTCAGTTTTAGGTAGACAAATGTTTCCCGGTAACATCAAATATTTTTTAGAAGCTTTTAACGACGCCACAGCCACGCCTTTTGGGTTCATGCTCATTGATTACAAAGGCAAGACCCCTGACCATTTAAGACTCAGAAGTGGTTTGCTACCTGATCGCACAGCTGTTTATATTCCTAAAAAGAGGTTGAAGAAGTGAAAAAAAAAAATGTCGAGTCGCATACGTAGAAATTTATCTCTGTTGGAATTGTTGCACAAATCCCCTCCGGCTGTACAGCGTGTAATTATTAAGAATGCTAGCTTAGATTTTATCAACGCTTTGTGTGAAATAGCTCTTAATGTAATGAAAGGTAACATACCTCTCAGTGATCGTCAGTACAAACAACTAAAAAAGAAAAAGACTATAATCAGACTAATTGCTGACAAGAAAGTCAAAATAAATAGTAAGAAAAGAAGCATCAACCAATCTGGAGGATTTCTCCTCCCTTTATTAGGGGCTGCAATACCATTCATTACCAGTCTCATAGCTAATAGATGATATGGAGCACGCTCAGAAAATGTATCTGGTTCCCCAGCACCAGATGGAGTTTTTAAAGCAGCAGCAGCAACAGCAAAGTACTTCTTCCATCAGACAATCTGTGCAAAATGAGTTGGACAAAGCTATGTCTGAAGTGTTGCAAATACCTGATATGAATGAATATGAAAAAGCTAAAAAGTATTCTGTTGTTCTTCAAAGATATTTATCGCTTGTGAAACAAGGCCAGAATGAAAAGAATGTGTTGACACTGTCTTTCCCTGACGAATCACCTTTACACATGCATCAGCAGCAGGAACAGCATCAGCAGATGAGTGACGATGTGGTTGCTAATGATGTTTTGACATACATACCCAAAAAGAGAAGGAGAAATGCAGAGCTTATCCTATCTGCTCTGATGCGTACAGCAGATGTATCATGGAACGAACGTGGGGAAATTATTCTTGATAATCAAACTGTCAGAGGATCACACCTTTACGACTTAATTAAAAGTGTCACAGCTGTACATAATGTTTCTGATGATTCAAGACCGCCCGGATGGATTGTATTTTTAAAAACACTTGCAGGGTTAAACGTACCGTCTTCTGTCTTTCCTAACACACACGTGCGCAGGAGTATTGGCTTGTTTAAACATGATCCGCAGATTGGTAGAAAACGGGTGCAGAGTGATCATACACCCATTAGTACTGTTAAAAAGATGAGAAGGTCTGTTGGTATCTGGGAAGGATTTTGATTTTTTTTCTCATTAATTTGATTTTTTTTCTCTTTTATTTGATTTTTTCTCTTTTAATGTTTTTTTAATTAATATTCTACATGCCTGTATATATATATACATATTGTCCGATAAAACTGTTTTTTAACATTCTACATGTCTGTATATTTTGCTTGATAAGGCTGTTTTTATATTTTTTCTGAAAATAAATGAAATGAATCAATCTGTGGTTTTCATCGTCTTTATTGTCTCGTTTTACATAACATTAACGTTGTACACAATCAAAGCTATATCCTAAACACTTAGAAACAGGTTGTATTTTGTTAACAAAACGACATACCATAGCATCATTACAGACAAGGTTAGAAGTATACATATTAATCAACTGATTATAGGATACACCTTTTTGCATGTGATACAAGAAAAACACACAATGATGGCCACAAGTTGTGGTAAAGAAGCTCTGAACTTGTCTTCCAGAATATATAATATTATCACAGTTTTTCATTAGAAAGTCTATTATCTCATGTGGGAATTTGTCTGGCGAGTTACCAAAACTGTCAAAAAATAAACCTCGTCTGTCTTTTGTGATATAATAAGCCAGCCAGTGATGTCCGGGTAAGGATGACGGATCTGTGTTTACAATTCCCATGCAGGGAAATGTCGATATTGTCTTTTTAGGTAGCTGATCGCATGCAAATACTCCTAGAAAATAGGTCCCATTAATAATTATTCTTTTAACGACTGAGGTTAATTCCACAGTATTCATGTCTACTTTAGTAGTAGTCCAAAAGTACTTGTCTCATGTTTGATATCTCAATAATTGAGTCGAAAACAGCATAACAAATAAGGTTCATAGTACGTGGCAGAGGATTTCTGAATCTGGTTTCCAGGCGCACATTGCCTGTTTTAATCAGGGATACATTCCCAGAATGGCCTTCGTCAGCTTCCAAGTTGAAACAAAACAGTGTGTATCCGGATCCAAAATCCTCTCTTGATATAGCCAGAGGTCTGTCCTTTAGATGACGACCGGTGGTTTGAATTAATTGATAATACTCTCTGAGGTACTGACCTCTCTGAAAGTGGGGCTGAAATGGTTTGGCTGGGTATGAATGTCCTTCAGCATACAGACACATAAACTCTATAGCACAGTTTTCAAAATTAAATGGGTTCCGTGCATAGCTGCCTGTGTATGCCTCATTATCCACAAATCCTACAATGATAAACTGTGGTATGGCTCCTAGGAATAGATTGTCCTGTGTGTTGAGACGTGTTCCTGCCGGAATGGAGAATGTTTTTAACGTAACCCTATCTATAGGGTATTTAGCGTTTGCATGCAGCAGCGCTTTGCTCTGTGCCAACCTGATCGTGGGGGAAACTGTTACTTTTTTGACAAACAAACTTGCTGAGATAATCTTAACTTTGTACTGTGCATTCTGACCCGTCATGAGGCAAAATTCATCTTTAGACCTGGTAAACTTTAGAGACAGATCAACACCGTTCAACAATATTTTATCTTGAAAAAACATGTCCGCGTGAATTGGTGCTATTAATTCCACAATTCTGCTGTTTCCAGTGTGTCTCCCTCTAGCGACCAGACCTTGATTATCACCTTCTATGGACGTCACATTCATATGTGATGCTGTATCCTTACAGAACAATCCAGTACTAAACTGCGTGTCCAATGTATCCTTGCTGTAATTAATTAAACATTCAATTATCCCTCTATACGGATAGGTGTTTGACGATTGAGTTATTAGACGATCTCCCAACGTTATATCTAGTTGAGAGAAGAGCGTGCATCCTGGGTAATTTATAAATCCTACATCTGCTGCATTATCCAACTGCGTGCCGTCAGCATTTGTTATTTTGACTCTTATAAATATATAAGAATCATTCAAATCCAGATAATCTTCACCGCTTGATGAAATAAAAAACTCAAGAGGCCCACTGTCTGTCACTGCCGACAGGGGAGGAATTTCAATAAATGTGCATTTTTCAATTGACGTTTGTGTGAAGGGTACTGTAAAAATGTCCAGCTCAGACTTCAAGCAATCAGCTGATTGTGTATGGATGAGAGACATGATTATCTAATCTTAGAATATGTCTTTCACCGGTCCTCTCCCTTTAAAAGCCGAATTTGAAGTGGTGCTTCTTCTTGTTTTGACAGCTTTTCTTCTTTCTTTTTTTTTGGAGGAGGAGGAGGAGGAGCATGTTTTGCGTTTCTTGGCTGTTTTGGTGTGACGACTGTGTGAAGTGGGAGGGGATCTCGACGGTTTAGATGTGTAAACCAATAATCCATTTCCCTCTTGTTTTTCAGACCCCACACGCCTTGCTATGTTTGAAACCACATCTGATACGATCCCCGTGGCTGCAGATTTAAGATGAGGCTTGGCAATATTAAAACCCCTTTTTAACAACGGGACAGCAAACCTGAAGAGTGTGCGAAAGATTCCTCCTAATCCGCTACCGTATTGTACACTGCTTCCTATGAATCCGGGCATATCTCCACCAGCCTGATTGATATAGTAGTTGAGATATTTGGTCTCGTCATGAATGTATGGTGTGCGCAACATTTTTATTTATTTTTTTTTATTTTTAAAAATAATGTCTCGCAGGTCTGAAGTGTAATTTTACAATTACTTTGCCGTAGATGAAGGGAATGAATTGATTCTGATCGTCTTTCAAAGATAATTCAATATCGTCTATAACAGATTTGCACACCGATGTGTAATGCGGTCTGTCAAATGTGAGAATGGGTATGGAGCTGTCTTCGTTCGCTACATTTATACATCTGAGGAGGGGTACATGGGAGTCGCCTACCAGCTGGTAATCTACAATATCGCTGTATATAAAAATATTATATCTTCCTCCGTGAATGTCAGCAGGATGAGGGGCGGATTTGGATGTCTTAGAGAGTGTAAAAGCTTCTCCAGGATTAAAACCCAGTATTTCGGCTAGCCGACCTTTAAACGTTAAAGTAACTCCTTCCTGTGCTACTGCATGTATTCTATTTGTAATCAGGTTGTGATAAATGCTGAAGTCCGTGGACTGTGTTAGCTTAAGGTATTCAGAATAAAACTCTTTTATTATTTGCGCTATTGAATCATAATATCCCACGGGAAGGTGCACATAGACATTTGATTTTCTTTTAGGGACATACACGACTACCATCGCATCAGATTTTGAAAAGGTGTTCCAGATTCTAGGGTATTGAAATTCGATAATACCAACTTCATACGGCTCATTCAGAATGATAGGTTTAGCCAGTTTAGTTCTGAAACTCCATATCTTATTATTTGGATAAACGTGCTGTGACGCATTTGATGGTAGCGTAACATAAAACCCATTCTTTTTCTCCATCATTCGTCTTCACAATCTTAAAAAAGAGTGCTGTGTTGTAGTCTGTGCTGCGTGTTTTTATTTCACATTTAATATGGTTTTTTCAGGTATCCAGGAATTAAAATGAGACGGCCAACCTAACCATTTCACCAGAGCCATCTTCTTCCTACCCACTTTTTTTCTAGCTAGTATTTTTTCAATTTTAAAGATTTTATTCTTATCGATAATAACATGTTGTATTTCCTGTTCATAAAATGTTCCCTCGATCTCTTGCCCACTAAGATCATTTAATATATAGACATGTGGTGATCTTCTCCCCAGTCGCTGTTTTATGGTAAACAACTCGTCCGTATAAGTCTGTTCATAGCCTTTTCTAAATTTACCTCTCAGTTTTGAAATTCTTACATTGTCCCCCACATTAAATTTAAAATCATACACCTCATCAGGCTTTGATTTGTACAATGTTTTAAACACTAATTCCTCATTGTCTGCGTTCACTTCTTTTGGTGACATTTTAATAGAT
Organism: Archocentrus centrarchus; assembly: GCF_007364275.1. Classification (NCBI taxonomy): domain Eukaryota; kingdom Metazoa; phylum Chordata; class Actinopteri; order Cichliformes; family Cichlidae; genus Archocentrus; species Archocentrus centrarchus. Next base: position 3,020,093 of record NC_044360.1, on the reverse strand, counting down.
CTATGATATGAGCCGTTATATGCTTGTACAAAATCCTGTATGACGTTTATATATCTTCTAGAGTTTGCAGAGGTCAAATATTTCCACATCCGTGTTTTCAGACTTCTGTTAAAACGTTCGACGACACCGGCCTTGATTTCAGTATGTGTTGAGAAGTGTGTAATATTATATTTGTCTAACACTTTTTGAAAATGTGCGTTATAGAATTCAGTTCCTTTGTCTGTTTGAATTTTAAGAGGGATGCGCCCTTCAGCCAAAATATCCTCAAAAGCAGCAGCTACGGCACGTCCGGACTTTGTTTTAACACACCTAACCCACGCATACTTTGAAAATACATCTATACAGGTTAGCAAATAATTCACATCGTCGTTATCACATGCATATTCACGCATGTCAACCAAGTCAGCCTGAAATTGCTTGTCTATGCCGTTCACCAATACTCTGTTTCTGCGAAAGTTTACCCTGGCAGGTTTATGGAGAGTATATGTATCATCTGTCATTAAATATTGTTTCACCTCAGTGTATGTTGGTGGTTTATCAAGCAACTCAACTCCACCGTTGTATAATTTATTCACACTAGCCAACCCCGCAGGGTGAGCGTGGTTATGATATATTTTGCGCAGAGCATTTTCCATGATGAATGCAAAGGTAAAATGAACAGTCTGTATGGAATAACACACGTTTTTATTTCAAACATATGGGTGACAACAACAAATATGCACTGATTATGTTACAACATATGTCTTCCAGACCAATAGTGTTCTATCATTCCTAGATGGGCGTATTTAACAGATGCATCCCCATCTTCACTCATCAGAGGTAAGAATATGTCATTCATAGCCTGCTCAATGTTTGCTGAAGGCAACAATTCAGTTAGAATGATATTTACGGGTGTTGTTAGCTCGTTGCGTGACTCCCACAGGCTGCTGGTGGCACAGAGAAAGAGCCTGACCGCCGGGATGAATCTTGGGGTCCACAATATCTTTACTATCTCATCATAATGTGTAGCGAAATAGAACTCTGGGGTTTCCCATATGCATTCATGCTGCATTTGGCTCGGATGGTTAACGATACATCCGTAACACACCTCTTCTCTATACTTTCGTATAGCGCACGTCAGTAGACGAATTGTGGCGATTTTGACGTTTTTCAAACTCTCGTCTGACAGCTCCACTACCCACGGGTGGGGTGGGGATGATGGTGCCCGAGGTGGTGAATCAGGAGGAGGAGGAATGGTCAACATCTGTGTTGGATGTGAAGGTGTAACAGATGAGGCTGTTTTAACGTCTGGAAAAACAAAAAAAAATCATCATTAGTTATGTATCCAGCATTAATGTAATGTAATATATATATATATATATATATATACAAATCACTAAAAACGTACCATTATTTGTTTATTTTTTTATCCCTAGTAGTCTGACAGTCTGATGATTTTCGGCCTACACAAGGCAGAAGGCTCAGCAGTCTTCGTAGTAAGGGTGAAATCATCAAAAACAAGGCGTTTTCTAACGTTCTCATAACCCTTGTTGAGCTTGTCTCTCTTGATAAACGCATCGACTTCCTTAAACATTCGCTGCACAGCTCTCCAATCTGCCCACTGGATAAAAAACAAGTCCTTAAACCAACTCATGCGCTCAGCTTTTGTGGTAGGATACGGGTTTAATCTCCAGCTCTCGACTCCTCTGGATGCAATAACCCTCTCCCTGTCTTCACAAACACTCAAAAAAATAAACTCCTCGGTGGGTCGGTTGTAACGATCAGCCTCCACTCTGTACAACTCAGGCCCTGTTGGTGAATACCACTGGGATGCATACAGCATGTCGGGGAAGCCTGTCTGGTCCAGGTCAGGCCCGACCACGGTGCGAAAAAGTCTCCAGTTTTTAATAGACATATGGTGTGAACCACCAATGCCCCAAATCTCGTCATCCCCACAATTCACACACAGCACCACCTTACCGTCCCTATATTTAGCTGAATACACGTACCCGTTCACACCCTGGTAATCTGTTTTAAATTCAACCTCTTCATCATGCTTCTTTTTGCGAGGACGCCCATCAATCTGCGCATCTGATGACGTACCTCCGAAGTCGGTCCTGATTCCAAAAGGGTCAGACGGATTCACTCCGGCAAGTGGGTTGAAGGACGTCATGACGGTTTAGATGGGTGGTTGGTTGATCGCTAGCTGTCGCAAATTCTCTCCGAAGCTGTATATGCCGGTGGTCAATTGAAGAAGTGAGGTACATACGATCTTATATACACACCCTATAACTTAAGACACACCCCGCTAGGTGGAGACACACGTCATAACCCTTTGATCTGTAGACTGGGTCATCCTCCGTTCTGTATGTAAATGAACAGCCCTACTGTTGAGGAGGATATACGGCTATTATTTAGCCATAGTATTTTAATTTAGGCACTGTGTTGTGTGCTTTATGCACCACAGGTGGGCTCGGATATTAGATTATTTACCTTTGTATTTTTATTTTTTATTTATTTATTTAGATTTTTTTATTATCACACGTCAGCGCAAACACGCACGGACACACGCACGCGCACACGCACCTCACATGCACGCGCAAGGCTTTTTTATCACATAGGTGTGAAAAATCACACCTAAGGTGTGAAAGGGCCGCATTATTATTACTACTGTCCTTCACCAGTACTGCTGCAGGTGACTGTGATGGGATCAGCTCTGGCTTTAAGAAGTCCTGATCTCAGCTGAAGCATCATCTGAAATCCAGCTGTTGAGTCACCACATGCTGTCAGTCAAAATTAGCAAATTATTTTCTAAAAACCTTTGAATGTTTTTAATATACCGATTTTAAAGAGCATGTTAGTGTTTATTTTCTCTTATTGGTTTCAGATGTACACATTTTCCTTTTTTTGGTTCATACTTATGCTTGATTTTTACTTTGTGTTTATGTGGAAATATGCTCATTTTTATCTTACTGAATTGCAGTACTGTGAAACGTATTACCAATAATAAAGTATTTTGTATCTATATACATATTGTAATATGCAGCACAGACACTCTGGATCAGATACTATGACTGGAGGCACCGTAGACTTTATGCCATCCCGTCTCCTGTCCTGTAGGAACAGCAGTGTTGATAACAGCTGCACTGCATCAACACAGCAGCAAAGGTGTTTTTAAACAGGTATTTTTTCCAGATGCTGAAGTTCATAACAAAGACTAATATCAAGTTTCTGCAGTGTTATAAGCTATAATATATATATTTATTTTTTTTTTGTCTTATGAGCCAAAAAGCCTGAAGTTTAAACACTCTGGCTGTTCTGTAGACCTCTGGGACAAAGAACAGACTATATAAGCTGTTTAAAATGAGACAAAGGGTGTAAATGTTTGCTGCAGTCACTGTAACAATGAAACAATTAACAGCATAAAGTACAACCTCAGTTCCATAAAAGTGGGGATGTTGTAAACTGTAAATAAAAACAGAATGCAATGATTTGCACATCTCATAAACCCACATTTTAATCACAGTAGGACACTGAAAAAATATCAAATATTTAATCTGAGAAAATGTAAAATTTTAAGACAAATGAGGTCATTCTGAAGGCAGCAATTTGTCTCAAATACCATGTTTCCCACTGTGTAGCCTCCCGGCTTCTTTTAATGGCAGCCTATAAACTTGGGAAATGAGGAGAGCAGCTGCTGGACTTCTGTGAGCACATTCATGTCTGATACATGATTCTAGCTCCCAACAGTCCTGGTTCTTCTTTGCCATAGTTTTGGTTTCATGATGGGCCAAATGTTTTCAGGTGGGGAGAGGTCTGGACTGCAGGAAGGCCAGTTCAGCACCCAAACTCTTAACTCTTCGACTACAAACCAGTATGCAGTTTATCTTTGCCCTGCAAGAGATCATCTGACATACAAGTTTTAAAGCAACATTTTAAACCTGTATATACCCCCCAAACCTTCAGAGATTCTGAATGCGACTTCCATGTTTTCCATTCAGATTGCAATTTATGTGAGTGCAGAACAGTTTCCTGCTTTGCTTCGGTCACAAAAAGGCAGCACTTCTGGGTCATGTTCACGTGTGGCTTCTTCTTAACGTGATAGTTTTATCCTGCATCTGCAGATGGCACAGCAATCTGTGCTGACATCAGTGATTTCTGGAAGTGTTCCTGAGCCCATGCATTATTTTCCATGAATCTTGCATGGTTTTAATGATGAAGTCTCTGTGGGCCCAAGCATCATGGTCATCCAGCATTGATTCTGCCGCTCCTCTTCCTCTTCCTCTTCCTCGGCCTGTGCTTAAGTGATTCTGATAGTTAACATAATTTAAACTAACATATTCATCCTGCTGCATTCAGGTTTCTGTGCAGCAAAATAAATTAATATTTTGATCAATTATTAAGTTGTTTACTAACAGTGACTTATAAGAGAGAGACCTAATATGTAATAGTTCACATTTCATTGTTTTGCCCTTTGGATTTTTTTTTTTGCATTTGACAACTTGTCTCATCATTGTTTTGAAAAAATTTTTTTTTATTGTTTTGTTTTGTTTTTTAAGTTTCTTGTCCATTTATTGCACAATATTTTCAGTTTCAGTAGTTAAATAAAACTAAAATTGCATTTAACATTAACTTTAATATCTATGCAAATATGAAATGACAAAAATACCACATGCCTACTGAAAAATGTAGTTAAACTGCTCATTTTACTGCTGGTAGTTCACGTCTCTCTAACACTGAAACTTCAAAAACACAGAGTGTTACTGCAGTTATCAGACACTTAAACCACTAATGGCTGCTTAGTTTTTGCACATTATGTTGGTGCAACAAGTTGTGTCACAGGATGCTACTTAAGAAGCAGAGGAAAAGGAAGGATGTGGCTCAGAGGGTGTTTTGTCTAGTCTGGTGTAAACTGCCCTGCCTAAAGAACTGTACACACAGCAGTACATCTGGAAGGCCACATACACAATAAAGGAGACGAACAGCTTGAGCTTGATCTTGCACAGACAATTAATGTTGCTAATCGTATCTTCTGATACAAAAGAATTGAATCTGCACTGTTTCTGCTATTTTGCAGATTCAGTTGTTTGTATTAAGCCAGTCACAAGCTTAATACAGTGACTGGCGGGTTGAGGGTGGGGTTGCTCTGTTGTCGGGCGATTCTTGGGCGCCTGGGGCCTCGGGGCCGTGCTCTCAGCTCGTGCTGGGGGTGCCAGCTTGCGGTGGGGTGGGCTGCTCATCGCCTCTGGCTCTCTGGGTTCTTGTCCTTTGACCGTGGGGGCTCCATCTGGAGTCTTCCTCCTTCCTCCTCTGGGGTGTGCGCGCGGTTGCCATCAGGATGTGTGGCCTCGGGTCTTCTGGGCTCCTGGTGGGCCGTGGATGGCCTGGGTCCCCTGAGTTCTTCCCTGTTTACCTCTGGATCCTGAGGGGCGTGGCTCCAGCTTCTTGCCCTCATTATTGAGTACGTTCCATGACAGAGGCACACAGACATTACTACAAACCACAGCTAGATTGTGTGTAAATGTATATGCATGTGTATCGACATATGAATATGTGTATTTGTGTGTATCTATGTTTGTGTATCTATTTTTCTGTTTTCTCCCCTTTTTAAATTTTTTTTCTTTCCTTCTCTCTCTCTTTATCCTTCAACCAATCAACCAGTTACTTTTGACTGTGAGTGTTAATGTGAGTAAGTGGGGGATGGGGTGTAAAGGGGTGTAAAGCCATTCAACTTCCTCTTTAAAAGCGAACAGTGAAAAACTTCATGTTGCAGAATTTACTGACATATTATGCTGGAGACAGTCCTGAAGTAAGCAAGGGAAATGTGAACTTTGCTCTACTTTTTTTTACTTGAATGGCAGCACAGTTATGAAGAAACTGCTTTATAATTCTTTTCATTTATCTGCTTCTTGGGGTTTTTGTTTGTTTGTTTTTTTCTTTCTCTTTCAGGCCTTTTGGTAATTGTTCAGCTGGTCAGTTCATTCCCCTTTTTTTGAAAAATGTACCAGATAGTTTATTTTGGCCACTCCAGAGGTTTCTTTTAGGGTCATTTGTTTTTTATCTCTTTTTGCATTTTTCATATCTCTCAGTGTAAGAAAAGTGATATGGGGCTATCAGTGGACCCTGCAGATTTATTATCAGTTCAGAATAAAATGCTTATGTGTCAGTTTCCCTGCACTTAATTGCACTTTACTGCACTTTGTATTGTAGGTCTTTACCCACAATACAAAGCGCCTTGAGGCAACTGTTTGTTGTGATTTGGTGCTATATAAATAAAATTCAATTGAATTGGACTCATTAAACACTGATCAACAGGATCCTGATTACACAGAAGGTCCTAAACACTGCACCTTATCAGGTGACGGCCACTTTAGGTGCGAGAGGATAGGTGCAAAATGACTTGATTACACATTCTCTGAATTAATGATGATCATACTTTATTGATCCCACAATGGGGAAATTACAGTTAACAGAACACCCATCCAAGAAGACAAACAAACAAACATGGGGAGATAGGTGAACTGTGGCCATGCTGCCCCCCCTTCTGGAGGCGCTGCCATTAAAAAGACAGAAACAATAGTGAAAACAAACAGTGGCTTGCAAAAGTATTCATACCCCTTGAGCTTTTCCATATTTTGTCACATTACATTGTATACCACTTTGTGTTGGTCTTTCACATTAAATTCCAGTGAAATATATTTATGTTTGTGGTTGTAATGTGACAAAATATGGAAAGGTTCAAGGAGTATGAATACTTTTGCAAGCCACTGTATAGGGATGAGTGAGGAAAAAAATCATCTCATACTTTGTATACATACGCACACACACACATACACAGTATAAGGTTACAAAAACCTCTGTGATAGCGCAGAAACATATAGCATGGGAGCACTAGGGTGGGGAGGGATGGAAGGGAGCCAGCGGAGGCGAGAAGGGGGGGTTGGGCTACTGTGGGGCTGACTCAAACTCCCTCCTCAGCTAACAGTTCTGTTAAGATGTAGAGTTCTGGTGCAGACTGTACTGATTCATTTGTTGACAGCCTTCAGTCTTTCTGGCACCTCTCTGTGGTGAAAAAAATCCAGTTCGTCCAAATCTTCTTGTTTGTTCTTACCCCTCCGAATCAGCTCCAGATTAGGGGTTGTTGGTTGTTGTTTAACTGTTCGTGTGTTATTTCATGTTGTCAATAACACCCTAAACCTGACTTGATCCTGAGTACAGAAACAGCAAAGACAGAAAAATTAACTTATCACTGCGTCACTGACATTTTATATACGCACCATTATGCATTTTTAGAGTCTGTTTAAGACAACACATTATGTTTATTACTTTATAAATGTAACTTTAATTAATTTTTCCTCCAGGTGCAAAGAAATATGGCCCTTATCACTTTTTACACAAACCTCCTCATCGCCACTGTTATCCAGATCGGCACTATCATCATGATCGTGTTAAAACCAGATGATCGTAACACCTCCAACATTTCTTCTCTTGTTTTCTACCTTGCTGTGATGGCCAGTCTTTACTTCAAGATGTGCATTGCTCTGGAAAGGTACCTGTCTGTCAGTGTGTGTACTACCTCTGAACATTATATTTCAGTGTGAAGCATCCTTGTGGTCAGAATTATACACATTTGTGATACTCAGAATATCCGTCTGTCTTGTGTTACAGGTATTTTTTGTCGCCTCTCCACAGCTGGACTCCATGAGACAAACTCGGGGTTCTGTGCTGGTCTGTGTTCTGATCTGGGCTCTTTTTATTATCTCTGTACCTTTTGCCGTAGTCTTACAACAATATTTCCGTTTAATTTTTTTTACCCTCCTCCCTGGTTCTCTGTTCACCTACTGTTTAGTTGAGGTCTTACAAACTCTGCCTGCTGCCAGCTCAGTGCCCACAGAGGAAAAACGAAGAATTGTGGGAATTTTAGTTCTTTTGATGTTTAACTATGTTCTGATGATGCTTCCTATGATGATGTTTTATATTTTCATGGTCTCACCTCATTATCACTTTGATATTGATATCCCAGATATCATTTTGACTTTGTCTCTTCTCAGTCCTTTTGTGGACTTGAGTCTGTTTCTCTTCATGCGGAAAGGGCCCATTGACAAGCTGCTGGCCTGTCTGTGCTGCTGCAGTGTGGAGAGCGCTGCAGCAGATGAAGATCATCAGAGTGACTGATGGGAGCTCACAGAGGCTTCATTTCAGCAGAGAAAAGGGGAGAAAAATGGGACCCAAATGGCGACAGAGATACAGAAAAATTAGGGAACTCTAGATACAAAAACTGCTGCCTTTACAGTTATTATTTCAAATGAACATCTAACAACAGCTTTAATTTTTTAAAGTTCTGCTCTCAGCTGAAACATCTTCTGCCTGTCAAACACATGAAATCCAGTTCAAGGTCAGTTTGCACCCACTGGTGGTAACAGGAAGCACACGTCTGAGTAACTGCATGCTGTCTGAAGAGAAAACTGAAACAAACAAAGAACTCGAGGATTCAGCAATGTTTTATTCTGACAGGGGAGCAGTTACAGCCAGCATTACTTTCTGCAAGAGCTCGCCAGGGCAGTCATTGCAAGCCATTTTTATATATTTTTTTATACATATTGTGTATAGCGAATGTTGCAAAATGAGGTAAAGAAGAAGAGCTGCCTCTGTAGTTTCTCACAGCGCTGGAATGTGATGAGACTGCGCTTCTGAGTTCAGCTCTGAGCAGCAAACACAGTGTTCAAGGTTAAAGTGCGTTCCCACTAGTGTTGTAGTCAAGACCACCTAACCCGAGACCGAGACAAGACCAAGACTTTTAGGGTCCAAGACCAGTCGAGACCAAGACCGAGGGAGGGCGAGACTGAGACAAGACCAAGACCAGTGCCTGACACTACATGACCCAATAAAATGTGAAACATGATCAAAATCACTTCTCAAATTGATCTGAAAGATCCACATTCCCATAAAATCATCCTGATATTAAACACTCACAGCTCAAATAAATATAACCATCTTTATTTAATACTCCTGGGTGACTTCCATCATTTATCACAGAATGTAAAACAATTATTCATAGTTCATCACAATAGTCTTAACTTTTCTCTGCCTTTCATAAACAATGCATAAAGTTATGCTGTTTTTAAACCAACAATCTTTGTAAAAATGGGTGCTTTTTCAAAACCACATAGCTAAATGTGTAAAACTGAAAAAATGGCAAACACTCATCAACAGTAAGAACTAAAGCCTTTAATCTTATACAGATTAAAGCTACAGTTTGTAACTTTTATAAAAAATCTGGTTTTTACATATTTGTTAAAAGTGTCACCATGTCACGACAGTATGAGACCGATAATCTGCGAAAAAAATGGAGCTCCTCCACCTCCTCCCTGAACCGCTCCCAGTCAAAAACAACCAATCAGAGCCAGGAGGAGGGTCTTAGCACTGTCAATCACTCCTCGTGTATGCTGCTCAATGTAGTTGTGTGCGATACTTCAAGATTTGGTATCGATCCTATGCCAAGTAAACACAGGGCCATTATCACCGATACTGATACCGATATTTAATAATTATAAAGAATTTTCATGAAGTTTAACTGGTTTGAGATTTTTTCCTTTGGATCATTAATTAATTCAAACCCATGATAGAATTGGGCAAAGTTTATATGTAAGTAGAAAATACTTTATCAAAATAAAAGTTATTGCTCTGAAACAATAGAACATTAACAAAACAATTTTCCCCACACATTGATGTCTGGATTTATTTTTCATGAACGAAGTGTACAAAATCATCACTCAAGAACAAATGCAAACTTTTTTCCAGGTAGATCGTTCAGAAAGTATAATAAAAAAATTTAATAAAAAATGTCCATTCATTCACTAATTTTCTACAAATTTAAATTTGAATTTGCTTTAAATGTTTCATAGCAAAATCCTTTTTTTTTTCCCAAATTAAATATGTTATGCGTCACATGACAGTATAAGAAAACACTGTGGGGAGGGGAGGAGCAAAGTGCTCTGTGCTGTGACAGGAGCAACACTTAGACAGTCAGCTCGCATCTTTGATGAAACCACAGCACTGCATACAGGAGAGAAACTGAAGCCAAAGTATCGATCTCATTACACTGATATTGATCAATACCAATACCAACGTTGGTATCCATATTATCGATATTAGGATCGATCTGCCCACCACTAGCTCAATGTACTAATGGCGGAGAAACAACTTACTTTTCTGCTGTTACCATTGGTGGTGGCCATGGTAACTTCAGGGTTCTAGCAAGAAATATTTCTCACCCCAGGGCTAACCCTAATGCTAATTAGTAAGCTAATGCTAACCGCTAAATGCCGCTCCCACTTGTTAATTGAGTGATGGGGCCTAAGATGTAACTGAAAGCAGTAATCAGTAATGTTTGTTCTGTTTGTCTTCTTGGATGGGTGTTCTGTTAATTGTAATTTCCCCATTGTGGGATCAATAAAGTATCATCATCATCATCAGTTTTTTTGGAAGCGTAGTTACATTTCTCGAGGTGCATGTCAGGTTTGCTTCAGAGAGGATTTTCAGTTATGCACAAAGGACCAGTGCAGAACTCTAAATCAGGCCTTATTAGATCGATAGAATGATAATTTTTGCATATAATCCAGAAAGGTTACATTTATACATCAAGCATTTAATGTGTCCCAGAGTGCCGTTTCCTTCCACTGTGTTTGCAGAAATCACATAAAAAACATACACGGTGTAACCCAGGTGACAGTGTGCATGAGGTAAAAACCTGATTAAAATTTATTTTTGTTTATTATTTCATCTGGGAAAAAACTGGTTTAAAAATATTAAAAACAAACATTCAATCTATGGATGATTATTGGTTGGTTAAAAATATGTATATTTGAAATTTTAAATAGGCAAGCTTTTATTCTGAAAGTGTCCCAGCGTGGCCCATGTGACTGGTAGTAGCCAACCGGATTCTTTTCGGTTCTGACCAAGATCGCTGCAGACACACAGACGTCGAGCTGCCGTTATTAAACAAAGGAAACTTATCTAAAAGAATATCTTTAATTTTTTGAGAAATTGTTTTGTTTTTCCACTTTATCCTGCCCTTCAGACGTGTGTACATTGCTGAATGGGACTTGGTGAGTTCGTAAAAATTTATTTTATTTCTTTTGAGAATTTTGTTACGTTGAATGTATTATTTGGGAAACAGTATAAGCTAAGATGTCAGATTTATGTTGTTTGTGTTTTAAAACTTGATATTATGATGCCCATGTGTGAAATTGAAGTGCAAGTGTTGTGTTTTCACTTATCTCCGCTCCGCCATTTTGGCAGGTGTGCAGCTTAATCAGCATTATTAAGCAAAACGCTGACTCTTGGCTAATGTCTTAAGCAGCCAACGCTTTATTTTGTTTATTTATTGATATTTTATGTTGCTTACATTAGGCCATTTAAGTTGGAGTGGAGAAAAGTTGAGCTAGTACTGAAGTGGGACTTCATACGCGGTGAAACGAGATGGCGAGCCACCGGACCTGATGAACTGTGAATTTGCTGATCTGTGCATGTGGAGCAACATGCTGTCTGCGGAGTGTTGACCGTTTTCATCCGAACTGGTAGGATTTATCCTTGACTGCTAACAGCAGTGGATTCAAGACTAGCGCAGAACACAGACAATAGAGGGATCAACAGCAGGACAAAAGAAAAGAGACTCTCATGTGCATCACACCTTGTTCAGCCTTTTGCTGGATTATTTTGAGTTGTGTCTTTTGGTTCAATATTTTTATTTTAATATTGAATGACCCTGTGTGGTACTGCTGTGATATTATTGAGATTGCAAACTATTTTGTTGGTTAAACCTAACATAACATTGAGTCTGCCGAATCTGAATACAGAGCCTAATTTTTGTATTAACTTTTTAAAAAAATAATAATAAAATAGATAAATAGATTTTGAAGCTAGAGAACTAAACTAGGTTTAGTGACTACTGAGTTAACTCAAACAGACAAACCAAAGGGAACTGAACAAATAACCCTAAATTTAAGTTATTTCTTTTGGTTAAGATAACAAAAAGAGGGATTATACACCAGGAAGGTGTATGCTGTTGTGTTTTCTGTTGTTAAAGTCTTTTATGGTTTTTGTTGTGTGTAAATAAATCTTGCCGGCAAATTTAAATTTATTCTCTTGGTCTGTGGTCCTTAATTGTGGTGACACTAACTCTACTCTCCATAGCCGAACCTGTCATCTGGTCCAAACCCTGTAACGACTAAGGTGTTACAGTACAAAAGTGGCGAGCCAGCCAGGAGAGTAGTAATAAAACCTTAACCACACTGTAAATAGAACCATAAAACCTTATTTTTGACCCAGACCTCAAAATAGGCCAAGACCGGCAAAAATGGACATTGTTGATAAAGAAAACATTAAAATCCCTAACTCAGTTATCATTGGGGGCTTCACTGATGCAGACTTTGATGAAGAGTTATCTGACTTCCTGAACAAGTATGGGCGCATCTCGAGAACCATTAAAGTTGATGATCTCCACTCTCCCTACCCCAAAAATGCCATTGTGGAGTATGAGAGTGGAACTGCCTTGATAGCGCTTGAACCCTTGCTGCCCTACAAATTTGAGAGACCTACTGGAGTCCCTTACATCAGAGCCCTGTCAACGGAATATGTGTCAGCTGTTACAACCAGCGCCACCCACAGCTTGATTAGTGAACTACAGAAAATCGCCAAATTAAGTGGCAAGCCTTTTGAGGATGTTTTGCATGAGCATCTGTCTGAATGCAGTCAGTCAGTTGCTGGTGATCCAGAACCAGCTGAAACTGCATTTCCTATGCAAGAAACACAAAGTAGACCTACAGCCACAGTCACCCAACAATCACAAGCTCTTCCAAGTGACCCAGTTAAGGTGAATGAAACCAACTTAAATGTAACTGAATCTGATTCAGGCAAGCCAACACAACCTGATCTGCCATGCAATGTTCCAAAAACCCTTATAACCCACCCAGAGGTTCAAAAGGTTATTGTGGAGCACATAGTTCGGAGTGAATCTCCAGTCTCACAGGCGAGTGCATCCTTTCGCCTGAGACCCTTTTCAGGCAGGTTACCTTGCCCTAGTCACGAGGTTGACTTTGACACATGGCGCCACAGTGTTGAGCTTATGCAGCAAGATCCTGATCTGTCTGACTTGCAGTGCTCACGGAAAATTTCAGACAGTCTTGTACCTCCTGCAGCCAATATAGTTAAACATTTAGGCCCTCAAGCTTTGCCTTCAGCTTACCTTGAGCTGCTCAATTCAGCATTTGGTACAGTGGAAGATGGCGATGAGCTTTTTGCTAAATTTCTTAACACACTGCAGGATGCAGGTGAAAAGCCATCACATTACCTCCACCGATTACATACAGCTCTCTCCAAAGCTTTGAACAGAGGTGGTGTTTCAGCTAGCGAGGCAGACCGACACCTACTACGGCAGTTTTGTCGTGGGTGTTGGGATAACGCATTGTTGGCAGACCTTCAGCTCGAGCGACAAAAAGATAACCCTCCTCCATTTGCAGAGTTGTTGCTACAGTTGAGAGTGGAGGAAGATAAACATGTTGCAAAAGAAAGCCGAATGAAAAAACACTTTGCTGCTACAAGACCAAAAGTGTCTTCCCACGCCCTTGCAGCAGCCACTGATACATCGGAGCCCATTTTGCAACATCAAATCACTGAAATGCGAACACAAATAACTGAGCTGCAAACTCAATTGACAAGATTAAGAGCACAGAAAGCGGACCAACCCACAGCTCCTCCAAGCAATGTGGTCGCAGATTTGAAGGCACAGATCACTGAGCTTCAGAGCCATCTTGCTAGACTTAAGCCACCAGGTTCTCCCAAAAAGAAGCCTAGCACACCACAAGCTAATGCTAAGACAAAGCCTAGACCCAAAATGCCTGAGCAAATCTCCACTACACTTCAAGCCACAAGGAACAGACCAAAGCCGTGGTATTGTTTCCACTGTGGTGAAGATGGGCATATTGCCTCTGCATGCTCAAATGACCCAAACCCATCCTTGGTTGCTGATAAAAGGAAACAATTAAAAGACAAACAGTTACTTTGGGATAAACAGAACAATCAAAACTCATCCCATTCTTTAAACTAAAAACAGCCCTCATTGCGGGACAGATGGGTGCTGTTAATGAGACCAGTCCCTCTCTGAAACAGTCATTCAGAAAAAAGAGACTGCACAACAAATCAACCACTGTTAAACTACCTAAAGGCTTAGTTGGAGCTAAGTATACTGCTCAAGTCCAAATTGATGGTCAGGCTAGCAGTTGTCTTCTTGATACAGGATCTCAGGTGACTACCGTGTCACACTCATTCTATGAAAACAATCTCTCTCACCTGGAAATTCATCCAATAAATGAGCTGCTGGAAGTTGAAGCTGCAAACGGTCAAAATGTTCCTTACTCAGGTTTCATTGAGGTCGAGATTACCTTCCCACAGAGCTGTTTTGGTTCTGAAATGACCGTGTCCACCTTTGCATTAGTTGTCCCAGACACACGTTCTAATGCCCAGTCCTCTCTTTTGATTGGTACCAACACTCTTGACCTTCTCTATGAGCGTTTCTTCTTGACCGGTGCAGATCTCCATGCACTACCTTACGGCTACAGAGTGGTGTTAAGCGTGTTGCAACAGAGACACAAGCAGAAGGAAAACAGTAGTCTCGGACTTGTTAGACTATCTGGAAAAGAGCCAGAAGTTATACCTGCAGGCCAGAGCCGAGTGTTGGAGGGGTCAGTCCATGTTAACACTAAAACCCCAGACAAGTGGGTTGTTGTTGAGCCACCCTCCACATCCTCTTTGCCTGGTGGCATTCTAGTCACCAATTGTTTACTCACCTTTCCTGAAAGGCCCTCACAAAAGCTTCCAGTTGTTGTGCGAAATGAGAGCAAACATGACATTATTATTCCTGCAAAGAGTGTCATTGCTGAAATCCATGCTATGCAGGAGATAGTGACAACCAGCCAAATACTAAAATCCACGCAGCCACCCAAATCAAAAGAATCCACAGTGCTAAATCTCAACTTCGCTGATTCTCCAGTTCCAGCTGAATGGAAAGAGCGGATTGTACAAAAACTCAGTACTATGCCTGAAGTTTTTGCGCAACATGATACAGACTTTGGTTGTACAAACAAGGTAAAACATCAAATAAAACTGAGTGATGAAACGCCTTTCAAACACAGGCCCCGTCCAGTACGACCTCAGGACCTTGATGCTGTTCGAAAACATTTGCAAGAACTGAGTGAGGCAGGGATAATCCGCGAGTCTGATTCACCATTTTCTTCGCCAATAGTGGTGGTGAGGAAGAAGAATGGAGATGTAAGACTCTGCGTCGATTATCGAAAGCTAAATCTGCACACCATCAAAGATGCCTATGCCATTCCCAACTTGGAAGAGGCATTCTCAGCCCTCACTGGATCGAAGTGGTTCTCGGTCCTTGACCTCAAAAGTGGGTACTACCAAATTGAGGTGGACGAGGCAGACAAGCACAAGACAGCCTTTGTATGCCCCATGGGGTTTTGGGAGTTCAATAGGATGCCCCAAGGCATAACGAACGCTCCCAGCACTTTTCAAAGGCTGATGGAGAAATGTATGGGGGACATAAACCTTAAGGAAGTCCTAGTATTTCTGGACGACCTTATAGTTTTCTCTGAAACCCTTGAGGAGCATGAAACACGCCTTCTTCATGTCCTCAATCGCCTTAAAGAATATGGGCTGAAACTGTCTCTGGAAAAGTGCAAGTTCTTCCAGACATCAGTACGGTACTTGGGACACATTGTCTCCCAACAGGGTGTTGAAACAGACCCTGAAAAAGTCGCAGCCCTGAAAACATGGCCAAGTCCCAGAAACCTCAAAGAGCTCCGTTCCTTCTTAGGTTTCGCTGGGTATTACAGACGATTTATCAAAGACTATTCCAAAATTGTGAAACCCCTGACCAATCTCACTGCCGGATACCCACCACTGAGGAAGGGTAATAGTCCTAAAACACCAGATGTCCAGTACTTTCAGCCAAAGGCCCCTTTTGGAGAAAGATGGACAGAAAGTTGCCAACAGGCATTTGAGACCATAATTGACAAACTCACTACAGCTCCTGTGTTAGGGTTTGCCAACCCCAAGTTGCCTTATCTGCTACACACAGATGCAAGCACAACAGGGTTAGGGGCTGCTCTTTATCAAGAGCAGGGAGGAGAGGTGCGTGTAATCGCATATGCAAGCCGGGGACTGTCAAAGAGTGAAAGCCATTATCCAGCTCACAAGCTCGAGTTTTTAGCCCTAAAGTGGGCTGTAACTGAAAAGTTTTGTGACTACCTGTATGGAAATGCTTTCACTGTGGTTACTGACAGCAACCCTTTAACTTATATCTTGACCACAGCTAAGCTGGATGCAACCAGTTATCGTTGGTTGTCTGCTCTGTCCTCTTTTGATTTCCAGCTCAAGTACAGAGCAGGGAAACAAAACATAGATGCGGACGGGCTATCCCGCCGTCCCCACCCAGAACCAGTAAATGACATTGTTTCCCAGAAAGAACAAGAGCGAACCAGTCAGTTCCTTCAGCACCACTTACCTGGTACTGATCTGTTCACTCATGTTTCTCAAAATGCTGTCAATGCAATTTGTGAAAAACACCTAATTCTCCATTCCTCGGACACAAATGACCATGCATTTACGTGTCCACTTGTAACTTCCCTGTCCATGTCAGCTAATGCCATTCCTGATGGTTTTGATCAGTGTGACAGTAATCCAGTCATTCCATGCATTTCAGTAGAAGAGTTAAAAAAACATCAAATGGATGACCCTGCGATCAATGAAATCATTCGCCAGCTTGAAACAGGTGAAACATCACCCCCTGCTGTGCGAAAGGAGATCCCACAACTTTCCATCCTTCTGCGAGAGCTAAAAAAGCTTAAGTTGCAGAATGGGATTCTCTACAGAAAGAGGCAAGTTGGTGAAGAGTCTCAGTGTCAACTGGTCTTACCTGAGAGCCTCAGACTCATGGTTTTAAAAAGTCTCCATGATGACATGGGCCATCTTGGTATAGACCGCACTCTCGACCTAGTGCGATCCAGATTTTTCTGGCCAAGAATGGCCGCAGATGTTGAGCAAAAGATCAAAACCTGTAGTCGATGTGTTTTCAGAAAGGCACTGCCAGAGAAGGCAGCGCCTCTGGTAAACATCCAAGTCACCAGACCTCTTGAACTAGTCTGTATTGACTTTCTGACTATTGAACCAGACCGGAGCAACACCAAAGATGTTCTCGTCATTACTGATTTCTTCACTAAATACGCTGTAGCAACTCCTACTCCCAACCAGAAGGCTAAAACTGTAGCCAAAGCTTTGTGGGAAAACTTCATTGTTCACTATGGATTTCCCGAAAAGTTGCACAGTGATCAAGGAGCAGACTTTCAGTCAAAGCTTATTCAAGACCTTTGTGACCTTGCTGGTATCCAAAAGGTCAGAACGACACCTTATCATCCTAGAGGAAACCCGGTTGAACGGTTTAATAGAACATTACTCAACATGCTTGGAACACTCAAAGACGAAGACAAGAGACACTGGCGTGACTTTGTTAAGCCACTTGTGCACGCCTATAACTGCACCAAACATGAAAGCACTGGGTTTACACCCTATGAGTTAATGTTTGGAAGACAACCTAGGCTGCCAATTGACCTTGTCTTCAATGTTCCTTTAAATCGTCGTCAGCAACAATCCCACTCGCAGTATGTCAAAGCACTCAGATCCCATCTTCAGGAGAGCTACCAAATAGCTACCAAAAATGCTGCGAAAGTTGCTGAAAGGAACAAGGCCCGTTATGACAAATATGTCACTGAATCTGTCCTTGATATTGGTGATCGTGTACTTGTGAGGAATGTCCGGCTTAGAGGCAAACACAAGTTGGCTGATAAGTGGGAACCTGTGGTACATGTTGTCTTGAGTCAAAAGGGCAACTTACCTGTATACACTGTCAAGCCTGAGCATCAGGCTGGTCCCACAAGAACTCTTCACAGAGACCTTTTGTTGCCATGTGGGTTTTTACCCACCGTTCCTGTGAATGTCTCCTCAGAGCAAGAAAAGCCAAGCCGGCCAAGTACACGTCAGCACCCTATAACTGATCCTGAAGAACAAGACCTGGATTACAACCTGGACGACGAGGATAATTACCTATTGTATTATCCTCCAGTTGCTCCTCTGGAAGTTTCAAAGTCCATAAAGGAATACGAAGTGGTCCTTTCTCCCAGTAATCATTCAGATTCTACTGTTGAGCAACCAACCTTTGATAATGCAACAGTCTCAGAACCTGTGACAGTTCCTGAAATTGCTCCAGATGGATGTAATGAGCAAATTATTGGATCTGATTCCGAACCGGATATGCCACTGAATCTCAAAAACTTACCTGTACCTGGAATGGAAAAAGAAATGGAAACAGACACTGGTGAAGTGGAAACTGCACCTGAAGCAGAGGAAGCAACTCAGAACCAAATGAAGGAGAACGAACCCGTGGATAATAACACAGAAGAGCATGACCCTGATACACAACCAACTGTCAGAAGGTCTTCTCGAGAAAGAACAAAGCCAAAACTCTTAACTTACCCTGAGTTGGGAAACCCTCTTATTAGCATAGTTGAGTCTTTATTTCAAAGCTTAAGTGAAGCGATAACTAATTCCATTGAAGCACCTTAAATAGTCTGAACATATGCACTATGCAAAGGGACTTGCATAGATTTTAGAGGGGAGGGTGTAACCCAGGTGACAGTGTGCATGAGGTAAAAACCTGATTAAAATTTATTTTTGTTTATTATTTCATCTGGGAAAAAACTGGTTTAAAAATATTAAAAACAAACATTCAATCTATGGATGATTATTGGTTGGTTAAAAATATGTATATTTGAAATTTTAAATAGGCAAGCTTTTATTCTGAAAGTGTCCCAGCGTGGCCCATGTGACTGGTAGTAGCCAACCGGATTCTTTTCGGTTCTGACCAAGATCGCTGCAGACACACAGACGTCGAGCTGCCGTTATTAAACAAAGGAAACTTATCTAAAAGAATATCTTTAATTTTTTGAGAAATTGTTTTGTTTTTCCACTTTATCCTGCCCTTCAGACGTGTGTACATTGCTGAATGGGACTTGGTGAGTTCGTAAAAATGTATTTTATTTCTTTTGAGAATTTTGTTACGTTGAATGTATTATTTGGGAAACAGTATAAGCTAAGATGTCAGATTTATGTTGTTTGTGTTTTAAAACTTGATATTATGATGCCCATGTGTGAAATTGAAGTGCAAGTGTTGTGTTTTCACTTATCTCCGCTCCGCCATTTTGGCAGGTGTGCAGCTTAATCAGCATTTATTAAGCAAAACGCTGACTCTTGGCTAATGTCTTAAGCAGCCAACGCTTTATTTTGTTTATTTATTGATATTTTATGTTGCTTACATTAGGCCATTTAAGTTGGAGTGGAGAAAAGTTGAGCTAGTACTGAAGTGGGACTTCATACGCGGTGAAACGAGATGGCGAGCCACCGGACCTGATGAACTGTGAATTTGCTGATCTGTGCATGTGGAGCAACATGCTGTCTGCGGAGTGTTGACCGTTTTCATCCGAACTGGTAGGATTTATCCTTGACTGCTAACAGCAGTGGATTCAAGACTAGCGCAGAACACAGACAATAGAGGGATCAACAGCAGGACAAAAGAAAAGAGACTCTCATGTGCATCACACCTTGTTCAGCCTTTTGCTGGATTATTTTGAGTTGTGTCTTTTGGTTCAATATTTTTATTTTAATATTGAATGACCCTGTGTGGTACTGCTGTGATATTATTGAGATTGCAAACTATTTTGTTGGTTAAACCTAACATAACATTGAGTCTGCCGAATCTGAATACAGAGCCTAATTTTTGTATTAACTTTTTAAAAAAATAATAATAAATAGATAAATAGATTTTGAAGCTAGAGAACTAAACTAGGTTTAGTGACTACTGAGTTAACTCAAACAGACAAACCAAAGGGAACTGAACAAATAACCCTAAATTTAAGTTATTTCTTTTGGTTAAGATAACAAAAAGAGGGATTATACACCAGGAAGGTGTATGCTGTTGTGTTTTCTGTTGTTAAAGTCTTTTATGGTTTTTGTTGTGTGTAAATAAATCTTGCCGGCTAATTTAAATTTATTCTCTTGGTCTGTGGTCCTTAATTGTGGTGACACTAACTCTACTCTCCATAGCCGAACCTGTCATCTGGTCCAAACCCTGTAACGACTAAGGTGTTACAACAACAAAAACATAATCCAGATTCCTCAGCTGCTAAAAGCATTTCCTACATTTGAATATCAGCCACCATGTTGTGAGCATAAACTATCACGTATTTAATGCAACAATAGGAAGTGACATCATCTTGCTGGGAACTGTAGTTATTTTATTCTTGAAGGCCTCTCATAGCAGCACTGGTGCTGAAAACTAATGTTTGACTATGGCTTTCTGAATACAAGTAGAGCTGCAACTATCAATTATTTTATTAATCAAGTATTCAATTGATTACTCCGTCAATTAATCAAGTAATTGGATAAGAAATAATTTTTCATTTTAACAATTCATCAGCATATTTTAACTTCCGTACTGCAGATGTTTCTCTGTGTGAAACAAACAGGGTGGATGGAGCAGCTACAAAGTGCTCTGTTCTTCATGTTGCTGATCAGGTGGTTGATAAAAAACATTTTGATGGATCCCCTCTGTACTGAAGGTGGTGGAGGGGGCACCAAACGAGTGCTAGTGCTAATGGCAGCCCCCCTTTTCCCAGTACACTGTGGTTATAAGTCTGTTCTGGTGGCTACAGCTGACGTAAAGAAAAAATAACAGCTGACATCCTCTGCAGAACACGCGCGCACATTCAAACACGCGCACTCACAGCACAGAGGAGTGGGGGCGTGAAAAAACATCTCAGCGATCCACTCGTGTTAAAGGGTCGTTTTTGTCTGAGCTGCAGAGCTGAAACGAAACATCAAAGCAACAAATTTGTATCGAGGATTTTTAATAATTGAATTGCGTTACTCCAAGAATCGTTGCAGCCCTAAAACTTGCATTAAATTTTCAGTTTGTGTATCAAATACATGAAGGTTGGTATTTACCTTTCATGCTGGGATTTTTTTGTTGAATCGGAAGCCTGAAATTTTCCTTTGATCTTCATTTTCCCTCTTGCTTCTCTTCGTGTTCATGCCGGTTGTTATTTCGATTTATACAACAGACGCATGACCATAGTGAGATCAAACGTGCACATAGTGAATGAAACTGTCCGTGCTCTGTGGTAGATGCAAACTGCGGTGAAATGATACAGGCGTAAGCAGCGATAATAGCAGTGACCTAGCTGGGGCGGAGTCTCCTTTGAGAGGCAGAGGAGCGCAAACTTTGTTGGATTTGAATCAGTACGTTTTGCATCCAATAAAAGCAAAGATGTTAACAAATAAGTTGGACAGTATTCTGGCAATTTAGTGATATTTCCAGAGCTGTGGTCTTGACTGGTTTTGAAATAAAATCCCAGTCCACAAGGTCCGAGTCCATGACAAGACCGAGACCATCAAAAAGCGGTCTCCAGACCAAGACCGATCTCGAGTACTACAACACTACAGACACCCTCTCTATTTTAAGATTAGGCTGGTTTTCTGTGTAATTTTTGTATGGTCATTACCTTATATAAAGTGCCTCATGCTTCTTTCTTTGTTTTATTATATTTGATTCATTTTGTTATTCAAGTTTGTTCTAATCAATTGAATTTTATTTATATAGCACCAAATCACATTAAACAGTCGCCTCAAGCTGTGTTATGTGTTATTTTGCATGTCACACATTGTCTTCCCTCATATTAACATTCATATATTGTTATACGTAGGTGTATGTATGTAATAGGCAGGTGATTACAGTGACTTAATGAAGCTCCTTCACCTCAAATAGTGCAGATAGAAGCAGAACAGATTTAATGTCAGCAGCTCTTTCTGCAGAGTGTTGTTAATAACTGGACTGAACAAACACAGCAGAAATTCATATGGAGATGAGTTTTGTACAGGTGAGTTTTGTTTAAATGTTCAAACCCCATAAGGGAATCCTTGTAAGTTCAATTTGTTTGAAAATGTAATAGAATTTATTTTGTTCAGTTTACTGCACTGCTGGCATCAGACACTGCAATAAATACAGGACCAGATTTTTATCTTTGTTTAACTTTTCTTTGTTGCTGTATTAGTGAAATTAAAAAAATTCCTTGAAAAGAAAATTATTAGCTTTTTAACTTTTTCCAGTTACAGAAAGTTACACCAACATGAAACCTGCATTCAATCTAAAGGCCAACAGGGGGCGTTTCATAAAGATGTCAGAGTGCATAAAACACAATGAGAAAATGACCTGTCGCTGTGATCATAGCCACAGTAAACTCTTTACTGATACTTTAATGTGTCAGTTGATAGTTAAAATCTTAAGCAGGCCCATCACCTCACTACCATATAGAAGCATCTCAGTGGGTCCACTGTCTGTGCAGGCGTAGTGTTTTTTATGGTATTAATGACATTTTTATTTATTTGTTTTTTTTTTATAAAGCCTGTCATGTCTGGCACTGTTTGCAAGCAGAATTGTGATCTGAATGCATTGCTGTGCCAAACATATGTATTCTTCCAAGATAAGCTCTATAGAGTCTCTATAAGCTTTTCTTGTTAATGTTAATGTTTGTGTTTTTGTTTGTTTTGTTTGTTTGTTTGTATTTATTTTATTTTATTTATTTATTTGTGTACATATACATTTAATTCCTGTTGACAGGCTGAGGAAAAAAAAAAAAAAAGGGGAGAAAACAGAAAAAGAGGACAGAGCACCACTAAACTAACCAAAACAATTCAAACGCTGCAACTGCAAAAAAAAAAAGAAAAAAGACAACATACCAAAACAGAACAAGCAATACCTGGAAAAATAACTATGTGGAAAAGGCACAACAAAATGAAATATGATTGTATAAGAATAACAATTTTGTTATGCTGTGATTGCGTTAGTATCTGTGTCATGGAATGCACTTACCAACGAGGGCAGAAAGCCGCCGCTCCGCCCAAAAGGAGCCAGAGGCAGGCAGAGAAGGACCCAGGAAATCCGAGCCATCCGCAGCCCATCAAGAGCCACGAAAACCCGTGGCCGCACATTCCAGTGACAACCGCATACCCACCCCAGCAGAGGGGAGAGGGAGGTCCCAGATGGAGCCCCCCAGTTGAGGGGTAAGGGCCCCAGGGCATTCGAGGCATCAGGAAACACCCCCCCCCCCCCCCCCCCCCCCCCCCCAAAGGCCAGCCCCCCGTGCAGGCTGCGGTATGTCGGGCGGTTCTTGGCCCAGGTGGCCAAGAACCACCCGACATACCGCAGAGCCCCCCCCCACGCCGGAGAAGCAAAAGCCGCCCACAGCCCCCAGGAGAACAGGTCGACACCCATGCCAGAACATCCAGCCCGGCCCAGGAACCCCAAGGCACCCACACCCCGGGGAAGCGAGGGACGCAGGAGCGACCACCGAGAAGCAGCCGGGAGACAAGGCACAAGAAGGCCCAGATTCAGGTCCAGCCATACACACACGTATGCACACACACCCACCCTCATATGCTCATGGGCACACACACCCACCCACATATGCTCATGCGCACACACACCCACCCTCATATGCTCATGCGCACACACACACCCACCCACATATGCTCATGCGCGCACGCACACACACACACACACACACACACACACACACACACACACACACACACACACACACACACACACAGCTGTGTAATGACTGAGTATGAACTGTTTTAAGCTGCAGTGTGTTGACATGGAGTTATGGTGAAAAATAAATAGAAATAAAGGTTCTAAATATGAGCACTGTGTGTTTTTAATGTATTCATGAATGTTTACTATTTCCATTCTATTGTATGAGATAGGGACTGCTCATTGTTATCATAGTACAGAAAACACAGCCCCTCAGTACTTTTCCATCAGGTCTGTATAATCATGATGATGTGGTCTATACTGCTTACTGAAAAAAAACCGTGGTTGTATCTCAAGTGATGTGATTTAATTGAATGGAAAAAAATTAACAAAATCCAAAATACTGTAAGTAAATCTAGAATAGAAGCTACTACACAGCACCTAATTCAAAGGTCAAAGGTCAACACATTTGCTAAAACATTCTGACACGTTTCATTGTATATCAACATTGTTGTGATGGTTTATCACTGTGGATCACAACAAGAAGGTTCTGGGTTCAAACCTTCACTTGTTCTTCCTGTATTTGCTGGCATTCATGTCAGGTTGGTCTGACGTTACAAATTAGTCAAAGGTGCAGATGTAAGTGGTTGATAAGACTAGACAAGTGCTGTGTATACGCCTGTTTATTTCAAAGTGTATGAGTAATCATGATATCTAACAAAAATTAACGGGTAAGCTTGTGCACATTTTTGCAACATCGTATTAAGTTACAAAATTGGCACCACAACACGCCTCCATCACCTTATTTGTGTCTGAAGGAGTGTGAGTGGAGTGGGGCAGCGGGGGGAAGAGCCGAGGGAGACACTGCTACAATCTTCTGTTTTCAGGTGACTGTGAGAAAAATAAATATAATTTCACACTGTTTTCACATTTATTCAGATTTATTTAGAGCTGCTGGTGACAGGCAGGCAGCAGTCTGCTTTCCTGTTTATAACGAGAGGATGGCCTCATATCTGAGTGATAAGATACTGTGTCTTTAACAAAACGTGTGTGTGTGTGTGTGACAGAGAGAATGTTAGGTCAAAGGTCCTTAAGCATTGAAAAACGTCCATTTGTGAATGTGTAAAATGTGAAATTATTGCCAGTGAGTCAGTCTACATTTAAATCTTAATAACTAACAGACTCTCACACTCTGTCTCTGGTCTACATCTCTGAGCTCACTGATTCTGCCTGAAGATAGCGTGCTTTAAAAACCACATTTATTAACCAAGTGTTTGCTGCCACTTCAGCTGCTCTCATCTGATGTGTCTGTGGGTTTTAATGTGGTGGAAACAGGAAGATTAAGTCTGTAAGGAGCTCATACAGTCACAAACATGGTTTCATAAAGCAGCTGCAGTTTTTACTAAGTTAAGACTAATGTGTATATATTACATTTGTTTGGGATTATTTCCAGCTGTAAATCACAAGTGGTATTCTAATAAATATTTCTGTAAAAAGCAGCAAACTCTACAAAGGAGTATTAGGGCCACATTGAGAAAAAAAATTAATTGTGCATTTTGAGAATAAAGTCAAAATTTGGAGAAAGAAGTCAAAATACTATTTTGAGGAAAAAGTCAAAATGTGCAGATTTAAGTCGTTTCAAGTCAAACACCTGCAACGCCATGTCTGCCATAACCTCAAGAATGTCTTGTATTATGAGTTAGCGGAACTATACAATCGGTTTTAGTAACAAGGAATTTATTTCTCTTTTAGTACACAAACACAATGTAGTGATAACTATGAGGATGTAATGAGATGTGCAGAAAGCTGCATCGGCTCAGAAGGAAACCCACACAAACTGGCAATGGTTAAATGCAAGGATTTCGATGATTGCACCTTCGTGCAGTACAGAGGGGATTTGCAGAATCACAAGTCACAATAAGGGGCTCGCCACACGGGGAGCGATATCACTCGCTCTCCATTCATTTCCTATGGAACTTCTGCGATGAGGCCACAATCGCTTCGTACAAATTCCATGAATGGAGAGGGAGCGACGTCGCTCCCCGTGTGTAGAGCCCTTAAGACAGCTGATCGAGTTGCTTCATCTACCCAAGGCATTTTGTAGAGGGTATAGCAGGCGTGGCCGTTATTTGACTTGAAATGACGGCTTCGACTTTATTCTCAAAATACTATTTCATCTTTTTTCTCGAAATTTTGACTTTACTTTCAAAACACACAATTTGTCTTTTTTTCTAAATGTGGCCCTAATACTCCGTCGTAAAACTCTGACCTCGTTATTACCAGAAAATCAAATCTGTAGGACAGATTTGATTTTCTTTTTTTTTTTTTTGGTGCAACATGACAGATAGTAGAGTCAACAAAACAGCATCAATCATTGATGGCTTTAAAACTGACCTAAAGATCATTAGTTTTTATTTGTTAATTTAATGTGTAATTTATTTGTGTGTGTGTGTGTGTGTGTGTGTGTGTGTGTGTGTGTGTGTGTGTGTGTGTGTGTGTGTGTGTGCGTGTGTGTGTGTGTATATGGAGCAGCAGACTGTGTATTTGTTTAATCAGTTTTGTGGTCTAATATTCTCCACTCCATGATTTTAGTAATGTGAGCACTGTTATGTTATTTGTGCCTCCCTCTATGATCCTCTTATAAAGATACTCTTCAACAATGTGTACCAGCATGTGTGCAAATACTGGGATCGGCATTTTGAGACTTTAGAGCTTCTTGATTGTCTGCCTGATGTGGACGAGGCCATCACCTACCCACTGCTGATAATGTGCCGTGGAAACATCCAGCTGCACCTTTGAGACCAGACTTCTACATGAATGATAAAACTTTCTACTACTAGAATCAGCTGATAGCAGCTTAAGTCCTGTTTTCTGCCACAGTTTGTTTTTCTTGATGTTCTCAGTTTCCTGTAGCTGTGTTATGTTTAGGCAGCAGCTGCACTGAGGAAGAAAAAATCATGCTTTGTGTTAAATACACTCTTTCACAAATGTTAACATCTCACTGAGTTTATCAGACAGAAAGCACACAGAATTTTACACATAGATAAATGTGTGAGGTTCACCTGCAGCGAGCCACTTTGAGAAGGGTAACCACTGACCTCTCAGTCAGAACATGTTGATGAAAATATTTGTGTTTGTGTGACTATGAAGCAAAATAACACAAACAGAACTGGAGGGATTCAGCAGAAAGTCTAAATTAAAATGTATCCTGACTGTTGCTGGCTTCATGTTTGTGCTGTTATGAGTGTGAACACCAGTGAGTGCAGGGAGGGGTTTATAAAGTTTGCTGCCACAACTTCTCTGTTCAAGACAAAGTCGTCATATTGCAGATTTTACCCACTGGTTCAGCTGGAAGCCGTCCTGAGACAAGTAAGGCCGATGTTTATTTATATTATTTCTACTTGAAGAGAAGCAGAGTTATGAAGAAACTGACTCATAATTAGGACAAGTCAGTATTTTCAGACAGCCTGCTGAAGTCATGACTCTACTTTCTGTTCTTTGGTGCTTACAGTGAGCTTCTGTATAAATGCAGTGAACGTAAATGTGTGTGTTGGTAATGAACCAACTGTACTTGGTCTATTTGACAGAGAACTGATGACAGATCAATGATTTCTGTTCACTTCTTTCTATAAAGTAGTAATGAAGATGGTAGATGTTTGTGATCCTGCTAAGAGTTAATATATATATATATATATATATATATATATACATACATAAGAGGGGTCAGTTATATAACTAAAGCTACTGAGAGGTGTTGTTTTATACTGTTGTTGGTGAATCATTTTTTTCATTAGCATATAAAATTATCAAATCCAGTAATGAGGGGAAGATTTTACCTGACATTAAAGTCATTGTATTAACATCATTTCAATTCAAATTTGTTTCTAATCAAATAATCATAGACTGTACTGTACATCCACTCAGCAGCGAGAAAGGCAGATCCAACTGTGGTGTTAAAGTGGTGTTAAATAGCACAGTATCATATTTTCATACCTCTCCAACCACCTTTTCTTATTTTCTGCCAACTTTTGTTATAATTTCATATTATAAGCATACATGACTGTACAGATTCTCCAGCACAATTCAGGCTCTTTTTATTTTCAGTCAGCAGGCTTTGCTTCTTCTTTAACAATTATATCCATAATTTCATGTCTACATGATGATACTTTAGATAAACATGCTGAAAATTTTATCAATTAGATGGAATCTTTCAGTCTGACCCAACATGTGTCTAACCCCACACATAACAAAGGACATGTTTTAGATCTTGTTTTTACTCTTGGTTTAAATATTGATTCTCTTCTGAGGATATTTTTATTTTTGATCATGTTTATGTTCCTTTTAATTTGTCTCTTAATTGTGATTGTCTATCTGTTCCACGTGTTTTGTTTGTTCATGCATTTTTAATCACCTCTCTGCAGATAAATTTGCTGCTGCTTTTAATCATGAGGTGGTTTCTAATTCATATGATGTAAATATTTTTGTAGACTCTTAACCATCAATGTCTCTCTATTTTAGACAGAATGGCTCCTTTTAAATGAGAAAGGCTCCATTTAGTAAATCCTCTCCTTGAATGAATGACAGTATTCGCTATTTGAAACAAACCTGTCAGAAAGTGGAGCGTCTGTGGAAAACAGCAAAGCTCCAAGTCCACCTAATTCATTTAAAGGAACTTAGATTTTCTTTTAATAACATGGTGAAGGATGCAAGAGCTGCTTATTTCTCCCAGCTGATTTCTAACAAATGCTATTTGACACAATCAAACAGATTGTTAGACTTGCTTCTCCTATTTCAGCCATTCAGTCTAAAGAAGACTGTGAAAACTTTTTATCCTTTTTTATTGGGAAAGTTAATTATATCAGAGCTAACATAAATCCCTGTGTATCTTCTTCTGCCTTACTTTCCAGTCAGCCTTCAGTCCTGGAGAACTTTTCACCGTTATCATTAAAAGATCTCCTAAATGTGGTTGATAGCATCAAACCCTCCTCTTGCTCAATCGATGTTTTACCCACATTTCTATTTAAGAATGTTTTTTGCACCATTGGGCCATGTGTGTTAATAATAAGTAACAGGTCACTGGTTATCCAAAGTGGCACCAGTGTCTGTGGCTTGCTGTCTGTCTCTGCAAACTCTGGTTGTTTTTTGCTGTTTGTAACATTGAACGTCAATTCTCTATTGGCCTTCAACCTCCCACCTCCCTTGGGTATACTGGCATACCTCCGCTGTTTTCCAGCTGCATGCCGAAGGCGCAGACATCGTTGGAAAAACGCAGCGGCAGGCTGACAAAACTGAAAGCTGGTCTGGTGCGCTCTTCTTCCACTTTCTCTGGAAATACTGGGACAGCATTTCATCATTTCATTTCACGGCGCTTCCTGGATCCAGTTGCCTCTTGTCTGATTCCTGTGGTCGGCTCGGTTGAGGTGCAACCGTCAGGTCTCTCCTTTCCCTACCTCTGTGGGCCTGACCAATCTGCGGCCTCTTGTTCGACCCCAACAGACGACTAACGGTCCTGCTCCTGTCAGGATGGCCCTGGTGAATGCTAGATCGCTAACTAACAAAACCTTTATCCTGAAGGATTTCTTTATATCCCGCAGTCTTGATTTCCTGTGTATTACTGAGACATGAATGACTGTTGGTGAGTTGAGTGTTTTCTGTGAACTTTTGCCACCTGACTGCTCTTACTTTAAATCTCCAAGAATGTCAGGACGTCCTGGAGGCACAGCAACTGTTTACAAAGAACAATATAAGTGTAAACAGGTCAAGCTGTCAACACCTTATTCCAGCGTTGAAGTTAAATGATTTGAACTCTGCTCTGCCCTCCCTGTGCTATGTGTTGTTTACACACCACCTAAGTATTATTATTATTATTAGTATTAATTTCTTTATTTAAATTAGGACAATGCATATTAGATTTAAACTTTATTAGATTAGATTTAAACTTTATTAATCTCTTGGGAGAGTTCCGTCATGGAACTGAAAAAGTTAATCAACATGTCAGCAACAGGCATCAATGTAAATATGTCCCTCGCTCTAGACTAAAAACTAAAGGAGACTGTGTGTTGCACACTTGAATTAAAATCCATAAAACAGTGTGTTTTGTAGTACGCCCATCTTTAATGCTGTAAACACACAGACACAGCAGTTACTTGCAGCTCACATTCCCTGTGGGCTCACCCTAGGCGTACTGCCTACATGGAGTGGCCCAGCCCTCTTTCCCCTGCGTAACTTGCTCGCCATGAGGATGCTCCCCCTTGTGGCATAGCAGGAGAACAGCTGCTCGTGTAGTACCATGTCTGACGCTGGAACACAGTTTGTTTATATACAACTAAAAGACCCAACATATTTCTCCCACAACATTTATAATAAAATCAAATAACTTTGAGGGGGGGTGGCTTATTTTACCTATGCCACTCTTCTCCCTTACATGTGCATTCAAGGTTGCAGCTCCTAAACTTTGGATTGTGCTACCATCACACCTGAGATCTGTGGACTCTACTGAATCTTTTAAAGAACAGCTCAAAACTTATTTATATAGGCTTGATTTTAAACTAGTGGTTTGTGTGTGTTTTACTGTGTATCACTGTTTTCCTTTGACTGTTGTGAAGCACTTTGTGATTTTTTATCTAGAAATATACTATATAAATACATTTTACTTACTTACATAAAAACAATGTTAACATGTTGGTTTTTCCACCACCTGCTCTCCCACACAGTGTTCTACATAAGAAGATGGTCTGAATTATACAGAAACCCCATCACAGAAAGTGATCAACAGTTACGGTATGTCCGTGAAGTGATGATGTGGATCAACATATGTGTCTGCCTTCCTTTGACCGTACTGATCATCTACTGTGTGTGTTGTGTGGTAAGTAATTTTTACATTTCCTAGACCTGTTTTGTGAGTCTGTGAACAATTTGAAGATTTAGCAAATAAAAAATAAGAGAGAAAAAAAACACAGGGGGGCTGCAATGATTTGAATGACCATTAAATGAATCATTATTTTTATGCTCACAGAGACATTCAAACTTGATGGAACTCATTGAATGACTTAAAAGTTCATTCCAGTTACACCCTTTAGATTCCTCTTACTGCAGAGGTATCCTCAGAAGGAAAAGTTAACAATAATGCTAATTTGTAACAAGGCAGATTTCCCTAAACTGAAACCAAACTGAAGCACTAAACTTTATATTTGCTCCACTTACATCTTACAACAAACCTTAGTATCAACGTCGGGCAGAGTGGCAGCAAGAAGATGGACCCAAAATGCAGGACTCAGAAAACCAGACATGAACTCAAAGAGCAGATTTACTGCTGAGGTTTAACTTAGACAGACAGACAGGTCAGGAACTATTTCAGAACTAAGACTCTTCTAGAAAACCAACTCTGATGGAGGACACAGCCAAGAGGAGAGTTTGAGTTTAGAAGAGTTGCTACAATCTGAAGGAAACACTGATTGTTGTTTTGTGTCTTCTTGTGCTGCCTGAGAGCAGAACAACATGTCATGTTTATGTAATAATAGTTCATATTTCCTGCAGGTGCGAAGGAGTCAGGTCCCCATCATCTATTACACAAACGTCCTCGTCTCCAATCTAATCCAGATCTGTGTGATGATTGTTTGGGTGGTGAGAGTGGAAAGCAGCATCAGTGTTATCATTCACCTCTTGTGTGTGATGGCCAGTCTTTACTTCAAGATGTGCATTGCTTTGGAAAGGTGCGTATCTGTGTTTAAGTGTGTGTGTGTGTGTCTGAACATTATATTGTAATGTTATTTTAAAGCATTCTTATAGTCAGAAATGTATTATTGTGTACTGTAAAAATCAGAATTTGTGTGTCTCTTGTGTTGCAGGTATTTTTCCATCGCCTGTCCACTGCTGGACAGCATGACACAAACTCAGGGTTCTGTGCTGGTCTGTGTTCTGGTCTGGGCTTTTTGTATTATCAGTGTCCCTCTTGCTGTAGTCTTAGATGAATTTGTGCGTTTAATTATTTATGCCGCCCTCCCTGGCCCTCTGTTCATCTTCTGCTTAGCTCGGACCTTCAGAGCTCTGCCTGCTGCCACCTCAGTGCCCACTGAGGAAAAATGGAGAACTCTGGGAACTTCTGTTGTTCTTTAGCTACTTTCTAATAATCTTTCCCACAATAATCTGTCACTTTCTCCGTGTTCGCTATATTTTCTATTATCTCTTTTTGATCTTGTTTCTGCTCCTTTTCTGGACTTGATTCTGTGTCTTTTCATTCAGAAAGGGCGCATCGACAGGCTGCTGGCCTGTCTGTGCTCAGCAGCTGTAGCAGCAGATCATCAGAGTGGCTGATGCAGCACAGACAGGTCGGTTGATGAGAACAAAGTCAAGAGAAATAAGAGAGCAGATGGTTCAAGAGAAATGAAGCAATCACCATCCTTCACAAATATTGTTGCAAGTGGACATCAACCTCACAGCTGAAACTTCTGCCAGTCAACAATTTAAAACTTATTTTATAATAATCTTTGAACACTTCTTATATTCCAATATTAAACATGGATTGAGCATCTTAATTTGTTTCCCCCACATTGATTTTAGTAATTTATTTTTTTCTTCCTTGTAATTAAGTTTCTCGTGCTTCTTTGTGTCTATGTGAAAATAATGTATCCAGCTTTGTGTAACTTTATAAAATTTGATTTTTTTTTTTAATTGATTTAAATTGATTTTTAATATTTGATGGTATTCTAACTGTGAGGCAGCAGTGCTAACCACTGCGCCACCGTGCTGCCAGTGCTGGAGTTTCAATTCCAGTAAATAATATTTATTTAGTCCAGTTTCCTGCACTGGTGGTATGAGACATTGAAATATGTTTAAATCCAGACCCAGATTTTTCTGTTAATGCATTTTCCATTCCAAACACCATGACAGCGTACTGTACGAGGTGATCAGGGTGACAAAAGCAGGGGGACTTGCAGTTTGCTAACACAGGCAGCAGGACCGACATCATCAATACATGGAAATGGAAATGAATCAGAAAGTGTAACTTTAATTTGTGACAGT
The DNA here is from genome assembly GCF_007364275.1 of Archocentrus centrarchus. Classification (NCBI taxonomy): domain Eukaryota; kingdom Metazoa; phylum Chordata; class Actinopteri; order Cichliformes; family Cichlidae; genus Archocentrus; species Archocentrus centrarchus. The sequence goes on along the minus strand of NC_044360.1, from coordinate 2,987,383 downwards.
GCAGAATTTGGAGGTGATTTTGGAGTGAGAAGGCAAGGAGAGGGCTTCACCATGACCCAAGAGGTGCCCTACTTTTATTATTTCCCATTTTGCTATGTTCATATGATATGATTGTTTAATAGGTGATGCATTACCTCTGCTGATATTGTGTTCCTATACTGCAGTTATATGAATCTGGTTAAACTTCTCTCATTTCTCTGTAACAGAGTTTGAAACTCTCTGAGTCTCTGAGGTTATCAACCACCTGAAGCAACCACTGAGAGCTAAATTTACTCGTGCTATGAAACATACACGGGAGCTTAGTTTATGAGAAACAGTGGACTGAAAATTAATGTTTTTATGGGTTTTTAAAAAGGCAGATGTGAACTGCAAACTTGGGTGCTGATAAGTTAAATTTAAAAATTGCAAATTCATAAGCATCATGCACAAAACTTTTACTTTTAATATATATATATATATATATATATATATATATATATATATATATTTGTTTGTTGTTTGCAGCCATGTTGTTAGGTCTGGGAAACAACACAGATGACAGACTGGAATTATTGTGTGTTAAATGTAAAGGTGGGCAACATCCTGAAAATAAAAATTGTTTCTATGCTGAAGATCAAATAATTACTCTGCATGGTGAATGTGACCACATGTCAGTGGGGTTTGGGGGGGGTGGGGGGGGGGGGGGTCTGATTTTCTGTAATGTTGAGAGAAATAAACTTTTCCACTTCCTGCTGTTTCACACAGAAGTGTTTCTTCAGATGAAAAGAGAGTGGACGGTTCTTTAATAGCACCTCGAGCACACACAGAGTCAGCTGGAGATGTGGGAAGTGGTGATATGGATCAACATCTGTGTCTGCCTTCCTCTGACCATACTGTTCCTCTGTTGTGTGTGTTGTGTGGTACGTAAATAATATTTTACATTTATATATCTGTATGTCCATGAATATATGAACAATTTAAAGACACTTTATAGAAATGAATGAGGCGGCATTCATTTCTGTCAGGGTGCAGCTGTGTGGCAGGCAGGATGCAGGACTCAGGAAACAGGAAATAAACTCAAAACTTACCTTTAATGTGGTAGACTCAAAGAAATATAGAAAGTCTTCATTTATGCAGAGCAGGAAATCTGAATATCAGAAATGTCATGAAACACGGGGGAAGGAGACACACAACAATGAAGGAAGATACGACAAAGGACAAAGGGAGAAGTGAGGCTATAAATACACAAGATAACAAGAGGAGAGGAAACACCTGTGAGGACGGCTGGAACTAGTCCAGAAAACAAGACGAGGGAAGTCAAAATCTTTATCTGAGAAATTCAGTTCAATTCAATTCAAAAAGAAAAGAAAAGAAAAAAAATAAAAGAAAAAAAATTGTAAAAGAAAAAAAATCCAGTGGTGACCTATCAGTGATGTATTCTGCATTTTGCTCTCTGACTTCTAGGATAATCTCAGCACCTGTGACCCTGAACAGGATAAGCAGAAGAGAATAGATGAACTGAACTGAATTGAATTGAATTGAATTGAATTGAAGCAGGTTGACACAGTGGGATGTCTGCTGTTCACGTTTGCTTTTGGTGAACTTCCTGGTCTGTTTGCTCACTGGTCTTCCTAAATATTATAAATATTATTTCCAAAATTAATAGTTTAATCAATCATAGCAATCATGGAGTCCAGTACAAAGACTCTGGTGAGCACTTCTCTTCATGATAAAAATGCACTGAAGAATTACTAAAATAAAAAAAATTCATCAGTCACTCTAAAATAAAACATAAACATGTGTTTTTTAAAGGAATAAATTTACAACTTATTGTAACGTTAAGTACGGTTGTGTCATGGCCGGGGAGGAAACGGACGAGGAAGGACTCACATGAAGGACTCCAGAAGCAAACATAACTAAAAAGGGGATTTATTTCAACGGGGAAACACAAATACAAAAACCTTGGAAGGGAGGCACAGGGAGACGAAGGGCAGGCACAGGGAACACAGGAACATGCGGGCACAAAACATCAACGACGCGACAGAGAACAAATGAAAACTGAGGGCTTAAATACACAATGGGTAATCAGGGCAAGAGGAAACAGCAGGGAACAACAGGTGAGGCAAATGAAACTAATTACACAGGGGAAGCAAAGCTAAACACAAAGCACAAGGAAATCACATTGGCAAAATAAAACAGGAAGTGATAAACCAAGGAACACGCAGACAAGTCACAACACTGGGAACATGACAAACATACAGGGAGGACAAACTCAGGAAATAAATTAACACAAAACGCTGGGCCAACGGCCCAGGACATGACAGTACCCCCCCCCGCAAAGGCCGGCGCCCGACGGCCAAAACCCGAAACAAAACCAGACAAGGGCGGGAGGCGGGGGACCAGGAGGGAGGGCCCGAAACAAAAACAAAGACAGGGAGCAAAACAGAAATCACAGGGCGTGAACAAAACAAATCAAACCCGGACAGGAAGAAAACAAAAACACAGGACCAGAACAAAAGGCGACGGCACAAGGCCGGAGACAGTCCAACAGGGGGCATCAAAATGAGGCAGAGCAGAGGCAACACAGTCCAAACAAGAACAAAACACGGGGACGAGAAGCAAAAAAAACAACCGGATGAAACAAAAAGCGACGGCACAAGGCCGGAGAGCTCCAATGTCCAAAATAGGGGGTCGAAACAAGGAACAGTCCAGGAGCTATGACAAAACAAAAACAGCAGGGGAAAAAAACAGTCCACAGTTCAGGGGAGTCAGTGGGAAATCCAAAACAAAAAACACACAGTTCAGGAGGCCGCAGAGGCCAAGGGGCCACAAAGCAAAATCCCAACGAGGGAGGCCGACCGCGCTCCCAGCGGCGGCGGCGACGAGGACGAGAAGGAAGCACTGGAGGCCGCCCGCGCTCCCAGCGGCGGCGGCGACGAGGACGAGAAGGAATCACTGGAGGCCGACCGCGCTCCCAGCGGCGGCGGCGACGAGGACGAGAAGGAATCACTGGAGGCCGACCGCGCTCCCAGCGGCGGCGGCGACGAGGACGAGAAGGAATCACTGGAGGCCGACCGCGCTCCCAGCGGCGGCGGCGACGAGGCCGAGGGGGAGTCACTGGAGGCCGACCGCGCTCCCAGCGGCGGCGGCGACGACGAGGGGGAGTCACTGGAGGCCGACCGCGGGGCGTGCGGCGGCGGCGACGGGGAGCAGACACTGGCGGCCGACCGCGGGGCATGCGGCGGCGGAGAAGGGCGACCCCGGGCTCTGGTGGGGAACCCTCGGGTGACGTGGAGCGCTCGGACTGAGCAGAGACCCCCACCGGCTCGGACTGAGCGGGACCCCCCTGGCTCGGAGCGCTCGGACTGAGCGGAGACCCCCATCGGCTCGGACTGAGCGGGACCCTCGTGCGCGGAGCGCTCGGACTGAGCGGAGACCCCCATCGGCTCGGACTGAGCGGGACCCTCTGGCGCGGAGTGCTCGGACTGAGCGGGACCCCCTGGCTCGGACTGAGCGGAGACCCCCATCGGCTCGGACTGAGCGGGACCCTCTGGCGCGGAGCGCTCGGACTGAGCGGAGACCCCCATCGGCTCGGACTGAGCGGGACCCTCTGGCGCGGAGCGCTCGGACTGAGCGGGACCCTCTGGCGCGGAGCGCTCGGACTGAGCGGAGACCCCCATCGGCTCGGACTGAGCGGAGACCCCCATCGGCTCGGACTGAGCGGAGACCCCCATCGGCTCGGACTGAGCGGGGCCCTCTGGCGCGGAGTGCTCGGACTGAGCGGAGACCCCCATCGGCTCGGAATGAGCGGAGACCCCCATCGGCTTGGAGTGAGCTGAGCCCATGGGCTGAACGGGGCCTACATAGTGAGGCACCGGATGCGTAGGCTGGGACCGCGGAACAGGGCACACTGCTGCTTTATTGAGCAGCAGGGGCTGCTCGAGGAATAGCAGAGGTGCAGGGGACTGCGTGGAAGCAGGCCGGGAGACGACTGGCTGCGTGGAAGCAGGCCGGGAGACGACTGGCTGCGTGGAAGCAGGCCGGGAGACGACTGGCTGCGTGGAAGCAGGCCGGGAGACGACTGGCTGCGTGGAAGCAGGCCGGGAGACGACTGGCTGCGTGGAAGCAGGCCGGGAGACGACTGGCTGCGTGGAAGCAGGCCGGGAGACGACTGGCTGCGTGGAAGCAGGCCGGGAGACGACTGGCTGAGTGGAAGCAGGCAGGGAGACAGAGAGAGAGGGCTGTGAGCTAGGGAGATCTGGCTGCGTGGAAACAGACCGAGAGCTAGGGAGATCTGGCTGCGTGGAAACAGACCGAGAGCTAGGGAGATCTGGCTGCGTGGAAACAGACCGAGAGCTAGGGAGATCTGGCTGCGTGGAAACAGACCGAGAGCTAGGGAGATCTGGCTGCGTGGAGACAGACCGAGAGCTCGCTGACACTGGGGCCTGAGAGGGAGCTGACACTACTGGAGCTACAGAAGGAGCAGGAGCTGAGGGAACTGGGACCAAAACCGAAGGAACTAAGACAGGGGCTGAGGGAACTGACTGAGAGGGCACTGAAACAGCTGACACTGGGGACCGAGGAAGAGTTACTGGAGCTGACTGAAGGCGAGGGAGAGTGACTGGAGCTAGAGCTGACTGAGACCCTGCTGCTGCAGCTAACACAGAAAACCGATGCGAAGGCTTGGACCTGGTTGCCCCCACCCGCGGAACAGGTACGGGTGCAGGGGGAGCTGGAGCCAAGGGAGCGGGAGCAGGGTGAGCAGAGGGAGCTGGAGCTAACTGAGGGGTCTGAGACTGCGACTGAGGAGGAGCTGGAGCTACAGCTGACTGGGAACACTGCGACTGAGGAGGAGCTGGAGCTACAGCTGACTGGGAACACTGCGACTGAGGAGGAGCTGGAGCTACAGCTGACTGGGAACACTGCGACTGAGGAGGAGCTGGAGCTACAGCTGACTGGGAACACTGCGACTGAGGAGGAGCTGGAGCTACAGCTGACTGGGAACACTGCGACTGAGGAGGAGCTGGAGCTACAGCTGACTGGGAACACTGCGACTGAGGAGGAGCTGGAGCTACAGCTGACTGGGAACACTGCGACTGAGGAGGAGCTGGAGCTACAGCTGACTGGGAACACTGCGACTGAGGAGGAGCTGGAGCTACAGCTGACTGGGAACACTGCGACTGAGGAGGAGCTGGAGCTACAGCTGACTGGGAACACTGCGACTGAGGAGGAGCTGGAGCTACAGCTGACTGGGAACATTGCGACTGAGGAGGAACTGACACTGGAGGAACTGACAGAGTGCTAGGGTGAACAGACATTAGGGAAACCGACTGAAGGCTAGAGGGGCCTGAGTACGTCAAAACTGGCCGCGTGGAAGCAGGCCGGGAGACAGAAAGAGCAGACTGCGAGCTAGAGAGAGCAGGAGCTAAGGGCGTTAGAGCTGACTGCGAGGAGACTGACTGCGAGGAGACTGACTGCGAGGAGACTGACTGCGAGGAGACTGACTGTGAGCTAGGGAGAGGAGCTGACTGCGTGGAAGCAGCCTGAGGCACAGCTGACTGGGGAGACTGAGACTGAGACACAGCTGACACCGGGCACTGAGAATGCGCTGACACTGGGGACTGAGAATGAGCTGACACTGGGGACTGCTGTAGGTGAAGGGTGGAGGTTAAGAAATCCTGCACTAACCCATGCAGAGAGCCAAATAACCAAGGGTAATCATCGACTAGCCCTTGCAGCTGGGCCGTGAGCTGTTGCTGTTCCTGCTCACATGGGTCAGCCAGAAGGTCCATAACCAGTGAATCCACCCAACAGATAATGGTCTGCTTTGCCACCTCAGGGAGGGGAAAGGCAGGGGGGTGACGGGAATAATTGTCCGCAGGCATAGTAGCGTTGAAGCCAGTGTTACTCACGGAAACGGAGGATTGGGTATGAAGTGGTGAAGCGGTCCGCGGCGTTATACCGCTCGGGTCTCGGGGTGCCTTCCGCCGTTGCTGCCGGGAACTCCCTCTCCTCCGCGGCTGCCGAGGAAGGGAGGGATCAGCGAAAGGGGAGGCAGGTGAGTGACGATGACGGGGACTGTTCAAAGACGCCGGGCCCCCCAGCGCTAGACGAGTGCCGTCGAAAAAATTGGAGCCGGAGGGGGTTTTGTAATGGTCGCGTCGTTCTGTCATGGCCGGGGAGGAAACGGACGAGGAAGGACTCACATGAAGGACTCCAGAAGCAAACATAACTAAAAAGGGGATTTATTTCAACGGGGAAACACAAATACAAAAACCTTGGAAGGGAGGCACAGGGAGACGAAGGGCAGGCACAGGGAACACAGGAACATGCGGGCACAAAACATCAACGACGCGACAGAGAACAAATGAAAACTGAGGGCTTAAATACACAATGGGTAATCAGGGCAAGAGGAAACAGCAGGGAACAACAGGTGAGGCAAATGAAACTAATTACACAGGGGAAGCAAAGCTAAACACAAAGCACAAGGAAATCACATTGGCAAAATAAAACAGGAAGTGATAAACCAAGGAACACGCAGACAAGTCACAACACTGGGAACATGACAAACATACAGGGAGGACAAACTCAGGAAATAAATTAACACAAAACGCTGGGCCAACGGCCCAGGACATGACAGGTTGGTGTGATTGGACAGCAGATAGCTGACTGTGCTCAGAAGGCCTGGTTCTTTACGGAGCTTGTGGGTGAATGATGACAAAAATACACAAAATACCTTACACAGTGCAATAAAATATGCATATTCAAAACACAAAAAACTATATACAACTCAGGGACACAGTTTGTGAGGTGTAGATCTGTGGTTTTAGTCCACCATGCAGTTCATGTTCACTAATCCAGGGTGGATCCACATTCATCTGACCGTCCACTGCGACTCTCATGCTCTAAGCAGCTGTATAACTTCTAACGGCTCTTACAAAGTTTCGTAACATTATTTAGAATAAGTTAATTAACACAACAAGAAGATTAAACCCATTATGTGTGATTATCAAAAAATGTACATTCTCCCTTTTCCCTGTTTCTTTCTTCCATCAAATGTTCTTCTTTTCTTCCTCTTTACAGTTCTTTACCTTTTTAGTTTCTCACACATTTCTCATAGTTTTATGTATTTATATTTCTTGGTTATAAGTGATAATATATATAATTGTCACTTCATCTTACTTTTATGTGCATTTATATTATCTAATATGTTCAGCTTTACAGTATATGCAGGAGAGTGTGTAAGCAAGGTCAAACATGTTATAATAATAGTAATAATAATAATAATAGTCTCGTCATGCAATGTCAGTTTTTAGCTCTGTTATAAGATATTACAAAATATTAATCATCCAAAGCCTTTTATGTGTGCATTATCTTTATGTAAGTTTTTATTTCTTGCAAAAGGATAAAATAGTTATGTTGATGCTTTTTGTCACTTATGAGTCAAAGACCAGATTTTTGTCTCTTTGTTTATTTCTTGGTTGATGTGTAAAAAATACAATAATCTTCAAACGAACTTTTTTTTCTAAAAGTCTGTACTAACATCGAAGGGTTTTCATTCAGAGACAGCAAAATGTAAACACTGTCTGCGATTTACTGTAAGACAAAGAAAGGGATAGAAATGATCAACAGTGACACAAAGCTGGCAGTTTAACCTGTAAATGTTAAACTGAGTTTTAAAAGTAGAAATGCAACTTACAGCTAACTACATGCAACAGTTACATCTGCACTGAAGACCAGCGGATGTGAAGAGGAATTCAAGTTTTAAAAAAAGGAGACAAGGAGGCAAAGTTGCAATAAAATAAAGGTTTTTAATCAATAACCAAAAAAAGATGGACAAGCTGCCAGCAAAAAGAGAAAAACACAACAGAACCTTGAAGCTGGTCAAATAAGAAAAATAATTGGTTAAAAACAACCACAGAGCAGGACTAAGCAATCGCACCACACTGCTCAGAAACTGCAACGGCTCTCTGGCACTGAGCTCTCCTCTCTGACTCCAGGTATTCTGGCCTAATGGCAAAAATCAGCTGCACAGAAGGATGGAGGGATCCACAGAGCATCACAGCAGGCCCTGAGAGGCCATAAGAGAAACATTAACAGGAGAGAGGCCACAAAGACCAAGAGACAGCACATACACACTAGTGAGAGAAACAAGAAGGCACAGATTAGATTAGATTAGATTAGATTAGATTAGATTAGATTAGATTAGATTAGATTAGATTAGATTAGATTGCTTTATTGTCACTGAATGTTCAGCGAAATTTCCATTGCAGCTTCTGTTAAAAAAAGACATATATACACTATACATAAACAGAAACAATAGTAAACAATACACAATAAGTTAGAATAGAATAAAATAAAATAAGATGTGCAGAATAGTTGCAGGAAGGAAGTAATTTCCAGCCTCCCCTTATTAAGTGGGAGGGATTATGTGTGCAACTGCAGTAGGGGAGTAGGTGTGTGGCAGCGCGGGGGGGGGGGGGGGTGTGAGTGTAGTGTGTGGCTTTAGTGGGGGGGTGAGTGTTGCTGGTGGGGTATGTGTCTGAGTGTGAGTGACTGCAAGCGAGATTAGGTGTGTGAGGTTTGTGTGTGGTGCTGTGGGGGGCAGGGGGGGGGGGGGGTGGTGGTGGCTCTGACAGCTTTGGGGAAGAAACTGTTCTTCAGGCTGTTGGTGGAAGTCCGTATGCTCCTGTACCACTTTCCTGATGGAAGTGGTGCAAACAGTCTGTGGCCTGGATGGCTGGGGTCTGTGACGATGGCTCTGGCTCTCTTTTTGACCCGGCTTGCATATATAGAGTCAAGGTCTGGGAGGGGGCAGCCCACAATGCCCTGTGCTGTTCTTACCACCCAGGCCAGTTGTTTCCTCTGAACTGAGAATTGAGTCGACAAACTTAGGGCAGAAACAGGAACAAAGGAGGACAGTAAAAGTGCAGAGAGCCAGAAAAATGAAACAGGAAGTAAAAATAAGCTCATACAGAGAGAAAAGAGGAGGCACAGAAAAGAAACACATGACGCTGTGATACTCTAAAGTATTCTGTAACTGACATATGTTCAAATTGTGAATATACTTTATATAATATATGCATGCCATCAACAATCCTTATCAAACTTCTTTTACAGGTTTTACTGTCTTCTTTCTCCCCCTCAGACGGGGCCCCCTCAGCCCCGTCTGCAAGAAGAATTCATGCTGACCAACATGTTCTCCATTTGCTGTCTTTATCAGAGAGACCGCCTCTCCTCTTCGTCTGCTCAAGAGTGGCTCAAGGGTTCATTTACCAGAGGGGCAGATTGACATGATTCTTCCTTTTTAAACTCAAATGAATTGAGCAACATCCTGGAAATAAAAACTGTCTTTACGCTGAAAATCCAAAAACTGCAGTGTAAGTGTGACTGAGTGTGAGTGTGACTGCATGTGGGTGGTGGGCGGGGTAAAGGAACACAACTTCCCCATTCAAGACACGGTGAACTGAGCCAGAACCCTGAAAATATCAAACTGGCTCTAAAAATCGTCACTCTTGTGTGTATTTGTCTGTGAGTGGAGGATGGGGTGTTTTAAAGTTGCTACCACAACTTCCTCATTCAGGACAGACGGAGAGAAACATCATGTTCCAGACTTCACTGACTGATTCAGCTGCAGGCATTCCTGAGGCAAGTAAGGGCAACGCGTACAGTTCTTCACATGTTCTTTTGTGCTCACAGTGAGCGTCTGTATAAATGCAGTGAATGTAAATGTGTGTGTTGGTAACTTCACTTCATCCTGCTCAGATTACGCAATAAAGACCTGATGACAGATCACTCATTTATGTTCATATACAGTACTGTATTTACAGTACTGTATTTACTTCAAAGTAGTAGTAAATATATATTTGGACATGATGAATGCAATATAATAATACAGTTGTCTACAGTATATTATCTGTTACCAGTTTACTAGATATACAAATACAATCTAATACAACATTTCCATAGTTAATCCTGACTTTGTGAAGATTATAAACATTTCTTAAACCTATAGAGAGGTGTTTCTGTTTCTGCTGTCAGCGTGCAGTAACGGTGGATATGAAGTCTTCTTTCATATTGTTATTCCAGTTGAAACGTCTTTCTAGTTAAATCATTTAGGTACTACACTGTACTGTAATGTAGGATTATTCAAGAGCTATCAAATTGTTCTTGAATTGCAGCGTATCACTTTGAGTGTTTTATTCTGTGTCAGCTTTCAATAAACCATTTCAGTCATTTCAGACAGATGTACTATATTACCAGAAGTATCCACTCGTCTTTATGGAGCTGCTTTGTGCACTGGTGTGCAGTCATGTTGGAACAGGAAGGGGCCATCCCCAAACTGTTCCCACACAGTTAGGAGCATCAAATTGTCCCAGATGTCTTGGTCTGCTGAAGCATTAAGAGTTCCTTTCACTGGAACTAAGGGGCCGAGCCCAACTCACTATAACCCCCCCTCCACCAAACTTTACACTTGGCACAATGCAGTCAGACAGGTGCAGTTCTCCTGCCACCACTAAACCCAGAGTCCTCCATCAGATTGGCAGATGGACAAGTGTGATTCATCCCTCCAGAGAACACGTCTCCACTGCTCTAGAGTCCAGTGGCGGCGTGCTTTACACCACTGCATCCAACACTTTGTATTGTACTTGGTGATGTATTCAGCTGCTCAGTCATGGAAATCCATTCCATGAAGCTCTCACTGTTCTTGAGCTGATCTGAAGGCCACATGAAGGTTGGAGGTCTGTAGTGATTGACTCTGCAGAAAGTTGGGGTCAGCAGATGCTGAGGTGCATAGTACGTACAGGTTACTAAACTGTGATTTTACATGGCCTACCACTTGGTGGCTGAGTTGGTGATGTTCCCAGTTGCTTCCACTTTGTTATAATCCCACTAACAGCTGACTGCAGAATATTTAGTAGTGAGGAAATTTCAGGACTGGACTTGTTGCACAGCTATCATCCTATCACGGTACCACGCTGGAACTCACTGAGATCCTGAGAGCGACCCATTCTTTCACTAATGTTTGTAGAAGCAGTCTGCATGCCTAGGTGCTGGTTTATACACCTGTGGCCGTGGAAGTGACTGGAACACCTGAATTCAATGATTTGGATGGGTGAATTCTTTTGGTAATATAGTCTGATATCAGTACAAGCACAAATTGCTTTCTTTCATGTGTTTTTATTGTTTGGTTGGCACACTTTGGTTCTTTTAGTTGTTTTTAACCTGTGTTAACCTGCTGCCTTTTCCAACTGCTATTCCAAACAACAGGTCAACAACAGTGGACCTTTAACAGCAGCTCTATCACTGGAAGACAGATGGAGATGGGGCCCGTCCGTTTGATGATGTGGATCAATATCGGTGTCTGTCTTCCTTTGACCATACTGGTCATCTGTTGTGTGTGTTGTGTGGTATGTAGACAATTTCTTGAAATGATGCATTTGATGATGTCTGTTAGTATCTGAACAAAATGAAGATTTTGGAAAAATAGATAAAATTAAGAGACTGCGATGGGCTAACACAGAGAGGCAGACAACCATTCACCCTCACATTCACACCTATGGGCAATTAAGAATCACCAGTTAACCTAACCCCACCCCAAGTGTCTTTGGACTGTGGGAGGAACTCCACACAGGCCAAGCTGGAGTCAAACCTAGGACCTTCTTGCTGTGAGGCAACCAAGGCAACCACGTCACTGTGCTGCCTTATTTAAACGCATGATTGCGGCACCTCCAATTAATGAGTAATTAAAAATGGTCTGATGCTGTACATACAGTAGTTCAAAAATAACAAAATACAAAATGTCAACCAAGTTGTTTTTAATGGGCTGCAGCCTGACAGTCCTTCCAGCTGAAGTAAGTACATTATCCACGTTTGCGTTGGATGTCCTTTGTCCTTCTCATAACTGTCATGCCATTATTACAGACGCCAGTAAAGCTACAGTTGCTTTAGAGAAGATCAGTAATTATAAACAGTTTAAAAGTGGCAGGAAATTTCAAAACAATGTTTTAAATAGCTCAGCAAACATGACAGAGTGTGTCTGCTAGCTACAAAAAACAAAAACTAACGTGAGATTAATTCACTCTGAGGAATGAAAAGAGAGGCCAGGAGAGGAAGATGAGAGATCATTTAAAAGGGGTGCTCAGCAGGTGGCATTTACAACACTGCAAAGTTAAAGCTTACATTTTCATATTGGTTTTTTGTACATTGTTATTTGCAATTGTGAAATTGCTCTGAAACAACTTAAACTAGAAGCCTATAATTGGCTGCATAATGAATTGTTAAACTTCACCTGCATTGCTGTTTTGAAGCACACATATGTTTCATTACAATGTCTCACTAGAATTGCTCTGTAATGGAAGATTACTCAACGTGTTATCAACTAACCACTTTCATTACACTGCAAATTAGAATTTTGTGAATTTCCTGTTGCATGACTCAATTTTGGCCACCGGTTAGCTGTTAGGTGACCTCACATTTGACTCTAGAATACTTTGGTATACAGAGGAGTTCATGGTCAACTCAGTGACTGCAAAGTGTGAAGTGATGGAAGATTACTGTGGCTGCAAAACAAGCCCATATCACAAATCCTTTTTTTTTTTTTGTCTTTTTCCTGGTAAAACCTCTAAATCCTCATTTTGCAGCAAATCTGAATGGATATTCTGTACGTGCAGTTTTTATGAAAAAAATCTAAGGTATTTAAATAATACTTTAAAATAATTAACAAAATAAGTGTTTTAGTATGGCTGCTGATTTGCAGAAGTTGGGTCTAGATCCAACACACCTGAATCAAATGGCTGAATTACCTCCTCAGTATGCAGTCAAGTTCTCCAGAGTCCTGCTAATGACTTCTATATGTGATTCAGGTGTGTTGGCTCAGGAACACATCTAAAACATGGAGGACACCGGCCCTCGAGGCCTGGAGTTGCCCACCCCTGGTCTAGATGGACTGTAGTTGGAGTCACCAGTTTGAATTTAAGTAGATGATGTTCTCTAGTAAGAGCAGAAAACCTCAGAACCAGCACAGGTCAGCTGACCTGAATCTACTGAAGCTCAGAGTAATTTCCCCAAGCTGTCCTGCTACACCTTATGGAAATTACAACATATGGTTTCCCACCTGTCAAACTGCCCTTTAAGCCTTGCTGATGGTACTCCCCACCAATCACTGCACCTTCTGCTGTTCAGGTAACATTGTATTTCAGCAAATCTTCCTCTTCAGGGATACTGTTTGAATGAGACTTTGTTTCTCAGGATTTGATAACCACAGTATAGATGATTTCCAGCAGAGATCATTTGGACCTTCAGTTCTGTAGCTTCTGTGGCTAGAGCAGAGGTTCTCAAACTGTGGGGTGCAGGGTCATGACAGGTGGGGTGCGATCGACCTGGGAGAAAGGTCATTCAGAGCAAATGCTGAACATCTGAAACGTTAGCAGGTGCGCTAGCACAGCAGCTAGCAAAACTCTCCACCATCACTGTCTGCTGCTCTACCTGGACTTTGCTTCGTCACCGAGGCAACACCCCCCCCCCCCCCATCTGAGCCCACAGACTGCTCATCACGTGCCTCTATGAAGACCAGCAGACTGAGTTTAAGACACCTTGTTTATTACTTCATTAATCTAACTTTAACAATTATGTCCTGCAGGTGCGGAGGGATCAGGTCCCTGTCATCTATTACACAAACCTCCTGATCTCCAATCTAATCCAGATGTGCACTATCATCATTATAGTGGCAAAACCAGATGACCATGAAACCTACATGATGTCTTTTGTGATTTACTATTTTGGTGTCCTGGCCAGTCTTTACTTCAAGATGTGCATTGCTCTGGAAAGGTACCGATCTGGCTTTCCGTGCATACTTGCATGTGTTTAAGTATTATATTGTACTGTGAAGCATCCTTATGGTCAGAAATATACAATCCTGTTCTTTCTGGTGTTACAGATGTTTTTTCATCACCCGTCCACTGCTGGACTGTATGAGGCAAACCAGAGGATCTATGCTGGTCTGTATTCTGGTCTGGGCCCTTTGTGTCATCAGTGTTCCCGTCGCCGCAGTCTTGCGTCACTTTCTGCGCGTCTTTATTTTCATCCTAATCCCTGTCTTTCTGTTCGTTAGCTGTTTTGCTGCGACCCTGAACGCCCTGAATGTTGCCTCCTCAGTGCCAACAAAGGAAAAGCGAAGAATTGTAGCAACTTTGATTCTGTTGCTGCTTAATTACTTTCTGATGATCTTACCTGCAATCATTGAGTTAACCTTTGAATTTCATCCCTATTACATTGTCAGAGATATAGTTTTTATCTTGTTTCTGCTCAGTCCTTTTATGGACTTGATTCTGTTTCTTTTCATGCGAAAAGGGCCCACTGACAAGCTGCTGGCTTGTTTGTGCTGCTGCAACATGGACAACACTGCAGCAGGTCATCAGTGTGACTGACGGCAGGAAGAGAGAGAGAAACTAACGGTGGGAGAGAGGCAGAGAAATTGAGAAGAGGAAAAACAAAAGACATTGATCAGTTTCCATTTAAAGAGCATAAAAGCAACTGACATCTGACTACATTAATAAGAAAATACAAAAACAATCCAAATGCAGGGGACCTACACAGGTAAAAAAAAAAAAAAAATGACATGGGAGCCTAACTGAGACCAGATACTGAGGTACAAAGACTTAATACATTCCAGGGAGAGGACTAATAAGGCACAGGTGAACTCAGTCAAGGGAATAATGAAAGTAGGAAGAGGAAGAAAGGGCTAAAAAAACCACAGAAGGCTAAATTGATTCAGAAAGGAAGAAAGCTTAATTAACTTCTATAAACAAAACATTGGGATGCAGAAAGGGTGAAAACAGGAGACAGAAAAAGAAAAGAAATACAAAAGCAAGTGAAAAATTCTTGATAGAATATCAAGGCCTGGAGGAGTCCAACACCCACCAGAAACAAGTCCGGCCTGAAGGCGCAGAGAGCAGGTCCAGCTGAGACCCAGCCACCAGGCGGGTCCCTCCCCAGGTCTAGCTCCAGGGTGGTATATCCTTTGTTTAAATCTTTTTCCTCTTTTCTTCTTCCCCATCCTTCCTGAAGTGACCTTCCCTCCTCTTTTTCCAGCAACAGTTACTCCTTACCTATAGATGGGCTGCGTATAGGAGGCTCACTTACTGACAATTGACTCCATTGAATGAACTGCAACAAACCACTGAACATTGTTCCCCTTAAGAAGCACTGACTATGTTCCCACCACCACCACTCGGGACAAAGACGAGCTCCTTTGCTTCCAGTATTTCAGCTTTGATGAGAACCACATAATGTCTGCATCTCCATGTTACTGCACCTTTCAGGCTGATATTGATTCTTTGAGAAAAAGGAAACGATTGCAACATTGCACTACTGCTTTAAGCAGTATCAGAACAATAAATAAACTTTTTATGTGAATGTATTACAATTTTATTTTATAATTTCTGTTCCATTTTACAGTGTTAGTTTTTTTTCCAGAAGATATTCTTGTATTTCCATCATCTAAAATCTCACATATTATCAATTAGGGTGGGAAATATTTTACATTACAATGTTCTCCGCAGCATTAAATTATAAGGCAACATTACTTCACTCATAGAACCTTTTGTCTTTGTGTTTTCGCCAGCAGTTTCTCGTGTAAACATTTAAAACAAGCTCCAACCGTTTTTCTATAGTTTTGTATTTTCTCTATAATTACTGGTGAAAACGTGGCACTTTATCTTTGTTTTATAATTAAAGTTTTAAAAGGTCAGTCTTGTTATTGTTCCATGCAGTTCTGATGCTTTGTAAATTATCTTTGGTGTGAATTATTGCTGTTATTAACGCTGCTGATCAGACCACAGCAGCTGTATTTCATTTCACTTCAAAATGGAAATAAATATGTGAATATTTTTAAATTCACATTGATTGTGTTTTTAATTTTGAGGCATATGATATTTAAATCTCTCAGTTCCACAGACTTCATTTATTTATTTATGTAAATGCAGAGGACTTAAATTAAGGGAGGCAGGCACACTGAGGGAAAACAGCTGAACAAAATCACATTAACAAGACAGAGGAAGCCAAACTGAATATCAAACCCATGATACAAAAGACTGTCAAAGTAAAACAGGAAGTCACTAAACTTGAATGGGAGAAACCACATGTAAACATGGACTTGATACTGGGACACAAGATAAACAATACATAAGACAGACTCAACACAGAGACCGGACTAGGACTGAATATGGAAACACAAGGAAACAAACTAAATGCAACACAGTGACCCAGAATAGAACTCAGAAACTAAGAATCATAATACAGAAATATTACAAAAACCTTGGGTCCTAGACCCAGGGACCATAACAGTTCTGTAGCTCTGCAGTGCTCATCCTGTTCCTCCTTACACAAAGGAGCAGATCGCAGTCCTGCTGATGGGTTAAGGACCTTCTCCGGCCCTGTCCAGCTCTCCTAGAGTAACTGTCTGTTTCCTGGAGTCTCCTCCATGCTCTGAGACTGTGCTGGGAGACACAGCAAACCTTCTGGCAATGGCACGTATTGATGTGCCATCCTGGGGGAGCTGGACTACCTGTGCAGCCTCTGTAAGGTCCAGGTATGACCTCATGCTACCAGTAGTGACACTGACCCTAATTTCAGTCCAGTATGCCAGCTCAAGTTTGGGTTTAAAACATGAATTCACTTTATTTGCCTAATAAATCAAACAAAGTACTGCCAGTGGTGTACTGACAGAATACTCATGGCACACTGTCAAATTATTCCTCAAGCCATGCTTAAAAATATTGCCATGGCCCTGAATGCAGTAACTCCAAAGCCAAAAGAAAGAACACAGAGAGACAGACAATCATTCACACCTATTGGCAATTCAGAATCACCAATTCACCTAACCCCAGTAACTGCATGTCTTTGGACTGTGGGAGGAAACTGGAGTACCTGTACCTGTAACCACCATTAAATCTTTACTGGGAAACAGCTGGAGGTCCTTCATCAACCACCTGATCAGTAAGTGAAGAAAAGAGAACTTTGTAGCTGCTCCATCCACCTTGTTTGTTTCACAGCAAAAAACTGCAGTATGGAAGTTAAAATATGAAGATGAATTGTTAATGTGAAAAAGTATTTTTATCTGATTATTCAAGTAATCGATGGAATAATCGATAGAATACTCGATTACTAAAATAATCGATTGTTGCAGCCCTAAAATCAACTGAATATCACACCAACATTTCAGAGCTCCTGTGAAATCAGCTGATTCGGTTTGGATCAAGCGGTTCCAACATCATCAGTGACGTCACAAACTGGGTTGTTGGTGCATCCTTGGCTGGCCACTGGTTCTTTGCTGCTCTCTGTCTGACTGAAAAGGTCCTAACTGGTGCTGTCAGGAATATTAGATCCAGCACACTGAGCCCTCAGTCTCTGCACAGCTGCTGGCATGAATATCAGCTCTGGAAAAGTTACAAGTGCTGGTTGTAAATACACACTCCAATGTTAGAGCGGTGTGATGCAAGACGTCAACATAAACCTTTAGATGAATTAACCTGACTGTATTGAACGTGACGGCACACTGGGTTTATGTTAGCTTTTTATGATTTTTAATTGTTTAAATGAACAACTAAGGCTTTTTTCATTTTTTTATTGCAGATTATCAAGTACAAACTTTAAATTTTTACAAATTTGTTTTTACACAAATTATTACTCAGTGAAAATGTGCTTTTCTAGACCACACAGCACTGTCACACTGCAGAGCATCTGTGGATTTTTCTGTCATATTTTTCTAACATTTGGGAAAAACAACCGAAACAAAAACTTACTCTGTATAACTTAACAAAACTAAAACAGATTGTCTTTTTTACAAAAAATATATAAATAAATAAAGATTACTGATTAATATTGGTAGTAAAAATTGTATCTAATCTAAATATATAACAAAATATAAAAGTGAATTAATTTTTTAAAACCTAATAAAAACTTAGGAATAAAATGCTGTGACTGTTTAATTAATATGCATTAGCTGATATATATTATGTACATTTTAACTCATACTAATAAACAAGAGAAACTTTCCCCAAACAGCCATTTTCCAGTAACCAGAACTCCAACAAAAGCAAAGTAATGCTTCATTTATCTACACTGAGCTCATTTAGAAATTTGATCATTTTCTTTTTCCTTCTATGTTCAGGTCGTTGTCACTATCATGTTAATATCATCGCTGTTCATTCTGCAACAACACAGACGGGCCAAAAGTTTGTTTATGTCCCATTTCTTAACCAAAAAGTAGAGAAACAAGCCTGTAAGAGGATTCAGCTGAATTAAACTGCAGCTAATATTATGCATAATAAAGCTGTCAGTGTCTGTGTTTATAATATATACCAGGCTGATCATAACAATGTCCATAATGATTCTGGGCACAAACACCAATATGTAAATAAGCATCACCAGCACCAACGTTGCCACCATTCTTCGTTTTTCATCAGAGGGAACACCGCTGGCTGCAGACACGACTTTAACGGTCCTAGTAAGGAAGAATATGAGCAGAGGGAGCGGAAGGACGAGGAAGGCACCCAAACTGTTTTGAAGAAAGAGGCCAATGAAAAAAGAAACGGCCCAGACGATGGCACAAACCACCACAGTGATCTTGATAGTTCGTCCGTGTTGGTACCACAGTGGATGGACGACGGCCAAATATCTATAATTCAAGAAATACACACACAGAAGAATATTAAAATGATATATTAATGAAAATCAATAAAAGCTCTGACAATGGAGCAGCTACAGACAGACAAATAATTACCTTTCCATGGAGGGGTAGATCAAATGAAAAACTATTCTCTGTATGAGTTCTGGACACCTGACATGTGAACAACCATACAGAAGAGCTGAATAAGGTCAGCAATGAGAAGGTTGATGATGTAGATCGGACCGGTCTGACCCTTTCGCACCTAAAGGAAAACAAAGTAAACTATAAACATGTTCACTCACCACAATTTATGAATTATGGTTTCCACACTATGAAGTACTGTGAAATACTTGTTCTGATGTTCATCACTTCCATATGTTTCTTTTTTTTTCATTCTCTGCCACAGACTTTGAGCTTGTATGGGATGGGGTGTTAATCTGATAATTATGAGATAATATAACTTACTGTGTTTACATTATAGACTATAATCTTACAATCTGTCATCAAAAAAGGAGTTTAAAATAGTTACTGTCTTTAATTTTGTTCCTTGTTATGAGGAACTAATTACTGTGTATTAATTAAATTTGATTCATATAGCAGCAAATCACAACAGTCGTCTCAAGGTGGCAATGAGTATCAGCTGCAATCGGCCAAAGAAATAAGTGTTAAAGGTGGAATGTGTATTCTGACCACTGACTGTGTCATGTTATCTATGAATTAGTATGTCTCAGTATTAGGGCTGTAGTCAGCCAACTAGATTTTTCCTTTGCAGCATAGAAATTATCCCACTTCTAACATGTTCATATTCAAACCCTGATTCATACAAGAAAAAAGTTGTTGGATCCAAATGCAGACCACTGAGATGATCATCTTAACATTATTTACCGTTCGAGCTGTGATATGCAAATTACTGTAAAGTTTTTGGTGCAACAAAAACAACTTGTTCTGACACAGTGTCAGTTATTCTGGAGCTCAGCCAGCTTTAACTAAGTTAGAGCTTTGCAGTCTCCATTTATCAGGGTGAGTGCTTAAAACAAACAGCCCGTTTATCACAGCTAGACTGCTCTACCCTGCACCAAAATAATGGATTAATTGCTTTTGATGAAATGCTTTTCTCTTTATGAATCTATCACTGAGCAGTTACAATATGGCTGAGTCAGCCTGGAGAGTACAGCCATATTTAGCTTAACTCTTTTTCCAGCTTCTGATTGCTGATTGCAGTAAAACAGTCTCACTCCCACACCTGCAAACAAAGAAGGACGATGGCCACTGGGGTTGAAGGAAGGCCGACACAAACAACTATCCACGTCAGGGTGCCAATGTCTTGGTCATCATACCAGCAGATGTCCTTTGGAGTGTACCTGCTGCAGCTGCTGCTGGTGAAATTTGGGGTTGGTGAGGTCATGTTTTTTTCTACAGAGAAACCTTCTAGTGAGAAACCAGAGATTAATAACATTGTTCAGCTGCATGCAGCAAATTAATGCAAACTCAGTGTAACTGCAGTTTCTTTCAGTAAATCATTTTAGCATGAAAATAGAACAAAATATCTAAAAGAAGACCTAAAACTTCACTGGTCAGTGATTCAGTGACTCAGTGTGGAGTTTCCAGCTTAGAGACTGAATGACATGTTGCTGTGCTGTTAACAGCCTGTTAAACTGTACTGGCAGCAGACTAAATGCAGTACGGGACTAAAGCTGGTCAGAATGATTTTTAATCTTCATCTTTTCAAGCTTCATGTGTTAAACAATCTGATCAGAAATCATTTCCAGTCTGTGAGGCGGCTTTTTATAGGCTTCATGTGTGATAGGAAGGATTGGTTTATAAATCTTGATCCTGCTACAAGCTTTAAATTTTCACCATTATCTTAAAAATAAATGCATGTTAATGATGATATAAATGATTTGTACCTCATTAGTTATTTTTATGAATGCAAATAAAATATAACTGTAGTATTGTACATATCTACAGCCCAAAGTTTGTGAGTATAGTTACCATTGGTTGTTCCAAGATCTCAGCTGAAGGTCTCTACACCAGATGTTTGTCCTCTGCATTAAAAACAGTCTGCAATAAATACAGTAAGTGATGATAACATGCAGTTAGTTGATGGTTATCAATACCTGCTCTTCTAGCCACACCAGATCCAGGTGTGCCCCACGCTACTGATTGGCTCAGTTTAGCCAATCAGATTTTGTCAGAATCTCTCTGTCAGCCAATCAGTTTGCTGCTGTCAATTCATTTTTCTGCTGCTGTCAGTTATCATCTCTGAGTCAGATCAGTGTTCTGATGCATGATGGCCCCACCTTTGGATGTTAAAGCTAAAATAAGACATAACATACAACTTTAACAGAAGAGCTGCTGTGTTAGAGTTGGAACTGCATGAGAAAAACTGATTCTCAGTTTATTAAAATACACTGCTCAAAAAAATAAAGGGAACACTTAAATAACACAATATAACTCAGAGTAAATCAAACTTCTGTGAAATCAAACTGTCCACTTAGGAAGCAACACTGATTGACAATCAATTTCACATGTTGTTGTGCAAATGGAATAGACAACAGGTGGAAATTATTTTTCAATTAGCAAGACACACTCCATAAAGGAGTGGTTCTGCAGGTGGGGATCACAGACCACTTCTCAGTACCGATGCTTTCTGGCTGATGTTTTGGTCACTTTTGAATGTTGGTGGCGCAAATGATCCTTCATAGCACCAGAGGCCCGAGGGATAGGCAGCATATGCGGCTGCATATGTGGCTGCATAGGGCTCCCTGACCACTAGGGGGGCCCTCAAGCTCACCCACATTTGTCACGAGATGTTTTTGGTTTAATTTTTTACAAATGCCAATTTCCTAAAAGAAGAGACTATTCTAACTGTCCAGATTTGTACACTTGTAACAACACTAATTTAATGAGTAGGCTACACTCTAATATTTCTGTCTCAGAGTGATGCTGCAAAGCTAATCCATGCATTTAATACTTCTAGCTTGGACTACAGTAATTCATTATTATCAGGCTGTCCTAAGAGCTCCTTCTGGGGTGCTTCATGTTCTTTATTTAAAGCATTTTCTGCTTTAAGTTCATCAAAGCTGTCTGTTTTCACAGTAAGCTTTGAGGTTTCTGCAGAGGGAATGGTCAGTTGGCTCTTACTCATTTTTGTTTTCTTGAAATCACTGAAAAATGTTCGTTTGTAATCACCAGGAAAATATTTACAAGCTGTGTTGAAATTTTCACTTGAGGTCTGCTTATGAACTCTGAGGGAGGTAAAGTCACTCTTTGCAATAATAAGGCACGTCACCAAATTCAGAAGCTATTTACTCCAGAAAAGACTGAACCTGCTGTGATTTAAACCTTTGCTTCTTATGAAGTTCACTGTCTGTGTTACGGTGTTTATGTTCTGTCTTCAGGACTTTGCTGCATTTCCTGCTGTGTGACACACTGATGTGCTGTCAGCTCACCTGTGCAGGTCTCAGATGGATTACCTCCAATGTCAGGGATCATAATTATTTGTCACATTTGCACACTGATTTTTAGTGAAAATAACTTTTTATTAGAAGAAGAAAAAATGTAATATCATATTTGCAACCAATTGCATTGAGAAGTTGCCTGATGACTGCTAATGACTAAAAAGAGTCCACCTGTGTGTAATCTAATCTCAGTACAAATACAGCTGCTCCGTGACGGCCTCAGAGGTTGGTTAAGAGAATATTGGGGAGCAAACAGCATCATGAAGTCCAAAGAACACAGCAGACAGGTCAGGAATAAGGCTGTGGAGAAGTTTAAAGCAGGTTTAGGCTATAAAAAGATTTCCCAAGCTTTGAACATCTCACGGAGCACTGTTCAATCCATTATTCAGAAATGGAAAGAGTACGGCACAACTGTAAACCTACCAAGACAAGGTCGTCCACCTAAACTTACAGGCCCAACAAGGAGAGCACTGATCAGAGATGCAGCCAAGAGGCCCATGGTGACTCTGGACCAAATGCAGAGATCCACAGCTCAGGTGGGGGAATCTGTCCACATGACAACTATTAGTCGTGCGCTGCACAGATGTGGTCTTTATGGAAGAGTGGCAAGAAGCAAGCCATTGTTAAAAGAAAACCATAAAAAGTCCCGTTTGCAGTTTGCCAGAAGCCATGTTGGAGACACAGCAAACATGTGGAACAAGCTGCTTTGGTCAGAGGAGACCAAAATTGAACTTTTTGGCCAAAATGCAAAACGGCGGAGAATTAACACTGAACACACCATCCCCACTGTCAGATATGGTGGTGGCAGCATCATGCTCTGGGGCTGCTTCTCTTCAGCAGGGACAGGGAAGTTGTCAGAGTTGATGGGAAGATGGATGGAGCCAAATTCATGGCAATCTTGGAGGAAAACCTGTTGGAGTCTGCAAAAGACTTAAGACTGGGGCGGAGGTTCACCTTCCAGCAGGACAACGACCCTAAACATAAAGCCAGGGCTACAGTGGAATGGTTTAAAACCAAACATATTCATGTGTTCCAGACCTAAACCCAATCGAGAAGTTGTGGCAAGATCTGAAAACTGCTGTTCACAAACGCTCTCCATCTAATCTGACTGAGCTTGAGCTGTTTTGCAAAGAAGAATGGGCAAAAATTTCAGTCACTAGATGTGCAAAGCTGGTGGAGACAAACCCTAAAAGACTTGCAGCTGTAACTGCAGCAAAAGGTGGTTCCACAAAGTATTGACTCAGGGGGGCTCAATACTGTTGCACACTGCGCTTTTCATTTTTTTATTTGTAAAAAATGTTTTGAATCATGTATAATTTTCTTTCCACTTCATAATTGTGTACCACTTTGTGTTGGTCTGTCACATTAAATTCCAGTGAAATATATTTGTTTGTGGTTGTAATGTGACAAAATATGGAAAAGTTCAAGGGGTATGAATACTTTTGCAAGCCACTGTAAGTCAGTCAATCATGCAGGATGTAAACAATTTTAAGTAACAAAAACAAGTAATATAAATAAGGTCTGTTTCCCTTGTCTTTTTCAATTCCTCATTGTGCTGCTGCGCGCTCTGTACTGACCGAATTCATTCTTCAAAAAGCAACTCTGCAGTAGACTTTTTAAAATTAAAAGTACTAAAATTTCCACAAAAAATTATGTTCATTTAATTGTGTGAAGCAAATCATGATCAAGATTAAAATGAAAATTTGATTCATTGTGCAGCCCTACTCAGGATCCAGTTGTCTGGTTTTGACAGTTTCAATAACACATGGATTTAAAATGAATGATAAATTGTCTAAAACTCTGTTGTAAGAGCTGCGTAAAAACTGAGAGAATGCCATGAAATTAAAAGTGGAAATTCATAATGCTTTTACAAAACTTGGTTAAAAATCCTTAGTGTCTTAGGTGTCCATTTGGAGACTGGCCCATTTCATGCTTTCATACCTGGGGTTCACATCTGTGAGTCTGTGACCCCTACAAGTGTATGGTCACAGTTATAATTTGTTTTAAGAATTTATTGGTGGAAAAGGCATTGGTTACTGCAGGATGGCACTGGTTTAAGTTGGAGTTAGGGCTATGTAATCGCGTGGCTTCGCCACAAGGGGGAAGTAGTAAGGACGTGTTCGGCTGCTGCAAGGCCTCAGACGAAGAAGAGCCTGCAGCCCGAACATAGCTGATGTCTCCCATCTCTACTTTCTCTGTATGAAACAGGTTAGTAATGTGAGTTATCTAATCGCAATGCATGCATAACAAGATAAAATCTTTTTTTGGTGTTAGTCGGATTCATTGAAATTTCGGAAGACGTATATTTTCATAGATAGAAGAGATGCAAACTTTCCCGCCAGCTGAAATGGGAGTTGCCATTCCACTCACATGTAGCATAAGGAGATGGTGGGCCTTACTGTGTACACTTGATTTTGTTGCAAATGTAGCTCCTAGACGCACCTCTTATATCTTAAAGGTTATATTAGGTTTTACAGTAATCTGGTTTCCGCATGTTTTACCGCTCCTTGTGTTTCCATACTGTACTGTATTTTGATTTTGAGAGATGGTGAAATTGATTTGTTTTCATATCTGATGTATTGTTGTTTCTTGTGTTAAGTTATAAAGAACTGTTTAACAAACGTATTAATAAACAGGTTAATCACAATGTCGACACCAGTGATGGCATACTTTACTGATTACTTAATTTTAGAAGTAACTAAGTTAGATTACAAGTTACTTTATTAGTTACATTCAACAGCTGCCGGTGTTGTGCCAAAAAATGATTGCCTGTATTTAAACAGCTGTAAATGACTTGTTGACCTATAATCTGTGAAACATGTCAAACATATCTCTCATGAATGATTTCAGGTTATTTTGAGTGAGAAACAGCATTTCTATCACTAGGTAGAAGCTGCACTCAGTTTTTGGCAGAGTAACTTTTATATATTCATTTTTTATCAAGGTAAAAACTGTCGCTGACATTAAAAATGTCTTTTTAAACAGAAATCTGGCTCAGAAGGCTGCAGAAATCACAACAAATATAACATCACAGTTCTATGAAGATATTTGAAGTGGCCAAAAAGCTCTGGATTGGTAGGTAATTCATTTTATATGTAAGCCCTTCATAAATCATGTTAACTGCACTCTATTTAACAGTATAAGCAAAGATATTACACATAAAACCACATAGAAACATCGTAATCACTTTATGGCAGACGATCACTTTTTGGCACAACGCCGGCAGCAGCACACACGCACACACACACCCCGCCACCTCAACATAAAAATGACAGCCACAAAACGAGGGCGTGTCAGCCATGTTTAAGGGCAGCATTTCCTCTACTACATACTGTCCAACCAGCTTCTTCAGCCCCCCCCCCCCCGGTTTGTACCGAAGTCCAGTTTTTGTTGTTTGGGTGATGGAGCGGGGCTGCTCCTGCATTAACCGCAGCTCTGCTTCGCCCCACCTAGTGGGACTCGCGCTGTAAGTGTGACTGTGCCGTGACTCCAGATGTTTCCTCATATTTGACGTAGTGTTTTTGAAGCTAGCAGGACAGCTGCAGAATTTAGCTGCAAGTTGCAGTGCATACAAGAGGGACTCTGTACTATGAGGCAGTTATTTTATATATTTATACATAGAGAGCAAAATGTGAACCTGATTGAATATTGTGGTTTGTGTTACAAGATATGATTTTGTGAATGAACAGAAAAGGATGTGGTGGAAACAGGAGGATGTTAAGAGCGCATAAAGTCACAAACAGTTCCATTAAACAGCTGCCAACTGCAATTTTTTTCCTTTCATTCAAGTTGTCATACTGTCCGTCCATGTGTCCGTGCGTGGTGGGAGGGAGCTCAGTACAGCACTGTAGACTGGGGAAAGTTGGTGACATTATCCACCTCTTCTGTCCAGTGATTGTTGTTCACAGTGGACATAGATGCTTCTTTTACTCCTTTTACTCTTTTAACCAGTTAATAGGTTTATGGGGCAATTAATTTTTTTATACAGGGCAGGTAGGTTTGAATGACTTTTTTTTCCCCCTTATTAAAGGAAACCATCATTTATAAACTGCATTTTTGTGTTTTGTATGTTTGTTAGATGATCTGAAACATGTCAGTGTGGCAAATATGCAATAAAAAAAAAAAAGAAGTGAGTGGGGGAGGGGGAGGTGGAGTGTAAGACTTCCATGTTCAAGACAAACACGTCATATTTCAGATTTCAACTGCTAGTTCAGCTGGAAGCAGTCTTGAGGCAAGTAAAGGCAGTATGTACACTTAAATTATTTTTGTCATAGTTAGATTATGAGATAGCCTCCTAAAGTCATTATGCTTTATTTGTGTACTTCTGTAGAAATGCTGTCAGTGTAAATGTGTTTATTAGCATATACATTCTGACCTGGTAAAGTTCAGATTATTTGATAATAAATGAGTAATTAGTATTCACATAATTTAAATGAATTCCTTAAAGATTACATTATTAATGTTAAACAAGTATGAATGCAGTTTAGATAGATAGTTATCTCTGTTATCTGTCACTAGTTTATTACACACGCACAGGTAATATAGTCAAACAGCTTCAGAGTTAATCCTGTCACTATAAAAGATACTATGGTAAAACTACAGTAGTGTTTCTACTGTTGATGGTGTGCAGGAAGTTTTTGTGGATTACAAGTCATTAAAGTGTGAAATTCAGTCAAGTAAGGTGGGCTTGACCTCACCTTAATGTTAGTGTTTAATTGTAACTGTGTTGCTGTTGAAATAATCACGGACTGTACTGTAGACCCATTCAGCAACAGATAAATCTGAATTGATTCAAACAAACAGGAATATTCAAGTTCTGTCAGATTCTAGTTCAATAAACCATTTTAATGAGGGTTTTTCAGAAACACATCAGTACAAAGTCTACAGCACAGCTTGGGCTCTTTAATATTTACATAATCAGTTCAGAACAACATTAACCTGCTGCTTTTCCTACCTACATATTTTTTGTTTTGTTTTATTTTTCAGAAGGAGACATGAGTGCACGTTTCTTTTACAGCAACTATTTCACTTCAAGTCGTCTCGGGATCGAGACCGTCTCTGAAGTGGTGATGTGGATCAACATCGTTGTCTCACTTCCTTTCACCATATTGATCTTCTGTCGTGTGTTTTACATGGTAAGTAAATAATCACAGACACGTATGTGTTTCTTTGTTAGTGTGTGAAAAAACATCATGAGGAATTATAGTAATATATACTGATAAAAAAAAAAGTAAAAGAAACACTGAAAACACATCAGATCTCAATGGGGGAAAACTTGAACTCAAACTGCAGCTTTACTGAGAATCAGAATGCCTTTTATTGTCATTATACAGGATGTACAATGAGATAGGAGGGCCACTCCTGTTCAGTGCCATGCAATAGAAAATCAAATTCTCTAAAATAAAAAATAAAAATATTAAAAATATTATAGTCTAGTATAATCAAGAAATATACAGAAAATAAACAATGTATAAAATATACAAAAAATAGAATGTATAAAAATATATACATACATTGGTGCATCTGTACATTGTAAGAAAAGTAAATAAGTGCATACATATAATAATGAAGATGATGAATATTGCACTTGGTGAATGAATATTGCACTAGTGAATGAATACTGGATATTACACAATATAGGAATGTTAGATATTGTTCAGTATGAATAATCTAATATTGCACAGAGATGTGGGTGTTGCACAGTTACGGTGGGTGAGTGTGTGAGTTCAGGATGGTGATTGCTCTGGCGAAGAAACTGTTCTTGAGTCTGTTTGTTCTGGCTTTGATGCACCTGTAGCGCCTGCCAGAGGGCAGCAGGTCAAACAGGTCAAAGCCAGGGTGTGGGCTGTCCTTGATGATGTTCCTGGCTCTGCTGATGCAGCGGGAGGTGTAGATGTCCATCAGGGAGGGGAGAGGGCAGCCAACGATTCTTTGTGCTGTCTTGACTACCCTCTGAAGCCTGACCCTGTCTGCCTCAGTGCAGCTGCCGTACCATACTGTGATACAGTAGGTCAGCAGGCTCTCAATGGATGAGCGGTAGAAGGTCAGCAGCAGGTTTGGGTCCAAGTTGTTCTTCCTGAGGACCCTCAGGAAGTGAAGTCGCTGCTGAGCCTTCTTGATAACAGCTGTGATGTTATCTGACCAAGAAAGATCAGCAGAGATGAGGACACCAAGAAACCTGAAGGTGTGGACCCTCTCCACACGCTCGCCGTTGATGTAGAGGGGAGCTGGGTCAAACCTGATGATCTCTTTGGTTTTCATGGTGTTCAGTACCAGGTTCTCTGAACACCAGGCTGTCAACTTCAGGACCTCCTCTCTGTAAGCTGCCTCATCTCCCTTTGAGATGAGTCCGACCACTGTGGTGTCGTCAGCAAATTTGACTATGAGGTTGTTATTGTGGGCCGGACTGCAGTCATGGGTGTAGAGGCAGTACAGGAGGAGGCTCAGCACACAGCCCTGTGGGGAGCCAGTGCTCAGTGTGCGGGTGGAGGAGAGATGGGGGCCAAGTCTCACAGTCTGGGGCCGGTTGGTTAAGAAGTCCTTGATCCAGGAACATGTGAGAGGGGGGAGGCCCAGGGTGTGCAGTTTGGTGGTGAGAATGTCCGGGATGATTCTGTTGAACGCTGAGCTGTAATCCACAAAGAGCATGCGAGCGTAGCTGTGCTGCTGCTCCAAGTGGCTCAACACAGAGTGGAGAGCTACAGCGATGGCGTCCTCTGTGGATCTGTTTGCACGATATGAAAACTGATGGGTGTCGAAAGTGGGGGGCAGATGGTCTTTGATGTGCTGGAGAACCAGCCTCTCAAAGCACTTCATGATTACCGGTGTGAGGGCCACAGGGCGATAATCATTTAGGCTGGTGACAGATGACCTTTTGGGCACGGGGATGATTGTGGCTGTTTTTAGGCAGGGGGGGATGACTGCTTGGGCCAGGGAGAGGTTGAAAATCCTGGTGTGAATTGGGGTGAGCTGGTGGGCACACGCTCTGATCACCTTGCCAGGTACTCCGTCTGGTCCGGCAGCCTTCCTGGGGTTCACTGCCAGGAGCACGCGCCGTACCTCATGTTCCTGGACAGTGAGTGGGGTGCAGCCTGGTGGGGGGGGGCAGGACTGGAGCAGATGGGTGGTCCTGAGGCATCTCAAAGCGAGCAAAGAAACAGTTAAGTTCCTCTGCTAGTGACACACTCAGGTCTCCTGCAGTCACATCACAGCCTCTGAAGTTTGTGATGTTCTGAATGTCCTGCCACACCTCCCGTGTGTTATTGCTGGACAGATGGGACTCTATTCTCCTCCTGTAGTCCGTCTTGGCTTTTTTAATTCCTCTTTTCAGGTCAGCTCGAGCAGCACTGTACAGAGCTCTGTCGCCTGACCTGAAGGCAGCATCACGGGTTTTGAGGAGTGAACGGACCTGGCTGTTCATCCAGGGTTTCTGGTTAGGGAAAACCCGGATGTTTTTGCTAACAGTCACATTTCCGATACAGAACTTAATGTAGTCCAGTACCGTCCCTGTGAATGTTTCTAGGTCCTCGTGTTCGAATAAGTCCCAGTCTGTGTATGCAAAGCAGTCCTGTAGGTCGGAGAGTGCGTTTTCAGGCCAGGTTGTAATGGTTTTTACAGTAGGCCTGGCGCGCCGTCTGAGGGGAGTGTGTGCTGGGGTGAGCAGCAGGGAAAGATGGTCGGACTGGCCGAGGTGGGGGAGGGGTTTGGCTCTGTAAGCGTGCTTAATGTTGGAGTAAACATGGTCAAGAGTGTTCTCCCCTCTTGTGGAACATTTGACATGTTGGTGGATGGGACATATTAAATAAACAGGAAGCAGACTAGGAACAAAACACACTGAGAGGATACTAACTACGAGGAGGAACTTCAGGAACCACACCGCAAGGAGAGCTGACCACAACAACACAACACAGAGCAGAAGAAACAGAGACAATATATACAGAAGGGACAATGAGGGAAGTGGAGACAGCTGGGAGAACAGGTGAGCAGAAAGACTGAGGCAAGGGGATGCAAAACTAAACACAACACACAGGAAGCAGGAGACTAGGAAAATAATAAACAGACATGACCTAAATACAGAGAACTTGAACTAAGGGAGGCAGGCACGCTGAGGGAAAACAGCTGAACAAAATCACAATAACAAGACAGAGGAAGCCAAACTGAATATCAAACCCAAAACACAAAAGACTATCAAAGTAAAACAGGAAGTGACTCAACATGACTAGCAGAAACCATGACTAAAATACATGGACTTGATACAGGGACACAAGATAAACAATACACAAGACAGACTCAACACCAGTGTTAATTTTGACAGCAAATTTTGATTTAGTTTTAGTCATAGTCTTTTGATAAAAATGTAATTTAGTTTTAGTCATAATTTAGTATCTGAATAGTTTTAGTTTTGGTCTAGTTTTAGTCGATGAAATTATAAGAATGTAGTCGACTAAATCTACAGTCGATTTAGTCGACTAAAATATAAAGGGTGTAAAATGTAAATGCTTTTTCTTCAGTTCCCTTGAATTAGTCATTATACACACACAAAATTAAACATTAATTAAAAGTTATGGAATATTATTAATAATATTAACATTAGCTCCTCCGTGAATCGCCACCTTATCGTGGTGGAGGGGTTTGTGTGCCCCAGTGATCCCAGGAGCTATGTTGTCTGGGGGCTTGTCCCCCTGGTAGGGTCTCCCATGGCAAACTGGTCCTGGGTGAGGGTCCAGACAAAGAGCGGTTCAGAAGACCCTTATGATTGAAACAGCAAGGGAACAGTTTACCCTGCCCGGGATAGGGTTACCGGGGCCCCACCCTGGAGCCGGGCCTGGGGAGGGAGCTCGAGGGAGAGCGTCTGGTGGCCAGGCATTAGCCCGTGGTGCTTGGCCGGGTGCAGCCCAAAGAGGTTACATGGGCCCGCCCTCCTGTAGGCCCACCACCCGCAGGAGGGGTCGTAGGGGTCGGGTGCAGTGTGTGTCGGGCAGTGGCCGAGGGTGGAGGCCCTGGCGGACCGATCCCCGGCTATCGAAACTGGCTATTGGGACATGGAATGTCACCTCTCTGGTGGGGAAGGAGCCTGAGCTAGTGCGTGAACTTGAGAGATACCAGCTAGATATAGTTGGGCTCACCTC
The DNA here is from genome assembly GCF_007364275.1 of Archocentrus centrarchus. NCBI lineage: Eukaryota > Metazoa > Chordata > Actinopteri > Cichliformes > Cichlidae > Archocentrus > Archocentrus centrarchus. Next base: position 2,956,145 of record NC_044360.1, on the reverse strand, counting down.
AACGCATGGCCTGGGCTCTGGAACCAGTCTCCTGGAGAAGGTCTGGACTCTGTTCCAGTCTGGAGTTGCCCTCGGTGAGAGGCGGCAAGCTGGGGTGGGTATTCTTGTATCCCCCCGGCTTGCTACCTGTACGTCAGAGTTTACACCGGTGGACGAGAGGGTAGTTTCCCTGCGCCTTCGGGCTGGGGAACGGGTCCTGACTGTTGTTTGCGCTTATGCGCCGAATGACATTAACATTAGCGTTTCACCTGCTTCCCACACACCTGATCATTAACACCACCTTACTGAGATAATCCAAGCGTTTTACAGCAGGACACGCTCTGAAAGGTACAGGGCAGTGTTCAGGACTAAGATTAGGAAAGGCTAATCCACCGCGGTGTGGAGATTTTCTCTAAACACAAACTGGGAAAAACACTTTACCCTGCATGACATTGAAATGTTTACCTTTGCATGGAGATCTGGGTGACTGGTTTGCAGAAGTCGTATCTTTACCCGAGATAGTCGCCCCACATGGTTTACGCATCGTTTTGTTTGTCACAGTATTAAAGGACAAATGTGTCCATACATCGGCTCTTCTCTTTCTCCCTGCTGACATTGTTTACATAACTTAGTTCTATCGGAAGTAAGGACCAATCACAGGCTAGTTTGGTCTTCCCGGGTTTAGAGCAAATTTGTGCAACTGTGCGTTTGATTGGATGTTTTCCTATCTCGTCCCGCCTAGTAACAAAATTAAATCAGTTCTGATTGGATTTCGTCCCCGCCAAGCATTTTGGTCTCGTTTTCATTCGTTGACGAAAGTGTCAATTAATTTCGTTATCGATTTTTTTTAAGATTAAGATAGATAGTGTTTATTTGTCACATGCACAGTTATACACAGTACAATGCACAGTGAAATGTATTTTGTACCTGCAACCATATATACACACACATATATATAAGAAGAATAAAAATAAAAAAAGTAATTCACACTATACACTATACTCTATATACTATACACTATGCACACTTTTATAAATTATAATATTTACATTGTGCAATAATGGTCCAGTTAGGGCTCAGAGTTGAGCAGACGGATGGCTTGTGGGTAAAAACTCTTCTTCAACCTTTCAGTCTTAGTCCTCAGGCAGCGGTAACGCCGGCCTGATGGGAGCAGGGAGAAGAGAGAGTGTCCGGGGTGGCTGGGCTGTTTTAGGATCTTCATGGCCCTCAGCCTGCACTGCTTGGTGTAAATGTCCTGCAGGTTGGGGAGGGTGGTTCTGATGGTCCGTTCAGCTGAACGAACCACCCTTTTTAGGGCCATGAAGTCCTGCTTGGTGCAGTTTCCCATCCAGGTGGTGATGCTCCCACGCATGATGCTCTCGATGGTGCAGGTGTAAAAGTTCCTGAGCACCTTGAGTGGGAGCTTGAAGTCTCTCAGCCGCCTGAGGAGGTAGAGACGCTGTCTGGCCTTCTTCACAGTGATGTTTATGTGATGAGTCCAGGACAGGTCCTGTGAGATGGTCACTCCCAGGTATTTGAAAGTGTCCACTCTTTCCACCTCAGCACCACTGATGACAATTGGATGGTAGTCCCTCTGCTGCTTCCTGCTGAAGTCCACGATCAGTTCCTTCGTTTTGCTGACGTTGAGCAGGAGGTGGTTCTCCTGGCACCAGTTCTCCAGGCGGGAGACCTCTCTCCTGTAGGCTGTCTCCTCATTGTGAGAGATTAGTCCCACAACAGCAGTGTCGTCAGCAAACTTGATGATGACGTTGGACTCTGACGTGGCCTCGCAGTCATGGGTGTACAGTGAGTACAGCAGAGGGCTGAGCACACAGCCTTGGGGGGATCCAGTGTTGAGGGTGAGGGAGGATGAGGTGAGGTGACCCACTCGTACCACCTGTGGTTATTATTTTAGGTAGTTTTTATTTAGTTATTGTCTCGTTATCGTCATGAAAAAAAGGTTTGTCGACGAAAACTATGACAAAAATATTTCGTGAAACAAAATTAACACTGCTCAACACAGAGACAGGACTAGGACTGAATATGGAAACACAAGGAAACAAACTAAATTGAACATAATGACCAAGAACAGAACTCAGAAACTAAAAATCACAGTACAGAAATATAACAAGAACCCTGGGTCCTAGATCCAGGGACCATGACAGTTCTGTAGCTCTGGCAGCACTCATCCTGTTCCTCCTTGCATAAAGGAGCAGATCCCAGTTGACAGGTAAACAGGTAGATTACGAAGGAAAACACCTGAAACACTATAATTAAAAAAGTAAGAAATGTAATATATTAAAGAATCAGAAAATTTACACACATGGCCATGTGGGAACCCAGAGTAAGAGTGTGCACTCTCTCTCTGAGCCCGTGTTCCTGTCTAACCATTACATTTTAATACTGACAGCCTCCTCTTATCTAAACATAAACAATCTCTGGACACTACGAGTTGACCTTCGTCACTCAGTCTTGTTCAGGCTGGTTTTCATGGCTCAGATTCCTCTCGTCGAGCCTGTACGTCTTCTCTCCTGATGGTTTAATTATGCGTCCTCAAGATCAAATGCACTGAAACAGAGAAGTTAGTCTAGTACTTTCTGATCAGTTGCTCTCTTTCTAATGTATTATTTAATTGTTTATTATTTGGTTGTTTACCTGGAGTTTATTAATTAATTTACTGGAGTTTACCTTTAAAACATTTGTCCTTTATTCATCGAGTTAAAAAAATAATCCCTAACATGGTCCTGCTGATGGGTTAAGGACTTTCTACGGCCCTGTCCAGCTCTCCTTGAGTAACTGTCTGTCTCCTGGAGTCTCCTCCATGCTCTGAGACTGTGCTGAGACACAGCAAACCTTCTGGAAATGGCACGTATTCATGTGCCATCCTGGAGGAGTTGCACTACCTGTGCAGCCTCTGTAGGGTTCAGGGATCACCTGATGCTATAAGTAGTGACACTGACCCTAATTTCACTCCAGTGTACCAGCTCAAGTTTGGGTTAAAAACATGTTAGTTTATTTTCCTAATAAATCAAAATATAATTTTTAGATTTAAACAAGATTAGATTTTTTTTTTAGAAATTTCTAAAATATTTGTATTTTCTTGTTTTAATGACAGGCGGTCTAATATATTTATTAAGCACAGTATATCATTAAAATAGAATAGAACTGTATTGTCATTATACATACAACGAAATTAATCATTATTCAATGAATTATATAACGTCATTCCGTCATTATATAACAAAATTATGTTCTGAACAACCATCCAGACAAGACTACCATAGGAGAGATGGGTGTCTGCAGCTGCTGCCACAACTGGCGCCACCGGTACAATCAGTCCCCGGAAGAAAGGAAACAAACACAACAGGGGGTAGATAGGTTAAAAAAAATTCATCTGGTACGGTGCTCATGTTGAGTCTAAATAAAAAGCCTGAAGATTTTCTGAGTGAAAGATTTACTGAGTATAACAAACATTTCTGCCTGTTATACCTTTTGCCATTTTCTTCTTTTTTTTTTTACCCTCTCTGTACATTCGTTGGAGATTTTTGGGCTGATAAATGTGAAAAACATTAAGAAACAACAAGTCTTTCAGTAAGATGACAGATCTTCACATACTGGCAGAACATCTATAAAAAAAATATATCAGTTTCACAGCATTTAAAACCCTACAGCATTAACTGTATCAGCAGAATGTTAAAAAAAACAAAAAAACTGTGACTTTCTGTATCAAAATAAATGTTTTGGATAAAGATATCAAATAAAGTTTGACTGTACTTTCATGTAACACCACTTTGTACCACAAGGGGTTGCAGTGAGGCAGTGTAACCTTCATTTAACCAACCAAAGTCACTCGAGGAAATGAGGGCTGGAAAGTAATATAAACCAAAAACAGTTCTACTGGAAAACTAAGCTGATGAACTGTGATATAAAACAATAAGGCAAAAAAAGAGGAGGTAGAACTAACCCTTCTAGCCTGTGATAGATGATGTAAACATTCGGTGCACTGCTAAAATCTTTCAGCTGGAGCAAAATTATTGAATTTTTGTTCTTGGATCAAATGCAAAGTGACCTTGAACAAAAATTATTTGTAAGGCAGGATGTATTAAATCACAAAACTAGCACAATACTGATTATTGCACATGACAAAGTACTGCCAGTGGTGTCTAGGCTGACAGAATACTCATGGCACACTGTCAAGTTAATCCTCAAGCCATGCTTAAAAATATTGCCATGACCCTGAATGCAGTAACTCCAAAGCCAAAAGAAAGAAATTTACTTCATCCCTCAAACATTTTCTATACATAAACAACATCTGTTTTCAGAGACTGAGTTTAATGTCTTCTTTATAACTGTGTTAATGTGACTTTAATAACTTTTCCTGCAGGTCAGAAAGGATGAGGTCTCTGTTTATTCCACTTCCCTCCTCATCTCCAATCTAATCCACATCTGTGCTCAGATTGTTTGGGTGGCAAAACTGAGAGACCCACAAACCACCATCATCTCTGAATTTCTTTTCTTCTTTGGTTTGCTGGCCGGTCTTTACTTAAAGATGTGCATCGCTCTGCAAAGGTACCGATCTGTGTTTCAGTGTGTGTGTTTGCATGTGTCTAAACATTACTGTGAAAAACCCTAATTTGAATAAACTGTTCTGTACTGTGATAATCAGAATATCTGTCTGCCTTGTCTTGCAGATATTTTTTCATCACCTCTCAACTGTTGGACTGCATGAGACAAACTAAGTTTTCTGTGCAGGTCTGTCTTCTGGTCTGGGTCCTCTGTATCATCACCGTCACTCTTGCCATATTATTAAACCAATTTGAACATATTCTTCTTTTTGCCCTCTTTCCTGCCCTCCTGTTCATCTTCTCTTTGGCTGGGACCCTTAAAGCTCTGCCTGCTGCCACCTCAGTGCCCACTGAGGAAAAACAAAGAATTGTAGTAACTTTGATTATTTTGCACTTGCTAATAATCCTTCCCCAAATCATTTGTTATCTCTTAAAGGTTTCACAGTTTATTCAGGGATTTGAAATCCCAGATATCATTTCAGCCTTGTTTCTGCTCAGTCCTTTTATGGACTTAATTCTGTTTCTTTTCATGTGGAACTGGAACATCAACAAGTTGCTGGTGTGCTTGAGGCACAGCAGAATGGACACCACTGCAGCAGTGACTGATGGTACCACAGAGAGGCAGGTTGAATAAAATGGAGAGCCTATCATTATTATTATTATTATTATTATTATGTAGAACTATGTATGAAGTGAAAATGCTTTCTGGTAAATTTGTTGTTTATATCAACGCCAAATTGGAAAAGAAAGTTGCATTCAGATAACAGTTTCACAGTGAATCTCAACTAAAAACAGACAAAAACCTGCAGCAAAAATCATTTGTAGCATAATGTTCAGATACAGAGGACATAAAGTTAAATGTACATAAAAAGATCAGTTTCACTATAGCACACCACAAAGGAATATTCAGAAATAAGGAGTGGTTTTATTTTATTTTTTTAGTGTGATTTTTATTGTATGTTTTTATTGAAAAAAATGTCTGTTTTTAGTTTAGTATTTGCTGACATCCCACCCTAACATTCAATTATTTACACCTGTATGATGTCATGCCTTGGAAGGACTGTTGTTTAGCCAGTCAGGGTGAGCCCCTGCTGCAGAATTACTGATGACAAAACGAGGATTTCTGAAGCACTGAATCTTTTTGAACTGTGACGCTCCATTCATGCATATTATAAGACTTGTTAACATACACTGTGGCAATTACTCAAATCCAGCTGTGTTTTATGTATTTGTTCCTTGTAACCCATATTAAAAATTATCTGCAGAGAATGTCAGCTGTTATTTTTTCTTTACATCAGCTGTAGCCACCAGAACAGATGGCTATAACCAGAGTTTGCTAGCAGGGGCGTTGTCAGAGCACTAGTGTTCGTTTGATTTGGTTGTTTGTGTTTGTTTCACACAGAAAAACTGCAGTATGGAAGTTAAAATGTGCAGAGGAATTAATACGAAAAATTATTTATCCGATTACTTGATTAATTGATGGAGTATTCAATAGAATACTCGATTACTAAAATAATCGACAGTTGCAGCCCTACTTGTATTCAGAAAGCCATAGTCAAGCCTTCAAGAAAAAAACTACAGTTCCCAGCAAGATGATGTCATTTCCTCTTGTTGCATTAAAATCATGATAATTTATGCTTACAACATAGTGGCTGATATTTGAACACAGAAAATGCTTTTAGCAGCTGATCCTTAAAACATCTAGATTATGTTTTTATTGGGTATGGTTTTTAGGTGATTTCTGCAAATCCATTAGTGAAAGTAAATGGCACTCTTGGACACATTAAATGCATGATATATAAGTGTAACTCTTCTGGATCTTCTGGAAAATTATCACTATCGATCTAATAAGGCCTGGTTTAGCATTCTGCATCGGTCCTACGTACATTACCAAAAATCTTCTCTGAACCTAACTTGACATGCACCTCAAGGAATGCAACTACATGTGCACAAAGACTGTGATTACTGCCTAGGCTTTAGAGGTGCTTTCTGGTTACATATGTAGGTCCTGTCACTCAATTAACAAGTGGGAGCAGCTTTTAGCGGTTAGCTTGCTAATTAGCATTAGCACCCCACCCCCATCACTGTAATCCCCAATGGTATTATTTTATTATGGGTAATCCTCAGAGCCGCGAGGATCACTCATGAGAAGGAGTGCTTGTTTTGCTCACCAGGGACACCTTACCTCTGTGCTCATTGTGTGAAGATGCAGATGTAGAATTAAAGACAACCGATGCCACAGCTTGAGCCACTCCTCGTGATTTATTCCGCACCAAGAGAGGACACCAGATTCACATAGGTCACAGCTGCACAAAAGTTGATAGCTTATGTCAACTAGTCTTCTGTGCAGCTGACTGAAAATGGCAAATGACTGAAAATCATTCTTCCTAATAAAAGAGATTTTTCTGAATGGATAATCTTTAAAACTGAAGCATCGATTAAAGCAAAAATCTGTGATCCTAAAAATGACAATACATTTCATGACACATTTAGATACACAGTGAGGTTTAAAAAACATCAGATTTACTACTATATAAAAGTGATCAACAAACCCTGTATAACATAAAAGCATTGAAGCACCATCTAGTGACTAGTCTCTGGAGCTTGAAAAAGGCGACTGGACTTCTTTTTGTTTCTTGAAGACGTTTCACCTCTCATCCGAAAGGCTTCTTCAGTTCTCAACCAAATGGTGGAGAGACCCAGGTATTTAAACCCCTGTGGGTGTAGTCCCCTGGAGGTGGTTATGACCCTCTATTGATCATGTGCGTGAACACATGTGCCCAGGTGTGAAGAGGGCGTGGGTCATATTTAATCAGTGGTTTCAGTTGAAACCAATTTAGGACTCCGCTCCATTGTTTCCTGTGGCCTATTGAGTGACTAAATATAAAACTGTCACTGCAGAATCATTGTCAAGTCAAGTTTATTTATAAAGCACTTTAAAAAACAGTAATCATGACCAAAGCGCTGTACATAAAACGCATCAGGACAAAAGAAGATAGAATAAAATAATGAGACAGATTTGACAGATTTAGATATAGTTACCCTCCAAAGTAAAAACACTGCAAATATGAATGATTCAATACTTTGATCCCTTTTGGGAGTGATGTAAAAACTGGTCTGATGCATGAGTTCTCCTGGTCGAGTCTCTACACAATAGACGCCATCATGTCTTTCAGCTGCGCTAGTAGAAACTTGAGTAACTGAGGAGATAACCCACTCATTGCAGCCAGCAGTGTCTTCTCGTCTGCAGCGGGGCTGGTTGAAGCTGGCCGGTAGAGAGGCCCGCTTTCACGAGGAGCTTCTGGGGTGTTGAAATATAGATCATGTCCTCCATTGTCGTACCAGGAAAGCAGCGTAAACAAAGAACGCCATTCAGTTTGAATGGAAGAGAATGACGGTACTGATTTCCTGTGGTCTTGCGAGACCTTCAGCATGATCCCGTAAGTGATCTGTATTGTCCAATCACAGTCGAGGAAGCTGCCACACGGAATTCAATTCATTTCAATTCAATTCAATTCAATTTTATTTATATAGCGCCAAATCACAACAAACAGTTGCCTCAAGGTGCTTTATATTGTGGGTAAAGACCCCCTATGAGCTGGAAGATGTGTTGTACGCACATCCACTGTCCGTTTAAGCAGGACAACTGAGAAGGTGACTGTTGCATTAAATGAACAGCAATTAAGACTTTTTAAAATGTATTTATTTCAGCATATTGCAGATTATTTAGTAAAAAGTTTACATGTTTATAAATTTGTTTTTACACAAATTATTACTTAGTGAAAATGTGCCTTTCTAGACCACACAGCACTGTCACAGTGCATAAGTCTGAGTAATCTGAAGCATTTCAGAGATTTTTCTGTTTGTCTAACATTTACGAAAAAATATTTTGTTGTTGGTCTGCTATTGAAATATAAGATCAGTATACAGCCAATTAAGGGTTCAACAGATAAAAACTTTGTATAACTCAACAGAACTAAAACATATTTTAAAATGGAAAAAAAAAATCCATATAGATGATTAACATTGATATTAAACAACCTATCTGAATTAAACAAAATAAAGACTTAGGTATAAAATGTTATGACTGTTTAATTCATATGCATTAGTTGATATATATTGTGTACATTTTAAATGTAATAAACAGGAGAAACTTTGGCAGTTTCCAATAACCAGAACTCCAACAAAAACAAAGTTACGCTTCATTTATCTACACTGCGGTCATTTGGAAATTGTATCATTTCCTGTTTTCCTTCTATGTTTAGGTTGTTGTCACTAATCTGCAACAACACAGATGGGCCAAAAGGTTGTTTATGTCCCATGTGCCAACAAGTAAGCATAGAACCAAGTTTGTAAGAGGACTCAGCCGAACAAAACAGCAGGAAATATTAAGCATGAGTGAGCAGTTTAGAATATAACCTATGTTTATGTCCCTATTTATAAGATATATCAGCCAGCTCATGTTCACCACAATCTCTATAATGATTCTGGGCACAAACACCAATATGTAAATAAGCACCACCAGCACCAAAATTGCTACAATTCTTTGTTTTTCATCAGAGCGAATATCGGTGGCTGCAGACATGACTTTAATGGTCTTAATAAGGAAGAACAGGAGCAGAGGGAGCGGAATGAGCAGAATGACGAAAAAGGCGCCAAGAAAGTCCATATAAAATAGGCCAATGAAAAAAGAAATGATCCAGACTAAGACACAAACCACCACATTGATCTTGATAGTTTGCCTGTGTTGGTACCACAGTGGATGGACAACAGCCAAATATCTATAATGCAAGAGAGACACACAGAAGAATATTAAAATGATATACTGATTAAAAACCAATCCTGTCTTTAAGTCTGACGTCATTTCCGGTTCCAAATGCTTCTAAATAAACAGCAATGGCATAACCAATGACTGTTCACTATTAAAGATAATTGTAACATATCTTATCAATTGCAGCCATTTTTGCTTCTCTTTCTCATTTGTAAAATGACAGCTGAGTGTGTTTTTTTCGAGTCGGATCGGTTAAACAACCAGGGACACAGCATTGTGGCATATTGATCATGGGACAGTTTGGACCCGGAAATGATATTCTACGTCATCACTTAACAACCGGATAGATGCTCTGACAATGGAGCAGCTACATACAGACAAATAATTACCTTTCTATGGAGACACACACCATGAAGCCAACACTGGCCATCACGCTACAGGGGTAGATAATATAAAAAAATATCATCTGTGTGAGGAAATCCTGGACACCTGACATGTGAACAACCATACAGAAGAGCTGAATAAGGTCAGCAATGAGCAGGTTGATGATATAGATCGGACCGGTCTGACCCTTTCGCACCTAAAGGAAAACAAAGTAAACTATAAACATGTTCACTCACCACAATTTATGAATTATGGATTCCACATATACTGTCACACAGCCATATAAGCTTCACACTGCATGCTTCCCACTGTGGGCTCACAGTCAATACTTATGTTCATCACTTCCATATATTTTTTTTTTGTCAGTGAGCATCTTGTGAAGTCTCACATTCTTTGGCACAGACTTTGAGATTGTGTGGGATCAGGTATTAATCTGATAGTTATGAGATAAGTTACTGTGTACACATTATAGACTACTACAATCCTAAAATCTCTACTGCGTGTTTAATGTTGGGCCTTGTTTCCAGGAACTAGTTACTGTGTATTAGCAATTTTAGCTGCAAATGTTAAACTACAATTTCTACCAGAAATCACCATTAATCAAAGAAAAAAGTGTTAAAAGTGGAATTTTTTATTCTGAGCACTGAATATGACATGCTATCTATAAATGCTGTATCAGTAGTAGGGCTGGGCGATATATCGAGTTTTTGAAAACTATCGATATATTTTCATACGCGATATAAGATGAGACAATATTTATATTGATATAGTGTAGGTTGCATTACAATCACACTTGTAGATCCACCAGTTCACCTTTCTCTTCTCCCGGTTTGTCTCTGCACAGCTTCAAACTGCCCCGCCTCTTTCTGCTTCACCCATTAATCATGCAGGAAGCGACACCATGGCCAACTTAGTGACTTTGTGGCTAAATTTAGTGGCTTTTCAGACCTTGCTGGTGACTTTTTTTTCCCCCCAAATTTAGCGACTTTTTCCGGTGAGGTCGGAGAGTTTTGGAAACCTGGAATCCTCCGCTGTCGCTGTGTTTTGTGTACATACAGCTGTCGTACTGCATCCATTTGTATGAGTACTAGATGTACAGGAGTACACACAGGAGGAAGTACTTTCCAGTGAAGTAGACTTCACCAGACTGGATTTAATCAGTCTTTTGCTATTTTTGTTCTGTATATTTTCGGTTTACATTTTAATAGCAAAGCTGTGTGTCTTTTTATAGAGGAAAAAAGGATTAATTTATTTGAGGAGCATTATTATTTAAATATGCCAATAGTTTATTTTTGAGCAATTTCTCATGTACATCTACAGCTGAATGTTAATAAATATGTCTGTGTGACATTTGGGACATGTAGCTTTGCCCCTTAAGTGCCTTTTTTAATACCTTTCGGGAAGAAAAAATATCAAGATATATATCGTATATCGCCATTCAGCTAAAAAATATCTAGATATATCGCCCAGCCGTAAGCAGTAGTAGGGCTGTAGTCAGCCAACTAGTTTTTTCATTTGCAGCACAGGATAATTTATCAAAATTTTACAACTATTAATAGTTTGATAAATTACCTCAGATTTGACACGTTCAAATGCTAAACCTGCAGATTGCTCAGATGATCATCTTAACAGTACTTACTGTTTGAGCTGTGATATAAATGCAGCAAAAACAACTTGTTCTGACACAGTGTCAGTTATTCTGGAGCTCAGCCAGCTTTAACTAAGTTAGAGCTTTGCAGTCTCCATTTATCAGGGTGAGTATTTAAAACAAACAGCCCCGTTTATCATGGCTAGAATGCTCTACCCACCCCCAAAATAATGGATCAGTGGCTTTTGATGCAATGTTTTTCTCTTCATCAAACTATCACTGAGCAGTTACAATGTGGCTGAGTCAGCCTGGAGAGTACAGCCTTCTTAATTAGCTTAACTGATTTTCCAGCTTCTGATTGCTGTAGACTTTTGTAACTGAAATCATATTTTTCCATTTGAATTTATTACTCGTTACCTCTGTTTCATCCACACTGAATTCCAGTTCCCAAACCAAAGAGAACCATACAAAGCACACACACAGTAAAACAGCCTCATTCATAATGTACACACCTGCAAACACAGAAGAAAGATGGCCACTGGGGTTAAAGGAAGACTGACACAAACAACTATCCACGTCAAGGTACCAGTGTCATACCAGCAGACATCCTTTTGATAAGTGTAGCTGCTGTAGTTGTAGGTGATGTAGCAATCATAGTTCTGATTGTCAGTGTTGTAGCTGCTGCTGGCAGTGGAATTTGCAGTGAGTGAGGTCATGATTTCCTTTACATTGAAACCTTTTAGAGAGAAACCAGAGATTAATAACATTGTTTGGCTGCAAGTTAATGCAAACTCAATGTAACTGCAGTTTCTTTGAGTAAATCATTGTTTTAGCATGAAATTAGAATGAAATATCTAAAAGAAGATCTAAAACTTCACTGATCAGTGATTCAGTGACTCAGTGTGGAGTTTCCAGCTTAGAGACTGAATGACATGTTGCTGTTGCTGTTAACCCCATGAGCCTGTTAAACTGTACTGGCAGCAGACTAAATGCAGTACGGGACTAAAGCTGGTCAGAATGATTTTTAATCATCTTTTCAAGCTTCATGTGTTTAACAATCTGATCAGAAATCATTTCCAGTCTGTGAGGCTGCTTTTTAGTCTTTATATGTGATATGGATTGGTTTATAAATCTTGATCCTGCTACAAGCTTTAAATTTTCCATTCAGTTTTCACCATTACGTTAAAAAATAAATGCATGTTAATGATAATATAAATAATTTGTACCTCATTCATTATTTTTATGAATGCAAATAAAATATTGTAACTGTAACACATCTACAGCCAAAAGTTTGTGAGTATAGTTACCTTTGGTTGTTCCAAGATCTCAGCTGAAGGTCTCTACACCAGTGTTTGATGTTTGTCCTCTGCATTAAAAACAGTCTGCAGTAAATACAGTAAGTGATGATAAGATGCAGTTGGTTGATGGTTATCAATACCTGCTCTTTTAGCCACACCAGATCCAGGTGTGCCCAACGCTGCTGATTGGCTCAGCTTAACCAATCAGATCTTGGCACCTTTCAAAGACAGGCATGGCATACTAAGTGTTGACTCAAAAATCAAATGCAAATTTTAGGTGGCTGAGAGATCTCTTAGCTGCCAACTACACAAAGTTTGCATGTTATTTTGCATTTCTGTTGTTCAAAATAGCAGGAGGGCTCTTGCCAGAAATAATTCATGGCCCAGCAGGGTCCCCTCTGGCCACTTTCTAACTGTGGTGATAGCGATCAGTTCTGATAGTGAACAAGTCAAATTCACAGCCTTGTGTGATCAACTGCTGGCTAGAATCTTGTAGCAATATAAATTTTTTTGTAGGGATGTGTGTGATTACTTGACTTACTCATCCTTTTCATTTTTTCATTTTTTCTCTGTATTGAGCTGCTGTAATGCACAAATTTTCCCGTCGTGGGATCATTAAAGTTTTATCTTATCTTATCTCTTATCTTAATCGTAGCTACTGTTACTAGTCAGTACCAGACGTGCTTGTCAGTGCTGGTAAATGTTTGTCCTAAATGTTATGCAGCCATCTGCCACCAGATGAAGATGCAGCCCTTACATCGTCATAGAAAAATGCCATAACAGTGCACCTCCTGAGAAACACCCTTCCTTCTCTGCTACTTCCTCCAAGTTTGTACAAAGAAGCAAAAAAACTAGTGGGACAAATATGTTTGCACTTTAAAAAACTCACCACAGCAAAGAGTAGGATCCAGGAGGGAAAGAACTGCCAGAATTTTATGTTTCTGTCAGCCAACACTGCATGAAAAACAGCGGGACGTGACTGAACTGTAATCAACATGCAGTACACCTCGTAGCTGCTGAAGTCTGAATCAGGGCTAAGCTGGAGGAGGAGGCTGGGTGAGAGGGAGGTCTGGACTCCCCTGATTAGGAGGCTGCCCCGGATAAAAGGAAAAAAAATTGATGGATATTTGTACGGAACCGCGCAAGGGACATGGTGAGAAAAAAAAATTGCTATATTTTTGCGAGCTCTTGCAAAAGTTTTGCAAGATCCCGAGTTACTTTAGCGAGATATCGCAAAACTTTCGCAATATCTCATCACACAATGCGCCACAATTTATTCATTTTTCAGATGTTATTTTCTCATATTCAGTAATGCATGAACATCATTTACAGTAACACATTTTCATATATTTAACGTCAGTTGAGTTTATGTTTTTATTTTTCGTTGTTTGGAGTATAACATGCAGTGTTCATAATGCACGATGCCGCACAGTTAAGCAGAATTTAAAGTGCAATTCATCATAGAAGAACATGATTAATGGTTTCAAATTCCTTTGTATTCGGGGTGTGTTATGTTGACAAAAAATATCTCGGTATTTTCTGTAATTTTTTCGATAACCATAAATTATATTTTGCATTGTTTAAAAAATATTTGAACAAGAAGTGCAAGCTGGTAAAATATACAAATTAAATCAGTGTTTTTGACACGTTAGCTTATTTTTATTTTGTCTAACCTTTATTTACTCAGGAAAACATTGAGATTAAAATCTCTTTTTCAAGAGTGTCCTGGGCATGACAAACGTAAATAGAAAAACTTCGGCAAGTTTTTCAAAAGCATCTTCAGTTCTCAACCAAAAGGTGGAGAGACCCAGGTCTCTGGAGCTTGAAAAAAGGCGACTGGACTTCTTTTTGTTTCTTGAAGACGTTTCACCTCTCATCCGAAAGGCTTCTTCAGTTCTCAACCAAATGGTGGAGAGACCCAGGTATTTAAACCCCTGTGGGCGTAGTCCCCTGGAGGTGGTTATGACCCTCTATTGATCATGTGCTTGAACACATGTGCCCAGGTGTGAAGGGGGCGTGGGTCATATTTAATCAGTGGTTTCAGTTGAAACCAACTTAGGACTCCGCTCCATTGTTTCCTGTGGCCTATTGAGGTCACTGGAACAAAGGTGTGAATGGGGGTTGAGACGTCTGGGAAGGGAGCTCAGGACAGCACTGTAAGCGGGGGAAAGTTGGTGACGTAATCCGTAATGTAATGTAATGTAGATGACACCTGGGTCAAAATCAAAACCCGAGAAGTAGAAGCCTTCACTCGTCACATTAACTCAGTGGATAAATACATACGTTTTACCAGGGAGGACACCAGAGATAACAAGTTACCATTCCTGGACTGTGCGGTGCTTATCGAGGAAGATGGAAGCCTCAACATTGAAGTTTACCGGAAGCCCACACACACAGACCAGTATCTCCTCTTTGACTCCCACCACCCTCTGGAACACAAACTTGGGGTGATCAGGACCCTACAACACCGTGCGGAAAGTGTTCCCTCTAAGGCAGAAGGGAAGCATAAGGAACACACACACATTAAGAAAGCCCTCAAAACATGCGGTTACCCCAACTGGGCCTTCATCAAATCAACTAAGATGCACAGGAATGAAGGCCAAACACAAACTACAGAGAATGGGAAGGACAAGAGGAACAACATTGTCATCCCATATGTGTCAGGCTTGTCAGAGAAACTCAGAAGAATTTTCTCCAAGCATGACATCTCAGTATACTTCAAACCAAGTCACACCCTAAGACAAAAACTGGTTCATCCCAAGGACAAACCCGCCAAACACAAGATCAGCGATGTAGTGTATGCTGTTCAGTGCAGTGAAGAGTGCTCGGACCTCTACATTGGTGAAACCAAACAGCCTCTTCACAAACGAATGGCACAACATAGAAGAGCCACTTCGACAGGACAAGATTCAGCAGTACATCTGCATCTGAAGGAAAAAGGGCACTCTTTTGAGGATGCCAATGTCCACATTTTGGACAGGGAAAACAGATGGTTTGAAAGAGGAGTGAAAGAAGCCATCTATGTCCACTGTGAACAACCATCATTGAACAGAGGAGGTGGATTACGTCACCAACTTTCCCCCGCTTACAGTGCTGTCCTGAGCTCCCTTCCCAGACGTCTCAACCCCCATTCACACCTTTGTTCCAGTGACCTCAATAGGCCACAGGAAACAATGGAGCGGAGTCCTAAGTTGGTTTCAACTGAAACCACTGATTAAATATGACCCACGCCCCCTTCACACCTGGGCACATGTGTTCAAGCACATGATCAATAGAGGGTCATAACCACCTCCAGGGGACTACGCCCACAGGGGTTTAAATACCTGGGTCTCTCCACCATTTGGTTGAGAACTGAAGAAGCCTTTCGGATGAGAGGTGAAACGTCTTCAAGAAACAAAAAGAAGTCCAGTCGCCTTTTTTCAAGCTCCAGAGACTACTATGACCTGGATAACTGAGAATCTACACAGACATACGAGAGACCCAGGTATTTAAACCCCTGTGGGCGTAGGTGGTTATGACCCTCTATTGATCATGAACACATGTGCCCAGGTGTGAAGGGGGCGTGGGTCATATTTAATCAGTGGTTTCAGTTGAAACCAATTTAGGACTCCGCTCCATTGTTTCCTGTGGCCTATTGAGGTCACTGGAACAAAGGTGTGAATGGGGGTTGAGACGTCTGGGAAGGGAGCTCAGGACAGCACTGTAAGCGGGGGAAAGTTGGTGATGTAATCCACCTCCTCTGTTCAATGATGGTTGTTCACAGTGGACATAGATGGCTTCTTTCACTCCTCTTTCAAACCATCTGTTTTCCCTGTCCAAAATGTGAACATTGGCATCCTCAAAAGAGTGCCCTTTTTCCTTCAGATGCAGATGTACTGCTGAATCTTGTCCTGTCGAGGTGGCTCTTCTATGTTTTGCCATTCGTTTGTGAAGAGGCTGTTTGGTTTCACCAATGTAGAGGTCCGAGCACTCTTCACTGCACTGAACAGCATACACTACATCGCTGATCTTGTGTTTGGCGAGTTTGTCCTTGGGATGAACCAGTTTTTGTCTTAGGGTGTGACTTGGTTTGAAGTATACTGGGATGTCATGCTTGGAGAAAATTCTTCTGAGTTTCTTTGACAAGCCTGACACATATGGGATGACAATGTTGTTCCTCTTGTCCTTCCTATTCTCTGTAGTTTGTGTTTGGCCTTCATTCCTGTGCATCTTAGCTGATTTGATGAAGGCCCAGTTGGGGTAACCGCATGTTTTGAGGGCTTTCTCAATGTGTGTGTGTTCCTTATGCTTCCCTTCTGCCTTAGAGGGAACACTTTCCGCACGGTGTTGTAGGGTCCTGATCACCCCAAGTTTGTGTTCCAGAGGGTGGTGGGAGTCAAAGAGGAGATACTGGTCTGTGTGTGTGGGCTTCCGGTAAACTTCAATGTTGAGGCTTCCATCTTCCTCGATAAGCACCGCACAGTCCAGGAATGGTAACTTGTTATCTCTGGTGTCCTCCCTGGTAAAACGTATGTATTTATCCACTGAGTTAATGTGACGAGTGAAGGCTTCTACTTCTTGGGTTTTGATTTTGACCCAGGTGTCATCTACATATCTGTACCAGTGGCTAGGTGCCATCCCTTTGAAAGAACCAAGAGCTTTACTTTCCACTTCCTCCATGTAAATGTTGGCTACAATGGGAGACACTGGGGAGCCCATGGCACATCCATGCTTCTGTCTGTAGAATCCATCATTGTATTTAAAATATGTTGTGGTAAGGCAGAGATCTAAAAGTGCACAAATCTGATCTGGGGTGAAGCTGGTTCTGTTCAGTAAGGAATCGTCTTCCTGTAGTCGTCTTCTGACGGTCTCCACTGCCTCAGTTGTGGGTATGCAAGTGAAAAGTGAAACCACATCAAAGGACACCATGGTTTCATCTGGATCCAGTACAAGATTCTGGACCTTGTTAGTAAAATCTGTAGAGTTTTTAATGTGGTGGGGTGTGATGCCAACAAGCGGTGATAAGATGGTGGCGAGGTGTTTGGAAATGTTGTAGGTGACCGAGTTTATACTGCTGATAATGGGTCGAAGTGGGACTCCTTCTTTGTGGATCTTTGGGAGTCCATAAATGCATGGAGTGGCTTCTCCAGGGTACAGGCGGTAGTAAGTGGGGCGGTCAATGGCTTTTTCCTTTTCAAGTTGTTGCAGGCAGCAAACAACTTTTTTCTTGTAGTTGCTTGTGGGATCACGTCTCAAGACCTCATAAGTATTGTTGTCACTGAGGAGTGTAGTAATTTTGTTGTGGTAATCCGATGAATTCAGCACAACCGTGCACCTCCCCTTGTCGGCTGGCAGTATGGTGATGTTTTGATCCTTGCTTAGGGCTGTGATGGCCTTCTTCTCCTGAATGGTGAGGTTGGATGGAGGAAGTCTTGCACTGGAGAGAGTGGCTGAAACTTTCATCCTGATCTGTTCTGCTTCAGGATGAGAAAGTTTATTTCTTATAGCGGTTTCTGTTGCTGTGATGAGGTCTACTATAGGAAGCTGTTGTGGGGCTATGGCAAAGTTGAGTCCTTTGGCTAGCACATTTTCTTCTGGTTTGGTGAGGACCCTGTCTGATAGGTTCTTCACCCACTTTCCTTGGTTTCCATTGCTTATCGTGTCGTCCTGTTTGTTAACAGATGAATGGTATGCCTTGGTTTGCAGAGTTTGAAATTTACGTAGTTGTCTTTCCTTGCCTTTGATGTGTTGTGCGAGCTGGGCTTTGTCCACAAATGTAAAAACTTCTTCTGCGATGGTGTGAGGTACAGTAAGAGTGATGAGAGTTTCTGCTGAGTCTGGTGGATTTTGTTCTGGAGTGCATCTATGGTGAAATGGACCTGTCTTATCCTTTCACTCAAAAGGTGGTTCTGTGCTCTCCATAGAATTTGGTCAGCTCTATGTCCTTTTACTGTGGACCCAAGGTGCAAACTCTTGGGAACCAGTCTGGACTGTCTGCATCTCAAGTTGAAACGAAGGTGGTTCCTGTAGTCCGCTAGCTTTCTTGAGTCCCTTTCATACTCCCGCACCAATTGAAGGGTGTTCCTCCCAAAGTGCAAGGCAATAGAGGGTCATAACCACCTCCAGGGGACTACGCCCACAGGGGTTTAAATACCTGGGTCTCTCCACCTTTTGGTTGAGAACTGAAGAAGCCTTTCGGATGAGAGGTGAAACGTCTTCAAGAAACAAAAAGAAGTCCAGTCGCCTTTTTTCAAGCTCCAGAGACTACTATGACCTGGATGACTGAGAATCTACACAGACATTTTTCAAAAGCAATTGCTCAATACGAAAGACTTGACAGAATAAAAAATAAATAAATAAAAATCAAAACTGCCCAGGAGGATTCCCGCTACATTATAGCAAAATAAATCACAGAAACTACATGCAAACTACATCTGATCAGAAACTCACTTTTTGCAAGACCGCTTCAGCGTATTATCTGAGGCTCCAAACAGGTGAGCTCCAAGAACGTTGCTAGGTTATGACACAGTGATTGTAACAAAACTACTTTAACTTAAAGGATATTAACATCCAACCATCCATTAACTTCCTCTTTATCCTGCTAGTCGTGGTCACGGAGGGAGCTAAAGTTTGCTGAGTGTGGGATTTGCTGACACCTTACCTGATTGTGGTTTGTCTTGGACAGCTGGTTCCCGAAACTTTCCATATTCCTCACACTTGCTGATGATGAAACAGGTTAGTTGTCGAGCTATTCTCTTTATTACAGAGTCTGCAAACTGCAAACCACCTCCTCGCCTAGGAATTAAGGCGCTAGACTGAATTTCTTCCCCTGGCGCAGTGTGTTCACTCGTATCCAGCTTTAGGTGTGTTGTTTAGGCAGCTATGCTAGCGCACAGTATGGGAAATCTCAATGCGCACACGCAGCAGTCTATACTAAAGCATAAAGTAGTGAACACGTGGCGCTGAGGCATTTTGATTGTTTTTTCCTCATTACATACTCAGTAACATCAGCTCGCACATTGTTAATACGGCAATTACGATATTATTGTAGATGATATTGTCATGGTCCTGGGCCGGCGGCCCAGTGTTTTGTGTTCATTTTGTTCTGTTTAAGTTATATCTCTGATTGTGTTTATTAGTTTCTTGTTTAGTTACTTAATTACCTGTCCTCTAATACCCTAAATACCTGATGTGTACTTAAGCCCTCAGTTTTCTTCAGTGCTTTGTCATGTTGTTGTCCATGTTCCTGCTGTGTGTCTCCCCATTACTTGTGTTCCTTAATTTTAGTTCTGGCATCTGCCCTTTTACCAGGAAGAAACCTCCACCAGAACCAGGCTCAGGGAGGGGCAGTCATCTGCCGCGACCGTTTGGGGCTGAAGGGAGAGGGACAGGACAAAAGACATGCTGTGGAAGACAGCCAGATATTAATTGATTATCAATCAAGTTAGGCACATGAATCAAAAAGAGCTTGAGTAGTTTAACTCACACCATTAAAACATACAGTAGCAGACAGTTGACTTAAATTACCTGACCTGCCCACCAGTACTCCCACACCTACTGGTGGGCTGGGCCTTTTGGCCGCACAGGGTAATTGACAACAGCATTTGCCTTGCAGCTGGATGGTTGCCGATTTGATCCCCTGTCCCTGCGCTGCGTTGTGTCCTTGGGCAAGACACATAAACAACATTGCCTAACAGTACTGCCGGTCTCTGGCTGCATGACCGCAGATGCTCGTCTCTGGATGAGTGATCTGGAACGATCATTTCGTTGTGCGCACAATGACAATGAGTTGAATCTAACATATAAAAAAATGTCCCAGCTGGCCACAATAAAAGCAGGCCTTAGCATCCCTTCTCCTCTATTGTTCCTCTGGAGACAATCTAGCACGGCAAAGCTGCATTGACTCCTGCGATGTCTCACAAGGGGTACACAGTGGTGCAGTGGTTAGCGTTGTTACCTCATAGCAAGAAGGTCTGGGTTCGAGTGTTAATTTTGACAGCAAATTCTGATTTAGTTTTTTTCACAGTCTTTTGATGAAAATGTAATTTAGTTTTAGTCATAATTTAGTATCTGAATAGTTTTAGTTTTAGTCGACAAAATTATCGTAAAAATATAGTCGACTAAATCTACAGTCGATTTAGTCGACTAAAATATAAAGGGTGTAAAATGTAAATGCTTTTTCTTCAGTTCCCTTGAATTAGTCATTATACACACTTACACAAAATTAAACATTTATTAAAAGTTATGGAATATTATTAATAATATTAACATTAGTGTTTCACCTGCTTCCCACACACCTGATCATTAACACCACCTTACTGAGATAATCCGAGCGTTTTACAGCAGGACGCTCTGAAAGGTACAGGGCAGTGTTCAGGACTAAGATTATAAAGGCTGATCCACCGCGGTGTGGAGATTTTCTCTAAACACAAACTGGGAAAAACACTTTACCCTGCATGACATTAAAATGCTGACCTTTGCATGGAGATCTGGGTGACTGGTTTGCAGATGTTGTTTAAGATTTGTCGTGTTTTTACCCGAGATAGTCGCCCCACACGGTTTACACATCGTTTGGTTTGTCACAGTATTAAAGGACAAATGTGTCCATACATCAGCTCTTCTCTTTCTCCCTGCTGACATTGTTTACATAACTTAGTTCTATTGGAAGTAACGACCAATCACAGGCTAGTTTGGTCTTCCTGGGTTTAGAGCAAATTTTTGCAACTGTGCGTTTCATTGGATGTTTTCCTAACTTGTCCCGCCCTGTCACAATGTTAGCTCAGTTCTGATTGGATTTCGTCCCCGCCAAGCATTTTCGTCTCGTTTTCATTCGTTGACACAAGTGTCAATTAATTTCGTTATCGTTTTTATCCTTTTAGGTAGTTTTTATTTAGTTATCGCCTCGTTTTCGTCATGAAAAAAGGGCCGTTAACGAAAACTATGACGAAAATATTGTAGCCCCTCCTGATGAAAAAAAGAGCCAGCTCTTAGAGCCGAACCATCACTGTCTGCGCTTGTGGCCGCGCAAGCACTGCTGCACTTAACTGGGGGGGGGGATTCTGATCACCGGCCGGTTTGGCCTGGAAACGACTGGCCGTTCGGGAAACCTCCTGAACCTCCCGATGGCCAACACGCCCCTGCCTCATGCTGAGTCGTGCACTTTGGGTCCACATGTGTTTGGACCCACTGTTTATTGCTCAGGAAGTGACAGGGCTCTGGTTTTGACTCTGCCCCAGGCTATTTTCTGAATCTCATTCCCTGTAGCTCTTTCTACTTTTCTGTTCACTCCAATATTTCCACTGTCATTAAAAGATTAAAAAATTAAGCAAAAAATTAAGATTCCTGTGGAAACAGACAGCTGTGAGTCAGAGGCTTGGGGCTGGTTTAGATTTGCATAACTTCCCTCTTTAATGTTAAATATGGGATATGGGATATTTTGAAAAACAGGAATGCAAAATAATATGCAAACTTTGTACAGTTGACAGCTAAGAGATTACCTTGAATTTGGTTCAAGTATTTCTTCTCTCGATTTTCTGTTTCAGCCACATGAACTTGGTCTTGACTCAGCAGTTAGTATGGCATGTCTGTCTTTGAAAGATGTAAGGAAGTCAGAAGGAATCTCCATAGCCACAGGTAGAACACGCAACACAGAAAAGGCCTCAGCTAACCAGGAAGTTCAAACCCATGTTATTCTTGCTGATTGTGAGTGATTGTGAGTCCTAACCACTGCCCCAGTGACACCTCATTTTTTTTCTTGATCATTTCTGCGTATAGTGTCACCAACTTCACCACTTGGACATACAGTAACCTCTTTACTCCGTACACATGAATATATTTTACTAAAATGAGGTCCATTGTGTTTGTGACTAAATGATATATTTTAATTAAATGAGACTGCAGTACCAACCCTAACACAGCAGCTCTTCTGTTAAAGTTGTATGTTTTAATTTATCTCAAACATCCAAAGATGGGGCTAGTACGCATCAGAACAGGTGTTATGAACATAATTCCCACTGATCTGACTCAGATGATAACTGACAGCTTAAAAACAGTTTAAAATCTGACAGCTGAAAGCTGATTGGCTGACAGAGATTTTGGTGAAATCTGATTGGCTCAGTTTAGCCAATCAGTAGCATGGGGCACACCTGGGTGTGGTGTGGCTAGAAGAGCAGGTATTGATAACCATCAACCAACTGCATGTTATCATCACTTACTGTATTTATTTGCAGACTGTTTTTAATGCAGAGGACAAACATCAAACACTGGTGTAGAGACCTTCAGCTGAGATCTTGGAACAACCAAAGGTAACTATACTCAGACTTTGGACTGTAGATGTGTATAATACTGCAGTTATACTATTTTATTTGCATTCATAAAAAATATTAAATTTTTAAGGTAATGGTGTAAACTGTGAATGGAAAATTTAAAGCATGTAGCAGGATCAAGATACATAAACCAATCCTTCATATCACACATAAAGACTATAAAAAGCAGCCTCATAGACTGGAAATGATTTCTGATCAGATTGTTTAACACATGAAGCTTGAAAAGTCTCATTTTGCAGATCCAAAGGATGAAGATTAAAAATCATTCTGACCAGCTTTAGTCCCGTACTGCATTTATGCTGCTGCCAGTAGAGTTTAACAGGCTCATGAGGTTAACAGCACAGCAACGTGTCATTCAGACTCTAAGCTGGAAACTTCACACTGAGTCATTGATCAGAATAGAATGGAATAGAATAGAATAGAATAGAATGCCTTTATTGTCATTATACAGGATGTACAATGAGATTGGAGGGCCACTCCTGTTCAGTGCCATGCAACAGAAAATCAAACTCTCTAAATGAAAATAAAAATATTATAAAAATATTATAATCTAGTATAATCAATATCAGTGAATATGATCAGTGAAGTTTTAGATCTTATTTTATATATTTTATTCTATTTTCATGCTAAAACAATGATTTACTCAAAGAAACTGCAGTTACATTGAGTTTGCATTAACTTGCAGCTGAACAATGTTATTAATCTCTGGTTTCTCTCTAAAAGGTTTCTCTGTAGAGAAAATCATGACCTCACCAACCCAAAATATCACTACCAGCAGAAGCTACAACCATACTGATCAAAAGTTCGTGTGTTGGAATTCTGAGCACAACATTAGTACCTTGACGTGGATTATTGTTTGTGTCAGTCTTCCTTTAACCCCAGTGGCCATCTTTCTTCTTTGTTTGCAGGTGTGTACATTATCAATGAGGCTGTTTTACTCTGTGTGTGTTTTGTATGATTCACTTTGGTTTGGGGAATGAATTTCATAGTGGAAGAAACTAAGGTACCGAGTAATAAATTCAAATGGAAAAAATATTTCAGTTACAGAAGTCCACAGCAATCAAAAGCTGGAAAATCAGTTAACTAAAGAAGAAGGTTGTACTCTCCAGGCTGACTGAGTCCGGAGAGTACAGCCTCAGTCAGTTTAAAAAATAATTATTGAATCACCCTGCAAATTCTCATTACAAACACTAACACCTGCATCAGATTAAATCTGCTCGTTAGTATGCAGGTAAAAAGGAGTGATCACACCTTGGAGAGCTGTTGCAACAAGTGGACTGACATGTATCATGGCTCCAACACCAGCGATGTCAATTGAAACAAAGGAGAGGATTATCAAACTCCTCAAAGAGGGTAAATCATCATGCAGTGTTGCACAAGATGTTGGTTGTTCACAGTCAGCTGTGTCTAAAACCTGCACCAAGTACAAACAACATGGGAAGGTGGTTAAAGGCAAGCGTACTGGCAGACCAAGGAAGACATCAAAGCGTCAAGATAGAAAACTTAAGGCAATATGCCTTGAAAACAGAAAATGTATAACAAAACAAAAAATGAGAAACAAATGGGAGGAAACTGGAGTCAACGTCTGTGACCGAACTGTATGAAACCACCTAAAGGAAATGGGATTTACATACAGAAAATCTAAAAGAAAGCCATCACTAACACCTAAACAGACAAAAACAAGGTTACAATAAGCTAAGGAAAGGCAATCGTTGACTGTGGATGACTGGACGAAAGTCATATTCAGGGATGAATCTCAAATCTGCATTGGGCAAGGTGATGATGCTGAAACTTTTGTTTGGTGCCGTTCCAATGAGATTTATGCAGACAACTGTCTGAAGAAAACGTAAATTTCCACAGTCATTGATGATATGGGGCTGCATGTCAGGTAAAGGCACTGGGGAAACGGCTGTCATTACAACTTCAATAAATGCACAGGTTTACACTGACATTCTGGACACTTTTCTTATCCCAACTATCGAAAGGATGTTTGGGGATAATGAAATCAATTTTCAAGATGATAATGCATCTTGCCATAGAGCAAAAAGTGTGAAAACATTCCTTGCAGAAAGACACATAAGGTCAATGTCATGGCCTGCAAACAGTCCGGATCTCAATCCAATTGAAACTCTGTGGTGGAAGTTAAAGAGAATGGTCCATGACAAGGCTCCAACCTGCAAAGCTGATCTGGCAACAGCAATCAGAGAAAGCGGGAGCCAGATTGATGAAGAGTACTGTTTGTCACTCATTAAGTCAATGCCTCAGAGACTGCAAGCAGTTATAAAAGCCAGAGGTGGTGCAACAAAGTACTAGTGATGTGTTGGAGTGTTATTTTGTTTGTTTTTCATGATTCCATAATTTTTTTCCTCAGAATTGAGTGATTCCATAATTTATTCCCAGTGCTTGTTCTAACAATCTGGTTACCACAATTATTTTTCTTGATTTCTTTTAGTGTTTCTTAAAGTCAGAAAGTTGCCATTTGAAATGCCTTTAGTTTTTTGTCATGTCTGTGATCTGCTTTTTTTCTACGAAATTTAACAACTGAAGGAACATCCTCAGAGACTGGTTGATTCCATAATTTTTGCAAGGGGTTGTATGTGGGACAACTAAAAGATTTTGATTTTGTTGTGTGTGAGACTGTTGACGTATGTAAAATGTATCCAGCCATTTGAAATCAATTGTTTTTTTGTTTTTTTTTTAAATATCGGATTTGTATCGTATCGGCAGATAAAATATTGGTACCTAAAAAAGTGGTATCGTGCATCCCTAGTTTGCATATCACAGCTCAAACAGTAAGTAATCTTAAGATGATAATCTTAATATGCAGGTTCTGAATTTGAACGTGTCAAAAGTGAGATAATTTATCAATGTATTAATAGTTGAAAAGATTTAATAAATTATCCTATGCTGCAAATGAAAAAAGTAGTTGGCTGACTACAGCTCTACTACTGATACAGCATTCATAGACAGGATGTTATAATCAGTGCTCAGAATATAAATTCCATATATAAATATAAATAACACTCATTTCTTTGATTAATGGTGATTTCTGGTAGAAATTGTAGTTTAGCATTTGCACCTGAAATTGCTAATACACAGTACAGGGTTCATATGGGTGCTGGAAATCCATGAAAATACTTGAATTTTAATTTGCCCTTTCAAGGTTCGAAAAGTGCTTGAATTTTGGAAATAGTCCTTGAAAAAACTATCTGATTGAATAGTCCATTTATGAAACGGAGAAATAAAATGAGTCGTAAAGTCTAAAATGAAAATTTCTCCCTGTGGGTCTGGCCTGCCCGTCTGCATGTGACCGGTCAATCTGTTTGTGACCACACCCCTACCCCTGAATACAGAGAGTCGCTGTTTTAATGAGTGTTCGTTTGGAAAACTGCAAATTCCAATTATGGATAAGACGAATATGGAATTGTATTGAAGTCAAAAGTCATGCGCGAGAAAAAAAACATAATCTGCCCAAATAATGTCATTCCACCAGCGCAGGTATCCATTCCTCGCATGTAAATTCCACAGCGTAGAAATCAGCTGCTGCGCATCCATCGATGCGTCCGCTCTCGTTTACTTGTACACCACTCTGGCATGGCACGGTCTGCAGTGATGTGGCCTCCGGTCTGGTGGATCAGTTCAAAGGCGTCATTGAATTGTCTAAGATAGGCCATCATCGATTCACAGAAAGACTCTACTGATGATAATAGACAGGAACAAGCTGTGTGTGCCAGGCAGCAGGTGTGGAAAGCAGCCAAAGCTGCTGGAGATAAATTCAACAAGTGCATGTATTGTTCCAAAAAGCCGAATCAAAAATGGAAACCACAGAAAATGATGATGGATTTTATTCAGAAAGTATGTACATTCTACAAGTTCCTGCCGTGCTTTCATCTATGCTGGCCTGGATATTTGCGCGTAATCTAGTGATTGGCGGCCGCTTATGCTTATGTCAGTAAATAGACGGTGGTGCACAGGATTTATGAAGGCTTATATATAAAATGATGAAATGACTTGTTTTGCAAATATATTTGACTGTATTATTATCAATCCAGTACTTTTTGGATACTCTATATAGAACTGTAATATTATACTTGTTGCAATTTCTGCAGCCCTTGTGGCCAGATCTCTCAGGATAAAAGACATTTTTTAATGTCAATGATAATTTTTATCTTCATTAATAAACAATATATGAAAGTTACTTTTGGCAGCTTCTGTGACAGGAGTGTTGTTTCTCGCTCAAAATAACATGCTATCATTCATGAGAGAGATGTTTGACACGTTTAACAGATTTTAGGCTAGAAAATAAATACATACAACTATGTAAATCCCTTTTGGCAACTGATCACTTTTTGGCACAACACCGGCATATCTCCATAGATTATAGGTCAATAAGTAATTTACAACAATATGAATACCAACAATAATGTTTTATACCGGAAGTCACTTTTTGGCACAAGACCGGCTATTCAGATGACAAATTGCTCTACTGTCACTGTGAAAAGTGTGGTGGCATGTATATTTTGCATACATGTAGTGTAGTACAGTACAATGTTTTAATAAAAAGGAAAGAGTATATTTGATATCAAGATTTCCAGAATTTTTCAACACCAGGATGTGTTTTTAATACTTCCTATTCCATTAAAATACCAAAGAACCAGGAGAAATTATATGTCATGAAAAAAGATCAACATTTTCTTTGTACACTTTTGGAGAGGGGGTCCAAAAAAAAAGTACTTTTTGTAAACTTTAGAAAGTGTTGATAATTGTGAATGACGCCTTAATGTGCTGGAAAGTCTTGAAAATGGACCTTGCTTGAATTTGATCCTGGAAAAGGTGTACGAACCCTGTAACTAGTTCCTGGTAACAAGGCCCAACATTAAACACACAGTATAGATTTTACACTACTTTTTTTATTACAGATTTTAGGATTGTAGTCTATAACTTATTTTATCTCATAATTATCAGATTTATACGACATCCCAGTCTCAAAGTCTGTGGCAAAGAATGGGAGACTTCACAAGATGCTCGCTGGAAAAAAAAAAAAAACATATGGAAGTGATGAACATCAGAACAAGTATTTATCTGTGAGCCCGCAGTGTGAAGCATGCAGTGTGAAGCTTATATGAATGTGTGGCAGTATATGTATAAACCATAATTCATAAATTGTGGTGAGGGAACATGTTTATGGTTTTCTTTGTTTTCCTTTAGGTGCGAAAGGGTCAGACCGGTCTGATCTACATCATCAACCTTCTCATTGCTGACCTTATTCAGCTCTTCTGTATGGTTGTTCACATGTCAGGTGACCAGGATGAACTCATACAGATGATATTTTTTCGTATTATCTACCCCTGTGGTTTGATCACCAGTGCTGGCTTCATGCTGTGTGTCTCCATGGAAAGGTAATTATTTGTCTCTTTGTAGATGCATTGTTAGAGCATTATATATATATTATATATATATTATTATTTCTTGCATTATAGATACGTTGCTGTTGTCCATCCACTGTGGTACCAACACAGACGAACTATCAAGATCACTCTGGTGGTTTGTGCCATAGTCTGGATCTTTTCTGTTTTCATTGGCTTCATAGCTTTCCGTTTTTCAGCTGCCTTCCTCTTCCTTCCGCTCCCTCTGCTCATATTCTTCCTTATTAGGACCGTTAAAGTCGTATCTGCAGCCAGCAGTCTTACTTCTGATGAAAAACAAAGAATTGTGGCAATTTTGGTGCTGGTGGTGCTTATTTACACATTGGTGTTTGTGCCCAGAATCATTATGGACACCATTAGGGCCATATCCTACCTGAGAGTTTATAATAGTAGAGACAAGAGCCTCGTGTTCAATGTTATCTGCAGTTTTCTTCAGCTGAATCCACTTTTAGACTTGTTTTCGTACTTTTTTGTTAAGAAATGGGACATAAACAAACTTTTAGCCCGTCTGCGTTGTTGCAGAATGGACAGCAATGATAACATGCCAGTAATGACAACCTGAAAGTAGAAGGGAAAAAATCTAATTTCTAAAGGAACTCAGTGTAGATAAATGAAACATTACTTTGATTTTGGAGTACTGGTTACTGGAAAATGGCTGTTTATTTATATATATATATATATATATATATATACACTGCTCAAAAAAATAAAGGGAACACTCAAATAACACATCCTAGAGCTGAATGAATGAAATATTCTCATTGAATTCTTTGTTCTGTACAAAGTTGAATGTGCTGACAACAAAATCACACAAAAATCATCAATGGAAATCAAATTTATTAACCAACGGAGGCCTGGATTTGGAGTCACACACAAAATTAAAGTGGAAAAACACACTACAGGCTGATCCAACTTTGATGTAATGTCCTTAAAACAAGTCAAAATGAGGCTCAGTATTGTGTGTGGCCTCCACGTGCCTGTATGACCTCCCTACAACGCCTGGACATGCTCCTGATGAGGTGGCGGATGGTCTCCTGAGGGATCTCCTCCCAGACTTGGACTAAAGCATCCGCCAACTCCTGGACAGTCTGCGACGTTGGTGGATGGAGCGAGACATGATGTCCCAGATGTGCTCAGTCGGATTCAGGTCTGGGGAACGGGCGGGCCAGTCCATAGCTTCAATGCCTTCATCTTGCAGGAACTGCTGACACACTCCAGCCACATGAGGTCTAGCATATTCCTGCATTAGGAGGAACCCAGGGCCAACCGCACCAGCATATGGTCTCACAAGGGGTCTGAGGATCTCATCTCGGTACCTAATGGCAGTCATGCTACCTCTGGCAAGCACATGGAGGGCTGTGCTGGGTTGTTGCCCTCCTGCGGCCTCCTCCACGTCTCATGGTGTACTGGCCTGTCTTCTGATGGCGCCTCCAGCCTCTGGACACTACGCTGACAGACACAGCAAACCTTCTTGCCACAGCTCACATTGATGTACCTCCTGGATGAGCTGCACTACCTGAGCCACTTGTGTGGGTTGTGAAAGCACCACCAACATTCAAAAGTAACCAAAACATCAGCCAGAAAGCATAGGTACTGAGAAGTGGTCTGTTGTCCCCACCTGCATAACCACTCCTTTATTGAGTGTGTCTTGCTAATTGCCAATAATTTCCACCTGTTGTCTATTCCATTTGCACAACAGCATGTGAAATTGATTGTCAATCAGTGTTGCTTCCTAATTGGACAGTTTGATTTACTTGGAGTTATATTGTGTTATTTAAGTGTTCCCTTAATTTTTTCAAGCAGTGTATATGGACCCAATGTGCAGGACTCTGGATTGAAAACACCTTTAATGTCAGAATTGATCAAAGGATAAACAAAGAGGGCAGAGCTAGGACTGGGACTAACTAGACCAGGGGTCTCCAAACTTGCGGCCCGCAGGCCACATCCGGCCTTCAATAGAATAGAATAGAATAGAATGCCTTTATTGTCATTATACAGGATGTACAATGAGATTGGAGGGCCACTCCTGTTCAGTGCCATGTAACAGAAAATCAAACTCTCTAAATGAAAATAAAAATATTATAAAAATATTATAATCTAGTATAATCAATAAGGGTTATGAGTAATAAGTAAGAGGGTTAAGTGAAATGTCATAAAAGTAACTTAAAGGGCCAAACTGTATGTTATTTTTGATATCAATTCGTGGACCGGAAGTGGGTGGGGACGGATGCGGCCCACGGGCCACAAGTTTGGAGACCCCTGAACTAGACAAACAAACTGGCAAAGAAACACACAGCATGAGGGTACAACAGCATTAGTGAAGGTTACAAATACAATGACTTTAGATGACAATCTAGTGGAACAAGTAAATGAAGTAAAATTTTTAGGAGTTGTTCTGGATCATAAACTTAATTGGAAATCTCATTTAAAATACATAGAACAAAAACTATGTAAAAGTACTGGACTTCTAAACAAAGTAAAAAACATTTTAGAACTTTGGACATTATATTATTCATTTTTCATTCCATATTTGACTAGAGATGTGGGGCAACACATAAAACTAACATCAAGCCGCTGTTTGTGACACAAAAGAAAGCTATAAGAGTTTTACACAATGTGAATGCTAGAGAACATACTAATAAATTGTTTGTTCAATCAAATATTTTAAAATTAAGAGACTTGGTTAATTTAAAGATGCTATTAGTTATGTTTAAAGCCAGAAAGAGGCTATTGCCAATTAATTTACAAAAGTTCTTTGTTTTAAACTCAAGTGATAGAAACAACAGGAGGAAGTATGATTTTATAAATAAATCCATGCGTACAACTTTAAATCTTATGCAATTCTAAGTGAGTAATGAAGAAAATGATAATTGTTTGCAACTTATATTATTGATTTAATGTATACGGCCATGTAAAATTGGTTTTTTTTTTGGCAATTATTGAGAAAGGGGCAGGTCTTTACAAGAATTTTTTTCTTCTTCCTGCTCCCTTTTCACTCATGTATAGTAAGTGTTGTAACAGAATGTTTGATGTAATGGTTAAATTGAGTGAATAAAATTGAAACTGAAACTGAAACAAATCTTATAACCTCTGACAGTCGACTCATCTCTGTTCTTGTCCTGTTGGACCTCAGTGTAGCTTTTGATACTGTTATTGAATTATCTTCCTACGGGACATTTAACCAAATATCAGTGGTGGTGTATGTATATATTTGATCCTGAATGAATGGGAGAAAATTCAAAATAAACTCAAACTTGTGCACCCATTTCTTGTTTTTAAAGTCATTAAAGATGTTTGCTGTACAATCATTCCACTCAGGAAAAGAACAGTCCAAAGAAATCATTAAAAGACACAAATTACCATGACATTCATGTCCACGATGACTGCATGTAAACTTCTGACCACAGCTGTATGTGTATTACTTTTATTCTTCTTTGCAATGTTTAACCTGCATTTCTTACATGTATAAGAAATGCACGCAAGCTGTATTTCATAGTCTGACTCGACCCGATACAGTCTAACGTTAGCCTCTGATTTGCATCTCTGTCTTTATATATAGAAACATGCAAATGTTTTACCACTCTGATGTTGAGATTCTGATGCTGGGTAGCCATTTGTTAATGAAATTCATCTTTGGGTTACTAAATTTATATTGTATAACAAGGAAGACAAGAGTTGATCCAAACAAGACATCATGTGCACATCAAGATACTGAAGAAATGTAAATAATAAGAGTGTTGCTGCTTAAGCCTTTAGGTTTCTGCGTGTTTGTTTATTGAACAGGAATGACAACACAATGGAATAAGGAGTCCAATTATTAAATTTAATAAAGCCATTTACAGATTAATCCTGGTCAGGACTGCATCTCATCCCCATGTGGGATGGCATAAAGTTCCGACCACTTCTAGTTCAAGTTACAGTTTCATATAGTGACAGCTTATCAATCTTGGTTACATCATTATACAAAACAAAATGTGGAAAACAGAGAATTTCAACAGCTGCTTCCTCAGATGACCTCGACGTCTCCATTGCTATCAGTGTGTAGTCTCCATCAGTGTGGTCCATTGCCCAGTGTGAACACAAGGTTCCTGGTGACAGTAAACATTATAAGCTTCTGTATTTTTAATCAGTTATGTTTATCTTCCAGCCTAAGACAAATTTCTCAGGCAAGTAAATGTACATAAGGTATGGCATATACCATGAGTATATTCCTTCAATACCATTTAAATGAATAAAATAAAGTAAACAAATTCAATCAGTTACACCAAAAAGAATAATAAAGCTAAAGATGATGTGGCAGGTAGCCATTCCTAATAAATGGTATGTTGATTAATACAACTTATGTAACCAGTTATTTCGCTTTTAAGAAAATTTATTTTTAGTTTTAAAGCATCACTCTTACACTTCTCTGGCTTTTCGTTTACATTTTTGATGTTCTTGTTTTTGCTTCATAAACTCTTACCATTCTCCCTTAAAATTGTTTGGTTGCTGCATATTTTTATGCAGCAGTTTATTAAACACGGCTGAATCCAAAATTCCCAGATAAATCATTTTTATTGATCTTTTTTTTTTAACCAATATTCTACATAAATTTTCCACATCAGCAGTTTTTGACAATGATTTGAGTGATCACTGCGTGGTTAGTGCTGTGAGGAACACGAACCTTTCACGCTCTAAGCCCCACATTATCACAACATAAGAAACCTGAAGCTTTTTAGGGAGCAAGAATTTCTTTATGATTTGATGGATTTTAACTGGGGTTGTATTACTCATTGACAATGTTGCTTTATGAGAGTTTTATCTACGTTGTGGACAAACATGCTCCTTTTTGCTGGGTCAGAGTGGTTTAGTTCTGAACTGGCGGGTCTCCTACATGAGAGGAACCAGGCCTGGCCAGCCGTGAGGAAGTCCAACTCTGATGCTAACTGGCTACATTTTCATCAGTTACATAATCAATTCACTGCCTCTGTTAGGAAGGCGAAACGCAATTACTTTTTGGCCTCAACCACAGACAGTCTGATAGACCCTAGGAGGTTTTGGCAAACTATAAATTCTCTTTCTGCCAGCTCTCATTCCTCGGAGCTACGTTCCATTTAATTATTGACTCTACTCCTGTGTCAGACAAAACCGAAACGCTCAATTGTTTAAACAAACATTTTGTCACTTTCTGTTCTTTGTTCGACACAGTATCTTATTGTAAACCTTTCACATACAACTCTTGTAATAGTCCCTTGGTTATTAATGTTTTTTCTTTTAGACCTTTCACAGTGGAGAAGGTCTGTAAGGCTTTAGAAAGCCTTGACATTAAAAAGTCGGCAGGACTGGGAAATCTGTCTCCCATTTTCTTGCGCCTGGTTGCAAATATATTTTCTCAGCCAGCATCTTACATTTTTAATCTGTCAGTACAGTAGAATGCTTTACCAGACATTTGGAAGTGCGCTCTTGTACTTCCCCTGTTGAAAGGTGGTGAGTCCTTATTGGTCAATAATTACAGACCAATCTCCAAACTCTGCATTTTAGCCAAGATTCTGGAAAAGTTGGTGAACAAAACAAAATAGTGTTTTATCACCCTTTCAATCGGGTTTTAGGAAATTGCACAGTACTGTAACTGCTTCATTATAAGTTCTCAATGACATATATGAAGCACTAGATGCAAAACAATACTGTGCTGCTCTTCTTATTCCTCTATTGAAGGCCTGCGACACTGTTGACCATGGCATCTGAAGTCAAAGGTTGCTGGAAATAGGTCTTTCAGACCAAGCAGTCGGTTGGTTTTCTAAGCAATGTGTGCAGTTTAATGGTTCCTCTAATAGTTTTTTAAATGTCAATAACAGAGTTAGGTTCTGTCTTAGAACCTACATTATTTACCATTTATCTGGTGTGGGACAAAAATCTAAATGCATCTAACCACTTTTATGCAGATGACAGAGTTATTTATGTCTGTGCTCATACCATCGACTAACTTGCAGTTAGCTTTCAGCAGTATTCAGTCACAGCTCTTAGGTTGGTTTTAAACACAGAGAAAACCAAGGTCATGTTGTTTTCAAACAGAAAGATGTCATGATCCTGGGCCGGTGGCCCAGTGTTTTGAGTTCTATTTGTGAAGTTCTGTTTTGTTCTATTTCTATGTCTAGGTTTGGTTATAGTTTAGTATTAGGATTGTAGTTTGCCCTTGTTTAGTTTTCCATATTAGTCCTGGTCTTCCTGGGCTCCTGTGTGTTTACGTCTTGGCCCTTCTGTGTTAAGGTTCCCTTTCCCTTAGCTCTGGTTTAGTTCTCCCTGTTTCTTTTAGGATCTCTCCCTTGTCTCAGGTCTTGTTTAGTTGGTCATGTTCTCATTCCCTCTGTGTGTCAGTCTCTGTGTTAAGTCTGCATGTATTTGATTAGGTCACTTCCTGTTTTATTTTGACATCCATGTGTTCATTGTGCTTTGTATTTAGGTTTACTTCCCCTTGTCTTGTTAGTGTATTTTGTTCACCTGTGTTGTCACCTGTTTACCTTTTCCCTCATTATGTCTCAGTATATTTAAGGTCTCTCTGTTGTTTAGTTCCTTGTCGCGTCGTCAGTTAATCATTGGTTTTTCCCGCAGTGTGCTTATGTCTATGCTCCAAGTTCATGTTTACGTCGATGCTCCTTGTTCTCGCTATGTTTTGTTATTAAAGTTTGGATTATAAAGCTCCTCGCCTTACGAGTCCTGCACTGGGGTCCTCTACCTCGTTGGCCACAGCCCGAACCTTGACAAAAGAGGGTGCCAGCAGTACTTCCCTCTCGTATCATTTCAGGGTACTATTATTGAAACCATGACCTCATACTGTACAAATACTTCGGTATCGTGATTGATAACAGTCTTTGCTGCAAGTCACATATTGACCACCTGTTAATGAAACTGAGGCTGAAGTGGGGTTCGTGTTCAGAAACAGATCATGTTTCCCATTTTGCTGCAAGGAAAAGCCTTGTTGGTGCCACTTTTTTAAGCCCACCTGGACTATGGGAATATCATTTATATGAATGCCCCTGCTCATTCTCTCCGCCAGCTGGACTCAGTTTATCATGGGGCATTAAGATTTATAACTGGTTGTAAACCCCTAACACACCGCTGTACCTTATATTCACTAGTTAACTGGTCCTCACTGACCTCACACAGGATGGTTCAATTTAATTCAATTCAATTTTATTTATTTAGCGCCAAATCACAACAAACAGTCGTCTCAAGGCGCTTTGTATTGTGGGTAAAGACCCTACAATAATACAGAGAAAACCCAACAGTCAAAACGACCCCCTATGAGCTGCACTTGGCCAAAATAAATAACAGACACAGATGGAATTATGAAAAGACGATGGACATGTGAATATGGTGGTGAAATTGCTAATATTTTGCATTCACAAATAACTGGAACTTTGTTACTTGATGACACATCCGATGCTTTATGTAAAGCACAGTGCTTTGGTGTCAGCAGAAAAACTTCTCTTGGCAAAGTGTACAGCGGTGCCTCTGTCTCCATCCCACCACACAATCTTAAATGAGGCTGACAGGCATGCATTGTTGAACATGGATCATCAGATGTTCCCTGAAAATGGTATCACTGATGTTGACTGCTTTGCCGTGACATGCAAGAGGGTAACATATCAGAATGTGACTTACTCCATAGATGGATCCAGAGCAGAAAGGTCAGCACATGTATATG
This sequence comes from Archocentrus centrarchus, assembly GCF_007364275.1. Taxonomy (NCBI): domain Eukaryota; kingdom Metazoa; phylum Chordata; class Actinopteri; order Cichliformes; family Cichlidae; genus Archocentrus; species Archocentrus centrarchus. The sequence continues at coordinate 2,920,146 of NC_044360.1, read as the reverse complement.
CTAAGTGGTGTGAAAACACTAACAGTTTTGAGGAACCAGTCATTGACCCTTTAGCAGAACCACAGCCAGCCACTATAAAGCAGTTCATAGTTGTCAGTGTTGTGTCAAAATGCAGTACATTTAAACATGTTGCTGCACAAGTTTCTTGGCTCAGTCCCCACCCAGACAGACATTTTTATGGCAAGCCAGTAGACGTTTGGTGCTTGCAGGGAACAGACGCCTCATTCCCAGCACCATTTCAACCTGTTGAGCGCTTTGCTGAAAGATGTGATGTACACACATCCACTGTCCGTCTCAGCAGGACAACTGAGAAGGTGACTGTTGTACTGCCACTCTGCACAGTGGTTGAGATCTAGATTTAGTATGAGGCAGTGCCCCTAGAAATGAGGGGAGTCTTCATTTAAGTCTTTAAAATATCAAACTTTGTAAATGAATTCATCCTTTTTGTCTGGCATAATTTTCAAATATTAAAGATTTTCTGTGAATTGTTTTATTGTAAAGGTCTTATTCCAAAAACTGTTGCATTAAAATTTTTACATTTTTCTCATGAAGGTTTTGCTGATATCTCTTATGTACATCCATGTATAGCAAAATAAAACTTAATGTTTACTTATTATTTCTGCTTTGGTAGTCGTTAATGTCATTAATGCATGTGAACATTGTCTGCAAACATTCACTGAACGTTTATGGCAACGTTCATGGGATGTTGTCTGAATGTTCAATGATAGCTGGGAAGCCACTGCATAGTAGTGGTGGGCGAATCGATCCAAAATATCGATATTATCGATACAACACTGGTATTGGTATCGAACAATACTAGCGTGATAGGATCGATACTTTCGTTTGTTTGTCTCCTGTAAGTTCAGTGTGTTGCTCCTGTTCATCAGGGAGCAGATATGTCTGTGCAAACACAGCTCCTCTCATACAGGCACTATTTGCTCCGCCCCCTCTTCCCTGCACTGCTGTGATTAGTTGTCTGCGGTCTTGTGACTCAGCGGCACTGAGCCGTCATGCCGGCTGCAGTGAGTAAAAATGCTGAGCGTCGTGCAGCTGTATTTTACAGCTGGAAATGAAAACAGTGTAAACAGTGATGCGTTTTGGGTGGAAATTCTCTACTGTGGCAACACCGTGGACTTATTTATGACGTGAAAGAGCACGAAAAAGAAAAAGCTTTGTTCCCGAGGAGCAGGAGGAAGGGTATCCCTCAGACCCAGACCCGACCCGGAGACAGAGCCCACTGTCACAGTCCTGTCAGAGAGGCTACGAAAAACCAGGTAGCTCATATAGTGGTGAAAATGATGTTTCAGTCATCACTCATGTCGGTTCTTTAGGATTAGTTAATGTTAAAATGTAACTTATCATCTCAGCTGTTACTTCAGCAGACTGATTTCCTATAGACAATATTCAGGCAGTCAAATATACACTGCTCAAAAAAATAAAGGGAACACTCAAATAACACATACTAGATCTGAATGAATGAAATATTCTCATTGAATACTTTGTTCTGTACAAAGTTGAATGTGCTGACAACAAAATCACACAAAAATCATCAATGGAAATCAAATTTATTAACCAATGGAGGCCTGGATTTGGAGTCACACACAAAATTAAAGTGGAAAAACACACTACAGGCTGATCCAACGTTGATGTAATGTCCTTAAAACAAGTCAAAATGAGGCTCAGTATTGTGTGTGGCCTCCACGTGCCTGTATGACCTCCCTACAACGCCTGGACATGCTCCTGATGAGGTGGCGGATGGTCTCCTGAGGGATCTCCTCCCAGACCTGGACTAAAGCATCCACCAACTCCTGGACAGTCTGTTGTTACAACGTGATGTTGGTGGATGGAGCGAGACATGATGTCCCAGATGTGCTCAATGGGATTCAGGTCTGGGGAACGGGCGGGCCAGTCCATAGGTTCAATGCCTTCATCTTGCAGGAACTGCTGACACACTCCAGCTACATGAGGTCTAGCATTGTCCTGCATTAGGAGGAACCCAGGGCCAACCGCACCAGCATATGGTCTCACAAGGGGTCTGAGGATCTCATCTCGGTACGTAATGACAGTCATGCTACCTTTGGTGAGCACATGGAGGGCTGTGTGGCCTCCAAAGAAATGCCACCCCACACCATTACTGACCCACTGCCAAACCGGTCATGCTGAAGGATGCTGCAGGCAGAAGATCGCTCTCCACGGCATCTCCAGACTCTGTCACGTCTGTCACATGTGCTCAGTGTGAACCTGCTTTCATCTGTGAAGAGCACAGGGCGCCAGTGGCCAATTTGCCAATCCTGGTGTTCTCTGGAAAATGCCAAGCCTCCTGCACAGTGTTGGGCTGTGAGCACAACCCCCATCTGTGGACGTCGGGCCCTCATACCATCCTCATGGAGTCGGTTTCTAACATTTGTGCAGACACATGCACATTTGTGGCCTGCTGGAGGTCATTTTGCAGGGCTCTGGCAGTGCTCCTCCTGTTCCTCCTTGCACAAAAGCGGAGGTAGCGGTCCTGCTGCTGGATTGTTGCGCTCCTACGGCCTCCTCCACGTCTCCTGGTGTACTGGCCTGTCTCCTGGTAGCGCCTCCAGCCTCTGGACACTATTCTGACAGACACAGCAAACCTTCTTGCCACAGCTCGCATTGATGTGCCATCCTGGATGAGCTGCACTACCTGAGTCACTTGTGTGGGTTGTAGAGTCCGTCTCATGCTACCCCGAGTGTGAAAGCACCACCAACATTCAAAAGTGACCAAAACATCAGCCAGAAAGCATAGGTACTGAGAAGTGGTCTGTGGTCCCCACCTGCAGAACCACTCCTTTATTGAGTGTGTCTTACTAGTTGCCAATAATTTCCACCTGTTGTCTATTCCATTTGCACAACAGCATGTGAAATTGATTGTCAATCAGTGTTGCTTCCTAAGTGGACAGTTTGATTTCACAGAAGTTTGATTTACCTGGACTTATAGTGTGTTTAAGTGTTCCCTTTATTTTTTTGAGCAGTGTATATTCAGCCCATTAAACTATGTTAAATTATTTTATTGAAAGTAACTCTTTGTGTGGACTCATCATCTCTGTAGTAGACTAAGTTTATAATTTAATTGTTTTTATATTATATTTTTACTCTCGATCGAGTCTGCAGTGAGAGAAATAAAAACTCAAACTGTCAGGAACAGGTTATGTCCAGAGTTTCACTTTCTAATCAGCTGGAAGCGCCATAATTTCACAGTTTTTTTAAGCACTTTTTTAAGCACTTCTAAAGTGCAGTATACATTCTCTGCTGGGGGAACACGTTCATACGTGCAGCTTGTTAATCCATATGTACTAAAACCCTGAATGAAGCACAAACTGCGTGTTGTCTTGTCACACGTGTATTAATTTGGTGATTTAGCAAATTTATAAAATGTTGTTCTACTTGGTTCTGATCTGCTGCTGAGCCTGTTTGACACTGATGGAAACAAAAACTCACACCAAGAACAGCTGTTAATCACATTAATTTCACTTTGGTCTCCCAAGAAACTGAACCGATTTCTGTGTCTCCTGTATCAGGCTGTGGCACACTAACCTTGAATGATTAACTAGATGCAGTTTAAAGTTTCAGAGCTCTAATATTCAGTAGCACTGAGAGTGCACCCAGCAATAAATTATTTTGTGGAATAAAAATGTTTATTTTACTGCTCTATGCACTAAATCACCAGATTAAAGATTTGCTCCTGCTTTAATCATGTGTCCTTTTTTACAACAGTGTTGCCTTTTACTGGTATATTTTTTAATGTTTTTATGTGATAATGTATCAGGAGTAGGTGGCACTCAAGATCATTTTCTGTAGAAGAGTCACATGATGTGTGAAACGCCCCTTTTAGATTGGTTAGATGCTGCCAACACCACCCTTTCATGTTAACCCGCAGGACAAACCTGCTATTAACTAATTTAACTTAACTGATTAGCCATTGTTTATTCTGATCGCCAGTGTTAGGCTAAGTTAATCCAGATAACCGAAAGCTGCCCTGGGTATGTTGAACTCACTTTGTAGTGCAGGTCCCTGGTTTCCAAAGAAAATCCAGTTTCAAAATACATGAAAAGCTGAAAGGTGTGTTTTATTGTGTTAACTAATTACTGTGGAAAGTAAAAATCACAGTCATTTTAGTGGTCATTAAAATGTGTTCAGATTTGGCAAAGTGATGATGATTCACATCACAAATCATGACACTCTGCTCTCCCCTACATAAGCAGCCTTTACAAGTTAAAAGTATTGGTATCGGTATCGGCAATACTGGCCCTGTATTTACTTGTATCGGATCGATACCAAAATTTGCAGTATTGCACATCACTACTGTACAGAAGAGGATGATGGTGTGACTGAATTTTTGTTACAGTGAATTAGACTGAAAACTGAGTATGCTTTTCAATGAAAATAATGCTTGTGGTGTCACCAAAATCAAGTTATAGCCTTTGTTTATCTCCCTCAGTCCACTAAAGTTCAGGGTTCACAAAAAAACTCCATGACAAAGGCTCACAGACAGAAGCTCACAGACAGAAGCTCACAGACAGAAGCTCACAGCCTTATTGGAAAAAGGGGCAAAAGCTGAAAACTTGATGATGATGATGATGATGATGATACTTTATTGATCCCACAATGGGGAAAATACTTCCAAAAGTAGATTTCCAACTAGATAATACTAATTTATAAATTAGAATGATTTCTTGTGAGTTTAGTCTTGTTTGAATGTTTTGCTGTATAATAATTTATGTTACACATTGTAATGGAAACAGGCTTAAAAGATGATAATGTAAATTTGATTATATATATCTCAAAATAAAAATATGTTGGTTACAACTGTTGGGAGGGGTAGACCACTGGTGAGTACTTGATTTGCATTTGTATGACTCACAGAAACCTCCTTTACATATGAGAGCCTGCCCTAGACCTGAGGAGAGGGGGGAGCTGAGGGAGCACTGACACAGAGAGTCCACGGCAGTTTCCCTACAGTTTACTGTTCTGGCCAAAGCCTCCTGCTGAGAGCCCTAAAGCTCAAGGCGTGCAGCAATATTACATACAAGAAACTGTCGAAAACCCCACTTTTCATGCAGTGAAAGTTTCAAAGTTGCTCCTGTCAAATCAAACCGGTCGGCTGATTCAGTCTGAACTGATTCAGCATAAACCTTTAGATGAATTAACCTGACTGCTTTGATCCTGATTGCACACTGGGTTTATGTTAGCTATTGTTTTTATGATTTTTATTGATATTGGGCAGCACGCTGGCATGGTGGTTAGCACTGCTCACAGCTAGAATTACACTTTGGCCTGTGTTTGATTCCACCTTGGCCCCGGTCTGTGTGGGTTTCCTCCCACAGCCCAAAAACATGCAGTTACTGGGGTTAGGTTAATTGGTCACTCTAAACTGCACATAGGTGTGAATGTGAATGGTTGTCTGTCTCTCTGTGTTGGCCCTGCGACAGGCTGGCAGTCTGTACAGGGTGTACCCTGCCTCTCACCCTATGTTAGCTGGGACAGGCTCCAGTCCCCCCCCCCCCCCCCCCCCCCCCCCCCCCCCCCCCACGACCCTGACCAGGATAAGCAGATGGATGAATTGTATTTCTTTAAATGAACAACAATTAAGACATTTTTTCATTTATTTATCTTTATTTATCAAGTACAAACTTTACATTTTAGAAATTTATTTTTACACAAATTCTTACTCAGTGAAAATGTTCTTTTCTAGACCACACAGCACTGTCACACTGCAGAAATCTGAGGAATTTGAAACAATTCTGAGATTTTTCTGTTGTGTTTTTCTAACGTCTGTGAAAAAAGTATTTTGTTGTTGTTGGTTTGCTATTGAAATATGAGATCATTTTACAGCCAGTTAAGGTAATGACTCAACAAAACTAAAGCTGATTATTCTTAATGAAAAAAAATCAATATAGATGACTATAGATGATTGATTAATATTGGTAGTAAACATTTTCTCTAAACTAAATATATGATCAAAAATTAAAATTAATTAAGCAATTGAAAAAAAATCCAATAAAGATTTAGGAATAAATTGCTATGACTGTTTAATTAATATTCATTAGCTGATAAAGATCATACACATTTTAAGTAATGCTGATAAACAAGAGAAATTTTGCTTTAACAGCCATTTTCCAATAAACAGAACTCAAAGTTATGCTTCATTTATCTACACTGAGGTCATTTGGAAATTGCATCATTTCTTTTTTTTTTTTCCTTCTATCTTCAGGTCGTGGTCACGTATGTGCGAGTATCATTGCTGTTCATTCTGCGACAACACAGACGGGCCAAAAGTTTGTTTATGTCCCATTTCTTAACCAGAAAGTACAGAAACAAGTCTGTAAGAGGATTCAGCTGAATTAAACTGCAGCCAATATTGAACATAAGAATGTCGTCTATTTTTATACAGTTTTCATATTTATTTAACAGGTAGTTTATGTTATTAATGGTGTCCATAATGATTCTGGGCACAAACACCAATATGTAAATAAGCATCACCAGCACCAACATTGCCACAATTCTTCGTTTTTCATCAGCGGGAACACCGCTGACTGCAGACACGACTTTAACGGTCCTAATAAGGAAGAATATGAGCAGAGGGAGCGGAAGGATGAGGAAGGCACCCAGATAGTTGTTAAGAAAGAGGCCAATGAAAAAAGAAATGGTCCAGACTATGGCACACACCACCAGACTGATCTTGATTATTCGTCTGTGTTGGTACCACATTGGAAAGGCAACAACCAAATACCTGTAATGCAAGAAATACACACACAGAAGAATATTAAAATGATATATTAATGAAAATCAATAAAAGCTCTGACAATGGAGCAGCTACAGACAGACAAATAATTACCTTTCCATGGAGACACACACCATGAAGCTGACACTGGCCACCAAACTACAGGGGTAGATAATATAAAAAAATGTTATCTGTATGAGGTCATCCTGGACACCTGACATGTGAACAACCATACAGAAGAGCTGAATAAGGTCAGCAATGAGAAGGTGGATGATGTAGATCGGACCGGTCTGACCCTTTCGCACCTAAAGGAAAACAAAGAAAACCATAAACATGTTCCCTCACCACAATTTATGAATTATGGTTTCCACATGTACTGCCACACATCCATACAAGCTTCACACTGTGGGCTCACAGTAAATACTTGTTCTGTTTTTCTTTGGATGGTTGCTCTGAACCTAATTTCGTTATATTGTGACGGAATGTCGTTATATAATATATAATGATTAATTTTGTTGTATGTATAATGACAATAAAGTTCTATTCTATTCTATCACTTCCATATGTTTTTTTTTTTCAGTGAGCAGCTTGCGAAATCTCCCATTCTTTGCCACAGACTTTGAGCTTGTGTGGGATGGGGTATTAATCTGATAATTATGACATAATGTGACTTACTGTGTACACATTATAGACTACAATCCTAAAATCTGTACTGTGTTTTTATGTTGTGCTTTATTACCAGGAACTAGTTACTGCATATTAACAATAAGTATCAGCTGCAAATGCTAAACTATAATTTCTACCAGAAATCACCATTAATCAAAGAAATGAGTGTAAAAAGTGGAATTTGTCATGTCCTGGGCTGCTGGCCCAGTGTTTTATGTTCATTTGGTACTATTTCAGTTATATTCTCGGATTATGTTTTGTCCTCAGTTTATTTCTAGTCCCTTGTGTTTCCATGTGTCAGGTCTGCGTCCTTGTTCCCCTGTTTGACTTCCGGTTTTATTTTGATAGTCTTTTGGTCTCTGTCTGTCATATTCATTTTTGCTTCCCTTAGTCTTGTCAGTATGTTTACTGTTTCCTGCGTCTCCCAGCTGTTCCCACTCCCCTCGTTATCCTGTGTATTTAAGTCCCGTGTTTTCGCTGCCTGTTGTCGTGTCGTCGTCGTCCGCTCCCCTGCTGTGTCCCTTCCGTGTTTCTCTGTGATCCCCTTTTGTCCTGGTTTTCAGTTCTGGTTATGTTCCTGGTTCCATCCTGCATTCACCCAAATAAAGACTGTTTATTCACCAACCTCGTCTGCATTGGGGTCCCCTTCCTGCCTGCCACACAGCTGATCCTTGACAGGAATTTATATCCTGAGCACTGATTATGCCATGTTATCTATGCTGTATTAGTAATAGGGCTGTAGTGAGCCAACTAGTTTTTATCATTTGCAGCATAGGATAATGCATCAAAACTTTTCATCTATTAATACTTTGATTATCCAAGTAAAATGCAGCAAAAACAACTTGTTCTGACACAGTGTCAGTTATTCTGGAGCTCAGCCAGCTTTAAATAAGTTAGAACTTTGCAGTCTCCATTTATCAGAGTGAGTGTTTAAAAAACAGCCCATTTATCACAACGAGACTGCTCTGCCCTCCTCCAAAACGATGGATTAATGGCTTTGATGTAGTGCTTTTCTCTTCATAAACTATCATCGAGCAGTTACAATGTGGTCGAGTCAGCCTGGAGGGTACAGCCTTCTTACTCTAATTGGTTTAACTGATTTTCCAGTTTCTGATTGCTGTGGACTTTTGGAACTGAAATCATATTTTTTCCATTTGAATTTATTAGTCAGTACCTCCGTTTCTTCCACTCTGACATCCAGTCCCCAAACCAAAGTGAATCATACAAAACACACACACACACAGTAAAACTCATTCATAATGTACACACCTGCAAACAAAGAAGAAAGATGGCCACTGGGATTAAAGGAAGACTGACACAAACAACTATCCACGTCAAGGGACTAATTTTTTTTTCAGAATACCAGCAGAAGTAATTATCAAAAGTGTAGTTGCTGTAGCAATCATAGTTCTCAGTGTTGTAGCTGCTGCTGGTAGTGAAATTTGGAGTAGGTGAAGTCATGATTTTCTTTACAGAGAAACCTTTTAGAGAGAAACCAGAGATTAATAACATTGTTCAGCTGCATGTTAATGCAAACTCAATGTAACTGCAGTTATTGAGTAAATCATTGCTTTAGCTGTGCTGTTAACCCCATGAGCCTGTTAAACTGTACTGGCAGCAGACTAAATGCAGTACGGGACTAAAGCTGGTCAGAATGATTTTAATCTTCATCCTTTGGATCTGCAAAATGAGACTTTTCAAGCTTCATGTGTTAAACAATCTGATCAGAAATCATTTCCAGTCTGTGAGGCTGCTTTTTATAGTCTTTGTGTGATATGAAAGATTGGTTTATATATCTTGATCCTGCTACAAGCTTTAAAATTTCCATTCAGAGTTTTCACCATTACCATAAAAATACATGCATGTTAATGATACAACATAAATGATTTGTACCTCAGTTATTTTTGTGAATGCAAATAAAATATTGTAACTGCAGTATTGTACACATCTACAGCCCAAAGTTTGAGTATAGTTACCTTTGATTGTTCCAAGATCTCAGCTGAAGGTCTCTACACCAGTGTTTGATGTTTGTCCTCTGCATCAAAAACAGTCTGCAAATAAATACAGTAAGTGATGATAACATGCAGTTGGTTGATGGTTAATACCTGCTCTTCTAGCCACACCAGATCCAGGTGTGCTCCATACTACTGATTGGCTAAACTGAGCCATTCAGATTTTGACAGAATCTCTGTCAGCCAATCAGCTTCATGCTGTCCGTTCATTTTTCTGCTGCTGTCAGTTATCATCTCTGAGTCAGATCAGATCCAAAAGAGTTACACTTATATATCATGCATTTAATGTAGGGCTGCATAAATCGATTATTTTAGTAATCAAGAATTCTATCAATTATTCCATTGATTAATAAGATAAGAATTTATTCTTTGTGTGTGTGTGTGTGTGTGTGTGTGTGTGTGTGTGTGTGTGTGTGTGTGTGTGTGTGTGTGTGTGTGTGTTTCACACTCCAGTCCAGTAGGTGGTGGTAATGCAGTTCTATGTTGGTTTGCCAGCCACCAATAAATCCACAAAAAGATGACGGAGCACTAATGCTGCTAATGCTAGTGAGGAGCGCCGCTTACACCTGAGCGCTGCAGAGTTTAAACGAAGCATCGACACAGTAAATTTGTGTCGATAATTTTTTAGAATCGAATTAAATCGATGAATCGTTGCAGCCCTAAAATCAGAATCAAACTTTATTGGCCAAGGTATGCTACACATACAAGGAATTTGATTTTGGTTATAGGAGCTCACAGTGCACAGTCCAAATTTACAACTTATACAATACAAAACTCTCCATAGAATACACTATACAGGTCACAGAATGTTCCAAATGGGTGTGGCGATGAGGATGGGATCGGATGGTATAATTGTTGGTGGAGTATGGAGGTAAGTAAATAAGAGAACCAGAATAATTTGGTAAATAGATTGCCAGACAACGCCACCCTGGGAATTTCAGATTTAACCTGAAGGTACGCACAAGCTTGCCCACTAAGGAGGCAAGAGACAAGGTTCTATGTTAAAAACAATACAATTTTATTTTAAGAAAAATTATTAAAATGCAAAAGCCACAAAACCAAAATTATAACTAGCTGAGGCCCTATGGGAGACAGGGAGCAGTGTGAGGGAGGGTGGAATTCCAAAACAACAAAAAATTAAAGCAAACTAATCACCCAGACACGACCACACCTTTGAGTGAAGACCTCAATCCCAGGAAAACACAGCAAACACGAAGAAAAGGGGTAGGGGGAAACCACCACTCACGCCACCAGTACTGCACCACCACGACCTCCAGCAACTGGAAGGAAATCAAAAAAAAATCTGTGAAAAATAGAAAAAAATTACTGAACAGAAAAAAAAAAAAACCCACACACCACACACAAAAATAAACAAAAATGGGGACCATAAACGCCCCCACACACACACACACACACTCATTAAAACACTGGGTATGAACCCACATTAAAACTAAGCATCAGAAAAATGGCTTAAGCTGCAGCGCACGAAGCTGAGCGCCGCAGCTGATCCCGCTACCGTCTGCTCACGAACGAGCTGCGGCCACAAACCAAGCGGCAGCGGGACCCAGAACCAGACCGCGGCGACAATGCGACGTAGCTGCAAAAGCCTACTCAAACTGACAGGGCACTCGGTAAAACTAATGGAAACAGCGGCAAACACAGAACAGCACAGCGCAAGGCTGGACAGGATAGGACAGGAGCGGATCCAGTCAGCTGGGAGCGGAAAATGTTGTCACTCCAGGTAAGACAGCCGGAGGACGCTGCATCCAACAAACACTAAATTACACGGCAGCCAACCATAATGTGCTCGAGATATGACAATTTGACAGCCCACCTACCTACTTCCATACAGGCTCACGCATCCACTGAGAAGAACGCGATGCAAACAGTTAGCTGATGTTCACCGGTGACCATAATAGCATCAGTCTCAGAAACACCATTTGTTACACACAGAGACAGAAGACACTCACCGCAGCAGGACATCTGCTTAACGCAGCCCATATAGATGCCAAGAGCATACTGCTCTGCTATTCTAATGGAGACTGGCACCGGAAGCCTGGAAATGACAATCAGCTGGGAGTTAGGAGGAGAGAAGTAGAGGTGCTGTTTATATACAATCACTCTCACTGCTGAGTGGCTAAGAATGGCAGGCTCATTAAGAGATGTCAATACTGCCACATGGGCCTCAGAGACACAAATATATGCACCCACTGTTCAGGCAATCATGCTGAGAACTATATGTCAGGGTTGCTCAGGTGAGGGGGCAGCAGTTTCCCGCAGGGGGCCGGTTGGTCCTGGACTCAGGACCACTGTGAGTGTGTGTGTGTGTGTGTGTGTGTGTGTGTGTGGGTGTGTGTGTGTGTGTGTGTCTGTCTGTGTATGTCTATGTATGGGTGATATTTGTTGTCTTTTGTATGCATATGGGTGTGTGTGTGTGTGTTTGTCATATATGTCTGCGGTGTGGGTGGTAGTTGCTGGCCTTGAGCATGGTGGTGCCCTGGGTGTGGCCACTTCAGGCCCTGGACCTGCCCTCCCTGCCCTGTGGTTGGGTGTAAGGAACTGGGGTGTTTAGTGAGCCAGTAGCTAGCTGGCTCTCTCCTTCTGGGGGTAGTCTTCTACCTCCCAGTCATATATCCTGACTCTTCCCCTCCTCCCACTCAATCAAACAACACATCACACACACGTAAGGTCTTGGGGGAGCGGGGCTCATGCCAAAGTGAGTAGGGCCACTTCCTTGGCTCTGCTCGCTGTGCTGTCCCACTCCTCCTTTTTAATTACATCATAAGGCTCACGACACGTGAATATGTAAGTAAGTAAGTAAAATGTATTTATATAGCACCTTTCTAGATAAAATCACAAAGTGCTTTACAACAATTAAAAGAAAACAGTGATACACAGTATAACACACACAAACCACTAGTTAAAAGCAAGCCTGTACAAATGAGTCTTGAGTTGTTCTTTAAAAGATTCAATAGAGTCCACAGATCTCAGATGTGATGGTAGTGCATTCCACAGTTCAGGAGCTGCAACCTTTAAAGCACAGTCTCCCTGAGTTTTTAGTCTAGAGCGACGAACCACCAACAGATTTTGGTCAGAAGACCTCAGCAGTCTGTATGTTATGGGTGTAAGAGCGCACTAATGTATCCAGACATATGACCATGCAGAGTCATGAAAGTGATCAACAAGATGTTAAACTGGAACCTGAACTTCATGGGAAGCCAGTGCAGAGATGACCAGACAGGTATCACATGAGACCACTTAGGGGATCCATTAAGAAGCAGCATTTTTGGACCAACTGCAGGCAATCCAAAGATGATTTACTGAGACCAATGTACAATGAATTCCAGTAGTCCAATCAAGAGGAGACAAAAGCATGAATAATAATTTCCAGTTTAGGTTTGGACACCATTTCACTGAGGTGGGCAATATTTTGTAAATGAAAAAAGCAAGATTGCACAAGGCTATTAACATGGTTTTCAAAGCTAAGTGCTTGGTCAAATGTAACACCTAGGTTTCGGACATGTGACTGAACCACTGATGATTTTAAAAAAAAAAACTAGATTATTAATGAGAGTGGGAACAAAGCTGTCAGGTGCACAAACAAGAACTTCAGTTTTTTCCCAGTATTAATTGAAAGGTAGTTAGCAGTCATCCAGTTCTTTACAGCCTCAACACAATTCTGAAGAATAGATAGTTTTTTAACATTTTGTGGAGAAAAGGAAATTTACAGCTGAATATCATCAGCGTAGCATGTTATATTTAGCTAACATAACATTTAGCTGTTTGGCAACAACTTTTTCAAAGATTTTTGACATAAAAGACAACTTTAAAATTGGTCTAAAATTTTGAGGAAGCGAAGGATCAGCATTAGGCTCTTTTAATAGGGGATGAATAACAGCCTGTTTAAAATATCGGGGGACAGAGCCAGTAACCACTGACCTGTTAATTATTGTTAACACACATGGCCCAACGGTGCAAAAAACCTTCTTAAATAGAAATGTGGGTAAAACTTCGATTGAGCAAGAGTAGGGTTTCATGCTATCAACCACATTTAGGAGATATTAATATGATATTGGTGGAAAGTTCTCCAGTATTGAAGGCCAAGTGGGAAGTAAGGCAGAAGAAGATACAGAGGGATTTATGTTAGCTCTGATATCATTAACGTTCCCAATAAAAAAGGATAAAAAGTTTTCACAGTGTAACAATCTTTTTGATTGGGTCAAAGAGCATTTTTGGATTTCGTCTACTGTTACAAATCAGCGGAGAGAAATAAGCAGTTCTGCATCCTTCACCATGTTAATAAAAGAAAATTGGAGCCTATACCAGCTGACATAGGGCGAGAGGCAGGGTACACCCTGTAGAGGTTGCCGACCTGTTGCAGGGCCAACACAGGTAGAGGCAGACAGCCATTCACACCTGTGGGCAGTTTAGAATGACCAATTAACCTAATCCCAGTATAACTGCATGTCTTCGGATTGTGGGAGGAAACCCACGCAGACACGGGGAGAACATGCAAACTCCACACAACAAGAGGCCCGGGCCAAGGTGGAATTGAACCATTATGACCTCCTCTGACATTTTTTTTAAACTTTTTTTTTTCCATTTGGTGATCATTTTGGCTGTGTTGCAGCTAGTGACATGATTTTTTGCAGGAAATCTTTTTCATTAAATTTTTGAAATCTAATGTCTTTTACGCTTATATGTCATTCATACTCTCGTGATGCATTTTGTACCCTCTGGACACCTTTGTGGCAAAAATGTACACACACCTAAAAACTGCTATAAAATCATCATACATCAATATTTTTTTTTTCATTTTTTTTTCATAGATCACTTAATCAACTTCAGACCTACTCAAAAATACCAAATAATTGATCATTTTCAGGATTTTAACCCTTTAAATGCCAGTTTTATTATGTGAATGATAAAAAATTTATTTATTATGTTTATTATTTTATTATTTTTCATATACCAAACAATAAATGGATGGCACATTGGTGGTGATTAGAGCCTTGGATATGTCAAAGATTAGCAACAAAATTGTTTTGATTGCATCACTGTTTTTTTTTTATATAAAAACAGCCATAAGATCCTCATATGTAAATATTTTATTTTTGCTTTTTTTCCATAAATGGCAGCATGATTAAATATTTTTCAGTATTTTAACCCTTTAAATGTCAGTTTATTCACATGAATTATTAATTATTTTTTTAAAAAACACTACAAAATTGAATTATTTTCTATATAATAAATGCTAGGGGGGTGGGGCATGGGTCGGGATTAGAGCCTTGGATATGTCAAAGATTAGCAACAAAATTGATTTGATTGCATTATTATTTTTTGTGTAGTACCAGATACTCCCTCTGGACACCTTCATGGCTAAAAATGCCTCATTGACTCCCATAGAAAACACAGTTTTTAATCTCATTGCAGTTGCAGATAAAACCATGCATTCTATAATGTTAACATTTCGTTTTGAAGAAAAGTAGTGATATTTGACATTTTGACTGTATTCCATTGGATTCAGTCATTTTCCCATTTTAGGCTGATGTATAAAATTCTTGTATTTTTGCCAGTTATATTATGGAGCCATTTGACTACCAGGGGACCCCCCAAGAGTGCAGGACTCATCTGAAGAATGAGATGGAGACCAAACTTTTTCACTGTCCACTCACATTTAGGATGGCAGGATCCTCTATGTCCTCTTCACTTTCAGAGGAAAGGTCACAGGTACTCTCAACAGTGGAGGACTCCAGTGACCATTCTGTCAGACTCCCCAACAAAGTTTGTGTCTTCTTCAGATGAAGTCCTGCAGCTCGGTGGTAGATAAATGCTTCCTCTGTATTTCTCTGCTCACTAATGAAATGACCCCTTAGCCAAGCTGTATGTTTATCTTCGGCTGTGAACGCAGTCAGGTGCATAAACATGCTAACATTTTATTGTTGTTTTTGATTACATCAAAGGCAGGAGGCCATAATTTTACTCAAGCACCTATTCTCAAAGACACATGAAACATCCTTCAAAGATATCACTTTTCACCCCTAAAATATCAGTGTGTGCTTAGAGAGTCACACATTCATTCTCTCTCACACACACAGGCACACACGCACACACACACACACACACAAACACTCACTCTTGAGGGTCCCCTAGTAGTCAAATGTCTCCATAATATAACTGGCAAAAATACAAGAATTTCATTCATCGGCCTAAAATGGGAAAATGATGGAGCACGCTGTGTTTGGTATAATGGCGGATCGATTACTCCGCCCTGTTGTCATTTCAACACTTTTCTACTCGTACCCACAAACTTGAATTCGTGTCCACACAGAAGGGAGGAGGTCGTAGTCAAATCAATTAGGATTGTATTCACAACTTTGCTCTCACAGCTTTTAGATTCGTACTCACAGAAAGACAATCCTAATCTGCACAATTTCTCAATCACGAATACGAATGTTAGAATTGTGATTCTTTGCCAGTTTGTTTGTCTAGTTAGTCCCAGTCATAGCTCTGCCCTCTGTGTTTATTCTTTGATCAATTCTGACATTAAAGCTGATTTCAATCCAAAGTCCTGCACATTGAGCCATACGTGTGTGTGTGTGTGTGTGTGTGTGTTCATTGCTCAGAAAGTTGCAGGGATCTGGTTTTGACTCTGCCCCAGTCTATTTTCTGAATCTCATTCCCGTATCTCTCTCACTGCTTTTCTGTTCTCTACAATATTTTCCTATCATCAAAATATTCAAAAAGGCCCCAGAGAAATTCTGTGGAAGCAGACAGTGAAAGCACAACTGTGAGTCAGAGGCTTGGGGCTGGTTTAGGTTTGCATAACTTCTGTCTTTAATGTTAAATATGCAAACAATGTGATATTTTAAAAAACAGGAATGCAAAATAATATGCAAACTTTGTATAGTTGACAGCTAAGAGATTATATTACCTTCCATTTGGTTCAATTTCTTCTCTCATGATTTTATATTTCAGTCACATGAACTTGATCTTGAGTCAGCAAGATCAAGTTAAGCTAACCAGTGAGTCCGTGTATAGTGTCACCAACTTCACCACTTTGACATACAGTAATCTCTTTACACTGGACACATATCAGTATATTTTACTGAAATTAGGTCCATTTAAGTTGTTTGTGACTAAATTATATATTTTAATAAAATGAGACTGCAGTTCCATCCCTAACACAGCAGCTCTTCTGTTAAAGTTGTATGTTATGTTTTAATTTATCTTTAACATCCAAAGTTTGGGCCAGCATGCATCAGAACAGATGTTATGAACATAATTCTCACTGATCTGACTCAGATGATAGATGACAGCAGCAAAAAAACTGTTTAAAATCTGACAGCAGCAAACTGATTAGCTGACAGAGATTTTGGTAAAATCTTATTGGCTAAACTGAGCCAATCAGTAGTGTGGGGCACACCTGGGTGTGGTGTGGCTAGAAGAGTAGGTATTGATAACCATCAACCAACTGCATGTTATCATCACTTACTGTATTTATTGCAGACTGTTTTTAATGCGGAGGACAAACATCAAACACTGGTGTAGAGACCTTCAGCTGAGATCTTGGAACAACCAAAGGTAACTATACTCAGACTTTGGGCTGTAGATGTGTACAATACTGCAGTTACAATATTTTATTTCCATTCATAAAAATAACTAATGAGGTAAAAATCATTTATGTTGTATCATTAACATGCATGTATTTTTATGGTAATGGTGAAAACTCTGAATGGAAATTTTAAAGCTTGTAGCAGGATCAAGATATATAAACCAATCCTTCATATCACACATAAAGACTATAAAAAGCAGCCTCACAGACTGGAAATCAGTGGCGGTTTCTGATATGGGCGACATGGGCAGCCGCCCAGGGCGGCATTTCATCTAGGGCGGCATGACCGCCCCCCTCCCCCCAACGCATTGCGATCGCCGCAGCAACGCCTACCGCACTGCTCCACTTGTGGGATAATGGGCGCCCTCTGCTTGCTGTGTATTGCATGTAGCTTTCTGCCATGGTCAGACAGGTTGTAACAGAAGAAAAAGGGCAGGCGGGGGATTCTCTCTCTGTCTCGCTGTCACTGCTTCACTCGATCGTCACACACACAGCGCTGCCCCGCCCCCTTCTCCTCTCAGCCTGGGGTGCGAGTCGAGTGAAGCAGTGATGGCGTGAGAGTGAGACTGTCAGCCGGGTTCATTCATTCATGCCTGTACAGTTTGGGCCTGGTTACAGCCAACAGTAACCGCTGAATTATAAATAAAGGCGACTTTTGCTGGCAGTCTCTTGCCAAACCTTTTATCCTCACGGACACTGCCATATCAAGATTAACGCGAAGTGTATGTCCTAATATTGAAAAGTTTTGCGAGATCACGCAAAAGTAACTCAGGATCTCGCAAAACTTTTGCGAGATATGCAAAACTGACTCTTTTTTTTTTTTTTTCCTCCCATGTTCCACAGAATGAATCTGTGCGTCTAATAAAATTAGATGCACACAACTGATAGAACACAAAGCCAATTTCATTTATAATACTGTAAATATGGTCATTAAATCACAGTATTTGTGTGAACCCGAATCCTGATAAAAAAAAATAACACAAATACGAATCTAGACAGTTTGGACAAATGTTGGTGGATGGCGCAGTGTTGCCAGATTGGGCAGCTTGTGAACACATTGGGGTGGAATATTATATAGATATTTCTATATAATTATAAAATTATATAGATATATAATTTTACAATAAAAACTTCCTAAAAACCTACCAAATATGGTGAAAAGCAGCCAAAATTTTAACAAGTTACCCAAAGCTTGTATATTTAAATATATATCACACCTGGTGCTATTAACATGAGTTTCAGTGGAGGTTTTGTTGTGTTGGGCTGGCAACTGTCAGTCAGATCTGACAACCCTGGGGATGGGCGGTGGTGGTGGCGAATTGTGGCAGATGGAAGGGAAAAGGTCAAAGCCATCAGGTGCACAGTTTAGGAAAAAGAGAAAAGAAGAAGAGGAGAAACAAGCAAAGATAAAGTTAAGCAGAAGCTGTGTAATATTTCAGTTTCTTCCATGTTTTTTCAAATAAAAATTTAAAAGAAATTCTGAGTGTGCCTGTGATGGTGGGGGGACCTTCTGTTAAAGCCTGTCTGTCAGACCATGGCAGAAAGCTACATACACCACACAGCAGTCGCTCATTACCCCCCCAAGTGTAGTAGTGCAGCGATCGCTATTGTGTGTGTGTGTGGGGGGGGGGGGGGGGGCCGGCGGGAATGCTCGCCCAGGGCGCCAAACAGGCTAGGACCGCCACTGCTGGAAATGATTTCTGATCAGATTGTTTAACACATGAAGCTTGAAAAGTCTCATTTTGCAGATCCAAAGGATGAAGATTAAAATCATTCTGACCAGCTTTAGTCCCGTACTGCATTTAGTCTGCTGCCAGTACAGTTTAACAGGCTCATGGGGTTAACAGCACAGCAACGTGTCATTCAGTCTCTAAGCTGGAAACTCCACACTGAGTCTCTGATCAGTGAAGTTTTAGATCAGGGCTATTCAATTAGCGGCCCGGGGGCCACATCCGGCCCGCGAACCCCCTTTGACTGGCCCACCCCCTGACTGACCCAACGTAAGCTGCAAAAACGCATTTAAATCATATTTGCTGTGACAGTTTTAAAAATTCCCGCCCTTCTTTTTGTGCTTGAACGCACCACTAGCAACGCCAGCCCAGAATACTCTCCAAGTGCGACAAACGCCAAAATATATCACTGACAGGTCAAAAACGTAAAATTGACAATGAAAATCGTCGTTTTAACCCTGCTTGGACTGATAAATGTGTTTATTTTACCCCAAAGACTCTAAGACTGAACTCATTAAGTCAGCATTACTTTGAATATGAAAGAAGCTTTAATTTTACAGTTATTAAGTGTTCACTTGGTGTAATTTCTTTTGTTGAAATATTTAATGCCCTGCATCAGTTGGTCTTTCTAGTTCAACAAATACACTTTTGCAAATACATCTAAAATGTTATAGAAGACTTTACTGTTGCAAAAAGTTGTTCTTATTAAATTTTTTTTAATTAAACATATGTGTGGTGAATAGATGCCTTGTTAAAAATATTCTGGTCAAGGTTTGGACCAAATGTTAAAATTTGCAATGCACTTGAATTATTTTGCTCATCAATAAATGATGCAGTATAAAGCCTTTATTGTGAATTCCTTTATTTATTTTTATGACTTAGTTCAGGTGTTAGCATATTTAGAGTTAAATCTCAAGAAATAATATAAGTAGGGGTCTTCTCAAAATTTTCAAATCTGGCGCAGAAGAAAAAGTAATTGAATAGGCCTGTTTTAGATCTTCTTTTATATATTTTATTCTATTTTAATGTTAAAACAGTGATTTACTCAAAGAAACTGTAGTTACACTGAGTTTGCATTAACTTGCAGCTGAATAATGTTATTAATCTCTGGTTTCTCCCTAAAAGGTTTCTCTGTAGAGGAAAAACATGACCTCACCTACCCCAAATTCCACTACCAGCAGCAGCTACAACTACACTTATCCAAATGACTTCTGCTGGTATTCCGAGGAAGGCATTGGTACCTTGACATGGATAGTTGTTTGTGTCGGCCTTCCTTTAATCCCAGTGGCCATCTTTCTTCTTTGTTTGCAGGTGTGTACATTATGAATGAGACTGTTTTACTGTGTGTGTGTTTTGTATGATTCACTTTGGTTTGGGGACTGGATGTCAGAGGAGTGGAAGAAACGGAGGTACTGACTAATAAATTCAAATGGAAAAAATATGATTTCAGTTACAAAAGTCCACAGCAATCAGAAACTGGAAAATCAGTTAACTAATTAAGAAGGCTGAACTCAGAACAAGTTGTTTTTGCTGCATTTTATTTGAATGGCAATAACTTTAAAGCAGTTTGTATATCACAGCTCGAACCGTAAATAATGTTAAGATGATCATCTTAACATGCAGGTTCTGAATTTGAATGTGTCAAATGTGAGATAATTTATCAAAGTATTAATAGATGAAAGGTTTTGATAAATTATCCTATGCTGCAAATGAAAAAACTAGTTGGCTGACTACAGCCCTACTACTGATAGAGCATTCATAGACAGCATAATCAGTGCTCTGAATATAAATTCCTCTTTTAACAGGACATTTTTTTTCAACAGGACATTTTTTTCAAGATGGCGCCACTGTGTACGGCCTGCCGTCAGCTGTTCTGTGTATTGTTTGCAGTCGCTTTGTTTCTGGTAGTCATCTGCCCAGATGTCTCCGCTTTGATCACCTACGATCGGCAGACACTCCTAAACCTCCAATTTGTTTTGGTACCAGCATATAATGTAAAGAAAAACTCAACGATTTTTCCTCCACACCTATCGGATGTACCTGAGAATTTGCGCCGGCTGCCCAGTGCTCCGCTCCCCAACAAACGCCAGAGGAGACGCGGAAAGCGGGGAGGTGTTGCGGTGCGGGCCAAAACTTACCTGAGACTCCTAGGTTTGTCTGTTCATTACCCTCTGGATGGTGGTCTTTTCTGCCTGTTGGGCTGCCTGTGGATTTCGGGCGTCGCTGGATCAGGCCGATTGTCCCACCTGTCATCCTGGAGACTCACCGTCCTTCGTCTTGGCGCCGGATGCGGGATCGTGGAGGCGGCGTAAACCATGCCAACCTTCACCTGTTGGAGCGCGTCCCAGCCTCAGCTAACAAGGATCTGGACATGGCCCTACTAAATGCTAGATCGTTGGCCAACAAAACTTTCCTTCTCAATGACTTTTTCATCGCAGTTGGATTTTATGTTTGTGACTGAGACGTGGCTTCATGCTGGTGAGTCTGCACCTTTTTCCGAACTTTTACCTCCCGGCTGTTCTTTCTTCAGCTCCCCGCGGATTTCTGGAAAAGGTGGAGGACTTGCTTCAATATTTAAATGCAGTTTTCGCTGTCGTCAGGTCTCGGCAGACCTGTACGCCAGCTTTGAACTGCAGCTGTTGGAGATAAACTCTTCCCCCTCGGTGCTCTGTGCGGTGATTTACCGACCACCGAAGTGCACGAAGGACTTCATCGGTGACTTTGCTGACTTGCTGACGGGTCTCATACTAAAATATGACTGTCTTTTAATTGTTGGTGATTTTAATATTCATGTGTGTTGTGAGAGTGGTCCACTGGTTAAAGAATTTGTCTCGCTTATTGACTCTTTTAACTTAACACAACTCGTGTGTGGCCCACTCTAAGTCTTATGGACTTAGAGTCGGCATCACAGAGATACGTGACTGTGGTATATCGGACCATTTTCCTGTTTTATTTACAGCAGCGCTCCCCAGCTCTGGGATAAATAGAGTATCCTCTGCACGTCGTGTGCGCTTGGTTAACTCTTCATGCGCTGCTGATTTTGCAACGGCTTTTAAAAACTCTGACTTAAGCAATTTGGACTTTTGCTTGAGTACTGAGGACTTCACTAACTCTTTTATATCTACTTGCACTGCTGTACTGGACTGTATTGCCCCTTTTACAACCAAACGCACCAAACCTTCCTCCCAGCCCTGGCTGGATGAGACAACCCGCGCTCTCAGACGCGAGTGCGACGCGCTGAGAGAAGGTGGAAGAAGGATAAGCTCCATGTCTCCTTAGAGATCCTGCATCCTGTTTGTTGAAATATCAGAAAGCAGTAAAATATGCAAAGTCTGCTTACTTCTCTAACATTGTTTCAAGTAACAGTCACAGGCCTCATTTTCTTTTTAGTGTTTTTAATTCACTCGCTGATCCTCGCTGTAATGTAAACCAAGCGAAGGTCTGTCCTGCACTGTGCGAAAACTTTAAGAAATTTTTTGTGGAAAAAATTTCTGCCCTCAGGCCTTCATCACCTCAGGCTGAAACAGACTCATCTGCGCCTCCTCCCAGCAGAGCTGTCTTTGAGCAGTTTGAGCCTGTCACACTCTCCACACTAAAGGAGGTGATTTAAAATATGAGACCTGTAACCTCTCCCACAGACTGGGTTCCCTCTCGCCTTTTTAGAGAGGCTTTTGATTCAGTGGGACCAACTATCCTCGCTCTGATTAACAGTTCTCTTGCATCTGGTTGTGTTCCAGCTGCCTTTAAACATGCAGTTGTACAGCCTCTAATCAAGAAGAAGAACCTTGACCCTGATGTTCTTTCAAATTACAGACCAATTTCTAAATTACCATTTTTATCCAAGGTTCTTGAAAAAGTTGTTTTTAAGCAACTTCAAGCATTTTTAAGTGAACATGGAATGTGGGAAAAGTTTCAATCAGGTTTTACAATGCGTCACAGCACAGAGACGGCTCTTTTAAGAGTTTTTAACCATCTGCTTTTAACTGTTGACTCTGGTAGTCCTGCAGTTTTAGTACTTCTAGATCTGTCAGCTGCCTTTGACACTGTGGACCACGAGATCCTTCTATCCCGCCTAGAACATGAAATTGGCATTAAAGACACGGTTCTGATTTAGTTCAGATCTTATCTTACTGACAGAAGTTTTTCTGTCCATCTAGGAGACTGATTTTCTACCGCAGCAAAGCTTTCTTGTGGAGTGCCTCAAGGGTCCATTCTGGGCCCAAGTCTTTTTTCATTGTATATGTTGCCTCTAGGGTCAATTTTTAGGAAACAAAATATTTCTTTTTTTGTTTTGCTGATGACATCCAGGTGTATATGCCCATCAAACTGAACAGCAGAGATCCATGGGAACCCCTGCTGAACTGTTTAAAGCGCTCTTTCCCACCAACAGGGTTCCGGAGCTCGTGCCGTAATTTGAACCATTAGGCGGGTTTTCCACCGCCGAAACACTCGGTGCTCGGCCAAAAAACGGGTTCAATTCCGGAACCGCAAGCTAGCTGGTCTCAAACCACAAGCGCGTGACACAAGCGGCAAAAGGGCGTGACTCTGCCGTCTCAACATCAAGTTTTCTACCATATTACATGTGTATTACAGGAGAAAAGCGAAGCGATTTTCACGGCTGTGAATTAAGTTGGGCTCTAAGGCTGAACTTGCTGCTTTGTATCAGTTCATATCACAGATAAAAGGACACAAAGTGCGTACTTGTCGTCTTGCTCTAATCGCTGTCTGTGTTTCCCTCTGTGCTGCACACAGATGCTGCAGTCGTTTGGTTTGGACCGTAAAACGTATTTGCAGCACAGAAAGGGGAGCGTGTTCTCCCACGTTTGTGCGCTTCGGCTTCTGTGTCCAGATGAGGACCCGCCCACACTCATACGTAAAGGAGCAGTTCACAGAAACGTGGTGGGAACGTGGGCCGTTCTTAAGCGTTTCGCCGGTTCATTGGGAACAGCACGGGCACTGGCACGCGAACCGGTTCCTCGGCGGTGGGAAAGTAGCATAAGTGACATCAAGTCCTGGATGAGAAACAACTTCCTAAATCTTAATGAAAGCAAAACCGAGGTCATATGCTTTGGTAAATTTGACCCCTCAAGTGACTCCTCTGGCACTCCGAGTCATTTGGCTCCTCACTGTCGTGATGCTGTGAAAAATCTGAGTGTCATTTTAGATAGCAGTTTTAAAATGGAGAAGCAAATAAGTGCTGTTACTAAAATCAGTTTTTACCAACTCAGAGTCATTGCTAAGGTAAAACCTTATCTCCCGCAGCAGGACCTGAAAAAGTTATTCATGCTTTTATCACTTCCCGCCTGGACTACTGTAATTCTCTGTACTTTGGCATAGATCAATCATCTGTGCGCCACCTGCAGGTAATCCAGAATGCGGCAGCTCGTCTTTTAACTGGTATAAAAAAGCATGAACACATTACCCCGGTCCTGTCATCCCTTCACTGGCTCCCTGTCCATTTAAGAATCAATTTTAAGATTTTATTGCTCACTTTTAAAGCCTTAAACGGACTGGCACCTTTGTATCTGTCTGAGCTGCTTCACAGTCACACCCCTGTAAGAGCTCTGAGGTCATCGAACCAGCTGCTCTTACAGAGGCCTAAAACTAGACTAAAACAGAGAGGTGATCGCGCTTTTGCAGCAGCAACACCAAAGCTATGGAATGATCTACCTCTCCATATACGCACATCTCAGACAATACACACATTTAAATCTTTATTAAAAACACATTTCTTTTCCTTGGCATTTGGCTGCAGTGCTACCTCCTTTTAGACAATTGCTTTATGGTATTTCATGGTGTTTGTTTTAAATGTTTTTAGTTGTTTTATGTTATTTATTGTCTTTTAATGTTTTTATTTATTTTTATTATTTTTATTTTTTTAAATTTAGTATAGTCCTTGGGGTTATAGATCTTGTGCAGAACTTTGGTCAACGTCGTTGTTTTAAATGTGCTTTATAAATAAACTTGACTTGATTAATGGTGATTTCTGGTAGAAATTGTAGTTTAGCATTTGCACCTGAAATTGTTAATAACTACAGGGTTTGTACGGGTGCTGGAAATCCTTGAAAATACTTGAATTTTAATATTGTCCTTTCAAGGTTCGAAAAGTGCTTGAATTTTGGATATAGTCATTGAAAGTGCTTGAAAAAAGTGGGTCTGGCCTGCCCATCTGCATGTGACCTGTCAGTCTGTTTTCCAGGGTGTGTGGTGTTCCCCTCAGTGTTGAAGCGAGGTCCGGGCGATGCCATAGCGAGTGCTGTATGTACACAAAACACAGCGACAGTAGCATTTACAGTGTTGTGCCAAAAAGTATTTTACGATATTTTAAATGTATTATCTTTGTTTATGTTCGTAAATAGACTGTGGTGCACAGGATTTATGAAGGCTTATATATAAAGTGAAGAAATGACTTGTTTTGCAAATATATTTGACTGTATTATTGTATCTGTATTATAATCAATCCAGTCCTTTTTGTCTACTCTTTATAGAACTGAAATATTATATTATATTTGTTTCAATTTCTGCAGCCCTTGTGCCCAGATCTCTCGGGATAAAATAATAAAAATTAAAATGATAATTTTTTTCCTCATTAATAAACAATACAGACCCATTCCAAAAAATTAGAATATCATGGAAAAGTTGATTAATTTCCATTATTCCATTCAAAAAGTTAAACTTTTATAGACTTTAGATTCAGGGCCCACAATTTAAACAATTTCAAGTATTTATTTGTTTATTTTTACATAATTTGGGCTTCTAGCTCATAAAACCCATGAAAACAGGATTTCAAAAAGTTTGAATACTGTGGAGAAATCAGCCCAAATTTTACAGGGCATGAATTTTTGTGTGACACACTAATCATCTACTAAACTCAAAGCACCTGCACAGGTTTCCCCAGGTGTCATTAAATTGCTTCAGTTCGGTTCAATATGGGGAAGACTGCAAACCTAACTGGCCAGAAGACCATCATTGATACCCTGCATAGGCTGGGTAAGCCACAAACCTCATAGCTAAGGAGGATGGCTGTTCACAGAGTGCTGTGTCCAAGCATATCAATGGAAAGTCTAGTGGAAGGACAAAATGTGGCAGGAGAAGATGCACCAGCAAAAGAGATGACCATGGGCTTCAGCAGATTATCAAAAAGAAAAGATTCAAGAATCTGGCAGAGATCCAGAAAGAGTGGAATGAGGCAGGAGTCACAGCTTCAAAAACCACCACATTCAGACACATCCGGGAGATGGGCTACAACTGTCGGGTCCCTCGGGTCAAGCCACTTCTCAACCTGAGCCAAGGTAGGAAGTGTTTCAACTGGGCCAAGGAGAAGGAGGGCTGGACCGTTGGCCAGTGGTCCAAAGTCCTCTTTCCCGATGAATGTAAAGTGTGCCTTTCATTCGGGAATCAAGGTCCAAGGGTTTGGAGGAAGAGGGTGGGGTGAGGAACAGAGCCCAAACTGCTTGAGGACCAGTGTGAAATATCCAGTCAGTCATGATTTGGGGTGCAATGTCTGGTGCAAGTGTTGGTAAACTCTGCTTTCTTAAATCCAAGGTCACCGCAACAGTCTACCACAATGTTTAAGAGGACTTCATGATTCCTTCTGCTGAGGATCTGTATGGAGATGCAGATTTCATCTTCCAGCAGGACCTGGCCCCTGCCCATGCCGCCAGAAGCACCAACAGTATTGGAACGTCTCTTGGAAAAGTGTACGGCGGTGCCTTTGTCTCCATCCCACCACACAATCTTAAATGAGGCTGACAGGCATGCATTGTTGAACATGGATCATCAGATGTTCCCTGAAAATGGTATCACTGATGTTGACTGCTTTGCCGTGACATGCAACAGGGTAACATATCAGAATGTGACTTACTCCATAGATGGATCCAGAGCAGAAAGGTCAGCACATGTATATGCTAAGTGGTGTGAAAACACTAACAGTTTTGAGGAACCAGTCACTGACCCTTTAGCAGAACCACAGCCAGCCACTATAAAGCAGTTCATAGTTGTCAGTGTTGTGTCAAAATGCAGTACATTTAAACATGTTGCTGCACAAGTTTCTTGGCTCAGTCCCCACCCAGACAGACATTTTTATGGCAAGCCAGTAGAAGTTTGGTGCTTGCAGGGAACAGACGCCTCATTCCCAGCATCATTGCAACCTGTTGAGCGCTTTGCTGAAAGATGTGATGTACACACATCCACTGTCCGTCTCAGCAGGACAACTGAGAAGGTGACTGTTGTACTGCCACTCTGCACAGTGGTTGAGATCTAGATTTAGTATGAGGCAGTGCCCCTAGAAATGAGGGGAGTCTTCATTTAAGTCTTTAAAATATCAAACTTTGTAAATGAATTCATCCTTTTTGTCTGGCATAATTTTCAAATATTAAAGACTTTCTGTGAATTGTTTTATTGTAAGTGTTTTATTCCAAAAACTGTTGCATTAAAGTTTTTACATTTTTCTCATGAAGGTTTTGCTGATATCTCTTATGTACATCCATGTATAGCAAAATAAAAGTTCATGTTTTCTTATTATTTCTGCTTTGGTAGACTTTAATGTCATTAATGCATGTGAACATTGTCTGCAAACATTCACTGAACGTTTATGGCAGTGTTTATGGGATGTTGTCTGAATGTTCAATGATAGCTGGGAAGCCACTGCACAGAAGAGGATGATGGTGTGACTGAATTTTTGTTACAGTGAATTAGACTGAAAACTGAGTTTGCTTTTCAATGAAAATAATGCTTGTGGTGTCACCAAAATCAAGTTATAGCCTTTGTTTATCTCCCTCAGTCCACTAAAGTTCAGGGTTCACAAAAAACTCCATGACAAAGGCTCACAGACAGAAGCTCACAGACAGAAGCTCACAGACAGAAGATCACAGCCTTATTGGAAAAAGGGGCAAAAGCTGAAAACTTGATGATGATGATACTTTACTGATCCCACAATGGGGAAAATACTTCCAAAAGTATATTTCCAACTAGATAATACTAATTTATAAATTAGAATGATTTCTTGTGAGTTTAGTCTTGTTTGAATGTTTCGCTGTATAATAATTTATGTTACACATTGTAATGGAAAAAGGCTTAAAAGATGATAATGTAAATTTGATTATATATATCTCAAAATAAAAATATGTTGGTTACAACTGTTGGGAGGGGTAGACCACTGGTGAGTACTTGATTTGCATTTGTATGACTCACAGAAACCTCCTTTACATATGAGAGCCTGCCCTAGACCTGAGGAGAGGGGGGAGCTGAGGGAGCACTGACACAGAGAGTCCACGGCAGTTTCCCTACAGTTTACTGTTCTGGCCAAAGCCTCCTGCTGAGAGCCCTAAAGCTCAAGGCGTGCAGCAATATTACATACAAGAAACTGTCGAAAACCCCACTTTTCATGCAGTGAAAGTTTCAAAGTTGCTCCTGTCAAATCAAACCGGTCGGCTGATTCAGTCTGAACTGATTCAGCATAAACCTTTATGCCCCCCCCCCCCCCCCCCCCCCCCCCCTCACGACCCTGACCAGGATAAGCAGATGGATGAATTGTATTTCTTTAAATGAACAACAATTAAGACATTTTTTCATTTATTTATCTTTATTTATCAAGTACAAACTTTACATTTTAGAAATTTATTTTTACACAAATTCTTACTCAGTGAAAATGTTCTTTTCTAGACCACACAGCACTGTCACACTGCAGAAATCTGAGGAATTTGAAACAATTCTGAGATTTTTCTGTCGTGTTTTTCTAACATTTGTTAAAAAATTGCTTTGTTGTTGTTGGTTTGCTATTGAAATATGAGATCATTTTACAGCCAGTTAAGAAAAAAAAACTTACTCTGTATGACTCCACAAAACTAAAACTGATTATTTTAAATGAAAAAAATGAATATAGCTAAATATGTACATAATTATAGATGATTGATTAATATTGGTAGTAAACATCTTCTCTAAACTAAATATATGATCAAAAATTAAAATTAATTAATCAATTGAAAAAAAATCCAATAAAGACTTAGGAATAAATTGCTATGACTGTTTAATTAATATTCAGTAGCTGATAAAGATCATACACATTTTAAGTAATGCTGATAAACAAGAGAAATTTTGCTTTAACAGCCATTTTCCAATAAACAGAACTCAAAGTTATGCTTCATTTATCTACACTGAGGTCATTTGGAAATTGCATCATTTCTTTTTTTTTTTCCTTCTATCTTCAGGTCGTGGTCACGTATGTGCGAGTATCATTGCTGTTCATTCTGCGACAACACAGACGGGCCAAAAGTTTGTTTATGTCCCATTTCTTAACCAGAAAGTACAGAAACAAGTCTGTAAGAGGATTCAGCTGAATTAAACTGCAGCCAATATTGAACATAAGAATGTCGTCTATGTTTATTTCTATACAGTCTTGATATATATATATCAGGTATTTTATGTTATCAATGGTGTCCATAATGATTCTGGGCACAAACACCAATATGTAAATAAGCATCACCAGCACCAACATTGCCACAATTCTTCGTTTTTCATCAGCGGGAACACCGCTGACTGCAGACACGACTTTAACGGTCCTAATAAGGAAGAATATGAGCAGAGGGAGCGGAAGGACGAGGAAGGCACCCAGATAGTTGTTAAGAAAGAGGCCAATGAAAAAAGAAATGGTCCAGACTATGGCACACACCACCAGACTGATCTTGATTATTCGTCTGTGTTGGTACCACATTGGAAAGGCAACAACCAAATACCTGTAATGCAATAAATACACACACAGAAGAATATTAAAATGATATATTAATGAAAATCAATAAAAGCTCTGACAATGGAGCAGCTACAGACAGACAAATAATTACCTTTCCATGGAGACACACACCATGAAGCTGACACTGGCCACCAAACCAAAGGGGTAGATAATATAAAAAAATATTATCTGTATGAGGTCATCCTGGACACCTGACATGTGAACAACCATACAGAAGAGCTGAATAAGGTCAGCAATGAGAAGGTGGATGATGTAGATCGGACCGGTCTGACCCTTTCGCACCTAAAGGAAAACAAAGAAAACCATAAACATGTTCACTCACCACAATTTATGAATTATGGTTTCCACATGTACTGCCACACATCCATATAAGCTTCACACTGTGGGCTCACAGTAAATACTTGTTCTGATGTTCATCACTTCCATATGTTTCTTTTTTTTTCATTCTCTGCCACAGACTTTGAGCTTGTATGGGATGGGGTGTTAATCTGATAATTATGCGATAATATAACTTACTGTGTTTACATTATAGACTATAATCCTAAAATCTGTAATAAGAAAAGGAGTGTAAAATCTGTAGTGTGCTTAATATCGTGCTTTGTTACCAGGAACTAGTTAATACTAGTGTATTAACAATTTCAGCTGCAAATGCTAAACTACAGTTTCTACCAGAAATCACCATTAATCAAAGACATGAGTGTTAAAAGTGTAATTTATATTCTGAGCACTGATTATGACATGTTATCTATGAATGCTGTATCAGTAGTAGGGCTGTATTCAGCCAACTAGTTGTTTTCATTTGCAGCATAGGATAATTTATCAAAGCTTTTCATCTATTAATACTTTGGTAAATTATCTCACTTCTGACAAGTTTAAAATCTGCAGATCGCTGAGATGATCATCTTAAAATTATTCACTTTACTGTCGAGCTGTGATTTACAAACTGCTGTAATGTTTTTGGTGCAACAAAAACAACTTGTTCTGACACAGTGTCAGTTATTCTGGAGCTCAGCCAGCTTTAAATAAGTCAGAACTTTGCAGTCTCCATTTATCAGAGTGGGTGTTTAAAAAACAGCCCATTTATCGCAGCTAGACTGCTCTACCCACCCCCAAAATAATGGATCAATGGCTTTGATAACTTCTCTTCATAAAACTATCACTCAGTCTAGAGAGCTTCAGCTTCTGATTGCTGTGGACTTTTGTAACTGAAATCATATTTTTTCCATTTGAATCTATTAGTCAGTACCTCCGTTTACTTCCGCTGCTCTGACATCCAGTCCCCAAGCCAAGTGGGCCATATAAAACACACACACACACACACACAGTAAAACAGTCTCATTCATAATGTACACACCTGCAAACAAAGAAGAAAGATGGCCACTGGGATTAAAGGAAGACTGACACAAACAACTATCCACGTCAAGGTGCCAATGCCTTCCTCAGAATACCAGCAGAAGTCATTATAAGTGTAGTTGTAGTTGCTGTAGCAATCGTAGTTCTGATCATCAGTGTTGTAGCTGCTGCTGGTAGTGAAATTTGGAGTAGGTGAAGTCATGATTTTCTTTACAGAGAAACCTTTTAGAGAGAAACCAGAGATTAATAACATTGTTCAGCTGCATGTTAATGCAAACTCAATGTAACTGCAGTTATTGAGTAAATCATTGCTTTAGCTGTGCTGTTAACCCCATGAGCCTGTTAAACTGTACTGGCAGCAGACTAAATGCAGTACGGGACTAAAGCTGGTCAGAATGATTTTAATCTTCATCCTTTGGATCTGCAAAATGAGACTTTTCAAGCTTCATGTGTTAAACAATCTGATCAGAAATCATTTCCAGTCTGTGAGGCTGCTTTTTATAGTCTTTATGTGTGATATGAAGGATTGGTTTATAAATCTTGATCCTGCTACAAGCTTTAAATTTTCCATTCAGTTTTCACCATTACCTTCAAAATAAATGCATGTTAACAATACAGCATAAATGATTTGTACCTCCTTAGTTATTTTTATGAACGCAAATAAAATATTGTAACTGCAGTATTGTACACATCTACAGCCCAAAGTCTGAGTATAGTTACCTTTGGTTGTTCCAAGATCTCAGCTGAAGTTGTTTGATGTTTGTCCTCTTCATCAAAAACAGTCTGCAATAAATACAGTAAGTGATGATAACATGCAGTTGGTTGATGGTTATCAATACCTGCTCTTCTAGCCACACCACACCCAGGTGTGCCCCACGCTACTGATTGGCTCAGTTTAGCCAATCAGATTTTGACAGAATCTCTGTCAGCCAATCAGTTTTCAGGTGTCAGATTTTAAACAGTTCCTTTCTCTGCTCCTGTCATTTATCATCTCTGAGTCAGATCCTTGGGAATTATGTTCATAACACCTGTTCTGATGCACGATGGTCCATCTTTGGATGTTAAAGTTAAAATAAACCATAACATACGACTTTAACAGAAGAGCTGCTGTGTTAGGGTTGGAACTGCATGAGAAAAACTGATTCTCATTAAAATATACAGTTTAGTCCCAAAACGTAACTTGAATGGACCTAATTTAGTAAAATGTATTGATGTGTGTAGGGTATAAAGAGAGTACCATATGTCAAAGTGGTGAGGTGGGTGACACTAAACATGGAAATTATCAAGGAAAAAAGGTGGCACTGGTGCAGTGGTTTGCACTCACAATCACCTCACAGCAAGAACAACATGGGTTTGAACTTCCTGGTTAGCTGAGGTCTTTTCTGTGTTGCGTGTTCTACCTGTGGCTGTGGGGACTCCTTCTGATTTCCTTACATCTTTCAAAGACAGACTTGAACCAAATGGAAGCTCATATAATCTCTTAGCTGTCAACTATACAAAGTTTGCATATCATTTTGCATTCCTGTTTTTCGAAATAGCAGTATCACATTTTTTGTATATTTAACATTAAAGACAGAAGTTACGCAAACCTAAACCAGCCCCAAGCCTCTGACTCACAGCTGTGCTTTCACTGTCTGCTTCCACAGAATTTCTCTGGGGCCTTTTTGAATATTTTGATGATAGGAAAATATTGGAGAGAACAGAAAAGCAGTGAGAGAGTTACGAGGAATGAGATTCAGAAAATAGACTGGGGCAGAGTCAAAACCAGATCCCTGCAACTTTCTGAGCAATGAACACACACACACACACACACACACACACGTATGGCCCAGCGTGCAGGACTTTGGATTGAAATCAGCTTTAATGTCAGAATTGATCAAAGAATAAACACAGAGGGCAGAGCTATGACTGGGACTAACTAGACAAACAAACTGGCAAAGAATCACACAGCATGAGGGAACAACAGTACAAAGAACTTAGGAAAACTGAGAGCATAAATACACACAGGGTGATTAAGGAAACAAGACACAGCTGGGGAGAACACAGCTGAACATAATGCACAAGAGACGAGACTGACGTAACAAACCAGGAAGTGAGACATGACACAAATGCAGACTTGACCAACAGATAACACAGGGACTCAGGGACTGCAATAAGCTGAAACCAACAACATAACTCAGGTAATGAAGAAGCTCCGAGGTTACAAATAAAAACCTGACCAGGAACTAAAAAAAAAGGTACAAAACTCAAATTACAAAACTCCATCAAAACTAAGAATCAAAGAGATACTAAATAACAAAATTAGAAAACACTGGGTCACAGACACGAGACCACAGCATGATTCACATGTTTACTGAACATTTCTTGAAGTTAGCCTTTGCAAATTTTGCTGGATTTATTTTTGTCTGCTACATTATGGAGTTGGGACCTTATTTGTCCTATCATATACATTTTTGGGAAGTATGAAAGATTGATTACATAACTGCCGGGAGCTCTTGGTGTATACTATTTTTATCATAACAGAGATCTGCTTTTCCTTTCTGAGCTTTCATCTTTTTCCTGGACAAATCACTACTGACACCATAACCTGTGTTTGGATAACGTCTTTGTACAATGGTGACTGCATTTTATTAAATGAACTGAATAAAACATGTTAATTATTAGTCATTCAATGCAAAGCACTAGTCTCAGGAGGGAACAGATGACTCCAGGAAGATTTACAAATAATATATATACTCTGATAGAACATTTATTATTGCACTCAGTGTAGGATTATAACATTGATGAGCAATTGTGAATTTAAACATAACCAAAGCTTTTACACGAATATCTTAGTGTGGTTTGAATTAAATCAATATGTACAATATTCTTAGTGTCATGTTTGCATCTTCAGACACAAGTGATCCAGTCAAATGTAACAATGCACACAAGACTTAAACCCCCCTTCCGCTTATAACTATCTGTTCAGGTGTCCCATAACCTCAATATTTAATATGATATCAGCAGCTCAAAATGCTGTCAATTTACATATCAACCAGTCTCGTAGACAGTTTTTTCTAAAAGGAACAAACTTAGCGAGTTTTTCCGGTGATGTTGGCGACTTTGGGAGAGTTTTGGAGATAGACCGGAAACCTGAAACCCTCCGCTGTTACCGTGTTTTGTGTACATACAGCATTTCTACTGCGTCCCTTCGTATGCTTTGACATCACTCGGACCCCGAGAGTACCTCACTGCAAACAAGAATGTGCCTCCATACCAGAACTCCTTAGTGGAAGTTGATCTGTACCGGAAGTCATGTGACCTTCATAGCGGAAATGAGCCGACGAATTTACTGAGCCCTGCCCCCCCCACCCCCATCCCCACACCTCACTTCGATTAGGTGATGATGTCATATAGTGACTTTTAGGACAGCCAATAGCTACTTTGCTTACTGAGGAGTTAGCAACAGTCTCATAGAAAACAGTCTGCTTGATGATGGACGTCTGCAAATCTCTGGACAGTGAAGGAGGCGACCCCTTCATTTACTGAGATCAGCAGCAGACTTTCAGTTTGAGAGTTAAGAAATGTGAAAATGACTCAGCTCTGTCACGTGTTCCACAGCATCATGAACCACAGATTCTAACATGATGCAGAGGATGACATCAGATTAGGGGTGATCTTTTTACACAGGAGTGTGTCAACTGCTCTCCATCCACCTGTCATCAGTTTCTGCAGGATGTTGCAGACACCATCCAGGTGCATAGCTGCAGGTCAGCATGATGGAAGAACAAACTGCACAGTTCATCTTTGTAGGGAGTTCTGGTGTCAGTTCTGATGTCTGATGCAACTGTTTGGCACACAGTATTTCTGGGATTTTTTCTGAATCCAGTTCATTTTTATTTAGTTTACATACTTTTCACTCTGAAATGGTGCTGCTGGGTGGCTTAATGAAAAGCTGTAATGGAACCAATCCTGATCAGCCCGCCCTCCACGGGATCGCAAGATCTGAAAGTGAAATCAGCTTCCGATTTGACTCACATTGGTTCTACAGAACAGGGCAGCAGGGTGGTTAGCACTGCTGCCTCACAGCTAGATTGATATCTAGAAGGCCTGGGTTCAATTCCACCTTGGCCTGAACCTTAGATGCAGTGCTAATAATAACATTACACTGTCATTACCTATAATGAGACACAACTTGAGGAGATTTACACTGCTCAAACAAATAAAAGACCACTTTGAAAACACATCAATGAAGAGAAGATCAGAAATTTTTCGTTTTTCCAGAGTGCCCGTTCTAGCTCTAACCAAGCGCAGTCCACAAATTTTCAGTAGAGTTTAGTTTTTTTTAGTTTGGGACTTTGGGAAGGACATTCCAGAATCTTAAAGTTAGCTTTATCCCTGCTTTATTCACAGTTGTTTTAAATGATGATCTTGGAATCTCCAGTCCTTTGGAAGTTACTCCAAGAGACGTTCCCAACTGTAAATCTATCATTTTCCTTATTAGATTTTTACTAAGATCCTTGGACCCATTGTTCTGCACGTTGGTCAAAGTGATGAGCGACTGTCAAATAAATCCTTTTTATGCCGGCAAAGTGGAAAGTGGAATCATCATCATGACTGCAAAGCTAACCGGCTGTAGCCTTGTTAAAAGACATTGTAGAACCTTGAGCACCACTTATTAAAATATTTAAGTATCTTCCCACGGGACATTTAACCAAATATTAGTGGTGGTGTATGTATATATTTGAGCCTGTATGAATGGGAGAAAATCCAAAATAAACTCGAACTTGTGCACCTAGTTCTTGTTTTTAAAGTCATTAAAGATGTTTGCTGTACAGCTGTTCCACTCAGGAAAAGAACAGTCCAAAAAAAAATCATTAAAAGCACAAATTACCATGACATTCATGCCCACAATGGCTGTATGTAAACTTCTGACCACAGCTGTATGTATATTACATTTATTTTTCTTTGCAGTGTGTAAGAAATGCATGTGAGCTGTATTTCACAGTCTGACGCCATCTGATACCGTCTAAAGTTAGCCTCTGATTTGCATCTGTGTCTTTATATATAGAAACATGCAAATGTTTTACCACCCTGATGTTGAGGTTCTTAACCAAACACAGTGCTGCTGGGTAGGCATTTGTTAATAAAATTTATCTTTGGGTTACTAAAATTATGTTGTATAATAAGGAACAGTGAACAAGAGTGGATCCGAACAAGACACATCATGTGCACATCAAGATACCATTTAAATGAGTATGAAAAAGAAAAAAAAGTAAACAAAATGAAAATATCTGTTACACCAAAAAGAATAATAAATCTAAAGATGTGGGATAGGATGATGTGGCATGTAACCTTTCCTAGCAAATGGTATGTTGATTAATACAACTTATGTAAACAGTTACTTACACAAATTTATTTTTATTTTTGGGTCTTTCTTCATATCTGTTTTAAAGCATCACTTCTCTGGCTTTTTATTTAAGTTAGATAAGATAAGATAAGATAAGATAGTGTTTATTTGTCACATGCACAGTTATACACAGTACAATGCACAGTGAAATGTATTTTGTACCTGCAACCATATATACACACACATATAAATAAGAAGAATAAAAATAAAAAAAAGTAATTCACACTATACACTATACTCTATATACTATACACTATACACACTTTTTAAATTATAATATTTACATTGTGCAATAATGGTCCAGTTAGGGCTCAGAGTTGAGCAGACGGATGGCTTGTGGGTAAAAACTCTTCTTCAACCTTTCAGTCTTAGCCCTCAGGCAGCGGTAACGCCGGCCTGATGGGAGCAGGGAGAAGAGAGAGTGTCCGGGGTGGCTGGGCTGTTTTAGGATCTTCATGGCCCTCAGCCTGCACTGCTTGGTGTAAATGTCCTGCAGGTTGGGGAGGGTGGTTCTGATGGTCCGTTCAGCTGAACGAACCACCCTTTTTAGGGCCATGAAGTCCTGCTTGGTGCAGTTTCCCATCCAGGTGGTGATGCTCCCACGCATGATGCTCTCGATGGTGCAGGTGTAAAAGTTCCTGAGCACCTTGAGTGGGAGCTTGAAGTCTCTCAGCCGCCTGAGGAGGTAGAGACGCTGTCTGGCCTTCTTCAGTGATGTTTATGTGATGAGTCCAGGACAGGTCCTGTGAGATGGTCACTCCCAGGTATTTGAAAGTGTCCACTCTTTCCACCTCAGCACCACTGATGACAAGTGGATGGTAGTCCCTCTGCTGCTTCCTGCTGAAGTCCACAATCAGTTCCTTCGTTTTGCTGACGTTGAGCAGGAGGTGGTTCTCCTGGCACCAGTTCTCCAGGCGGGAGACCTCTCTCCTGTAGGCTGTCTCCTCATTGTGAGAGATTAGTCCCACAACAGCAGTGTCGTCAGCAAACTTGATGATGACGTTGGACTCTGACGTGGCCTCGCAGTCATGGGTGTACAGTGAGTACAGCAGAGGGCTGAGCACACAGCCTTGGGGGGATCCAGTGTTGAGGGTGAGGGAGGATGAGGTGAGGTGACCCACTCGTACCACCTGTGGTCTGCTGGTCAGGAAGCTGTGAACCCACCTGCACAGGGATGGGCCCAGGCCCAGGTCCAGCAGCTTAGAGACCAGCCTGGAGGGAACTATGGTGTTGAATGCTGAGCTGTAATCTACAAACAGCACTCTCACATAGTTCCCCTTACCAGTGTCTATGTGTGAAAGGGTCTTGTGGAGGAGGAAGGTTATGGCGTCATCTGTGGATCTGTCTGGCCGGTATGCAAACTGTAGTGGGTCGAGGGTGGTGGGCAGTGAGGAGGTGATGAATGTCTTGATGAGTCTCTCAAAACACTTCATCACCACAGAGGTGAGTGCTATGGGCCTGAAGTCATTGGGGCTGCTGGGGTGTGGTTTCTTTGGGACAGGGACTATGATGGACTTTTTAAAGCAGGTGGGAATCACACACAGTTTCAGTGAGAGGTTGAATATCAGTGTAAACACAGGTGCCAGCTGGTCAGCGCAGGTCTTAAGGACACGTCCACTAATACCGTCTGGTCCAGCCGCTTTCCTGGTGTTTACACGTCTAAACGCCCTCCTCACGTCGCGCTCCGTCACAGTGAGTGTCTCCGCCCCTCCGGCCGGGAGCGCAGCGGGCTGTCGGCTTCCCGACTCACAGCGCGCAAAGAAGATGTTGAGTTCATCAGCCAGAGAAGCGTCGGCACTCACCGGGTGTGTGTGTGGTGCTTTGTAGTCCGTGATGGTGCGTAGTCCCTGCCACAGTCCCCTGGGGTCAGACTGTTGTAGTTGCTGTTCCAGTCTGCGGCCGTAGCGATGTTTTGCCTCTTTCACCGCTCTGCGGACGTTGTATGATGCAACCTTGTAGTCCTCCATGTTCCCAGAGGCGAGGCCGGAGTTGTAGGCAACGGCGCGGGACCTCAGGGCGTCGCGGACAGATTTATCCACCCACGGCTGCTGGTTGGGAAAAGTCCTGATGGTCCTCCTAAGTGAAGTGTCTTCAACAACTTTCCCAATAAATCCCACAACAGTTTCCGTAAACTCCTCGATGTCTCCGCCCGCGCTGCTGCGAAACATGTCCCAGTCGGTTGAATCCAACGCACCCTGCAGAGCGGCCTCTGTTTGATCAGACCACCGTGTCACTTCTCTCACAGCAGGGGGTTCCTGCCTGAGCCGGTGTTTGTATTTCGGCATGAGAAGGACAGCGGTGTGGTCAGACTTCCCAAAAGGCGGAAGAGGCTTTGCTTTGTAGCCATCCTTGAATGGAGAATAGCAGTGGTCTAGGGTCCTCTCTCCTCTGGTGGGGCAGTCGATGTGTTGAATAAACTCCGGTATCAGCTTTTTCAAGTTTGCACTGTTAAAGTCCCCGGCTACGATGAGAGCCGCATCACGCTGGTTAGCCTGATAGGTGGAAATAGCCTCATGTAGCTCGGATAGTGCAGTGTTTGTGTTCGCCTGAGGTGGAATATAGACGGCGCTGAAGATGACCGAAGTGAACTCGCGGGGCAGGTAGTGGGGACGGCATTTCAGGGTTAGGAGCTCCAGGTTAGGTGAACATGATTGTTTCAGAAGGACAACATTCCTACTGTCACACCAGTTGTTATTAATCATTAGGCACACACCTCCTCCTCTTGATTTTCCAGACTCACTCGTTCTGTCCGTGCGATGAACACTGAAGAACTCCGACGGCTGTACGGCGTGGTCCGGTATGAGGGGAGTCAGCCATGTCTCCGTGAGACAGATGATGTTGCAGTCCCTTATGTCCCTCTGAAACTGTATCCTGGCCCTGAGTTCGTCCAGCTTGTTATCCAGTGACTGGACATTAGCCAACAGGATGCTCGGCAGTGGCGTTTGGTGCGCTCTGCGCCTCAGCCTCTCTCTTACGCCGGCTCTTTTCCCTCGGGGCCTTGTCCGTGACCTGGTCCGTCCTTTGTTTGAGCTGGCCCACTGGAAACGCAGTATCTCCCGAGGCCAAGTCGGGTCGGGAGAAAAAGGTGTCAGAATACAGCCAGAGTGCTGTATTCTGATATTAAAAAGAGTCTGTCTGTCATACGTGATATGACACAGAGCAGGCGGAATTATAAAGTCCAAAATTAGAGCTAAACCTAATATATACAAACAAAGCGTAGGAGCAGGTACGACGGCTGCTGACCTCACCAGCGCCATCTTGAAATTGAAGTTTTCAATGTTCTTGTTTTTGCTTCATAAACTCTTACTCTTCCCCCTTAAAATTGTTTGGTTGCTGCATATATTAAATGAAGTGATGTTTAAGCAGTTCACTGGGTGATGCTGAGGTCTGAATCTGAGAGCAGCTCCTGTAATCCCAAAGACGCCTCCACTGGACTCTAGAGCAGTGGAGACGTGTTCTCTGGAGGGATGAATCACACTTCTCCATCTGCCAATCTGATGGAGGAGTCTGGGTTTGCTGGTTGCCAGGGGAACAGTACCTGTCTGACTGCATTGTGCCAAGTGTAAAGTTTGGTGGAGGGGGGGTTATGGTGTGGGGGTGTGGGGGTGTGGGGGCTCGGCCCCTTAGTTCCAGTCAAAGGAACTCTTAATGCTTCAGCATACCAAGACATTTGGGACATTTTGATGCTCCCGACTTTGTGGGAACAGTTTGGGGATGGCCCCTTCCTGTTCCAACATGACTGCACACCAGTGCACAAAGCAGCTCCATAAAGACATGGATGAGCCAGTTTGGTGTGGAAGAACTTGACTGGCCTGCACAGAGTCCTGACCTCAGCCTGATCGAACACCTTTGGGATGGATTAGAGCAGAGACTGTGAGCCAGGCCTTCTCTCCAACATCAGTGTCTGACCACATGTAAAATCCATGTTAAAATAGACACTGTTGATGTTTTATGATCATAACTGATGATTAAATAAAGGCTAAAAAGAAGTCATGCTTGATATAAAAAGACAGAATACTGTGTTACTGTCATGAACGGCTGTGTTACACCGTGTTTGCTGCACCAAATAAATATGGTGTTAGAGTATTATTTTTAGAGTTTTGATTTTGCATTCATTATGACCTTTGAATATTGGTATTTACTGAGTTTAATGCAATAACATTGCTGTTTTATACAGATTGGGTTTCTGAGATTCCATGGAAATGTCATTTGCTTTGGGAGGGAGGAGCTCCTGAGTTTTCACTGTGCCACATGAGGAGACCAAACCCTTTTTGGTCATTCACCTGTGTGAAAGCACTGCGCCAAACTTGACTTATTTGTGTCATGTGTTGGTGAATGAGGTCCCAAAATGCAGATGCTGAGAGGCAGACGAGCTCTTTATTTAGGCTGATGAAAAGTTCATAAGGCAAAACACAAAAGCAAATAGTAAACTAAATAATAGGTTAAACCGGGGAAAACCCACGCAGACACGTATTTCAGTTTTCTGCAATCTTTAAAGTTACAGTGTGTAAATTTGTCACCACTAGATGTCAGTAGTTTGCAGATTGTAGCCAAATGACTCCTGTTTTCTTAGCCCGCCACATTGAAGAGCATAATCCTAGCTACGGTGGCTGCTATCAGACAAACATGTTTAAGTCAGCCAAGAGACACCAAAAATATTCAGATGGTAGTGCCGGTCTCTGGCTGCATGACTGCAGATGCTCGTCTCTGGATGAGTGATCTGGAATGATCATTTCGTTGTGTGCACAATGACAATGAGTTGAATCTAAAATCTAACATTAGACTCCACATCTTGGTCCTTTATTTCTCTCCTTTAATTTATAGCATCTCTCCCCACTGGCTCCTCTTTTTTTTTCTTTCTCTGTGACTACATCAGCCCACCTCTCTGTGCTACCATCAGTCACACTGATGTGATGCTGACACTTGATGCAGTGCTGTTCATTTTGCAGCAGCACAGACACTCCAGCAGCTTGTCAATGCACCCTTTCCACATGAAAACAAACAGAATCAGGTCCAAAAGAGGACTGAGCAGAAAAAAGGTCAAAACAATGTAAAAGTAAATGTGATGTAAGTGAATTGACCAATTTTCCAGATATACCAATCCCCAAATAACCCACGTTTGAAAGATCATCAGAAAGTAGTTCAGCAGCAGCAGAACAAAAGTTCCTACAGTTCTACGTTTTTCCTCTGTGGACACTGAGGTGGCAGCAGGCAGAGCTTTCAGGGTCCCAGCTAAGCAGATTATGAACAGAGGAGCAGGAAGGAGGGCAAAAACAGGAGGGCGTATAAACTGCTCAAAGACTACGGCAGGAGTTACTGTGATTACACAAAAGGCCCAGACCAGAGCAGAGACCAGCAGAGAACTTTTTATTGTCTGATGCAGTCCAACAGTGGGCACGCAATCAGGGAATATCTGCAACACAAAACAGACGTCTGAAAAACACAGAATATAAGATCAGATATTTGAAGCACACAAAAACACTGTAAAACAGGTCGTTACCTTTCAGTAGCAATGCACAATTTGAAGTAAACACTGGCCATCACACCAATGAAGTACACAACAGTGGCGATGTTGGCTCCAACAGATGATGGATTTGACAACCATGTGATCCTTGCACTGATCTGCATTATATTGGAGACGAGGAGGTTTGTGTAATAAATGATGTGGGCCCGGTCTCTTCGCGCCTGCAGGAAAAATGTATTAAAGGCACATTAATGCAAGAGAAGCATGTCATGTTATCTGAAACTATCTCTGAACAAAGAAGCAGTGAAGTTTCTATCAATGGTTTTAGTTTCCCTTTTTGCTGTTACTGTAACGTTTTTCACCGTCACTGATGTGCAGGGCCGACAGTTATCAGAGCTCCCACAGAGAGCAGAAGAGAGAGTCTCAGTCACAGAGACAGAAAACCATTAATCAGGTCTGTGGACTGTGGGATGAACCCAGAGAAAATCCAAACAGGCACTCTGAGAAAGGTTCAGGGGGAAAGGCCCAGAGGCCGGGACGTTCAAACCCAGAAGCTTTACTTTATTTTTCATTTCATTTCATTTAGTTTCAGTGTTAGTTTGAGTGTTTTTTGTTTTTTTTTGGTGATTTTTAGTGCAACAGGAATGTTTTTAGATGATTCTTTACATCATTCACAGGCTGGCAGATATAAAAATACAGTAATAACCACCAATATTTACATACCACACAACAGAGGAACACTATGGTCAAAGGAAGGCAGACATAGACATCGCTCAAAAACACCAAACTGATGAAGTCCATCTGAAACTGGCTCTCTGTGTGATGGAGTCACTGTAATAGAATCATCCACACTTTTCTTCAGTAAAGAACCTGGAAAAGCAGGAAGTGTTAACATTGATTTTTAGGACGGCTTCCTGCTCAGAGAGTTTGTAACATCAGCAGTTTAACATTTTAACTGAATCTGAACGGGGAAATTGCAGCGCCTCATGTACCCCACCCCTCACACAGTATCATCAGTTGATTTGTTAGCCGGTCTCTATTTACAGGATCTATTTTGTTTTAGTTTCAAATAGAACTGTTCCAGGTCATTTCTCTGGAAAATAGTGCTTTAAACTTGTGAAGTTTGGAGCGGTCCTCTCTCTGCTTCAGCTACCGAAAACTGACTTAACTACGATACATTTTATTTCATTTTCTGGGCACAGCTTTTATCTGGCTCTGAAAACAGCATTTTTATTTATTTTTATTTTTATCAGCACAATAGAAAACAGGATTTGAATATGATGATTTATTTTGTGGGCACAAAAAAGTGTCTGAGCACTAAAACTGTAAAATCATTGAAACACCCTGCATGTTTGCCAACAGCTTGAATATGAATGTATACATTTGTAGTTCACTATGATTTCATATTCTACACAGACCCAGATTCATTTCCTTTGCCCTTCACAGAACTTGTCCCTGCAGTGCAGGTGTTTCAGTGTGGGGAGGCAGACAGGAAGTTGGTTTAGTGAGTGAATAAGGGTCTCGCACACAGTT
Organism: Archocentrus centrarchus; assembly: GCF_007364275.1. Classification (NCBI taxonomy): domain Eukaryota; kingdom Metazoa; phylum Chordata; class Actinopteri; order Cichliformes; family Cichlidae; genus Archocentrus; species Archocentrus centrarchus. Next base: position 2,876,892 of record NC_044360.1, on the reverse strand, counting down.
GTTTCTGATGAGAAACAACTGTGGCTGCAACAAGAGTCAGTGCACAAACTGTGGTTACTTTCAGCTGCAGATTGTCATGTGCATCCCCAACACTGACATTTGAACTTTCATCACTGCACTTCTTAAAGAATCAAAGGATGCAGGTTTTTGATCAGGTTGTACGTGTGTGTGTGTGTGTGTGTGTGTGTGTGTGCGTGTGCGTGTGTGTGAAACAAGACTTAAAAGCAGACAGTGCAAAGTATCTCAGAATAACTTTTAGTTGTCCATCTTCAGGATATTGTAGTTTCACCACAGAAAATTCATGTCAGCAACATCTGCTGTCACATTTATAAGTATCCTCTGCTTCACTGTCATGTTGTCAGTATTGTCATGTCTCAGTATTTTTGTATTTATGGATTTTGAGGTTTTGTTGTCTTATTTTCTGTGATCCTCGGTTTGGTTTTTTTTGACTATGTTTGATCATGTTTCAGTTCTGTGTTTGGTTTAGTGATGTTTTGCTCCCACCTGCCTCCTGTGTCTAGTCTGTGTTCTTGTCTCCCTGCTCAGTTTCCTGTTTTACATTGTCAGTCTTGGTCTCTGGAGTTCTGTGTTTGGGTTTTACTTCCTTGTCTCGTTTCTGTGATTGTGTTCAGCTGTGATCCCCACCTGTTGTCACTCCCCCGTGTTATCCCTCTGTCTATAGATTGTCTTAGTTTTTCCCTTGTTCCTTGTTGCATCATCTGCATTAGTTTCCCTCTGTGTGCGCTGAGCCGTCATGTTTCAGTAAATAAAGCTGTATAAACTAACTTCTTTGTCTCCTGAGTCCTGCGTTGGGGTCCAAACTTGCCTGCAACACAGCAGTTACATGACATTCACATTGTCTTTGAACTTCATAATAATATCCATCAAAATCAAGGAGAAGTGTTTTAGGAAAGACGTGGGAATTTATGCCACTTTTCTTGTTGCCAAAAAAAAAGTAAAAATTTCAGCTGCGCTTTTTTACTGAGAAACTGGACACACTGCAGTTTATGCAGCGTTTTTCTGACTTTGATGCTCAGAAATTCACATCACAGTTTTTACCTGAAAAAACTGCAAATTTTCATCAGCTTGAAATATTCTAATTTTCCCTGATGTTATTTTTGAAGAAATATATAATTTAATATTTTATTTAACGTGTTTATTGAAATGTTTTCTGGCCATTCAAATTCATATTGCTGATTAAAAATATTTTTAGTTGTAGACTGTTCAATGAATGTTTATCCTGTTTGGCCCACGACTTAGCCCGTGTTTGGCCCGTAGTGTGATTGCGTCTGACACCCCTGTGTTAGGGTTAGGTTTGGGGCTGGCCTTCAACTGGAATACTGGGAACCAGGATTAGATCTGTTTTCATTCACCCTTCTCTGCTCTTCTCTTTTTTCTGCTTTGATTCAGTGCTTGACTTATTCTGTGATCATCTTGTGGTTCATCCTAATGCCTTCTTCTTCATCTCTGCTGTGGTGAAGCACTCAGACGCAGCAGCTCTGCATTCTTGGAGCTGTTTGTGCTGGAAGCTCTCGTGATCCTGGTGTGGGTCTGTTGTTCTCACAGCGAGTGTAGGTGGGTGATGAGGACGCACCGCCTGTCCTAAACTGGGAAGCTGATACCTGCTGTGATTGAGGAAGGGCGACAGTTCACAGTATCTCATCAGGTTCTGCAGGTCCTCCAGGGTGATCACGCCTGTGGCACTCAGGACAATAGAAATAAATTAAAACATACCAAAGCAGAACGATCTCTCCTTACATCTGAGTGCGCGGTCATAAAGCTCCTCACCTGTTTTCATCCATCCTTTACATTACTGCCATCTTGTGGCTGCAGCCGGCTATTGTCGCTGGAAGCGCCGCTAGTTTCGTGCTCATAAACTGCAGCAGTCTCCATCCGTCTCTTGCTAACGGTGACGAGGTGGGCGAGCTTTTTTCTGCTGGCTGAGTTTCGTCTTGCTCACCAGCTTGGCCGGCATGTGTGATGCAGAGAAGAGTTGTTAATAACTTCTTTAGTACATCAACAAAGGAGAGCGCTGAGCATGTGCGGTCTGATTAAACAGGTAAGTGAGCAGGTGCAGAGTCAGCAGCACTTTGAGATCAGCGTCTCCGAGAAATCACTTGTTTTACTGAAAATAGTGAGTTTATCCAACACTGGCAACGCGCCACCTCCAGTTTTCATGAATATTTTAATCCCCCCGTAGATACTGGCAGTTAACCCTGTCGCAAACTCAGCTGATTTTTTAATTAATATTTTTAATGTACTTTTTGTAATCAAGACGTAGGTCCGTGTTTCTGAGTTCATGAACACCTTAGCACAGCCAATACAATGTAACATCTGAACTTGTGGGATTTTGTGGTATCTTCATTTAACTGTGGATTAACTAGTTGGTAAAGGTTTTCCTTCATATTCTACCCAGAGACGTGGTAATGTGCTGCTAACAGCCAGATAACAGATGTTCTAGAGACCTCGTGTCGTTTGTTTATGCTCTCTAATTTCCACCTGTACACCGTACACGTAAACGCAGCACAAAGCACGCATGTGCAGTTCCTGGCTGAAGCCGATTGGCCCGTTTCAAACTCAGAGCGCCGCGGTGTTGTTGAGTGCAGCTCAACGTTGGACAGCATACAAAGAGCTTTCTTCTAATTTAGCAGCCAATGTTCGATATAGAACAGCAGCGTAAGTATCTCTGCCGTGTAGTATTCCAGTTTAAACGGTTAGCGGACGGACATTTCTGGGAAATTGTACCGGACATTTGTTAGAAAGTGGTGTAATTATCAGCTGACAGGTGCGGCTCCACCTTGTCGAGTAAAAATGGCACTAATCAGAATTTGGGGGTCCTTCGTTGGAAAAGTCCAGATGTGGAGTAGACACCGGTAACACGTTATTAACTAAATGAGCGTTTGGCTGTGGCGTGATAAAAACACTCACACTCTGCTTGTGACGCTTTTTTTTTCCTTTGGGGCTAAAATTGTCGCTAGCTAGTTAGCTTAGTTGAAACGCAGCAGTGAACGAAGCTGAGAGACTGAACTGCTTTGCTGAAGTCACAGCAGCCCCTCTGAGGGCCAGCTTTTCACAAAGCGGGACTTGCTAACCATAACAAGACTGACGACCCCTTAAATTGAGTGTTTTTGTAAGGCGAGTTGGCGTGTGTGTGGTCACCTAACGCTGTAGGCTTCTTGACGGTTATTTTTTTAAAATTTGCTCTTGCATCTTCTCCGTTTGGTTACAGAAAGATGGAATCGTGCCCAAACAAGGCTGACAGACAGGAGCAGGTTGGGCCGCACTCATCGGAGTTTGGCACCTTACCTGACTCACAGGTAAACCAGGTCTCAGGGATACCATGAGTTCGTGCCCGTGTTGTTACAGCAGAACATGTTCATAAATATGTAGGAATAGTTTGATACAGAATACCTGCTATATTCAAAACAGTATAAAGTGTTCAGAGCTTTACACAGCTACAAGTTCACACAGGGCTTCAGGGGGTTTCTTGGCTAGGAATTGGGCCAAGCACACAGTTTGTTCGACAGAAATTCCTTATATTTTATTATCATTTATTTATTTATTTTTAACCTTTTCTAAATATATATGTCCATAATTTTTCCGTAACTGCATCCCAAACGTGTCTTAGTTTCCTTTTGGAGGAATAATTGATCATTTATTAAAGAGATCAGAAATAAAGCAGCCGCTTGAGGCTGGCTCTAGAAATGAATCAGTCTCCATAGACTCACATGTTGAAATATCCAGCGTTACAGCAGAAATAAACATGTTTACAGCCTGCTATAAAAAACAAAACAAAACAGTTTTTCCCTCTGTGGATAGTTTAACCCACTTGTAACAACTGTACAGTAACTGCCTTTGTTTTATATCTGAAAAAGAGTAAGGCTTAAAGTGCCAAAGTGGCTGAGAGTTGTGCCAGCACAGGGAGCTGATGGCCATTAGAGTCACTGAACTTCACCTCACCTCCATTTTTGTGTCTTTTGGAGCATTTTTAATGGAATTATAAAATATTATGACATACTGTGTGGAACAAACCATCTTAAGAAGATTGATGAGCGAAGTTTGTGGATTTTATCTGTCTGTTATTGCAGACTGATAAAACCTGAACTTATGCCAAAAATCTCATCTTTCATTTTCCCTGATTTCTTCTGCAGCATTCCAGCATCGAGGCGAGAGAGCACCTTCAGGTGTACCTCCGAGTCCGCCCCTTCACTGCTGCAGAGACCAGCAGTGGAGAGTCTCAGGTAATAAAATCATGGACGTAAGAGTAATTAATATGCTGAAATGGATTATTATAGACTTTTTATTCCAACTGCACACACTGAATTTAAAGACCACCCAATAAACAGGCCTGTTCTGCTCTGTCTGCTGCAGTATCAACACAGATTATGTAAATGAATGTAAACTGAAACACCCGTCTTTGTTCCTCTTGTTCATTCATTCACTAACAGGACTGTGTTACCATCGAGCTCCCCGACACTGTTCTGCTGAAGCCTCCCAGTGTGACCCTCTCAGCTAGACTCAGCACTGACAGACCTTTCCACAGACTGGACAGCGCTTCCAGTTCTCTCGGGTTGGTGTTTCCCGGTGACACGAAATGTTTTTATCTGCCAACTTCCACAGAAAGATTCTGAAATTCCTTAAAAATGATCCATTTGTTATGTTCTGTGTTCAGTCACAGAAAGGTGGAGAAATGCCTCAGTACTGATGGGCCTCTTTCTTCCTTTGATAGGTGTATGGCCCTGAGACCGCACAGAGAGAGCTGTTTGCAGGCACGGTGAAGGATTTGGTAAAAGATGTTCTTGAAGGCGGAAACTCTCTGGTTTTCACTTACGGAGTCACAAATGCTGGAAAGACCTTCACATTCCTCGGTATGTTACAACCCCTCTTCTCCCGAAATAGCTGCTGCATGACGTCTCTAGAAGAGCTGCCTCGCAGCTTTGTATCAACACCATCTGACTGGCGCCATCTTGTGCTGGATTAGTGTAATCGCCCCAAAGACTCATGATTCAGAGTCCAGCTCACGTCTCCATGCTATAACTACATACATATAAATACATAAAGGCCGTGGACGTCTTAGCTTTGCATTTGCTGTTTGTGTGGTAGCATCTAAGTAGCAGTCCAGTGTCTGCTAGTTAAAGGTGTTTTTTTGTTGTTTACTGGTTTTTGGAAAATGTCTTCAAAGCATAAAACACAATTGGCATATCTCCCCTAGATGTGATTCTTAGTTCACAGTTTACCACTTTGTGATTATCCCTTTGATGTGTCACAGTTTGTCACTATGCGCTTGTCACTCAAGGTCCAGATTCTGACGCCGGTGTCCTGCCCAGGTCCCTCGACGTAATCTTCAGCAGTATCGATGGAAAGGTTTTCCCTGGGACGAGCATCAAACCTCATCACTGCCGAGAGTTCACGAGCCTCACCACAGAGCAGCAGGTGGAGGAAGCGTTGTTCAAGAGAAACCTCCTCAGACAGCTCAAAGAGGTAACAGGAGCAGGCACGCACACACGTGGGGCGTGTTGAGTGTGGCACTTGGAGATTAATGGCTGTACCTAAAGGAATAAATGGAGTTTAACTATTAAACTGAGTTGGATTTTGTCTGCATGGAAACTGTGAATATAACTGCAAATACAGCAAATACATTCAGGTATTTCCTGATTAAAGGATGCATGGAAAAGGATTTTGCTGGAGTTTGTGGGAACACCGTAAGCTCGACCTGCTGGCTCATACAATAATGTGCGGTTCTGTCAGACTGTCCGTTTTGGAAAGACTGAAATATTTTTGGATGTTCTGTTGAGTTTTTAAGTTTTGAAATCAGAGCTGTGCTTTGCTGTTGTTTGGACATTCATCTGTTGGATGGATGTGTGGTTTTCAATGCACCACTTATGTCTGTAAATGTTTCACTAGTAAAGGGCCACCAATAACTGACCGAGATTTAAACATTTACTGCTGCTTATTACCAAAGCTCTGAGCCATGGATCTGGTGCTGAGGAGTGAAAGCAGTGGTAGATGTTTTCATTCAGACCCTGTTGTATCTTATAAACCATGTTACAGCTCTGAATGTTCAGGCAGTCACCCACACGTTTGATATACACGTCATATCCTGAATACCAGCATGTCTGAAAAGTTTTTTTTCATTTTTTGATTAAGGCTTCAAATAAATGATGAATACTTATGTAGGGGTGTGCCATATAGACCAGAAATAATAACACTCTTCAGCCGTCTCTCCCCAGTGTGCGTGGGCACCAGCACACGCTCCCACCCCCCATGCACTCAGCCAACCACCAGCAGATCTCTGTCATAGGTAACTAAGATGACTGACAGCTTTGCAGCCTCTAAGTCACATTTAAGGACACTCAGTTAATCCTGTTGCTCGGTGTAAGAGCGCCTCTGCCTTAACTAAGTAGAACTTCTGAACACTATAACATTAACACATCAAGAAACTTGTAATTCAGTCCGTTACAGTATTATCCGAGGCTCCAAACAGGTGAGCTCAGAGAGTGTCGCTAGGTTATGACGCAGTGATTGTACATACCTACTTTAACTTAAAGGATATTAACATCCGTCCATTTTCCTCGTTATCCCACTAGTCGTGGTCGGGGGGCGGGGCTAAGGTTTCCTGAGTGTGTTTTGCCAGACACCTTGACTGATTTAAGTTTGTCTTAGACGGCGGGTTCCCGAAACGTTTCATATTGCTCATACTCGCTGATGATGGAACAGGTTCCTCGTCGAGCTATCCGCTTTTTTACAAAGTCTGCAAACTGCAAACCACCTCCTCACCTGGGAATTAAGGCGGTAGACTGCGAGGCTGCGATGTCTGAGTTGCTTCCCCTGGCGCGGTGTGTTCACTCATTTCCAGCTTTAGGTGTGTTGTTCAGGCAGCTATGCTAGCGCACAGTACGGGCACTCTCAATGCACATGTGCAGCAGCCTGTGCTAAAGCATGAAGTAGTGAACGCGTGGAGCCGAGGGTTTTGATTGTTGTTTTTCCCTCATTAGCATACTCAATAACGTCAGCTCGCACATCGTTAACACAGCAATTACGATATTATCGTAGACGATATATATCGCACACCCCTACTCTCAAAGTTTTTGTCTGGTTTATATATTCTTGCATATGAGATGCTTAAATGTTTACTGAGTGTTTGATATATTTCTGATATTTTTTACCTTTTTCAGAGTAAGAAGAGCAACATCAGCCTGTTGAACTCGACCAACAGGACTTTCCTTGAAGGCAAGATTTACATTTTAATCTATAGTGTGCAAATCTGACTCTGAGCATGTCTGTGCTTAAAGTATTAATGTTGAAGTTAATCTGATTGACAGCACTGTTAATTTTCATCATAATTAATTTTACAGAGAAACCCCAGGGTAGGAATGCGTTTTAATATAAGTGCACAAAAGTGTGTGCAGTATAGTGTGTGTTTATTGTAAGTGTGTGTGTCTGTTGCAGACTCCTCCATGCTGTGGACCAATGCAGAGGATAAAATCTCCCTGGAGGTGGAAGCTCACACTAAGTTCTCTGTTTGGGTTTCTTTCTGTGAAATTTACAACGAGAACATTCACGACCTCCTGGAAGTGGCGCCCGGCGGGGCCCCGAGGAGGACGGCACTGCGCCTCTCACAGGACATCGAGGGCAGCGCATTTGTAAAAGGTTTGACACACAGGAAGGGGACACAATTTTTGACCTGTGGCAGAATAAGATCATAGTAAAAGCTTTCTCACACCTTTTCTTATCAAAGTGAACCAAGCACAGAAACCGAACTCTAATTTCTGTTCTAAGAGAGCCTCTTCAGTCACTTAATATTTTTTTTGTATTTTCATCTAGATCTGCGCTGGATTCAGGTCAACAGTGCAGAAGAGGCGTACGCGGTCATGAAACTGGGAAAGAAGAACCAGAGCTTCTCCTCCACGCGACTCAATCAGCTGTCCAGCAGGAGGTGAGGATGATGGCCTGCAGCAGTTAGTCCTGGGTGGCTGTAGCTCAGGAGGTAGAGCAGGTCACCTACCAATCGGAAGGTTGGCGGTTTGATTCCTGGCTGCTCCGGGCCGCATGCAAGGTATCCTTGGGCAAGATACTGAACCCCAAGTTGCTCTTCGGCGCAAGCGTTGGAGTGTGAATGTGTGTGAATGTTAGACAATAAAAGCACTTAGCTTAGATGCATATGGAAGTGCTTGTATGAATGTGTTGTATAAGCGCTGTGAGTGCTCAGAAAACTAGTCCATTTACCTGGGCTGTAAAACTCTTCTTAGTTCACATGCAGCCCAGCTTGATCTTAAGTGGCCCGGACGATTTTAAAACTATTGCCTAATAACCACCTTCCTCATTCAGCTGCTCCCTTTAGGGGTCGACACAGTGGATTGTTGAGGAACTGCTCTGCAGTTCTTGTTTCCTTATATTTTACTTTTTAATATAAAACCATTGAAATGCATGTTTGATTCTCTTTTGTGCAGCCACAGCATTTTCTCCATTCGAATTCTGAGGATTGAGGACATCGGGACTCCTCGGGTCCAAACTGTCAGCGAGTGAGTAAAATTAGGGCACGTAAATGTTGGTTGAAGTGTTCTCGAGTACTTCTGACTTTTAATAACTTTTGCTTTGTGTGTGATGCTGGATTTATGCTTCTGCATCAAATCTACACAACCCATGCTGTGACCTGTCGTGCGCCTACCTAGAATGCAGCTGCATGTCACATCCTGCAGCGACTGTGACGTCTGCCGATGTGTTTGGAATAGGCTGGAATGCTGTGGATCAATTTGAAGACAGAAACCAAACAGAACACAACACATAATGCACAATTATAGTGACTGGCAGTGGCAGCAGCCTCTTGCATAGGTCATGTTGTTGGCTCTGTGTGGTTTCAATGCAGAAGTATAAATTAAGCTCTATACTCGTTTGGTCGTTTGAATGCACAAACGTGTTCGTGTCTCCAGGTTGTGTCTGTGTGACCTGGCCGGCTCCGAGCGTTGTGCCAAGACTCAGAACAAAGGAGAACGTCTGAAAGAAGCGGGGAACATCAACACGTCACTGCTCATTTTGGGGAAATGCATCAATGCTTTGAGACACAATCAGCAGGCCAAGTGAGATTTTATCCATCCTTCATTCCCTCTCTGTCTTTGCTGCTGACTCAAGTTACCCATAAAGACTGTATATAAAGACAGACTTTCCTTCTAGGTGAGAAAAGTTAGGAAAGTGAAGCCAATATGGAACCTTTTTCTAGTGGCCAGCAGGGGGCGACTCCTCGTCTTTTATAATTATAGCTTCTCTGAGGGTTGGTAGAGACCAAATCAGAGCTAAAAGAAGTGTGAACAGTGGACTCACTGGGCACAAAACCCAAGTGCGTCTGTTTCCCAGGGTCTGCTTCAGTGATAGAAATTGTTTCACAATACAACTCTGCTGTTTGCTCGTTCCCTCCTTCAGGTTGCTGCAACATGTTCCCTTCAGAGAAAGCAAGCTGACTCACTACCTGCAGAGATTTTTCTGTGGTCAGGGGTAAAGCCTGCATAATCGTCAATATCAACCAGTGCGCCTCCATGTATGACGAGACTCTCAACGTCCTCAAGTTCTCTGCTGTGGCTCAGAAGGTTCGTACATCTTTTGATTGTCTTTGCTCGTGTGTCATCCCTCTGTTTGGGAAATGTGCTAACACACACAACACAGAAGTGAGAAATTACAGTCCACGGGCTGAACAGTTTTAAAATCGTAATCTGTGCAGGAAGAGAAGAATGTAGTCTTCGTATTCCTCTGTCACTGTAATCCATCCATATTAATACCAAAACTTCAAATTATGGGACTTAATTAAGTAGAATTCACACATTTTCCCACGTATTGAACATTATGTATTTAGTTTGCCTTTTTTCCTCCTCTCGTCTGTTTTCAGGTTGTAGTGCTGTCTTCCAAACCTCTTCCCTTCGTGCCACAGAGGTCTGCAGGTGAGGGGTCCTTCATCAGCAATCCTGGAGTAAGGCTCTTCAGAGCAGCAGGATGAGCTCCCTGATGAGCTTTGAAAGCAGTCTGGAGGACGTGCAGGTAGGATGAAGAGATCTGCTCCTCACCGTGGTTTACAAATGCTTTAGCTGCTGCGGCTTGCATTGGTTACTGGGCTGGAGTTACTGCTACACAAATCTCCATTTAATGTTTTTATCCAGGAAGACGAGGATGATGAGGTGTGAGGAAGAGCAGAGTTTGATGACTGACACCATGGATCAGACTGAAGCTGAAGAAGTCGATGATGAAAATGAAGATAAAATTCTCGTGTGTGAAAAGGCGCACCAGGTGAGCACAATTTTTAATTTCATAAATGATGTGGAAGCATTCACTCGCCTTAGAGGTGTGGATGTGGTTTTAAAAGAAGTGAGGATCATCATTCCTCATGTGGCTTAGTTTATTATCAGGTGATATAGCTTAGTAACAAAATTAGAACTGCTCAATAAAACAGAATATGACAAAAATACCTCCCTGAGTGTTTTGTCTGGAAATTTTACCTGCATAAAAATGTTGAGTAGAAACAAACTTTAATCTGTTCTTATTACAGAAGCAGTAAATTAAACATTGTGAACAGTGCCATGTTGAAATAAAGACCCCAAATGATTCTCTGCTGATGTGTTACATTGTACAGAGTTATTGCGTGTGGTTTGAAAGACTTCCTGCATCTATTCTTGTGGCAGATACAGGAAACCTTAATGTGGCGTTTGTGTGCTTCGGCAGGAACGTGTTTGCGTCTGCGGGGTCAGACGAGACCGTAGTTTCATAAAAAGCTCTTTTTCTCTTTGAGAAGAAAAACAGCTCGGCCACATCAAAGACGCACACTACTCAGAAAGAAGAAGAAGAAAGGAACAGTTTTTAATCAGTGTAGCAACAAGTGAAATAAACTTCTGGGATGTTGATCAGGTCACTTAAGTAGCAGAGGGGTTTGTAATGACAATAATCTGAGTCTGAATGTTCGTGGATATGTAGGAAGATGTCTGATTTTAATGTAAACTTTGTGCAACAGGTTGGAACCTCAAACATGTTCACGCCCTCTGCTGGATTCCACAGCAGCACAGTTGTCCCATTCACCTTCTGTCTGAGAGGGGCAGCCATCAGGTGGCTTTAAAGGAGAATGAACTGAGGCCCAAAATAAGATAAATGAGGGTTATCTTGAACAGTGAGTCATGCAAAGCTTGTCTAATAGAGTCCAAGAGAGCGAAAAAAGTTAGATATAATGGAAAGACTATGTCTCCATGTTATTTACTGATGCAGATCTTCAGGCTGCTGTCAGGTAAAGGAGCTGATTTAACAGCAGTGTTCAGTGATGTGCCCACCCACAGGCAAAAACATGTTACTGCTGTGTTTTACCTTTATTACTGTGTACTGACAGATTAGAGCAGTCTAAGTAGAAACACAGAGCATGGACTCAGGAGAACGAGATAATTGTCTCAAAAGATTGTCACGCTTCAGGTGCGGCTGCTCACATGAATAATGTCTGCAGTGGATGAACAGATATAATTATGCTCATCAGTTAAATGCAGAAATAAATCATCATCAGAAACATCTGGATGGAAATAGACATTTCTGTATTATGGGCAGAGGATCCACGGGTGTTCTCAGAGCCCGTGTCCTCGGGGTCACAGTCAGATTCAACCCTTGTTCGTCACACTTGGTTCAAAATGTTCAGCAATCCAAACTTAATCACCAGTCTTCATGAACCACTGGGAACCACGACTATGGAAATCCTCTGCTTCAGGTGGACTAGTGACCCGTCCAGCGCCTTCACTGCCTAATGCCCAGTGACAGCTGGTATAGGCTTCATAGGCTCTTTAATTAGCACTCATCCTCGGTCTCGGTATTCCTTCTCATTAGAGGATAATCAAACTGTGTGGAATGGTATTGGCTGAAGAAATAAACCTGTGTTTGCTGTTTGGTCCCTCAGAGACAGTGGCGCTGTTAAAACAGCTGCAGGTGGAGCTGAAGAAAGCTAGAGCCGACAATCTGCTGATGGAGTCACAAGTCCGAGAGGAAATCAGCAGAGAGTTCTCAGAGCTTTTCTCAAGATGCAGGATGACTACAAGTGAGACTCTTTTTGTGCACATCCAGAGGTGGAAAGTTTTATTTGAAAGTTGTCTGTAACATCTGAAGTCACATGACCGCGTTTGTGTTCGGCTCAGCGAGCGCCTGGCGAGGGAGCGAGAAATCTTGGAGGAGCGAGCTGAAAGGAGACTTGAGATTTTCAAGAATCTTACCAACAAATTGGCCGCTGCTGGATCCAGTCAAAATGCCAGAAGCCATGGTAACACAAATTTATTTACATTCATCAAAGTTCCTTCATTTATTGTTGTCTTTACCTGTTTGGTGTGTGCGCACTAAAGTGGATTTTCCTTTTGATTTGATCCGCGGCTGCTGGAAACCTCATCCTTCTTTTCCCATCAGCTGCTGTCACTGATGGCAAACTGCCTGCTTCTAAATGTGCATCTAATGCCAGCTGCAGTAGAGTGACAGCGCAATACTGATGCAACACAAGTTAAATGTGGTTTCCCTCTAAACTTTAACTGTTAACTCTTCAGGAGCTGCACCTTTTGAGCCGAGCCACTTTCCACACTCAGATATCTCCATTTTAGGCCCTGAAAATGTCTGTACAGTTAAAGGAATACTTAAACTAGATCACCTGAATTATAACTCAGCCTCTGTACTTTAGTCACAAGTTGGTGGCATAACTGTCCCAAAAACTTATGGACCTAACTGTATTACTGGAAGAATATACAGTGTATCACAAAAGTGAGTACACCCCTCACATTTCTGCAGATGTTTAAGTATATCTTTTCGTGGACAACACTGACAAAATGACACTTCGACACAATGAAAAGTAGTCTGTGTGCAGCTTCTATAACAGTGTAAATTTATTCTTCCCTCAAAATAACTCAATATACAGCCATTAATGTCTAAACCAGCGGCAACAAAAGTGAGTACACCCCTAAGAGACTACACCTGTAATGTCCAAATTGAGCACTGCTTGTCATTTCCCCTCCAAAATGTCATGTGACTCGTTAGTGCTACTAGGTCTCAGGTGTGCATAGGGAGCAGGTTGTGTTCAATTTTGTAGTACAGCTCTCAAATACTGGTCACTGAAAGTTCCAACATGGCAAAGAACTCTCTGAGGATATTAAAAGATAAATTGTTGCTCTACATGAAGACTGTTATATAAGCTGCACACAGACTACTGTTCATTGTGTCATTGTTTCATTTTTGTGTATGTGCATGTATATGGGATACAGTGTGTGTTGCTATCACTGCTTCAGTAAGTGTAATGTCACTGAATAAGGACTCTTTGCTTTTTCTTTTCTCCCGCAGGACCAATGTCTTGACTCCTGCTCCTCTGAACTGGCAGGAACAAAGAAATTCCCGCAGGCTGCTTGTATAAGTGTAGATCCAGGCCGTTCAGGGCCTCGGGCAGAAGAAGTGATGCTGAGCTGGAACTGAATGAGCAGCAGCAGAAAGCCCAGGAGCTGCTGGCTCACAAGTTCAATGGTAAAAAGAAGACAGAAAACACAAATCCACATTAGTGGATTATTAAGTTATCACAGTGCAGACCTTAGAGAAGGAAAAATACCAATTTAACAGGTGGCTTTAGTGGAGCGAAACAGATCCATCGGCATGAACACATGGCCTACAAAATATTATCTGTTGGATCCAGTACACCTTTCTGGATCAGTTCAGCCATGTCATAATTTAGTTTCTGACAAATTTGGTGTTCGCTCGAAGTGCACTGAAAGCTGCTGATAATTTACCAGTTGTTCCTTTTTCTGTTTTCATTGACCTGGTAAAGCCAGAGAAGATGAGGAGAAAAGGACACTTCTCTGTGAGCTCCAAGAGAAGTCGACAGAGGTTCCCGCCTAGAGAGCCAAGTGGCGGACCTGCAGAGGACGGCAGAGCAGGTTGAAGAGAAGAGCTCACGTGAGAAAGAGCAGCTGCAGGTGAGAATCCTCAGCAGAGGAGCACATGAACAGGAAGAGGTGCAATTCAATTCAGTTTTATTTATATAGTGTCAATTCACAACAGTCACCTCCAGGACCTTTATAATGTAAGGTAAAGACTCTACAGTATTAGAAATAAACCCCAACAATCACACGGATTCATATGAGCAAGCACTTGGTCACAGTGGGAAGGAAAAACTCCAGCAGATCCAGGCTCAGGGAGGGGCAGTCATCTGCAGTTGAGGGTGAGAAAAGAGCAGAGGGAGACGGACAAAAGACACACTATGGAAGAGAACCTGAGTTTAATAATTACTCATGGTTAAATACAGTAGTGTGGTATAAAACGTGGAATGAGAAGAGGTGAGTGAAGAAGAACACACCTAGTGCTTCATGGGAAGCATCCCATCTTAGCCTATTGCAGCATAACTGAGAGCTGGCTCAGGGTCTCCTGATCCAAAGGAAGGTTATTACGTAAATGCAAGAAAGCAGTCACGCACATTTGTTTAATATGTGCATTCAAAACATATCCTGGTCAAAATGACTCCAAGATTCCTCTGTGTTGCTGGAGGCCAAGGTAACACCATCCAGAGTAGACACCATGTTTGTGAGATTTTTAGAGCAGAGTACAACGTTTATCTGAATGTAGGAGCAGGAAGTTAGAGGTCATCCAGGTCTTTAAGACCTGCCTAGCCTACTCATTGTGCTCATGTTATAACTAGCATTCTGTTAGATAAGAAAAATTGCAAATGTCTTCATAGCTCTGACAGTCCATATTTAGACTTCACTCCTCCTACTGTTCAGGATTTATTAGCTCCACGTCAGGCATGAGCAGCTCAGTTGTTCTTGATGGGAGTACAGACACAATATAAATTACACTCGTTTACTGTAGATGGGTTAACACTGTTAGGCTCCCACTTTGATGCTGTCATTGTTTATTCTGCTCCTAGTGGGAACTTTTTAAATGGTTAATAATTATATATTTAGGTTGGTGAAACCGTCCGCAGATTTAGTCAGTCTGCAGAAAACTTGGAGCTTAGTTTTTCTCTCCAGTTTTTGCAGCCCTTTCAAAAAATTTCTATTAAAAATAGAAATGTCTACAGTGGAGTGATGTACAACCCTCTGCTCATGGCTGGCTTAGAGAACATGTTATAAACCACTTCCAGACTTTTCACTATTGGTATTAACCAATACTTGTATCACCCAGGAGGCTTTGACAGCTCTCGAGAAGGAGCTTAGAGCCAGAGATGATGCCCTCTCTGCTCTGGAGTGGTCAGACTTTGGAAAACAGGAGACATTAGCATCTGTGGAGGAAGAGAGGAAAACAAAGATGAGGCCATCGCAGCGCTGGTCGAATTAAAGCGAAGTGAAGAGAAGATGCTGGAATCCCTTGCAGAAGAGAGGAAAGACAAAGAGAAAGCAATGGCAGCCGTGGAAGCTGAGAGGAGAGCAAGGAGGAGGCTGTCGCAGCACTTGCAAAAGAGAAGCAAGGCTGGGAGGAAGCACTGGCTGCTCTCAGGGAGGAGAAGAGTTGCAGAGAGGAGGCGGAGAGGAAAGGGATGAGCAGGCTGGCCGAGGAGAGAGCAAAGAGGCAGGATGAGGGAGACGCACTCCGACAAGAATTAAGAGAGCTGACCGTGAAACTGGAAGCTGCAGAACAGCAGGTATGATTTTTATCTGAAAATTTAACCAGGACAAAATTTAAATCCGTCATCCTTAAGTTTGATAGTTTAAACTTTGGCGGATTTTGAAACTGCCCCCCAAACCCAAAATAAATCAATAAATGACTCAAAATAAATTTGATATCTCATTAAAGGTGATTTAATTCAGTTGCATTTATTTATTTTCCTTAATTTTCTATTGTATCTTATACTTTGTTTATTATTATTTTATTTCTTTGGATTTTTCTACTTTTTTTATATCATGCTTTTTAGTTAATTTCTTTTTTGATTAATTTGTTGAGTGAAGGGCATTTAGAGTGTAAATTTTTACCTTCAAAATAATAATCTGTCATTTATATGAAATTTAATTTTCTGTTGCATTTGGGTACTTTTACGATTTAAAGAAACTGATATGTGAAAACATCACAGGTGACCAGCAGCACAGGGCGAGCGAACAAGCCTTTATCCAGCTGCAAGCTGCTCAGGCACAGCTGAGGAACAAGCCAAGGTGATCCAGGAGAAATGCTCCCAGACCCAGACTCTGACACAGGAAGTCGAAAGACTGAAGCAGGAACTGCACGCGTCCGCGGTGTCATGTGGTCGTGATAATGAGAACCTGCAAGAGCGAGTGTCTGAGCTTGAGAAGAGTCTGGCTGAGGAAGACGGGAAAAATGAGAGCGAGCACAGAGAAGTGCTGGATCTGAAGCACGAGCTGGCTGAGGTAAACAGCAGCTGGCACACAAACAGCTGGTCTTGGACCAGCAGATGGAGCAGTTGATTCAGAGGAGGCAGCTTCAAAACAGGAAGTTGGGAACTGAAAAAGAAACTTAGGCCCAAGAAGAGATGTCGCAGCCACCACTGGATGAACTCCGATCTCAGCTCGAGCACCAAAAACAGGCTTCCAGAGAGGAAGTGGAAGATCTGAGAGGAAAACTCAAGCAGCAAACGGAGGCCTCAGAAAGGCAGGCAGAGCAGCTCAACAGAGGCTGCGAGACCAAGAAGCATCATCACTGCAGCAGCTGGAAGAGTTAAAACACAGACTGAGTGAACAAAAGCCGCTTCCAGCAAACTCATAGATGATCTCAACAGAAGCTCAGCGAGCAGGAGCGAGCTGCAGAGAAGCTTAGGACTGAAGTAGAGGAAGCCCGGTTTCACTCAGAGGCTGAAGATCTCAAGAGGCTGAACTCTGATCTCCAGACTGAGGTTGCATCACTGAGGGACAAGGTTTCCAATATGGAGAAAACTAAGGAGTCTTCCTGCAAAGCTGAAGCTCAGCTAGCCTCCTCACAGGCCGAGGGGGCGCTGGAAGAAAAGGACAGTCAGATGGAGGAGAAGCTAGCAGAGCTGCAGAAAGAGCTGCTGGAAAAGGAAGCACAGGTGACATCTCTGAAGAAGAGTTTGCAGGAGGCTCAGGAACGGCATGAGGAGGAAGAGTGCCAAGCTGTTCAGGAGGCCCGACACAGGGAGGTGGAAAGGCGCCGAGAGCTGCTGGCGGTGGCGCACGAGGCCATCGATCAGAAGGACGCCGAGCTAAAGAAGAGAGAGGAGGAGATCAGCAGGTAACTCGTCGTGTCTGAGGCAGGGGGATAATATCTTTAAAGTAATTGGAAAGTGGGGCCTGTAGCTGTTAAATCATCATGTGCTCTCACTCGTCAAGTCCAGTGAAACAGAGTTTTTTTCATGTTATATTTGGCTCAGGATTATAGCTCCATCAGTCCCTGGTCAACAGCTGGCTGACATTTTCAACACTGAGTGTAAAATATCTCCACACTCAGCCTGACTCTCCAAAATCCACTTATCCAAATCACTGTTACAACACACGCTTTATAAATCACACTGATTATTAGTTTTATCTTCAAGAGTAAATCGTAAGTCCAGGAGCTTTAAACTGAGTGCTCGTCAGCCCAGAGCTGAGAGTACTGCTGTAATGACTCAGAGCCGGCGTGTTAGCTCTGAATGTTATTGATATTAAATCAGAGTTCTTTTGTTTCGGTTTAGGTTCTAACTCCTAAAATAATAATAAACAGCAGAAAAGCAGCAGCCAGGCCTTAAATGCTGTTACTGAGCGACACAAGACACAACATTGTTCCTCTTCCCCCAACAAAACTTCTACCAGAGCCCCTAAAATCATGCTTCAACAGTTTATGCAGTTTCTTTAGTGTTTTTCATGTGCCTGTGTTTGATTATTGTATGTTTAGTGGTGTAAAAACAGCTGAATGGATCAGATCATAGATCGGCTCATTGTCACTGATATCTGATGCAGCTTTTCAGGTCAAATTTGGACCAAAATCCAGTCCAAGTCTTGGATTAGCACATCTCCACTTACAGACAGTATTTATTCATCCATACATACATCTACAGCTTTAAATGGACAGTATACCATAGAGGAATATTTGGGACCCCCACCAAAGAGGTTTTAAATAGAGCCATAGAAACATTGTTGACATGGAACAAAATTAATGTTTGTAAACCTCTTTTGTTCATTGGTTTCTATTTATTGAACACTGATGCACTGATGGATGTGTTGGTGTCAGACTCTTTCTCTAATATTGGATAGCACTGAGGGCTTCTGTCAGATTTCTGTTAAGTTTTCCTCTCTTTACACAAGGGAGAATTTTTATATCAGACGCATTAATGATGTTAAGTGTCCAAATTGCTAATACATGATGGCAAAGTGCAGTACAGTGTTGTCCTGATGTGAGCAGAGTGACAAAAGGACTGTTCACAAACACCGTTAAAGGCCTGCTAACCTGGAGTTTACGGTCCTCTCTAATCTGTCAAGGATAAAAACAATAAAGCATGAGACGCACTCTCTCTGTAGTACCTCGTTTTGTCATTTGTTTATTAGGCTGTGTTTATTTGCCATTGTGAGAAATCATTTCCCTTTATCTTCCTGTTTGTCTCTATCTCTCTCAGACTAAAGGAAAATGCCAAGCAGGACTCGGAAAAGTTGAAGAGCCTCAACGTCGACCTTCAGCGGAAGGAGGACGACTCCTCAGACCTCAGAGAGAAGCTGGCTGATTACAAGAAGCAGATCCAGCAGGTCCAGAAGGAGGTACGCCCATTATTAAATGTTAGCATAGCGAAGCCTGCTCCTCACGCACTTCACTTCTATTACAGTTTACTGCGGCTTTCAACCCAGTTTATCTGTTTACAGCAGAGTTATTGTAATTTACATTTTCTAACTATTTTTTTTTAGTTCGTCTGTTTCAAGAACAATCGAGCTGTTCTCATAAGCGCCGCCACGTCTGTTCCACAAAAACTTTAATGTCCTCAAGAACAATGGGACCCGGGGTGTTCAGATTCACTAAAAATCTTGGGACAACTTTGAATCTTGGTGACCTTGATCTAAAGGTAAAGGTCAGAGGTCACGTTTTCTGAAAATCTTAATAACCTGGTAACTTAAGAACGATCTCACTTGAACTGGTGTTCAAATTCACAGCACAGATGCATCTTCAAGCATGTTCGAGCTGGACCCATCAAACTTCACACTTGTTCACTGACTTTATTATAACAGCATATTATTGTATTTAGGGCCAGAAGCAAGATTTACATGTAGGAGTATCAGAATAGTCATTACAGTAAAAACACAAACCTTCTGAAAACATTTGACGCACAGTCTGGTCAGGTCAGCAGGTCTTAAATGGACCTAAAATTTGGTTTGGAGGAGTCTGAAATGTTTATAGTCATGTCACCACAAACATTTCATACATAACACGTTTTGTGCCGCTACACTACGCTGGACTCCCGTTCACGCTCCAGTTCAGATGGTATAACCCAAAGCAGAAGAGCTCTGAATCACAGTTAAACTCATTCACAGTGAAGTACTCAGAATCCTCCCATGCTGTTTTCTGTGTGGAAAAATAGCGATAACAGCACAGCAGTCCGGTATGTTACTGTCACTCGGTGAAGTGTGAATTCATAATACTACGAAATTAAGCTCTTAAAAAATCTTAAATTACCCTCTAAACTGTACCCTATAAACTTTCTTTTCTTTCTTTTTTAAATCATAACTATAATATAAATCTTCAGTGCTGAGCCAGCCTTAATATTGAGTACATGTTTCCATCTCACTGAGATGTGGCCAATCTTTACTTTCTCTCTGAAGATTTCAGCGAGAGAGAAGAGGAAAAAGCTCTGAGGCAGAAACTCTCCGACGTGGAGAAGGCCAAGAAGCAGCTTCAGGCTGACGTGTCCAGCAGAGACAGAAGCATCCAGCAGCTCAGAGCGGTGAGATGATCTGCTTCAATTGGCAGACGTTACTCATTGTTTTAGGGGAGGAAGATAAAAGTGATTTTTAAAAATGAAATATCGATATCATGTGACTAATGCATATGATGATATTGTAACTACAATCATGATTACTTCCTCTTTGGGTGACCTTTTGTTTGTCTCTCCAGGACCAATCGTCTAATGCGAAGTCTGATCAGACAGTCCAGCTGTACCAGCAGGCCTGTAAAGGTAAAAGACACGTTTCATTTAATCACCATATCTGTGTATTATATTTGATTTTGGTCCTAAAGAGTCTAAGAAAACACAAGCTTCCAGAGTGCGTTTAACTTACTATCCTTAATTTTAAATCCATCCCCCATCCATCTATTTTCTGACACTTATCTGTGTCGAGGAGAGATGTGCTTCCCAGGAACGTCCTCCAGGTCTTCCAGCAGAACATCAAGGTGTTCCCAAGCCAGTGAAGAGGTGCAGTCTCTCCAGTGTGTCCTGGGGCCTCCTCCCAGTGGGACATGCCTGGAACACTTGGGAGGTGTTTGAGAGGCATCCTAGTTAGAAGTCTGCAGAGGAGTCGCAGCTCTATTCTGAGCCCCTTCTGAATGACAGAGGTCCTCACCCTGTCTCTAACCCTGTCTCTAACCCTGTCTCTCCCCTCATTCGTGAATAAGACTCCTCCACTTGCAGCAGTAACTCGTCCTCGACCTGATGCAGACGCTCCACCTTCTAACCAATTTAGTTTTTAACTTAAAGTGAAAAAAGAAGAATTAAGACTTCACGGGTGTCTTTAAATGTTTGTGCAAGTATTAAATGCAGTGGAAGAAATTTCAGGTTTCCTTTATGACAACAAACGCACAACTCTTTTCAAACTTGCGCAAGGAGGAGATCCGTTCCTTGAACTCAACTCGCGGCTGAGTAGAAGTGATCTGTCCCAAAGGACGGCTTCCTGTGCAGCGCTTTTATTCGGACTTTCACAATAAGATCACGTGGGTTACACCAAACGCAGTTTACAGCATGTAATAAACAACATTCTTGGCTTTTTCCTTACCATATATGGTAGTAAGTATACTGTGGAATGTGCATACGTAACATGGCGTATATGAGACACGTATCCTGTGTGTGTTCTGCATGCTTGAAACAGCCTGCAGGTACAGTAACTACAACTTCCTTTGTAAAAAATGTCACCACGTGTTTCCATTTCAAACATAAAAACAACAGTATCATATGTACATAAAACAACTTATAGAAAATATACAAACAGAAGATATGATAATTCATAATAAACAGAATGGAATTTATACTATAAATCCAACAAGGTGGGAACCTGTCATGAACCAGCTGTCTTAATTTAATTTGGATAAGTGGAAGAACATGGATGGGCTGATGGATATATAGTTAAATTCAAAATATGATAAATGCTGACTATGCAAAAGTGATGATGATAATACTATATCATAAAACCACCAAAATCTAATCTGCACTAACACACATACTTTTTTTGTCTGTGGATGTTCGTATTAAATATGGCCAAAGCTTCATATGCTCACAGTAAGAATATTTTGAGCTGCGACCGTGCAAAGCTGAATCGGTCCTCGTTAACCTGCAGCTGGCCAATGACCTGCTGAGGACCCCGAGAACATGGGGAACACCTCCCTCAGAGATCAACACATATCATACAGGGTGTAAAGCTGAACTTTTTCTCTGTGTTTGGTCATTTGTAGAGCTTGAAGCCAAGGAGCGCGTGATGGAGGGCATGCGTTGGCACTGACAGAGCAGGAGGACACGCAGGAGCAGATGGAGCAGGTCCTGGAGGACAAGCTGAACCTCATCCAGGAGCTCTCCAGCGGTAAGAAGCAGGAGTTGGAAAAATGTCACTGAGAAGAAGGCAGATTTTATTGTTTGAATTAAAAAAGAGCAGAGAAATATTAGTAAATTTCATCGCGTTTGTCTAAATCTGAAGTGGAGATTGTTCTTCTGGACTGCTGTAACTCATTCTCACCTGCCTCAGTAAAAGCTCTGCTGGCCTCGCTGCAGCGGCTCCCCATCAGATTTTGAATTCACTTCAAAGTTCTGGCGTTCACCTTTAGCACTCTGTATCGTGAAGCGCCCACCTATACACCTCCGATTACAGCTTGTTATTGATTTCCAAATCTAGGCTAACAGCTAACGGTGACAGCAGTCGTGGCCCCCACCCTTTGGATATGCTCAGTGAACTCATTAAAAAAGCAGCTGCAGGCTCATGTTTTTATATATAGTGGTTCATTCCATTTTATTGTTTTTAGTTGTTGGTTTTATATCTTGAAAGGTGCAATATAAATATATTTTACTTACTTGAAACATGGGAAACTTGGACTAATCGTCTCTGCAAAAAAAAAAGGGTTAAAAAGCACATAAGCTTATGAGACATTAAATGAATTGAGACACTGAGACTGGGTTAAAATCACAGCAAAGATTTTAATGAATAATCAAGTCAAGTCAGTAATCGGACAGTTTTAGGTCACAGTGAGGGCAGACACGTAGGATACGTAATCATTGTGTATTTCATTGTGATTATGTATTATTGCCAAAAAAATCAAAACACCAGTAGTGCAGAGAACAAAGGAAAACTGCCTCGAGTCTCTAACATGGAGACGTCTCCAGTTTAACTTCATTTCTTTGGCCATTGTTGCTTTAGACCTTAACCTTTAACCTAACCTGCTTCTAGTTTTCATAGTTTTAATTATAGTGTAAATATAGATGCTCTCTGCCTGCTGAGCAAAACCCATGAAGCTCTTTTTCATAGGACTTCGTGCACTCTCATGTTACTGTAGAGCTGTACACAGACTTATACTGACAATCATACACTGCTCAAAAAAATGAAAGGAACGCTTTAAAAACACACAACAGATCGGGGGGGGGGGGGGTCATGCTGAATATACTGATGTGTTAGTAATAGGGCTGCAGTTATTGATTATTTTAGTAATTGATTATTATATAGATTATTCCATTGATCAGTTGAGTAACTGGATAAGAAATAATTTTGTTTTAATGAGCAATAATAAATATTCAAAAGAGATAAACACAGGTCTTGTAAAGTGAACTGCTCATTGGTTTGCATTTTAGAAACTGCAACATCTGTCAGAAAAAACTGTCCTCACTGTTTTTTTCTAAAGAAAACCTCTTTACAGTAATGAGAAATGCAAGATGGTACACATACAAGCTAAACTAAGGCTAAATAAAACAGCCTTTACTCTGTCCTGTTGAAATGCTCTCTTTGTACTGTTGAAGCTCCTGGATGAGGGAGATTTGATGTGTGTTCGTGTGTGTGTGTGTGTGTGCATGATAGCATGAATGAATGTGTGTTTATGAGCCTTTAAAGGAGCGAGTGTATCACCGTTCTCGGAGCCGAGGTTTACTCTGAGCTTTGATGCAACGTTCTGACGGTGCACATGTTAAATATTAATGTTAATGATTCAGTGTCCAACCCAACAGCCTCAGGTCAGTGGCTCAGAGTTTTACTGATTTCTGCATATTTTTCCTGGTCTACAGAGAAGTGTTTGGGGTTTTTTTTATATATTTTTTTTTTTAAATTAATATTTTATTTATATTTTATATGAATCTATTTCTGCAAAATGTTTCTAAAGCCCTGAAATCAATGTAGTCTAGTACACCCCATGCCCCCCTTTAGACTTGTCAGATATAACTGCCATGTGTTTAGGGTGAACCTGCTGTCATCTGTAAAAAGCACCGGACACCAGCCTGACCATTCTGCTATTCTATGGTAAATGCCAATCAGGCTCCACGGTGCCGGGCAGTGAGCACAGCGCCCACTAGAGGGCGTCGGGCCCTCAAGCCGCCCTCATGAAGTTTCTGATTGTGTGGTCAGAGACATTCACACCAGCGGCTGCTGGAGGTCATGTTGTAGCTCTGCAGTGCTCATCCTGTTCCTCCTACACAAAGGAGCAGATCCCGGTCCTGCTGATGGGTTAAGGACCTTCTCTGACCCTGTCCAACTAGAGTAACTGTCTGTCTCCTGGAGTCTCCTCCATGCTCTGAGACTGTGCTGGGAGACACAGCAAACCTTCTGGCAATGGCACGTATTGATGTGCCATCCTGAAGGAGCTGGACTACCTGTGCAGCCTCTGTGGGGTCCAGGTATGACCTCATGCTGCCAGCAGTGACTCTGACCCTAGCCAAATGCACAACTAGTGAAAACCAGTCAGAAAAGATGAGGAGGGGAAACTGTGAGTGTCCTCCACCTGTAAACCATTCCTGTTTGGGGGTTGTCTCATTGTTGCCCCTCTAGTGCACCTGTTGGTAATTTCATGAACACCAAAGCAGCTGAAGCTGATTAACCCCCCCCTCTGATACTTACTGAGCACATCAGTTTTCCATAAGTTTAACTGACTCTGATTTAAAAAGTTCCTTTCATTATTTATTTATTTTTTGCACCGTCTTCAGTCGTGTTCTGTGGTTTGAACCATTTCAGAGGTGGAGAAACTGAAACAGTTGCTGCTGAAGCGGGACAGTGGAAGCACGTATCACCAGGTCAGCAACAGCCAATCAGATGACCTCAAACTGGCCAAAGAGGAAGCAGCTGAAGCTCAGAAAAGCTTGCAGGTAATTCAGTTTTTTTTTCAGTCCTGTTAATGATACAGATATGTTATCTTTGGGTATCCACTGATCCCAGGTACTGATACTAGTGTTAAACAGCTGTGCCTCATTGGCAGGAAGATACTAGGAATTATTTATTTATTTTTTATGCTGAGGTCAGACTCTGATAGTCTCATAGCAAACCATAAAATAATCACAAAAATAATCAATTTGTTTGTCCTCATTGGTATTGGTTACAATTTTATAATTTTTATAATTGCAACATTGTAACTGATGTGCTACTGGAACTATGTTTTGTGTCTTCAGCATGTATTTCCCTAGACTCTTGAGCAACAATGTTACCTTGACAACCAAGTAAAGTGTGCTTTAAAACGTGTCGACTGTTGTAAGTTGTCGAGCTGTTGTGTGTTGTCGGTCTCTGGTGTGAAGGTGAAATGATTCTAGTTCGAGCTGCTCGTCACAGATTTCCAAACAGTGTAAAGACAGTTTGATATGAGGGTCACTGTAGGAGACCCCTGACATAGTTCTACTGTCCCAATATTACGAGGCGTCCCAGACGAAGCGTTAGTATGAGACACAGCGATCGACTGTCATTTTATTATTGCATCATGCATAAAGCATGATGTTCAGCCCAAACAGACTGACGACAACAACAAGAAACAAAGTACAAAAAATTCCAACCTGACGTCTTTCCAAGCTTCAGAAGTCGAGCCGGCCGAATCATTAACGACTGTTTAATTTTATTGTCAGTGAGCCAGAACGTATTTGGATTTTTAACAGGTGTCTCATTAAATATAGATGTTAAGTTACCAAAAGCACAAGATGAGAGTGTGTTTCAGTCTGCCAGCTGGAAGGCTGGAAGGTTGAGTTTAGAAGACTTCCTGTTGGTGGACCTTTGACTTTGTGTGAGGTTTGCAGTAACAGTAACACTTTTTTTTTACAACATCAACTTTAACTGACTGTATGGGCTGTTGTCATTAATAGGATTCATCTTTCTGAGTGTGTGTTGCACAGTTTTCTGATCCACGTTCGTTTTGTCAGTGCCTCCCTATCAGGTCAGACGTTTCACCTGTGAAGTAAAACAACGTTCCTCTTACAATAAAAGTTGATGTGCGAATAATCGTGTTTTTTAAGCACATAAATGTGTTAACGTGTTAAAAGAACCAGTAAATCATTGTAGCATTTTAAGGTTACCACCTGTTTTGCTAAGAAAAGCATTTTCATGAGCATCTCTCGTTTTTTTTTTTTTTTTTTTTTTTTGTGGTAGAGTTCCTCGGAGAAGCACCAGGCTGAACGCAGGAAGTGGCTGGAGGAGAAGCTCTCTCTGATTGGCCAGGCTAAAGAGGCAGAGGACAAGAGGAACCAAGAAATGAGGAAGTTTGCAGAAGACAGAGAGCGCTGCACTCGGCTGCAGAGCCAGCTGGTAAGAAGACGATGACATGTTAAACTGGCCTAAACCTGTAGCTGAAATCCAGCTTAGAGTGGAAGTTTGGTAACGAGAGCTAACGTCCTAAAATGACCACCGCAGTCAGAGCTCCTTTTGATCGGTGGTTTCACTCGTTTGTCTAAAGCTTTGAACCAAATTTGATGAAACTTTGTGGTAATATTTCTTAGGGCCCAAGAACTCATTTTCAAGGTCAAGGTTACAAAATTTTTCTAAATTAAAAACATCCCCATCTCAAGTATTCAAGAAATTTTAAAATTCATATTTCAGTGAATTTTTCATCTGCCGCCATGAAATTTGGTTCTTGAGTATAAACAGCTACTACACTTAATTCATTGTCTTTTTCTATTTTAAATAAAAATACTCACAGTAATTCAAAGTGAACTAAAACTGTACCCAAAAATTCACACACACACAATTCATACCTGGACAAATGTTTCGTTTTTCATTTTGTTTTTTAGAGGATGCTCCCAGGGTGCATAAAATGAATCAAATATATCCAGACTATATACAGTGGTGTGAAAAAGTGTTTGCCCCCCTGCCTCATTTCCTGTTTTTTTGCATGTTTGTCACACTTAAGTGTTTCGGAACATCAAACCAATTTAAACAATAGTCGAGGACAACACAAGTAAACACAAAATGCAAGTTGTAAATGAAGGTGTTTATTAGTAAAGGTGAAAAAAAATCCAAACCATCATGGCCCTGTGTGAAAAAGTGATTGCCCCCCTTGTTAAAACATACTATAACAGTGGTTTTTCACCACAGTTCAATTTCCCTAGCCACACCTAGGCCTGATTATTGCCACACCTGTTCCCAATCAAGACATCACTTAAATAGGAGCTGCCTGACACAGTAAGGTCCACCAGAAGATCCTTGAAAGCTACACATCATGCTGAGATCCAAAGAAATTCAGGAGCAATTGAGAAAGAAAGTAATTGAGATCTATCAGTCTGGAAAGGGTTATAAAGCCATTTCCAAAGCTTTGGGAATCCAGCGAACCACAGTGAGAGCCATTATCCACAAATGGCGAAGGACATGGAACAGTGGTGAACCTTCCCAGGAGTGGCCGGCCGCCCAAAATTACCCCAAGGGCGCAGCGACGACTCATCCAAGAGGTCACAAAAGACCCCACAACAACGTCCAAAGAATTGCAGGCCTCACTTGCCTCAGTTAGGTCAGCGTTCATGCCTCCACCATCAGAAAAAGACTGAGCAAAAATGGCCTGCATGGCAGAGTTCCAAGAAGAAAACCACTGCTGAGCAAAAAGAACATTAAAGCTCGTCTCAATTTTTCCAAAACGCATCTTGATGATCCCCAAGACTTTTGGGACAACATTCTGTGGACCGATGAGACAAAAGTGGAACTCTTTGGAAGGTGTGTGTCCCATTACATCTGGCGTAAAAGGAACACTGCATTTCAGAAAAAGAACATTATACCAACAGTAAAATATGGTGGTGGTAGTGTGATGGTCTGGGCTGTTTTGCTGCATCAGGACCTGGAAGACCTTGCTGTGATAAATGGAACTATGAATTCTGCTGTCTACCAAGAGATCCTGAGGGAGAATGTCAGACCATCTGTTCGTGTACTCAAGCTTAAACGTACTTGGGTTCTGCAGCAGGACAATGATCCTAAACACACCAGCAAGTCCACCACTGAATGGCTGAAGAAAAACAAAATGAAGACTTTGGAGTGGCCTAGCCAAAGTCCTGACCTGAATCCTATTGAGATGTTGTGGTATGACCTTAAAAAGGCCGTTCATGCTCGAAAACCCTCTAACGTAACTGAATTAGGACAATTCTGCAAAGATGAGTGGGCCAAAATTCCTCCAGAACGCTGTAAAAGCCTCATTGCAAGTTATCGCAGACGCTTGGTTGCAGTTGTTGCTGCTAAGGGTGGCCCAACCAGTTATTAGGTTTAGGGGGCAATCACTTTTTCACACAGGGCCATGATGGTTTGGATTTTTTTTTCACCTTTACTAATAAACACCTTCATTTACAACTTGCATTTTGTGTTTACTTGTGTTGTCCTTGACTATTGTTTAAATTGGTTTGATGTTCCGAAACACTTAAGTGTGACAAACATGCAAAAAAACAGGAAATGAGGCAGGGGGCAAACACTTTTCACACCACTGTATATCTGTTCATGTGGATCTCATTCTTTATAAAAAACAAAAAATCATATTTACAGTTATTAAAAGCCAATAAAATAAATTTCTAGTCTTTGTGATCTAGTAATTTATGATGGAGTATGCCAACGCCGGGCGGCCTCTATTGCTTCGTAGTATCAGTACAGAAAATTTGGGGTGGGTAAGGCGTGCGCTCAGTGTCCTTCTAGTTTTGAATGTTTTCATGTCTTTCATCAGGAGTCTCAGCTGGCTGAAAAGGAGCAAACCATGGAAACGTGGAGGAAGGGAGAGAGACGCTCTGGTCGCAGCTCTGGAGATCCAGCTAAAGAAGCTTCTTTCCAGCCAAGCAGAGAAAGATAAACTCATCCAGCAGCTGCAGCAAAATAACCCACAGCTGCCACAAGAGGTCAGTATAACCACCACGATGCTCACAGGGCTGAAACCGTCTGGCTGCTCCTGACAGCACACCGTTTGATTCAGCTCCACTTATAAAGAGGAGAGTGCTGATGAGGTCAGACATGGTGGTTTAAGGCATGACTGTCGATTTCATGTGCAAGATATGGTTTAATATTGTAATGCGTGTCTGAAGACAGTCAGGATAAAGTAAGATTCTTCAGATTTCTGTAACAAAAAAACAACCTGCTCTGTTTCACCTTGGCCTCTTTCCAGAAGGTGATGTCAGTTTGATCCCATCAGCTATCAGAGCAAAACCCTGCTGTGACCTGATGGATCAGAGGTGGAAATTTACTGAAGTTTGAACCTGCACAGTTTTCTGCCGTTTTATTTAATGTTGGTTTAGTTTGTTTAAAAAAAAAAACCCTGAAGCTCTCCACCACCTCCACCACCAACTAGTGCTTTGGTGGAGAAATTGCAGAGAAACTGAGACACAACACGCACACAACTATAATCACTGCTGGCCACAGACTGCCCGTCCAACACAAAAGTATAAAACGCACATTTTAAAGTGAGCAGTTTGCTTATCACCTGCTGCTTTGACTAACAGTCTCATGCATTTACTCCCTCATATGTCAGTCAGCAGTATCGTTCTGTTATTATAGTCGATTCAGTCGCTCGCCTCAAATTTTAATAAAGTTTAACTCTGAACCCGCCGACATCGCGCTGCTTGAAATCTCTGAATGTCAGACTTTCTGTGGTATTGCTGCTAGTTGCTTCCTCTCACCCTCACCAACAGGAGAGAGGAGTCGAAGCACGTGTTTGACAATATGAGAGACCCTCGTTAGATACGAGGTTTGATCCGCTGCATCTTCGGTCGTAAGATGTTGCCCAGTTTCTGTTTCATGACCTCACGTGTAACGGTGTGATATTTAAGGGCGCTTTCAACTAAATTCACAACAGAGTGCAATGTGACACAATGATCCACGTTTTTCATCATCACACAGAGAAATGGATAAAAACAGAAAGCTTGATCCTGTTTAATAAAGACGAGTTCCCTCTCTGCCATTGTTTTATAATATATCCGTGTGCCACGTCTTTCATGCAGCAAAGGTAAAAGATACAGCTGTGTATCCTCTGTTACAGCTCCTCTGCATCCTTCGATGTGGCGCACTGAGATTGATTTCTGGGTCTCAGAAGGATGGAGGACAGGCAGAAATCGGAGAAATGATAAAAGTCCCTGCTTTTCAAATTATAAACTTGTAGGACATTACGAAAGGGAATATAATAAAGTTTTACATTCATATTTTTACTCAGCTTTATTATATTGTGTGGTAGTGTCTGCTTTAAATGTATTTTAGTAAATTACATAAAGTAGGATTTTCTTTTGCTGTCCTTGTTTATGTAAATGAGGAAGCGGCATATTAGAAGATATCGTTGAGTGCAGAAACCTAATACTGAAATGTTGATATGGAACCATTTAAACCAGCACCAGGCTCTACCTACTGCCAATTTAAACCCTCTCCGCACAGCAGTGACAGTAAATTACTGTGGGATCGGCCGTGCTGGCTTACATCTGATTACCAGTTTGGCCAAACTTATTTCCACGTCAGAGGAGAGTGTAAGTGGTGTAAACACTTCCAGGTTTTAATAGAGCCATATATTAAAAAGCATATTTTCTCCTCCCAGGCTGTAGAAAAATGTTATTTCTCTTATCAGCTTTTCTTGGTTTGAATCGTTTTATCTGCAAAGTGTTAGAAAATTGTAAATTGTGCCTATTCATCTGATTATTTTGAACAACAATAAAAAGCAAAATAAAACCAACACCACAGTTTAGCATTAAGTCCTTATACGTGCGTGTGTGTGTGTGTGTGTGTGTGTGTGTGTGTGTGTGTGTGTGTGTGTGTGTGTGTGTGTGTGTGTGTGTGTGTGTGTGTGTGTGTGTGTGTGTGTGTGTGTGTCCTTAGTCACAAAGCTCTTCAGAGTGAACAGATTGTATATTTTCCAAGATGAGGCAAAGTCGGGGACCTCAGTTGTGACGTATTGGAAGCAATTACTTTGGGTTTCTTAGGAGTTCACGCTTACCAGAGTCTTCCTCTGGTTTTTGTAGTGAGGGGAATGGGTTGTACATCTGCTGGGAGATGGGGATTGGCCCAGTGCTGGATGTATTTCCACGCTCATTCAAAGCCCAGAGGTTTTTCTCTCTCTCTGAATAGGAGATGCACATCTCATAAGCTTTTCATAGGGAACGCTATTGTGTTCAGTGCGACTGCCTTAGAAGGTATTAAACTTCTAGCTTGACCCTTGAAGTTCTTCTCCTGGCATTGATTTAAAAAATGGAAAACTCATCTCTGTTCATCCAAATTACATGCTGTTTTCCATAAAGTAATCCCTTCACGCCATCAAATGGCTTCAATTCAACTCGACACCTTTTGCTTCCTTCAGTGCGTGCAGCTTTATGAATATGCAAATTAGTCTCAGCATCTATTTGCACCCACCCCTCTCCCGCTGGTCTGCAGCTCAAACGTACCTGCTCACCTTTGACTTCTGCTCAAGCGGCGTAAAACTTCTCCAGGCTGCACTCGTAGTTCTAATATTGGGGGTAATTCACCCCAAAGACGTTCAAACCAGAAACCAATTCTGATGAAGTGCGAATAGCTAATGCATCAGGATTGTAGTGTTGACTGTGGTGTGCATTTATACGTGTGTGTGTGTGTGTGTGTGTGTGTGTGTGTGTGAGTGTGAGAGAGAGAAAGCAAGCTGGTATTGGTGTATTGATCCGGAGGAAAATGATGATTGAAACCAGAACTGATGTGTGTTGAGAATCTATATTCTCAGCCATTACTGGCAGTAATGTTTCGAGGGTCTTGCTAACACTTCATGTTCAAAGCCGTGAACTACAGGAACCATGCTCAGTGTCCATGAACTTCCTGTTTCAGAGTGGTGGTGGTCCCAGCGTGGTGGAGCTGCAGGCTGCTCTGTGTGAGAGGGAGGCAGAGATCCTGAGGCTCAAAGAGCAGCTCGAGGCCTCAGCAGCCCAACCGCACCCAGTGACACAGGTCAGTGTTTAAGCGTTCCTCGAGTCAGAATAAGAACTTTTTAAAAAATCGGATATCCACCGACGCTCACATTTGAAAGGTGGCTTCAAAGATTTGTGGTTTTAATCATCTACAAAGGACGGCGGCGGTGCTTATCTTGAATTTATAGCCCCTTTCAGATGTGCACGCTTTTCATTGTAAGCCTTGTCTGAATGAGTGTTCTGTTAAATTTTCAGTAAAAGATGTGGCACTCTTACCATGTCAGATCCAGGGATGGTATAAAAGTCAAACCAATACTTGAGTGTCTTTAATGACCACCAGGGGGCGATCCCTGTGGTTTCAATAAGACTTCTGGTCCTGTACAAATCAATGGGAAAATGGCCCTTGGATGTGACCTCTGTGAACACTTTCCTGATGAGTTTATAGGCTCAGTTGCTCGTTTCAGGTCATGTGGAATGAAATATGCAGTTTTTTTTATATTGGTCATTCTAAAGGACTATCCACATCAGAGGAAGACTTCTGCAGGACTGCTCATTGTCTAACTACTTAACATGCCGGGTGATTGACAAGTCCTTAGACACTGAGCCTTCCTGTTTTCAGCCCCGTCCATCTTTTTTCTTCACATTTGGTTTTAAAACACCAAGACAGCAAGGGTTGCAAATCCTCAGCTCGGGGCTTCATGAGCAATGGTGGCATCATGGTGCTTACAGACATCTTTTACTCTGTCATGTTCGACTGTGGCAACATTAACTTATTAATGTTACCTGTTTTCAGCAGCAGTCGGCTTCAGTCCCATACAGATGATTGGTCTGCATGTAGTTAGGGTCAAGAGTCCGTTCCCCTATTTCAGTCTATGCTTTTTACTGCTATTTCTTCAGATGTGTCATAAACAAAAACTGCACTGGTTAAAATCATTTTTATTAAAGTGATTTTACTCGGGGGGAAGGCCAAAACCTCTTTGGCGAGCGTCATGTTATACATGCAGGAAAATCCTGAGAAGTTTTCCACTTTTGGCAAATATTGTCCGTGTGTCGCAGCTCTCTCCCTCGCCGTCGTGGGAATGTGTGAATGAAGCATTAAAATGTATGAATGACCTAAACCTCACTTGGTCAGGCATGAAGCAGCAGAGCTGAGAGGGCCCCAATTCTTTTAAAATGTTTAAGGACGCTCGTGCTTCTTTCCACACTCAGATTTCTCTTGTAGTTAAAAATATCGCAGCAACACCTGAGCTTCAAACTCGGTTTTAATGTAGGAAGAAGTGAGGAATCTTTAAACAATCAAACAGGGGAACGCACTAAACAAAGGAATGTATTTTTAGCTTTATGTGGACAAAGATAGCAAATGTAAATGAAGTCTGAGAATGCGCAGCTTTGTAGTTGTTGTTTTTATGTTTGAAGATAAAGATGCCGGGCAGCAGGAACATTTTTCTCTCCCTTATGTTCAAACACACGTTTGTTTTTCATTTGCAGGCGAACAGGTCAGAGGATAATGGGAGGAAAGAGCTTCAGGTGTGCAGCTTTGTTTGTGTTCGTTTGCTTAGCACTTCAGCTTAAATCCAAGAAATGTAGACATAATGAGAGAGTGCGAGAACACCTGGATTAGACACATCTGTTCTTCATAAAGTGAGCGTGAAGATGAGCAGAGAGCACCACCAAACTGGGATGTTTTGTTGAACGTGACTGAGTGAAAAATCATTTCTCATCATTAACTGAATGTTGGCATTTCTCGCCTTCAAATCCTGGTCTAAAACACCCTCCCTGTTCATACTAATAACATATTTTTTATTACCGTTACCATGATAACAAAAGCCCTGAACTTTTAGTAGGATGTATTTTCTATGATAGGAAATTATGAATACTTAAGTGATAGTAATTTTCATGTAATTAGAATTGTTTAAAAGGAAGTGCTTGTATGTGTTGGTATATGAAAGTTTAATATGTGAATATATATTAATAAAGAACCAATATTAGGCCTAATGTATACAAATAGACATTTTTCTTCTTTTCCCCTTTTTTGTTCTATAATTTGAAGGTATGAAAAAATCCTGGAGTAATAAATAATGAGAAGTTTCCTTGTTTTCTGCCTGTGACAGGCTGATAGCAAACAGAGCTCTGCGGCTCCGGTGGAGAAACCCAGGAGTGAAGCCATTGTCAGGAAGTCTGGAAGGAAGGATACCAGAGCGTCCGTCAGCAGCCAGGTAAGCTGCTGAAATGACACGAGTACAGAAACAGCAGCTGAATACGTGGATGATAAAGCAGTGAGCTGGGAGCTGGTCAGAAAGCAACAACCTGCAGCAAAACAGCTTAAAGAGTTCCACTTCCTCTGAGCTCTGCACGTATCCCCTCATACACATCCTCATGAGCTATAAACCAGTGTGACAGCGATGACAGACCCTTTGTGATGCTAGATTTGGAGAGTTGCTGGAGACCCCCCCCCCCCCCCCTCCAAGTCGATGATGTGTCCTCACGAGGACACACATGGTTGAGTCATGGCTCCTTTCTATGGCTGTGTGACCTCAGTGCTAAGTTTACCTGGGCCCAGTTATAGCTGCATTAGTCAGTTATAACTGAGCACATGATTAAATGTTAGTCACTCCATCAATAGTTGAGGGTCTTTTGTCTCAGCCTCATCTCTTTGTGTCTGACCATTTTTTATCAGCTTTTCCTCACTGCTGTGCCTGCTGTCTGTCCTCTGTCTACATCACCTTCTCTCTTTTTCTCTGTCCTTCACCTTTTCTCTGGTGTAGAGGAACTACACATCAATAACCACTTGTCCAAGAGTTAATGTCATAGCCATAGACAATTTTAAATACCAGTTTTATTCAAATAACATAAAAGCATCGCTAAGAAAGGAACGGTTTATCTACTGAAACTCTGGAGAGTGCTTTTAATCTGAATTGGATAGAGGAAATGATATGCAAAAACCATATCTGATTGAGATAATAAAAAGATACTAAAGTAGGATCATTTATAATAATCAAACAGAAGAAACGGGAAAGGTCAGATGCATTCTGCAGCTAAGGTCAGTCGCTCCACTGGGACATCTGAAGGCAGACAGCAGCTGCTTGCAACTTTTAAGGTGGAAAGTTTTCATGCATGAGTTTATGCTGTGACTCAGTCAACACTTGAAGCATCCATCTAACATCTCTGACCATTCATTTTGTTTCCATTGGCTCTTTGGAACTGGATTGCCCTGCACGAAGGCTTTTAAAATCAGCAGAGCGTTCTTTCAGTGTGGTCCAGCAGCTCTGCACCTATGCCTATAATCCAAAGACCATGCTGACCTAATGAAGTAAATTATTTTCCTTTTAATTGTTTTGTGCACTTTAGAAGTGCCGTGAAATGAGGATGTTTTGAGATGAAGTCAGAAATTTCAGTTAACTTCATAGTACATTTACGACTATATTAAATCAATATTTTTTGCATACGTCCTAAAACTGCACCATTCCTCCTCTTGGAGAACTTGCCACTGTTCTTTCTGTGGGGGCCGCACCATCTGTTGCGTCTTTGCTCTTCTCGTGAATTAATATTGTTCTTTATGGCTCTGGCAGTGTGTTTGGGCTTGTTGCCTTGCTGCATGAGTTTCGGACCTAACAGATGCCTCCCTGATGGTGCTGTGAGACGCATACATTCCAACTCTGTTTGCAGAAACACAGCCTCGAACCTGCAAAGAATCTCCAGCAGGTTTCACTGTTTCCTATCTCTCCAGCCTTGTGCAAAAAAAGAAGAGAGGCAAAGAGCCTTCTGTTGGCGCCAGATTTTCACATTTTGAGTCATCATTGCACAGCACCAGCTTACAGACTTCTCCGGACTATAGATGGTTGCACTAGAAGCCCATTGGTTTCTGCCAGTTCAGTCCTGATGGTCCCGCTGGACTTCCTCCAAATTCAGTTTCAAAGAGAAGACAGCTTGATGTGTCTTTAATCTGCTGCGTTTGGCCAAACACTGCGATTCCTGTCGGCAGCCTTTACAACACCTGTCTGCTGCTGCTGCTGCACCCAGATTTCACTGCTTCCAAAGGGAATGGATAGAAACATTTAAAGTATGCAGCTCCATGAATTCCTTTCAAGTCAAACAGTTTGAGGGTGTGTGCAGTTTTTCATACACAGGCTTTTCACCCTGCCTTTGACTGCAGCCATTCACAGCACGTTTGAACCTCCTTGAATTTAGATGTGTGTGATAAGCTGCCTTTAGAGGTCAGTAAGTCACAGAGCTGCATTTTGCTTTCTTCTTCTTTTATGGAAGCCTTTGTCAGTACAAAGGCTTTTTGAAGTTTGAGTTTGAATTCTGTTTGTGTCGGTGACACCACAGCTACAGCTGAATCTGTCATAGACACATCTCAACAACATGTAAATTCAATGGAATATGCAAATATCACATCCTCCTGTATCTTAATGATGATGCTGTGATACCAGTAAGTCTTCTAATTTACGGCAGTGCTTTTTAGTACCATACTGCTGTAGTGCTTTTCCTCTCTCATACTCACACACTGCTACTGTGGCTGCAGCAGCTCTGTGCCTTTCAGCCTCTATTGTGTGTGTTTTATAATGTAGGTCCCAGTTTGAACCTGCGTTCACTTGTGTTTGGACCTTTCATGTGAACTGGTTTGTAGATGGATGGATTGACTTTCTGATCTGATAACCACCTTTGTGCCGTCGTGCCAACTGGCATTGACACCTTCATTATCACAGGCAGACAAGCCTTGATCCTCAGACCTCGTGACATTTCTCCATTTCTTCTCAAGTGATGATGAAATGGCCCCCAACCTTAAGCCCGTATGTGGTCCCACAGGGTTCGACTGGCTGTCCGTCAGTGCTGGAGTCCTCTGAGATCTCCACGGAGGAAGGCAGAACGAGCCGCTTCCCTCGGCCGGAGCTGGAGATCTCCTTCAGCCCGCTGCAGCCAAACCGCATGGCCCTGCGCCGGCAGGGAGAGAAGAGCGCCGTCACCGTGAAAATCACCCGCTCAGCACGCAAGAGGAAGAGTGGCGAGATGGAGAAGGTAAGGACCAATAAAACGAAAACTGCTCATCAGCAGTTTTCATATCAGAACCATTAAGTAATTAAAAATAATTAAAGCGGGTTAGTTGGTGTGATGGGCTAAAGTTTGAACCATTTAGCACTCGCCACATTTCCAAACAACTGCAAAAAGAATATTGTGCACAAACATCACAGGTTATCTGAACCCACACTCGTAACATTGCTTCCCTCTAGGTTTCCTAATAATAAATCTTCCCTAGACACCAAAAAACACAAACTAGGGAAAAAACCCACAACTGCACACCAGAAGCCTGAGTTACTATCAGGGTGACTGGTTGTTTATTTCTCACACATGTTGTGTACAGAAAATCTTCCTCCTCCCCTCTGCTGCTGTAAATCCAGCCGGCACTGGCAGAGCAGGATTGTCCAGCAGCAGCTGTGAAACACAGTGTTAGATTTGGTACTTTCTCAGCTGTGACATGAAAGTCAAGTTATTTTCATACGAATTTCTGCATTTTTAAGTCTAAGTGTTGTGAGTAACAGTGGAGCAGTCAGCATCAGAGTTATCAAAGTGTATTTATCTAATTAGTTTTTCTCATTTCATTTTGTTTGTAGTTTAATTTAGCTTTAGTTTGTCTCCAGAGTGTGGCTGGTTCAGATTTTTTTGTTTTAGTGTCATGCAGGGTGTTTGTCAGGCAAGACTTGAGTTCAGAATGAATATTATAATAAAAATGGAGCATATTTTTTTTGGAAGGTAGTTAGCTCAAAGTCCCTCACACAAGTTTATTTCTACAAGCTATAAAAAAAAAACAACCAATGCACCTCTTGAATTAAAGCTGAAAGTCCGCGCTTCAGTCACATGTTGACTGTTTGATTTGAAGTGCGCTGTGTGAGGAAAGTGCCCAAATATACTCGTGCATCTGACTTTACCTTTGGCTGCACTGGTTGTTGATTTGAAGTCTTTAACGTTTGTACTGCTCTGCTGGATCCTTGAGTGGTTGGTGATGATGATGTTCTTCTCGCAACAGATCTCTCTTCAAATGCAAACATGGGAGAATC
Source organism: Archocentrus centrarchus (assembly GCF_007364275.1). NCBI lineage: Eukaryota > Metazoa > Chordata > Actinopteri > Cichliformes > Cichlidae > Archocentrus > Archocentrus centrarchus. Next base: position 2,839,431 of record NC_044360.1, on the reverse strand, counting down.
ACTTTAAATGTGTCCTGGGTAGAGATTTCTGCAGCACCAGAAATGATCACACACAATATAAATGCATATCAAATATCCAGTGTAAAACATTTTGCAACCACCTAAAAAATAGGAAAATAAATTAGTGATTTTTTTTGTTGTTGTTGTTTGTTCTACTTCCCACAACCGTCTCAGAGAGAGCTCTATGTAACTGCCAGAAGCTCAACATGTAGTCTGTATACTGTGTAGGCAACGTGTGACTCACACAAGTAACAAAGTCGAACCGTTCCCATCTGGAAATGGAGCGCATAAGTTTTCATCCTGTGAACTGGTCAGTGCTGTGGATGCTCTGCGAAACCAAACAGATTGTTTTGGAAACCAATCCCAAAGGAGGTTAAAGGTGCTTCGTGGAAACGATCACAGGGGGGGGGCATGTATAGAAAAGTGAAACTGCACAGGAAGGTGAGCAGGACTGTGGTCACGATCTCTGTGGAATTGGAGTAAATGCAGCAGCAGAACTGCGCTCAGCTCAGTTGGTTGGCTTTTACCCGCGCGGTGGAAGTGCATGAATACATGCACGCATACACAGCACTGAAAACTGCACATTTTACCTGCAGACAGTGTAAGGATTTAGTGTAGCCACGTTTGTCGCCCGTTGGTTTGTGAAGTCTTGGTGCGAAGCTTTACGTCCTATTGGCTAATGACTTAGCCAGTGACGATATCCTGAATAATTCTCCCGTCTGACGCGTGGAATGGCAGACATTTCTACATTGGCTTCACTTTTGCAATATGTACTCCAAATTGACTGTTATTTAATTATTAATTAATTAATTATTTAAACACAGGGATTGCACAGTTTAGTACATTCACAAACAATCAGTATGACTGACAAATGAGGCAGAGTTAATAGTGATTTTTCCATTTCATGTCATAACCTGTTGATTTGTATTAATCTACAGGAATTTATTAAGCCCCCACATAGAATATGAATGTTACCTTGCTGCATGAAAAGCTGCTTGTTGTTCACACAATGCAACAACTGCATAACTTTGTAATGTGGGTTTTGAAAAGTGGTCAGTAATTAAATATTTTGCTTTGATAAGACAATCAAACTGAATTTAACTTTTACCGTATCACGAGTTTGAGCTGTACCAGCCTTCGTACGTTAAACGTGTGGAAAGGCTGAATAAAAACAGGAGTTAAACTGGGTCATCTCTCCAGCAGAAAGAGAAAGTGTAAGCAGGCAGAATGAGCAACTAAAGTCAGTGTGACAAACCTCTCACTTCACTTTATTGGCTGCATATTAAAATTTTCACTCACTCATTTGCTCTTCATCTGTCTTTGACTGGAAAAACTAATGTTGGCTGCAGAACTAAGTGTTAGAAATCATTCACTACTTTCTTTTTGTCTCATTGACAAATATGTTGTGAAAATACGAGATGACTGTGTTTAGAGAAATTATTAAAAATATATAGATATATAAATATAGGATGAGGGGTGTAAAATGAAAAAATACCAGCTTTTTATTTTACCCTCATTGGTGGCGAACCAGAGCAAAGGTAAACCTGGAAGTGTTTTTCTTGCTCTCCTGGGATTGGGGTATTGTAAATGATTTTTATATATGGTGCCAAATATACCTGCATTGAAATGTTCTGGCTTTCTCAATAATGTTATGTGTTTTTCGGGCTTGCCTCGATGTTGCTCCTGTAAACACTGTATTATCCTTATTTCCATATAATCACGAGAGGCGGTGTGTTTGGGAGGTGCTGATGAATTCTGAGTGCTGAGGCATGAAAATGCCTTATGCCTGTAATTAATACGTGCACGTGCTCTGCGTTTTTAAGTTTAGTACTGACAGAGTTACTTTAAAAGTAACTTCATCATGTTTTCCATGTTGTTGCATGCCAAACTGGGGGTAGGATAGTTTTAAGGTTAAGTCTTAGCCATTTCCTTCAGGTCTTCTGGAGGAACGCTGGGTTTTCCAGAGCCAGCTGAGAGACATAATCTGTCCATTGTCTACTGGGTCTGCCCCGTGGTCTCCTTCTAGTCGTCCATTCCTGAAACACCTCACATAGGAGGCGCTGAGGTTCATCTTAGTCAGATGTGTGAACTACCTCAGATGGTTCCTTTCAATATAGAGGAGCAGCTGTTCTCTGAATGATCCTCCTGAGTGACTGAGCTCCTCATTTTACCTCTAAGGACCCAGACATCCATTTTTTTTTTTTTTTTTTTAAGGAAACTTTTCACTGTTTGTGTTCAATCTTATTCTGTTAGTCACTACCTGCAGCTCGTGGTCATTGTTGGTGGTAGGAATGTAGAATGACCAGTAAATTGACAGCTTTTCTTCGCTGCAACTAACCGATACAAGAAGTGCTGAAAATGCATCAGAACCTGTGAAAGCAGCAGCAACACTGAAACCCAACTATTTAAATTAATCTTTAATTAATCCCACTTATTTAGTCTGACTTCACCTCCAATCTACAGCAGCAGCATACAGCTTATATGAAAGGTGACTGTCCTGTATGTCTACACTGAGCATACCTGCATTTCCCTGCAGTATGTATTATTTTAAGTTTTACTCTTGCTATGAAAACAGTTTCTGTGTTTATCATATCTATTAGTTTGACATCCTTGCTCAGGGACTTGTTGGCACTATTTGACAACAGTTTTCACACGTTCAGATAAAATCAGGAGTCCCTGAATAACTGTGACCGAGAGCAAGGGCACGAATGATATGCAAACGAGCAGAATCCAACCTGGGCTTTCGCCATCCATCGAACAGTAAAACCAGCGTTTAGGAGGGAAATTTAGTTTGCAGAGATTCATCAGACAGACGTCAAAACAGCAACTGGGTCATGAGCTTAGTTTTTCCACAGCTAAAAATGCATTACCTCTATCTATTTTGTCCCCCCATGTGATTTTGCTATTAAAAATGCTTTACCCTCTACAGTACTGTAAGACGGTGACAGTACAGGAGAGACGGTGCATAAGCTTTCAGCTGTGGGACAAATATATTTCACAAAAATAAAGTGTACAAATAGGGAAAGAGGGGCATTGTAATGACAGCAGTCAGCTAAGGATGCCCTGGTAGCATTGTAACTGAAAGTAACCAAAAATTAATTACTGGGTTTTATGTAAATGTTCTTCAGACTCGATTTCCCTGATCTATCTTGACACTGAAGTCCTCTTCATTCCACAAAAAAGCGCACCTCGCTGAATAAAAGATGATTATATTGAGTCGGTACCCAGCGGAAAGCTATTTAGAAACTAAATGATTGAACATTGCGATGAAGCAACATAGATGTTCCTTGCTCATGTATTCTTGATTAAAGCTTTGAAAAATTGGGGTTAGAAAAGGGCTCATAAGTAGGTCAGTGTCAAGACAGTACTAGAATTTTCAGTATTAGGAGCTGCGTTATGGTCTGCCAGAACTAAGTCTTAGGATGTGTTGTCTGAACATGTGGTGAAATTCAATTATTGTGGTTCCAAATGAACACACCGGGAAGGTGGAGTGAATATGTGATAGGTTTGTTGTTGCATACTTTTCTCTCACAGTGGCTTTTATCTATAAAGCACTTGTTCACAACAGTCATGTCGAGGCGCTTTATATAAGTGAGACCCTCAACAAAGAGACAGTCTCCCATGAGCAAGTAGTTAGTGACAGTGGGAAGGAAGGGCAGTGTCTGGGTAAAAAAAGAAATCAAAACAAAACATTTTTGATTTTGTTTGGTTGTTTTTGAGCCTGTCAGTTCAATAACAGTTCTTTGGGGTTTTCTTCTCTTTTTTCCCCTCTGTAAACTCATCATTTGTCAACATTGGCCATTATCAGGGTCACATCCTTTTTAGAAAATTTGACCTGAGTCCATCATCACAGAATTAAGTCCACAGGCTGTTAAAGGCATCCCAGAGACTCTTTTATGTCACATTAAAAATTGGTCAGACATCTGCAGTAACAAGTGTTTAATATATGAAAAAAGGTTATCAAGACACTTCAAAGACGAATGCTGTTGTGGAAAAACATTAATTCTACCCTCTAACAGCTCATCAAGAAAATAATGAGAACAATGTGCTGCCTCATCATTATTGTAAATCTGTAAAGAGGATGAACTTTTTGATGACATGTTAGCTGTTCTCTTCAAACAAAAGGTCGTTAGCTGGAACATATAAAACCACATTTATATAAGAAGTCCTCCTCAGTTGCAGAAGGACCCTTTTGACTCAGTCCTCTTGAGCTCTGCTGGTATGTTACCATTTCCTTTTTTGATACCAGCAGTATTTATACAGGGGTAAAAGCTGTGGGATGAAACCCCAAAGTAATTCCACTAATGACTGCTGTTCTGCTGACTGGGCTCGGTTCAAGAGAGAGAACTGGAACAAAAACAGGAGGCAGAAAAGTAATGAGGAAAAAAAAAAGATGAATGGCTTCATGTTGGGGAGGGTTTCTCCGGCACATCTGAACTGATGTGACATTACATCAGATTTTATTCTCGGTATCTGGGGCGCTTCAGTCAACATTTATGAACATGAACACCGTTTTTAAAAGGCGGTCCAAAAAAAAAGCTTCACAGTAAGATGAAAAGTTTTTTTTTTTTTTTTTTTTGGTACAGAACAATGAGACAGCTGCTTAAAAGCCCAAATGTTTCAAGAGTTCTTCAAATCTTCAAACAGTGGTAACCTAATAAAATCTGAAGTGTTATTGCCACTCAGTGCATTAATTACAGTATCATAGAAATTCTATTTTATTTTATTTTTATTCTGTTGGTGCCAATGCGGTGACCCAGTTTCCTTTTGGTGGCATCCTCATCTGTGTGTATATGAAAAAAAAGTTTGAGTCAAGAGCCTGAAGGTCATAGGCGTGTCAACACATGAATGAACTCATCAGCCCCTCATATCACCACCCTTCCCTTCTCTGTTGTTGCAGAAGAAGGTGAACATGAAATAAATTGGAGGGGGTGAGTTTTAAAAACAGAGTGAACTGGGCCAGTATAAATTGAGGAAGCTTCAGAGGCAGTGCAGAAAATTGAGAGAGATTGGTTGAGGGTAAGGGGGAGAAAATGATAGCTGGGAAGGAAGAACGTGAAAAGAAACAAGACAGACGGGAACGACAGAGAAGAAAGACAGCAGAGGGAACACGACAGCGGAGTCGAGAGGATGGTAGGAGGAAACGAGGAGAGGCAGGGTGGAAAGAGGAAAACGGGAAGATAAAAGTAGGAAGCAAGCAGAGGTGAAGCAGAGATGAGGGGTGGAGGGAATTTGGATGCCGAGATGAAAGAGGAGGGATTGTGGGTAGGGCTGTTGGACAGGAACACAGAGACTAAAAAGCAACGAGGGAGGGTAAAAAACACGGCGGTGACAGTTACCGCTAACTTCAGTGTGCTCATAATGTTCACTTCCATTAACACAACTCGTATTTGTTTCATCACGCGCCTTTTTAAATATTTTACTGCTAACCCACCAGCATGTTTTACTGTCTTTGCACAATAAAAACCTTTTATTAACTGACATATAGGATGTACTAACGGGAATATCCTCAGAGGACCTGTTAGGCTAATAGTTAATATCCTGAGACTGTACTCCAGTAACTGCCCTCAGATCGGGACATGCTTTTGCCACCAAAAGCAGCATTGCTTATTGTTATCAAACGAGTAACTAAACACCAAAGCTGTGATGTTTCACCCCATAATCACATATGCATATTTTTTCTGTGGAAAGGTAATACTTCGCCCCACGTCACGGATAGATGCTTCCTTCTGTGATGTGGTGATATGGTTGGCAGGTCTAGATTGGTAGAAAGATAATTGTTTGGATATGAAATTGCACCCAGTGAGGTTTGATTTATTCATTTATTTTAGTAATTTCTGAATTTTTAAAATTTTTGTGGCATTGTGAGTGCTACCAGATTGGCATCACTTAGTTTCGTTATATTGAGAAGAGGATGGGGGGAGTTTGGTGCTGCATAGTTTACATTATCTTCAAATTACCTCCACAGCTTTTAGTCTGTATTCCCATAATAATAAACATGCTACTTAAAACTTTCCTGAGCAAATACAGATTAGTCGTGAAGGCTGTGGAGGTTGTGTGAGGGCCTTTGCAGTCCCAGACGGAGTAGCTTTTGTAAGGTTCGTTCCTGCAACATTTAAATTACTACAACCTTACTTGTATATACAAAACCACACAATTCAGTGTGACTCAGCCTGTAGTTACTGAAATTTACGCTCCCTGTTTATCCAGCATGTAATGAATGTCCTCTTACTCTGACTGAGCTTTTCCAGCTCCAGTTTTTTAGCAGTTTAACCAATTTAAATTGATGGGAAATGATTCCCAGTACTTCCACTTTTACCAACAATAAGCTGTACGTGTTTAAGTGACTCAAAGCCAGTGTTCTTCTACAATGAGAAACAAGTAGCAGATATTCGCCGGAAGATCTTATAGAGGTTTTGTAATTGACTAGAAGTGTATCGGCCCTTCAATCAGTCTCTCTGCAGGTCTGTATGCCAGCAGGATCTTGGCCTATCCTCGATCCAGCTGAGAATCGGCAGGAGCACAGGCAGAGAAGGTTCACCACTGATTAATGGGATCACTCTTAATAGAGCCTCATGGAGGTCAGGGAGAAAGTGAGAGTCGGGGAACAAACAGACAGACACATGAAGCCCTCAGAGTCGCTAAGAACTGCACATTTGCATTTTCTTTTTTTGGTCAGTCACCTGAAGTAAAACCTTCCTTCTTGCTCAACACAAATGTAGGACTTTCACACCCTTCGACTCAGCATTTACAGATAGAATTTGGGGTTTTATTTAGTGCTAATTGGTGCCACATTATTAATAGATTATCAAAGTATACGTTATTTAATGGCATGTAGTCTCCAGTTTATACATTTTGAAGGAAATCCCAAAATAATTCATGAATAATTCTTCACTCTTTGTCTGAAAAGCAGATGCGAGCATGGCAAGAGTAAAAATTAAACCTGCTGCAGGTGAATCAGCTTTTACAAGCAAAATGTATTTATTCTCATTTTCACTGTTCATGCAGGAAAGGCTTGTAGCTCTTTTCAGTTTTGAACTGGTTAATTAATAACTGTGGTGTGGTGGGCTCAGGTTTCCATGAAGTTAAGAATAGAAAGGAAATATTTGAAAAAAATTAATTTATTGATCATTGCCTGTTTAAAACGATCTGAGTTTCATTTTGGGAACTGCTGGCAAATTATGTAGTACAGTGTTACAGCTGAGGATAAAACTCACATTGTAGGCTGAGTGGCAATGCACAATATGCATCATGGTTTTTTCTGGTTCATGGTTCTTTCATAAAGCTTATGTCACCATTTTACATGCATTTTTCTTAGGTTAGGTGGGTTTGCACCGTAGATGGCATAACAGATGAACACGGCCACCGTGATGGTTCCCATTGGTTCTGGGCGACAAGTTTTGAAGCTTAAATGTCAGAGAGCACAAACACGGTGACGATATCCGGTTCAATGACACTAATTAGCGGCAGTGAGGCCCAGCAGACAGCGGTCCACTCCAGCGACCTGCAGCGAGGCTCCTGTCAGTCAGAATGGTCTTCAGTATCCAGGGTTGAGACTAGTGCTGTGTCTCAAACATTTTCTCCAAAAAGCTCAATATCCCCACTCAGTCCCCCTCTAAGTCTGAGTCTTCCTGGTAGCCTGATATTAACTGCAGTAATTTTTCAGTACAGATACAACTTTCTGCTCTAATGGAGTAGAATTTTTAAAAAAAAGCCTCTTGGCTGCAGAAGACACAGACCTTATTGGTCCCTGAGCCACACGAGTCCTTAAATCTTTAACTGTGTTTCTGCTGCATCCAGTTTATTTTCTCCTTTGAGCATTCTCCTTGGGTAAATTCAATAGTTGTATTTATGGCTTTCCAACTGAATATGGTGAACATTTAGGTGTACAGGCATGCACATGGTGCACACAATATTTAGACACTTGCATATTTTAATCCTCCTCCTCCTCAGAAAAATGGCCTCTGTGAGTAGTGTTTATAGTAACAGGAGTGTGCATTTCAAGGCACTCATTTGTTTTGAGCATTAAACATGAAGGCATCAGGCAGATGGAGACCCCTTTTTTTATATATATAATATTATACAGACATACATATACATATAATACATATATACACAGGCCAGGAAGCTTTAAACTGTGTCAGTGCATCCTCTGATAATCAAACTGGGAAAATAAATGTCTGTATTTTGTGTACCCTGCACTCACTGTGCAGAGAGCCTTAAATTAGCAACATAATAGATAACATGGACTCAAACATGCTTGCTAGAAACAACATGCCTTTATCCATAAAACGCACATTGGGCCATTCATTTTTTTTCTGCAGTTAGAGGATCAACACCACTGCCATCTGTTCAGTAAATACAAGGCTAAAGACAGGATCCAGTTAGATTAACATAAAATTGGGAAATAATCAAGACTCATTTGGATTAGTTAACACATTGTTTGTTTAGTCCATTTAAAAATCAGACTGGCACATTCAGGACTGTAAAGGGACTGTTTGTGGTCCTTCTGGCTGCATTGGACAGCAGCAAACCTCCCTTTGAGTGTGAAGTGTCACAGCAGAAAATTATCCAAATGAAAGTCTGAGGCTATGATTCTCAGGTGGAGAAGGGTGGACTGTCCACTCCAGGTTTGGAATGAGCTGCTGCATGCGCAGTTCAAGGAGTTCGAGCATCGCTGAGTGTGTTCATGAGGGGAGAGGGGAGCTCTGCAGTGATACAGACACTTCCTCCTCCTGATGCAGTTGAGAGAGCTGAGCGTGAAAACAAGGCTGGCAGTTTACTCATTGATCTGCATTCCAACAAAGCGCCTCGAGGCGACTGTTGTGATTTGGTGCCATGTAAATAACACTGAACTGAATTCCTGCCCTCACCTGTGGCCATGAGCTGTGGGTGCAGCTGCTTCTCCACATTAAAAGAAACCAGGTGAGGTGGTTCTGGCATCTGACTGGGGCACCTCCTAGGAAGCCTCCCATAATGAGGCGTTTTGGGTATTTTCAGCTGGGAGAACCTGGGGCAGACCCGGGACATACTGAGACTCTTGGCTTGGGAATGCTTAAGTGTCCCTGGGGAAGACCTGGAGGTGGTGGCTGGGGAGGGGGAGGAGTGTTGGTGAAGTTTGGTTTTGTGAATGGTCAGCTGGATGGTAATATTTGTAGCTTTCCAGTCAGATATGTTGTGCTGTTTATCTGCCAGTGTTGATACCGTAGTGTTTTTTTTTTGTTTTTTTTTGGCTCTAACATATCAGCTGTCTTAATTAGATATTATGCAGAGGAGATTTGGTTCAAATGAAGAACAGATGTGAAATTTTGTTAGATTTTTTTTTTTTTTTTTTTTTTACTCCTATTTGTCACTAGATGTATCATTTTTTTTTTTTTTTTTTTTTTTTTTTTTTTTTTTTTTTGATTTTCAGAGAAATTTACATTTTACAAAATAATAAAGGTTGTCACACACACGCCGAGAACTTCAATCATCATTTTAAATCTGTGCACTTTTATCACACCGTAAGTAAAATTAAATGGTGCAATACTAATGATGTTCTTACTGCACAAACACAGGAAGGACTGTCACCCAAAAGATGTTCAAAACATTGTGACATAGTTATTAGATTATTGTTCATCTGTAGAATACTTGATGTTAATTTTAACAATTTTTTCCCTTTTTTGAAGTCTTGTGTTTTCAGGAGGAGTAAACGGCGAGCAAAAAATGAGGTACCGTTTCTATAAAGTATGTTTTCATCCTTTCAGACTCACGAATAGAGAAGGAAACATCCATCCTTGTATTTTTCATCATCATTCACCACATTAGTGTAGCTTTCACTCCTGGAACTAATAACACAGTTGTAACAAACCATTGCTCATTATGAACATGTTAGATCATTTGGTAAAGCTGCGTTCAATGACCTGAAGTCTGCTGGGTTCAATCACTGACTTTGCCCATAAATACAAGCTGTGATCAGACACGTCTGTGACATCATCTCAGGAAAATCTATATTTGATTGAATTAACAAGGTCATGGAACTGAGGAGCGTTCCAGCTGGTATTTCTAAACCGTTCTCTTAAGTTTCCGTTCTTATCACTTTGTGTGTGTCTGTGCGTGTGTGTGTGCACATCTGCAGTTTCACCATGGACCTCAAACCTGGACAGAGAGCAAACATCAGTTTCTGTCAAACTGGCCCAACCTTCATGTCGATGATATCACTGGTTTGTTGTTGACTTCTGAACTCTGATTTCTGGAGATCAGTTTTCGTTGGACGAGCCTGCTGTGTACAAGCCCAAAGGAGGCACACGAGTTCAGGATCGTGACAAGTACAGGACCCAACGGGGCCCCCAGTGCTGATCACCCACTCAAAGTCGATGCTTGAGTTTTCACAGTAAAAGCCTGTGCCGGCTAAATGCTTTGTTTCCTAAACTCTAGGTGTGAAACCTTGAGAAGGTCCAAAACTGTAGGACCATGGGTCACAGATGAGCACTCCTCGGGTTTCTGGGGTCACTTACCGCCCACTGTGCTCACCAGATTTGGATCATCTCACCTTCTTCCTTAAAATAAGGTTCCCAAGATGAAGCGTTGTTGTTTTGGCACAATGTAACCGATCGAGCTCACACCACAGACACACAAGTGCAAGTGGCCAGAACGGGACTTCAGGGCAGCGGTTTGGAAGTACAGTCGTCCCTCGCTATATCACGGTTCACTTCATGCAGATTTAAAAAAAACAAACAACTAATTCTGTATTGCTGAATTTTCGCTATATGCAGGATTTTGCAGTACATAGGTATTTATATAACTCCCCATAACTATGTTCATGACTTGGACGCAGAGATCACTTATGCCTACGCCTTTAGCGGAAGTAGAAGTTACAGCCGAGGGTAAAGATACTGCACCACCTGATGAAGTGGTGCCTTCAGAGGAGCTGTAATGCTCTTCTTGGCTGTGCAGTACTGTACATTCATCTCATCATCATCGCCATCAGTGCTGCACAGCTGCATAATTCATCATCTTCATCATTCAAGTTGTAGTAAGAGTGTGGGAAGGGTTTATAAAGCCTTAATATTTATAAATAATAAATATAACGCCGCTACTTTGTGGATTTTCACCTATCGCGGGGGTCTCTGGAACGTAATCCCTGCGATACGGATCCCTTTAGCAGCGTTGCTGAAAGTGGTGTAGCAGTGGCATTAAAGCAGTGAAATTTAAATCATGCATGGTTTTTGATTTTAATGGGTGGTGGCACAGCACTTAATAAACACACCTTGTATAGGAGTCATTAATGGGGAACCCTTTTTTTTACTCTGAGGGAAACTGAGAAGTGCTTTAGTTTCTGGCTCCAGGCAGATGTTTGATTAAAAAGTGTGAAGATGGGATGCAGGAAACCATGTCTTCACCCAGCATTCCTTGCATCAGTAAAATATTTTATTCTGGATCATGGCACTGCTTTCCAGTGGACAGGCTCATGCTGTATTCACATGCACATAATGTGATCGTATGCAGTAACCAAAGTAAAGAGTCGCACCAAAATGAGTGTTTGCATGCCTGCCTGTCGGAGTGTTTCGTTGACTTGCTCATTTTCATGCTACAGTGCAAAGTGTGACTGATGTCTCACAACACCACCTTCATCATTATGCTGCGGTGTCACAGATTCCCTGCTGTATTTCTTCCATCGTTTAACTGTGAGGCACAGCACAAGATCAGCAGGCTGTGATGAAGCTCTGCTTATATTAAAAAATCATTTTATGTATTCATGTTGCATATGTAAAACTGTGGTTCATTAAGCACCACTGGTGTACATGTTGCTAAAAACTAACTCAGCAGCTGTGTAATAGGTCCCACCTTTGTGAGTGTGACAATGTTCAGCTACTGATGCAACTTCATGTGCTGTTGAACTGTGTTGCATCATGACTGAGAGATCATGATGCTACCCTCGTTGTTAGGCTACCAGCAGGTACAGACAATAGAGATCACACCTGTTCCATTAATTATTTACTGCACTGGAGTTCATCTGTATACTTAAAGGATTTCATTTTGAATCTGAATATGTTCTATTCTTGTTTCACCTCAATTCTGGTTAAGAAAAAAAAAAAGAAGAGCCAGTTGAGTCAAAATAAGTGAGTGGCAAAGAAAAATATGAAACACATTAGAGACCAAAGTAAAACTAATTTATAACAAATGTGATTGGTTGTATTGAGAATTGACCTTAAAGATGTCATTGATTGTAAAAGCCTGATCACTTCGCCCTTATATCAGAACATATCACTTTTCCAGCTGTTTCTCTTTGAGCTAAACTGCCTCCCTGTTTCTGCTTAGACGGTGTTACTTTAGTTTGCACGTGCTCATTTTTGACCCGTTAATTTGCACTGTTCTTGGTAAATTTTGTTGGTCATTATTGAATGAATTGACTGTGGCTGTGCTTATAAATGAGCATGCTCTTAGTTGATTAACTGCAGTACTTTCCGCTCCTCTCAGCAACATTTGCCCTGCTTAGCTCTTAGTCTTGAGCCAGGTTTTAGGAACAGCCAGACGAGGACTGAGGATCTGACGCTCTGACGCTGCAGTATCTGCAGTATCGCTGTGTGCAGGTCCATGATGTGCTCAAAGATGGAGAATTTTTAGTAGAAAGTAGCAGGTCAGTCTCCTCTGTGTTGGAAAACGGGATAAAATCTGACCAATGAGTTTGTTTCGCAGCTTCCTGATTCTCATTTTAGTTGAGAGTAGATGATTTTTTTTTTTTTTAGGTAGAAACTGAGAGCAAAGTTTGTTTTTGATCATCAGTTTTCTGTGAATGGCTTTTTTTTTTTTTTTTAATAGTGTTTGCAAAAATATCACAGTACAGCAAAGTGTTGGTCTGTTCCACAAATACTGCAGATGCATTTGGGGGAATAAAGCCTTGCTGTTGTCCTCCGTCCTGCAGGGAGGTCACAGTTGATGTTGAGCCACAGAACCTGCCGGGGTTCAGCTCCTCGTTCAAGGGCGCTTGAGCAAATAACTCGGGGTCGAAGTGTAAAATTACTATCGCGGGGATGCGTGTATGACCACAGGCTTAAACTGACCCCAGCTGAGTGTGAAGTTGTTCCTGGATTGACTTCTTCTTGTTCAGCTGCACTTTAACAATACAACCTGTGTGAGACTGCACAGTCCACTCAGGCTTAGGAATACGAGAATATATTTTTATTCTTGCAGAGAAAATTCAGCAATCTTTTCCACTTAACTCCAAAAATCGAAGGAAGGGAAGTTGCATCCACAAAACACAAAGTACAGCCTTTTATATTAGATTATATCTCAACTGACCGCCGGGTTCTGGCTCACGCAGGCTGCTTCAGTACAGCTTTAATCAATATTCAGTGGAGCATTTTGCTATTTATATGCCACATATTTGGAAATGGTGGAAGCCAAAAATAGAGCTAATGCAGGCGGGATACTGGGCATTCTTCAAGTAGAGCCAAAATAATAATAATGTAAAATGTTGCTTCTCAACTGCTCGATCTGTAAATGAGCAGTTTGATTATAAAATATCTTAAATCCAAATGGTGATATGTCAGTGTTGTGTTGGCAGTTAGTTTCCATTGCTCTCATGTCTCCAGAAAAACAATCAGATATTGTTTTTCCCATTTATTTTATCTCAGACACAGTTCTGTGTAATTGTGAATAATAATGTAGAATAATCCCGAGAAATCTAAGAGTTAATGTTTGTTTGGAGTGGAAAAAGAAGGCTGGTGATGGCCATGTTCTCCATGTATAAATCGATTTTTTTATGTTTGAAATGCTCAGTGATGAATTATAGATGGGATCCTCTCAGGTCCTTCATCGCGGCTTTTTGATATTTTCTTTCCACTGCTTTCATTAAAATAAAGGTTAGTCTGTAAAATAAACACATAATAAAATAATAAAATAAAAAGATATGTAAGAAAAAATAAGAGTTCTCCTCCTCAGAAGAAAAAAATGTCAAGTTTTGATTGGTCAGACTGCAGGACAGTTTTTCACTTAGTCTCAAATTTGGCCAAAAGAAGGTGGCGGCACGCCCGGTCCTTTTATGTAGTTTTTTTCTTTGCATGGTGGAGTTTAAGGTGGTATTTTTGGATACAGCGATGAAACGTGTTTGTTCACTGGTGGTGTTCCTGAGCCCATGTGCTGATTCCCGCTGAGGTTAGTCTTTTAATGCGTTGCAGTCTGTGGAATTTCAGAGTTGACCGAATACGTGCAGCAGACGATAGAAAATTCAAACTCTTTGAAATTCTACTCTGGAAAAAGTTATTCTTAAAATATTTGCCCGTTTGCATCTTTCTTAGTGCAGTGAATCCCTCTCCATTTTTACCTTTTATAGACAAAATGTGAATGAATTTAAAATGTAGCTACGTGCTCATCAGCTTCAGCTTTTGATGTCTTCAAAGTATTTTCAGTTTGAATGCTATCAGATTTGTTCACTTCTGTGTAAAGTATCTTTTATACTACACAATCACAACATTTTTGGAAGCAGGGTTGTTGTGTTCCTGCCGTTCATCTTGTTTTTAAAGTAATTATGCTGCAGAAATTGATGGAATCATTTACATTAAATTGCTGCCACTTAAATGGAGTGCTCATATTTCATCCATGAGACCCAGGCAGGGAGTTGCACGGTAAAGTGGGTTCTTATCTGATGGGTTTGACATCTGTAGGCAGTGACCCAGCAGATTCTGCTGCCGATTTCATCAGCCTTCCAGACTCCTGCACCATTCAATCTTTCTCTGAGATAATGGAGCTCTGGGAGGCTGATGCATGTAAACTGGCATGACATGAACACACACAAGCAAAAAAAAAAGGGGGGGGGGAATGCTTCTCCTCTTACTCTTAGCACCTTCTGCCTTCCCTGAAATTTCTTTTTCTATCCTTTTAACATCTTTGATTCATTCCTCCACACACCGCCCTTCCCTTCCCGTCTCTTATGCTGGCTCGAATCTCCCAGCCAGCCTCGTCTTTGTTGACTTCACGTTGATTTAATGAGGATTGTGAGGCGCCCAGAAAGTCTGAGTTTTTAGCTTTTATAATGTTGCTGTTGAGAGTTTTTTGGGCTCTGTGCAGTCCCTCTGATTCACACACTGATACACTGCCCTGTATTAACTGCTGCTCAGAAGTTTGGAGGTTACAGAGAGTTTCAACTTTCTCCATGAAAACACGAATGATAGGAAATATTCAAGACATTGAAAAAGTTTGAAACTGCGTCTTTATTACTTAACATATTATATAAGAGAACAGTACAACAGATCAACAGCCTGGAGATCCTGTGAGAACACCACTTAGTGACTTCCTCTCCACTTCTTGCAGAGTTTGGCGCCCTGTTCTGCTGTAGGAGTAAACTGGCCGCAGTGGAGCAGTGTCCGCTGGGTATGGCATGACGTTGTAAAACAGAGTAATCAGAATCGCTTTTGTCCTGTAAAAACCTCCCACCCCAAACACCACATTTTTTCCACCATGCTCAACAGATGGCATTAAGAACACCCCCCCCCCCCCCCCCCCCCCCCCCCCCCCCCCCCCCCCCCCTCCAGCATTTATTCCACATCTCTCAAATGTTTATCATCTCCAGTTTTCATTTGTTTGTTCCTAACACTTCATTTTTCCAGTTTTTGTACAATATGTGTATATTTTTTTGCCTTTCTATGTTTATAACTCAGTTATGAATATTGCTTTTCCATTGCAACTCTGCCTGGAGGCCAGTTTTCTGGAATGCTAAATGTGTGTTACTGGTGCCATTTAATGGAGCTGCCAGCTGAAGACCAGTTTATCAAACTAGCGTGTCCTCTTTCAGTTCTCACCAGGGCCTCCCACTTATTCTGTTCTGCTTCAGGAACATTTTGCAATTATCCAACAAAATCTGAACAAAATGTTCAGATTTTTTTTTTGGCCATTTTCCACTTAAGAGCAAGAATACTTTTTTTTTTTTTTTTTTTCAGCCATTTATAAATGGACTGTCTATAAACTGTCCTTCAAACACTCAAAGGCTGATGCTCCAAAACCACAAACAGCGAAATGTTTTTTTGTTCCGTTTTGTTTTGTAAATTCAAAGGATATTTTTAGTGAATCTGTGGGATCTATAAGGCCACAGTCCCTCTCATGTAGGTGGACTCAGTTCAGCTGAAGTGTGTTGTAAGATTTGTGCTGTTTTGTGGAGAGACGTCAGGTACAGCCTGTAAATTAAGAACACGAATGCTGAGACTTCGACTCTCAGACGCGGTGCCGATATTCAGCTGTTTGATGATGGAGATAAATGCAATCGTAGCAGCAGCCACATCAAAGAAGTTCCTCACATTCATTAATCGCTCTCCACCCTTTTAACCTGAACACAGCCAGGCGGTGCTTTAGTTCTGCCACCGTCGGCAGGAAATCACTCCCATGTATGACAGACGTACCTCTGCATACTGCTAACTGCACATATCTTGTGTAGTTAGATTTTATTTCAGTATAGAGAGATCTATAGCACATCTTGCCATCTTCTGTGTCTCACCATCTTCTCTGCATCTCTTTGTCCCAGTGCTGGATTAATTGATTTATGGTTCATTTGCTTTCTCCTCACGTTCCCTCTATCATCTCATCTCTCCGTTTCTACCTCTCGCACACGTTTCATCTTGTTTACTTTCTCCGCATATTCCAATTACACGTTCTCGCTATCACTTATCAGCGCTCCTCTGTATCGCTCCTCTTCTTTCAGGCTCTTGTTGCTTTCACACCCCAGCTTCACTGTGTGGCTTCTTCAGATATTTTATCTCGACTTCCATACTTGGCGCTCTACGTTCTCTTCCTCCTTCCTTCGATTATTTGAAAGAGGAAAAAGAAAAAAGTCCAGTGAGTCACTGGTGACTCCACATGTTGTGACCTTCTTTTTGCTTTCAAAAGGGAGCATTTTTATCTCATCCGCCACGCCCACTCCTCCACTCGGCCAGCGAGCCTCCCGCTCAGGTCAGCCTCATCCCAAACGAGAGTGAGTCAGAATCAATTCGCTAAAGCGCTGGAAAAAAAATATCTAGGGGTTTGTTGTACTGAAACTGATGCAGGAATATACTGACAGATCATATCTGAGTCAGTCAGTTTTATTTGTTTAAAAAACGTATAGCACACATTTTTGTCTCTTTTTGGGATTCACTGTTCCCCCGTGGACTCGGATGAAGCACAGCGTGGAAGCCCTGTACAGTCACCTGAGTGCTACATGGACATAAGTCCACATTGACTTCCCAACCTTGTAATGGTTGTAGTTGGTTTTGTTTATACCCGCAGAGGCCCTGTGAAATAAAACAGCCAATATTAGATGTTGCTTCCTTCACTCCCGCAGAGCTGACTGAGGCTTTGTAAAGTGCTGCAGTGGATGCAGTCATTCAGTCTCATTTGGTCAGGCTGGACACGTGTTTGCGATGGGCTACAAAGTATTTGTGGAGTATATTTAATTTAGTTTTGAAAAGCTAGTTATTAAGTCATTAAATATAAAATGTGTCCAAGTAATGCAATTTATAAAAATGACATTCAGTATAAAATTGTTGTATTCAAGGTTCCTAAATAAGGTTTAGACTGCGGCTGTTTTTAGTCAGTCAAGAGAATAAAATTTGTCATCAAACTCTACAGATGTACACTGTCACTTTGGGACATCTTGTGTAACATGTAGAGAAAAAAATACACACAATTAATTCCAGGTTGACTTGAGGCTGCCCCGCAGCATTTACCCCCAGTTTAATTCCCAGGAGAGGCCTGTTCCCTTGTGATTTCACAACAGGTGAAGCAGACATAATATCTAAAGTTGATTCGCAGGGGTGAATTTATATTTTGTAGATTTTTACTCATTTTAAATATGAGGACCACAGAGATGTCAGCGCAAGTGATGGAGGCCAACATTTGACTGGAAAAACAAAATAAATCAGAAACAAGCAGAAACTTTAGGGGTTACAACAAGGTCCAAACCACTGGTTACGAGAACCAGGAGGTCAGATTAGACTTTGCCAGAAAACATAGAAAAGATCCTGCACGGTCAGCCAAATGAAACCAAGATGAATATTTCCAGAATGATGGGAAGAGAAAAGCAAGAAGGAGAGAAACCACTCGTGATTCAAAGCATGCCACATCTGTCAAACACGGTGGAGATAATGTTATGACATTGGCCAGTTGAACTGGGCCACTAGTGTTTATTGATGGTAGAAGCAGCAGGATGAATTGTGAAGTGTACGGGGCTATACTCTGCCCAGATTCAGCCAAATGCTGGAAACCTGACTGACAGCACTTCACAGTGTAAATGGATGCTGCAAAAGCAAGCCAAGAGCTTCTCAAGGCACAGAAATGGGAAATTCTTCATGCCAAGTCAGTCACCTGATCTCTTGTGCATCTGCGATGTGCTGGAGCTCCTCCATGGTATCAAAACCGTGATCCCTCAGCTTTATTTTATTTTTTTTATTTTTTTTTTGCTCGGCTGGTTAGAAGAAAAAGTCGAGCCTTTGTCGTAGCCTCGGCGTACGTGCTGTCAGCGTTGGCGTCGTCTGTTCCACAAAAACTTTAACGTTGGCCAAAACTCAAGAACGATGTGAGAATTCACACCATAGATGCAGGTACTGAAAATCTTGGACGAGTTCCAATCTCAGTGACCTTGACCTGAAGGTAAAGGTCAGAGGTCAAGTTTTCTGAAATCTTGTGAACATGATGACTCAAACAATGTGACACCATAGATCCACACTGTTCAAGCTAGAGCCATCAAACTTTCACTGATTTTACTATAACAGCGTATTTACATCGTTTAAGTCTGAAAGGGTTTTTGGTTGTTTTGGACCTGTTGTCAGGATTTTTTGGTCATTGAGCTTTGGCAATTGTTGGTGGTGTCAGTGAAAGCCAGTGTCTCAGCTAATATGTTTGTGCAAGTACTCGCCTTCATTTGCTTGACCTAGTGACATCGGTTTAATTGAGTGGTGCAAAACTTTACATTTTGGCATTTTCAGACTTTAACTGAAATCACAGTGAAGGTTTTCTGAAGAGACAAACACATGCTGTAACCTGGTATTTCAGCTATTGGATATTATTTTTAATTCATTCAGTTTCCAGCCTTTGAAAGTTTCTTTTATAGGTGGAATAACAACTGAGAAGAAGTGGTTCAAAAAAAATCTATTGCTGGAAAAAAATGGAACATTTGTGAATTTTACATTTCAGACAGCAACTTTATAGATTTAAAACTTTCAAGGCGAATCCTGTAAAAGGTTTTGAAAGCATCCATTTAACATGTACTCATACCTGAATGCAGTCATGCCATTTAACTCATCTCATTTATAGGTTGGCCAAAAAATAAAAGCGCAAAGGTGGCACGGAAGGAAAAAAGGCGGCAGGAGAGCCAAGAGAGGGAGCGAGCGCGGGGAAGGGAGAGACAGGCAGGGAAAGAGAAGGAGAGAGAGAGAGAGAGAGAGAGAGAGAGGAGAGAGAGAGAGAAGAGGAGAGAGAGAGAGAGAGAGAGAGAGAGAGGAGAGAGAGAGAGGAGAGGAGAGAGAAGAGAGAGAGAGAGAGAGAGAGAGAGAGAGAGAGAGAGAGATGGAGAAGAGAGAGAGGGAGGAGAGAGAGAGGAAGAGGAGAGAGAAGAGGAGAGAGAGAGAGAGGAGAAGAGGAGAGAGAGAGAGAGGAAGAGAAGAGAGAGAGAGAGAGAGAGAGAGAAGAGAGAGAGAAAGAGAGAGAGAAGAGAGAAGAGAGAGATGAAGAGAGAAGAGAGAGCGAGGAGAAGAGAGAGAGAGATAGAGAGAAGAGGAGAGATAGAAGAGAGAAGAGAGAGAGAGAGAAGCGGGAGAGAGAGAGAGAGAAGAGATAAATATAGAAATAGATAAATATATATAATAAGATATAATAATATAATATAATATGTATATGTATATATATAATATGTATATATGTATATATATAATATGTATATATGATATTATATAATATGTATATATGTATAGTATATATAATATGTATATAGTATATGTATATATAATATGTAATATGTATATGTAATATGTATATGTATATATGTATATGTATATATGTATATGTGTATATGTATATGTGTATATGTATATATGTATATGTATATATGTATATGTGTATATGTATATATGTATATGTGTATATGTATATGTGTATATGTATATAGTATATGTGTATATGTGTATATGTATAGGTGTATATGTTATATGTATATGTGTATATGTGTATAGTATATGTGTGTATGTGATATGTATATGTGTATATGTGTATGTGTATATGTGTATATGTATATATGTATATGTGTATATGTATATGTGTATATGTATATGTGATATATGTATATGTATGTGTATATGTATTAGTATATGTATATATGTATATATGTATATATGTATATGTGTATATGTATATGTGTATATGTATATGTGTATATGTATATATGTAATATATGTATATATGTGTATATATGTATATATGTATATATAGTATATATGTATATATAATATGTATATATGTATATATAATATGTATATATGTATATATGTATATGTGTATATGTATATATGTATATGTGTATATGTATATATGTATATTGTATATGTATATAGTATATATGTATATGTATATATATGTATATGTATATATGTATATATATATGTATGTAGTGTATGTGTATATGTGTGTATGTATATGTATATATATGTATATGTATATATGTATATGTATATTATATATGTATATATTATATGTATATATGTATATGTATATATATGTATATGTATATTATATGTATATATATGTATAATATGTATATTATATATGTATTATATATGTATATATATGTATATTATATATGTATATATTAATATATATATATATATATATATATATATATATATATATATTATATAATATATAAATAAATAATGACCACTTTATACACAATTCCAAAGGCTTCCCTCGGTAAGTGTATGATCCAGAACTGAAGCGAACATCCTCCACCCTCATTTGTTGTCTTTGTTTGCTTTAATGAAAGGTTTTCCACACACTGTTGACAGAAGCTCATCGCTGACATCAGAATCTGGTTTGAAAGTGAACACTGGAGCTTAATTGGGTGCTTTGGGAGACACCCAGACATTATATTTTGACTGGTAGCAGTTGGGCTTGTTAGCTCTTTGAGGCTCTTTGCAAAATAAATCAGCCTAAATTGGAGCGTGTTTTCTTCCTTGAAAAAATTCAGGCTGGTAAACAGTGTAATTTACCGCCTACTGAGGCTGCTGGACAAAGTGTGTGAATGTCTTTGTCAATGTTGTATTAATGACCAAACCCATCTCGTCCGTTAGTGTCCTGTCATTATGAAACCATTTGATAGTTATTTTAGCGCCCTCTTATCCTCTGGTACAGATGACTCAGTGCACACTCAGTATTTTAACACTTTGTACGTGCTTTCATGCTGCTTGTGTGTGTGTGTGTGTGTGTGTGTTTAGGAAGAAGTGGAGGCAGAGAACAGGCGGAACACGAGAACCAAACTGACGCCAAAGCTGACCCCCACACCAAGAAGAGGTGAGAACCACAGAGACACAAACACACCGATGTGATGCGCACACATACTCTGAACATCATTAATTCACTGCAATAAATCCTTTACAGTGCAGTGAGGTCTTTTGCTGCACCCCCCTATTCACATGATACTTTTTCATCTGCCAGCTTAATGGTAAATATAGGGGATTAACTTAATCATTGTGAGGTGCAGGTATGTCCTAAACCAACAGGAAATCCACCACTTTCAATTTTCGATGTTCGAATAGTGTGAATTATTATATTTTACTTATATTTATAATACTGCGGCTGCTGTTACACCCAAATTTCCCCTCTGTGGGACAATAAAGGCTGTTTCTTCTCTCTTCTTCTTCTTCTTTTTTTTTTTGGCATCATTTAAGCAAT
The DNA here is from genome assembly GCF_007364275.1 of Archocentrus centrarchus. Taxonomy (NCBI): domain Eukaryota; kingdom Metazoa; phylum Chordata; class Actinopteri; order Cichliformes; family Cichlidae; genus Archocentrus; species Archocentrus centrarchus. Next base: position 2,817,543 of record NC_044360.1, on the reverse strand, counting down.
TTCCAGGGTTTGTACTTTAACGAGCTCCTCCTAAAAAACTGGTCAGATCAGCCTCATATTTTGTGAGCCTAAATAAAAGCTGGAGGGCTAAGCAGAACCTGTAGCAGGTGGAGAGCCGGTTCATGGGCCGTTGTGTTGAGACTGAAAAGCAAGGCTGCGCTTCGAGACAGTTGATTGTATTACAGTTATTTTTCTACCACAGAGTACTTGACAAAGTATTTGCAGAGGAGAGAATGTTAAACAGAATTATTATATGAATTAAAAATATCTCCTGCACCGCGAATAAATCTAAATCTCTGGGAAACACTTTAAACTGAAAATCTGGTTGATAGTTAAACATCACTATCCCCGCTGGCCCAGAACTTTGATACATCCCTAAAAAGGACCTTTTTTCACCAAACCAAATGTACATGCTGATATCACTGTTCTTTGATCAGAGCTCTTCCCCAGCGGGTCATCAGGACTCCCAGATCAGCATCCGCAGCAAAAAGGAAGGAACGCTGCAGAAGATTGGAGACTTCCTGCAGAGCTCCCCCACGCTGCTCGGCACCAAAGGTCAGCGTGACTCTTTATTGTTGGAGATGTAAAACTTTAAGTGTTTCTTTGTTCAAGACAATTATGAGACTGAAAAGCAGGGCTTTTAAATGTTCTGTAAGACAAAGCAGCAGCCGGGAGACTGAAGCTGTGAGGTGATGAAAACTGCAGTTAATGAGTTTTCTGCACAAAAGTCATATTTACACTAAGTGCAGAAATCTTTCGGTGCTTAAATGTGTAGAGCCTTTTTTTTTTTTTCCAAGATGAAATATAAGAGCGTAGCAAGAAAATGAAATCAGACTTAAAGTAAAATCTGAATAGCAGATTATGAAGCCGTAATAATCTTGCATGTAAAGTGACAGCATATCACACAGTTGTTGCTAGATTAGACCTTAAACTTCACCAGAAAGTTTTCTCCGGTATTTTTTTTTCTTTTTTGCAGTATTAAAGAGGCTTAGTATTCAAATGAACCTACTTCCTTCCTGTAGTATCTTGTGCAGATTTTGCTGGTTTTCCTCAGCAACATTTCTTTTTCCTTCAGTTCTGTGGTGCACTGCAGTCACTCCACCAGTCAGTCACACTTCCAGTCAGACAGCCCCCGGGCACTACTTACTCCTGATGCAGCCTTCAGGTATTTTTAATGCACTCCATGTAAGAACCCAGAGGTGGTGGCTGTTGTCTGTGGAACAACTAAAAAGGTCAGCATGTGGAATTGAAGAGGCATTTTTAAAGAAGCCTTCTAAAAGCAAAGGTTTGGGGTGATAATAAGAGATCTCATGACAAGCCCAAAAACACCAGTGACTGGGCCCACTAAAAGTGACGTGATAAAACACACTCTATGCTACAGATCCCCACTGCTGTCCAGCAACTGATGAGTCACATTGTTGATCTTGTCTGTTGGGTGACACTTTTCTTCATTACCAGGAACATAATCCATCCATCCATTGTCTTACACTTATCCGGGGCCAGGTTATGGGGGCAGCAGCCCAAGCAGAAGAGCCCAGACCTCCCTCTGCTCAGCCACCTCCTCCAGGGGAATACCGAGGCGTTCCCAGGGGCCTCCTCCCAGTACAATATACCCCTTTTTGATGCGGAGGAGTAGCGGCTCTACTCTGAGCCTTGCTCAAATGACTGTACTCCTCACCCTGTCTCTAAGGGAGCAGCCAGCCACAGTTTGGAGGAAGCTCATTTCTGCTGCTTGTATCTCATTCTTTCAGCCACTACCCAAAGCTTGTGACCATAGGTGAGGGTAAAGGCATAAATCAACAGAAACGAGTTCGATTTATTGTCAGCAATACGGACCAAGCTCTCACTGCGGCTGTACAGGGACTGAATGGTTCATAACAGGCCAGACACCCCATACTCCCGCAGCACTCCCCACAGGATCCTCAGAGGAACCCAGTCGAATGTCTCCAAGTCCACAAAACACATGTAGACTGGATGGGCAAACTCCCATGCACACTTGAATGTGTCAGTGGGATTAAGGAGGTCCTTGAAGTATTCCTTCCACCACCAGACTATATCCTCAGCTGAAGTCAGCAACACCCCACCTGCACTATACACTGTGAGTAGAGCACGGCTTTCCCAATCCTGAGTCACCTGACTGTTTGCCAGAATTGCTTCAATGCAGTCCAAAAATCTTTTCCTGTGGCCTCACCGAGTTTTTGCTCCATCCACACCCAAGACACATTCTTCTTGGCCTGCCAGTACCGTCAGCTGCCTCCGGAGTCCCACAGGCTATCCAAGAGCTCCTTCTTCAGCTTGATGGTTCCCTTCACCTCTGGCGTCCACCATCTGGTTTGGGTATACCCACCATAACAGGCTCCAGTCACCTTGTAGCTGCAGCTCTGAGCAGCAGCCACAACAATGAAAGTGTGGAAAATGGTTCATTTGGACTCAATGTCCTCAGCCTCCCTCTGAATGCTGTTGAAGATCTGCCTGAGGTGGGAGGCGAAGATCTCGTGAACTGGGGCCTCGCCAGCCATTCCCAGCACACCCTCACTATGCGTTTTAGGTGCACCGGGTCTGTCCAGAACATACGGCCGCAGATCCGATGATATGATTACAAAATCAACCATCAACCTGTGACCTACGGTGTTCTGGTGCCACGTGCACTTATGGACAACCTGGAACATCCAGGAACACTCACACATTGTTATTTTGACTCTGCCTTACATATATTGTCCCGAATATTTTTCCAACCACTGAAAACAGTCCAGCAGTTGATGAAATCTGCTGACATAAAGTGAATCTGCACATCCTGTTGGTTTTTAGGGTAGCTGTAACAAGGTTACAGTTAATATAGGGCTGTAAACATACATGAAAAGCTACACACAAACAAACTGTCCTTGGAAGCTTTTTTCATGAACTTATGGAATCTGTATTCCAGTCTTCTAATGAGAGACGTTAACAGGAAGAAAACATTTTTAAATGCTGTTCTATGTTTTATCAAGTGTGATGCTGCAATTCATCAAGAAGCGAGTGGTCAAGCCTGCATCAGTCCAGCTGTCCTTCACAGAAAACTGTTAACTGATGTTTCTGAAATAATAAAATTATAGTTTGAATGTAAAATATGCTGGAAAAAAAGAAAAGTTCTATTTTCAAAACTGATCTCGCCTCACTCTCACACACACACACACACACACACACACACACACACACACACACACACACACACACACACACACACACACACACACACACATACAGTAGATCTCCTCTGCTGTGTTCTGGGATATTTTATTCATTCATCTGCTGTTATTTTTACTGACTGAGACTCTAAGAGGCAATCTTCCCAGTCCAGATGGCTTTTAGGAATCGTTAACTTTTTCTGGGTGGGGGCGGCGGGGGTGCAGCTGTAGGACACACAAGGACAAACCTCTGAATTCCTGCTGAAGTTCTTTGGAAAAGCATAGTGTAGGTTTGACAAAGTAAAAAGGGCAAGGACAGTGAGTTTGGGACACTAATGATGGCTTAGAGGAGAGAGTTAAGACAGCCAACATATTGGAATCAACCAGAGTCTTTCTGTTTTATCCTCAGGGACGCGCGGCTTCACTCGGTCAATTAACTGTGGCCCCAGGGCTCCAAGGCAAGGTTGCTGTCATCTGCAGCCATCTGATCCACCCCCTTTTTTTTTTTTAATTTCTGCTGCTCTCTCCATCGCTCTCCTCACCTTCACTCTCGTCTTTTATTTTAATTCCACCAGTGCCTCGCTCTTCCTTTCAGTCTCCTCCATCCTGTTTCATCCCTCTCTTCCTCCAGTCCTGAACCCCTTTCCCCAGGGAAGGGTTAAATGGAGCCTCCCATTTAACCTGGAGAGTAACTTTAATAGCCAGCGTTGGCTTTACTGAGGCAAACAAACAAAATAATGGCGTATCTTAGATTATTAGCATCAGCTGGATAAATATGTTGTTTTTGGATTAATTTGTCTCTGGAGTCTTCTTACTGATAATTCTTGCTCAGAGTTTTTAGGCTTTAAATCTGCTGTTGAAATGATTTATTCATGCACACATTGTGATTAACAGCATATAGTTCAGGAATAAATTAAAAGCTGTTCAGCATGCTTCTCCTTTCCCCTAAAACTGTGTCTGCAGCCAAGAAGATGATGAGCCTGGTGAGCGGACGGGCTGAGGCAGACTCAGCTGCCTCCTCTTCCTCCCTCAGTCTGAGAGTGAAGAAGAAAAAAAAAAACTCTACAGGCCTGAAATCTCCTCCCCCATCGACATGCCTTCTCACCCAGTGAGTCTCACACCCTTCAGCTGCTGTTAAATGTACAACTGCTTTTGGATGAGATTTTTTTTTTTTTTTTGTCACTTCACATTGTGCGCGTTGCTCCACCGTATTGGATGTGATTCAGCCAAACATGGAGGTGGTTCCTGGAGGTTTCTGGCTGTTGGTGGATGAAATCAGTCAGAAAGAAGGCGCTCCACCAAAAAGTTCCAATTGTTTTGTTGGCAGATTGTCAGTATTTCATGTTTGTCTGGAAATGCTAACTACTAGCTCAGCGGTAGTACAACTTGAAAGAAAAGGAGAAGGTTTGCCTTCAAAGTCAAGGTTGTGCCTCAGCGCAGCCGGGGACTGCAGCAGTATGAAAACAATCACACGGAGTTCTCATTTTTCCCTCACGGCCGGTGGTTCCCAGATGCTGTCGGACTGTTTTCTAGGCCTGTGTGACTGCGGCCTTATCCACTCTCACCGTGATTGTGTCACGTCCTAAAAGGTGGACAAATCAGCGTTGCGTGGTTGGTGGTCACATCTGCGAAGCCTCAGCAGCAGAGGCAGTTTTAGATTTTAGGAAAAGCCAACGTTTTAAAAATTATAGAAAATTATTTAGATTCCTTAGAGCGAGGTGACAGCAGTGCTGATCCCAGGGTTTTTCCTGGCTCAGACTTTTGTCATGTCTGTGCACTAAGTTTGAATATTCCAAATACTTTTGGGTCCATAAGGAATTTTCCTCTGTAAACCACCAAAGTGGATTTTAAATCAAACAGTTGAAGTGCAGGTTTAACCAAAGTGCTGCAGGTCAGTGCGAGTGAAGGAAGCCGTTGTTGGGTTTATTTATTTTTTCAGCTTATCTGGTTCATGCTTAAAGAGAATGAATGCAGCTCAGCAACACCTGAAAGCGCACAGAGGAACCCTGAAGTGCACGATCACAGATTTATTTCTTTGGGTTAAACCAAGAACAATCTCAGGAAGGTCAGATTAAACTTGGTGCAGAAATTTGACAGATGAAACCGAGGCGAAGTTGTATCAGAATGATGGAAAGAGAAAAGCATGAATGAGGAGAAAAATGGAGCATGACGAAGGCTCAGTGTGGTGATGTACAGAGGCAACATTTCTCTCTGAAATATTCCTATCTTTTTTTTTCCCCTTCATTCCTCATATGAGGTGAGAGCGTATCTAGATTTAACATTTGGTCCTCTTGTTTCAGATCATCAGCAGAGAGCCGGAGGAGAAGAGAGCGACCATCAGATCATTAAGAGGCGCCTTCGATCCAGGATGGCCAAATAATTCATTTACATTTATTACTGTAAACACTTCTCTCCTTAAATAACAAATGAAAGCACCATTAGCTGCTTCCAGTGTAACACTTTCTATGTCTTAAAGTCCTTAAATCTAAGTAATCTTATTTAATCTGAAATATTTAACTATTAAAAGATTTAGAGAAAAGGCATGTGACATTTAAAGGAATAATTTGCTGTAATCTTTTTTTCTATTGAGAGTTGAGGGTGATGAGTGCAGGGCTCTGCGATCAAACGGTGACAGCTGGGACAGGCTTCACCCCCACCGTGATCATTCCCGGGATAACAGGTCAGAAAATAGATGGATATGAAGTACAGAGCCGGCCTCAGGATACTGTTAGCCTGCGTTAGCTCTGGGAAACAGTGAAACGGCTCACCTGACAGCGTGTCGTGTTTTTTTTTTGTTTAATTCATTTCCAGTCTTATGGCTAAGCTAACAGCCTGCTGCTGCTACTGAACTCAGACGTGATGGTGGTTTCAGTGTTTTCCATTTACTCTGAAGACTAATTTCCCAAACGATTAAATTATTCCAGCGTTGCCTCAGTTTTTTTTGACACATCCAGAAGATGAGCTCCCCGCTCGTCCTTCATGGACTGCAGCTGTAGTCCTGATCTGCAGCCGTGGTGAGGGTGCATGAACCCTCAGCTCTTCACTAACGGCAGGTTCAGCTTCGTGGCCCTAAGACCACAGAGTCTGAGACATTCTCACACATTAAAACACTAAAGTGAATCATCAAATATAACTGTGTGTAAAACAAAAACAACTGACATTCAAACTTATTTCTCCTGTTAATGCCCTGATGTTCACATTTACCATCAAATGAATACATTGTAACTAGTGAACCCTCTACCTCTGTATGTTTCCTGCACACTTCAAACCCAAATGATACTGAGTAATGTTTTTTTACCTTTGTGTAGTGGGCTGTGCAGGACTTCCAGTTTTTGTTTCATTTTTACTTCTTTTGCCAGGACTGTTAAAGATTTTATAGAAAGTGTTTTGTTTTTTTTTTCTTAGAGTAAGTTGAGATGTTTCAGCCATATCTAAATACCCAGTATTTTTTATTTACTTCATGCACACGTTTAAATGTTTCTGCACTTTATCACATTCCAAGAACAAACCTGAGACGAGGATCAAATTGTGACTGCACACAGAGGTCAAAGTGCAGGAGAAAGTCAGTGTGGAGCTGCTGTTACTGAAACATCTTCATGCAGCCTTTTTTTTTTTTCCCCTTTTACTCAGCATAACTTTACAGGACTTATGTATACCTTGTTCTCTTTAGATCACTATTATGTTCCAAATGAAGGACTGCTGACTTTTCTTTTGTACACTACATTAAAAGTTTGTTTCAATCATAAACTTAACTTTGAGTTTTCTTTTATAAATTTACACCTACAGTCCATACAGCCCTTTACAAACTGTTTTTTTCTGTTTTTCTGTGTTGGAAATATTGTAGGGTCTCTACCTCACAGTGTAAAATGGTGCAATATAAATGAAGAGAATTGAGAATGTTAATTGTAAAGATATCACCAGGGTTATGAGAAAGTTCTGGTAATTTAATGTAGTGGATGTGATCTTGTATATACTGCATTTTAGATTGTATTGCATGGTCAGTGTGTAATGTACAGTTGCAGGTAAGCTTGGATTGAGTCTGGCTGTTTGGAAACTCATCAGTGATCACTGATGATGTCACATTATCTGTTCAGAGTCTGGAGTTCAGACAGTTATCTGTTTTTAAGAACTCTGCGTGACTAATGTTTTAAAGTGTTTATTAATGGCATTCATGCTTTGGACATTACACAAAGCTCATTGTTACCTCTAACCTTGCTGCTCTCTCCTCCGTGCTTCCACAATTAGGATGAGTTGGTTTTGATGTGCAATGCTGTTTTCCTCCAAAAGGAAAAAGGACTCCCAGACCTCCACCTCCAGCTCTTCTGAGGGGCACTGAGGCATTTCCATACTGGGCACCCATCCAGGTCAGCCACTGCTCCTGTGGGTAGTTGGCCAACAGGAGGGTGAGCCCATGTTGCTCTTTCAGGCCCCGCAGGCTAAGGTTCGACCACCGGGCGCTTTCTCCTGATTGGATCCACATTCCTCACGTCTCATTTCAAAATACCAGGATGATGACGAAAATATTGTTTCACTTTATATCACTTCACAAATTTTTTTGATACATTTTTGAATCTATTGTTTCTCAGTGGTGGTGGCATACTGGTGCAGTAGTTAGTACTGTCCCTTCGCAGCAAAGAGGTCCTTGGTTTGAATCCGCTGGCTGGCTCAGGCCTTTCAGTGTGGAGTTTGCATGATCTCCCTGCACTCGTGTCAGCGCTGCCTTAATCTGGTGGATCTAAATTGGCTGTTGGCGTGAACGTGAATAACTGCTGTAGGCTTGGTGGACTTCAGCAAAGTCAAGCCATGCTTCCAATCTCCTGACTCAGACGTCCATTTACCTTTTCCTGTATGTTCAATAAAGACAGCGTTTACTAGATTTTGTTTGTTACTGGCGCTCCATTGTGTTTGTAATCTTGGTGAACTCTTATTCTAAATGACCTCCTAAAGCTGTGCTGCAGTCCAAGAGCCACAGTCAGGCTTTGATAACATTCTGCGTTTGTGAAGCAGCCCGGCCTCCGCAGGACTCCATCACTCTGAAAGCAACATGTCAACTGTAATCACTCACTCAGTGTACAAAAATTAAGCAATAGATCAATCACCCACACAATTACAGACATTACAGAATTGCACTGAAGCACTTCAGCATCAAGAAGCAATTCTGTGTTTTGTCATTAATGTCAGAGTGCAGAGGTGGGAAAGAGCTCTGAAGTTGTGTGTGTGGGCAGCAAAGCTGAGAAAAAACTGAAGTACTTAAATAATTTCTCTGAATTCACCTTGACATTCATTTTAAGACTTGGGATCAAACATGAATATCAAATCAGTTTAAGTGGTGGTTTATAGCTTATACTGCATATACTGTAAAACCGATACTACATGATGATGGAGTAGGAGGCATCTGGTTTTCAGCTGCATTTATCATTTCAAAGATACATTTAATCTTAAACCATGCAATTTGTCACTGAAAGCAGGGTCTAAATTTAAACCTGTAGGGCCAGATGTACACTCAGAATATTCTATTAATATAATTTTATATTCTATAATCTTAATATATTCTAAATCCAGAGGGTTTAATATGATGTGGGCCCACCCGTTGCAGCTGTAACAGCTTCAACTCTTCTGGGAAGGATTTCCACATGTTTAGTAGTGTTTATGGGAATTTCTGAACATTATTCCAGAAGCACATCTGTGAGGTCCGACACTGATGTTGGAGCGAAGGCCTTGATCCCAAGTCTTAAAATGAGTAGGTACTTTTGGCAGTGTAATGTATATTCAGCAGTTGTAAATCTACTAAAACCAAAGAAAATACTGCTTATTCTATGTGTGGATTTTGACATTTTGGAAATTTAACAACATTTGAGCCATATTTGTTGCAAAGATATTAATAGAAATGTTGAATAAAAACAGCCCGACGCACCGGCAGGTTGCCAGAGGCTAAAATCTTAATACATGACAGGATGGGAACTGAAGCATGTTTTCCTCCAGTGGGTAAGACCACGACCTCTGAGCTGAAGGGAGTAGAAGGTATTCTCATGTTTTTGTTTTTTGCACCATGGCAACACAAGCAATGTTGCATCAGTATAAGGTATCAGTGTATGTGTGTATGTATATGTACACACAAAAAAAGGAACATGATGCTGTAATTAAGACTTGAGACCATAAACTCATCATTACTGAGACCACAGACATTATAGCTGGTGTAGTGGTAACATTACTGTCTTTGAAACAGGAGGTCAGGGGTTCGAATCCTGACCAGGGCATGCTGGAAAATGAGTGAGATACGTAATTGAAGCTGGCTCACACATTAACAAACCAGGGTGTTCTGCTATGGCAAGGGGAGCCAGGACGACAGGTCAGGGTGGAGATCTTGCCCCCACACACACACACACACACCCCAACCTTATCTAAAATACTAGGAAGCTAGTTTAACTCAATAAATCATTTGTGTTATGTTGGTACATAAAGTAAAATGATAGACTTTTGGCAAAACTGATTGTCCCCTTTAATCAGCTTCAAAAGTAGTCTCTATGCCAGAAGCTTTATTTCCTTTTGTGCTGTAGTGTGTGTGTGTGTATATCTATTGTGTGTGTGTGTGTGTGTGTGTGTGTGTATATATATATTGTGGGATGAGCAGCCTGTGGTGCTCTTTCCTGAACCTTCTAAAATCAGTGTTCATTGAGGTCCAAATGTGTCACGCTGCAGTCAGATCAGGAGCCATTTGTCTCCTGTGTGCAACATTAATATTTTGATCCAACTGGGCTGTAAAAGTAAACACGGGGTTCAAAGAAAAAAAATTGTCAGCTAGGATCTTTGAAAGCCTGCGGGCAGACTGCTGCAGAGAGACTGCTCCAGCCTCACTTTAACAGTTACATTCACTCTGAAACGTTTGCCTGGTGATTGGAGAGGAGAAAGCTTCAGAGTAACTCACAGTAAGTGGACATCTTCAGGGGACCTGATGTTTTTCTGAAGGCTTGACAATCATGACCGCCTCTCTGCTCTAGGACCCCCCCCTCACCCCTCAGGACACACACAGAAAACCAAAAATAAGTGATTTAAAAACCACACAGACACACAAAGGAAAGGAACAGGGAAAGTTTTAGAAGTGGATTTTTCCTGCCTGCTCGCCTGACAACTTACTGATTTCCCCTAAGAGCAACACGTGCAGGTAATCAAATAGTTACTGTCTCGAAATGAGGACTGCCTCAGTGAATGCCTGTTTGATTGAGCTCATTTAAAAACAGATTACAGTTGCAGTTTTCTTTGAGCGCATGAGCTTTATTCCTGCGTGAAGCGCTGCCATCTTCACTTTCCAGGAACACTGGTTGAGTGATTACAGGAGCACAGAGGCTTTGGGCTCGCTCAGCATCCAGGGTTGAAGAATTTACAGACTAGAGGACTTGTTTATTTATACAGTGTTAAATATTGAGGGTGGGGGCTGTGAAATGAATTTGTAAGCAAAGGGAGGTGTTGCTCTCACACACACACACACACACACAGCAGTGTAAGTGTGTGTTCTTCATGTCTGGGCCTGCTGACGTCAGAGATTTTCGGGCCATTTGTCCAAACACTGACGGTGTTACTAGCTCAGAGTTGTGAGGTGGTGGGGGGGCAGATTATCTGTGAGTGTGCTGTTGTGTGTTTTTAATGGCTTTGCACCCACACGCTTTTACTCAGAGCAAAAAAGTGAGAGGTTCAAGCAGCAGGCAGCAGCAGACAAGTTACTGAGCAGAATTTCATTTGCAAATAAATCATGTTTTGAAAAGATTACATCTAACTGTAATGATATGATGTCCTTTGAAGAACTGAGGCATACATTTAATCTGAATAAGATACCTGGCTGATGTTGAACACCTGAGTTCAGACTGTAATGCATGAAGATCTGGACATCGAAATCTGCCAGAGGACTGCAGGTTTAGAGAGAAGCTAAAGAAAGTGTTTGATTGTGTTTGGCATTAAGACTCAGACGAGGTCAAAGTGACAAAATAAATTATTTCTAAAGTAATTTAATTAGACATCTAAATGTTTCTCCTTGGGACAAGTGACACAAATATAATAAAAGTGAATGCATTTTTTTTTTGGACAGCATAAAAGCTAACAGCACTGTTAAAGGAGGCAAAAAGAACTTAAATTTGACCGAATCTTCGGGGAAAGTCAATCAGATTCAGTTTCTGATGTAATCGTTTGTGGTGACGTTTTTCCTGCAGTGGATTTTTTTCCTTTTCAGATTTCAGTGTTTTTACTGTGACAAGAACATTTTTGTTTCCTGTGGTTTCTTTTTGTCTCTTTAGAAATTGTGTAACTTGGTAAAATTAATGAATAGATTTGTGAAAAAGAAATGAATGTTTGGTAAATTGGGCACCATCAGTAATAACTTTGCAATAACGGTGCATCTTTTACATTTTGTTTTTTTTTATTTATCTTTTTGTCACACAGAAAATTGTGCCAGCAAGCTGTTACAAATAACTCTCACTTGCAGATCACAGATATATTTGTAAGCCTTCTCTGTGCTCATGGATGCGTCTCTGCTTCTCTGCTCCTAATGGCTGAAATGAACATATTAAAGTTTGAACATGTGGTTGGAAAATGGATGCAATATGCATTTCTGCGCCTCAGTGTCGCATTACAGAAACCCAGCAGAGTGCAGGCAGGATCACTCTGCTTTATGTACTTCAGAAAGACTTTAATCCAAAGACATCGTTAAGAGGAAGAATCATAATCATAGTACAATAGAGAGAAAGAGAGACGATGGCAGCCACAGAGCATAAATGCAGAGGCAGAAAAAAAAATGAGACAAGAAGATGAGCGAAGGTGAGAATTCAAATAAGGACACTTCCACCTGTAAGCTGTTTTTCTCTTTCAGCGAACTGAGAGAAAGGAGAAGAAGTCGTGTTCTGTGAATGATGGAGAGGCTGCCATGATGCAATTTTAGCACTCACTTCCCACACAGCTGGGCCTTTGTGCTGTCTGAACAGCTCTGCCTTCCTGTTCCCACACACACACACACACACACACACACACGAATGTGTGTGTCTTTCATAACTTTCGAACAAGCGGGATCATTATTCAGAGCCATAGTTATTGATAAGTTGTCCAAAGTCATGGGGGATTCACTTTGGTCATTTTCAGTGGTAAATTATCCTCAGACAACTGGAGGATTAAAACATCAATTCAGGGTTGAGATGGACTTTAATTTTATATCCGAGTGACAGGAATTCAGTGGCAGGAACCTGGATCGCTGTCTTATACTTTAGACCTAATTTATCACCGTGGCATTTTACAGATCTTTAACCTTTGTTATAGAAACTTAAGACAGGCACGAATACTTTCCAAAGAACTTAAATGTAATGGTAATCATATATATATAAAGTATAAGCCTAACATCTGGGTACCCAGGTCAAACACTTTGGACACTTCTAAACTAGAATTGAAGGAATTCTTACTCATAACAATAATGTAATCAAATGTGTTTTTAAAGAAATTAGTAATCTATCAAAATGTGCCCCAAACTGATAATCTTTCCATAAAATATAAAATCTGTCTGCCTGCCACCTCCTCTTGAGCAACAATCTGGCACACAGGCACATCTGGCCCAGCAACCACCTATGAACGGGCTAAAATGACCCGTTTATAGCACTCGTGTATCATTTTCATAACAGTAAAACCTAATTTAGACATATTGAATATACTAATTTTTGATATCTCTAACATGTCTAAATCGTGATGTTTACAGTATCAGTTATATATAATTTGACACGTTGGCTTATGAAGACAAATTTACTATTTTTAGGGACACCATGAAATGTTTAATATCAGATAAATAACTGTATAAATGAGATTTCAAGCTCGCCTACAGAAATCAGATTTTTAAAAATTTTTCATTTTATGCCATTTTTGTCCAATTCAATTCAGTTTTATAGCACCAAATCACAACAACAGTCACCTCAGTGTGCTTTGTATTGCAGGTAAAGACCCTACAATAATACAGAGAAAACCCAACAGTCAGAACGACCCCCTATGAGCAGGCTCAGGGACTGATGAACTGCAGCTCAGGTAAACATGCAAACATTAAAATGTATTTGAATTGAATTTTGTTTAGTTGAAACTGAACAAATTCTTGCATATCAGTTTTTCTTTATGCACTTGATGGTGGTGGACTGATGGATGTAGTATTACACTTGTGATAAACAATGGGCATTTGATGTGGTTGCTTAATCATACATAGGTCTAAGTTGATGTTACTGCATATAAACCTACAATGATTTCCATATTTCCATTTATCTAACGCTGATCCCCGTTCAGCACCAGCATGTCAGCGGGTTTGCTTTCGGTTTAATCACTGCAGTGCCTGAGTACCCAGAGCAGAAAGTTCGGCTCTCTTTTCTCTCTATGTTTAATAAAAAGCAGCTCATTCCAAAATGAACAGAACATCAGCTCGAAGCTTCGGCGGTTACAGAGCAGCAACAAGCTGACAGAGGACTCCTGTGATTTCAGACAAGCTGTCACAGATCTGAGACCTGAGTGAATCCATTACATACTGTGAACCACGAGGTCAGGGAAGACCGTTTCTTCCTGCCATCTTTTAATACTGACACGACGCTGTGGCTCACTTTGATTTGAGGTGGGAAAACAAGGAGAAGAACGGCTCCTCCAGGATTACAGCTTGTAGTTTACAGATCAGAGTCAAACTTACAGTACAGCAATATCTGCTGTGCTGACAGTAGCCAACGCAATACACACATACAGTACGATGTACAGTGTCCTGCTCCATCACCATGAACCACGAAGGGTCCAGACGATGGTATGTGTCCTCCTCCCTCATACCAAACAGAGGTCACCAGTAATCTTCCAGCACACTTCAGATTAAGACCACCAAAAATTAACAGCTGCTAGAAAATAAATAAATAAATCCATCACTGATGTTTTCTACATTAAAACAGAACAGCTGATTTGCCTTTTTTAGAGTCTCAGTATTTAACAAACTGCAGCAGTCGGACCACCTGTAATCAGACTCGCTGCAGGGACACATTTCAGTTTTCTTGCCTTGATTGTGGTTAATGTCGGATTTTTCTGTGACATGAAATCAAGAAGACTGAGAGTCCTAATGAGCAAAAATGAGCTTTATGCTTTCTCTACAAAATTAAAATAGGTAAAATTAATTCTGAGTCTGAGCCTTTAATCCAAAAAGTCAGAATTAACATGTAACCGTAGCCTTGTGTGTTACTGTTTCCAGTTTCAGGCATTGTGCAGCTATTGTTACCATGAGAAATGATGACCAGTGTGGCTGAAAGGGATAATAAAGAAATGACGTCACATCTCAGTCCAACCACGGCTCCTAGCACCAAATATGAGCCTGCGGGTAATTATTTGCACACTGCCGGATGTTATGTTGTAAAGCCTTTAAATAAACTAAGCATGGTGACTCATTCGTGTCTTTATGCCCCCCCCAATGCCCTCTGCTCCTTTTGTCTTGCCCTGTCAAGAGTTTATTTTCTACATATTTGAGACATGATACGGGATTCACAACATGTGCAGAGGAAGTGGAAGTAGGAGGCAGTTTATTTTCCACATAGAGGCACAGTGTCAAAGGCTTCAAATGTGTCACCTAAGGTTTTAAAAGGTGCATTTGTTACGCTAAAAGCCTGCGTCAAAGATTTTTTTTCCCCCCTCAAGGTGTTTGTACAGAAACCAAAGATACAAAAAGAAGAGAGACGGGCTCCGATGTGGTCTTCTTCAAATGTAACCTACATTTTCAAATAGCGGAAGCAGAAAGGTCACTTCATTTACTGGAGCTTCATGGAGTGACTTTGCTCCTGGAGTGTATTCAGCTCACTTTGATCCCTCACAGGAAACTCACAAAGCAACATAAAAAAAAAAAACCCTGTTTAAAAGAATCGTTTCAGAAAACACTTTATTGCAGTTACATGAGGGGAGAGATTCTCCCGCCAGCAGCTCGTTAGCTCGCTAACAAAGCACCGGACTATGTTGTGCTCGTGTGTCAGTAACATCCAATCATTATACCATGTTTAGTTTTTAATTCATTTGTAGCTCAAACAGGATGAACCATGTCAATCATCTTTAGGGATGTCACTGAAAACTAAACAGAGGTGAAAAAAATTAGTCTAACCGTCTCAGGTTGAACTTTTCATAACAAGGAAATGAACAAGATTAAACTTTAGACTTTTAAGTTTAAGGTTTGCTGGACCCTCTTCTGGAGGTAACTATTGATTTATGCAGTCAGACATCTACAGCATACATTTAATGGATTTAAGGTGGACATGAAACATGTAGAATAGCTCATTTACACCATGGAGAACTGGTCTTTAAACCGGTCATAGGTTTAACTCAGTGAAGCTGGATTTAAGGAAAAAGTGTTTAAAGTTTTAAAACTTTAGCGCCGTCTTGTCCCAGCGCAGAACGTGATGTCGTGAGGCTGGTTGGTTGGCTGGTACTAACAGACTTACATTAGTTTATGTTTGCTGACTAGTGACAGAGGCGATAACTCAGTGGAAAACAAGGAAACTAAAGCCTCGGGGGTCACTGTGTGCTGCCCCTGGCTGCAGCAGTGAGTTCATGTTAAAAACCAAGGATATACTGTCACTGTCTCTGAAGCAGGAAGAGGTTCTTCATCGTTGGCTCGCTGCACTGAAGCAGGAAAATGCAGCTATTAATCATAATGTTCAGATTTGTGATTATCTTCCATATTCTTGATCCGCAGCCCAGTTATGTTATAAACTGGCTGGAAAACAAGAATATTTGATTGCATTAAAAAAAAAGACCTGATCACATCCTGTGGACATCTGCTCTGTCAGCTGATTCACCAGGAAAAAGAAAAAATCAAACAGGTGGGACAGCATGGACTTCACATTCTGCACCTGCACAGGATGGTGCTGCACGATCCACCCTCAGAGTTAAATCTGTGACACATACTTAGAGCAGGGCTGCATGCTGTAATTAGTGTTTCACGTCCGCTCTCAAAACAATTTTCAATTTGGGGATCATTCTCTTTCTCTTCTGCACAACCACTTGTTTTCAGTCAATTTTTAGGAAAATTAATTTGCAAATGGAATTATCCTCACACCTATTTCTGTTTAAACTTGGATATTTAGCCTGTTTCCAACTGATGAACCCCCAATAAATGAAATTCATGAGCAGGGGACGGAAATATTTGAACAACTTTAAACCCAGGCTGCCTAAACTCCGTCCATCTGGCAACAAACCCTTTTTAAAAAAAAAAAAAATCATGAACAGGTTTCACAAACACACACACACACACACACACCACACACACACACCACACACACACACACACACACACACGGATGTATTAAAGGATGGAGACAAGCAGACAAATCTCCCATCTGGACCACATTACCCCCAAATTTCAACTCCTCCGAATACCCCACATCTCCAGACAGAGACGTTAACCCCCAGTGATGAAACCAAATTTAACCAGCAGCAGTAGCAGAGTGAGAAAAAAATACTGCATAAAATATGAGCGCAGCTTTAGGAATGTGTCAGGTGTTTTTTATCCCCCTTTCCCTTCTCCTTCATACAGCATAAGAAAAGCAATATTTTCCAATTAGCTTCTGTCCACAGAATAAAGTTGGCAGAAGCTGCTGTTCCTGCACCATTTATGTGATGGCCGGCCAGTAAACGCTTTAAAATAAGAGCACTGTTTCATTTTAAATCCACATTACTGCAGTGAAGAAGCACCACAAGAGAAACACATCACTGGGCTAATGAGCTCTGTCTGTACCACACTGTAACACAGGAGCTGCTCTCTTCTAACCAACAAACTGAACGTCCAACACAAGCACACACAAACAGTTCTAAAGGGAACAATTATTCTTTTCTTTATTTTCTGTCATGTAGCACATATGCTTACGATGGTAGATATCTGCATTAAACATGTCCAAAGTCTAAAACCACTGCTGATAACAGAGGGAAACAAATCCTAACAGGTTTGGGGAAGCTGTAGATGAACACTGAAGGATGGAGAACGGGTGACATTAAACCAGGACCCGGGTCCACACTCATCCAGGTTTGAACAAACTGCAGTTGTACATTTAACTGTTTAATGACCACATAGAGCTGAGACAGGAGAAAAAGATGCACTCAGTGAGCAGAAAAAGAAGGCAGTGAAATTAACAAAAGCAAAGAAAGAAACTCTTTTTCATTTTCTTTTTAGCTGAGTCATGCTAAAAAGCAAAACAACTGTTTATTCTGCACTAAAAACTGACTGAATTTAAAAATGACAATTTTAACAAACTAATTATTCATATCCACATGCAAAGGTTTGAGTTCCCTCATCAAAATTTTGAGTAGTTCAGTAAGAACTGATCTCCAAAGGCTAGAACATAAACGATGAAGCCAACTGCTTTTCCTTATTTCCTGCCATATGTCTCCTGCTCCGCTGATGGATGCTCACATTGAACCAGAGTTTCAGATAATAAGTTCACTGTAGGCACTCAGAGGAATCTCTGAGCTCAGGCTCAGTTTTTCTACTCTTGGATCTCAGTGATGTCACTGGGAGTGGAAAACCCCAGTAAGGCCATCTGAGGTTGGAATAAGCGTCATCTTCTGTGGTGGAGACCCCATCTGACCTTTAACTTGCTAGTTGGGTTTAGGCTCTACAAGCTACTATGGAAAATTTAGGAAACAGTCATGTTGTGGGTAAAAATACACACGCTTTTACAACAATAAAAACATGTTAGAAAACTTCATTATAAAACAGGCCGTCACAGGTCACCCTTTAAAAAATGATGAGTTAGGAGTGACGGACCCTCTGATTAATGACATAACCTGGTGTGTCACACACACCATGAAAAGGACACCTTGTGCATAGCTGAGAGCCCGTGAATGAGAATGGCTCGTCTTTTACATGAGAGCAGAGATTTCTTACAGGAGCTGTTTGGATCACACGATGTTCCAGACAAACCTTTCCTGCACACGGCTCAGGATGAATGCATGTCTCTCTTTAACCCTTTTCCACATTTTCCCCAAGGACACTTCAAGGTAAGCTCAGGGGGGGGAGGGGGTGGGGCTCCAAATGCCATCATTGTGATTGGTGGACACCCCCCCCCCCCCCCCCCCGAGGTACTTACACCCAAATTCTCCATTTAGGCGATCACACCAGGCACAGACGAGCATTTGAGAATTTAATTTGTCACAGACAACATTGGTGCTCTGTGGTACCTTCATCATAACAGTTACTGCCGTCCTTCATCCTCGCAGTCCGTCCCCGACCCTCACAGCTTTATCGTTGAGTGTAAGCTCTGCCCACCACAGCGTGGGCGACTACCAGGAATGACATCCACACAACATTTAGAGAAGCTTTAACAGCTGAGCTGCTTTTGATGCCCAAATACTTGTTTCTGAAATAACACAACTGGAGGCTCCGACTTTACAGATGCGTCCTTCAGATTGTTCTGTTCTCCCTCTGAGGCCATCAGAAAGCAGTCAGGGAGAAAACACGCCATCATTGACTGCCCCGCTCTCTGCCGTGTTCTCTAATGGGCTCCACGGCTGATGAGGTGGCGCGAGAGGTGCTTGACAATCACAATAAGAATCCAATTATTTTTGACATTTTTCAAAAACAATGTCAGTGGTTTGTTTCCCTCAGTGGAGAGTTATCAGCTGTCATTCAAGTAGTCATACACCAACATGATGGACGTCCTTTGATACCCCCCCTCCAAAAAAAAAAGAAAACAGAAAAACTGATTGGCCTATCAATTAGGGTTTAATATTTTTCCCGAAAATGACATGAATCAAATCCCGGGAAATGACGAGCCATTTCCCGGGAATCCCGGGAAAAAGTTTATTTATTTTTTTATTTTAATTAGGCCTTCTGTAGCCTGTGTCGGCCTTAACCTATTGTGATATTGTAGAGGTAGCTTTCCAGCTATGTCCTGTTATGCCCAGTAGGGGGCAACGTTGGCTTGATTAACGCAATAAAACCTACATCTCGAGATTCGAGTGCTCGAGATATGCGGTGTTGTATCGTTCCTCAACACTCCCTTAACAAATATAATTCGAATATTCCTCCATTGTATATGGAATTATACCAAGCTATTTTACAACTGCTGGTACAAAACAATACGGTTCATCTCCACAGCATTGATAATGGCTCAGCCACGCTGTCGTGGCGACATCTGTTGCACTATATCTCCACCAGTGGAACGCTGTAATAGTCATTGAAAAGTTAACTACCGTACTACACTATAATATGACATAACACAGGGCCTTGAGTAATGCACCACGACTTGGTCATTGCCATTCTGGCAACAGCAAATTTATAACACCGTGTCTGAGGGTTAAAGTAGGTTCGCTGTGAATCGTCTTTTGAAAAACTGGCCAATCCTTATAGCCTAAAAAATATACATTTTACTCAACTCCATTTTAAAAAGCGAAATATGTTAAAGCAATCTATTTCATGATAATTTCTTCACACATTAGGCCCGTATCCTAATTCATGATTGTTAGTAAGCGGCTGCAAACGAGGAAAAGAAACACTCGAAGTTAAACAGATATTTCTTTATTGTTCAGGGCAGGCATATTTTATAGGCTATATAATGCAATATAACAATATATAATAATATAAAATTATATAATACAAAATACCTTAGGGTAAACACATTGCCTACGATTTCAACAAATTAAAGAGGAAAAACCACAACTGTGTAATACCTCTATTAAAACGCTTGAGATGAAGGCTGAAGCCTTAAACGGAGGCTGAACGTGCCTGAAATGAAGAGTAATGCTTTTCGCATTAAACGAACCCTTCTCTCAATATTTCCTTAAATTTAACATTCTGAAGCTTTCTTTTCTTTCTGAAAGTCAAATCGACGCGCGCGACTTTTTTCCCGGTTTCCCGTCTAACGTTTCCCGGGAAACGGGAAATGGTTCTGATCGCATTTCCCGGGAATCCCGGATCCCGGGATTAAACCCTACTATCAATCACATGATAACAGTGGAGGGAAAGACATTTCACCCAAAGAAGCGTTCATGAGAGACCTCTGCCACTGTGTTGTTTGTAGGCAGAGACTGTAGTTTCCTCTCAAACACGCACAGATCGCTTCAGCTCCAACATTTACAGCTGTGCATTATTTACAGCTGAGAGGATCCACACAGTTGTGTCCCCTCCAGCATGCAGACCTGGATTTTGGCAGCACTCAGTGGGCTGCCTTGGTGTGCGTACGATCATCATTATTACGCCTCTGCTTTCTTTGAGCGCCGACAACCCGTCCGGAGTAAAACGGTTTATTGATAAAATATCGGCGGCTGTGCGCGTGTGTCTTTTGATTTGTACGAGTACATCTGAACATACAATGGAGAAGTATTATTAACATATTTATAATCCCCAGGAGCTGACGCACAATTAGGCCACAATAAATTGGTTTATTGATAAACTATCAGTCCTGCAGGGGCGGTCAGCGACGTGAAATAAGTGTCTGCGCGCGCAGGCGTGCGTGTGTGTACTCATCTTTCAAATCCATTAAAAGTTTTCTGCCTCCCTCAGTAGGTGTTGACCTGTCGCAGGTCGTTTTTATTTCAGTTTACAGGTTTATTATTCATTTATTTTTCTTCATTTGCCGAAGCGCCTGTGGTTACTGTGGTAACAGCAAACAGGGTGAATATGAAAACTACAAATTATACCTTTTTATGGCTTTATATTGTTTTAATAATATAATAAAACAAATTATGGTCACTGGATCACACCGTGGACAGTGTTAGATGGATGCAGCATGTTGGATTTTTGGAGCTGGGAGGGCCCAAACCTGAGGGGTGTAGCATGAAGGAACTTCAGCACAGCCAGGCTGTCTTTGTGTTAGCTGACTCCACAAAACCTGAAACCCCAGTTGGAGATGACGGGTATCACAGGGGTTATTCAATTCAATTTTATTTATAACGCGTCAACAAACAGTCGCTTCAAAGTGTTTTATATTGTAGGTAAAGACCCTCCAATAATTACAGAGAAAACCCAACAGTCAATATGACCTCCTATGAGCAGCACTTGGTGACAGTGGGAAGGAAAAACTCCCTTTAACAGGAAGAAACCTCCATCAGAACCAGGCTCAGGGAGGGGGGTCATCTGCTGAGGGGGGCTGAGGGGAGAGAAAAAAAAGACATGCTGTGGAAGAGAGCCAGAGATTAATAATAACTAATGATTACATGCAGAGTGGGGTATAAACAGAGTAAAAAGAGGGGAATTAAAAGAAACTACCAACGTTCTCTTTGGAGAAAGACATTATTAATGCTGCAGCTCGTTAATCTTGGTTTTTAATGCTCGCACAGTACAGCCATACAACCATTGTTATTACTGTTTATTTCTAAGGTGACAGCTGCACATTAAAGCTCTGAAACTTTAAACATAAAAGGTCACTGTCCCACAGCCTGATAAGACGTGGAATCGATTCAATTTTTCAGCAGATCAAATTCATTTCATTGATTGATCAGGTATTCTTGGTGTTTTCTGTGTTGTAGTCACTGTAATTTCAGCAGAATATTTGTGGTGCTGTAACTTTACAGCTGGGCTTCATTCACGGTGCTGCCTGCACAGAGAAAAGGTGTTCCCACAGCAGGGAATCGTGCTGTGAATAAAAGAATCAGTGAAACTGAACATAACCCTGCTCCCAGCCAGGTTACATGTGTGCTCAGTTACCACCCTGATTTAGCCGGTACAAAGAGAACCACTTTCACCACACTTTAAGCTCAACACAGCTCGCCACCTTCACTTGTAGTACAACCCTCTGGATGAGGAGGAGGATAGTCAGCCTGGTATGAAAGCTGCAGCCATAAACCGTGTACGTGCTTTGTGAGAAACAGATCTGCTGATCTGAGGTAAATAAAAATAAAACTCTTTAATTTCTCTCACCAAAGCTGAAGCAAGGAAGATGTGTTAAGATCTGCCAGCATGTTAATGTTGTTAATGTTAATTTCAGAGTCCCCAGAACTATAATGCCACCAGATTCCTTGTGTGCCCTGAGGGAGGGGTCCAAAAGACTCCCGTGAAGTCTGGTCCTGATAGGCCGAAGCATTGCTGAGGTCTAAGCTCGCTTCCTTTTGGGCAGCGTTGCCATCAAATCTGAGTTCATTGTTGCTTCTGCAAAGCAAAATAAATGTGATAACTTTTGTGAGACTTCCTCTGAAGATCAAAGCCTACATAACAAATTTTTTGAGAAAACTAAATTTGTAACAGGTGAAAAATAAGTTTTACTTGGTATAAATCCAATATGGCAGCTCAATCAATTCAATCAACATCAAAACTCAGGACCTCTGACAGTGTCAGTGGCACCTCACAGTAAAAGAAATCTTTTATTTGTGCTGTGAAGTTTAACGGTGGAGTCTGTGGGGATCGAGCCGGTTTTAGAGCACGTGCAGTTAGAGCCGCTTCATTTTCAGCCTCAGACGTTTCTGCTTGGATTACAAATCAAGAGAATTTAAACCAACATGGGGAAAAAAAAAAATCAATATGTAAGATGGAAATACACTGTCAATACACTGAATTAGAGAAGAATTGCAGCTGAAATCAATGTTACTGATACTGAGTGTCATGTTAGCAGATATAATTTTCATGAGTCTTTAAGTCATTTCCTGGGGGTTACTGAAATACTGCACACCAAGCTGTCCCGTCCCCTCCCCGCCTTTACTTCAGAGAGCTGATATGGGAATATTATCTTCAGAAAATGGGGCAGGAGCACAAGAATGAGTGTCCAAGTGAGAGAAAAATGGTTAAACATGGGACATTTATAAAAAGATTTTTATTAAAGACGTGCTCTTAAAGAGATAACAGGAGACAACAAATTTCCACAGACAGCAAAACAGCTGAAAAACACACCTCTGCAAGCACAAAGACACAACTACTCACTAGTTGCTCTGGCCCACCAGGGCTGGCCTGCTCCGCTCCACAGCTTTTATACATCACTGCTAATTGATTTTTAAGTGGAGACAGCTGTGCACTGTTTCCACAAGAGAAAAGTGGCACCTGAGTCACCCACACAACACACAGAGGGCCAACAAGTGTCCTATCAAGCTTTATTAACAGAGTAGACATGTTTGCCAACAAATATTTCATCCGTCTACGAGAATGACACCATTGACAGCTGATTTAAAATTTCACATGTTACTTACCTGCTGTCCCCAGCCCTCCCATCTTGTGTTTCTGTATCAGTAACGGGCACTGGATAACGATCACCTGTTCTTTCTCTACCCTGAGAGTTGGAGGATCTACACCATCTTTGACTGCTTCAGTCCAAACCAGGACCGCAGGCTGCTGCCACAGCTGGAATCTAATTCTGTGGGAAACACTGAACAGACTCAGCGGAGAAATCAACAGTCCAGTCTACATCTTGCAGTCCTCCCCTCACCAATTATTTTACTCTAACAGAGCACCCTGTTTATAATTCTCATACAAGCCACGCTAATGTGTTCAGTGGTAACAAACTGAATGAAGCGCAGCCGTCTGTGAACACGTGACAGAGCAGAACCTCATCCCGATGAACGATCTTAGCGGTGTGCTCGGGAAAAGGAGTTCAAAGATCACAATCAGCAACTGGATCCTCTCCATGCACAGCAAGAGTTCATATAAGGTAATAATATTCTGACACTGAAGGAGTCCAAATCCAACCTGAAACCCACATAATGAAACCCAAACACGGAACTTAACCTCTCTCAGCACCTGTTTGATTTGGGTTGCGTTACCAGAACTGTGATCCTATGCACACTTTGACCGTAGGATCACATCACATAACTTATAGAATGAATTAAGATTTTAACAGGACTAGTGATCCTCCTGAATTTACATCCAAACCATCTCATTCATTTTTCCTGGCCCGACACGGGAAAGACGCATTCTGTAAAACAAAGGATTTCTTGTGGAAACAAAACAAGACAAAACAAGTCATTACTGTGTTTTCACACATGACTGGATTAACCTTTGGGGAGGCCCTGGGGTAAAGAAAATAAGCTGCTGGTCCCTACTGATTCCCCATGTCTCCCTCCAAGCACTGCGTATATGGAACTAATTAGCAATTACTTTGTGTTCATTGGATTAAATAAAATTTCATTTAGTAAAATGCACCATGGAAGCATGAGATAAAATGAAATAATCACGGCCTTGAAACCACATCGAAACTCTGTAACCTTCTGTGTGACAACTGAGACTACTCGGGGCCCCTCAGGGTCTCAGGCCAAGGTGCAGTACCCTGTTAGTATTCCAGCCATAATGCTACTTTCACACAGGACAATAATATCAGATGACCTTACTCTGATAAAATCATGTGTGCAGTTTACAACAGTAAATGTCATCTAACTGGTTAAAGTCGACCTCTTATGCTTTTTCTTATTTTCTGTCAGCTGTGGATGTTCATGTTGAACACGGCCAGTTTTAAATAATGAGTTTAGTATATGTACAAGTAATACCTGTGAGCCAAAAGCTCAGATTCAGACATTTTTTTTTCAACCTTTATTTCATGTCATACATGATGTCATGCTGTTCAAACCTTCTGTTTGCAAGCTGCAGCCAATTAGAAAAAAAGTGGCCTTAAAGGGTAAAAGAGCTAAAACAGCTTGTTTGGGGCAGAGGCTGGGCTCATGGGGCAACACCAAAGCCCAGGATAACCCTGGGAATACACCAGGAAATGCTGCACCACCTTAATGATTGCTGTCTGTGGTCATTATTTACCCCAAAATGTGGAGAGACAGATGAGACAGTTTACGGATGGGCCTGTGATATTAGTTACCCAGATAGCAACCGACTCCAGGAAGGATCCATCCATCCAGCTGTTAATACTAAAAGTAATCGTAACTTTTCACACTTAACTGAAAATGTCACAGCTTTTATAGATTTTTAAATATTTCTGTATAATTTTGGGAGGATGAGCCATTTTAAATCCTGCATCCAAACACGGTTTGCTGATCCTCGTGGAGCCTAGGATACCTTCGGGCAGATGTGGTTCTGGTCGGGGGCCAGATCTGATTTTCAGTAGAAAATATTGAGGTTCAGACACTGTAGGTTTCGAGATGTTGTTTGACATCATTTAATGACTGAATCTCAATCTGTCATGAAACGCTGTGGCAGGCAGGTTTTAGGACCCCAGTGCAGAACTAGAGAGGACGCAGGCTCTAACTTTAACTTTTATTGGCTGGGACAGAGCTGGATGGTGCCAGCAGAACACATTACAAAACACACAATAGCAGAAAGGCAGAGCACACAGTGGGCAGGAACTGACAACAAAAACACAACAGAGAACTAAGAGAAATACAGGCAATAAATACACATTAGCACAATCAGGGAAATAGGACACACCAGGGAGCACAGCTGAGCAGAATCACACTAACAAGACAGGAAGCAAAAGTCAATATCAAAGCCACGACATGAAAGACTATCAAAATAAAACAGGAAGTGACTTAAACATGATGGATGGAAACCAGGACTAAGACACGTGGACAGACACAGGGGGACAGATATGGAGACAAAACCAGAGCGAAGCATCAGGGAGTCACTCAGACTTAACCAGAACCTGCAAACAGAACTAACAAACCAAAACCCTGGGACCATAAATACTAACCCTAACCCTAATTCAAATCAAGAAATATAATACAAAAGGTACCAAAACTGCAAAATCAAACCAAGACAAAACAGAACCAAACCAGGACTGTGACACAGACTGTCTGCAGCTGCATTTAAAAAGTCACTTTACATACAATTAGTTCAGTTTTAGAGTCTTGAAATCATTTCAGCCTCATCGTCAATCAAATATCCACATCATCTCCAGCTGTCATCAAACTACGACAGACGTTTTCCCATCAGTGCGACCGATTACAACATGACAAATGACTGATCATTGTGATGTGTGTCTAGCACACAGAATGTTTTATTAAAAAGCGATTCTACAGTAAATGTTTCCAGTGCATGAAACTGTCAGACAGCTGCATTACTGTTCTAGGCCCTCCCCACCCTCCCATGTACATACATAAAAAGCTGAAGATGTGCCCCATCTAACAGCAAGACCCCAGAACAGAACAGTGCCGGCATCAGTGACAAGTGATATCACTCATGAACATGGACTCATGGACTCATGAACAATAACCCTAAGACTGTTACCACCACCCTCCACAAACGCTGATGACCCTATGTCTATGCACCTGTCTGACTGCACTGACGTACATATTAGTGGAATATAGTCTACATTCTTTTATCTTTTAATTAGTCTCTGCACTGTATATTTTGTAATTTTGTAATATTGTGCTATAGTTATAGCTCTAATATCTCTGTATATTTGCAATTTGTATACTTGTATATTGTCTTATAGTTTTTATACTTATTTGTTTTTTTCTGTACGCACGAAGTACCGCAGCAATTTCCTAATGCTGTGAACCTGTTCACCCATATGGCAATAAAAACCTTCTGATTCTGATTCTGATATGACCAGCTGATTAGGTCACATACAGCATGAAAAGGAGGAGCTGAGGTCGAGGTGGGCTCGCGTAGAAGTGTAAAAGCGCCAGCACTGATGGGAGCTGTCTAAATCAGGACCAGAAGCTTGATTTTGTGGCTTGCCTAAACTAACACACCTTCAGCATCTACCTATCACTATTTAAACAACATTAATGAAGCTGGTTTCATTGGTAATGCTGGAGACTGTGTGCTAAAATTGATTGTATAAAAATAATTACCGAATCATTGCACTTAATTGAATTTTATGCGTTCTTCTTAAGATGTGTCTTATTTCAAATTCACCAACACGCGCACACACGTGCACACACACACGCGCATGCACACACACACACACGCGCGTGCACACACACACACACACACACACACACACGCGCGTGCACACACACACACAGAGCATCGGCCCATCTTAGGGGAAGTGTCGTTTTAAAAATTTAAGAGGTGTACATTTCTGAATTGTCTTCAAGTGTAAAACAGTGTTTCAGTTCTAAAATAACTGTCCTTATTCCAACGCTGTCCTCCTGGTAACAATACTGAGAACATGTAGGTGGCACCTTTGATTACGTTCTTTCTCTGACTGCTGCAACCTCCATCTGCCCCTCTGTCAGTGATAATCAGGTAACACTGGACAACACGGACTCCATGTGAAGCCCTGTCAGTCTGAACCTGATCTGAACTGTAGGTAGTCCAGCTGGGCTGGTTAATCTACCTTAGCACTGAAGGGCAGAAGATAAAGAGAGAGAGCTGCCATCACTTTCCATTTTCTCCCTGGCTTCATCCATCTGTCCCTCTTTCCTCCTCTCAGGTAGGTCTCTCCTCCAAAAAGGCTCAGTAAGTAAAATCAGCAGTCATAAGAAGTGCTTCAGTGCTGGGAGGTGTGTGAGTGCACATTGCTGCAGCTTTTACTGGTGTACCTGCATCCAATGTAGCAAGTTGAGGTCAGTAAATGTTTTCACATGCTGAGGGATTAGAGGTCATCAGGGTCAGCGTGGACCCTCCGTCAGCCTGAACGCTTATTTTATTATCCGGTGGAGTTGTGAAAATATTGTCTAGAAATGGACTGAACTGATTCTAACCCCCCCCCAGGAATGTAGTTTCAGTTTTTCTATTTTCCTGCCAAATTAATCAACTACACAGAAAATCATCAAATGTGTTAAAGCAGTGAAAATGAAAATGAAAAATCTGAGGCAGAACAAGTTGCACACATCAAACAGCCAAATGCTGGGGAGCTATCTGAAACGTGTTCATTATCATCTTTAAAGTCCATCTGAATTCACACTGAAAGGAAATGAAATAAATTAAGATTCATTAAAGCGTTTGTGCCATTCTGAGGGAAAAATCAATCTTAAAGTTCACATTTTAAAATCCATTCCAGGTTCGTTTTGTGTTATCTCGACATCTTTTGTATCAAATATGATTCTCTCTACGACTTTTTTCCGTTCGCTGCTGTCTGGAATTTTTCCAAGTTTCTCTCCATTCTCCAGTTTCAAAGGTACGACCACAAGATCTTAATTTAGATATGGATACATCTAGTCATGTGTGTAAATGCGTTATATCGACAGTCAAGCTTCCTGGTTTTAGTGCGTGTGCTGTTTTTAATACTCTCTGGAGGAGGAATCGTAGAAACTGGAAAAAAAAAAAAAAAGCAAAATACACAAAACTATTAAATTTAAATGAAACTGAACCGTCGCTTCAGCTGTGAAATTTTTTTTGAACATATTTTACATTATACACACAAAGAGACACACACATATATGTGTACAAGCATAAAATTAAAGGCATTATTAACAAGGTGCGCATCAGGTGGGCTACTGGAACACAACATAAGTGGATGAGATGGGTACGTCCGTCTTTTTATACTGTCTATCCTCCCCACACAGTGAGTGCTGTGAGGGAGGAGAAGCACCAGCAAAAACAAACACACTCAGATGTTAGATATCAGAAGAGCTGCAGGTTATGATGATGTGAACATTTCTTTACCCTGTGGATAAACAAGCACAGCTTGAATAGTCAGAGTTGCTCATGGCTCCTCTCAGTGAAAGTATTACCATAAAATGTTACCAGATATTCTGAAGATGAGATCACATTTGGGTCAGATTTAGACATCTCCCATCATCTGCATCCAAAATGCTACCTGCATATTTCTGGCTGGAAGCCCTCAGCTACATTTGCCCAGTAATGAGCAAAATAGTTCAGGGCACTCATACTGTTGTTTCACTTTACAACCTCTGTTCCCATCTGCTTTCACCCATAAAGAGTTTCCGTAATACTCCAGGAAGCAGGACAAAAGTATGATGGGGAAGAGAAAGGTCAGTGACCAGGAGAAATGTTAAAGTGATGGAAAAAATGGAAAAAACGGATTCCCCTTTCTCAGCTGGAAACCAGTGTGGAAGCAGAACTGTAACAAAGTCCAAGCACAACTTGGAAGGCCATAAGGAGTATCCTATATGCTCATCTTTTAAATTTACAGTTTATTTTATAATAATGCATTTTATTTGTAAGCACCTTTCAAAAGACCCAAAGACACTTTACAGAGATAAAAACCAACAATCACATAAAAGCACAGAATAAGAAATTGAAATAAAATGACCTGGGAACTAATGTGAGTAGGCTTCTTAAACGCGTCAGTTTTGAGTTGTGATTTGAAGACGGGGAGTAAGTCGATATTGTGGATGTCAGGCGGGAGAAAGTTCCACAGTTGGGGAGTGGAGCAGGAAAAAGCGCTGTTCCCCATGGTGCTGAGGCAGGCCGTGGGTACAGTAAGGCAGATGGAAGAGGAAGAACGAAGGAAGCGTGAGAAGGAGGTGATGAGAAGATCAGATGGGTAGGAAGGAGCCAGGTCGTGGATGGCTTTGAATCTAAACAGAAGAATTTTGAATTGAATTCAGAATTTAACCAGAAGCCAGTGGAGCTGCTGCAGGACTGGGGTGACATGGTGAAATGAGGGGGTTTTGGTAATCATGCGAGCAGATGAATTTTGAACCATTTGAAGCTTGAAGGATTTGAGAGAGAGGCCAAATATTAGATAATTACAGTAATCAATACAGGAGATAAGATTGCGGACAAGGATGGAGGTGGTATGCGGGGAGAGGGAGGGGCGGAGATGATTAATGTTTCGGAGATGAAAGCATGCAGTCCGGGTAATATTATTGATATGGGAGTGGAAAGATAAAGTGCTGTCAAGGATGACACCCAAACTCTTAACCTGAGGGGAGGGAGAAACTGTTGACTCTGCATAGAATGGATTTTATTCTGACAAGCAGGAACTCAGTTTTACTGCTGTTTAATTTAAGAAAGTTTGAGGTGAACCAAGATTTGAGTTCAGATAAGCAAATTGTGAGGGAGGAGGGTGGGAGTGACAAGTTAGGTTTGGTGGATAAATAGAGCTGGGTGTCATCTGTGAAGCAGTGAAAATTAATAATAAATTTGAGGAAGATATTGCCAAGGGGAAGAAGTTAAGTAATAAAGAGGAGGGTCCCCAGGACAGAACACTGAGGCACACCTGTGGTAACAGGGAAGGGGTGGGATTTGAAAGACTTAAGTTGGATGAACTTAGTGGGGGCTGAGATAAGATCGCAGCCAGTCAAGAGGGGTGTTTTCTTGACAAAGGACTAGCTGCAGCCTCGTCAGTAACACTAGACAAAAGTTTACTACAGGTCAACAATTAGTGGTAGTTCAGGCACACCATGAAGTCAAGCTCAGCAGATATCATAGTTGATATCAATGCCAGTCCACAGTGTAGCCATACTGCTGCATAAATCAGTGTGGATGGAAATAAAAATGATCTTGAATAACGACTCTAATCCTGAATCAGATCCCTCCTACTTGTTCTCCTTAATACAGTTTTAGGCCCTAATGTAGAACTAATTCACATTTTTCCAATAAAAAAGTATCACAGCACCAGTACCTGCTGGGCCCAGCTTGGACATACTGATGGGCATGAGTTTCTCCAACAAGCAAATTACTCCAACTTTTGCTGCATGAAGGTGCATGTTAGCAACATTTGGTCCTCAGTCATGTTGAGGTTTGGGTTGATCTTGAAAAGCAGAACTTGCACCGCACACACATAAAAAAGAACACACATTCACACACATTCTGACCAAGTTACAGGACTCTCAGCGTCAGTGTTTGCTTCCCATGTTGTATCCTTATTCTGTCAAGTCTACAAGGCGTGGAATCAGAGAGGGGGGGGCTGCAGAAAGCAGCAAATGATCTTATTCTCCTCTGAATCAATGAAAAGCTCCCTGAGGTCAAAGTACACAGAGGTGTGTACTTGCTTCAGTGTTAAATAATTGGTTTATTTTGTTTGTGTCTCTTTGCAGTGCCCTCCGCTGTGTGGAAGCCAGCGTGTTCAGTTTGTTTGTGTGTGGAGAGTTTCTCTTAGGTCAGACATTTAACAGCTATTTTTGGAGATTATTTTTGTATTTATTTATCTTTTTGCAATTGCACCAAAGAAATGTTAACCTCGAAGGAGTTCTCCTGTCATTATTTGGGGCTTTTTTGTGTAAATCTTAATCCTCAGTACTTAAAGTTGGACCTTTTCTGCCCTTTCCCTGCTCCAGATTTCTATACTTGGGCTACCAGAGTGGCTTTGCGTGATCTGCAGTTCATAATAATACTGATTTATCTTAACCCAGGTATATATATATACTGGGTACATGCCTGGGACATTGTGTGATGACCTGTAACACCAGACACCAGAGTTCCTCCGGTAATCCTGTTCTACCAACAGTCAACATGGCTTTCTTTTATGAGGTTTCAAAAATCCTTCTTTCTGAGCCCCTCCGTGACTGCAGGGTCCTGAGAATCTGCTCAGATTTAATTTCATCAGCAAACTCAGTGAGGTGAGAACGTGTTGACTCAGTGTATGAACAGTTTGATGTTGTATGATCTAATGAGGCAAGAAAAGCATCTTTATGCGTGATTTCCCCTTACACTAGGTCAAGCTTTCCTGTTTTTCCTCCAGCTTAATTTTCCCTGGGGAAGTCGGCCATTTCCATCCAAGCAGAGTTTAAAAAAAAAATAAAAATCTTTAGAAAATAATAAATAATCTCCTCGTGGAGCACTGAGGAAGCTTCTTTTTGTTGTCTGCTGCTGACCTCTAAGTAGCTCTTCCCAAGTAATTTGAGGTTCTGAACACACTCCACAGTCCTCAGTTGAAAAAAATAAATGTTAATGTAATTCACTGCACTCAATCACAGCAATTTCATTTGATCTCTGGCCCTGACCTGTTCTCTCTTTTTCTTTTGCTGACTTTGAACACTCCAGACTGCTGGTGTGGATTAATAGGTGTCAAATATGTGTTAGACTGTGAAAGTCTAACCTATGCATGGAACAAGTCTATATTATTTCTTGCTTATGGAGCAGCAGGGCCATCTGTTCAATGATTAAGTGCACATATTAGGCACTGGTCTGCCCAACTTCATCATGAAGGGTGCTGAGGGAACAGGAAACACAGGTACAAAGTATGATCATGAAGTGGAGATAAAAAATAGGTAAACAGATAAACATGCGTCGCAGGGCAGCAGGCGGGAACTGTTTGGTGTATTTAAACCAGGTACAGCAGATCTGAGAGGTCTAGAGGTGGATGATGAGATGAGCAGCTCACAGACATCACCTGGTGCTGAATCATGAACACCAAAAGCACATTCACGTAGTTTCTGTATGTCTCTGGTAATCCATAAA
The DNA here is from genome assembly GCF_007364275.1 of Archocentrus centrarchus. Classification (NCBI taxonomy): domain Eukaryota; kingdom Metazoa; phylum Chordata; class Actinopteri; order Cichliformes; family Cichlidae; genus Archocentrus; species Archocentrus centrarchus. The sequence continues at coordinate 2,785,242 of NC_044360.1, read as the reverse complement.
GATAAGTCAGTGCAGGACAGATGTGGTCCCTCTCTGTACTGAGTCTCGCTCCTACACTTTAATCGAGCTGCAGATCAGATAAAGCTTACTGAGCATTTCCTACAAGGAGAGAATGAAAGTTATCAAGGCAAGAAGAAAAAAGAGTGAAGTACAGTTTCCATGTTTTTAAATAGATTTTGACTTAAACTATAAAATGAAAGCTGATATCTGAGCTGGATTTGTTCCAATGGTTCAATATTGGCATTCATCCTGTTTTAATTTGAAAAACAAATTAGAGTCTACATCCTGTGGATTTTTGTTCTATAATTTTCTTGTTGTTTAAGATGAAAAATAATGATTGTATTATTGTACAAAACTGCACAGTTTTACACATCCTGCTCAGATTCAACCAAACACAGCAAAGTTGACTGGATGATATGAAAGTAACTCAGAACTGTGAAATATTCTGCAGTCAGTCTGATCACAACTCAATCAAGCTGCATTTCACTTCATCAAGACAAAACTGTAAGAGGACTGTAAATGCCAACTGTGTTGAATAACTTCAACAAGTCAAACTGGCAAAGTCAGTGGTCAGTGTTGTGCAGAGCATTCACATTACAAATGAAACTAATGATTATTAACACCTTTACATTATTTAACTGAAGATACTGGAGGTTTGTAAAGGAGCTGCAGTCAATGACAGTTAGTCAGGACCGTTACAACGCTAGAAACTGAATGAGCTTCATTTATCCAGAGTGGCTCCACTGAGACCACAAATTCCTTTTCCAATGGAGAACAGACAAAAATGGCAGCAGGAATAGATTTAATTAGAGACGGAGCAGCAAAGACTTTTCATCAAGTCACAGAGTAGAGAGAAGAAATTTTCCACAAAGGCACTGAAACTCTAACTTCACGAGCACTTACCTGCAGAAGGTGCATGTGAGAACAGTCTTTAGTATTTCCAATACAATACTGAGGCTTTTATGACTGCACAATATTCATGGCCAAAAGCATTAATGATAAAATTAATATCAGGACAATTCTGTTTTTTTTTTTTGTTTTTTTTTTAATGATGCTGTCAGTCAAAATCCTTCTCAGCTTATTTTGTCTCATGTAACATAGAGCAGTCTCACAAAGGAGAAAGTGCTGCAGCTCAAATGCTCGGAGAGAACAGCAGCATCTGAGGAATTCATTTGAAATAGGGACTCTGTCTGAATCAGTAGGTTTGCTGTGTGAAAAGAGTCTCTCCCAGTTTGTGAGAGAAGTTGCCGGCTGAGAAGCAAAGTGGACACCTGGCTTTAGTGAGCCATAAAACGTGTAGATAAGCTGCAGCTGCAGTAAAGTTGTTACTGAAAGAGAAGAGAGCCACGATAAACTGCTACAACTGTTCTGTCACTGGATTTAATCGTTTTTTAATATTGTAGTTGTTGTCAACGCCGATGTATCGTGACTCCAAACCTCGTACTTCATGTCCCGACTTCATTCACCTGATGTTTTCCTCAGCTGGTGCGTGACTCTGTCTACTTCAGTCAGAACTGAGTCAAATGCAGAACATTTGACACTTTTATTATATTTGTAAACAGCCAGTTTAAGTTATTTAAATCTCCTGTTGCTTTGTGTTTTGATTTTAATCAGGTAAACTAGTAACCTATACTGTACCCACAAGAATATTCTTGAAACTCTGATCAAACTAATCCTGCTAACAAACAAAGAGACAAAGTGAACAATCACATAACCTCTGCAGTGGTGATATCGCCTAAAAATTGTTGTGATGTTCCTTTTTTTTTGGGAAAAATCCCATTGTTGCATAAACATATTTAGTCATGTCACAGCAGCAACGTGGATTTTCAGGAATTTTCTATGAAAATATGACACTCAGCATGCTGTGTGATCATAGAAAATACAAAAATAATAAGACTGTGGTGTTGTGAGTTTGGCCGTGCGATGTTCCAGTGCACAGATGTGCTCTTCTGTAACTCTTATTGTTGACAGACTGTTATTTGTAACCAATCGGAGATTTCTCATAACCCCAAACTGGTGACTACAGACAGCAGCAGCATCTGGGCCAAATTTGTTGCATCAAGAAGGGTTAAAGACTAGAGATAACAGATTTTACTGCAACATCCGAGAGATATCTACTTAGAATCCTTCTGTTATCAGCTAAGAAAACTCTGACAAGAAAATGGCTCCAAGTGGATATACCAGGGACTGATGACTGGCACAATACCGTATACCAAATATATGTGATGGAGAGACTTACAGTGACTATGAAACTACAAAAGGACAGGTTTGGAAGTTTTTGGTATAAGTGGACACAGTTTATTAGGGCATTAAGACCCAACTTTGTTTAAATATTGACTACAAACATGTTACGAGGCCAGAGTGAGAGCCTAACAGGGGAGGGAAGCAAGGTAAAGGGATTTTGGAGTGAGGGAATTACAAATCTTTTTCTGGTTTATTTATTTATTTTGATTCAATTATTCCTTATTTATCTATTTATTTTATTTTTTTCTACCACCTGTCCTACCACTCTATTGTTCTTTCACTGTTCTATTGTTCCTCATCCTCCATTTCAAAACAGAGGAGGGGGAAAAAAAATTGAACTGGCAGAAACCGCATTTGATTTGTTTAATTTTGGTTGGTCACCCTGATGTCTAAGCTGGAGGGCGACTTCAGCAGTGTGGGGGGTGAAATGAGTGTTTTTGTGCTTTTGTTTTGACACCGGGGGACAGAGATATATGTGGGTGTATACATGAGGGTGTATGTGTCTCCATTTGTGTACGGCTGCATGGATATCAGCTTCCCTGGTTGCTGTACTGTCACCAGTGTATGTATCTTATCCAGAATTAAATAAGAAAGAAAATTTTAAAAAAGAAAAAAAAAGAAGGGTTAAAGACGAACTATCGAATGGATAATCTGAGAACTTGAACACGGCATTACATAGTTGAAAGAGTTAAATCTCGAAAGTGATCATTAGCTGCCAAAAATCAGATTCATTAAAGAGTCGTTTTAATAAATTCAAACTTTGCATCCTGTTGCTTTGTGCTTTGGGGATGAATCAACTATGTGCAATGAAAAGATCAGTGCTACAGTTTTCTAACTCAATCTGCCAAGCTTCAAACCTCTTTAGTGCCCGAGCTTCCTCCTCCGTACAGCCTTGTTTCATGATGCTGATACTTCTCATTTCCTCTGTGTTCTGCTCTGCTGATACTGATATGGCTGATATGACTGCTCAGCCATGCATGCTTATGCACACATATCTGCTTAACATTTCACTTCAAAATGGTCGTTTGATGTTAAAAACCCCAGTTTGCCCTTCACCTATACATCTGCTCCTCTGATTTATCCCTTTACCGCCTACTGATGCTGCTGCTGCTTCAGCCCACTTTCCCCTCAGGGATGACAACTAATCAACTAATCTGGTCTATTGATATTTTCCAGTAGCTTTATCTTGTATAATCCTAACAAACTGCTCTGAGCTCACTCCAGTTTCTAATGCAGTTTCCAGTTTGTCAGTCCCTGAGGTAACTATTTACAGATGGAGTGTGTGCATTTGTGTGCACATCCATCTGAAATGGCTGTGCTCAAGAGCCATTATTAAGATGATTTCTAAAAAGGCCAATACAGCAGAGACTTTTAAGACCTATAAGGGATTTTACTGTCCCCAGCCAGTTAATTTCAGGCAAACTTGGATTAAAAATGATTAGTTGGTTAGAAAGACCTTCAACAGACTTAAACACAGACAGAGTGTCCTTGAGCAAGATACCATTCTGCATGAAATAATGCAGGAAGATACAGTGACAGTGTTCTTGAGGACACTTCAGGTCAGGTTTTGTCTGCTCCTGCTGCAGGATTTACAGCTTGAAACTCAAAGGAAACATAATGCAGTAAGACTACAGTCACGGTGTGTCACACAGCTGACGACAGACCTTCAGTTTTTGAGTTAAAACTCCCCTTTACACCATTTTTCTACAAATTGTGGGTCTTTTAAGGTCAGCTGCAAATAGATGGATGAAATGTGACGTAAGCCTTCATTTTCAGCTCTTTATGTTTTTCATAGCTGATCCAGCAGAACTTACTCCATCAGACATGATTGAAAAGTGCAGGATCATATTTTGAGTTGTGCACATTTTCAGGGTTACTAAGTTCCACTCTCACAGGAATTAAATAATAGCACGAGTGTTAAAATTACATTCATGCAACTTGCTGGAGACACTCAGGATCAAAGTGGCCACCAAATGGCAGATTTCATGTAAATTTATATTCTCAGTAAAACACGGGTAGTCCTGGAAAAAGTTAAAATTGGAGGGAAGAAGTTGAGGGGTGCAGAACTATTCAGCAGGGCCATTACTGAGCTATTTGTGAAGCACAGAATATGCAAATCCTTTTAATAAGCTTTGGAAAAGGTGCCCTCTTCCAAATATAATAAGATCAAATAAAAGGGAGTAAATTAGATTTGGAGAGTAGTGGGGACACAAATTTGGCAGGAAGCACAGGGGTCATTCCCATCAACAATTAGGAATTATTCATTTCCTGTAATTCTAAATCCTGTACATTATGTAAATGTAATTTACTTGGCTTTGACTTTTTTCTCAGACTGTTCAAAAACTCACATTCAACCATGTGCACCAGCCTTTGCTGTGTCTGAGGTGCTGTACCTGGTCTAACATCAACCTGATTTAAAAAAAAACCCCAAACATTTGAACCATCAGACCACACTGACTCCTGCATCTGTGATATATGTGAAATCTCACCCCCTGAATCACAATGGAAAGCCTTCAATTTGATTTTAATTATGGGAAAGAAGACAGGGCAGAAGGGAGCCAACTACAGCAGGTATACAGGACAGATGATGAGGGAAGATTGTTTTGGTGAGGCTAAAAACAAAAGTGAGTTCTCAGCGTGCTGAGTCCCTGCACACGACGGCCAACTGGTGATCATTTAAAACTCCAAGACCATAACCTGCAGAGTCACCAGATCTGGTACAAGTTAGCGGGTACGTTAGCACAGCAACGAGTGAAACTCTCCTCTGTCACTGTCTGCTGTGTACATAGCAATGTCATGCCACTGCTTCGCCCTCCCCACCAGCACTGCACGTCAGCACTGAGGGGGTCACCCCCCCCCAACCGTGCTTTGTGTGGAGCGTGAAAAAGATTTTATCCGTTGAAGTGGGGCATGATGGGAAAAGTTTGAGAACCACTGCTTTAGTTTTAGCTGCCATTCAGAAGCAGTGTGTTGGCATTAAGTCTTTTGCCAGTTCAGTCCAACAACTAAAACAGTCTGGACTGGACAGTCAAAGGCACTGTGTGTGCCATGTTTACTGACTGCCTTGTAACCCCCTCTGTGCACCAGTGTTGCATGCTCTTAAAGCTTTGGCTTGAACACTTTGGTCTCTCCCACTGAAAACTGCTATTTGGTTTCTGGGTTGTAGTCAAGTGATCATCTTTGGTGTGAAGGTCGAGTCAGTTTGACAAAGAAGTTGATGTTTCTCCTCTAGATGGGTTTTTGGTCCATCACAGAGGTACAAGTGGAAGTTAGATTGGGACTTGAAGCTGCAGCACTGCGAGTGGTCCAGAAGTGCCCAAGGAAACAAGGCTGAACGGCAGACTGCGCCAGAATTAAATCAGGTACCTCTCATGACACATTTTTAAACTCTACAAAATCATAAATGTGTTCTGACACAATCTACATGAACCTATGCAGATTATTTAAAGTAATAATGATTTATAAATATTCAAAGCAGGTGAAGACCAAAGCTCACAGCCGAAAAGTTTACCTCACAGCTTAATGTTAATGTTGCACTCAGTTCAGGCTGCACAACTAGGCTGAAACTGAGAGGTGATTGAGCGTTTGCAGCGGCAGCACCAAGCCTTTGGAACAATCTTCCTTTCCATATTCGACGGTAGACTCGTTTAAATCCTTATTAAAGGCACACCTCTTTTCCTCAGCATTTGGCTGCAATGCAACATCCTATTAGATGATTGCTGACTTCTGATTGTGATGTATTCCCATCATCCCTACCATAAATTATGTATTATGTACATGGTTAATAGTAGAAACAGTCAGTTGCACCCACAGTGAACAATCCATGATGTTGTTCTGCCCACTGTTTATCACAGACCAACATGCACCAGCAAACTTCATCCAAATTCAAACACAAAGTTCTGTCTGTGGTGGTAAAGGAAGTTTGATTGGTGACTCATGGTGAGTCACTGAGTTGAATAAGATTTTTCTACTGAGAATAGAACATCTATAGTTTCTTTGTGGATTTACAATGTTGTATAATTATTTGAACCATTATGCATAATCTCAGTGATAATTGTAATTTGGGCTTGAATAATGAGTCAGACAGGACCAAGACTGAAGACAAAGCCATGCACAGTTTTTCTTTCATTTAGGAAGTTTAACTGAAGCACAGAACGCAGGTAATTGCTGTGAACTGTTAATACTTTGAACTCATCTAAAACTGTTATTGATCCAAATACCCAGCTGTCCAAACCTTCATCGTGTTCAGTGTAAAGCTTCACATCAGCGACTCCGTGTCATTGAGTGTCCTTGTGAGCTTTATCAGCTCAGAGGCCAAACTGAAGGAGAAAGTATTCCTGTCACCATAGCAACTCCTTCACTGAAGTACTTGTAGTGGAGTTTCAGTGGAGTTTTTTTCACCTTCCTCTTCACACGAACGCTGCCATGACAGGATTACAATTAAAAAAAAAAAAAAGTCTGACAAGTTATGTGGTTTTTGTGAATATTATTGTGATGGAACAGTCGCGTTCAGGTCAGGATTGAAACAAATCAAAAAAAAAAAAATGCAGCTAATCCTGATTAAAAGGATGAAAAATGACCAAGATCTGATTAGTCAGCTAACTCGATAGAGGAAGGCAGTGCTACACACCTTCCATCTTATTTACTGTAGAGGAAACTGCTTATTTCATCCTGAATTGTACAGCATGTGAAAGGTAATTATTTTTAGTGCTTTCCTGTTGGCAGCTGCTGCTGCTGCTGCTTTGTTCATCTGTTTGAAAAGTGGAACATAATGACACCGAATGTCTCATCTATTACGCTTTGTGGTTTCAGAGGATGAGATTTTTCTTTGGGAGGAACAAAAAAAAACAAACAAAAAAAACCTGGAGTCACAGAGCTGCAGACCTCATGCTGTCCCTCACATCATTCAGACTTCTGACAGTGGGTCCTCTCTTGGCCTCGAGGTGTTTTCATGGGGCAGGTGGCCTCTGCAGCAGGGATGTCACAGTCACTCTCATACTTATAGATACTAAAGCAGCAGGGACAATCTACCCGATTGCCACATGCTGCATGATAACATCCAGCCCTGCACAGTTTTCTCCTCCACTGCACTTTTTAAAAAAAATAAATAATTTTTTTTGGAAGTTATTTTGGCACTTTGGTAACTCAACACACATATGAAGACTCCTTAAATCATCTGTTTAAGTGCAAATTAATGCTGAACAAATAAAAACTCTCAAATGTCAGCCCACCATGCTTTTGTCATTGCTGCACAGGAGGAAGCAGGAGGTGGTGTTGAATAAAGACCAAATATGGACAACAACAACAAAAAAAGCACTCCTTTTCATGCTATCATGGTGGAGAGATTTTAAGAGCTGCTTCTGTAAAAACAATGCAGTCATTGACAAACGATTCCATTGTTGTTACATTGTTATTAGCAGCTGTGCTTTGTAATCTCACTGCTATTGAAAAAACAGAAACAAAGCATTTTCATGTTGCTGTTACGCTACAGATAAAGAATCACTCTCTGAGCCTGAGCTCTGGTCTTCTTCTGTTTTGCTTTTCATGTTGGTTGTTGAAATAAAATGCCCCAAGCAGCCGTATCTGGCACCACCATAACAAAAACAACAAAAAGGTCCCCCAAAAATACAAGCAAACAAAAACTGACAAAAGAAATTTTAATAACCTAGGGATACTCATTCCCAGGTAAGCCATTTGAGGCTTTTTGCAAATGCCTTCATCAGGTCACACCACAGCATCCCAGCTGGGTTTGGGAGACCTCTTCTTTTTCCTTGTGCCCAGGAGCTCATTCTCTTGTTGCATTAGATTGCCTCTCCTGAGGCTAGCTCTCCTCCTCATTAACATTCTTCAATTAATTGGTTGCTCAGTGATTGTAGGCTATGAGTTTGCAAAGCAGCTCCAAACCATGATGTTCCCTCCACCATGTTTTGCAGTTCAGATGAACTTTGAATACTGGTGTGCGCCGCCTTTTACCCTCAAACTTCACCTTCGTCTGTATGGTTTCCTTCACGGGGTTCTTCCATTAACACCATTCTTCTTCAATGGCTTTCTTATAGTTAATACATGCACATGATGCCATGCCGCATTGCTGCAGTAATCCAGGCAAAAAGAAACCCCAACTAAGTATCGAGTGCTGTACATGCTCATACTTTCATGTTCATAACGTTTCAGCAGTAATATTCTAATTTTCTGAGATACTGAATTTGGGGTTTTCATTAGTTGTCAGTTAAAAATTAAAAGAAATAAACATTTGAAATATATCAGTCAGTGTGTAATGAATAAATATAATATACATGTTTCACTTTTTGAATGTAATTACTGAAATAAATCAACTTTTTCATGATATTCTAATTTTATGAGCAGCACCTGTACAGGCTGAAAGTGGGAAATAAACTTCCTGATGTTTCTCTCTTGAAATCCTCCTATAGCAGCTTAGGGGGAAATGGATGCATGAAATAAATAAATGAATTGAGTGGAACAATTCTGAAGCATTCACACACTTTTTCTCTGCAACTACATTGGAAAACAGGCAGCGTGCTTACGGCTAGACCAATACTAACAATAGCTTTGGCATTTCAGATAATGGTCTTTGAACTGGATTTTTTTTTTTCTCTGGAAGCTCGACTTTAAGATCAGTTAAGTAACAATAATCACCAAATACTAAACCGATTGACGCAGTAAAGCAGGGGATATAAGGCCCTGGGCTAGTGTGTAATCCAGTGGAAAATTAATCCAAGACGTATCTTGTTGCAATACAGGATGGCAGTAAATTATACTGTGTGTGTCAGACTGACAGTGACACACCACGTTACTATTTCTGGGCTTTGACAGCGTTCAGCTTTAAAGAAATACAGCAGTTTCATCAAATGCATTCCCTGGAGTGCCACCTCTCAGCTGCACCTGCTTATTCAGTTCATGATGAGTCTGGCCACTGCTATGGGCCTCTCGTTTAACACGTCACATGACACAGTGCTCTACCGCAGACTTGTGTTAACATGGAAACACTAGCTTGTACTAGTGTAGCTTAATGAAAGCGGTATTAGTCACACATTTATAGGCACTGCCACACATCGCTGCATCAGGGAAGATGAATCTTTTGGTGTAGGCTCTACTTGCCATCACAAATACTTTGAATGCTACCACAGCTGAGTCGCTCGCCTGCAGATTCCTTCTCTCAAGGATACAAATGACACCATTACTGTTTTACTGTTTGGTAAAACAATACAGCAATGAGTCAACAAACATTTTCTCTAAAATCTTAAAAGATGTGTCATCTCGCTGCTTTAGTACATGGATATGCCTGTTTGTATATAAATCCTAAAACTGCCTGGATTCAAATATATAAAGTCTATTTTCACCAGAACACTGAATCTAATGAAAAGGTGTAAAGCGCTCTCATTTATTTAGCTTAATGTTCACTGTATTGCAGTTTGGACAGTAAATTCAGGCCCTTGCTGCCATAAAAATGGCTGTTAATGTTGAGATGACTTTTCAAACCTATGAACACAGTTAAACACTTAGGAAAAGGGCACCTTAGAAAAAAGTTAAGAAAGTGCTTTTTTTCCCCTCTCTCTGACACCTTGTAATTTCCAAATAATAAAACTGGGTTTGAAAAAGATCCAAGAGCAGGAGGACAAGGATAAAAAAAAAATGCATCAGCCATTGTGCCTACTCAGCAAGAGCAGAAATTATTTATGCCAAATACATTTTTAATCAAAGAGTAAGTTCAATGGCCTCTAATAAGCAGCTTTGACTTAATTGGTATAACGTTATAATACCGTATATCAGAAAAGAGAAAATCAGGCTAAACCCAGTGATCAGTGTGAGCTGTGAGGGTCCTAAAGGTTAATTATGTCTCTCACCTCAGTGTTCAAGCAATGAGCACAACATCCTGAAAACAAATATGTGTTCTATCTGCAAAATGTTTTAATACATTTTCAGAAACTAGACAGAAATGAAGGAAAGTTGGATTTGGATTGAGGTATTTACTTGGGCAGATACTACAAGTATCTGAATACCAAAAGACGCCCGTAAAAACTGAGTTAAATTATCTAAAATGTTGTGCAATCATAAAAAAAACAAAAAACAAAAACAAGATGTATGTTTTTTTTTTAATTTTACAATTAAATTATGATGATTCTTTATCATATTGAAAAATCACAACACTGGTGCATCAAAAACTACTCATATAAGCATTTCCTGTAAGTACGGTTTTGTCAGCAGCCTTTTCTGCAAAATAATTTCATTTAAAAAAAAAGACTTCCTAGCGGTAGTCCATCAAACTTGGCCTCTAATACATCTTTTACACCAGTGCAGAGCTGGTGCACGTGCCTTTTGATAACTTGCCCAGAGTTTTTGTGCACGGAGATCCTTTCCAGCTTATTTGGGTATTTGCAGTTTATTGAATGGATTTGATCAAATGTCATCAGCCCCATACAAATCAACAGCACTTACAGGCTAAAATGAGCCACTATAATTAATAATGATAAGCAGAAAGCCACCCAGGTGGAGGTCTCTAGCATTATAGTTGTAAGGTAAGGAAAAAAAGGCCAGCTGAGAGATATAATCTCTCCAGCATGTCCTGGGTCTGCCCCGGGGCCTCCTCCTGGTAGGACATGCCTGGAACACCTCACCCAAAAGGTGCCCAGGAGGCATCCCAGTCAGATTCCCAACCACCTCAACCGGTTCCTTTAAACGTGGAGGAGCAGCAGCTCTATCCCGAGCTAATCCCGGATGACTACAGTCCTCACCCCATCTCTAAAGGAATGGGCCAGCCACCCTTCGGAAACTCATTTCTGCCGCTTGTATCAGCAATCTTGCTCTTTCGGTCACTATCTAAAGCTCAGTTTTTCAGTGGTTATTCCATTGACTCTTATGGAAATGAAATCAAGAGAACAGTTTACCCTGTTGGGGTTACTGGGGACCCACCCTGGAGCCAGGCCTGCTTTCCTGTGCCTTTGAGCCAGGAAATGGGTCCTGACTGTTTTCTTTGCTTATGCGCCAAATGACAGTTCAAAATAACCAGACTTCTTGGAGTCGCTGGGTGGTGTGCTTGAGGGTGCTCCATTCAGTGACTCCATCATCCTATTGGAAGACTTCAATGCTCACGTGGAAATTTATTGCTTTTTTCCCCTGTTGGCTGTAAACAATTTTACAATGATTTTATTTTTTGATAAACATGAATATCAGATCCTAAAACAGGACACATACTTGCTGACCTTATAACAAATTTGCATATTCAGTAAGCCTATTTATTCTTCACTGGTGCCGCAGCTCAAAGAATAAAACTGTCTTTTGAACATTAATTTAACAGGAATTCTGTGAACAATAGGTACTTTGAAAGAATCGGTCCTTGTAACAAAAAACAGGAGGAGAAAAAGAACACAGTTATAAAACTGTGAGTTCATCTCTTTTATGAGCATTAACATGTGTTCCATTTAATATCATTAAATTTGAATTTATGCCCAGGGTTCTGTTTGTTTTCCCCACCAAGTCTTAGTTTGAGCTCCTTTATCATTCTTTCATCCACGTGAAGTCCTGCCAGAACACACACCGAGCTTGAGAGCAGGCCAGAAAAATACAATGAGTTTTAAAAAAAATTTGATTTGGTTATCCTGAATCGAGAAAGAAAATGCTTTAAATCCAGTGCACACTATTTATGTAGCGCCAAATCAGAACAATCAGCCACCTCAAGGCACTTTATATTGCAAGACAAGGACCCCACAATAACTACAGTGAAAACCCAACAACCAAATGACCCCCTATGAGCAGCACTTGGCAACAGTGGGAAGGAAAAACTCCCTTTTAACAGGAAGAGCTGTCATTTTCAGCATCTGCATGGATGTTAAAATCACCCACTATAATTATTTTTATTTGAACTGCGCACTAAATCAGGTAAAAGGTCTGAAATCAGACAAAAACTGGACAGACAAAAAAAAAAAAAGGCTGTCCCCCCAAGGCTGTGTGCTCAGCCCTCTGCTGTACTCACTGTACACCCATGACTGCGAGGCCACGTCAGAGTCCAACGTCATCATCAAGTTTGCTGACGACACTGCTGTTGTGGGACTAATCTCTCACAATGAGGAGACAGCCTACAGGAGAGAGGTCTCCCGCCTGGAGAACTGGTGCCAGGAGAACCACCTCCTGCTCAACGTCAGCAAAACAAAGGAACTGATCGTGGACTTCAGCAGGAAGCAGCAAAGGGACTACCATCCACTTGTCATCAGTGGTGCTGAGGTGGAAAGAGTGGACACCTTCAAATACCTGGGAGTGACCATCTCACAGGACCTGTCCTGGACTCATCACATAAACATCACTGTGAAGAAGGCCAGACAGCGTCTCTACCTCCTCAGGCGGCTGAGAGACTTCAAGCTCCCACTCAAGGTGCTCAGGAACTTTTACACCTGCACCATTGAGAGCATCATGCGTGGGAGCATCACCACCTGGATGGGAAACTGCACCAAGCAGGACTTCATGGCCCTAAAAAGGGTGGTTCGTTCAGCTGAACGGACCATCAGAACCACCCTCCCCAACCTGCAGGACATTTACGCCAAGCAGTGCAGGCTGAGGGCCATGAAGATCCTAAAACAGCCCAGCCACCCTGGACACTCTCTCTTCTCCCTGCTCCCATCAGGCCGGCGTTACCGCTGCCTGAGGGCTAAGACTGAAAGGTTGAAGAAGAGTTTTTACCCACAAGCCATCCGTCTGCTCAACTCTGAGCCCTAACTGGACCATTATTGCACAGTGTAAATATCATAATTTAAAAAGTGTGTATAGGTATAGTATATAGAGTATAGTGTATAGTGTGAATTACTTTTTTTTTATTTTTATTCTTCTTATTTATATGTGTGTGTATATAAGGTTGCAGGTACAAAATACATTTCACTGTGCATTGTACTGTGTATAACTGTGCATGTGACAAATAAACACTATCTTATCTTATCTTATCTTATCTTAAAAACTAAGTAACAGGTCTGAGATGTTTCCAATTAGGGTGGACAGGGCTACGGGTCAGAATTTGAAAAGAATTAAACTTCTGTGTCTTTGATTAATTAATAAGCTTGAATGAAAGATTGCTGCTACTCCTCCTCCTCGACCTGTGCCTCAGTCATTCTCACAGTTACTGTGACTCCGGGGTGTTGATGCAGTTAAACTAACATATTCATCCTGCTGTAACCAGGTTTCTGTAAGGCAGAATAAATCAATATGTTGATCAATTATTAAATCATTTACAGTACTAACAGGGACTTGGAAGAGAGAGACCTAATGTTTAATAATCCACATTTAACTGTTTTACTGATTGGTGCAGTTGAGGATGCTATATTTTTTCTTTGTGAATTTTTATGCTTAAGTTTAAGAAATAGCCAATCAAACACCTACTGGCTGTTTGATTGAAGAAAATAATACAAATAATACAGTGACATTAAATCAGTTCTGATGTGTTTAAAGTTTTGAAGAATGTATAAATTCTATGTTGGATTTTGAAGGCATTTTTTTCCCTATTGAATGACGTCACTCTTTCCACTGTGTGATTCTGAATCAGAATCCACCACATAACCTCAGCAACACTTTTCACCCAGAGGTCCTCTTGCTGGGGGTGAATGACTGTCAGCCATGTTTTTTGTTGTTGTTGAACAAGTCTTACTTGACCAATAATTTGTTGTACTACACTCCAGGCCTAAAGTGCTTTGCACAACAAATGAAATTTGTTATTGATTATTTGCTTGAAGTGTGCTAAAGTCAAAATCTCTTTTTGTGAATGGCCCCAGATGCCAACACCACCAAATACATAAAATATAAAGAATATAATGAATTGGGATAAAAATCAGGATCTGAAATCTGAGCTAATGTGAATAAAGTATTTCTGAGAGAAAAAAGATTTCATTATGAGCAATTTGATGAGTCTGAAAAGCCCAAAACATGTCAGGGCTATTTTGCCCCTCTGAGTAATTACTGCTTTTTTTCCCTCTTTGTAGTCCAGTCTCTGAGCCAGTGAGATGTAATTTGTTGCTTTCTAGTCCAGATGAGTTGGTTTTTAGCACTCAGCACCCAGTTTATTATACTGTATCTGAGCCTCAGATCTGTGGACTAACACAGCAACTCATTAATCAACACATATGAAAAGAACGTACAAATTAGTAGCTGCAGAGTCTCTCCAGAAGTGCACAGATGCACGGACATAAGCATGTCAGACAGACAGACCGACAGACAGACAGACACACACACACACAGTCAATAAGATATCGCCGTATAAACCAAATTTATGTGCGCACATAGCTATGTTTTTTTAATGCAGTCGCAAGAGCTTGATACATTGTTATAGAAAATCATGAATTATGCATCATCACATCAGTGGATGAGAATAAGAACACTGGTGTGTTTACACACATGCTACATAATGGAATGAAGGTCCTACTTATGAAGGAATTGTGTTTCAAACTGCATTCCTTCTCTGTTTACTTGATATAGTATCTAATTAATTACCTTACCACTAATTAATCATTTGCTATTGTTGAGCACTGAAAGGCAAACCAATAAAGCTATGAGATACACAACATATTCTTGAGAATGAAATCATTTCAGTGCTATGTCATAATTTAGAACCCAGCAGGGTTATTCTTAAAGAGTACAGAATGTGCTTTATTAAGACAGAGTGAGCGAATGAAATGCTTTTACAACCCCATTCCAAAAACGGTGGGACGGTGTGCAAAATGTAAATAAAAACAGAACGCAATGACCTCTAAATCTCAGAAACCCATATTTTATTCACAATAGAACACAGACATATTTAATATTTAACACAGAAAATGTAAAAAAGGTTATTTTGAATTTGATGGCTGTTGTTACAAGGCCGTGTTTCCCCACTCTGTAGTATCTCCTCTTCTTTTAACTACTGATCGTAAACATCCGGGAACCGAGGAGAACAGCTGCTGGACTTTTGGGAGAGGAACGTTGTCCCGTTCTCGCCTGGTAGAGGATTCTAGCTGCACAACACTCCTGGGTCTTCTTTGTTGTAATTTTTGTCTCATGTTGTGGCAGATTTTGAGTTGGTTAAAGGTCTGGACTGCAGGCAGGACAGTACAGCGCCTGGACTCTTCTATGAAGCCACACTGTTGTAACACATGCAGCATGTGATTTTGCATTGGCTTGCTGAAATATGAAGGCCTTCCCTGAAAAAGACGTCATCTGGATGGCAGCACATGCTGCTGATCACAGTGTGTACACAAAGAAATCTCCTGGAGTGCACAAGAGAAAGTTGTGGTTCTTTCCCCCACAAAGAGCTCCTACAACTGATCTTAGAGGCCCCCCCCCTGCTTAATCCCACTTTAACCCCTGATTAAACTCATGTTTGTGTTCAGGTGTGGAGACAGTCATTCTGCTATGTAGGGAACAGAAAATAGTGCTTTTTAAATTTCCTTTCACTGCTTGTGCCTTACATAACAGATTCAAGCTGAGTAGACTGATTGAAATAGCGTTTGTATTCCCACGTAATATTTTATTATGATACTAATATAGCACAAGGTCCAGTTAGCTTTGCACAGAAATATCTGGCAGAATTGTCCTTCAGTGAGTGACTTTTACTTTCAGAGCCTGTACTTTTACACTTTCAAAGATGCTGAATCAGCACTTCAACTTTTACAAAAGCAGTTGGAGCACAATGACCAGTTCTCCAACTACTGCAGCTTCTGATTAGTGTGGCAGCTGATATCCAGACCAAAACAAGGACTAGCATTAGCAGCTGCAGTCTACAGCAGTGAAGTTAGAGTCTGACTAACTGCAAGACAACAGACGCCGCTAAAGACGCCGCTGAATGATGTCGAGAACCACGACAACAGCAACCGAGTCAGCTGCTCAACAGGGAAGCACGAGATGGAAATGACCAAGGCTAACTGGTTAGAAATGGTCACTTTATCATTGTAAGGAGGAGGAACAACTGTGTGATTTTTGCCTTTTCCAGAAACATTACACCCCTAACAAACTAAATATACTTTAATGGGTGAGCGCTAACCATGTTAGCATTCTTTGTGAATAACATTCAACCTGACTAGACGTGTAACTTAAATATGCAAATTTTAGTGGTCTCAGTTTAGAAATGTAAACCACCACATAATCTTCTACTAAACGGTACAGAGGAGCTCTCCTAAGAGCAGAGCCTCCACCAGCCAGACCCCTCTCATGATTTGTGCCAGGTGCATGTACAGGAGGAGGTAAATTATTATTATGATGCACCTTTGTAGACTAATACATATATGACTTTTTCCCTCAGCAATAATATGTTCCAACCATACCTCGTATGATAAATTTTTAACACTATGATGTAATTAAACAACTGCTACACTTAAGTGCCAAAGGGAAGCTAATGTTCTCATACAGGTCAACATACTTCATCCACTTTCTGGCTTACAAGCCCAAAAAAAAACCAAGGCTCCATATTTCTGCCTCTCTGTTGCAAGAAAATCTTGGCTGCGGTGCTCAAATATTCTCCCCAGAAAAATCAATAACAAAGCCCAGCTTTGTTTGACGACTTTCTCTTTCCTCTCTGGTCTGCGATACAAGTCCTGGCGGTCAAACGTCAGTTCTCTTCTCACTTGGCAAACAACCTTAAGCGTGAATTCAATAAACTGGAGTCAAGTCGTATCCCTTCAGTCCATTCATTTTGCCCCTGTCTCTGCCCTGCTTCCTCTTATCTCCTTCTGAAGAAGCACAAAGGAGGGGAACATCCGCAGGGACTGAAACTCAAGTCGAATTACATCCTTTTGCACTGTAGACTTTTCACAAGGGGTTAGTTTAAACATCAGAATGGCCTTTCAACCCCTCTGGTGAGTACGAGTCAGACTGTGCTTCAGTAATATCAATCACAAGTTTGAATGTGAGAGACTACTGAAAGAGACTCCACTGGGGCATTGCCAAACATCCTTCACTCCGATCTAACCCACAGAGTTTCCAGCATCCCTCAGGGTTGAATTGTTAGGAAGATTATCAGTGTGGCAGTCGTGGTCTTAATAACCCCCCTTTTTTTGTAGGTTTAACAGATCCAGTGAGATTCTACTCTCAGTTTCAAGTGCAGTAAAACCCCCATTATTTATGTCCCAGATAGATTAGATTAGATAAGATAGATAGATACTTTATTGATCCCGCAAGGGAAATTATTATGTTACAGCAGCAAGAAAATAATACAATCTACAATAAATAACAACTGAATGGTTTGGAGACAGTTCAATTGAGGACAAAGTGGTTACTGTGTGACCTTGGGTTTAGCATAGCCAACCAGTCTAGCTGTGGCCTCTATGCCTAAATTAGTAACCAAAGACTTTTAAATTAAACATTCAAATGTTAAATATTTTATTCATCCTCTATGAAACTTGAATTTGTGCTCCAGTTGAAACTCTGTTATTCTTAATATGAGTCATCTTTATTGAACACTAAGCAAAATTTTACTCACAATATTATTCGGGTCTAGGAGGCGATGAGAGGACTCCTCTGCAAACATGCACGCCAAGGTTGTCTAGCCTCCAGCAATCTCCTTTGAACAACACTTTAGGGCATAGAGCAGGACCAGGTTAGGATGATAGTTAATTCAAGGGTCCTCAAGGCAGAGGTTTCTCCAAGCATCTGGGAGAGCCTCAGCCATAAAGCAAAGAGAAAAATCCAATCCACACAGTTTTCTGTCCTAAAGTATTCATTCAAGATTTCTGTTCTTTTAAAGTAATAATAGAAAAACTTGGCTTTTGTTCCAAAGACTTAAACTTGGGTCATCTTGGTGAACTATGTAGGTAATACCGGGCAGTTCTTCCAGTATCACTGTGAATACATCGTTATAATGGTAACAGGTCCCGCCCTGAGGTCCCGCACCGTTGCCTACAACTCCGGCCTCGCCTCTGGGAACATGGAGGACTACAAGGTTGCATCATACAACGTCCGCAGAGTGGTGAAAGACGCAAAACATCGCTACGGCCGCAGACTGGAACAGCAACTACAACAGTCTGACCCCAGGGGACTGTGGCAGGGACTACGCACCATCACGGACTACAAAGCACCACACACACACCCGGTGAGTGCCGACGCTTCTCTGGCTGATGAACTCAACATCTTCTTTGCGCGCTTTGAGTCGGGAAGCCGACAGCCCGCTGCGCTCCCGGCCGGAGGGGCGGAGACACTCACTGTGACGGAGCGCGACGTGAGGAGGGCGTTTAGACGTGTAAACACCAGGAAAGCGGCTGGACCAGACGGTATTAGTGGACGTGTCCTTAAGACCTGCGCTGACCAGCTGGCACCTGTGTTTACAGTGATATTCAACCTCTCACTGAAACTGTGTGTGATTCCCACCTGCTTTAAAAAGTCCATCATAGTCCCTGTCCCAAAGAAACCACACCCCAGCAGCCCCAATGACTTCAGGCCCATAGCACTCACCTCTGTGGTGATGAAGTGTTTTGAGAGACTCATCAAGACATTCATCACCTCCTCACTGCCCACCACCCTCGACCCACTACAGTTTGCATACCGGCCAGACAGATCCACAGACGACGCCATATCCTTCCTCCTCCACAAGACCCTTTCACACATAGACACTGGTAAGGGGAACTATGTGAGAGTGCTGTTTGTAGATTACAGCTCAGCATTCAACACCATAGTTCCCTCCAGGCTGGTCTCTAAGCTGCTGGACCTGGGCCTGGGCCCATCCCTGTGCAGGTGGGTTCACAGCTTCCTGACCAGCAGACCACAGGTGGTACGAGTGGGTCACCTCACCTCATCCTCCCTCCCCCTCAACACTGGATCCCCCCAAGGCTGTGTGCTCAGCCCTCTGCTGTACTCACTGTACACCCATGACTGCGAGGCCACGTCAGAGTCCAACGTCATCATCAAGTTTGCTGACGACACTGCTGTTGTGGGACTAATCTCCCACAATGAGGAGACAGCCTACAGGAGAGAGGTCTCCCGCCTGGAGAACTGGTGCCAGGAGAACCACCTCCTGCTCAACGTCAGCAAAATGAAGGAACTGATCGGGGACTTCAGCAGGAAGCAGCAGAGGGACTACCATCCACTTGTCATCAGTGGTGCTGAGGTGGAAATAGTGGACACCTTCAAATACCTGGGAGTGACCATCTCACAGGACCTGTCCTGGACTCATCACATAAACATCACTGTGAAGAAGGCCAGACAGCGTCTCTACCTCCTCAGGCGGCTGAGAGACTTCAAGCTCCCACTCAAGGTGCTCAGGAACTTTTACACCTGCACCATCGAGAGCATCATGCGTGGGAGCATCACCACCTGGATGGGAAACTGCACCAAGCAGGACTTCATGGCCCTAAAAAGGGTGGTTCGTTCAGCTGAACTGACCATCAGAACCACCCTCCCCAACCTGCAGGACATTTACACCAAGCAGTGCAGGCTGAGGGCCATGAAGATCCAAAAACAGCCCAGCCACCCCGGACACTCTCTCTTCTCCCTGCTCCCATCAGGCCGGCGTTACCGCTGCCTGAGGGCTAAGACTGAAAGGTTGAAGAAGAGTTTTTACCCACAAGCCATCCGTCTGCTCAACTCTGAGCCCTAACTGGACCATTATTGCACAGTGTAAATATTATAATTTAAAAAGTGTGTATAGTGTATAGTATATAGAGTATAGTGTATAGTGTGAATTACTTTTTTTTATTTTTATTCTTCTTATTTATATGTGTGTGTATATAAGGTTGCAGGTACAAAATACATTTCACTGTGCATTGTACTGTGTATAACTGTGCATGTGACAAATAAACACTATCTTATCTTAACAGTAGTTAGTATCCACCAGCAGCCTGTGGACAGGTTCACCATCACTGCCATTCCAATTATGTTTAGTAAGGAAAAAGTGCAGCATGGTTTAATAACAGTAAATTTATTTATTCTGCATGTTTGCATTTTCCTTAGCAAGTGCCCCACATGTGCACCGTCTGTGGTTACGTAGTCTTTTGCAGCCAGATCACAGAACAGCAGAATCAATGGGGTCAAGGCAGCCTCATGACTCAGGCCATGAGGTAAAGACACTCGCTTGGCAGAATGAAGGAAGACATGACAGACTGATGTCACCAAAAAGAGGACATAGACCAAAAGAAGTGAAGAATGGCACAAATAGTGGTTTGTTCCAATTTTTTGATACTAATGTTAAACATGTTGTGAGATAAAACATATGAAATGTAGATCAAACCTATTTAGACTTTTTATTTTCTCCTGCTCTCAGTGGAGATGGATGCATTTTTCTTCTCTCCCTAACCCTTCCTTATCTACCCTGCTTTAGAACCTCTCTTCACACACCTTCTGAACTGGAAATTAAAATTGACGGGAATGCAGAGCACTACAAACTCAGACTCAGTATATCTGGAGCTGAATCAGAAGGGATTAGATCTTGGAGAAGTGTCTGTTTCTGCAGGGCGAGGAATGAACCAAGAAAATTAGGATGATTGGATTTTTTGCTATTGAGAGGTGCCAGAAAGACTATAAGGCTGTCAGCAAATTAATCAGTGACAGCCTTTACCAAAACAATTGTAGAATCTGAAATTCGGATCCCTGACGGCCTCGGATTGGCGGTTATCTCATTTTTCTCCTGGATGATTTGTAAACAGATGCTCTACAGCCCGCTGTCCCATCTTCTGACCTTCTGACCTGTGTGAACTGATATCCCTACACCAAGCTGCTGATGAACATTGCACCTCTTATCAGGAACTGTTAGCTGAGGGGGGAGTTGAGTCATCACACAGTAACCCAAACCCACTCACCTCAGCTGGCTTCCTTCCATCCCTGTCCCTCCCCACCCTAGTGCTCCCATGCTATTTGCTATATGTGCTTACTATGCAGAGGTTTTTCAGCCTCATACTGTGCCCCCATTACGGGCCAAAATATGAGATGCTTTTTCCTCCTCACCTATCCTATTGTGTTCGCTTTGTTTCCTTCTTCTTAAACGGCAGCAAGGCCGTGGAACACTTAGCTCCCATGTTTGTTGATTGTTTGTCTTTGGATGGGTGTTCTGAAACGCTTGTTATATGTTTGACATGTAACAACAATAATTTGATCCTAAATTGATTCTAAATTCTAAATTGATGTATGTGCAGCACTTTGGTCAATTTTGTAGTGTTAAATGTGCTATACAAATAAACGTGACTTGAGGTGACTTGACTACAGTGACAGATGACAGGTAGAACCTTCCATTCAGTTTTGAGCTGTGGAGAATGTTGCAATATGTTCTTATTCTTATATATTAAATACAGAACTGTGCTTAAATTGAATCATTATTCACCCGGCAAGATTATATAAGAGGTAATATTCTTAATAAAATTGATGTAGAAGCATTGTCATTTACATGCAGCACCACCACACAGTCTGACTCATATGAAGCCAGATGACAGGACCTCATTTTTCCTGCATGTATTCACTCTAATTGCCTGAATCCACCTTAAAATTTACATTAATAAATGAATTCTGAATGCCGGCAGAGAAAAAGGAATAAGAAACAGGGAAACTTTTGAAATCTCCCTCGGGCGACCCGTCATGGCATTTTGATAAACATCTTTTGCTTATAGAGCCACTAAGAGTCGAAGATAGAGGGACGATCCTGAGCAGGTTCGTCGCCTCAGGACTGAGACCCACCGAGCAGATGCAAGATGATGTTAGTTGGGCTGCAATATGACTCACATGAGCCAAATCCATCTTCTTTTTAAGATTTATGATACCTATTTTGTCTGTAATAAAAACAGACATTAGTGGTCCAGGTAGGCTGTGAATATTTGCATGAACATATTTGGCAATTTGTTGAGTGAAAACTGGAAAGAAAAATCCTGATGGTGGTTTTGTGTTTCACCAAGGATTTGTTGTTATGGATCTGTGAGGCAGTGAGGTGGAGCATCACTTCCCTGAGCAGGACCGGCCTCGAGCTCAGCACACTGGGGAACAGAGGGAGCCATATAATAAGTCTGTATCTGATACAACATGTCTGATGGGGATGAAAGGAGATTTCATTCTCTTTCTGGGTCTCACCTTATCTCTGAATCACATGTATGCACACTTTTTGTTCAAACCATTTCTGGGCTGATGCACACATTCATGTTTGTCTAAATGACTTTTAGTGTTTGTGCTGTTCTGGCTCCCAGACAGCAGCAAATAAAGGAAATGATGAGGGAGCAGAGCATTGTAATTACAAGGTTTCAGCTGGGTTCAAGAGTAGTTGAGATAATGAGCAGTACAGTTTTCACCTCCAATAGAACAAAACCAGTAGAAACTTTTTAATTAATGGCTTTTACCCCCTGGAAAAAAAAAAGCAAAAAAAAAAAAGCAAAAATCGAAACACATCCTCTAAAGGTGTTTATGAAGATGTTTGCCAGAAGCACACAAAGAGCAGCAACAAAATTATTTTAAGTCCAGAACTATTACGTAATTGGTTGTATTATTAGCCAAACAGTGTAAATATAAAGAGTCAAACTTTTAAACTTCACTTTCCAATATGGCTTTTTTACCCAGCCATAAATCATACAAACCAACTTTCTCATTTTCTGCATGGTGAAAAGACTGAAATAAAAATGAATCTAAAAGAGAAACTGCATCAGTGTGACACCAATGTTCCATAAAAGGACAAACTGAGGTCACTTTCCTGACTCTGCTTTTATGTTTTTTTCAGCTTCCGTGGCCATTTCTTCCAATTTCATAATAGGCATTTTTGTAAATGTGGGTCAAAGGCCTGACCCCAGATTTACAAAATCATATGCAGCATATTACATCCAGCCTTCTTGAAAATTAGATTCTGTTATGACAGTGAAAGTCACAAAATAAGGTCATTACACAAGGTTTCTGAAAGGTTCAGTATCAGTCAGAAATACTTGAAATCTGTTTTATCACCAAAATAAAGCACATGTAGAGCTTAATTGGGCAGGTTGCAGTACATTAATGGCACTGATAAATTTTTGGATACCATTTCAGATGCAGCTAGTTCACTAGTTCTGGTCCTTCCCATCCTGAGTTTTCTTATTAACTGGCTCCCAGTGAGACTGCCATGTTGCTGATACTTATTGTTATTCAGCTGTATGCCGAGGGAAGATTTCATCGGCTATACTCCAACTCCATCATCTTGAATTCAAGCTGGCAGCAGCAGTACTTCTTCTGCTCTGAAGAGCCATTCTAACCAGGAGCAGCAGGTGGTTCCACACAGCTACCCGAGGTTGCAAAGCAGACCAAGGGCAACAGTTGCCAAATGCAGACTGACTGGAGAGGCGGCTGATTATATTTCCCAGTTATTTGACACAAAGTACTAAAATACTTGCAGAAAATGCAGTTACAACATAAATAAAGGTAGGTAGGTTCTGGGTGCATTAACACTAAAAGGAATAATCCTCTGAGGAACGCTCATGAATTCTGAACAATGTGCTAAACAGATTCAAACTATAACCAAAATTATTATGCCATACTTGGGTAACCAGTGTATGCAGCAATTATTTTTAAATTATCATTTTGGCTTTCATCTGTTAAACCAATCAAGTAATCAACATTATCCCCAAGGCGTTATATATTGTAAAGACCCTACAATAATACAGAGAAAATCCCAACAATCACACAACCCACTATGAGCAAGCACTTGGTGACAGTGGGAAGGAAAAACTCCCTTTTAATAGGAAGAAACCTCTGGCAGGACCAAGGTCAGGGAGGGGCCAACCGCTGTCTACCATCACCAGCTGGGGGTAAGGGGTGGGAGACAGGACAAAAGACATGCTGTGGAAGAGAGTTAGAGATTAATAATAATGATGATTAAAAAAGGAATCCAAGCTGGGAGCTGGTTCCACAGAAGAGGGGCCTGAAAGCTGAAGGCTCTGCCTCCCATTCTACTCTGAAGTATCCTAGGAACCACAGGTAAGCCAGCAGTCTGAGAGCGAAGTGCTCTGTTGGGGTGATATGGTACTAAGAGGTCTTTGAGATAAGATGGAGCCTGATTATTTAAGACCTTGTATGTATGAAGAAAGAGTTTAAATGTGATTCTGGATTTAACAGGGAGCCAATGAAGAATTTAGACTAGAGATGAAGAAAATAGACAGGAGTCAGGGAGTCTAGGCATATGGCAAAGACAGAGGTGGCAAAGGTAAAGGACAAGACTTACAGTGAGTTGTGTGTGAGGCTGGACACTAAGGAAGGTGAAAAGGACCTGCTAGACAGAGAGATTGATCTTGGAAAGTTATGCAGCAGGTTAGGGTGGTTAAAGATAGAGATGGAAATGTACTACCAAGTGAAGAGAGTGCATTGAGATGTAGGAGGGAGGACTTTGAAGAGCTGAATGAAGAAAAGAGAGAGGAGGATGCATGGATGGAGGACAGTTATGGAATCAGGAAGTGCAAAGGATTACTAAGGCGGAAGTTGAGGTCAGGTATGAGGAAGATGAAGAGTGGAAAGGTGGTTGGTCCAGATGACAGACCTGTGGAGGTAAGGAGATGTCTAGGAGAGAGGAAAGTGGACTTTTTAAACCAGACTGTGACAGTCTTGGAGAGTGAGAAGATTCCTGAGGAACTGAGAAGTGAACTGGTATCGATTTTCAAGAACAAGTATGATGTGCGGAGCTGTAGGAACTACAGAGGAATAAAGTTGATGAGCTGTACCATGAAGATTTGGGAAAGAGTTTTTGAAGCTAGGCTAAGAAGAGAGATGATGATCAATGAGCAGCAATAAGGCTAAGGAGGAGCACTACAAAGGCCATGTTTGCCTTGAGTGCGCTGACGGATAAGTATAGAGAAGGTCAGAAAGAGTTTCACTGTGTCTTTGTGGAGCTAGAGAAAGCAAATGATAGGGTGCCAAGAGAGGAACTGTGGGAGGACAGAAACGGCAGAGAAGAATATATCACAGAGAAATGTATGAAGACAGTGGGGGATTTGTATGAGGACAGCAGTGAGGTGTGTGGTAGGAGTGACATGTGGGTTCCAGATGTGGGTGAGATTACATCAGGAATCAGCTCTGAGCCCCTTCTTGTTTGCAGTGATTATTGGCAGGCTGACAGATGATTATGTCTCTGTGATTATGATGTTCACAGACGACATTGTGATTTGTAGTGAGAGCAGGTGGAGGAGAGCCTGGAGAAGTGGAGGTATGCTTTGAAGAAAAGCATACCTCCACCTCCTGTGTGTGTGAATGAGAGTGGAGACCAGCGTAATACTGAAGATACTGGGAGTAGAGGTAGTGAAGGTGAAATATCTGGGGTCAACCATCCAAAGCAACGGACAGTGCACAAGAGAGCTGAAGCAGTAATTGTAGGCAGGGTGGAGTGGGTGGAGATGAATGTCAGAACTAATTTAGTAGACAGAAAGATAACAGCAGCGAGTATACAGCAAGTACCTTTGTATTGCTTTACCCTGCAGTAGAAAGGGAAGGTTTCCAAGATGCAGTGAGACCTGCTATGGTCGATGGTTTGGAGACGGTGGCACTGACAAAAAGACAGGAGGCTGAGCTGGAGCTAACAGAGCTGAAGGTGCTAAGATTTCCACTGTGTGACCAGGATGGACAGGATTAGAAATGAGTCCATCAGAGGGACAGGTCAGGCGCAGATGGTTTGGAGACAAAGTTAGAGCATCAAGGCTGAGATGGTTTGGGCATGTGGGGACAAAGAATATGGAAGATGGAGCTGCCAGACAGGAGGAAAAGAGGAAGACCACAGAGAAGATTTATGGATGTAGTGACAGAGGCCATGAAGAGGGTTGGTGTGACTGAGGAGGATGGTGGGAACAGGGTGAGATGAAGGCAGATGATCTGCTGTAGGAACCCCTAAAGGGAGCAGCTGAAAGAAGCAGTCCTCTGCCTCCATCCCTGAGAGCCCACCACATGACAACATGTTTAGTTCAGTTCACCATTTTTTAAGTTTAAGGAAATACATTTTTAATAAGGGGAATTTCTCTGTATTTTATTCATTATATTTTTAGAGTGACTGTTTGCTGTGACCCACACAGTGTTTATTTTATTTTTTTGGAACTAGAAAGAGATTTTCATGCAAATTAAATATTTTGTGTTGTTGTACTGCCTCACTTCAAGGGAGGGTTTGTTTACTTTTGGATTCAGCTCTTGTTGTTTTTGCTGCTGTTAAAATATTGAAAAAAGAAAAACATTTTTACTTTAGATACATTACTACTAGCATTACTTGGTAATCGATTTCCTTTGTGTCTGTTAAGTCTGCTCACTCCTGCAGTGTCCATAAAAAAGGAGCTGGCTTAGAGGTCATTCTCTGCCTTCTGCATCTAAAATAGAAACACACGCACACACACTGACCCTGTGCAAGGTACAAAAGGAGAATCAAAGACATAACGACTCTAAAAGTGACTCAACATCGTCCCTGATGATGGAGAAAATAAAGCTATACCCCTTTGAACACGTTCCACTTTCAGTATAACGCACTCAAGCTGATGCTGAGTTTTATAAAAGCCACATAAATCTCCATCGAACACACCAACAGTCTCCGGTGGAAGCACAGACACCTGAGAATACATCTGTGTTTCTGGGTCAGCTGTGAGGAAAGTGCCTGCGTGCAATGAAGCGAGGAGGAGGTCTTGAGCAGTGCTGTGAGTGGACAGATGGACTGATGATTCCCTTGGTTTAATGTTTATGTCACGCTGACATTCAGCTACAGTACAGGTCACTAAAACCAGATATTTAATATGTATTGTGGTGGGACTTTAATATGTATCTCTATGGATAGTTTATTAAAGGAAACAGAACAGCCAAGAGTGATATTGGAGGGTTAGAGGTTGCCAAATATTTCTGGTATCTTGCCAGAATAAAACAGAAGTAACTCAGATTAGCCAAGAAGAGGAAACTGCATAAAAATAATAGTGGCTAATAAACTAAGAATTTTCCCCTCTGAGGTCTGTCATCATTGGTGACCACACTAATCTCACCCCCACCCCTCCATTTTGGAGAAAGGCAAAATCGACTTTTTTTGGAAATCATGTAAACAGTTTTTGATGTGTGTTAGTGGTTACAGTGGTTATTGTCTTTGTTGCCCAGTTGCCAGATTTGGACAATATTTAAAAACTAAAATGCCATAATCTGATTGCATGGAGTTAATGTGGGGGTGTCACTGATGATGACTCAGTCCTCACAGTTATACAGCTGAGCTCCTCCTAGACTCACATTACAGTAACTCCTCAACATTTCAGGGCTACAGAGAACATTAAAATGAATCCAGAAAGATGAGAATGATTTTTTTGTTTTTTTAATTCTACAGCCAAAATTACAAAATGAGTCCAGGTGGCCTCATGCAGGACTACAATGAAGATTAAGAGCCAAACTGTTAGCTCCAGGTTCTGAGCACTTCCTGCTGCTGTGACTCTGGGGTCCAGCGTTTGCACTTGAATGGAAGTGACCGGCTCTCCCAGACGAGAGCTGGCAGCTGCCTCTCTTCACACTGTTTTGATCTGCTTATGAGAACATTCTGTTAGCTGCTTTGTAGCAGGGAAGCTAGAGGTTCATGCAAACAGTTTAACCTGAATTAGACCTCAGCTAGATATGGGTCAGCAGCCTGGTTAGCCCATGTATCATCTCTGACCCGTCTCCGACCTCCGTGTCTCGCCCTCCTCAGGTTGTGGATTCTGGACATCTTCCTGAACATCACGCTTTGACCCCGGCTGACCTCCAACACTGGCCCCAGATGCCGTCTCTCCTGAGATTGATCGGTCAGAGTCTCAGCTTGGTCTGTCTCGTTTTCGCTCTCCTGAGGAGCTCAGCTGTGCAGCAGTGCTGTGTGCACTCATGCCTTATGTTCAAGAGCAGCAAGGACGCAGCATGAATGTTTTTCTCAGTTCAAGTAAGAAATCCTCACAGACGATGGCAAACAAGGTCCTCGAGTGGTTCTTGTATTATAACAGAAATAATATATTAAGAATAAAATCATTAAAAAAATCTAAAATTCATAGTTTTATCACATCAACTCAAAAATCTAACAGACAGGCTTCAGTTTAATATGAACCTTGATTTTGGAGTCAGTTATGTATTTGCATAGTTACTGCACAGAAATCAATTAAAGAGAGGAAAACACTGTAAAATTATATTTTATAACAGCTAGAAGCTGCGTTCCACACAAAAATCTGTAAAGCACAGAAGTGCAATCTAAACTAAGAGGAGCTGGTTTTGAAATCTTCAGTGAGAGGGTCACTGAATAGTTCAATGAATCTGATCAAGTGTGCACAACCGTGATGAATAAAACGGGCAAACAGAGGTCTGGTTAACATTTAAGATAAGAGCAACATCACAGAAGTAATGAAAGCAGTTTTTAATGTAATCAAAATCACCACAACGGTCCTGGTCACGCTTCATTTTGTGGGGCGACAGGACACATAATGGCGACCGGCGTGAACCTGAGGGGGAAGAAGGGGAAAAAGGGAGCTCAAAGGACAATTGTGGGGTTCCTATTACACTATTAAACATAAAATTCCAGGAGCTGTGAGAGGCATCATCAGGCTGACAGCGTGATGACAGATATCAGGACGTGGGAA
Source organism: Archocentrus centrarchus (assembly GCF_007364275.1). Lineage (NCBI taxonomy): Eukaryota > Metazoa > Chordata > Actinopteri > Cichliformes > Cichlidae > Archocentrus > Archocentrus centrarchus. The sequence goes on along the minus strand of NC_044360.1, from coordinate 2,756,521 downwards.
GTGTCATGTGTGGGCTGCGTGCCAGGCAGGGTTGGACCCAATAGCAAGATGTGTGAGCGCAGAGCTAAACTCAAAAAACAGCTCTAAAGCTGGAGGCTCTTGCAGAAAACCAAAAACTAAAATACAAAACCCCAAACCCAGGGCAGAACGGAGTCCATAATACAAAAGCTTTGGGGAACAGAAGGGAAACACAAAAACTAGGAGGCACACAGCTTGCAGAAACATAGACATAGAAACGACCCAGGACCATTACAGGGAAGTGTTTTTAGCAGCCGATCGCATCAATAAAATACCTGGATTATAATATTTTTGCTGTGTACACTTTATACGTGATATCTGCAAACCCATTAGTGAAAGGAAACGCGCTCTGGGACACATTGATTGCATGATATGTAAGTAACTCTGCTGGTTTATATGCAAAAAGAATTATTGCTCTATCCAATAAGGCCTGAATTAGAGTTCTGCGTCCTACATATGTAACTGGAAATCCCCTCTGAACCCTACGCTGTAACATACGACGTAACCTGATGTTCACCTCTCGAGAAATCTAACCACACTACCGTGTAGTCTCTGGAGCTTGAAAAAAGGCGACTGGACTTCTTTTTGTTTCACCTCTCATCCGAAAGGCTTCTTCAGTACTCAAACCAAATGGTAGAGAGACGCAGGTATTTACACTACTGTGCAGGCTTCAGAGGGGATTTCAAGTTACGTACGTAGGCCCTGCAAAGACCTGAGGCAGAAGTCTAATTCAGGCCCAACTGTTCACCATCACTCAATTAGCAAGCAGGTGCAACATTTAGCAGTTGACAGCGCTAATGCTACACATACATACACACACACATACATACACACATACACACATACACACATACATACATACATACATTACCCTGTAATGTCTCCCTGTAAGCTAGGGACAATAACTTACTCCACAGTCAGAAGGATCTGGAAACATTCTTTCCTTTTCCTTAAAGCAAAAGAACCTTCTGTTCTTATGGGAATACCAGTCCCAGCATGACAGAATAACATCAGGTCTAAGCGTCAGCAGGAACACCATCAGGAGCAAAATGTGATTTGTAGTGAGAGATATGCTGCTCATGTCTACATCAGACACAGCAGACTGGAACAAATTACTAAAAAAAAAATTAATATGCAAGGGTCAAATACACAGTGTGCAGGTTGCAGATACAGTATAATGAGAACCCACAGAATAGACTTCAAACTTTCAGCAGCAACAAGCATTTAGAAAGTGGAAAATCTGCAGCCTCCATCAAAGTTTCTGTCTGACTTTAATGTTTGTTTCAGGTTTAATTAATGAATGAATGTGATTATGTGCACCAGCCCTTCAGTGTGGCATGTAAACCAGTATGAATACTGATTTTCACCAGTGGCAGAAATCCCAGTTTATTAGCAGTCTCCAAAAACTAAGTGGCCAGTTGGTATTCAGCTTCCATATTTCAGCTAAATCTGTTTGGTTTGTTACTTGCAGCCTGATACTCCAAGCTAAATCTGGCATCTATACACACAGGAGGAAAAGTGGGTTTACAATTATAATCACAACAAAATGTTTAGTGTCAATACGTGAGCCAATCATCTGAGCTTGTTTGCACTTCCACACAGCTCTGCACGTTCCCTCCAATGTGCTGCCTGCTAGATGAGCATATTTCCTTCGATCTATAAGTTTTGCACCAGCTCCCTGTTTGGGTATAGAGCAGACTTAATGACTTAGAGCTAATATACATTCGCGCATACTTATATGAATGTTTTTAGCTCATTCATGCTGCTCCAGTCACAGATGGAGCAAAATTGAAGAAAATATTTTGCTGTCACTTGTTTCTATTTCATTTCTATGTTAAGTTGGGCCAATAAAACACTTCACTGCACCTGGATTACTTAGTTAACAACTTCATTATTATTCACAACTTTATGACTGCGTTCAACTTTACCTTTTCTTTTAATTATGATTTTAAAACAGTGTTTTTGTATTGTTTTTCTGTAGACTGTATTAATGGTTTGTAAAGAAATAAGTTAAAAAAAAAGAAATAAAAAATTCCCCATCCGCCCTGCAGGTGGTCTTTGTCCTCCAAGTTTGGGTCTTCTACCAGAGGCCTGGGAGCCTGAGGGTCCTGTGCAGTATCTTAGTTGTTCCCAGTATTGCGCTCTTCTGGACAGAGATCTCAGATGTTGTTCCAGGAATCTGCTGGAGCCACTCTCCCAGTTTGGGGGTCACTGCCCGAGTGATCCGATTACCACTGGGACCACTGTTACCTTCACCTTCCACACCCTCCAGCTCCTCTCTGAGCTCTTGGTATTTATCAAGCTTCTCGTGTTCCTTCGTGATGTTGCCGTCACTTAGTATTGTAACGTCTATCATTACAACCTTCTTCCTTTGTTTGTCCACCACTACGATGTCTGGTTGGTTAGCCATCACAAGTTTGTCTGTATGTGGAAGTCCCACAGGATCTTAGCTCTGTTATTCTTGATCACCCTTGGGGGCGTGTCCTATTTTGACCTCAGGACTTCCAGGTCATACTCGGCACAGATGTTCCTGTATACTATGCCGACCACTTGATTATGGCGTTCCATGTATGCCCTGCCTGCTAGCATCTTGCACCCTGCTGTTATGTGCTGGATTGTCTCAGGGGCATCTCTGCACAGCCTGCACCTGGGGTCCTGCCTGGTGTGGTAGACCCCAGCCTCTATTGACCTTGCGCTCAGAGCTTGTTCCTGTGCTGCCATGATTAGTGCCTCTGTGCTGTCTGTCAGTCCAGCCTTGTCCAGCCATTGGCAGGATTTTTCTATGTCAGCCACTTCTTCCATCTGAAATGTTGCTTTGCATTTGTTGCACTGTGCAGTGACAAAATTAAGGCCATTCAGTCACTCCAGAAAAACACAGATCTTAGAGAGCGCATCATTTTCTGATGATTGCTGTGCTCATTTTGTTATCAGAAAAGGAGCATTAAGGAGCACAGATTAATCAACAACAACAAAATCTGACAAATATATCAGCAAGTAGATGAATAAGCAAATCAACATATCTTTCTGTGTAATCAAAATCACCTCTTAAGGACAGTGAGATTAACCTGACAGCAACCCCCCACCCCCCAAAAAGGAAACAAATGAAAATGAAACACATATTTATCCATGATGAGAGGTTTAGGTTCCAGGGTTGCAGGAAGCCTTGGCTCACAGTTCACCTATTGATGTTTTCCAAAGGGATTTATTCATTTTGTGATTTTAAATCCCTGACTATCTCCTTTTTGGCGCTATGGAGCATAAATATTAAACACAGCCCACTAATGCCTTCTGAAAGAAATTATAATATATATCAAGGCAAGGATGTTCCCTTGTTTGTCATGGACTGTAAAACTAAATAGGATTCAAAGGGAGTTGGTGCCATCCACACAGACGAGACAAAAAGATTGCCAGGCGACGGATGCAGAGTTACTTTTGGTTTATTTTCTCTTGGTTTAGATTTTTTTGTTCTCATACTTATTTTCAATGATGCACTTGTTTTCATACTCTCAGAGGCATCTCAGGATAAAATCAACAGTGTTGACAGATTGCAGTCTTGATCAGACACACATCAGGCTTCTGTGACCACTCGTCAGTCACCCAGCTTAAAGGTTAAGCCCTGCTCACACAGCTCACACTTTTTGAAATCAAATTTTATGCTTGTTAAGACCTTTAGAACAAAGAAAACATTATACCTTTTCCAGAGCTGAACAAATGCACTTCAAAACAACAAAATAATATCGTCTGCTAAGAATAAACTTTAATTACTGCAGTCCAAAAAAATAAAAAGACTTGAAATAAAGTTTGATAATCTTCTTTAACCTTCATTCTACTGACATATTTAATATATACGGACTACCATCTAGGGAGCCCAAGAATAACGTAATATTACTGCAAAGTGGAAGTGTTAAAGAACCAGAGCAACTCAGCCACGAAGCAGTAGACCACACAGAGTAACAGATACTTGGATACTTTGCAAACTTCAGAGTTCAACGCTCTTCTGGCATTAACATCAGCACAAAATCTGTGTGCTGGGAGCTTCATGGCTGCTCAGCTCTTGTAGGGGTGATGTGTAAGTAGCTGTGTTTCTGGGAGTACAACTCCTCCCCAGTCAGGAGTGGGCACTTTATCACTATATTATATATATATATATATATATATATATATATATATATATATATATATATATCAGATTATTCAATTTAAAATTTAAAATTTTAAAACCTCACAAGGATGTCTCTTAAAGTAAAAAAAGACCTTTCTGAGTAAGAAAGGTCATTTAAAATGGAATAATCTGACATGTAAATTTTTGACATTCACCATAACATCTTGAAATAAACAGACCTTCCCTACGAGGCTTCATCTTCATTAGTAACACCTTTTAAAATATGCAGCGGAACGAAACTTCCAAATCTTCCACTGTATTTAGAGTCTCACAGGAGGCAAACTCAGCTCATTTGGAGCCGGGTGAAAGCAGAGAGTGAGATCAATATATAAAAAAAAGCGTGCGTTATTTCACAGCTCTGTGATCTGAAGTAATTTGTCAGAGACCCCAGAGACAATTTCTCTTTGATCCACAAAAATTTAACTCTGTTTAAAAAAAATGTATCAAGGTCTGTCTATATGTTAATGTCTCTCTCAGAGAGAGACGCCCCCCCCCCCCCCCGAAAAACAACTGTGCCTCAGTCTTTGCTCAACCCGTGGAGCAGGAATTCAACGCTTTGAATGCAGGCAAAGAAAATTAGAAAAAAGCAACAGAAGGAGCAAAGGATGTGACAAATGTGCCCACGCTGTAACTGTCAATCAACAGCTAATAACTGTAAGCTTAATTATGATTATTTGCACTAAATTCAGTATTTAAGACACATGGTGATATTCCATAACACGTCACTTTCAAATAAAATATTTTCAGAATGATACACAGCACTGTCATATTTCAGAGACCTTTATAGTCACCTATGAAGGACAAAACAGGTCTATGGTACAGCTCAAACATTTCATGTTCACTCAGTCAAATTTGGGATAATCTTGGACACACTGTTACCAAGTTTGTTTTTCACTTTGATTGGAACATCCAATCATGCAAAACATTTTTCTGAGGATAACATTTGCCTTTATCAGTGCATGTGCTGCATCTTGTTGAGATTTCAAGTGGAAATGATGGTCAATAAATGTTGTGAACCTGTGATCTACTGTCATTAAAACGGTCATCTTCCCACTCTACACAGTGCGCACAAGTTCAAGTGATAATAGAGTTCGTGTGCACTGAGGAATCAGTTAATTAAAGCTACGGCTGCAAACCAGTGTTTTTAAAAAGGACAGAACATCACAAGCACGAACAGCAACTGGGCATCTTGGAAGATGCAGTCGCGTTTCTACATCACAATAAATCATAGCTACACAAATGCGAAGCTGCATTTAGTTCATGACAGTACCATAGAGGACTGGCCATTTTAAAAACACAGCTGTCACAGTTACACTCAGTAAAATGTGACAACAGTTCATAACTGTTTGATATGATCGATGCACCAGGTAAATGAAATGTGTACGCACAAAAAAAGATGCTGTGCTCTGCGAATGAGAACACTGTCAACAAGAAAGGCCACACAACTCGAGCAGTTAGCAGATATTGTGGATGTGCTCATTCAGAAATGTACTGCTACTGTGGTTTTAGGTATCTGCTGATACTGAATACCGATCAGATACCAGCATTAAATCAATCAGCTCTATTCATCGCTGTGAGGCAAAAACTGGGAATGTTTTGTGTGTAAAGCAACATCAGGTGTGACCTAAACATTGCTGTCCTAACTTCATTTCTTACATTTTAAAAATACATGAAATAATATAAATTTATTGAAGTGCTATACAGTATATGAACTGCTGCAGACATACAGCTGATCTAGTTTTTTGAGTCAGGATCAGAAGATCTTCCAGCTCTATACTATCTGAAAAACAAACAGTGCAGCATGCACTTCAGCCTTTGCTGCAGATAGGAGCCTGCAAACACCAGCGACACCACAAACCTGTATTATTTGAAACAATCTCACTGAGTGCAGCTACACAGCAGCAAGTGTGCAGCAGCAGAGTGACTTACAAATGCATAAAGAGAACAAGAGGAAACCATAATAATCTCATTTGTCTCCAAGCTTGGCAGCAAACAGCAAATGAGACTTCTGACTGAAACCACACATACATCTGTTGAAGCTGGTTGGTGTCTCAGACTACAGTAGGACTCTCTGCACTTACCCAGTGTCACTTTTAAAATAATAAACGCAGTACATTCATCATCTCTTTATATTTATGTACACGGGTGTCTAACATTAGGCTGTTGGTGATGTTCTGGCATTTCTTTAAAACTAGGCTCCCAATCATTTAAAAATCTCTGAGCTCACCTCGTCTTGAGTATCGGGGGGTGAACCGTGGACATTTCTGCCTCACATGAGTCTCTCTGCGTGTCTGTGGATGTTTCTGTAAGAGACAAAGTTCAACATTAGCTGCTGGTCTCAAGTTCAGGGCAAAGAGGTGCAGGTCTCTCTCACATCTCTACCTCAGACTAAGCTGGTTCACTCGACACAAACTATAAACTGTACCAAAAGACTCCTAAATGTCTCATTCTGTATGTTTTTCATCCATTTTATTGTTGTACCTGATCACTTTTCACTTTCATGGCAGAACCTGCAGCACCCAGCTCCCATGATTAGTCTCCTTATTGTGATTACACCTGTGCGGACTGAACCATATCACATGGGGGGGTTGCTGTCATATATGGCTGTGTGGTGGGAAGGGGTGGACCCAAATGCAGGACGCGAGACCAAACTAAACTCAAAACAGCATTTATTTGCTGAAAACTCAAATAATACAAAATCTCAACCAAGACTAAAACAAAAGGCAAAACACCAATCCTGGGAGACCAGAGGACACAAACACACCACTGAGGACACAAACACACCACTGAGGACACAAACACCACAACACAGAACAGAGAACACCTGAGGGCTTAAATACACACAAGGAAATCAATGAGAGTGGAAACAACAGGGAACCACAGGTGAAACAAATGAAACTAATAACACAGAGGAAGCAAAACTAAACACAAAGCACAGGGAACACGAGACTGTCAAAATAAAACAGGAAGTGATCAACCATGACACACACGCAGACTTAACAGAACACGAGGAATAACAGACAGACACCCAAAACACAAGGGAGGGAGACTGAGGGAAAACACAGGGAAACTAAACTCTAAAGCTACGGTAGAGGGCACCTAAACACCACACACACAGACACACAAGAAAACAACGGGAAGAGAACTAAACACAAGACAGACAAGAACACAGGGAGAAACAAACACAGGAAGACAGGAAGACGAGGACCCAGGAAAACAGAATGAAAAGCAATAACTAAACTCAAAGCTGGCAAACAAAACTACAACAAACTGAACTCCAAACAGTTGCAGGAAGGGCTGAGGACCTCCTGTATTTGTTACACGTGTCCACTTCAAGTTCATTATAAGATTATAATCTTTCTAGAAGAGTTTGAATTAGAGCGTTCACTGCTTGAGCCTGATAACATGCGGGCAGGCTCCTGTAAAGAATGTAGGAAGTGCAGCAGGCGAGACAAACACGAGCACCGACTGAGCCGGCGTTTAGTGTTTTGCACTCTGGCTCGGCTGTCGTGTGGGTGGAACTTAAAGCGATAACTGATTATTTCTTGGACCGCTGAGCGTTGATGTGCTTTCAGTTTCTCTGTATCTGCGGGTCTCGTGTGTCTCGTTGGAACCACCGAGCATTAAAAGAGCATCACGTAATCTGACCTCTGTCAGCCCGCTGAATGCCAGAAACGTCAGCAGCCGGTGCAGAAATCAGAGTTTTTGGAACTGATAAACACAGCTGTCAGAAACACTGAGCTCAGTCCATGATGCTGGACACTAATTCTGATTTAATTTGACACTTTGTATAAACTATGACATTTTGCCGGTTTAAGACTCCAAGTGACTGAAAACGAGTTGAAGATAAACTAAAGTAAAACACAAGAGATAAAAAGGGTCTGTTACTTCTGCATCTGCTACCAAAGGAAGCTCAGATGGCTGTGGTGGTCAGGACTTTGATTTAGTTTTTTCTTGATCTGGGTTCAACACATTTTAATGCTACATCAACAGTGTGCTTCCAACTTTGTGTCTGAACCTTTCTGATTTCAATATGACAGTGCTGTCATGCACAAAGCCAGATCCATATGAACCTCACCTCATCCACCACCTTTGCTCATCCAGAGGGAAATTCTGACTGTGAGCCAGGCATGTTATGCAATATCAGCGGTGCACCTCTCTAATGCTCTTTTGGCTGGCTGGGAGTAAAATCTCTGGAGCAAAAGCCTGAAACGAGAAAAGTGGAAACGGTTACAGCTGCACATCAGTGCTCAGGGCTGATAAATAAAATGTTGGAATAACATGGGTGGGATGTTAAGGTGTATATACTCTAAGCATTTTAATCTATGAGGATAGAAAATGCTCATTTTTACTGAAAGATAACTGAATTTAATAACTTTTTATGTTGCTTCTTTCTTTCACATTCAGAGCACAAATCTTCTAATTTGCCCTGCCGCTTGGAGGAGAAATGACAATTTGTTTTATTATAAAAGTCATTTTATGGATAAACACCTGAACCGCAAAGTCAAAAATTACAAAAATGAAAGTAATTGAGATCATAATTTTGGTAAATGTTAATTTTCAGGGCCATTTTTTAAATGTTTAACAGTGTCGCTCAAATCAAAGTCAAACCATAATCAGGACAGTAAAGTTTTAAAGTTAATCCAGAGCGGCTTGGAGGAGAGAGAGGATTAGTCTGTGGCGTGATGGAGTCACAACAACAGCCTGATGAATGATGGGCGCGATAAACCAGCGCACAGATTGAAAACAGAGTTTGTCAGACTTGATTGATACGCTTCTCAATCAAAGGAACAAATTAGAGAGTCACAAAGACAAGATCTGAATGATAAAATGAGTTTACTTTGTAAAAATCAGCCAACAAAAACTCATTTAAAACAGGCTGACGATGACAGTCGTCTGAGCAACACTGACATTTATTTGAAAGGTGAAAGTTGAAAGGCCTTTGCTGTGGTCGGTGAAAAGACCTCCTTTCACATCTGGATTTGGGTCAAAGGTGAATAGGGAACGCTTTCTCTGCAACACGTCAGATGACAAGAAGATCTGAACCTTTGGCAGCACTAACTGCTGAAACGGTCCAGAAACAGAGACGCATTTTACAGGCATTGAGAGATTAAACACATAATAATTAATATGCAGTAATGAATGCAGTTCAAAAAGCTTTGAGTGGTTCATTAGAATGCAGAAGTCTATAAATGCAGTTTATTTAAAGCCTCAAAGGAAATCTGAAAAGCTGACTTATCACTGCCCTTCATTGAGGCACAGGTAGATCAGGTGTCTCCTTCTCTCAGCTGCTCCATTTCACCACAGCAGATCATCTGCCTCCATCCGCCCATCTGTGGCATCCTCCTCTGTCACACCAATCCTCTGCATGCTCTCGTTCATCACATCCGTGACTCTTCTCTGTGGTCTTCCTCTTTTCCTCCTGCGTGTTGCACTAATTTATGTGTCGCTTAAATGCAGCCTCACATAATACAACACATTTTTCTTCAGCAAGCTCGATGCTTTTAAATGCAACTAAAGCAAATATAAACACATCGTTCAAATGACAACGCACACTCACTAACACACCTTACATTAGGTAAACAAGTGCAAGGTTTAGGCACTCTGTTTCATGATAATATCACCACTCTAGGACTTATGGAACAATAAAATAGCTCTCACCATGTTTGCAACCAACAGTGTCAGAAAGCAAAGAGTGAAGCTGGCTAGTCTCGATTTCCTGTTGGTGCTCGCTGGTGAAATGCAAAGACTCCGATGTTCTCTGGAACGTTAAACTCCTGTTCCATCAGCACACAGTGGTGCACGAGATCTTCCAGCGATGGTGATGTTTTGATCTTCTACTCAAGTTCTACTTAAACATGTCTCTGAAAACCTCCATTTAATATTTTACAGTGTACGAGTTGTTGAGAAAATGGATGGATGTATAATCAGAAGTAAATTATCTTTAAGTTTATTAAATTGCTCGACAGCACCAAGAAGGTCACTAATGGAGAAGAATGAGCAACAACATTAAATTATTACATAAGATAAAAGCTGGAGGATGGAAAACACTCCCACCTTTACCTTGGTGTTTGGCCTCTGCGCTGCTTTAAACAGAACTACACGAATAACAACTTCCAGTTACTTCTGCTTTATTGTTATTTTTATCTATTGAGTTATCTATCTATTATCATCAATAAAAGGCGTCCTGCTGATGTTTCACAGCACGGTGGCGTAGTGGTTAGCACTGCTGCCTCACAGTTAGAATACCATCTGGAAGGCCTGGGTTCGATTCCACCTTGGCCCAGGTCTCTCCCTCTCTCTGTGTGGAGTTTGCATGTTCTCCCCGTGCTTGCGTGGGTTTCCTCCGGGTACTCCGGTTTCCTCCCACATTCCAAAGACATGCACTTACTGGGGTTTTGCTCGTTTTTATTAGTTTTTATTTTTGGTTTCATGCTTAGTTTCAGTTAGTTTCAGTATTAGTTTTAGTATTTTCATACCTAATCAGGTGCAAGATTCAAGGCGCAAAAGTGACTATTGTGTAATGAAAACTTGACAAAAGATACAGTTTAAAGAAATATAGTCAACAACCAGCTGTTCACAAGACATGCTAAATTTGTGTAATATTAAGGACACACATGAGCATAATCAGGGAGAAACAAAGAAAAACATGAACTCCCAAACTCAATAAATTCTACAATAAACTCCACAATAAACTTCAGCATCAGTGCAGCAGATTAATAACGCCTACATGTGGTGTTAAACAAAAACAAACTCTTTGAAGGAGTCAAAACTCAAATCCATCTGCATCCTGATGTTCTCACCGCCTGAAGCTGCTTCTGTTTTGGAGCTAGCTTGGTTAGATGCTGCTAATTAAACCTGCAGGGTCTTTGCGGCCTCTGTACACAACCTACAGAAGTTGCCGACCTCATGTCCGCATTTATGCTTGTGTAGCTGGATTGTGTGTGTTAATTACCTTGTGGTCGTGTGCAGGTGTTTGTACTCAAAGAACCTCCATACGGGACTCGGCAGACCGCAGCCATTACTTTGCGGACCAGCGCGGTGAGCGCACGCACATGCGCACTCACACAGTTGTCCTGTGGCGCTCCCAGCTTAAACTCGGAGAGCGGAAACAATGATTTCATATCAATCCACAAGGCTTAAAAAACCCCCCCAAAAAACAAGTAAATGAAAGTCAGTTTATCGATAATTTCAGTTAGTTTTAGTTAGTTTTGTAAACTCACAATTCAGTTTTAATTAGTTATCGTTTTTTCCTTTTAATTATAGTTTTTATTTATTTCAGTTAACGACAATGTTTTTTCAATTTCAGTTTTCGTTATTTCGTTCGTTTTCGTTAACTATAATAACCCTGCACCTCAGTGAACAAACCCGTACGTAGTGCTCTTCCAAAGTGGCCTGAAGTCATAATCTACAAGGAGGTGGGAGAATATGTGCCATTCAGCTCTTTTAGTCCTCCGTACAGTTCACACCCATCATGGTCCTGAGTCTTTGACCCAGTGTTTGTTCTGTTGAACTTGTGTTTTGGGGTCAGAGTTGTTACTGCCAGTTTTTGAGGATGGTTTGAATTGTTTTGATTTCCTTGGTCTCTAGTTTTCAGATTCCTTATTTAAGTCAAGATGCCTCAGCGTTTAGTCCTTTTGCTTTTGATACTTTTGTTTGATATTTTTATTCTCAGGCCTGCTTAGTTTTAGTTATCTGGGTTCTGCTTGTGGTTATACTTATATGTAATTCTTTGGTTTTCCTGCCTAACCTGTGTCTTGTCAAGTCTTCGTCTCTGTCTGGTGTTTGGTTACTTCCTGTTTTATTTTTATTTTTGTTGGCTTGTCATGATTCAGCAGCTGTAGGGATCTGAAGGGATTTTGGCCTGCTCTTTGTGTAATGTTGCTTCAGTTCATTGAGGTTTGTGGGTGTTTGTACAGCTCTCTGAAGGTCCCACCACAGCAGTTCACTCAGGTTGAGGTTTGGACTTTGACTGGGCCACTGCAGCACCCTCATTATTTTCTTTTTCACCATGTTGGAGATTTGCTGCTGATTTGGTATCACTGTCCTGTTGCATGACCCAGTTTGGGCCCAGTGTAGCTTTACTGTGAAGCATCTCCACGTTGGTCTCACCTGTTCAAAGGACGTCGTTTCAGAAGTCTTGTGGTTTGCTCAGATGCTACTTTGTGAATCGAAGCGGTGCTGCCATCATCTCAGAGAGAAAAGGTTTGGTCCTAGCTAAACTTCCAAATAAGCTATGCTTCAAGTTTTTTTTCTAATTATACTGTCATGAACTTTAACAGTTAACGTGCTAACTGAGGCCTGCAGATTCCTGTGATGGAGCTCTTTGAGTATGTTCTGGCCTCGGGGTAGATTTGCTGGGATGTCCACCCCTGGGAAGATTGGCAGCTGTCTCTTGTTAATAATCTCTCACTGTAGAACGATGGACTTCAAATTGTTGGTGATGGCTTGAAAGCCATTTCTAGAGTAAACGGCAGCAACAATTGCTTCTCTAAGATTAAGCTTTGCCTTAACACCCACCCGAATGCTTCACAAGACACCATCGAGTCCTGTAAAAACTTCATTTTTCACTGTATATGAGGTAAAACTCGAGTTCCCATCAATAGTAATTCAGATCGATTTCTTACTGAAAAATGATAAAAGGAAACAGGTGAATATTAAATTAAGATACAAATTATTTTTGAAGAGATATATTCCGCAGAAACACTGATAGAACATTGTGTCGACTCCCCTGTGGTCAGATTAAAGCTGCAAATTCACAGATGCAATGTAATTTGCATCCAGTTATCCAGGTGCTAATTAACAGTAATGACAGCTCACTGCCAGCTCCCTTCAGGTAAGTAAAAGTGCACCGGAAAATCATTATTTATAGCTGTGCTGTTTTTGTCACTGCAGCTCATTTGACGTCAGTTAATTTGAATGTTGCACACATCTCATTATTCACTTAATCACAGCGGGCTGTTCCTGGTGTTTGTGTTAAATCAAGAGAAGTCCGAGTTAAGATGAGCAGAGAGGTGACAAATTAAAGGAAAAACTTGAATCCTTTCCCCCCTTTGAAAGCATGTTTTTCTGTTGGTTTTCAGGGACGTTCCTGTGACTTGGTTTGGATCCATTTGTCCCCAATCAGTGCAGAACTGTTGGGTTATGATGCTTTGCAGTAAAAATAAATGCAAACAGTAATTGTTTTATCCTGATTATCTGGTTGAAATCTAGCTCCACTTTACACAGCATATCTCAACCCAGCTGATCACATCTGGGAGGTTTTGGAGGTGTGTTAAACTTAATTCCCCTTCGTGAAAACAAAATGAGGGATAGAATGGCATCCGTCCCTCCAGTAGATGGCTACAGACTTTGAGCAGCACATGGTGCACCAGAACATTACAACATGTTTTTTCCCCCACTTAATTCTATAGGTATATAATGCAGGTGGGACACTGATGATTTCAGGTGGCTGGACCTCCTTAATCCTACTGACACGTCTTCTGTAGTGGAACCAGAGTCTGAGGACGAGGGGAACAATTCGCCCATGACTGGGGGTGAGGGCACTAATGGTGGCTGACCTCTCCCTTAGATGGGTTGAAGTGTGGAGTTGTTTGAGAGGGACTCAGAGGAGAGCCACTAATCCTCCACATTGAAAGGAGCCAGTAAAGGTGGTTTGGACATCCCACTAGGATGCCTCTTGGGTGAGATGTTTCCTGTATGTCCTGCTGGGAGGAGGCCCCAGCGTAGACCAGGACATTCTGGAGACACTGTATATTTTGGCTGGCCTGGGAATGTCTCTGTGTTCCCCTGGATAAGCTGAAAGAGGTGGCTGGGGAGAAGGAGGTCTGGGTTTCTCGACTTGAGATGCTGCCATGACCGAGCCCCAGTCACGGCTCGGTCAGAAGAAAACAGATCTATGGACAGTTTGGGGATGGCCCCTTCCTGTTCCAACATGACTGCACACCAGTGTGCAAAGCAGCTCCATAAAGACATGGATGAGCCAGTTTGGTGTGGAAGAACTTGACTGGCCTGCACAGAGTCCTGACCTCAGCCTGATGGAACACCTTTGGGATGGATTAGAGAGGAGACAAATGTGCTTCTAGAAGAATGGCCAACAATTCCCATAAACACTCCTAAACCTGTGGAAAGCCTTCCCAGGAGAGTTGAAGCTGTTATAGGTGCAAAGGGTGGGCCCACATCATATTAAACCCTGTGGATTAAGACTGGGTTAGGGTTACTCAGGTTCATATGTGTGTGAAGGCAGACGAGTGAAAACTTTGCTAATATAGTGTTTATCACACTAATTGTGTATTACAGTATATTGTTTACAAATTTATAGTAACTGGTATCTCTTAACATTGAAGTATGACAAGTGTTAATTGAGCTCCATCATTTAAGTTGGGTAATAAAAGCCACACCTAATCTCCTAATGCAGTTATCTGTCCAAGCCTGCACAGATGTTTCCAACATTTCCTGCATTTTCTCTCCTCTCAGCACACGAACCACAGGGTGATTCATCCTGAAGACTCTGCAGTGACACAGAAACCTAATCCCAACACTCCAAGTTTTTCCAGCTTTACCTGCTTCTTATTTTTGATAAACCAAATATTATGCCTTCCAGTAGTCTGGTTTTTGTTGGAACTTTTATTTTTTTAACAAATGAAGTGGTTGAATATGATTAATTTACATATTTTCTGATTTAATGCATGTCTAAGATCACTCTTAAATTAAGCCAACCGTTTTTCTCTCCTTGGTTTCAGAAACAGTTCCTCATAACAGAATATAAGAGCTTATAGGCTGATTTTTCCAAATATTACACAAATATCTAATAAGATAAAATCAATTATGACATTTTATATCCAAAAGGTTAGAGGTCAAGTCTAGACAGACCCGGACATAAACTGCCACTCGACAGCTTTTGCTTTGAGGTTGGAAATCCAAATCAGAACTTTATTTTCTCACTTCTGTGTGACAAACTTTCAGCTCTCAAGTTTTTTGCATGCAGTTGTAAATTCTGACAGCAGGTCAGACGCACAATGAAAGTTTTAATCACATCCTAAACTTTTGTTGCAGTGGTGCTAACGCATTCTTGTGTGTAGAAGCAACCGATTCTCATCAATCCAGCTGTACACACAGGCTTCTGTGCGCATACAAACTAGGCTGCCCATGGGCAAAATGTCTTAGCCTCATAAATATGGATTTTAAAGAGTGACCCAGTTAAGGACCATAAGCAGAGGACTACTGCTACCACTGAAGCTTATAAATCTGCTCTATTTTCTTAGCAGAACACCTACTGTTTCTGTTGACATCAACAGCTGAAGCTAATGAGATTCTTTAGAATTAGACAATGGATGTAAATTAAAATAAATAAATAAATACTTAAACAGGGACAACAACACCGTTTGTGTCGTACTGAATGAAAAATTTAGTCTGTTGTGCAGATTTTGGTTGTATCAAGTCTCAAAATGAAGAACTAGAAGTGGCATGAAACTCCAGCTACACTGGCTAAAGAGTCGCCAATCAGAAGGCATTAGCCAGTGAGCAAAACCTGCAGATCAACAAAATGATCCCGAGTTGCAGAAGCAACATTTCATGCTCCTTTTTAGTGGATTGCCTGAAGTCTCATCCTGTTAAAAGGGGTTCTCTCTCTAACGTGTAGATCCTAATGAGCTCTAACTGCCGTTAAAGGCCCAGATTAGACCGACACATAAATGTCTATCTGTGTTGGTCAGTGTCACTAACATTGTGTGTTTTTTTTTTTTTTCAAATTTATTCATCAACATGCACAACACTGGTCATCAATTCATGAACACTGATCAGAGACAGTGAAGAGAAGCTAGCACATGTTCTGGAGGCCATCCACAGGGTGTCACTTCACTCTCTGCTGACTCAATTTAAACTGCTGTTTTGAGAAAGCATGCAAAAAAAAAAAAAAGCCCCAGCCGTGATATGTCCATTTTAATATCCTGTAACTCTCTGCGAGCGCTCCCGGGTCACTCCAAGCTCTCCACCAAAAGCAATGAATGAACATAATTTTAAAAATTAAATTCCGCTTCCTATTGAGCCTTTAAAGAACTGGCAGTGTGATATCTCCAGAAGAGAAAAAGAAGAGCGGCACGAGGGGGAACAGATTGGTAATTAACACTACTGTCATGCCAGGCCATTAGGACCCACACTTCAGACAGCAGCACTCCTCTGCAGAACAGAATATAAAACAACAGTCATTATGTTTGGAACGCTGAGTCAAATTTGATTTAGTCTGCTTTAATTTTCTCCATTAAACCTCCCAAAGTGAGGAGGGTTTGGCTTTTATGGCTCAGCTTTGGGGGATGAAATGAGATTTTAACTATTAACTACTTTGATTACTCATTAACACAAAGACAAGGGCGAGCCCCAGAGAGGCATCACTGCCTCTGTATGTTAGGTACTTCTGTTTTACTTTAAAGAGGTCACATATACTTTTAATAACTTTCTGTGTAATTGAAGAAGACCACACAGAGATATCTCTGGGGTTCTCTCATAATACTGCACATTGCATTCATAGCATAATACCTCCAGGACAAAACAGCTTTTAATAAAAATTAAATTAAGCACATTAAAATGTCCCATTTGCAAGTTTTACATGCTTGTTCCTGCTGGTGTTAACAGCTGCACTGACTACCTGATAAGATAATGAAACTATGAAGATTAAATTGTTTAAAATGATTTAAAATCACAGCTGATCCCTAATGGATTAAATGAACAAACTGAGAATAGAGAAGAAGCGAAGCAGCAGGATTTCATATTTTCAACAAATACACTGAAAAGAAGTGGGTTTAATTAATAAAACTGCCTTTAAAAGTAACCAAAGTGCTCAACAGTATTGACTATGGTTCAAACACATCGCATAAAACTGTAATTCCCAGATGTTGTGCTGCGGCAAGCTGGTGTGCCACAGGAATCCGTGTCAGTCATACATTATTATTGCAACATATATCTGCACAAAAAAGTAATGACTGGGTTTTTCATTTAGTATATTCATGCTTCGTAGGCAATGATTTTTCTAAAACAGGGACATACACTCCTGATAAAACTCTTAAGACCAGTTAAAAAATTGCAAGAATTTGCATTTTGCACTATTGAATGTTAAGAAGGTTCTAAGTAGAGCTTCACAATGCTAAAAGAAGAAATTGGCGCAAGAGACAAAAACTTTTGAGCAGGGAATTTATTGAAAACTGCATTTACACTCAAACATGATTTTTTCAGCTGATCAAAAGTTTAAGACCATAGCTCAAAAAAACCAGAAAAACCCCTCAAAACAGAAATCAAAGCGTCAAAAAAAGGACTCAGTAATGAGCAGCTTCACCGTTCGTGTTGATCCCTTCAAACAATCGTTCAGGCATGCTTGATGCCAGTGTTTCCAGGAGGCTAGTGAGAACGTTGCTCCAAGTGTTGAAGATGGCTTCACAAAGGGCATCCACTGTCTGGAACTAAAGTCCATTTTTGTAAACTTCCTTTGCCATCCATCCCCAAATGTTCTCAATGGGATTTAGACCAGGGGAACATGCAGGATGGTCCAAAAGAGTGATGTTCTTCTCCTGGAAGAAGTCCTTTGTCAGGCGGGCATTGTGAACTGCAGCATTGTCGTGTTGAAAAACCCAGTCATTACCACACAGACGAGGGCCCTCAGTCATGAGGGATGCCTGCTGCAGCATCTCCACATAGCCATCTGCTGTTTGACGCCCCTGCACAACCTGAAGCTCCATTGTTCCATTGAAGGAAAACGCACCCCAAATCATGATGGTGCCCCCCCCCCACTGTGCCGTGTAGAAAACATCTCAGCTGGGATCTCCTTGTCATGCCAGTAATGTTGGAAGCCATCAGGACCATCAAGGTTACATTTTTTCTCATCAGAGAAGACAACTTTCTTCCACCTTTCAGTGTCCCATGTTTGGTCACCTTTGCAAAGTCCAAACGGGCAGTTTTGTGGCGTTGAAGAAGACGTGGCCTTTGAAGATGTTTTTTGTTTCTGAAGCCCTTCCCTTGCAGATGCTGTCTGATGGTTATTGGGCTGCAGTCAGCACCAGTAATGGCCTTAATTTGGGTAGAGGATCGTCCCGCATCTTGAAGGGCAGTCAATCAGATCCTGCGGCTCAGCGCTGGTGAAATTTTTTTGGGTCTACCACTTGACTTTTTTGCTCCATAACCCTCAGGATCATTTAAAAAACGCAAAATGACTGTCTTACTGCGTCCAACCTCAGCAGCGATGGCACGTTGTGAGAGGCCTTGCTGATGCAGCTCAACAATCCTACCACGTTCAAAGTCAATGAGCTTTTTTGCTCTTGCCATCAGGAGGTCTTGACAGTGTAAAGACTTGACAGAAAATGACATGGAATCCACATTTTTGCACAGCTTTTGGCTTTTAAAGGCTGTGGTCTTAAACTTTTGATCAGCTGAAATCATGTTTGAGTGTAAATGCAGTTTTCAGAAAATTCCCTGCTCAAAAGTTTTTGTCTCTTGCGCCGATTTCTTCTTTTAGCATCCTGAAGCTCTGCTTAGAACCTTCTTAAGATCCAACAGAGCAAAATGCAAATTCTTACAATTTTTTTAACTGGTCTTAAGATTTTCATCAGGAGTGTATAAGTGGAATTATATAAAAACCTAATGTCAGTGACTGTTAATAAAGAGGACAACAAAAGCTGGCTTTGTGGGAGAGGGTGTACGTCACTTCCTTCTGTGGAGCAAACCACCACTGATGACCCACGCCTGAAGAGAAAAAGTCTATCAGTAGAAACTGTGAAGGATGGGGGATGTTGATAGCTCACAGCCTCGTTTCTGTTAGAAGTTTGTGCTGCCGCGGTGCCAAACAAGCTTAAGAGGCACTTGGAACCCAAACATGCCTTCTGAGGAAAATTTGGCTTACACAAGAGTGCTGGAACCAATCACGCTTTGGACTGCATGAAAGTGCTGGTTATGTGAGTTGAGATAAATTCAGATAGAACAGAACAAATAAAATGAAGTGAAATCAACAGGACAACAAGCACAGTTTTGAATAGGACCAAATGCCAGTTTATCCTGTTCAGTTTCTCACAGGACTGTACACAGTAACAATGGTGGATGCTCGTATTAAATTTCACTAAAGTTTCAAATAATGAGGTTGGTGTAATCCATGTGATCCAGAAGCTCGGGCTTCAGACTCCTATAAATGCTCCATTTCAGACATTTTTTTTAACTCTTCAAGAGTCACGCCATGCTGCTGTTCAAATCCTCAAATTTACCAATCGGAAGAACGTTGCTGAGGTGCTGAAGAAAAAGTGAGCTTAAAAAGAAAACGCACATCCTGAAGGCATCTTCAAAAAGAATTCAGCCACGAAGCAACGAAGCAGGACAGACGGAGAAAACGGAAATAAAACTGAGAAACAGGAGCAGAAATACTCAGGGAACTAACTGCAGACAAATAGAACTAATGAAAACTATGCAGGCAATTTAAAAATAGACAAGGAAGCATTTAACTACAGTGATGTCTTTTTGGTTTTTTTGATGCTAGTGGAGAAGCTTTGGTCTAATATATCTTTGACTATTTGCTTTGTAGTTCTGGTTAACAGATATTTTAATTACATTTAATAGAAAGTTAGCAGCCCAAAGAAAATGAGGATTTTTTTAAAGCTTATCTGAAATGTTTGAAGCTTTAATTTGCTCATTTGTTAGAGTGATGCCTTCTGTGGATCACAGTGATGGACATAAAGGGAAGTGACTGATGCCATGAGTGACTGATTTAAAGGGTGGCAGGAACGATTAGTGGATAAACTTGTAGTTTGTTGTTATCACATCATGTCAGAGTGTGCTTTATCCTTTACAGACAAGTCTTAATGAACTATTTGCACAGAATTAGACAGTGATTTACAGTCATTTGTAGACCTTGGATAATGTATGTTAGTCCATGCTTTACTGTTTTACATACGAGCTCCTTTAGGCCTATTTATAGCCAGAGCTTTCACAGAAAAATTAAAAACCAGTCAGTGCTTCTCCTTTTTTCCTTTTAGATTTAAATCCCATCTTGCCAGCTAAGGAAAATTAAAGACTTCAATCCAGTGAATTCATTTGCTACTCTGGGAATGTCACAAATGTCTTGAGGCACCCACTGACTTTTGCCCTGTCTGAATAAGATGAATAAGGGTTGAGCGGCTCCAAGAAAATACTGCAGTACTATCGATTCATTACACTTTTAAAATGATAAAGATTTTACTTTCTAAATGACTGTCTGAGGCTATAAATGTTACACACTTAATAGATTTACACTCACATGTTCTCTTAAAGGAAAAATATTTATTCCATTTCCTTAAGATGTAATAAGTCAGTATCTGCATGAGCAAGCAGACGTCCAGGTTTGAAAAATGAATCAATGACAAAAACTGCAGTTCCACTAATGGCCACTGGAGGCTGTCCCCAAGAGTGATGCAATCCCCATAGACTTCCACATCAAAATGTTTACAGTCTGGGGCGCCTGGGTGGCTTAGTGGTGAAGCCGGCGACCACATACACATGGGTTCGTGTCCTGGCCCGCGTATCTTCCCCTCTATCTTTCCCCCATTTCCTGTCTCTCTCCACTGCTAACAAAAGCTGCTGTGGCCAAAAATGCAAAAAAAAAAAGCCTGGTACAAAAATAAAGGTTTGGTATTATGGAGTGTTAGATAGGAATGTGGTGGTCCTCACACAGGAAGCTGCCCCAAACAGCTGAACCTGATGTCTCAACAACTTTGTGCGTTTGAGTGTTTTAATTGCACTATTTGTCAAATATAATGATCTGCTGTGAGGCAAAGCTCATCAAAGAAGTTTGTGCTTCAAATTTGTATCTCTGTGGGCTGTTAATGCAGCTTGGACCTGATAAATTAGCGCTGAGCCCACCGGTCACCTCTGGTTCCAAAACACAAAACAAATTCTGAGGCTTCTGCATGCATGATGTCATCAGTGGGCGACATCACTGTGGCTACGTCCATCTTTATTTACAGTATATGGGTGCCACTTTTCACATGTGCTCTCAGTAGTGCATTAATTTAATTTTACATTTTCATACTATCTAAACAGTCACTTTTAAAAAGAAAAGTCCACACGGCCATAAATGATCAGAAAACAGAAGAAAAATTGAAGTCACTGTAACAGACCTTCCTTAGTACAGTCCACCATGTTCTAACCTGATGATCAATCTTAAATTTTTTACAGTGTTTTCTGAAATGTTTCCACATAAGAATCAGGGGTGGGGGCAGCTGAAATGTTTTTATTGTGTTGGTGGTTGGGGGTGTAAGCTGGGCTGCAGGGAGGTTTCTGGTGATGTTGACAAGAGTGAAAGTTGTTAATGAGAGTGGACTGCAGTGCTGGAATAAACACAGTGAAAAACAGCCCCTGAGCGCTTAAAGTGTGAAAAACAGACCACAACAGCCTTATCTGATTGTTTGCTGCACTTTCAAACCACATTCAAGCTTCACTGCTGCATGTTTGTGTAAAAATGCTTTCCTTTGAAGCTGGACTGTGTCCAGAATCACTGGCTTACTTTTACACAGCCTACTACTAAATGTGGATGTAGCCACATCATCACATCATCATCAGAGTATAAACTCCGGATTCTTAAAATGGCAAAAGCATATTTGCTTCAGAGCAAATAGGGAATCATTTCAGGCACTGCAGCACACCTGACAGTGGAAATGTCTGTGCCTGACTTTAGTGACCCACTACAGCTGGTAAACACTGTGTTTAACAGTGAGGAAAACACAACCGAGCTGCTAATCCTTCCCACTCTGTCTGCTTGGTCCTCCCTCTTTCTGGTTTGTGTGGAAACAGGCAGGTGTGTGAGGGGCGGGTCTTAAGAAGAAACACACCTGTTGCCTCTTGACTAAAATGACCTGGTAGCTAACTTCTCTCTCTCTTCTCCCCAACAGGAAACCATGTGGTTTGTTAGGTTTGGGTTTAATCTTCTTTCTTTTAAAAAATGTAACCACTGCATATTTCTTTGACAAAGGTCTGTGGTCATTATCGGCCACAATTTGAGCCAAAGAGACACGAGAAACCACATTTCAACCATACATTCAGGTCTAATCAACACCTGAGACCCACCCCTGTGATCCCATTCAAATTAAACGATTAAGGTGTTTAAAGGTGATGTGACAGACTGTGTCATCTGACCAAACTCACTCTCCCTATATCTATATCTATATCTATATCTATATCTATATCTATATCTAACACAAATGGACATCAGGATTACAGGACACGATGACAGTTGTGACTCCAGGAAAATCTAAATCAATCACCAGGTGACATCTGAGTACTCTCCGGATGAGCTGCAGTTACAGCACATTTGGAAATTAAACAGAGGACAATTCGTCGTCCGTCTTGCTCGTCTTAGTGTGATTTCTTTAGAAATCCAGCCCATAAATGGTGGGTTGTAGATAGTTTAATAGAGAAGAAGGTGCATCTTCAAAGCATCAAGAATTGGTCCACATAGCATCCTTACTGTACATGTGAATTATCCTGTTTGTTTTTGAAATTACTCAACTTCTTTTATTCGTGTCTTCTGCTCACACATCCCTCAGCTATTTACTTACCTCAGTCAACCTGGGCTTAATGAAGTTTGTGAAATTCAGCATTTAAGTGCAACAATGTGACATTTTTCCATCAGCTCAGGCTGCTACAGTACATGTACACCCTGCAGACCCTCACGGTGTCTGGGGTATCATTGCACTTACAGAAGTTACATTTTGTCTGGATTGTTTCCTTACTTACAGGGTGCTGGAAAGGAGGGTGCGTCCGTTAGTCGAACCTCGGATTCAGGAGGAACAATGTGGTTTTCGTCCTGGTCGTGGAACGCTGGACCAGCTCTTTATCCTCTCAAGGATATTCGAGTGTGCGTGGGAGTTTGCCCAACCAGTCTACATGTGCTTTGTGGACTTGGAGAAGGCATTCGACCGTGTTCCTCGGGGTGTTCTTTGGGAGGTTCTGCGGGAGTATGGGGTGTCTGGCCCATTGTTGCGGGCCATTCAGTCCTTGTACAACCGCAGTGAGAGCTTGGTCCGTATAGCCGGTAATAAGTCGGATTCGTTTCCTGTGGGTGTTGGACTCCGTCAGGGCTGCCCTTTGTCACCGATTCTGTTCATAATTTTTATGGACAGAATTTCTAGGCGTAGCCAGGTGGCAGAAGGCTTCTTCCTTGGTGGCCTCAGAGTCACATCTCTGCTTTTTGCAGATGATGCGGTTCTGTTGGCTTCATCACGGGGGGGCCTCCAGCTCGCAGTGGAACGGTTCGCAGCCGAGTGTGAAGCGGCTGGCATGAGAATCAGCACCTCTAAGTCTGAGGCCATGGTCCTCAGCCGGAAAAGGGTGGAGTGCCATCTCCGGCTCAGGAACGAGTTCTTGCCTCAAGTGGAGGAGTTTAAGTATCTCGGGGTCTTGTTCACGAGTGATGGGAGAAGGGAACGGGAGATCGACAGGCGGATCGGGGCTGCTTCTGCAGTGATGCGGACGCTGCACCGGTCCGTCGTGGTGAAGAGGGAGCTTAGCGTAAAAGCGAGGCTCTCGATTTACCGGTCGATCTACGTTCCTACCCTCACCTATGGTCACGAGCTTTGGGTAGTGACCGAAAGAATAAGATCGCGAATACAAGCGGCAGAAATGAGTTTCCTGCGAAGGGTGGCTGGCCTCTCCCTTAGAGATAAGGTGAGGAGTGCGGCCATCCGGGAGGGGCTCGGAGTAGAGCCGCTGCTCCTCCACATCGAAAGGAGCCAGTTGAGGTGGCTCGGGCATCTGATTAGGATGCCTCCTGGCCGCCTCCTGGGTGAGGTGTTCCGGGCATGTCCCACCGGGAGGAGGCCCCGTGGTAGACCCAGGACACGCTGGAGAGATTGTGTATCTCGGCTGGCCTGGGAACGCCTTGGGGTCCCTCCGGATGGGCTGGAGGAGGTGGCTGGGGAGAGGGAAGCTTGGGCTTCTCTGCTTAGGCTTCTGCCCCCGCGACCCAGCCCCGGATAAGCGGAAGAAAATGGATGGATGGATGGATGTTTCCTTACTTTCCATGTTTATGACCTCACACCTGTTTTTCCTGACCTCACATGAATGAGGACAGGAAAAACAGGTGTGAGAGATGATTTTTGCTCATCTCTGGTCTCTTGCATAGAGCCACACCTCTGCTTGCCTTCACTGAATGCTTCAGCTTTGCGTTGAAATTTTCATCTTATTCCCACGACACGCAGCACAAAAGAAAGTTACATAAATACTTCACAATATCATAAAGTCTGATGACACTGAGAACTTTGGCATTGTGCTAATAAACAGCTGAATGTTCCCGACCAGCAAACTGCTGAAACTGCTGCTTTTATACAGATGCTCATATTTGCTGGTTATCAGCACCTGGCTGCTCCCCTCCTAACACCCATGGAAGCATTAAGGTGTCCTGAGATTTTCACCCACCGCTGCTGTTTTTTGGAGTTTCTTAAATAATACTTCATGTTTTGTAGTTCATCTGAGATTGTATTTACTTCATTTTAAGACCTGTGAAGAACCAGATTATTTTATTATGTTCTGATACAAAAAAAACGTACATTTTAAAGAGGGTATATGTTTTTTTTTTATATTGATTATAAATGTATATGACAGAAATAAGGAATAACATAACAGGCCCCTTTTAGATTAAAATGTTATCTATACAGTACATGACTAAACTACCACCAAATTTCCTGTGAGCAGGAGTCCAACGTCTGTTTTTCAGTTTTTCTGCTGCGTCAGCATCAGCGCTGCGGGATTGTAACATTAAAAACTACCCAGAAACTGGCAGAGTCACAGAAATGTTGATGAACGTGAACTCAACCGGGCAAAGTGGTAAAAAAAAGTTAAATAAATAAAATAAAATGACTTGAGTGTAGAGGAGACTTAATTATCCACCTTTCCTCTTACTCCTGTCCATTGTCCTACAGTTCTTTCCCCGCTGCCACTTTACTCTTTCATCCATGTCCATCCTCATTATTCTGCCAGAGCTGTATCACAGCCTCTCATCCCCACTGTGCTCTCCTCCCTTCCAGCCTGTCTCCAGTTACTGGGATTATTTTGAGATGGCAGGGGGCTCAATGGGACGTTTTGGTTTAGGCTCAGCGTCCGGCTGAGAATGAGGAAGAGAAAAAGAGGGTGAGGAGACAGAGCACATGAGGATGGACTGAATAATGAGATTGATGCTATGAGAAGAGGATGCAGTGGGCCTAATGGGATGATCAGCAATCTAAAGGAAATAATGATGAGAAATGGTGTTAATTCAATCTGGAGGGAAGGGAGGAGACAAAAAGCCTTCTGCTCTTTCATTAAAGCATTTTCTCCTTCTGCTTTGTCTCTCACATCCACACCAAATGACCGGGGCAGGTTTTCTGTTCAGTAGGAAGCAACAATGGCAAACATCCTGACAAAATATCAGTTTAATCAGACAAATACAATCAGAAAACTGATTTTTTTTTAATTTGCTCCAATTAATAACACCAATGAAGAGCTAATTCAGTGTGGTAAATAATCAAAGTCATACACAGGAGTGTTTAAACGCGATCCTTTCATGCGTAAAGGAAATACGATGAGACATTTTTGGTAATTACAGGATGTTTTGTCACAGTGAGATTTAAACTCTCTCGCACCTTTTTTTGAGGTTAAGTAAGTGGAACCTGTGTAAACAGGATTTGAACTCGTGACTTGCAGACTGACACAACAGATAGGAGCAACTTTGGCCTGAAATACTAATGAGCTTACAGTGAGGCGAGCACTGAGGTCTGACTGTCTGGCAAATCCAGCGTGGGCTCAGCAGGTTGGGAGGCAAAGGTCAAAGCTGGGAGGAGCGGGGAGCAGCGGCAGACAGAAAACAGTCTCAGGGGGAAGTGGGGATCATACAGTCAGCAGTTTCAGACTGGAAGCAGCTACTGTTGTTTTGTTTTAACTGAGTAACTTAAAAATCCTGTTTCTCTTTGCCTCCAGCAGTTCTCACTGTTATGTGGTGATTTACAATAAGTGTCTGAAATGCTTTGATACACATAAATACAGCAGTGGTGAGCATGGGACCATCGACCCAGGGTTATCAAAGTGTGGCATGGAAAGATTGTAGCCTACCCTTTGTGTAATGCTGAGACTAAAGCAGCGTTTCTCTTCAGTTCTTCATTTTCAGAACTTCTCTTACAGCCATCATGGCACCGAAATATACAGGAAATGTAACGGCCACCTCAAACATTAGAAAACCTTATGTGGTGCTCCATCATGTGTAGGCTCTCTAAGTTGGCACTCAGTTATCAAAACTTTAAGAGCCTCTGTCAAAGACTGTATGTAAAAGATGGATGTAGCTATTATGATGTCACTCATTTGTCTGTGGACATATATTTCAAAGCCTCATTCCCAGCATGATTTTTTTTCAAGCCAAAAATTACCATATTTGGTTGAGAGGGTGCACCGCTAAGTTGCTCCGGAAAATTTGGTTAGCAAGGGACATCCATGTACTTTATGCTACCGTCTGCAAAATATGAAGGCTAAAAGTAAAGAGCAGGCCCCAAATGCAGGATACAAAACGCAAACATGAAGCAGACAGTGCAAAGGAAACCTCAACATACTAAGAATCACCAGCGCTAGGAACCACTGGGGAAGCTGCACAGACACTCTGACTAGATTTAAAGTATTAAAAGAGTACTGCTGTTCCAAAAATCACAAGAAATACACAGAATGTTCTTTTCTCACCCGCACCTGGCAAAATACGGGTATGTGCGTATTTCTCCTACAGATACTGTGACACGACATGTTGGCATTCAGAATGGGAATTTAAATGTAAATGTAACTTTAAAGGTCACAAACACTGACCTTTTATTTATGGGAGGCCTATAAATAAGAGGTCAGCAAATATGTTTGTGTGTGTTTGTGTATTTGCGACCCCGGCTTACAGCAGTGTGTGTGTCGCATTGCTCTGATCCTCTAAAAGATTATAGGAGTCCACACAGAGAGTAAGCTGCCCACTGTGGTACCGCACGCACACACACACACACACGCACACACACCTGCACACACACACACGCACGCACACCCGCGCACACACACACACACACACACACACACAGAAATGAAAGAAGTGTGTTGTTTTTGCCAAGGCTGGCTGCTGTGCAGGCAGGAAGGAGGACCCCCAAAAGCAGAACTCCAGAACGATGTTTGTGTAAATAAACACGTAATTAACAAAAACATAAACTCTCCTCAAAACAAACCTCGAACACTGAGAGACGAGAAATAACCTGACTTACGAAACTCGACTTGACATACGTGAAGGACAGCGGGGAACAACCAGTGATGCAACAACAGGCAAAGAAAACACTGGACTTAAATACACCAAAGGATAATGAGAGGAGTGGGACAGACAGAGACCAGATGACTTATCAGAACAAAACAGGAAGTAACCTGGCACTGAACACAAAGAATAAACACATACGCACACCAGAACAACAGGGAGACAAACACAGAAACCAAAATAAAACAGAACTATACAACAAAAACATAACACACTGGGCCACCAGCCCAGGACCATGACAGTTTTATTGCTTTGTGCGCGTGTGTGTGTGTGTGTATGAACCCAGTTCCAAAAATGTTGTGATGCTGTATAAAATGTAGCTAAAAACAGAATGCAATGATTTGCAAATCCCATAAACTCATAGTTCGCTCACCACAGAAAATAGAAAAAGTATCAAATGTTTAAAGTGAGATGTTTTGCTTTTTCATGCCTGCCTGCAGTCCAGACCTTTCACCAACTGAAAGCGTTTGGCGCATCATTAAACACAAAATCCAGCAAACAGACGGAGGCCTGCTGAGCAGGAAGACCCCTCCATCAGACAGGAATCGGACATTCCTCTCCCAGAAGTCCAGCAGCTGCTCCCCTCAGTTCCCAGACGTTTACGGACTGTCGTTAAAAGAAGAGGGGATGCTGCACGGTGTCTTTGAAAGGTATTGCTGCCATCAAACTCAAATTGACATTATTGTGTTTCTTAAAATGTTACATTTTCTCAGTTTAAACATTTGATACTTTTAATGTTCTATTGTGAATAAAATATTGCTTTATCAATGAGCAAATCACTGCGTTCTGTTTTTATTTAGTTTACAAAGCATCACATTTGTACCCCTTCTTCCTGTCTAAGCATTGACTGACAGCCTTTCACTGATGTAAAGGATGATAACTCATTCCATATGCAGACACACACACACACGCACACACACACACACACACACGCACACACACACACACACACGGTGCTGTTACCAATATTATGTTGTGAGGTTATTAAATGCAGTGTCAGGCAGCCTCTGACTGTCATTTAAAACAATACTGATTGCAATTAGTTTCTTCATCACCTGCTCATTTATTTATATTTGGGATAAACAGTTTATCTCTATGACAACAGGTCTCTCTATCCCCTGAATGAAGGAGGTAAATGACTGTGAGATTTTATTAACAAAGAAATAAAGAAAACCTCCTAAATGTCAGTGATCTTCTGGCACCAATCTATACCCAGAGCTCCTTCCTTTGTGCCTTTATGCCTTAAGGCAGGCGTTGTGCACAGACTAACTCTGGCTCTCTGAGATAATGAAGCAATTTGCATCATTTTGTTCAGGCTATAAACATGGCAGCTGACTCCAGAAGCTCAATATTTCAATTATGTTGGCTGAGCATTTGACAGAGTTGAATTAGCTTGAACAAATAACCTTTCTGGTTGGCTTAAATCACAGTGGAATGGTGCAAAATGCAGCAATTATGAGTGAATTAATATATTCTCAGCATCACGGCCTTCAATTATCCAGCAAACATTCTGACCAGGATTAACCACCGAGTGACCATCTTTTCTTGATGTCCTGTCTTTGTTAAAACAATAGCTCCAAAGTGAAAGTTATACCAGGATGTAATTTCACTGCTGACTGAATGTCCTCATTAAAAGTGTCAGATATCCTTGTTAGACATAAAGAGAAAGTTTGTTTAAAAATTGTTATATTAACTTTTTATCAATTAGAATAAAATGAACAAGGAATTATTGATCAAGTGTCGGTAAATAACATCAATAAATAAATAAACAACAAGGGTCACTCAAACCTCTGACCTCCCACTGTCAAGGCCTCTGGCACAGCTGCATCTTCATTTTGTTGTATTTTATGATCTCAGATGTAACTTTTTTTTATATTTAAGGCTGCTTTTAACTAAATTCATGACAGCAATGTGATTTAAACCTGCTGTTTAAACCCGGTGACTGATGTGATTTGGAGCTATACGAATAAAACTGAACTGAACTGGTTTCATTAGGCAGGAAAAACCTGATTTGGTTCCAGAAAATCAAAAACATTTACAAAAACTAATAATAATGTGAATTTTCTAGATTAGCCACTTTGTTAGTTGGTAATGAAAAAAAGTCACTGACATTTAAAATTTAATTGTATTTTCAGCCAGAATTCCCCTCACGGCATCGAGATGGTCAAGCTTCAATAAACTCGGGCTAATGAGGTCTGTCTCGGTTAATTTCTTTCTGTCTCTAGAGTCGGTCTGCTGTTCAGAAGAAATTCCATGTTGGTGGCTTTTCAAGGGTCTTGAAAGGAGAGCTGGGATCTGAATGCAATTAAAATCACAATTTTGGAGTGGCTGAGAAAACTTTTGGCAATGGGCCCTTATTTGTTTTAAAGGCAATTTGACTTAATGAAATTAATGCTAACAAGCTCAAGTGAAAACAAACTCCGAAGGGAGCAGAATTAACCTGAGGCAAGTAGAAAGTGAATCCAGGTGCGGCCTGACTTTCACGGTTTATGTACATCTAGTCTCAAGGGAATGATTGCATCTGTGGCACAAGCCATGAGAAATCAGAGGGCCTGACTGCTTCTCTCCCACCGACACGGTCCTGGGTCAGAGATGAGCAGCCACAGAGGGGGAGAGTCTGCAGGGTTTCAGTCTAATCACCACAATGACTAACAAACAGTCAGTTCTGCTGTTGTGGTGTTCTGATTGCCAGGAAACAGTTACTGAGTGCTGACTACAGATCAGTGAACACCTCAGAGGAAAAAACACAGTGATGATAACATATGATTAACATATGATGACATATGTTAATAACAATGGGATGTGTCACAGTTGGGATGCTGAAGCCATCTTAACAAAATGAAGTCATGACCTCCTTGTAATAGCTTCCCTGTCCAGACACGTGTGTAAACAAAAATGTTTCTAGCACAGATACTTGTAGCTAATAACTGACAATTGTTGTGATTTGTAAATGTGCCTGTTTTCAAACAGCCATCAATATATATATTTTTTTTTGCATCTATATAAAGCAGAAGCTGTTCTGTAATTTTAAGCAAAGTTCCTGAAGGAATCTCCAGCTCTGAATTCCAGGTTTGCTCCAGTGAAGCAGGACTTTCTAAAAATCTTGACCTTTTGAAAACTGGTTTGGCATTAATTTCACTGATCCGTACATAATACTGTAAGGTAGAATTTTACAGTATTGGCATGGAATTGTACTCTTGCAGTGTACCCTTTAATCCTTCTGCTTTCATCCCTGTTGAGGTAGACAGCTGAATGTGTGACCTGTGTGACCTTGGTCAAATTGAAATGGATTTCATGTCCCTTTGTCCGTTTCCAGCTTGTCTTCACTTGAGCTGAAATACCCACAGTTTTCTGTGAGTGATGGATATCAGCATCAGTGCTGCATATGTTTACATGCATCGTGATTTTGCTCTAACACAGGTGTTGGAGGTTGTGGGAGTGCATCTGCAGCTTTTCTATTATTTTTCTTATTTTAGTTTCTATTGAGTTTTACATGAGTTTCCTGATCAGCTGCCCCGCGGTCAGAATCACCGTCGTCTCCAGACTGGCACAGAGACGATGCTCATCTGTCCCTCGCTTCACAGAAGCCCGTATCTGGCCGCCTTCTTTGACTTCCTGTTTGTTTTTTCCTCCCACTCACAGGGCAGCACGGTTGATTTTTATACTGTATGTAAGCAAACTTCTCTTCATGAATCAGGTGACCGAGCTGAAATTTGTATTTGATTCAGTAATTGATTGTTGTCTTCCTGCAGTGCATTATCCATTTATTAACATCCTTGAAAACTTTATTTTGATTTGAATTCTTTGGTAGATTAGGAGACCACATAGTGCATAAGACCAGGATTGTTATCACACTACAATCGTCTGCTTGGGGGACGCACACACACTTGGTGCTCTCACAGTGTACTCACTGTGCAGTCAGAGCACAGCGGAGGATACGCAGGCAGCACACAGCCTTCCATACACACTCTGATGATCACTGACCTCTTGGATGGCGATCTGCACGTCTAATTGGATCCAGTAACTATATCTGAAGTGAATTCCTTTAACTGAAAGCTTGGTAGCACATGTGATCTCAGCCAAATGAGCAAAGTCTCAGTGAAATGTCTTTAAAATGAAGAGAAGTTAAGTGTTTGAATGTGAAGAGTGATTAGTTAAATATAATTTATTCTGCATTAATTTTAGTCCACTTGACAACTGGGAAATGTTCTTGTTCGGCTCCTCAGTTTGGCTGCAGGAGCCCAGCTTCAGCCAATGACCTGCAGAGGAGGCAGCACCTGGAGCCGCTGCAAAGGAAGACAGGGGAACAGAGTCCAAGATAACATCACCTGCTTTAGTTGCTCATATTCTCTCATAATTGACATATTGGAGACAATTAGAGCTTGTCGCTGTGGCCGTTATTCAGTACTACCAGGGAACATGCAGGATTTAGTGCTATAGTACATATATAAAATTGGCAAGACTCCAGCCATTGGAGACCAGCTCAAGGCTGGAGCCAATGAAGAGACGTATGATCTCGCTTTGGTCCCTTTTGCTTTACAAGTGTGTTTGGATCAGCTGAAAGCTTTTCAGGGAGCTTTTAGAACAGCCGGATAAGAATGAAAAATGTCCAGTTACAAAGTAACAAATGCCTAACTGTAGATGAACGAAGACAATTTTAGTTGTTTTTTTTTTAATGAGCAAGTTAAAGGATGTGTCCTGATCAAAAATGATCCCAAGGTTAAATAATAATAAAAAAATTTTTTTCTATAATCATCTTTCCTTTTGTCAGTCTTGTTTTGTTGTTGATCAATAAACCATCTTTATTTCATGACT
Organism: Archocentrus centrarchus; assembly: GCF_007364275.1. Classification (NCBI taxonomy): domain Eukaryota; kingdom Metazoa; phylum Chordata; class Actinopteri; order Cichliformes; family Cichlidae; genus Archocentrus; species Archocentrus centrarchus. The sequence continues at coordinate 2,724,230 of NC_044360.1, read as the reverse complement.
CAACAATCAAACAACAGTCTAGACTTCACTGAAAATAAAAGAAACCACAGGAAAAAAAAAGAATATACATCATTGTCCTAAAGAAACAAAATCAATAATAATGTCTCCTAAACATCTGCAGCAGCTGTAAAAGGAAACCGTGGACTCTGACTGCACTGCTCGGTCTGTGTGCACCAGCTTCTCCCTCACTATGTGCTGTCCTCCTCTCTGCAGGAGCTCACTGTGTAGAGACGACACTCTGCCACATACACACAATTTGTGATGAAGACCGAAGTGAGGAGGAATATCTGGTGTGTGAAATTGTTATTCATCATCAACAGTACATTTGTCCCGTGACTGAAGATAAGCTTCATGCTGGCAGAATGAAACTCAAATTTATATGTAAATCCATTTCCCCATTTTAGTCCTTCTTGCACTTTGAACATTTTGCTTAAATGTATCACCTGAAAACTTTGATGTTTGCGTGATGCTTGTAATCCAGATCTGAACCACGTGGGAAAACCTGCTTACGGTTTGATTTAATTCATTCCTCTTGCTCTTTTTTTTTAAATCCATTTAAATTATTCTGCTGTGAGAATTATAACTTTATTATAACTGTCAGTGTGAAATGAATGCTTACTGTTCAGTGTTTTTCCTGGCTGTAATTATCTTATTATTCAATTAGTCTTTCTGGGAGCAGTCCTGGGATGGGCCCACTCACTTGTTATAATGCATAATTGTTGGTATATTAATTTATGTTTTCCTCACTGTTTCCCTACAAATATCATATCTGACAAAAATGTCAGGGAGTGAAATTTCCCCTGCTGATCTGATCTGATCTCATAGTTCATTAACTGAGTCCTGACGAGCACAGAGATGAACTTTAGAAAGAATGAAGCAGCTTCAGTTATGTTTGCACAGGTTAGCATTAAAAACACCAAAGTTTCTGGAGAAAATAATGAAATGCCAGCAAAACAAATGAAGGTAAAAACAGAGCGATGAAGGTTAACCTGAGGATCACAGAAACACACACACACACACACACAGTACTCTGTAATCACACTTCACTGTAAAAGATTTGCTGTGTCATAAAAAGCTTTTATGCTGCATTAGTAAAAACAAGCACACAGCAGATCAATGCAGGGTGATGACACAGTCATACAACTGCATTTCCCAGCCTAACACTAGCCTTTTGCTAGCACTGAGCTCTAAGGCATCCCTCTGGAGTGGTGGTGACTTTTATAGAAAGGCAAGCAGAGACGACGACCTAAAGGGACAAATATGCACCTTAAAAAAAAAAACAAAAAAACAACAACAACAACAACACAACAAAGCAGGACCCAGGAGGGAAAAATATGCTTCTGTCAGCCAGCACCACATGTAAAACACCAGGCTGTAACCACACGGTAATTAATACATGCAATGCACCTGCACAAGAATAAATGCAGCAACGACATCGGCCACCTAACTAGGTTATGTTGTAGCTCTGCAAAGACCCAGCGCAGAGGTCTGAATCAGGAGTAAGCTGGAGGAGGAGGCTGAGGAGAGGGAGGGCTTCTCTGCTCAGGCTGTGGCCCCCACGACCCGGCCTTGTTACGCTGTGTGTGGCAGGTTAAGGACCCCAGTGCAGGACTCAGGACAGCCTTAACCTAAACTACAGCTTTATTTGCTAGAAAACACAAAATAAACAGAACTGGACGGAGCCAGCAGAATAAACTGGGAGACTCACTCAGCGTTAATACAGACTGACAGGAAAACACACAGCGGGTGGGAAGCTATGACACAGACCGAGGACTTAAATACAGCCACAGGATAACGAGAGGATCTGGAACAGGTGGAGACACGGCTGGGAATAATAAAACAAGTCAGGACCAGGAAGTAATCTAAATACAAGGCAGACACACCAAATCTACCAAAGTAAAACAGGAAGCAGGTAAACACAGAGACAAAAACACAGACGTGACACAGGGAGCTATGAAGGGGGAACAAATCATAACTGAACCATGGACAAGACTCAAATAACTAAACTGAGCACTTATTGATCAATATGATCAATGGTTTTTGAGATTGTCCGTTAAACATTCCTAAAATGTAACTTCATATCTGAGTGTTTCTTAGTTTGAGACGAGTCGGTTAATCTAATTTTCTTTCCTCGTTTAATTAACTAAGAAATTAGCCTGCAGGAACGCCCCTAACAAAAGTCACTTTGCCAAAAAGTGATTGCAGCTTCTACCTTACTCAAAATAACTTGATATCATTAATGAGAGATATGTTTGACAGATTATAGGCCAAAAACTAATTTAGAACAGTTTAAATAAAAGCAATTATTTTTTGGCAAATACCAGAAAATCACTTTTCAGCTCTGTCTCTGATCACATGGGTAAAACACGATGAGTCAGAAAGTCCTTCCTGCCCACTGTATTCAGATATTTTTTTTTTTTTTTTTTTTTTTTTTTTTTTTAGCCTGTCATGTCTGGCATCTTTCACAATCGGAATGATGATCCGAATGCACTGATGTACCAAACATATTTGCTTTGACAAGAACAGCTCTATATGTTTCCTATAGGCTCTTCTTGTTAATGTTTGCAATTTTATTTTTATTTATTAATTTATCTTTTTATTTAGTTATTCATGCCAAGTCTGACAGGCAACAAGGAAGGGGCAAGAACAAGAGGTGGGGGGGAGAAAAGGGGGGGGGGGGAGAAAGGAGATAGAAAAAAAATAAAAAAATAAAAGGGGTTGATATACTCACACACACACACACACACACACAACCATACACACACCCATATGCACCTACATATACACACACACACACACACACACACACACACAAGTTTATTGTTTGTAGTAATGTGTGTGTATGCGCCTTTGTCATGCAATGTATTCGATAATGAGGGCGAGAAACTGCAACCATGCCCCCCACGATCCAGAGGCAGATAGGGAAGGACCCAGGGGACCCAGGCCATCCACAGCACAGGAGCTCAGAAGACTTGGGCCCACACATCCCGATGGCAACTGCGTACACTCCCCAGAAGAGGAAGGAGGGAGGCTACAGACGGAACCCCCACAATCCAGGGGCTAGAGTCCAGAGAGCCAGAGACGACGGGCAGCCCACCCCCCCCGGCAGGCCGGCACCCCCAGCACGAGCCAGGCACGCGGCCCCCGAGGCCCCAAGCGCCCGAGAGCAGCCCGACACCCGGCAGAGCCCCCCCACGCGCCAAAGAGGCCCAAGCCACCCCCAGGCCACGGCCGCCAAGGGAGCAGGCCAAAAACCATGCCGAGACATCCGGCCACACATCCCGGGACCCACGGGCACCCACACCCCAGGGGCGGCAGTGACGACCAGTGGGGAGCAGCGTGGAGCGGTAGGGAGGGGTAACTCCCACCCTCCGTGTCCCACAGGTGCCAAGGCTTGGCAAGCCACCAACCCAGGCCCAGCTGTCCACACACACACACTCTCACAAGCACGCACGTACACACACACACACACACGTACCAGTCATTCCCTCATGTACACACACGCACATACACACGCACGCACATTCGCATGCACCAGTCACACACTCGTGCATACACACTCACACTCACACGCACATACACACACACACACGTACCAGTCGTTCCCTCATGTACACACACGCACATTCGCATGCACCAGTCACACACTCATGCATACGCACATGTAACATACATGGACACCTAATGTGGGAGAGCGGGTACCAGCACCAAGCCAGCGGCAACCCAGGGAAGCAGCCAACCCAGCCCCGAACAATGAGCCAGTCCCCATCCCAGGCGGGGTGCACGGAACCGGGGTGTGAGAAGGCCCGCCCGCCCCCTCCTCCCACTCAGCGTGTTGGGGGGGTGATGTGAGTGTATGTACTGAGAAGAATGTGTATGGCTGTGTGAAAACTACAGTGCTTTTAAAATTGGAGGGACAGATGTAATATGAGCACTGAATAACAGCGCCCATCCACACTGTCCCCCCAAGGCCCTCAATGTCTAAAATGTAAATAAAATTGAGGTGCAGGCAGCAGTGAACAGACAAGTGGGGCCACCTCAGCAGTGCCACCCACTAACCACTGTGTGACACACCTGCCCCCCAAGGCCCTATATGTACTATGATGTGTTGTGAGCTGTATAATGCAATTAAAAAAGGAGGAGTGGGACATCACGCAGCACAGCGAGCAGAGCCGAGGTGATGGCCCTACTCACTGTAGCACGAGCCCCCCTCCCCCGAGAACCTATGTGTGCATAATGTGATGTTAAACTGAGTGGGAGGAGGGGAGGGGCCAGGATAAATATGACCGGGAGGCAGAGGACTACCCCCCGGAGGAAGAGAGCCAGCTAGCTACTGGCTCACTAGGCACCCCAGTTCCCTACCCCCCCCCTCAGCCCAGGGAAGGCAGGTCCAGGGCCTGAAGTGACCGCACCCCCAGGACGCCACCGTACTCCAGGCCGGCACCCACTGCCCCCACTGTGAACAGGACACAACACACACCCCACATGCATACAAAGGACAACAAATATCGCACACACACACACACGCACGTACGCACACATACACACGCACGCACACACACGCACACACACACAGACACACACCCCCACACACATACTCACACATACACACACACGCACACAGTGGTCCTGAGTCAGAACCAACCGGCCCCGTGTGGGGCAACTGCTGCTCCCTCACCTGAGCGCCCCACCACCCCATGGGGGAGGGCACCCAGAATCCCGGAATGCCAGCCAGACACCCCGACACAGCCAACCCACCCCACACGGCGGCGCGCCCAAGGGGGCACAGACCCCTCCAGCGCAGGGAGGGGCCCAGCCAGGAAACGGGCAACCCCTGGTGCCCGGGGTTGCCCGTTTCCTGAATACCACTGTATTCAGATATGATGGGTCACCCACTTCTACATATTCTTAATAGATTAATTGCAAATTCACAAGAGTACATTGATTTGTTGGAAGACGGAATTGACACTAATTTTTATATATTTATTTATAAAATAATCTCCAAATAATGACGGACTGCACCTTTAAGCCCTGGAGGTTGGTGCTCACATGCCCGTGGAGTTCTACCTAAATTTATGGATATTTTTCTGATCCATTTGTATGGATCCAAATCTCAACAATTAGAGAACTTTGCTGGTTTTGTTTTTTCTTTTGTTCACAGAAAAATATAATGATTACTGAGAACTGCAGCTTTATGCATTAGAGCATGCTCTTTAATATGCTCTGTACAATCTTAGCAAAATGTAGGAGAGTCAGCTCTATTTTACTATTAACTACTTAAACCTGTCACAAAGTAAACTGTATTATCTGCCTCAGTTGTCCTGTGGCCACATTCTCTTCCTGTCCTCTTCCATTTATCATCATGCAAACAAAGATTGGATCAGAAACCTGCAGATGTAATTTTACTGTATTACTAATAAAAAAGAAAAAAAGATGATTAAATACTTCAGTCATTTATTATTATTTAGCTTAAAGAAAGAGTTAATCTTGCAGCATGGAGAATGAACTGCTCTGAATGCTGGTGGTAGATACTTTGTTCCATGCCAGATGGCAGCAGGGCGAACTGGAGTGGGTTTCGCTCTTTAGCACCTTTTTTAAGTATCCTCACCTCAGTGACACTACTGAGGCAGTTTTAATGACCCCACAGAGCACATCCCATACGGTAAGTGATGATTCTGGTAAAAATGCTTACACAGTTTCTGCAGAAGTGACTAAGAGCAAAGCAAAGGAATTTGCTCTCCTTTGGTTTCCTTAAGAAACCAAAGAACCACGAGATGTGTGATTATCATGAGTTTTTCTATGATACTGATCCAGTTTTCATAAACCACCTCAGCTTCAGTGTTGTGAACAGGGGGGTGTATCTTCTAAAACAGCCAGCTTCTTAGCTTTGCAGTAATCCTCCTTCTTTCTCATTCACCTGCTCTCACTCATACACTGCAGGCCAAACCTGTATTTATACCTCCATCAGAGAAGCTGTGTGGACGTGCCACAGCTTGGCAGCACTATTTTTTTTTTCTTGTACCCAGAAACTGAATATTGCTTTCGCCTCTTTTTGTTGCCATGCCTACCTGTTTAGGTTGTTGTGCTTTTTAGTCCTTGCCTAAAATGTGAGGCCAGTGAAGTGTTTTTTTTTTTGATAAACCACAAAAGGAAGTTAGCTCCAGGTATTAAATAACCTACAAGTGTTTTCAAAATATGATTTTTGTTTAATTTTGCAGTCAAATGTCTGAATGGGTTGCAACAAAGACCTTAAACAGCTTTCTCCTGCTTTCCTCTTACAGGCTGTGGAGTGAATTCTGTGTAACAGACTCAGTGATAAAGGATGTGATGGTCATGCTTGATCGTGATTGCCTTGCTGCAGTGGTACTCTCTCAAGACTAGTTAATGCTAGCTTACAGATAGAGTCCAATGATTAAAAATGCGAACAAATAACTGGCACATAACACAACAAATAAGGACAACAAAACAATCACTAATACTGACAATGTTAATAAGGAACTGTAGCTAGATGCTACAAAGGCTATCAAGTAATTTCTCTGGCTAATGTCAGCTAACATTCACAAGAAGAAAGCCACTTATATCCAAAAAGCCCCAAGGGCTAATCTGCTATGGGTCCCACATGGGCATCACACAGAAAACCTATTAAGATGCCCCCGAATGGGCAAAACTATTGTGGACCCTGTATGTGCACGCCCCCCTGGGGCCCACATGGGGGATTATGTGCTTCCTTGCCCAACCAGCCCTACAGTTCATCCACAGCTGCCCACTGTGGGTCTGCACAGGCACGGGGAGCTCCTTTAAATATCAAAAACTTCAACAGAAGAGAAAGAATGCATCACAGCAGCTGCATCACACTTCACCTGTCCATCAGGCTTTGCTCACGTTTGAAGGACAACAGCAAAACAAATACATAAAAAAAAACTAATGCAGCAGGTTTTTGCCAAACATATCGGTGTCACACAAGTAAACTCTGGAGAAGAGCGTTGCTCAAGCAATTAACCTGAGCTGAAAATAGCTGAGGGGTGTTATCTCAAATAAAGAACCTGAGCATCCCAAGAGCAGAAAACATAGTTGTGAGCCCTACAATTACATGAACTGATGGTTCGTGCAAATTCTCTGACAGGCCAGCAATGAGTTGCTCCCAAAGTTCAGCCTTCTGAGAATTAAAAGGAAGCTGTTCTGGATGGACTCTTTTACACATGTTGCATATCTTATTCATGTGTACTGTCAGCAGCATCCATCATGAAGCCCTGCTGCTTTTCAGTGCAGAGAAACTCAGTGATTTGCACTTCATAGGCAGACCTCCCATAGAGAGCTGTGCTGCTCTTCCTGTGATGAGGTTTGACCACGTGTGTAGGATGGCTGCTCTACAGAGAGTCTTATAAGGTTTTATGTGTTGCACAGACTATAATCAAAATCTGAGGAGTTTGAGATTAAGGTGCTGCATCCTGGCTGGCAGCACATGTACAGTATAGCTTTCCCCATATAGTGAAGTCAGGGTTGACTTAAGGCTGGTATTATGAGGAATAAGCAAAAAGATGCCTTTCACACTAAACAAGTTTCTGCTCGTCTTTTTCTGTGCACTTTATCCCCATTATCTCCACAGTTAAGCATGCCTGTCAAGATGAAGGAGAAGGAATCTGCTTCTGACTGTGCCAGCAAAATGTCTTCAGTGCGTCAATTTTCACAACTCAAAGGTGGCCCCATTTGTTCCCACAGTGCTGCTGGTCTGCTGCCGTCTGCAAACTGTTAGTGACAGAGCTGAAAAGAACACCCCCCACAGCCCCTAAAAGGTAAAAGGCTCAACATTATATTTCAGCAATGCCTAGCAAATAGAAAGAGCACAGACCTAGGTAGGCCATAGAGACACTGTAGTACCGATGTGGAAAACCTGGTGGTCCAGTGGACACACCAGCAGCAAATTACAATCACAAACCTACAAACCACACGTGGAGAAAATTAAAAATAAGATAGGAATGAAGTGATGAAAAATACTTTATTTGCTCCATGTTTGGTAAATTCTTTGTTACAGCAGCTGAAATCATAAGAAGAAGAAGACAGCATGTTGATGCGGTGGTTAGCACGTTACCTCACGGCAAATAGATCCTGAGTTTGAATCCACGGGCTGCCTGGAGCCTTTGTGTGTGGAGTTTGCGTGTACAGTCCAAAGACATGCGTGTGGTAGGTGAACTGGAGATTCTAAACTGGCTGTAAGTGTGAGTGATCTGTCTGTGTTACGCCTGTCCTGGGTGGACCTTGCATCTTGCCCTATGACAGCTGGTATAGGCACGTCACTCCTGTGACCCTGAACTGGATATTGGATGAGCAGAATTATCCATAATTATGGATAATAACAATAATATCTGGCAGATGCCTCTGCACCATGACGGCATGTGGTATGAACAAGTTCTTATATCTGTCCTTGAGACATGGGAGCTGAATCCGTCTGTTAGAGAAGGAGCTCTGCTGCCTGCACAGTAAGTGGTGCAGAGGGTGGTCAGGATTATCCATGATGGATGACAGTTTGTTCAGTGACCTCCTCTCCACCACAGCTTCCAGCCAATCACAGAACCAGACTTCCAGTTTATTCAGTCTATTGGTGTCACCAGCTCTGATGCTGCCCCCCCCCAGCAGACCACAGCAAAGTACACTGCTCTCACCAAACCTGAGTGATAGAAAATTTCCAGCATTTTGCTGCATACAGTAAACGATCTCAGCTTCACCCAACACAGAGCCTGTTCAGCCTCTGTGTTGGGTGGACACTCAGTTCCCTGTATTTGTCCTGGTCCCGGGGTTGTTGGCCCACAGTTTTGAGTATTGCTCTTCTACGTTCTGTGTATCGGTTATCTTCAGTTTGTTTCTTACTTGTTATTGTGCTTTGGTTTCTACTGTCTTTATTATTAATTTCCTTCTCTCAGTTTACCCGGCCTCCCCGGTGTTCCCTGTGTCCAGCTTACTCTCTGGCAGTGATGTTCCCTTGTTTAGTTCTTCCTGTCTTATTTTAGCAGTCATGTGTCCCTGTGCCATTTTTTGTCTCGTTATTACCTTTAGTTCAGCCAATTATAAAGTGTTACCAAAAACAGCAGCATGCTATGGGCACATTTGTCTATGCACAGAAGAACTGGTTACACTTTTTATTACAGCTCAGTAATAAAGTGGTAACAGTGGGGCAATATTGAGGAAATAAGGAGACAATAATATAAAAAATAGTAAGCACCACTTAATCACCAAAGTAATGTCACAACAAGCAGCTGAGCACACTGAAATTTATGTAATTTATAGGTATTACGAGCCAGCGTTGTGGTCCTGAGTCTTGGACCCAAAGTTGAATTTTCTTGGACTTTAAATTTTTGTTTACTTGGTGTTTTCTTTTGTTCTTAGTTTGTTTATATTTCCATTTTCCCTTCACGTGTATTTCTATGTACACTTTGAATGTTGGGGTCTTGTCTATGTGTTAGTCACTGACTTTGTGTTGTATTTTTTGAACTTGTCTTATGTGTCTTGTTTGCAGTGTTTGTTAGCTGGCCTACAAATCAGGACCTCGATTAGTACATTAACTCAGGTACAGAATGCTTTCCATGTTAGGCTTGACAGGCATCAGCAGTTCTCCATCTGCCTTTTTGTGGATGATGTGGTTCTGTTGGCTTCATCAGAGCATGACCTTCAGCAACATTGGAGCTCTTTGCAGCCAAGTGTGAAATAGCTGGGATGAGAGTGAGTCCCCTCAAGTCTGAGGCCGTGGTTCTCTGGCTGAAAATGGTGATTTGGGGAGAGAAGGTACCTCAAGCAAGAGTTCAAGTATCTTGGTATCTTTTTGAGTGATGGGAAGGTGGAGCATGAGTTGAGCAGGTGGACTGTGTGGTGTCAGCAGTAATGCAGGCAATTTACTGGACTGTTGAAATGAACAGTGAAGAAAGTTGAACCAAAATACAGCGCTTTCAGTTTACCAGTCCATCTATGTCCCAATCCTTGCCTATGGTAGGAAATATGGGTAATGACCAAAAGAGTAAGGAAGGAAGAAGAAATTAGATAAGGAGCTCAGACTTCTGGAGGGATCACAGAGTAGAACTTCTCCTCGTCTGTGCCAAAAGGAGATGGTTAAGGTGGCTTGGGCATCTGGGCACCAACTTTTGGAGGTTCTCCAGGCGTGCCCAAGTGGAAGGAGACACCAGGGTGGACCTGGCATGTGCTGGAAAGAATATATAACTCACCTGCCCTGGGAAAGCCCGGAGCTCCCCCAGCAGGAACTGGAAAGTGTGCTGGAGAGAAGGACATATGGAATACCCTGCTTAGCCTGCTGCTACCGTCACCCAACTTTATATAAGTGGAAGATGATGGATGGATGGATGGATGGATGGATGGATGGATGGATGGATGGATGGATGCTTTTATGCTACCCCAAATGATTTTTCTAGCATAATTAAATGTAATTTTTGTCTTGTTTGGTTTGAATGAATTAAAAACAGACTACTTTAAATACAGAAATTAATCACTATGATTAAACTGGTCTTCTTTCATCAACCAAATGTATTATCACAAAGTTTTAGAATTACATTATATTTTTTTCCCTTACTCTATAGGTTTGCCAGCAATATATATATATAAATCATAAGTAAAATACTGCAGTTATGATATATATATTTTTTAAGGCTAAAGGATGCTTAATGCAAGTGGAGCCTTTTTTAAATCTGGTAACTTTCATGAGATCAAAAGCTGGATGATATAAAATATTAAAGATTCTGTTCTGCTTATCTCTTCATTCAGAAACAGTGGTGTATTTTTTTTAACTAACTCAACCCAACACTGTTCCATCTGTGCTCACACTAAATGGATTTGTTCTTATTTCTTTCCTCTGGTAAATCTCAGCTGGGCTTGAATATATCAGTAATATGGGTTAGAAACTTAGCTGAAACATCTGGCAGCTTCAGGAATGTGGCAGATATCTGAAACCATTTTAGGTAAGTGGATTTGCCTTTTTTTTTTTTTTTGCTGGCTCTGTCCCAGACCCTGCTTCTGTATGTTTCCCACATGAAATACTTATTTGTGATTTGGCAGGTTTAGAGTGAAGCACAGCAAAGTCTTAAACTGGAAGATTTTGCTCTCACGCCTCCACACTTCTTTATCCACCACTCCTCTGGCTTAATTTTTCCTGTTTTTTGATATTACTGAATAAATCATCTTGGATCTAATCAGCCAGAAGGGCAAGTGTTTTGTTTTTGGTTCCCTCTGAGTCACTGCTAACTCAAACATTTTACATGGTCTTCATCTAATGAGTCTATCTGCAGACATCAGAGTATGATTTTAGTTTCACTTGCACAAGATTTCCCTGTAAAAGCCATGTTAAATGAGTAAAACTCGAAAAACAAAAATTACCCTTCCTGATTTGAATTCCTCTTTAATCCCTGCCGGCTGTATCCTTGTCACTCAGTCTGTGAGCGTGTTTGTCAGCCCCCTCCTGTCTACATGACAAATGACAGCTTCCAGCCCATGTGAGAGTGATGACACCGGCCTTTGAAAATGTTAATGAAAAACTAGAACTTTAAAGTATCTCCTGACAAATTGAATCAGAAAAGAAACAAGTGCTCAGCTCCCCCAGACCGGTGATGTCTACCCAAAAAAAAAAAAATCCCTGAGCTGGCACGTCGACTGAACACCTTTGATCCATTCATCCGCGCCAACAAGTGTTCTGCTGAGTAATGATCCCAGCACACACACACACACACACACACACACACACACACACACACACACACACACACACACACACGCCCCTTCATCTCACTTTGGTGCATCTGCAGATTGTCTCTTGTTGCTTCAGGGCCAGACATCTTGCATACACAATTTTCTCCCAGCTTTGTCTTTCAGCTAAATCTTTTAATCTCTCTTTGGTCCACTGACTGTTCACTGCACTCCGCTCATGCTGCTGTGTGCATGTGCTCATAACATCAGCTAATTTGAAAACTCTGGAGCAGAGTATTGTAAAACATGTTTGATGGGCAGTTATAACACTTTGCAAACCTGGAGTTGCTTAGATAAACATTTTTATCTGAGAAACAGGCAGTGTGTGGAGGAGGAAGAGGAGTAATGATGTATGGAACAGTAGCAAAGTGAGACAACTATATATATGAAGCCGTAGGAGAGTGCCGAGGATAGTTGTGGCCATGCTGCCTCACAAACAAGAGCATAAGGAGAGAGGGCAGTGAGGATGTGTGGCCCAACAGAAAAAAAGGATGCCCAGTAACTCCCAGCAGGACAATATTATAAAAGATGGTAAGCCTGTGTTTTGGGCACTGACTGTTTAAACCAGGTGTGATTATGATTATATTATTGTCATGGCTGGGTGCTGCAGGCAGGGCAGAGAGGACCTCAAAGCAGGATGAGGTGAGAACTGATCTTGACTTATCTTTATTAAACAAGTAAACACGAAGGACAAAGCTGGACAGGGGCCAGTTACACAAAAGTACTTGAAAACTACTTTAAATACTTAGGACCTGACAAAGACAAGAGCAGACAATAAATACACAAGGGCTAATGAGGGGAGTGACAACAGGTGGGAAAACAGCTGACCATAATTACAGAGACGAGACAAAGGAAAGCAAAACTAAACACAACACACAAGGAGCACGAGACTATCAAAATAAAACAGGGAGACCAACAACATAACACACGCAGACCTAACACAGAAAACTTGACAAAGGGAATCAAACATTACACAAGAAACAACAGGAAGGGAAACTAAACAGAACACCCAAACGACAAACTGAGAAAACTAAACTACAAAAAATACAGCAAGGCAGAGCTACACAAAAAGAAACTCAAAACACTGGGCAAACGGCCCAGGACCATGACAATTATCTCTTATAAGCTAGGACTAAATCCCAGTAAAAATTAAAGTTCTTCACAAAGCCTACCAGCTGTTTAAAGCTTGCTAATATGAAAAACTATTAGGAGTGGAGAAGAGGACTTTTACCAGATTTTGTTAATGAGAGGAGACCACAGCAAAAATACAACATTTAGTGCTATATGAACGTACCATGACCAAAAATAAAGAAATAAATAAAAATGGTAGTATGGTTAATTCATCTTTTTAAGCTGGAGATGATCATTCATCACTAAGATCTATAAATCAGGAACATTGTGACTGAATACTGACGGGGAGATTCCTTCCAGAATAGTTCTAATTCAAAGAGCACAAATTTCCCCCTTTTGTTTTCTGATATTTTCCTTGCGTTACACAACTTGAGGTACTAGTTTGCTCAGCGCAGAACTCGTTGCTCTTGAAATCAGAATCCGAAGGGCCCTCACATTCATGCGAAGTAGCAATCAGCGTTCCTCAAGAAAATAAACGAGTCTGGTACGGTGGGCATTCGGTGCTGAAGAAATCATGTAGGACAAGAGTGTTAGGCAGTTATAAGATGTACAGTATTTTTCTGCATGTATGATAGAAGCCATTTGGAATTGCACCTCCAGCTCTGAGCTTTAACAGTGTTTCAAAAAAGCTTTTTACTTGCAGTTTAAGATGATCAAATCTATTTATTTTTCCACGTGTGCTTTACTTGTAAAATGGAGCGACTGCCGTTTCGTCCCTGAGTGGATTCTCACCTTTACCACGTATGTTTTCTTATTGCAGATTTTTTTTTCCTGCATCTCACACAAACACTTTCTTATACTCAAGTTCTCACTGACCCATCCGAAATGGGCTGATTGCCTCCTGAAATTGTTTTTCGGCCTCTCTCTGCTGTAATTGTTTTGATACATTTTCTCAGATCACCTGCAGTCTCTCAGATAAAGAAAAATCTCTCACACCATAATTTTACCTCCCGTTAAGCCCTCGCCCCCCCATCACATTTGGACAGATTGCTTACTAACAGCTTTCTCCCTGCAGTTCCCCCCTGTGAAATATTACTCTGAGCCTACAGAATAATGCCCTTCAAAGATTTATTTTACCATGTAGCTGCTTTTCAATGTAATTGTCGAGTGTCTGCTTCACTGTCCATTAGTGCATTTACTCTAAATGTATTCCCTGTGAGATTGAACCCTGAAGCATTAAACAGCAAGTCTGGAACCTCTCGAGCTGTTATTGAAGCCGTGCTGCTCAACTCCACAGCAGTTTTCAATTTCAGGGCCTTAAAGACAAAACGAGTAGGGCTGCTGTGCCATCAGTGTTGTCTCAAATTTCAGTTTAATTCAGAAAACAAATCATCTCAGAGATGGCGTGATATTACAGCAGAACGCCTGTACAAAATCTAAATGCAAGATTCTAAACGAGGAGTAGAAATAATGAATCTTTGTTCAGTATTCATATCCTGGACTGTAACTATGCTCCTTAATCCCTTTCACACATTGGGACACGGCAGTGGGAATGAGATGACACCCTAATGGGAATGGATTGTTGTCTCCAGGAGAGAAAATCAAATGTTAAGAAAAGAGATATGGAGCTCTGACACTTTGGCTTTCATCATCTCCTCCTCAGAAAAAGAAAAAGTTAAAGTTTGCGGAGCACTCGTTTGTTTCCAGGATCTGATGTTTGATTATTAGGACATTAGCAAAAGCTGTTACATACATTTGCATTCTATAATTGCCTCTTTATTTTAAAGGATTTATCACACAAAGAGAGGGATTCAAATAGCTTGAACACACGCACACATGCACGCACACACACACACACACACACACACACACACACACACACACACACACACACACACACACACACACACACACACACACAAGTGTGTTTTGCTATCTTTGTGGGGAATTTCCATTGACTTCCATTCATTTCTACAGCCTAAACCTTACCTTTACCCTTTTCCTAACCCTAACCATCACATACCTAACCCTAACCCTAACCTAAACTCAATTCATACCTTAGCCCTAACTCTGACCCCTGACCCAAAAACAGGGTTTCCCCTTGTGGGGACAAGGTTCCAGTCCCCACAAGGAGCAATTGGTCCCCACAACGTAGTATATGTCAGGAAAATTGTCCCCACAAGGTATAATAAACATACGCACACACACACACACACACACACACACACACACACACACACAGCTTCCTTGTTTTTTTATTTTTTATGACACCAACATGATGTGTTTAATCCCTGTATTTCTGCCCTATTTTTAAAGTCCCGGAACAATGAGTCAGCTGCTTCAAAGAATGCCTCTTTTACCATCTCTCCATCTTGGAAGGACTTCTTGTTATTAACAATGACATGACTCACCCGGAGCGATGCTTCGGTGGCAGCTTTTGCTTTTGAAGTATGCTGTGTGAAAAATGACTTCTGTCCGGACAACTGAGATTTTAGTTCCTTCACCTTTCTCTTTCTCAGCTCACTTTTTGGTGGGACGTTGGTGTCGTATCTTCCATGAACAGTCCGCTCCACATTTCCCCTCTTTGGTATTGCGATGGTAGACTGGCAGATGAGGCAAATATAGTTCGAAAATGTCATCGTGAAAAAAAAGTCCTCCTCCCATTCTGTATGAAAGTTTTATACCCTTTCTTAAGTTTAAGAGAAAAAACCCAAGGGCTAAAAATTGGAGGTAACTCACTGGCTAGCTTGTTAGTTTTGCTGCACTCAGCGCTGTTGATTGCGCATACGCAGTGACCTAAGTGTCAGAAAAATTCAGATGTCATCTGACTGGCTGCCCTGTATATCAATCAAGTGACAGGATGAATGATAGGCTGATGTCTATTTTTTTTTTTTATGTTGTGCGATCTACCAATACTACCTTTGCGATTGACTGATAGATCGCGATCGATGTATTGAGCACCCCTGGTGTAGATGGTCTGCAACAATGCTTAGGTAGGTGATACATGTCAAAGTAACATCCACATGGATGAGAGGACCCAAGGTTCCCCAGCAGAACACTACCCAAAGCATCACACTGCTAGCCAGTACCAGGTGTTCCCCAGGTAAGTGACACCAACTCACCCATTTAGCCACGTGACGTAAAAGAAATTGTGATTCATCAGAGCAGCCCACCTTCTTCCATTGCTCCGTGGTCCAGTTCTGATGCTCACGTGCCCATTGTTGGTACGGCAGTGGTGGGCAGGGGTCAGCATAGGCAACCTGACTGGTCTGCGGCTATACAGCCCCATACACAACAAACTGCCATGTACTGTGTGTTCTCACATGTTTCTATCAGTTTTAATTTACTGGACTGATTTGTAGTTTTGACTAAATTTGAATGCGATTAGTTCTGTCCAGCTCTGCAGGAAGTGTGCTGAGCAAACACCTCTTATTAAACAGTACGGGTCAAAATAAAGCAAAGGATTGCTCTTGCTTTCTAACTGATTACATGTGAAGTGCCGCTTACATTATCATCACTTCTTGTATTTCCCTGTTGGCTGGGACCATGGGGGCCTTCTGACCTTTTGGAGCTGAATCTGCTGACACTCTGCTTGAGTCTGATGGACTTCATGATAAAGGGAAGTGATTTTTTTCTTTACTCTGATAATAATAATTGAATGTTGTGTATTGGAGCCTTTTGATTAATTTATTCAAAGCATTTTTCCACCCAGCCTAGTTTCCTGGTTGATGTGTTGATGTTACACATGATTATGGTCATATAATGGGGGAGGACTAAAAAACCTGGACAGATTAGATTTTTTAACTGCACTGGATTGGAGTTTACCAAAATTCGTCTTCCTGCTACATCCTATCAGGATGTACTAATGCCCTCAGACCTAATGTCCTGCATAAATATTCCCATATTGTTGTATTTGCAAATATCAGTAACCACTGTGTGGTGGCAGTATTCATACAGCTGAAGCTCCTCAAACAAAGACCTCAAAGAGTTTTAAAAAGATTTTTATATGGCCGTTCTCTCGTCTGTCTCTCCTATCGGTGTGAATGTGTTTGGAGTGAGACAGTTGACCTCTCCTTTGTGTCTCAGGGCTGGGACTGGTCCTGGTTTTATCCTCCGGCCACTTAAGGTGGTAGAAAACATTCAGTCTTTGTTGGATTGTTGCACTGACCACAGGTAGTGAAGCCGTCTCTTTTTCGTGTTGTGTAGCCCTGTTTTCCTGCTGTAACTTACCTCTTCTTACCTTCTGGGCAGGTTACCTTGGTGTTTGGAGAGAGTGAGACTCTGAGAAGTGGAGCTGTGGAAATTGCCTGCTGGTTTGCAGACTTGACTACCAGGAAGCTCCGTCTGAGCAGCTGCAACCTGTTTGTGTTTGTAAATAAGATTGTTAAACTTCTCCGAGTCCTGCGCCTGAGTCCTACCTCCTACCAAGCAAGCCTCCTTTCATGGTTTATGGGACTGGGACTTGAATAGAATCTGCCTCATTACTAATGCAGAATGAAATGGAAATACTTTTGATGCTTTGCCAAAATTATACATAAATGCTTGGTTTTTATCCAATCTCCTCAAAGGGATGCTGTCTGGGTTCAGACTGGCTCATTTTTAGCAAGTTCAGAAACCTTTCAGCCTCCTTAATTTAAAAAGGCCAAATCAAACTTCTACCTCTGAAAAACTACTAAACACCTTTAATGAGCCCAAGAAATTTTGAAAAATAAAATCTTACAGGGATGTAGCTGCAAATGATATAATGGCTCTTCTTAAAATATATATATATATATTCCTGTACTTTAATTGATAAATGCAACATTCAAGTGCTTTAATGAACATTTTGCCTCTTTGAGGTCTTTATTTGAATTTTTATATCTAGACTTAAAATGAACAAGAGGCTCTCTGCAACCACACAAATGGAGTCTGTGGTTCAAGGTCATGCTATATTATATATATTTATCTAATGTTACTTTCTTGGCAGAACATGAGCAGATTATATGAAAATATGTCTACATTCTTTTGTTGAAAGGTGATCCTTCTAAACAAACACAGTTTTGGACAAAAATTCAAACATCAGTCAAGTTCTAGAAAACAATGCAGCACACAAACTGATCAATGACATTAGTGATGCAATGGACTGCAAAAATGCTGTGCTGCCCCGTTTCATGATTTGAAGGCTTTTGACACAGTTGGCTATGCCACCTCAGTAAACAGACTGCAGAAAATTGGCTTATCTGCAAATGCTATAATTTGGTTTTCACATTATTTGTCATCTAGAACAGTTTTGGGTTTTGGGGAAAAAAAAACAATCCTTTTCAGGACAGTAACCACATGGCTTGAGGTGCACGGAGATGGAATAAAGCACAAGAGGTGATTCAACTGCCCAGAGTCTGACTTTTATTGAAGACTATACAAATACAGTGAAATGTAGTAAAAAACAACAACACACACCTTAGCAGTAACTCAAGTCCACAAAAAAAAAAAAACTGTATTTAAAGTCTACTTCCCTTGTAACCACAGGGGTCATTCCTGAAGGTTGCAGCTCAGAGCTCCTTCACAGTGTGTCCACTTTGCTGGGTCTTCTTCCTCTTTTATTCCCAGTATCTAAAGGAGTTCCCCAGGGCTCCATATTAGGACCACTGGGCTTCTCTCTCTACATAAATAACCTTTGTGATAATTTATTAAATGCTACATCCCATGTTTATGCAGATGAGACAATTATCTATCATTCATATCCTTCAGTAGTACAAACCCTGACATTTCTGCAGTGTGCCTTTGATACTGTTCAGTGTTATTTTACACAAATGAAGCCTTTAAGTTCAAGAGCTGTAATCATTCATCTGCTAGTCTGTTCTCTACATAACTTCTATTTTGCCATATTGTCAAACTCAATGACATCATCACTCTAGTCCAGTTATCTTCTTTCCAATGTTCTTTGAACCAATCAGCCTCCAACCCATGTGCTTTAAATCTCACTGCTCTTCTGTCACTCTCCCTCTCAGACTCTCATTCATACCTCCCCACCTCCGCCTCACCTGAGTCACTCAGAGCTCCATCCAAGCCTCCATCTTCATCTTCAGTACCACCAGCATCTAGACTCCAGGGGCTTTTGTCCTAAATCCTATCACAGCTGGGATCCCGTTCTGCATGATGGGTTTTTGGAGTCTAATTGCCAAATAGATTAATTCATTTCTGTATCACAATGAATCATCTTCAGTTCTTCCAAATGATCTCTCCTTATTGAACCCTTGCTGATGTTAAATGCAGGCAAAACCAAGATTAAAACTGCTGAGGGACTAAACTGGAATTGGTCATAACTTACAAGTATTTAGGTATCATTATAGATCATAATTTGTCAACTAAAGCTCACAGAAAAGCTTGTATAAGTTGAAGCTTAAATTACATTTCTTGTTTTTATATAAATGAATCATTTTTGTGTGGAAACACTTGATTTCTGCAAGTTATGTTCACTGGATTATGGTGTTCTGCTTTTTCTGATTGCACCTGACCAGTACCTA